>NC_142067.1:88668719-89918719 GCF_059756535.1 Pantherophis guttatus
AATATCTAGGACCCCACATGGACCTATCAGCATTGACAAAATCACCATCAGTTACAAAAGACAAGTTACCTCTTGTGTCTACTTTTAGCACCAGGATGCTATAACATCCAGCTATACCAGGTCCTTGGGAAGACTCAATAGGTGAATAAAAATACAAAATTTAATGTAAATATCTGGATGAATGTATGAACAACTATAATAAGGTATTGATTTCTGGCATCTGCTTGGATATGTTCCTTCAGATTTCTTGGCAAGATTTCAGAAGTGGTTTAATATTGTCTTTTTCTAGAGCTGAGAGAAAGTGACTGGCCTAATTGGCTGACTTTATGCCTTAAAACCACAAAATTCTGTTAATGAAGTATAGGTGGTTTTTGACAACTGATTGAGAAATGTAGTGTTCCTTACTTCTGAATGTACAGATATTCAAGTAGTCCTTATTTAGTAACCACAATTGGGACCAGCAACTTGGACATTAAGAAAAACAGCCACTACACAAAACTGCAACTGTGCTTATAATATTACTTCAACTTTCTTTTGCTTTAGAGTCCTGTGAATATAATAAATGTGAGGATTGGTTGCAGAATTATTTGTTCATCACCACTGTAACTGGAAACAGTTGCACTGGCTCTCAGTTTTCTTCCCATTACAATTAAAGGTGCCAGTTATCACTTTTAAAATCCTACCTGGCAGGACTGTATCTCTAGATCAGATAAGGTAGGCATACTTCAGGTCCCCTCACTGAAATCTTGCATGAAAAATGAAAAAATGAAAAATCTTTTCCATGGGTGCTCCTACCTTGTGGTATACCCTGCCACTGGTGATTTAACAGCCCTCCACTCTTCTAGTCTTTTAGAATGTTGTTAAGACATGGATTTTTACTGAGGCATTGAGATTGCATAGGTCTAAGGCACAGAATAAGAGCAGCTGAGCCTACTTTGGGGCATCTCAAGGATAATAATTATTAAGTTTTTAGTTATAGTTTTGTATTTATAATTATTTTATTTATTGATTTTACAGTTGTTTTGAACTGCCCGGAGTTCCTTAAGATGGGCGGAATCATGGGTGCTATTCAGAAAGTTCTGACAGGTTCTGGAGAACCGGTAGTGGAAGTTTTGAGTAGTTTGGAGAACTGGCAAATACCACTTCTGGCTGGCCCCAGAGTCGGGTGAGAATGGAGATTTTGCAATAGCCTTCCCCCAGGTGTGGGGAGGGAATGGAGATTTTGCAGTAACCTTCCCCTGCCATGCCCACCAAGCCATGCCACACCCACCAAGCCATGCCACACCCACAGAACCAGTACCGTGTTTCCCCGAAAATAAAACAGGGTCTTATTTTCTTTTGACCCCCCCAAATAAGGGCTTGGCCTAATTATCGGGGTGTCTTATTATTTTGGGGGTGCAGGAGGCAGTGAGCATGGGACTGGATGTCCCGTTGCTGCCATCACCTCCCCTCCCCATTCTTTACGTTGGCCGCTGCCCTGATTCTTTGTGGAGCAGGACTCTGCAAGGCTTGGGCTATTGCATGCATGAACTGCAGCACTACCATGAGCTTCATCATACTGGCACAGCTGGCATCCTGCCACTTGCAGCTTTGCCAGTATGTCGAACCTGTGCTGCAGTTCCTGCATGCAACGGCACAAGTCTTGCAGAGTTCTGCTCTATGAAGCGGTGGCAGGGTGACGAGTCTCACAAAGACTTGTTTCTGGCAAGTGGGGTGGGGGAGAAGTGGGACACATGAAGTGAGATGCAGCTCCCCTTGCCGTGTCTTCTCCCCCCCACCAGGCAAGGCAGGGCTCCTGCCCCTTGCTTAGCCACCCGCCCCCACCTGCCCTTTTAGGGTGCAGTTTGGGGGTGGCAGGTGGGGCGGGCGAGAAGCATCTCGCTTCTCCCCCGCCCCACCTGCCACCTCTCTCAATAAAGAGATGGTGGAGAAGGGAAGCAGCCAGGCTGATGCTGCCATTGGGCTGGGACATGTTGGGCCGTGAGACATGCGTCTTTCCTTTCCAGCACCATCACGTTCTTCACCTTTCTGTCCAGGGAGACACATTGTAGAAAAAACTTTCTCGTGAGTTCAAGGAGTTTGGCAGAACTCGCAAGAAAGTTTTTTCTACAACGTGTCTCCCTGGACAGAATGGTGAGGAACGTGATGGTGCTGGAAAGGTAAGATGTGCATCTCGTGGCCCAACATGTCCCGTTCCACCCCAATGGCAACAGCAGCCTGGCTGCTTCCCTTCCCCACCGTCTCTTTATTGAGAGGGGTGGCAGGTGGGGTGGGGGAGAAGCGGGACGTGCGGCTTACCTTTCCAGCACCATCGCATTCCTCGCCATTCTGTCCAGGGAGACACATTGTAAAAAAACCTTTGTCACGAGTTCAAGGAGTTTGGCTGAACTCACGAGAAAGGTTTTTTTACAAAGTGTCTTCCTGGACAGAATGGCGAGAAACACGATGGTGCTGGAAAGGTAAGCCACAAGTCCCGCTTTTTCCCCACCCCACCTGCCACCCCTTTCAATAAAGAGATGATGGGGAAGGGAAGCAGCCAGGCTGCTGTTGCCATTGGGGTGAGACGGGACATGTTGAGCCACAAGACGCACATCTTACCTTTCCAGCACCATCATGTTCCTTGCCGTTCTGTCCAGGGAGACACGTTGTACAAAAACTTTCTCGCGGGTTCAGCCAAACTCCTTGAACTCACGAGAAAGTTTTTTCTACAATGTCCCGCTTCTTGCCCGCCCCACCTGCCACCTCCAAATTGCACCCTAAAGGGGGCGGATGGGGGTGGGTGGCTAAATGAGGGACAGGAGCCCTGTCATGCCTGGTAGGGGGAGTGGGGTGTGTAATTAGTGGGGGGGCTTATTTTGCAGGGGTGGCTTATATTATCACATGTCCTGAAAAGCCCGATTGGCCTTATTTTCAGGACATGTTTTATTTTCGGGGAAACACGGTAGTAAAAAAATTTGAATTCCACCACTGGGCGGGATATACCATATTTTTCGTTCCATAAGATGCACTTCCACCCCCAAAAGTGGGTGGAAATGTCTGTGCATCTTATGGAACGAATATGGGTGACAGGCAGTAGCAGCGAACAGCTGCAGAGACCCCTGCCACTTGGAACAGCTGATTGGCAGTATTCCAGGAGGCCGATCCAACTGCTGATCAGCTGCTCAGCAGTGAAGGCTCCAATGTTCCCCGGCAGAGGCAGCAGACATGGAGGAGGCAGCAATGGTGCCATTTCTGGTCGGCGGGGCTATGGAAGGCCAGGATCCAGACATCACTCAACTGACTGGTGGTGGGTGCATAGGAGTGGAGCCCTAATGAGCCATGTGCTGGGGCTGTAATAACATGCTGAAGCTGACCAGGCTGTTTGCTTTTTGCTGCAAGGATGCTAGCCAGATAAATACAGATGGTGGTTGAACTGCCAGAGGTGTGGCCAGGCAGAGGGCGCAGAGCCTCCCCAAAAGACGCTGGGAGGAAGAGGCAGATTTTTTTTTCTTGTTTTCCTCCTCTAAACCTAGGTGCGTCTTATGGTCAAGAGCATCTTATGGAGCAAAAAATATGGTACATCTTTTCAATAAATAAGTTAAACAAGGATTAACTATAACTTGCAAATCCCAGATGATTGAATCACTGGCAATAAGAAGCAAAAATATACTATTCCCTTAAGTTGTTGTAGATCATGCAGCAACAATAATCCCTTTCTCTCCAAGTGGAAAGGAAGCCAATAACCTAATGCTTTCTTCTAGTAAAAAGAGAAACTCTTGTCAATTAATAGTTGCTTGGTTTTTATTTTTGTTTTGTTTAGACTCCTGAAAGGGAACTATGAAAGTCATTAAATTTTCTCTTACAAGTTTGAAGCTGCAGAAAAATACACATAACCCCAGCCCAAAGCAAAACATTAAAAAAATAATAATTTGGTTTCAATTATTTGCAGCATTTTAAAATATCTCTATATATCCAATAAATTATCACAGCTGTCCACCACTATAAGCATAGACATGGAAATGCTTTTGGTTTTCTGGGTATTTCTATGCAGGGAATCTCCTGCATATCAGAACAACTAAAATATATGTCTCCCCAGCATCTCTTCTACCCATATCAGGTTCATTTCAATGGTTAAGGCAAAAAAGCCAATCAAAACAAAAGCAGAGTTTAGCAATAGCAATAGCACTTAAACTTATATACCTCTTCATAGTTTACAGCCCTCTCTAAGCAGTTTACAGAGTCAGCATATTGCCTCCAATAATCTGGGTCCTCATTTTACCCACCTCGGAAGGATGGAAGGCTGAGTCAACCTTGAGCTGGTGAGTTTTGAACTGCTGAATTGCAACTAGAAGTCAGCTGATCTAGCCTGCACTACTGCACTCTAACCACTGCACCACCTCAGCTTTAAATTTAACTTAATTTAAAATTAAATTAAATAAGAAAGCTAAATTAATACCCAATCAATTAGGAATCTTCTCTGAAAGAGCTCTGTTTTGAACTATGTCTAAAAGTCAGTGTAGGAACCACAGTCCAATGAGAGGTCATTCCAAAAAGTCAGTGCAGCACTGAAAAGTAGCATTACCAACTCTTGGTCACCCTAATCTTCCCAACCATTAGTAGCTTTTTCTTTGTATATTGAATTATCTGGTACAATTATAACAGGAGAATGTGATTGCAAGGATAATTTGGTACCAAGTACAATAAGGCTTTATAGATTAGCATAAATACTTAAAATTAGACCAGGAGTATATTGGTAGCCACTATAAACCTACAGTTGGGGAATTGTGGTCCAATTAGTAAATGCCAGTTAGCATGCTAGCCACTGGACTCTCAAGGAACTGCTGTCTTTGAGAGATGTTCAAAGGTAGGACCAAGTAGAACAGATAGCAGTAGCCTAATCAGGATATGATAGACATGTTATAGCAGAATAATTCTGGTGACTACATGGAGATACCTGTGCAGTTTCATTACAGTAGTTCAAAAATAAGATAGATTGCCACTATCTTATTCCAGAATTTTGTGGTTTTCTGCCATCAGTACCTTCTTAATTTTTCAAGATCAGTCAAGCTTGGTGCTGCTACCTACTGTGCCTCTGAAAAACTTAGTTTATATTCAAAAGGATTTATCTTGTTTGTTCCATTCTTATGTAGAACAATGAAACAATTTAGAACAACAAAAATGTGACTTATTATTTATGATTGCATGATTAAACCTATAAAAACATTCTTCACTTGGGAGCATAGTTTAGATGAAATTGCCGCAAAATGATAATTAACTTGCTTTTTCCTTGTTATTTTTCTCAAGAGAATGATTGTTCATGTTTCCTTGTGGTCAGATTATCAATTATCCTTTTTATTATTGTGGTTAAATGAAATGTAAAGATGACCACACTGGGTTCCTTTTCACAAAAAAAGCTTCCTCATGGGAGGAAAGCTGAAATATTCTGTCAATGCTGTTACATAACCTTGGAACAAAGTACTTATTTACTTGTCTTCCTTTACTTCATCTCAACTGGATTATTAAATGAACTCCATTTACACGAAAGCTCATGCGAGTTCAGGACCCTATCAATAATCAGTTCAGAATTTTCATAGCAGATATTAGAATATTTCCTTGAATCACTTTTGTGGTTTATTGACTATTTGTGTAGATATTTTGACTAAGACCTTTGTTTGATATTGGTGATTATGATTTCAAACTGACAGAAGTTTGATCTGGGTGAACACCACTGACTTTGAATATAACCTGTGATGTGAAATTATTTCTAGGGAAAGGATGCCATCATTCAGAAAAGATTCCTCAGACCTTTGAAGTTAGATATGAATGTTCAGATAAATGTATGGGCTTTTATCTCTAAACAATATTAAATAAACAATTGCCCAGTAAGAAAGCTTTTAGGGTATTGGACCTCAGCATTCTGAATATGGTTTCAGTATGGATTTATCTTCATGTCCTATTGAAGATGTTTGTCCTCAAAGTGCACTGTGCTCCATATTTCTTTATTTCCCACTGATCTGGCTTTTTGTTTGTTTTAATATTTTTTGGGAAATAGACAAAAAAAAAAGTTAAGGGTATTAATATTTAAGTAGATTGATGGACTTTTACTTCCCAACAACAAAATACAAATTTGTTCAGGAACAAAGCTTTCTAGACTTGTAGACATAGCATTCTACCAATACATATGTTTTGTCAACTTACCTTGTCTCTTATTAATGAGAAAAAAGTGGATTGTTTGCTATACTCCTTGCATTAACTGAATCATTATAAATACTATAAAAAGGAAACAATCCAACTTGCATTATACTGGAAAACAAATTTGTAAAATATTTATCCCATTGCAGGCAATACTGAATAGTAAGTTGAAGTTGCATGGATACATGTGCACATATACATTCATTTGTATGCATTTTGTTGTTCCATGTTAGCATCTAGCAATCTTGCCTTCTTTCAGGCTGTTTTGATGGCCTTCGATTTTTCCAAGCACCAGAGTCTTCAGTGACTCTTGTTTTCACATTTTGTATCTATACCATTTAAGCTAAGGATGTCCAGAGAGTGGATTGGTTTTACTTCATTTAGTTTAGCAGAATTTATTTTTCTTGAAGGCATTTGCAACCATTTTTCCAACACTATCATTCAATTCATTAATATGTCTTTGGTCAGTCTTCTGTTGATCCAGATTTCATAAATGTTCTGGCTGGAAAAAAAAATCACAGCTCCTATAATATGTAGCTTTGTTGTCAAAATGGCATGCTTTCACTTGGAAAAATAAAAACAACCCAAAGGTTAACACTATGATTATTTAACTAAATTCTTAGGCTTTTACTTCCCAACAGTACAAACTATAATTGTGACCCCTCAAACCTTCTAGACCTAGATAGCTACAAGATTTTGGCAATAAGAATAACTCATTAAGTAAAACCCTTGTGGGGGGAAAGGAATGCCAAGACCTATAACATTAACTAGAGAAAGCTGATAAGAAATGGTACAAAACTTTAATCTTGGGCCAATAATATGTCACCTTTAACTGATTTACTGATGCAAATGTATTGGAGGAGATGGGTTTCAAAAGAGAAAAGCAGATGAAGTCTAACTTAGAAAGTAATGTTTAGATTTTAAAGAAATGGATAAAAGACAAAACGAAAAGGTTGAAATAGAAAGTGATAGCCTAAGGATAAAATTTTGAGACCCAAAGGTTTACAAATGTCAGGAGTGGCAGAAAGTCCATTTGTAAGAAAGCAGAACTTTACCCAGTTGCGATTCCCAGCAACAAGGAGACAGGGGCAGCTGGGACAAAAATCGGAAGGATCAGTTGGTATTTCAACCGACAAAGAGAAAGAGGGAATGATGTTTTGATATATGAGGAAATTTCCCAGTGAATTGGCTGCAGGGAGGATTGTGTCTAGAAAATCTTAAAGGTTGTAAAGACTTCTGAAACACAAAGAAAAGATCAAGCAGCTAGAAAGAGGGCAAGGGGAAAACTGGCACAAGCGACTTTGAAGAGTCAGCTGGGCTGCAAGCATTTTTCCATGACAAAAGCAGGTTTCTTTAAGCATGTACAGGTACCCTTGACTTACAACAGTTCATTTAGTGACCATTCAAAGTTACAACAGCACTGAAAAAGTGAATTATGACAGTTTTTCACAGCTATGATTCCTGCAGCATCCTCATAATCATGAGATTAAAATCCAGATGCTTGGCAACTGGTTCATATTTATGATCATTGCTGTGTCCCAAGTTCATGTGATCCCCTTTTGTGGCCTTCTGATGAGCAAAGTCAATTGGGAAGCCAGATTCACTTAACAATCGAGTTACTAACTTAACAACTGTAGTGATCTACTTAACAACTGTGGCAAGAAAGGTTGTAAAATGGGGTAAAACTCACTTAACAAATGTCTCACTTAAACAACAGAAATTTTGGGCTCCATTGTGGTCGTAAATTGAGGACTACCTGTACTGTGCCTTTGAAATATATTGCACTATTAAAAAGCCTGTTCTATCTGCTCTACTCAATGTTCTACTTCTGAGTAATTGCAGACATGAGAGACTCATGGTATTGTTGCTTTATTCCTATCTCCAAACTGATTTGTTTTTGAACTATATAAACTCTGTCACACCTAAACATTAAATCCCTCCCTCTCTCCCCCGCCCCCTTTCTCTCTGCCTGTGCATCTGGGTATTTTTACTGGATCCCCTAAAAGAGAAGGAAATAATCCCTTAGCCACACACATAAACATACACTCATTGGGGTACAATTTTGTAGCAGGCTTGCTTGAAATAAGTTACATTGGCTCTGAAAGGTTTCCCATTTGGGAAATCTTTTGAGAATCAGCCTGAAAAACTTGGGATCTAGTTCATGGATTATATTCTGAAGCTTAACTCTGATCTATGTCTAAAAATCTCACTAATTCTGTCCTCATTCCATTATTCATGTTAGTTACATTACCCTATAGTCCTATTTAAACAGAAATTTAATAAAAATTCTCTACCCATTTCTATAAACAAACATTTCTTAAAACACAATATTTTCTCCTAATGGGCATGTTAGACCCATAGAGGTCTTGTTGCATTTTGAATTATATGAATGATATGATCTAGAAGATTATATAGGGTTTTTCCATATTTTCATTGAGAAAATCCATGCAACTGTTTGTGCCCTCAAGCATATGACATTTAGTCCTAGGCATATAGAAAATTAGTTTCTGTGTACTTGTAGGCTGTTAAAGAATAAATATCTTGCCTATATTTATTAATTAACAGGGAGGTTGTTTTGGAGGAGTCAATAAAGTAGTCTGTGACAGCTCTGAATATTAATGCTAGAGGCAACTATATGATTTGCATGGTAGAAATAATCTTTTACTACCAGGTACTTTCAGCCTATAGGAAAATGAAATCTTATAGTCCTTGAAAATTCTATTGCATTTTAATATAACAATGGTTATGACTTTAATATGCAGAATATGACTAGTAGCTCTTAAGAAATATTTTTGTGAAATATCATTGACCACACTTTTTATGGGTGCATAATTGTTCAGAATATTTGGGATATTACCTGAAGTTCTCTTTTCTTCTATTGCTGAAGCTTTACATTTGAAAGAAATGAATTTTGGTACTTCAGAGGTTCAGGTTAGGCTCAATTGCATTTAACATCTTAACTAATGAATTGAAAGGCCAGCTAAGCAGCACATTAACTGTGTTTGTGGGCAATTATAAATTAGTATACTATATAATAGCAGTAAACAAAAATAATCCCATTAATATAAACAAATCTAAAAGATAACAGGGCCAAATTTAATCTGGAAAGCAAGATTGATAGACAAATGAAAAAACAAAGAGGAAAAGGAAAGAAATGAGAAGGCAAATACTAAGTTTTCATTTGAAATAATCCAATTTTAAATAGCAATGAACAATAATAAAGATAACTATAAATCTATAAAATCAAAGAGACCTTTGTTACATTACTTAGTGGTTGCTCAAAAGTAAAGTCCAAATGCTTCCAAATTGATAAGTTGTGTGTACTATGAAAAAGTTTTGAGGTCATATAAGAATAGGTGCATACCAAAGTGCAAATTATCTATTGTAACTTTATAACAACATTGAATATAGCTTGAACAATGGCTCCATGTGTTGATACCAATGATGATTTTTTTCTCCTAATTACAACTTTATGTAAAAACATCTTTATTCATAAATAAAATTACTGGCTGGGTTATTCTGAACAGAAGTTGAAAAAAAATATTAAAAAGGAACATGTCTATGCCATGACATCATTCTGAAAATGCACTATAGAAGCCCTGATTTATGATAGAATATTACATTAGCTAGACACAGAAGATTATTTTTTTTAAAAAAAATGACTTTGGATGCTCCAAAAATATCATAGAAATCTCAGTACTGATGATCAGGCATGACTAATTACAGATGTAGTAAAGTCTTGATTGCTGATACTGAATACAGGCACAGGAGGTGAGAGCAAAATTGTTCCCCTTTGCAATAGATTATGTATGGGCTGCAGAAGTGCTGTTAAACTTCCTGGTGATATAACAATGCTAATGGTAACTGCATATTTTAGCTCCTATTAGGTTGTTTCAGGTTGCAAATGAAATAGCTTCTAAATTATGAAAATCATCAGTAAATAAGACATCCTGCTGGCAGTCTACTAAATAAAAGGAAGAAAAGAAGCAGGAACCAATTCTAGTTAACTATCTTCAGACCCTATCTAATCCTGTTGCTTGATACTATTGTTCCTCTGGATTATGTATAAAATATCTATATTAATATTTATTATGTTCTATCCATTATGGTTCATTGTCCTTAGAAAAAGAAGCCAAAGGGAATTTCCTTAGATTATATTTTTATATGTACAAATCAGTTTAATGCAAACTATGGAACACTACAGGGAAAAGGGCTATTTCCATAAACTTAATGAAACAAACTCCATACAAATAACCAGTTATATTAATAATTCAGTCAAAAACATTGCCATTATTACCCAGGGGCTCCCAGAAGGAATAGCCAACACCTCAGAAGACAAGTTCAGGATCCAAAAAGATCTTGACAGACTTGAATAATGGGCCCTATCCAACCACATGAAATTTAATGTGGAGAAAAGCAAGGTTTTACACTTAGGCAGGAGAAACCAAAGATAAAAGTACAGATTAGGTGAAACCTGGCTCAAAAACAGGTGAGAGGGATCTTGGAGTTCTAGTGGGCGATCATTTAAAAATGAGCCAGCAGTGTGCGGCAGCAGCCAAAATGCTAATACAATCTTTGAGGCATAGAATCAAAATCACGTGAAGTATTAGTACTGCTTTATAAAGCCTTAGTAAGACCACACGTGGAATATTGCATCCAATTTTGGTCACCATATTACAAAAACCTGAGACTTTGGAAAAAGTGCAAAGAAAAGCAACTAAGATGATTAAGGGCCTGGAGACAAAAACATTTGAAGGAATTGGAACATTTGAAGGAATTCGGTATGACTACTTTAGAGGAAAGAAGGATTGGGGGGACATGATAACAGTATTCCAGTATTTGAGGGGCTGCCACAAAGAGGAAGGGGTTAACTTATTTTCTAAAGCACAAGAAGGCAAGACAAGAAACAATGAATGAATCACGGAAAGAAGCAACCTTGAATTAAGGAGAAACTTCCTATTGTGTTAATTAACAGTCCATGCTGTTAATTGTGTGGACAATTAACCAGTGGAACAGTTTGCCTTCAGAAGTTGTAGGTGCTTCATCACTGGAGGTTTTTAAGAGGAGACTACCCAGCCATCTATCTGAAATGGTATAGGGTCTCCTGCGTGAATAGGGGGTTGGACTAGAAGATCTCCAAGATCCCTTCTGCTCTATTCTGATTGATTGAAGGCCTCCCTCCCTCCATCCCTGCCATTTCCCCCTCCCCCTTCTCATTTCAGGCAAATAATTTCATAAAAAGACTTTAAATTGTGTTTATATAAATGGAAAGAGACAAATGATACAGCATTATTTTATCACCTTTTTGACCATATAATTAAAATATATAACTATTTAAACAATTGATATATCAACATTTCTCTCTGAGCAAAATTGAGTCCCATTCATTCATATTGATTGGATAACTATAATGAGTTTATACAATTAATTTGATCAGAAGACTTTTCTACTTTCGCTTTATACATATAGCCTACATCATTCCCCAAATATAATGGGCTATGAGAATAATCTTGAGAGTCAGGAGGGAAAGTCATGGCCTACATAATAATCTGATAAGAGAAATCTGAGTCCAAAGAAGGAGTGAGGTTGGAGAAAGTATCTCAGAATTGAACCTTTCTAGTTGTCTGGAAGGTCAAGGCAGGGAAGAGGATAAATTTTTCAGACTTAAAAGTTTGTGTTACTATAATTTCACCATAAAAGTAGTATAAAAAAATATTCTTGGTTTTGGTTTCCTGATCTAGAGTACCTTAAAATGTTGACATTAAATGTAATTAACTGGGAATTTAGGGACTGCTATTGTTTTCTACAAAGAAATGCAATAAGCATGGAGAACATACATAAAGAGCTGGTTTGGGTTATCATCTTACTGAGCCCATTGTAATAAATATGAAATTTCAGATCTTCACTAAATGAAAAGATGCTTGAACTTTCCCACTTTCTATAATTTTAGAATATTTTATCTTGAATATCACAACTATAGATTGTCATTCCCTCAGGTAATTTTTCATCTTCATTCTGAAAGTTTAGAATTGTTTTTATCTAGGCATGTGTATGTAGTAGAACCACTGGCTGAAGGGGAGGGAGCCTCTCAAGGGGGCTCTAGAATGAAGAGACATTCCAGTTTAGAGACTGTTTTGAGGAGGAAATATCTGAGGTCAAACCCTTAGGGCTCTATCTGCTATTTCCCAAGCAAAGGTAGACAGTCTGACAAAACTCTTGTAATATTGATGATCAACAATAAAATATGTTCTTGGACTTAATTCTAATTGATTGGGTCTGACAGGTTAGATATCATTTCAAATGTCTTTTTTTTAAACTTTTGGTTGCTGTTTTTCTCTAGAAAGTCTTACTTCTCTCTAAGCGATGTGGATTTGTCGTTGCTGAATTTAAGTATTAACCTTCTCAAGGCTATTTATTTTCAAAAGTCTAGCAACACCTGGCATGTAGCACTAAAATGTATTATTTGTGCTAGCACAATTAACAATTTAATAAAATTTCAATTAGAAAAATCTGTCAGAAACAGATATTAAATTTCATCTGGTTTCTCTTTGCTATAATATGTCATACCAGTAACAAAACACTCTAGCAGATTACAGGATTATAGTAACATTTTGTTTGGGGAGAAATCACTGTATTTTTTTATTCAAGTACATTCAGAAATGTTAATGGTAAATATAATCAGATATAAAGAGGGCACCACATTGAAGAAGAATAAATAACAGTATTATTTATTTTGTTATAGGCTTCTGGCTATTTTTTTTATTCCATCAATTTCTGAAAAACCTAAATCTCTTATGCAATGCAAATATAATTCAATACCAAATTAAGACCATATGAATTAAATAAAATGGAAGCAAGTGTATAGATGTCTAGATGTGTAGATGTATGTATCTATGTATATGTATATGTGTGTGTATTATATATTTAAGGATAGGATAGGATAGGATAGGATAGGATAGGATAGGATAGGATAAAATACGATAAGGTAAGGTAAAATGATAAGGTAAGGTAAAGTAAGATAAGATATAATAACCTTTATTGTCACTTTTTTTCTGTGGACACACTGGCACACATTAAAAAATGAAATTCTGATGTCCGTTCTAAAAATAAATATATAACCATACACATGCATGCACACACATACACATATACTGTATTATACAGGTATTCCTTCAGTTATGAACATTCACTTAGCAAATATTCATTTATGGCATCCCTGCCAAAAGTATGACTGGGTCTCAAAGTTACGTATGCTGCAGCACCACAAAGGTCATTTGCCCTTACAAACAACCACAGAGGCACTGCAATATGCTCCTTTGAAGCCACACCAGAGAGTCCCGCATTGTCCACACTTTCCTCTTGCATGACTTTGGATGCTGGAGCCTTTGTGCCCACTAGGCAACACACTGGGCTGGCTCCTCCCCTTCCCCACCAAGTCCCAGGCTCCATTGTAGCCTACAAGCATCTTTCTGCCTGCCAGATATCCTGCCTGCCAGGACCCAAATCTGAGGCCTTTTCCAAATTGCAAGAGAGGCACCTAATAAAACCTGCTCTCCAGCTCCATCACATTTCTCCCCACAGCTCAAGATACTCTTCTTTCACTGGAGAAATGAAAAAACTGCATTGCAAAAGGAAGAAACATGCAGGGAAACCAAAGAAAATCCTCTGAAGTCATCACTTTCCCCAGTGTGGAGCAGGAAAGAGCAAGCAAGTCCACGAGGCAACTTTTATGAGAAGTTGGACATGCTGATCTTACAAGTCACCAGGCAATGGACTTGGTCATTGCCAGAAGTTGCTTCATGGAGTTGCTTGGTCTCTCCTACTCCTCATTGGGAAAAGTGCGTCCAGCAGGCAAGGTGCACAGGGCAATGGTGTCAAGCTCTCCAACTTTGCAGCAAAGAACAGAGGCCTGCAGGGGCATGAGATCACCCTCCCACCCCAAAGGTTTCTTTCCCTCTGCAAAAGGCCCTTGGTGCAGAGAATGGAATGGTCCCTCGCTTCTTCAGGCTTCTCTTCTCCAGGCCAAAAGCTTTTGCAAAGGGATAGAAGATTTCAAGCAGCACGAGATTGTTTCCCTGAAGCTTTCCATCTCTTTACAAAAGCCTTTGGCCTGGAGAAGAGAAACCTTTTGGCTGTGAGATCATGCTCCTTCAGACTCACTGAGGCTGCCCGGCACCCCAAAAGTGGATCAGGTGTTCTGTGCAGGCAGCCTCTGTGAGTCAGCCAAGTTGAGGAGGGCGCGCTTGTCCCACTCTACCTCTGCTCTCACCACTCTGCTTTTGGAGTGCTGGAAGAAAGCAAAGAAACCACAGCAGAGAGTCTGGAGAGGAGCTCGCTCGATCATGGAGATCTTTGAAAGGTAAATGAGTCTCCACAGGCCCAGTGCTTGTGGAGATCCGGTAGGACAGAATGATAGGGGGAGGCGAAGCATGAGATATCTCAGTGGATCGGGGGAGGCCTTGGATAGTCAGAAGCACTAGGCTTCCCATAGTCTTCACCACCCTAAGATACCTTATGTACACTTAATGACCTGTGCATTCAATTAGTGAATGCATTGGGTAAAGCAAGGAGGGATCATGATTATTTAGCAGATCTAATTAACAAATCCTCAGGTTATGAATGTAATTGGCATGCTCTATTACATTTGTAACTTGAGGATTATCTGTATACACACACACACCACATCATTTTGAATACATAGTGGGAAAAAAAATCCTGAGAGTTAGCAAGATTGATACTATATGGTATAGTGCTATTATAGAATCTAGTTGTTCTGCTTTAGATAGCACAAAGCCTCCTCCCAGAAGGTAATGAAGAAAACCAGTTAATGGAGAGGATGTGTATCATCCCAGACAATACTGCAGACTCTTGTCATGACTTACATGCCATGTCCTGAATAGAAAGAAGTGAACATCCAATAATCTTTTCTGCTGTCCTCAACCACTCTCTGCACAGCCTTCCTGTGCAAAATAGTAATACTGTTTATATATAAGTCTCTTTATATGTATATAGGCAGATCCTTAATGACTTGATAATATGCATAAATGCATTATAAAATGTCATACTTGACATGCATTTAAATGGATATCTCTTGTTTATATTTAAATAGATGTCTATTTACTAGACATCTCTTGTTTATATTAATGAAAATTAATGAATTTTTTTCTACTATGATAGTTTATGCAAATTTTATCACAAATCCATTTATGTAGTTTGAAAATATGTAGTGTTGTGTGTATGTTTGTGTGTGTTTGTGTTATTCATGTTTTACTGACCATGGCATGTTCATTTCCATAAAAAAGGCATAGACACTGGCATCTTTGTATTGCTTTTTTGAAATTCTGCTTTTTTATTATTCATAAAGAACACCAGAAATATATGGCTTTGCGTTTATGAGACTTAAGGAAATTGTATTTGCCAGAGGATATTTTGATTAATTAAACATTCCCAATAATTAATGACTGTTCTCCAGAGGGCTAACCTTTGAATGCATTTATTATTATTCTTTTCAGCTGTTGCCTTTAGCTGCTTTAGCTTTCAGGATTGGATGTCCTTCAGTTCTGGATCCTCTGTCGCTTTCTCCCATGAGATATTTTCTGTAAATCATGCTTTGATTTCTATCAGTAGTTTATGTCATATGGCCTGCAGATATTTTTCAGTTAGCACACAATTTCTAAAAGAAGTCTTGGACAACTTCTTTACCTTTAAGGTTTCCTTCCATTTTGCAGCCTTGCTCATAAAGACTGTTCAGATCCTTCAAAATATATTTCTGACTTGCTAAATCACCGGTATCTTTTTTCCAGGATCATGTAGCTGTTTCATAGCTGTTCTTGGTTGCTTCTGGGATGCAGGTGCACGCAGTACAACTTTCCTTTTTTTTGGGGGGGTGGGGGTTCCAAAGTGAAAAATGAAGCAAAATGAAGTGACTTTCATTTCATATGAACACATGGAGCAGGTTATGAAACAGCCACATTCATTTTGTATATGTTATCATGTATTTAACCACCATAATTATTTTTCAGGAAGGAAAAAGAGAATCAAGAGGCCACAATACATGTTGTTATGTTATGTTATGTTATGTTATGTTATGTTATGTTATGTTAGGTTAGGTTAGGTTAGGTTAGGTTAGGTTAGGTTAGGTTAGGTTAGGTTAGGTTAGGTTAGGTTAGGTTAGATTAGATTAGGTTAGGTTAGGTTGTGTTGTGTTGTGCTATGCTACGGTATGCTATGCCATTGAATTATAAACATTTAAGTGAATAAAGAATGGAAGAAAATGGGAATATAAATTCTATAATATGCAGTATAAACCAGAAATCTAAGAAGAATGTCAAACAGGATACCTGGATTTTAACTATTTGTTCAGTTATGTGTGTTTGATTTTGTGTGTGTGTGTAGTTTACTTTAGTTTAGGTTCTTGTATAACTGATGGAGAAAGGAATCTTTCAAACCTTGTAATATCTATTGTTTTCATTCACAAAAGGATGAAAAAAATATTTTTGCAATCATTTCTTTTTTAAACTCGAGGTCTTGGCCATATAATTTGAAAGAAAATGAGGATTTACAAACACCAATGAGTGTTATAAAATTAAAATTAATATAAAATACCTGATCTGAAGGGAAAATGATATAGCAATTTTCCATATCCTAAAAGTTACTGTTGCATTTTGCTGAGCCAAATGGTTTTACATCAATGTTTATATACTGGTCATTTCAGTTCCTAATTCCTTGTCTATGCATGTGCTTAACTAACTAAACTTAACTAATTTCATACATTCTCAGAACAGTGTTTAAATTCCTGTTTTAGTCTTTTATTTTGGAAAGATTGTTTAGATAAGATTCTAAAACATTTAGGAATACTTACCTATATCAAAACATCAAATGGTATTAATTGACAAGATTTTTGTAGCCAATATTTAGATTACAACTCTTCAAATATTTTTGAATCACCATTGATTATTATATAACAGCAAATATCACTGCTGTTCTCTTTCTCTTTTGCAAAATTTTTCACATATACAAATACTAAGTAAATTCCAACTGTTCTCACTTGGCCTACAAGAATATTGTCAATAGAAAAAGTCAACCACTCTAGTCTTGGTTTTGTCTTGTTCTGTTTCCCAGCTATAAACTATGTATTACGATACTTTTTTTGATACTTGATATGGGTTTTTTTTTGTCTAAGAAAGCAAAACTGCATGAGATTTCAAAATGTATTTTAAAACATATACTTGCAGAAGTATTTTACATCTTGGCTGCATAGTAATGTTAGAAGATGGTTAAAATGATATGGCATGTTTAGATGTGAACAGCCATGAAGCTTGTTCACCTACACTGGTGAACAAATGATCCTAAGGCTGCCTGTGCTTACCCTAGAATAGTTCATTTGCATCCTGCCAAGTGTAACAGATAACTTTGTCATACATCTAGTTGTGTAGTAGATTAGAATAGTCATCTCCATCAACCCAAAGAAGGTACATATAAGAGAAAACAATTGATTAGCATTCTGTTTTGTTAGAATTTCATGTTCTTATTGAACATTGAATCTAATGAAATTGCACTACAATCCTTAATAGAAACTGTCTATCTCGATTCATGTATAGCTGGCACATCTTCCATGTTGGTAATGCTACTCTAACATTGTTTAGAATCACTTGAAGTAGAAGGTTGGGGTTATTTTTTGTTCTTAGGCAACATTTATTTTAATTGTAGTATTGCTCTTTCTTCTATGGACTTCTTTAATTGGACATATTCCGTTAGGAATTGGACAAATCCTTTTTTCCTCTCAAGGTCAGATCTGTTAGATCTACAAAAATAACACTTGTCCCACATAAGATCTTTACATTTACAAAGTGATGGGTAAACCATAACTAATCCCTATCATGCCACAGTGAAACAAGTACATTTTTATAACAGATGGTACCCGTTCATTCTTCATTGAAATATTCATTCATAAGAAACTATTTTTGTAGAAACATTGGATACTAATAAGCTTCCTTCAGGAATGCAAAACTAGTGTATTTTCTATAGAATTACTGTTGTTATGGGACTTGCTTTCTTCTCCTTATGGACAACATCACGTTTGATTGAAGATAATAAATAATGAAGTACAAATGATTTTAAATGTTCTCCTGGCAAAACATTCTCATGTCTGCTTTTAATTAAAAATTGCTCACTATTGCTTATTGCTTTTATCACATATGCAATCAATTTCAGGGCTCAAAGCAAGTGTCTTGGATTGAGAAATATTGGCACATGTGTCTCAGAGGGGCCAGTATTGCTATGACAACTTTAGCATTTGTTGCACCATTTTCTTAGCAAGATTTTTATGTATCTAATTGACAGCTTGAAACTTTAGGCCAACAAATATATTATTACCATGTTCCCTGGCTATCAAATCTTATTCTCTGCTGGGGATAATTAAATAACCATTTAATCACCGCTTCTAGGCTGAAGAGCCAAATCGATATTTCCTTATAGTTCTGTTTTTTTATTTTGTCCCACCTGCATTCTTTTTTACTTCCTGAAAATTCCAATTTACTGAAGATTGCAGAATTAAGCCTTGATTCAGCCGGTGTCTAACATGAATATTCAGTTGCACTGAGTTCTCATATTAATTCTCCTGAATTCATTTTGTGCAATTTATGTATCAGACTATGGATTAGGACAAGAACTTGAAATTATCTTTATTAATCTTCCTCAAAGAAGTGTCCAAAGTATTTTTTTCCCCTTTTGCATCATGAAAACCACTCAACAAATATAAAACCTAGAGCCAATAGCTTGATGTGCAAATCAATAGAGCATCAGAAGCACAATCAAGTGTGGAAACCAACGTCTTAGCATTCTCAAGCATGGGAACCTATTTCACTGATACTAAATTATAGATAAGGATTATATAAGTATGAAATTTAATATAAAATTTTCAGAGGATATATATTTTATTATTATATATCTAGTATATGATTTATAAACTGTACAAAGTAAATGGATACTCCATGCCCTTATTATGGTTAATATACTGATATTGCAGCATTGGAAAGATATGTGTATGATTCCATTTATTTAATGGATTGAAGACTTGATTTCAGTGGATTGCTTGTAGACATGAACTTCGTATAGACAAGTATATTGAAATAGGGGATGCATTTATACAGAATGCCACAGGTTAAAAATTATATAAATGTATTATAAATATATACATGCTTAAATAATATTTGCATTAGATAAATGTAAAATTATAAGCATTTACTGATATAATGAGATATAATATAATTTTTGTTAAAGCACTTTTATTCTTTTTTTATGTTGTCTTCTCTTTGAAAATGTATGCATCCAGATCATTATTATATTTGTGTTTCTCTCTCTTTTTTATTACTTACAAAACAATAAAATAAATTTTAAAAGGTTTAGATGAGGATGATGTAGGTTTTCTGTAGCTGGAAAGAAGAAACAGCATATTCTAGAATCAGCATATTCTGTGTTTTGTTCTTAATAAAATTCCGAAAAACATCACCACAGACCTCTTTATATAATGTTAAGTGTGCACGCTGCGTGTCTTTGCCTATACAAAAATTAAAGTGAATCTAACTAAAGGAACAGTCCAATGGAAAATAATTAAACCTCTTCCTTTGGGTTTGATATTATCATATTGCTTTGGAGTATTCAAATGATCTGCAAATAGAAAAAAAATTCTTGATGAAAACATATTTCCTTGTCCCCAAGCTGCAATGACAACATCAATACATTTTTGTTATTGTTCCTGCAGGAAGGCATTTTATAAAATTGATTTAGGGGAAATAGGATCAACACGGCCCATAGCAAAGTATTGGTCCTTGCATAATCACCAAAGCAATGTATTAGTTACGTTTTGAAGTTTGTATAATACCACTACCATCCTAAGTAATTAGAATTATAGTCTATTTTATATATATATATATATATATATATATATATATATATATATGCATATTCTTTCTAGCCAGGTTTTACCTACGTAAGCTAAGATGTTCTACAGCCCTGGTTCTGTGAAATCTCATTCACAAGTTTCTGGGCTTTTTGTTTCTTGCTGACAAACAGCAACTCTGTGCTGCTCTTTGGAAGACTCAGATAGCTATTTCTGCCTTATAAGGCGTCATCAGTGAGCCACACCCTCTTCTCAGGTATCCTCCCTGTAAAGGTACAATGTTTCTTTTTCTTTTTCGTAGGCTTTTATGTGCATATTCTTTCTAGCCAGGTTTTACCTACGTAAGCTAAGATGTTCTACTGCCCTGGTTCTGTGAAATCTCATTCACAAGTTTCTGGGCTTTTTGTTACCAGAACATAATTCCAAGTAAATACCACTAGATAACCAATCACATAAAGAGGTAGGAAGTAAAGAGAAAGAAGAAATAGAAAATAAAAACACAATGAAGTAAAGAGTGATGGAAAGGGTGGAAATCCCAGTTACAATGTAGGAGATATAAGAAACATACTCAAGACCCATAAATAACTCAAATGCCTGTACACTGATACTCAAGGTTTAGGGAATAAACAGGGTGAACTTGAAGTATTAGTACATATGATATGATATAATTGGCATTACTGAAACTTGATGGAATGAAACTCATGACTGGAATGTACCGATGGAAGGATAGAAACTATTCAAAAGAAATGGACCTAGCAAAAGAGGAAATGGAATTGCCTTATTTATAAAAGATCACTACACAAATAAACAAAACCAAGGATGAAAACCTCCTAGAATCCATATGGTTCGATATAAAAGAGAAAAAAATGACATTGCTATAGGAGTATACTACAGGCCACCCAACCAAGCAGAAGAAATAGATGAAGTCTGACAAAGTGTGCTCAATGAGTAGTCCTTAATGGTACTATGTCTACATGGAGGGAAGTAAGCAGTGGGGTACCACAAGGTTCTGTCTTTAGGGCCAGTACTCTTCAATACCTTCATAAATGACTTAGATAAGGAAATAGAAAGGGAATCATCAAATTTGCAGGTGACACTGCAAATGGCAGGACTAGTCAACACCTCAGAAGACAAGCTAAGGATCCAAAAAGATCTTGACAGACTTGAACAATGGGTCCTATCCAACAACATGAAATTTAATGTGGAGAAAAGCAAGGTTTTATACCAGGGGAGGAAAAACCAAAGGCACAAGGACAGAGCATGTGAAACCTGGCTCAAAAATAATAACGGTGAGAGGGATCTTGAAGTCCTAGTAGACAATCACTTAAACACGAGGCAACAGTGTGAGGCAGCAGCCAAGAAACTAATACAATCCTTGGATCTATAAACAGAGGTATAGAATCAAAATTAAATGAAGTATATTTATAAAACTTTAGTAAGACCACACCTGGAATACTGCATCCAGTTTTGATCACCACATTATAAAAAAGATGTTGAGATTTTGGAAAAAGTGCAAAGAAGATCAATTAAGATGATTAAAGGCCTGAAGACTAAAACATACGAAGAAAGGCTGCAGGCATTGAGTTTGGCTAGTGTAGAGAAAAGAAGGACTAGGAGTGACATGATAGCAGTATTCCAGTATTTGAGGGGCTGCCACAAAGAAGAGAGAGTCCATTTATTTTCCAAAGCAACAGGGCAGGAGAAGAAACAATGCTTGGAAACTAATGAAGGGGAGAAGCATCCTGGAATTAAGGAGAAACTTCCTAACAGTAAGAACAATTAACCAGTGGAACAGCTTGGCTTCAGAAGTTGTAGGGCTTTCATCACTGGAGGTTTTTAAGAAAAGACTGGACAGCCACATATCTGAAATGGTAAAGGGTCTCCTGCTTGAGCGGGGTTTGGACTAGAAGACCTCCAAGGTTCCTTACAGCTCTATTTTTTTTTTAATTTGATTTATATGCCGCCCTTCTCCGGAGACTCAGGGCGGTTTACAATGCGTTAAGCAATAGCCTTCATTCTTTTGTATATTTTATACAAAGTCAGCTTATTGCCCCCACAAACTGGGTCCTCATTTCACCTACCTTAGAAAGGATGGAAGGCTGAGTCAACCTTGAGCCTTGGAGAGATTCGAACCAGCAGAAATTGCAGGCAGCTGTGTTAATAACAGGGTGCACTAAACCACTGTACTATCAAGGCTCTTTTGATTGATTTTGATTTTGATTGAGTATATCAAAGTAATTTGGTTGTGGCACCACATTCTTCTGTTTCTATCTTCATTTTACATTATATGTTGTTGTTGTTGTTCATCATCACACAGTCAGCCAGATATTCAGATTAGATTTGGCATTTTTGTCTACCTATCAAATCCTTTCCAAGGACCTGGGATAGGCAGATTTGGATGTTTGAAAGTGTAACAGATATGTAGCAGGATATAAACTGTTCTGATTAGTAGTAGTATTGTTTTATTATTATTATTATTGTGCATATTATTTTCATTACTTTATGATAGAATCCAGGTTTTAAGATAATGGCCATATAATAATTTTAAATAAATAAACAAATAAACAAAAACTATTTTACTGGACTGGTTTTATAGTGGTTTAGAATCACTATGCAATCAAAATTCCAGAATGCCATATGTTATAACTAATTCAGTTACTTCTACAATAACAAGTATTGATTTATAAGTTCTTTACTGACCAATTGGGATAAAAGTGGCAGTTGTATCACTCAGGATGTGATGTATAAATCAATATCTTATAAATACTTATCCAACGTAAGTAGATCTTTAGCACCCACAACCACAGCCTGCGGGAAAATTCTGTCTCTGGTGAAAGAGCATTAAATAGGAAGCTATTTAGGAAGATACTTGAATGCCTGTTTTCCAATGATCATTTTCTACCCATAAATCTAAACATTAGAACCATACTCCTGAAAGAGACTTATTTACTTTCCATCTTGCTGTCTTGAAGCTTAAAAAGCTCTTTAATATGCACATATCACTCCTGATGACTTCTCAGCTGTTTGTTGCAATGAAGAGACAGGTTCAGTGTCATTTGCAGCTCCCTGGGGGCTATTCTAAGTCACTCAAAACTGAAATAATTTTAGGTTGCTTTTATTTTAAGTTGCTTTCTCAGATACTATGGGGAAGGCACTCCCCCACACATCCCAAAGATCTACTATGCTACCTCATAGTGAAGAGGCGGGAAAGGTTATTTTGGGATGAATGAGAAAGTACCATTAAGTCTTATATATCACCCCATAGCACTTTATAGCACTCTCATGGTGGTATGCAATAGAAGCATTATTTTCATATTGCCCCCAAAAATCTGGGTTCTTATTTTACTGACCTCAGAAGGATGGAAGATTGTGTCAACCTTGACCCATGTCAGGATCAAGCTTGAGGTTGTGGGCAGAGTTTGCCTGCAATATTGCATTTTAACCACTGCACCACTAGTAAACAATGTGACATGAGCAAAGAATGCCAGGAAGGTACACTAAGAATATATCATCCTACAGAGTCATTCAAGGTATGAAAGTCATCCCAGCTACCCAGCTAAAACAAGCAGGCAGTTACACTGGGCAGTAGCAATATAGGAAGATCTTGAAGGTGAACAATCACTTTAATCGCAATGCAAAGCATCATTTCATACTGCATGAATAAACAATTCCTGTATTTTAGCAAGAAAACCACATAGACAGAAAGTTTTAAATGACTCACAATATAGCTGGATAGTGGACCCTTCCATGATTCATATTAATATATTATTTAGGACTAACTTGTGCTAACTCTGGATGGAAGCAACTATTACTTCCAACTATCATTGTTGCTAGACAATTGTCTTGTTTTGTTCCCAAACTAAATGAGAAGCTAGCTATGTCCATCAATTTATGGATGATAGTTGTGTCCATCAATACATATCAGGGGTGGGTTCCACTTACCTTTACTACTGATTCGCAGCGGGAACACACATGCGTGCTCATTTCACTCACCCACATGCGCTTCTGCACATGTGTGCTCATTTCACTCACTCATGCGCGCTTCTGCACATGCGCAGATCATCCATCATGATGATGTGGTGGGTTGGCAGAGCTTCCCGCCAGTTTTAGTACTGGTACTATAGAACTGGACCAAACCGGGAGCAACCCACCAACTAAAACAAATCCAGATTAAACCCCAAAATTAACAGCTATCAGTTCTTGTCATTAGTCAAGCAAAGTTATAATTTAACAGACAGAAATACTTCCAAGTTCAGGCAAATATTATGTGGTTATTATTTAATGTATTAATTGCTTCTTACATAGTGTTTACATGTGTGGCGTATGAATTCATCTAATTAGTGGGTCCAGAACAAACCAAGCAGGCTGTTAAGAACAAGACACTTCATTCTAGTACTGGAGATTGTAACCACTTATCAAAAGGATTCATGAAAGGGAAGCTTTCAAAAATTAAAAGCATCATCATATCAATGTTATGTAAGTTCTGCCCCTTTGAATATCCTTTGCTACATACATACAAAGGGGAAGACCTTGCTTTGCAACAGCACAATACTGTTGTTTTTTTTTATTTTGACAAAAGCATTGTGTTCTGCAGACACCTCTACCACTTGTTAATCAAATTGATCCCAGTGGATGATACATTGAAACTTTGCAAAATCAACTAGCTTATAATGTTTTACACACACACACACACACACACACACATTGCAGACTTGTCTATGCAGAAAGATTGTGACTGTCTTAGCTTGGGATTTCCTTTTCTCTTTGAGGAATTAGGAGAGCTTAAAAATTTGAAATATACAACAGTGAATATTTCCCATCTGTTTAGTAAATAACAAATTATTTTAAAGTTGTGAATGTAAACATAAAAATTCAGCAATGTTTTGAGAAAACATTTATTTTAAATCCATAGTTAACTGTTATGCTTTTTGGTTGTCAGCATTAGAAACCAAAAGATAAACTACAGTATTATTTTTATAAAGCAAATGAGTGCCTTGCACTGATAATGATGGACTTTTGATATTAAGGTCATAGTGCATGATATTATTTTCGTCATGTTATTTTAAGTTGGGGTCCAACTTTTTATGACTGGAAATTCCACTGTATGTGGAATAATTCAACTGGTTGTTCCCTATTCCCTACTTTGGAGCTAGGTAGAAGCTCTTCCCCCCCCCTAATTGGCCAACCTTCTGCAATGGTCTCTCATTAAAGGTTTCTTTATTTTAGTTGAAATGAAAGGTTTTCCAGAACCCTTTTGGAATCTAAAACCATGAATTGTGTTGAGATTTTTAAGGTAGAAAGTTGTGTTATTGTCTTTTGTCATCATCAATTGGGGGTAGGAAATCTGAACTAGTACCATCTTGATGCATGTGTTTCATATTTCAAAAAGATAGAAAACCAATGTCTGCTGATAAAATAGATGTCGGGGATGACCAGGCTGAGCCTGAAGGAGGAGTCAAATGCATCATAAGTCACGAGTCCCTGTACACCCATAAGAGATCAAAGTTTACCCACTTTGAATGCCTTTCTTATCTCCCATTTATTTCCCTTGAATGCTAGTTAGTCAGATTCTTGTAGAGCAGGGATGTCAAACTAGCAGGCCGGATGTGTCACATGCTGGTCATGCCCACCCCCAGTTTATCAAAGGGGGAAAAAGTCGCAATAAGTCATGTGACAATGTGATGACATGAGTTTGACACCCTTCTTGTAAAGTGCTAAAACTTGCAATAAATCTTTATACTCTTGAACTTCTGAATCTCCTGATTTCCCTAGTGCTTGACAACAGACCAGTGTTTTTCAACCTCAGTACCTTTAAGATACCGTATTTTTCAGAGTATAAGACCTTTCCCCCAAAAAAGAGGGTGAAAATCTGGGTGCGTCTTATACTCCGAATGAAGCCCCGCCCAGCTTCTCAAATGGAGGTTTCAGAGGCAGGAAAAAAAGTTTTTTTCTGAAACAGAGTTTCAGAAGTTTCAGAGGCACACACAAAAAAAGCCAACAAAAAGCAAGACACAGAGCTCACAACCAAGGAACCTGTTGCTAAAATTCACCTCTGGAAACAGCTGATTGGGGGTATTCCAGGAGGCTGATCCACCTGCCTATCAGCTTTTTCCTTATTTTCCTCCCCAAAAACTAAGGTGTGTCTTATACTCTGGTGTATCTTATATTCCGAAAAATATGGTATGTGGGTTTCTATTCATAAACTTCCCCACCCAGCATTGAAGTCCATACATCTTAAAGTGACTGAGATTGTGAAGCACTGGGATAGACCTTTGATGCAATAAAATGATGTATAAATTGCAGGCAATTCTGGAACCTCACTTGCCCTCCTTTCTTTAAGCCATTGGTCATGTTGATTTTTTTTCTTTTTAAGACATAATATAGGAAAAAAAATATTGCTTGTAATTAAACTGAATAAAAAGTATTCTGTTCCCTCTGCAGAGGAAGGGACTCGGTATCCAGCAGAGCATTCAATTCCAAGAAACAGGCATATCTGCCATTTTCTACATCACTCTGGAGGGCTTCTCAGCCATCCTGTGCAAATATTGGCTTTTTGCAAAAAAAGAAAACTGCACAAAAATCACCTATCTCCTTCTGTTCATATGATCATTCATTTACACCCAAGAAGATTTTGCATTTTATCTTGGATTAACTCAACTCTACCCAAGAAGGAAAACCTTCTTGTAAAATCTTTAGATAAGCTTTAGTTTAATTTCTGGAGTGGCTGATTCCACTCAATATGTCATTTCCCCAGATTCAAACTCTGATCTGAAAAAACTGTTTCACCTGAACCTGGAGTGCAAATTCAATTTTTTTTACTACCGGTTCTGTGGGCGTGGCTTGGCGGGCATGGTGTGGCTTGGTGGGCATGGTAGGGGAAGGATACTGCAAAATCCCCATTCCCTCCCCACTCCTGGGGGAAGGATATTGCAAAATCTCTATTCCCACCCCACTCTGGGGCCAGCCAGAGGTGGTATTTGCCAGTTGTCCAAACTACACAAAATTTCCACTACCGGTTCTCCAGAACCTGTCAGAACCTGCTGAATTTCATCCCTACTGGAGTGTCAGCCTCAGAGATATCAAGCCAAGAATCAATTGTTGATCAATCACCGGCACCATCAGAAGAGCAAGGGAATAACTGTTTTAATTAAAGATACTTGGCTGTGACCTGATTTAACAGGTAGCCTGACCCATAAATTTTCTGTTAGAAATGACTGTCTGATCTGCTCTGCTATGTCATTCCTGTTATTCCACTCATGATTACCAAAACTTGGTCTTTGGACTTGCTGAAAAGCTTGACTTGGCTCTCTGATCTTTGGACTGAATTTGACTACTCTTCTATAAGTTCCTGCTGAAAGCAAAACTACCCAGGCAAGCTTTATTTCCCAGAGATGGTTTTGATTTATATCCCTTCCCTTTTCTCCCATTATCTGCTCAGCCTCAAGTAAATTGCTATTCTCACTTAGCAACTGTGTATGTGTGAGTTTGCACCAGAAACAAGACACAGTAATGGGTGGAGAGAAGTAAGCACCCAGCCTCTCTGTTACAGAGCACTGCAGAACTGGTCTTGTTTCATTTACAGGTAGTCTTTATGACTGATCATTTAATAACTGGCTTCAGAAAGATGCTTTATGTTCTGTTATATATTCTCAACTGAGCAAGCAATCTAACCCTTAGAAGAAATAGTAACTTCTGGCCTTTTTAAAATCACAAACTGATGGAGATCTCCTCCTATTTCAATTGGTAGATTAAAATCTTTTTTGAAAAAAATCTTTTTTGAAAACTACTGACTGTATTTTTTTTAAAAAAAACCCAATGTTTCAGCTCCTGTACTTCCTGTTAATAATTGTTTGCATTGTAATTTCAGTTGTACAATTTACCTTTTAGTGAAAGCCATTTTTACTTTTCAGAGTAGCAAAGGACAAGAATACTTCTGTTTGACAATTAGCTATTATGCAACCTATTTGCAGTTAATAATAAAATATACACAATATACAAAGATCTGTTCAAAAATATTTGTCTTGTTTTAAAAGTTAAAAGTATTTATTACAAATATTTTTAAGACGATATAATAAATCATTTATAAGCCAATAAAATATTTAAAATAACATTTTTTTCAGAGTATAAGATACATTTTCCCCTCCCTAAAAATGGGTGGAAATGTCTGTGCACCTTATACAGTAAATGTTGCCAAAGCCCTGCCAATCTGCCAGACCCCACCCTTCGGCCCTTTTTGGCGTCTGAGTGTCACATTTTCAGCCTCTGTACGCTCCATTTTAGACCCGTTCCAGGCTGTGGGGATCACCACAGCACATCACCGCCAATTGCTGCCTCTACGCTTTGGATTTTTGGCCTCTGCATGTACCGTTTTCGGTCTCCACACATCACATTTTCAGCTGGTTCCAGGCAGCAGGGATCACCGCCATGCCGATTACCGCCTGGAACCGCCCAAAAACATGATGCGTGGATGCCAAAAATGGGGCATGCAGAGGCCAAAAATGTGATGTGCAGAGGTGGTGATTGGTGGTGATGTGCTGTGGCGATCCTGGCAGCCTGGAATGGGTCTAAAACAGGGTGTGAAGAGGCTGAAAATATGATGCACAGAGGCCAAAAATGTGACATGCGGAAGCCAAAAATGGAATGCGCTTAGGTGGTGTGGTGATCCCCACAGCCTGGAACAGCTGATTGGCAGTATTCTGGGAGGCCGATCCAACCACCAATCAGCTGCTTGTGCTGAATTAGGCTACGATAACGTTCTGAAGCTGACCAGGCTGTTTGCTGTTTGTTGCAAGGATGCTAGCCAGATAAATACCGATGGATGCTGGTAGGCAGAGGCAAAAATGTTTTTTCTTGTGTTCCTCCCCAAAAATTAATGTGTGTCTTATACTCTGGAGCATCTTATATGATATGGTATCATGTACTAGTTGTGATCATTTTATTTACTGCTTGATGTCTGGTGCTATTCACCTTAGCTATTCATGATAAAAATAAATGTAATCATACAGTAAATATCAACATAAATGTTAAGCTATTAACAATAATTTGTTTTAATTGCTTGGTCATATAGTTATAGATTGATATGTGTAATAACAGAAAAAAGCAGTATATGAACAATGTTCATATTGACCTAGTATCATTGCTATTTACTATATCTTTAATTTATAAATACTTTTGACATAGCAATGGGATTACAAACAGTTGCTGCTAAAAATGATTTGGGTTCTTTTGAACTCCAGCTGGGGCAACAACATCTTTTAATGCTGCCATTGTTTTCCCTAGTTTGAAAAATTGCCACAGTTTGGTTAATTAGATTTTTCTTGTGCTTCTCAGATCCGTAGGTCTGAACTGTTAAAACTCCCATTAAGCTAGTTTATTGACAAAAATTATTTGCAACAGCTCTGAAGGAAGCCATACTGACTTTTAGAGTTTTATTGGTTTCCTGTTCTTTGAAAATTATTCATCAGTCTTAATTTCAGGCACTGCAAGCATTAATTGTGTTCTACTTTATTCTTCTATTCTTGCTTCACATATGAGAGGGAGTTTAACCATTTTTATTGTCTTGTTGATGATTAATGACAAAAGGAAGATGGAATAGTGAGATTCTATTGATTTAGGACTGCTGAAAAAATGCTTGATCAAATGTGTCAGGTCATTGTACACCATTTCTAAACCAATTTTTATTTATTTGCTTTTATTTGGCTTTTATTAAAGATGTATTTTTACATAATATCATTGATGTAACTTCAAGGTAAACTCTGAAAAGCCAAATATAATGAAAAAAGGCTCCAGGAGTGTTACTACTATTAAGTTTTCTTCATCACTTGATGAAAAACTAAAGTATGTGTGAATTCTGAGAATTTTGTCTCCCCCCAAATTTATCCCAAATCTTCTGTTTCATTTTTTCAGGGAAATTTAATACCAATAATAGAATAGAATTGAATTCTTTATTGGCCAAGTGTGATTGGACACACAAGGAATTTGTCTTGGTGCATATGCTCTCAGTGTACTCAGTGTACATATAAGAAAAAATACATTCATCAAGAATCATAAGGTACAACACTTAATGATAGTCATAGGGAACAAATAAGCAATCAAAACATATTAGGAAACATATAAACTGGTTTGGAGAATGGCTTTACTGAGTATACTTTATTAAAATGTATAATCCACTGAAGGTGCATAGTTTGGAAAATGCATGATAAATTTATTTGTACAGGTAGTCCTCGAGTTAAACAGCACTGAAAAAAGTGATTTATGACCTTTTTTCACATGACCATTGCTGCATCCCCATGGTCATGTGATCAAAATTTGGATGCTTAGTAAATGAGTCATATTTATGAATTGAAGTTACCTGGGGTCATGTGATCACCTTTTGCAATCTTCTGACAAGGAGTGTCAATGTGGAAGTCAGATTCACTTAACAACTATGTGACTAACTTAACTGCAGTGATTCACCTAACAACTGTGGCAAGAAAGATCATAAAATGGAGCAAAACTCACTTCATAAATATTTTACTTAGCAAGATAAATTTTGGGGCTCAATTGTGATCATAAGTCATAAGTACCTATATAAACCAACCTAAGATATCCTCAATTCCATAACAAGAAAACCAAGAAAATAAAATTAAACTTGAAACAGATTAACTTAAAAAATGGTAGTGAAGTTTCAAATGATAACATGTGATGCTCCAGTGTTAGGATTCAGCTGGTTCGCACATTTAGCAGTACCACTAGCTAATTTTTTATGGAGTTTGGCAAACCGGCTGACTAGTCAAGGCCTGCAGGCCAGATCCGGCCTGTGCCACCCACAGGACTGACTGACTGCCCTGGAAAGAGCGGACCTTTCCCTCTCTCCCCGAGAGGGTCTTGGCAGAGACATTTATAAGGCTTTTTGAGCAGCCTGGCCACCACCTATTTATTGGGTTGGATAGCGGTTCCTGCAAGCCAAAGTGACCGGCATAGAAAAGCCATGGAGAAGTCAGAATGGCTTTCTGGAGCTGGCAGTGCTAATGGGCTTCGAGGCTGGAGAGGAAGGAGTAAAGCAGCCTCGGCTGAAGCTCTTCCAGCTGTGGAGCTTGGCGCAGTTCCTGAGGTAAAACTGCATTGTGATCTTGACCATAACCGGTATGCTGGTTGGAGTGTCGATCGGTGCCCCTGATGAGGCAAATGCCACGCACCCAGGCTCAAATCACCTACTTGGCCTTTCTGGGAGAGATGTTGCTCTGTATATTGAAGATGGTCATCCTGACCTTGGTGATATGCCGTCTGGTCTCCAGAGCAGCCAGCCTGGACACTCAATCCCTGGGCAAGCTGGATGGCATCACCATCGCCTACTTCTTGGTTACAACCTTGATCGCCTCGGTGCTTGCCATTGCCTTGGCCTTCATCATCAAACCTGGGGTGGGCACCTGGGAGCTTAATAGCAAAGACGTGAGCTTCAATGGTGCTATGCCCACCAATAAGGAGACTGTGGACTCTTTCGTGGACCTGGCATGGTAAGGAATTTGTAGTGGCTTCCTTCCTGAGCTCTGGTCAAGAAGAGAACTTGGAGGAATCATGGTTGAGCATGGGATCATCCCTGGCTTGCCCATTAGATCCATTGTGGGAGGCAAGGGAGGCTGTTGCTCTTGCTCTCTTTTTAAAAAAAATGCAACTTTCATAGTCTCAATATTGAGACTATGTATATAGGGCTGATGGGAGTTATGGTCCAAAATGCCTGGAGGATACTAGGATATTTGGCTTTTGAAAATTCCAAGATATTTCTTACCTCCAGGTCTGTCTGATGCTTTTAGATTCTACTAACTTTGGCATTTGGTGAAGGTAAGAAATAGAAGGGACTTACACTGTACTTTGTCTTCCTCCTTTGCTTATGTGCCTGGTTTGCTAAATTTATTTAGTATGTATGTATGTTTGGAAAAAATGATTAAATGGAAAAAAGGGCATGGTTGAATTTGCTTTTTAAATCCTGTGAGCACTTCTCTAGATAAAAAGTGAAAGATTATTAAAAAGATCACCAGTATTGTAGAGTTGGGGCAATTTTTGCACTGTCAGTTTAAAACAATCTCAAAATTTCCAATGGAAAGAGCACATAAAAGAGGCATGGATGACTTTCCTACCTTTCTGTACTTGACTAGATTGTTCCAGTTTGATGAAAGGTGGGCACCTCAGCTCTCTTCTCCCTGAGATCCTCTGCTTTTTGCACCCTGGTGCCTCCACCTTTCTGTCTTAATGTAGCTGCTTACTGATTTCTGCTGCCATTGCCTGTCAGTCACATGGATGTGTTTACTTGATGTTTTCCCACATAACCCTGGCATGTGAGACAGGTAAGAATTTCACAGATGGCTATGCCATCATTGAAGAATAAACCAAAATGTAGAGAAAAATAAAGTGGATAAAAATGAAATAAATGCAGTAGTGCAAGGCATGTGACAAGGTAGTCAGCACCCCTTCTCCTTTAGAAGGACATCATTCTCACAAATGATCTGTTTATTTTGTTAGATGTTTATCCTGTCTTTATTACTTTATAAGGAACTCAAGGTGGAGAACTTACCTAATATTCCTTCCAGTTTTTAGTTTCCCCACAACCACCACCTAAGAAGTGGTTTGGGCTGGGAGAGGGTGACTGGTCACTCAGCCATTTTTTCAAGCTTAAAATGGGACTAGAATCTCTTGGTTTCTAGGCCAGCACCTTAACCACTACTTTGTTTAAAAAGGAGGAAGGAATGTCAAAAATAACTTGTAAGAATTGCATGTGAAAACAGTGTTGGAGGAAACAAACTTGTAAAGCTTCAAACCTCACAGATAACATTTCATGATAATCTCCCATAGAATGATACAAAAGACAAGAGAGGTTGTAGCAAATTACAATATGAGATGGACCTGTTAGTAGGAAAGGAGACTAGAATGAGCAGTAATACTTTGCAAGATGCATCAAACCTGAAGTCAAGCTGTTTGTTATTTATTTGTACAAGGCGAACATTCTTTTTATTTGAAAACTACTTGCTCCAGCGAGGCAAGTGGCCAGGCGTGACAAGGAGGGGCTGGGAGGGGAGGGGCTGGGAGGGGAGGGGAGGGGCATGGTGAGGAGAGGAGAGGTCAGATGAGGCGAGGTGCCCCTCGATGTGAGTGACAACAAGTTTCCCATGCCCACACAGCCACATGACCACCCAGCCACGCCTACTCAGCCAGTCATTAGGGCAGAGAACCAGTTGTTAAATTATTTGAATCCCACCACTGAGTTGCTCCTAATGAGTGGTCACAGTTTTTGGAGCCAATCAGTGGCAGAATGATGCAGAATCAGTGACATTTGAGCCAGGATTGATATCTAGTCTCATTGGGTTATCTTGGTCCCGAGCACGTTTTCTCTAAAGAACTGTATGAAAATTTCTTTGCATTTCAGTCACAGAAATAGGTTTTCTTTAGGACCTCTTGCCATTTCCTGAAAATATATTGCAAATTAGAAATATGATAGCTTTTCCTCATCATTTTTACCATAAATATAGTGACACACAATCAATGTGTAATCAAATGAAGATGATCTGCTTCCTTCTGCAGAAAACAAAGCACCACAAAGTATGTTTATCTTAGTAACAAAAGAGTTGACTGCGACATATCCTTTCTCTCTTTGGTAAGAGTTTGCTTCATATTAGGGGGCCACTATCAATAGAACACATCAATAGAAGATTTGAGAATGAGAAATAAACATCATATAAATATGGAAACCAATACTACTCATTTTTATTCTTGTAATAATGAAATGATTGGTTTGAGTTGCAGATTGTTACAACTTATTGATTAGCAAGGCCTTGTGCATGCCTTCTCTTCTAGTTTTTATAATGTGAGAAAGGGGGATGCCTGTTCATTTTATACATCCATCCATATATCCATCCATACGTAATGAAGTATTCCTGCTGCTCTGAGGTTGTTTCTCCCAATCTATTTCCTGACAACCAGTTCTAACTCATCTTCACATTCAGCCTAGGATAAAGATATATAACAGGTTATTATCTGTAAATTATGGATGTTTTATCCCAAAATGAATGACCTTTTCTAGTAGCTATATATATATATATATATAATAAAAAGAAAGATCAAGTCTTGAAAACCCTCATAGTGAATTGCTTGAGATTCTGTCAGCCATTCCATCACAGCAGAGGTGGTATACAGCAGATTCTGAGCAGTTTTGGAGAACCAGTAGTGGAAATTATGAGTAATTCGGAGAACTGGTAAATACCACCTCTGACTGGCCCTGCCGCCATCTATTCTCTGCCTCCCGAGTCCCAGCTGATTGGGAAGAAATGGGGATTTTGCAGTAACCTTTCCCTTGAGTGGGAAGGGAATGGAGATTTTACAGTATCCTTCCCCTGCCACACTCACCAAGCCATGCCCACCAAGCCATGCCACGCCCACAAAACCGGTAGTAAAAAATTTTGAATCCCACCACTGTTTTACAGAACTGACTTTCACCAACCACTACTGACTACATATGACCTCTTACGAAGAAAAGGAACCATAAGAAAATGTGACTCTTGACACTTGACATGCAGACAGATACTGTGGTTGACATTACTGATGTCCACTGAAAAGTCCAGATGGACAAGAATGATAGCTTTACCAAATTCAATTGCTGCCGAAACATATTAAGGAGAACAACTAATGCTGTTTCCCTCCTTCACTCAAATCTAAATGAGGACTACCATGGGTCCAAGTAATCATTCGGGACTCTTTATTCATTCATTCTTTCTTTCTTTCTTTCTTTCTTTCTTTCTTTCTTTCTTTCTTTCTTTCTTTCTTTCTTTCTTTCTTTCTTTCATAAGTTGTTCATTATCAAGGCAACTAAGGCTCACTTCTTGTGCAGCTTGTAGGCCAATGCCTCTTTCAAGGCAGCTAGATCTTGTTCAGAAATCACTTGGTCACTTCCTGTATCCAAGCTCCAATTTCCTTTCTGGCTGTCTTAATTAGGCAGGTGAACAAGGGACCACTTACAAATGGCAAATATGACATCACAAAGAACTACTGATTACTTCTTCCACATTTACAGATTCAAAAACTTCCTAGGTAACATTGCAAGCCATTACTTCTGTCATCTTACTGGATATAATCTACGTGGCTCCCAACATGGATCCAGCGTCAGATATTTTATTTATAACAGTCAAACAATTACAGCTTACACTAAATGGAATGTTAGTCCTGGCTTTCCAAAGGGTTTGGACAATCTAAATACTACAGTTGGGTGACATTTTACAGGCACAATAAGGTCAAAAAAGCAATTCTGCCTTGCTTTCTTATTGTCACAGAGAGGACTCATATTTGAACTTATACTTGTGTCCTATTGTACTTACTTCTGCTGACATTGCTGCAGGCATCTCTTTGCTTATTTGATGTCCCATAGGTCCTCTGAAAACTAAACAGCCATCTGGAATAAGCAAGCAATGACAACAGTTTAGGAACAAACTTATTTATTGACCTGATCACCTTCATATTCCAGAAGCTAATAAGGCATTCAACAGAACTGTCCAACAGATCTCTGGGGAGAAAACTATCTGGAGCTATCAGGTGCTATTTTAATTGGTCCCTTCTCCCTGCAGAGATTAGTGATTTTATTTCCATCACTGATGAAAAAGTGATCTAAACTTGGCAAGGGACTGATATAAAAATTCTTTCTTACTAGAGGATGTCTGGTCTTCTCTGAATAAAAGACAAATCTAATGTGTGGTCTTTATTCAGAGAAGATCAGACATTCTCTCGTTTTAGAGGAGCCTGGGCTGTCAGCCCAGCAACACATTTAGAGCAGCTCCACTCAGTTTTATTATATTATATAATTAGCTTTTTAGTACTTGTACTGGACTTGTTTTTACTTAACTAACTTTGTATGAAATAATAGTGAAGATAAATACACAGATAAAGGATTTTGCCTGAAACTCATAGTTGTGGGGAAAAGAAAGAAAATGTCATGGTGCTAGCCTGGGACATCTCCCTCTTTTGAACTCCCCAAAACAGCTCCCCAAATTGAGGAGCACTCCACACAAAAGAGATCTGTAAATAAAACAAATTCGCTCCCTGGCTCTAACAAATTTGAAGCTCTAGAATGGGACCTCCAAACGAGCTGGCAAAACTACAATTATTAGAGCTGTCCTCATTTCTTGGGAAAGAGCAAAACAATAGCCAGTCACTACTACAAGTGGCCAACCCAGGTACCTGTTCCAGGGGATTTGAAATGAAGCCCAAAAATAATAAGAAAGATCAGAACATAGAGAGGCTACCATGGGAAAATTCAACTGAGTTTATGGCAAAACAATTGCTCTCATAGCACACACTGTTATCTCAATATTTGAGTAGCTTACAGCCATAAAACATGAATTGGAAACATTGTAAAGAGATATTGCTGTTTTTCTTCAAAAGCAAAGATCCTCTCCTCCCACAAAAGCCTCTGTAACAGACGCAGTCAAATCTCCCACGCTGGGCAGGTGTGCTAATAAGGAATAAAGAGCTAAAGAAATACTAAATAACTTGTCAACAGGTCGCAGATATCTAAGAATAATTCTTTATCTTCTGATAAAGCAAAAATAGGGGAACTTACAAATGTTAAAGACTCCTTGGAAGACAGCAAAATATCCTCCACCAAATTAAATTGTTCATTGCAAACACAACAGATTGCTTTCAGAATTTGTATGAACAGACTTAATATTGGACGTTGTAATACCAGGAGAGCAATCCTAGCTTCCTTAGGTCAGCTTCTTTACTACCAAGGTGGGCAGATTGATCTATGTGCTGTCAATTTGGGGCTCCCAGATGCCCCAAATTGGAACTGGATGCTCCTGTCCTTTAAGCTGTCTAACATCCCTTTGATGCCCTCAAAATGAGAGCATATTTAGCTTCCTTTAAAAATTCTCATACCAGAGACTTTTGTGAAGAAAAACTTAAACTTTTAATAGCTAACATGCTAGCTCCCAAGGTTGCTGCTTCTTCACTCCCAACCTTGAGAGACCAAGAGCGTGGGAGTCAGTCAGCCTTATTTGATGAAGATGTTCTCAGCACAGAAGCTGGCCTTATTAATGCTTTTGGCTCCTTACCATGAAAAGAATAAGACAATATATTGTTTAAACTAGAAAACCTTGTGGGCTACAATCGCTACAGCTGACCCACTTATAGACCTTGTATCTCCAAATATTGAGCCTCTTGCTTTCCCCTCAGTAAATAATGGATTATCTGAAAATGGCCCTATAAAAAATAGAAGTCTCAATCCTCTTGGGTCAGTAGAGGATCCTGCAGTTGAGGAAGAGTCATTACATTCATCAGGATACTCCATGGAGACTCCAGTAACAAATCAGAGGATGAGAAAGGGATTCTTGCCAACCTCAATCACACAGAACTAAATGCAGCATGATTTAACATCTCTTTTCCCAACACCTCTGCAGAAGCCCCTCACAAGGCAAGCATTATTAAATGGTGTCAATCTCATCCATTCCAAAGAAAAACTCCAAGAGTTGATGTAGGTCATATATGAGTCAAGTCATCCCTTGGAGGAGGCCATAATGGTTGCCAAATGATCATATACTATTTAACCAATTTATGATCCATTATAAGGAGAGCAGGGGAGCATTATTACTAGAGCAGAGGTGTCAAACTCACATCATCACGGCAGTGTCATGTGATGTATCAGGACTATTTCCCCTTCGCTAAACCATGTGTGGGCATGGCCAGTGCATGACACATCCTGTACTAGAGGAACCCTTATATTCTAAAGAATGTAAAGATCTAAAGCTAACAGGGCAAGTCTAGTCTATGTGCAAGGCAGATGATTACACATCTGAACCTATGTATCCTTAATGGTTACATTATTGGGGACCACCCAGCAGAATACCTCTTTTGGAGTACAGGAAGAAAATGTACAGCTAATTACTAGGTAGTATCATGTGATCTTTTGAATTTTGTACAGAAGATGGATATAGATTCAAGACTGAAAATTGACCACTATTCAGTAATTCTAACGCTGACATTCCACTTTCCAAATTTCTAAGAACTAACTCAATCTATCCACCAAGGCTTGATAACTATAATACCTAGGTGAGAATTAAATGGACCGAGAAAAATGCAATTGAAATCACTAAATGGATGCAAGCCTAAGAAACTCTAGAATTGTATGCACATCTCCTAGAAAATAAATTTTAAGGATCATATCTAGATGGGTTTGAAACCTTAATTGCCAATCTAAAATAAGTTCTCACCAATGGAACGCTGCCTCAATCCAGAAAGCAGATTATAAAGAATAGAAAATAGTTTGATCAGGATTGTATACAATTAAAGAGAGCATTTGATAAGGAGTACAGAAAAAGTAAAAACTCCCTTTCTGAGGATCAAATTCACTACCTAAAATGTTTGAAGGCTCAGCATAAGGCCCTTTTAAAACAAAAGAAAACTGGCAGGATGAAAGGATGAGAGATACAACTCTTTTTTGGGGTATCACTAGAGGCCTGGAAAATCAATCCCTCCCCCAACTAACCAAGTACCACTGCTTGCCTGGAAGGAATACTTTAGAGAGTTGTACATGAACCCTGCCCAGGAAATGAACGAGAGCCAGATTAATTTGGATCCAGCCCCTTACCACCCACCAATTACACAAGAGGTAGCCCAGCTGATTGGATCCCTTAAAGTTAATAAGACTCTCGGTGCTGATTGTGTTATCCCAGAAATAATTAAAAAGAACCTTGGCTGGTGGACACTCCTTTTAGTATAGCTATTTACATTTATAGTCTGTGGCCATAATAAAGATTGATTCTTTCCAATGTGGCCAGCTATGAGGTGAGATCAGCAATGATGTGGCACAAGTCCATAGGTATCATGATGGCCATGAATTTCCAAGCCGAGTTAGACTCTGGTCCTGGAAAAGAAAAGTTAAAATTACATTACAGTGCAACATTCTGAGTGACTCCATTGTCACCCCCAACCATAAGATTCAATCAGTCCATAATTGCCCCACACCATCTCAGGAATGGACATTGCTATTAACTACAAAGAATAGTACAATAGCAGCAGCATCTGATTATATCTCTGTCCACAAAGCTTTACAAATAGGACCCAAATGTGACTATCTGCAGAATGGGGCTCCTTGCAACATCCAGAGTTAGAGTCTCCTGGAATACAATTGCCTCTTGACATTCCACCTTCTTTTCTGCAGCTTTCAGCCTGAAGCAATTCACAAATATAGTTGGATAGATTTAACTGAACAGACTCAACTTCTTGTCAAGCTAAATCTTGATAATGCACACTAGGTCTGCACTCTCCTCAGTGATCATGCACAGAGATTTGATTTATTTTAGAGAGACCTGACTATCAGTCTGAGCCTGGCTTGCCCAAGGGTTGTATTCTTGGCTTATGTAGTGTAGAATTAATCTATCTTGTCTGATAATGTCTCTTCTCTATATCCTACAATACTGCTACCACTATTCTCCCTTCCTTTCCCACTTTCCATATCTTCCTAGCCCAAACCACCAATGTTGCAATTACGTGGTAACCGAGATCCAAATATGGTTGTTTGACCAATCTTAATCAACCATACAATCTATTTCCCATCATCCCTACTGTTTTCACCCTCTAATTTGTCCAGCCACCACCAGTATACACTTGACTCTTATGTAGTTGGAAAGGGGCAGCATTCCCCTCTCTAATCTCTTAATCTGGAGAATGGTCACTCCTCTCCTGTTCTCCAAGTCTCATGCAAGGGGTCAATACTTTTCTTTCTTTGCATGATACTTCTTTTCTTTATTGTATTCTCTATTTAATTTTCCATTAAATCTACCAGGACATATGTCAGAACAGGGGGTCTTCAATTTACAACAACTGAGATCAGAATTTCCATTGCTAAGCAATGCAATCATAAAGTGAGGGTGTGCAAGAGGCATCAGTTGGGAAAGGAATTTCAAAAGTCAGTCATAACTACCATTCAGTGCCACCATAACTACAAATGGTTATTGAACAAATGGTTGTAAGTTAAGGACTACCTTTATCAGATGACACAATGGCCAGCCTTGCTTTGCACATCATCTTCTCCTAAATGGGTTCTAGGTTTCAGGCAGATTTTAACCAGCAGTTTCAGTGGTGAGTTCAATGGGTCCCCTGAGCCCTCTTAACCACAGGTGAGACATCAAGTATCCGTCAAGTTCCAGCCTTTGGGTTCATCTGATTACCATTCATAGTATTACCATAGTATTACCATTCAAGTCTACAACATTTACATCACTTTTCCAGCATAATATAGTTTCCATGACAGCTATCTATCCATTTAGCCATATTCCCAACTTCAACTCAAGCTTGTTTACTGTGTCAAGCAATTAATTTCTTCTATTGTAAATCCCTGTTACCTCTCAGCTTTTTATTTTCTTCTTCTTCCATGCCATAATTTATAAATGCCACATCATCTCTTGAGCAAACACCACAAAATGCAAATAAACAAACACTGGCACTTGAACTACCCTATGAACAATGTATTAAGTGTCATTTTGTGGATTTCCTATAAAAAAAGTGAGAATCACCAAAAGAGCCTTAGAAAATTGTTGAAGTATAATGTTTCCTTTTGTGAAGAGCACTGAAAGAATGTAATGAGGAACCCTTTTTCTCTCACAATAAAATGAATATCTCACAATAAAGCACTAAATGGTAAGAACGAATGAATAGAAATTAAATCTACCAAATATCATTGTTGTTAAAATGAAGTTATTTTTCTTTGGAGAACATTGGCTTTGACAAAGCAAAATGCCTGGTATTACTACAGTATACTGTATAATTTTATTATAGTATTGTGTTGTAAAATCCAACATAGATACCTCTTTAATGAGATATAGCAGACTTAAGCATACTATTTTGAAGAACAGATGTTTAATGCAGTACCTCTACTAATTTTCTTCAATCTCTTGATATACTAATATTGTAGATGGCAAGAAAAGAAGTAAATTCATTACTAGTGCAGCTTTAATATACAGCTAATATCTTGGTGTCTTCTTTCATCTGATGGTAGAATTTTGAACCCACTTAGAGTTAAAATGAATGAAATGGTATTAAAGCATTTATAATAATAATAAAAAAGAAAATTATTAACTTCAACTTGTAAGAATAGAAATGACAAATACCACTAGCCCCCTTTCTTCCAGCATATTGTATTGTATTGTATTAATTATATTTATATACCACACTTCTCCCGAAGGACTCAGGGCGGTGAACAGCCATGATCAAATACATAAATATAAAAATTAAAAACAATTTAAAACCAGATTAAATACTTTGGCCCACAATTAAAAAAATCCCATTAAAATCCAATTTAAAATTTAAAACTGTTAAAATTAGGCTAGCCCGGCTTGCTGGAATAACAAAGTCTTCAGGGCACAGCGGAAGATGCGCAAGTCCGGGATCCTTCGTACCTCCGGGGGCAGCTCGTTCCAGAGGGCAGGAGCCCCCACTGAGAAGGCTCTTCCCCGGGGGGTCGCCAGTCCACATTGTCTGACCGACGGCACCCCGAGGAGCCCCGCCCTGTGGGAGCGTACTGGCCGGTATGTATTGGTCATGCTTTTTGTTTTTGTGTGTTTTTGTTTTTTTAAAAAAACTCAGAGCCAATGAAATTGAGTGAACTGCTTACCGGGGAACCATATTTCCCAGTTTTATACCACGACGTCTTTCCTTTTGACTTTCTTGGTCTGTGACATGTTATGGCTTTTGTCTTCATCTTTCTCTTCTTCCTTGAACAAAATAAATCCCTCTGAATCCAAATGAGCAATGAGTGAATTCTTTCTCAACCTTCAACAGGTGTTGCTGGCAAGGAATAGTCAATGCCTGCTGGATGTGGATAAGTAATGTGACTGGGGACAAATGAGGAACCTCTGTGATTCTCCAAATTCCTGTTCCTGTATCCATCACTGAAAGACCTTCTACTTGAATTTCTACCCACAATTCTGTGGGAAGGGGAGGCTCTGCCCCATTGAGGGAGGTAAGCAATGAACTATTGGGATTTCTGATAGATGTGAGAAGATGGAAGAAAGTGAAGAAAAAACTGGGGGAGGGGAGGAGAGTTAATTCTGCCATCTTCACCAACCATTCCTCTGCTGTAGTTAAACAACAAACAATAAAAGTATATATATTTCTAGCAATTACATCATTTGTACTCAGTTCAATTTCACATTTTCTCTAGGTACTCTTAATGGTTTTCAGAGCATCACAAAGGATGTTCTCAAAGGTCAAAGGTCATTATTTATGTCTAGGGTTTACCTTTCGTGAATAAAGTCTACTAAAAGTAGGCTTATTTTGAATACTGCACAAATAGTGATAATAATTGAAAGTATATTTAAATTTTAATTAGAAAAACTGCACTGGCTAAAGAAAGTAGCATAAATTCATTTTTAAATAAAGTTCTGATGTAATTTATATTAACTCCTGCAAACCTACAAAAAGATGGATGCAATGGTGCCATATGTTCATACATACTGTAAAAATAAATGGTTCAGTTGTATTCTATAGAAAAACTCACTGGACCAGAATATTGCCTGACTTCCATGTGAAATAAAAACCAGGATTTTTGTTGAATCACTTATTATTAATTGCAATTATGGAAGAGTCATTTTCTCTCATCCCATGAGATTAGGTCTGTTGATGGTATCATCTGTGCCTATGAATCACACCTTCTTATTTGCTAGAGATTTGGCAAGGTGCAGAAATCATGAACATGAATAGCAAAGTCTTGTCATGCCATGTATCTTCTGGCTCAGAAGGACCTGCTAAGGTTTCTGAGATAAGAAAGGTTCTACAAGATTTCAATAAATACTCTGAACAATGAACTTTTTAATGCAGCTCTACATTTTGTTTTGCAACTTTGCACGGTACTAAAAATGGAACTGTTGTAGGTTCTTTTATGTTGAATGATAGTAACCTGGCACAAAATCAAGCTATTATTACAAACAAGCTTTAATTTTATATAATGATACATTATATATAAAATATACTGGCTTCTCTGCTTGAACACAAAGTTCTTTACATCATCTCTCCCATTCTCACTCCTCCACTACTCCTTGATTATTTATCTCTGTTAACACTTTGTTGACTTTTCAATTCTTTTATAGCTTATGTCTTACACTTGAATTGCTTTCACTATCTTTTTTTCCCTTTCCCCCCCTTTCCTCTTTTTCCTGAGTTACTTATATTTCTGTCAGCTTCTTCTTTCATGCATTTGGGTCTGAGGTCAGTGGTTCTCAATAGGCACAGTAATCACTTGTCTCCTCTTGATGCAATATCATTCCTCTCCCTCAACATTTACCTTTCTCCCAATTATTGCTGTGGAAATTCTCCTTGACTGAAAGCACAAATCTCTTTTTCCAGCCTTCTCCCAGCCCTGGGATTCCACAAAGTTGCTTTCTGGCTCTTCTGTTTCCTGGAAGCCATCATCAGTCTTAACAAAAGTTTTTTGGAAAACCAAAGTCTACCCCTTCTTTCCAGTCTTGTTTAGCCAGTCAATTTTATCTGGAATTTCTGATGTTTTGGTCTGCAATTGTCCATTCCCTGTTGCCTATTCATAGCCATAGTTTCAACAGCTATCTCTTTTCATCATCTATCCTTTGGAACCTCTTCTGAGTGTTGATATATTTACTTTGTATGGGCTTTGTGACTTTTTGGTCTTTATTTTTTTCCTGTCAGTTTTTCTTTCTTCCAGCTTGCCAGTTTGATAAACCTACAAAGCAACTTCTTCTCTGATAGCTCTTTTCCACTGTCCCTAAGTAATACTTATCATCTCTACTTCCAGCTTCCAGTAAGATCCTTTTCTATGTGCTGCTAGACATACATTCCTGGTGAAAAATGTTTATAAGTGTCTGGTGGTATTGTTAAGAGGCAAGTAGAAGGGTCTTTTTCATTTTCCAACTTTACTTGAATTGAACAATTTGCATTCATTTGTAAACATCTTGAAAGCACAACTTTATTTATTACATCTCTGGGGTATGCAGGCATAGATGAATCGTTCTGTTGGCTTACAGCACTGAAGACTATTCCTGAAATACAAAATTAGGGTTTGCACGTCAATGGAATTGAAACATCTATTAATTGTTCCACCTATGAAAAGATGTTCATATTCTTAGATCAAACATGAATACTTCATAAATTGAACACTTCACAAACAAATAGATTGTAGGATGGAGAGAAGTATCAACTTTCTATATTAGCTGAATAAGTTCAATGGTTAAGAGAATGTAATTATGGTTGAAAATCTATTTTTCTGTAAACGTAATGGAAATGAAAGTTTAAAACCATGCATCAAATTTGTCAGGTCAGCTATAGATATAATGATGGAAATTCCAACTTTTTATGTTGAGAGATACTAATTATTTAAACTGTAGTGTTTGTCACTGATGCATATTGCATAAATGAGACAGCCAAAGAATACCAAAGAATACCAAAAAAGAAGTGAACAAATGCAGTGGGACAGTGGAAAAGAGCTATCAGAGAAGAAGTTGCTTTGTAGTATTATCAAACTGGCAAGCTGGAAGAAAGAAAAACTGACAGGAAAAAAATAAAGACCAAAAAGTCACAAAACCCATACAAAGTAAACATATCAGTGAATGATAATGATGATGCTATCTATTTAGTCAAGATAACGTTTGGCAATTCTATGGCCAGTCTCTTTTCATTCCTTGCAGTGCTCATGACCTGTCTTTTTGATGTTCAAAAAGAAACTAAAATTCTCATTTTCTTCTTTGATAAATATTCTTATAGAAATGGAATTCTCATAACATCTCATTGTATTCAAGTAAAACCTATACAAAGTCAGGAAGCTATAGTATGAATAGAACTTGGCAAAGCAGATTGTATTAAGGTAAGGGAATTTCACATCAGAACTCAAACTTGCCTATGTATACTCTACTTCCCATCCCATTTAATTTGCTCTTTCATGACTGCATATTCTTACTCTTCTAAGTAGTTTTTTTAATCCAATGAATCTATCTATACCTATACCTTTACCTATACCTATACTTATACCTATACCTATCTCTATAGCTATCTCTCCCTCTCCCTCTCCATCTCTCCCCCCCTCTCTCCAGTATGCTGGTCTATGAATAAAGTATGCTTTATATTAAGCATACTATGAATAAAGTATGCTTAATATAAACATAAATTATGTTCATACTTTTATTATATTTTATACCATCATATCATGAATTCTGTAAGTTGTACACAATAAGCATAGAATAAAAAGTGAAGTAATATATAAAAATAGTATCAAATCAGCAGAAAGAATGTTGTGGCATAGGGAACAATATATTGCAGACGTAAAGTTATTATAGCATCTGTTTCTCTTCATTGTATGCTTTTCTGATTAGCAGCTCTTATTTATTATAATAATGAAAAGTAATCAATAAATTGGTTCTAAGTAAATAGCATATTATTTTGCAGAAAAGTTGCTATTTTTGTTATGAAATGTATCCTTCTAGGGTGACTTCTTGATAAATAAGTCTAATTGCTTACGGAGTAAAGTATATCCTGCTTTTGGAATCAAATGTGACTTGCTTTTCCAAATTGTCAGGAACACATGATGGATGAGCAATCTAATTAACATCCTTATACATAACTCTTTTTATGACAGTAATGTGAGTAATAGAATGAACAAAAATAGATGGTATAAAACCGTAATACATCTATCATATTGCAAAGTAGTGATGGACCTTCAAATACTATAAAAGAGAAAATATACGCATTGCCTGGGGTTCTTGTTGTTATTGCAATTCTGGATCAGCAGGAAGCTTAAACTGCATTTAACTATTAACTGATGTAAACCCAAGTGAAATGAATAAAATACCATTGACTGTCATTTACATTAAAATATTTTGTATTCAATCATTTTGTTAAAATAGAATAATTTATTGGCTTTAACAGAAGACAATACTTCTATTTTGGATTGTGGATATGGGAATCGGTCTTCTCTGTACTACTAAGCATTGACTGTGAGGATCTTTCTTACAAACCCCCCACCCCAGGGGTGAAATCCAGCCGGTTCTGACAGGTTCTGGAGAACCGGTAGCAGAAATTTTGAGCAGTTCAGAGAACCTGCAAATACCACCTCTGGCTGGCCCCAGAGTGGGGTGGGAATGGAGGTTTTGCATAGCAGGGGTGGGATGGGAATGGAGAGTTTTCAGTATCCTTCCCCTGCCATGCCCACCAAGCCACGCCCACAGAACCAGTAGTAAAAAAAATTGGATTTCACCACTGCCCCACCCCAATTAGCGTTTTTATCCTAAAGGAGGATCAGTTCTCCCCCCCTCCAAATAATTACCTGTGAACTGAATATTTGTTTTTCTCTGCTGAAATACCCTATACAAAGTGATGTTGAAAGCAGATAAATAGGTCAAAGAGAGATAAATAACTGCTGTGACAAAATTGTTCAAAAACACAGGTGTCTTTATATAGTAACTTGCATGTTAGCTGTTCCTTTGGAAGAGTTGCTTGCCTACTGAAGCTAATCATTTTTTAATTCCTAAATTGGGTTTCTTTTCTATTTTCCTCCTCTTTCCTGTCCAATTGTTTCTTCCCACTGCTTCAACTCCTTTCAAAGTGTGTCATCTTTTCTCTTTCCTTCCATTCCAATAGAGCTCTGTATTCCTATCATCCAAACTGCTAATATTTTTGATCCTTCTACTATTTAATGTTTCTCCCCATCCCCCCACCCCCACTGGAAAGAAGGAATAAGTGTGTACTTCTGCAGTTTTCTGCACCCCCACTGGAAAGAAGGAATAAGTGTGTACTTCTGACAGTGGTCAATGGTGTGAGAGAAAATAGCTGGTCTATACAGACGAGCAATCAATTTTTGAAATGAGGCACCTTATTTTAGAGACTACACATTTTAATTAATAAATAGCTCAGTTAATATGCCTGGATTGCAGTTTCTGGGAAGTAAACACATGAATGCACATGAGCATGTGCACACACACACACACAATTAGATCACACAAAAACATTGCTGAAAGATAGGGTGGGGAAAAATCTTCAGAATTGGTTTCAACTGAATTGCCAATCCTACATTGACAAGGATTTTTGTTTACTCTTGAATACTACTTGGAAATTGCAATTGTCACCTATAAATACTTCATTGTATAGGACCTGCCTGAGATACTCATCTGTTTCCCACAGTGTCCAGCTCTTCTGTTTAATCCAACAAAGTTGGCATGCCTTGAACCCTTTCAATAAACAGTGCTATCAGTGGGATTCAGAAAGCAAGCTTTCTTTGTCATAGCAGATGCCCTTTGGAATGGCATATTTTCAGAGATCTGTATTGCTCCTACCCTGACCTCATTCAAATGAATTCTTAAAAGCTTACGTTTCTTCCAGGTCTTCGGCTTTGTTGGAGATTGGGTCCCTTGTAGTAATGTCATTATGTCAGAGTATGTTTGCTCTTGCTGGATCATTAGCTCAATTTCTTTTCAGTATATACACCACTATCGTTGTGTGCATTTATTTGTAATGCTAGGATGTTTTATATTTTATCAGTGTATGATAGATCTTCATTAAGAGATTTAGCTATTCTTCTTCTTCTTGATCTTTTTCCTCTTCTTTCAAACTTTAGCACTAAAATGATCTTCCTTTTCAAGTTATATCCCACTCGTGTATTCCAAAGATTTGTGAGCAATAAAAACTTTCTATACACATTACATGTGTAATTAAAGTATATATCTATGTATATATGTTGTGCAACAAACATGCCTTAGGAAGTTTTTATTGCACACAAATGTTTGGAATACATAGACCAGTGGTGAAATCTAACAGGATCTATCTGATTTGTGCGAACCGGTAGGGCTGGCAGTGGGAGGCTCCACCCACCCACCGGGATGTCATTACATCCTGTTTTTTACCCTCTGTGCATGCACAGAAGGCTCTGCACGTGCACAGAAGAGGCTCGCGTGCTCACATTTCCGAACCGGTAGCAAAGGTAAGTGCATTTCACTGCTGACATAGTCATATGTGTATGTGTATAATCTCACCCATTTAATGCTTTTGACTGATACAATGATTTATATAAAAATGGTAATAAAATTATACATGTTACAATAAGCATACACAACATATAAATTAAAATTCTCATTTTTCAGAAACAAAGTTGGATTTCATAATCCCATTAATAACAATTTGCTAATGGAATTTAATTGCAATTTAAAACTATTCAAAATCTACAACCCATGTGTGCTCAAAATCACATGTGAGAGATATATATATTCTAATTATGATGTTCAAGGGTGGAACTCGATGACAAGTTGAATGTGAACATGTGTTGCATGCAGTAGCTTGTTTAGTACAGTGATCAGAAGTTATATTAAATCAGCCATAAATCTTCTGGAAATAAAATACAATTGGGAAACAGGAAAAGGAAAATACAGGAAAGATCTATTACAGTCGCTGCTATCAAATCTCAAAGAAGCCTTTGTTGAATCAAGGAATGGGGGAGAAAACAAAATGAAACATTCAAGGAGTAGTCTATATCATTTATCCTTCAGATGAACAAAAAAATTAAAAAGAAAAGATGTAATAAGTATTAATAAGCAATAATAAAATATATATATACCTGGGTATTCTATGATCTATAGATCACATCTGACCCTTTGGCTGTACCCATCTGACTTGCAGTAGTGACGGGGTGGCAGCAGCAGGAGTAGCCCTATTGGTTCAGCCCTCTACAACAGGCCCAGTTTTGTATGTGGCCCCTTGGGAAAATTAATTGCCCACCCCTGCTACAAGAATATAAATGCAACACTAATGTTGTTAATTATAACAATAATGTTACAAGCAAGTACCTCTGCATGCAGTTCAGAAATAGTTACAGAGAACAAACAGAGATACAGTTCCACCAGCATTTTATGATGCCCTGTAATTTCCTATTAGATAGCAAAGTCAAGTGTGTGTGAGTTGAATGGTTAGTACTAGATTATGGGTGCCAGTGTACCAGCTTAAAAGATCAATTACCATGCTGTGTCTAATTATGGATCTGTACATCAATCCGAGACAATGATGTTGATATTTTTAATCAAATCCAGCCATCGTCAGAAACCTTTTGATTCATGTTATTATTATTTTTTATTGGAGCACACATTTAACGTCCAAAAGACATCTCTCTCCCTCCTCACTTTGTCCCTCTCTCATTCTCCCTCTTTCTCTCTCTCTTGTCTGTAAACATATTGATGGGTGGGTGGGTGGAAGATGAAAGAAAGAAAGAGAAAGAGAGAAAGAGAAAGAAAGACAAGAAGGAAGGAAGGAAGGAAGGAAGGAAGGAAGGAAGGAAGGAAGGAAGGAAGGAAGGAAGGAAGGAAGGACAGGATGAACTTTGATTATTGCAAATCAGGAAGTCTTAAGGAATATTTTGATGAAAGCTGAGAGTGAAAGACAACCTTCTATTTAATATTAACAGAAACAAAGAAACAAAGAGAGTTAGAGAAAAATGTCAACCAAAGCCAATCCAAAATAACTAGATGGAGAAGCAGAACAAGTAACAGGTTTTATATCTCAAGGCTCAAAAGTTCATAAGAACTTTGTTTATAACCGTGATGGCAAACCTATGGCACAGATGGCACATGGAGCCATATTGGTGGGCATGTGAGCTCAGTTCCAGCACGCATGCGTGCGCCAGCCAGTTGTTTTTCAGGCCTTTTGGGCCCAACAGAAGTCTGGAATCACACTGTTTCCGGCCTCCAGAGGGCCTCTGAGGGGGTGGGGAAGGCCGTTTTTGCCCTCCCCAGGCTCCTAGAAAGGCTTTGGAGCCTGATGAGAACGAAAAATGGGCCTACCGGGCCCACCGTGCCATCGCGTGCCAAAAGCAGGGGGAACATGGGAAGGGGGGGCGCATAAAATTATGGATGTGGGCACCAGCACTCCCCCCTGCCTTTGGCACGCGATGGCAAAAAGGTTAGCCATCACTGGTCTATAACTATGAAATACATAGACGTCCACTACTTGGGACAATGGCTATGATAGATCCAGACAAAATGCTCAGTGGCAGAGGTACCACCCTGACAAGAAATGTATTATTTCAAGAAAATAGAGTAGTATTTCTTTTTAACATATTTATTTTCATTCCTTATTTCAGTCATATAGCTGACTGACATAATAGATACCAACGTACAGGGTATGAGGAATAAACAGGTTGAATTAGAAGTTCAAGTAAATGAGCCCATATTGTTTCCATTACAGAAACTTGGTGGGATGAAACCCACAAATGGAACATACAGCTAGAGGGATTTAAATTATTTAAAAGAAACAGTTCAAATAAAATAGGAGGTGGAATTGCACTATATATCAGAAATAACTACATCTGTACAGAAATAGAGCACAATGATCAAAATTGTCTTGAATGCATTTGGGTCAATATAAAAGGGGAAAAAATGACATTGCCATACTTGTATATTACATAGGTGTATATACCCAACAAAACAGAGGAAATAGATGACCTTTTTGCTAGTCAGTTAACTAAGGTATGTAGGAAGCACATCACAATAGTAATGGGGGACTTTAATTTTCTTGATATCAACTGAGAGATAAACTCTGCACCAAGTGGAAGATCAAATAGATTCCTGATAAACATAGCAGACAACTTTGTGTCCCAAAAAGTAGAGAAGGTAACTCGGGGATCAGCCATATTGGATTTGATTCTCACTGACAGAGATGAAATGATACAAAGTGTTGAAGTTACAGGAATCTTGGGAGAAAGTGATCATGCAATATTGGAATTCAACAACATGCAAGCAGAAGCAATAGAACAAAGTCAAGGAAATGATTGGTCCATTAGTGGGAGAAAGTGGCAAGAAGGTGACAAGCAACAGGGAGAAAGCAGAAATACTTAACTCATTTTTTGCATCCATCTTTACACAAGGGAAAAAACATTTCAACCTATCAAAAAAACAGATTAGGAACACAAATTAAAATAGGCAAGAATATGATAAGTGAGCACCTGTCCACCCTAGATAAGTTCAAATCCAGGACCAGATGGATTACAGCCCAAGGTTCTGAAGGAACTGGCAGCTATGATCTCAGAACCACTGAACTATATCTTTCAAATATCTTGGAACACCAGGAAACTACCAGAGGACTGGAAAAGAGCTGGTGTAGTTCCCATCTTCAAAAAAAGAAGAAAAAAAAAGGTCCAGGAAACTACAGACCTATCTGTAGATAATCAAACAACAAATCAGTGAACACCTAGAGGCAAACAAAGTCATAACCAAAAGCCAACAGGGATTTGTCAAAAACAGATCATGCCAGACAAATCTTACAGTATTCTGTGACAAAGTGAGAAAATTAATGGACCAGAGGAATGCTGTGGATATAATTTATTTGGACTTCAGTAAGAGATTTAGTAAAGTAGACTACAACCTACTACTTGATAGGATAGAAAAATATGGGTTAGACAGCATCACAGATGGACTCATAACTGGCTGACCAACCACACTCAATGTGTAGTCCTCAATGGAACTGCATTTACATGGAGGGACCTACGCAGTGGGGTACCCCAAGGCGCTGTTCTAGGCCCCATACTCTTCAACATCTTCATCAATGTTTTGGACAAGGGGATAGATGAGGAACTCATCAAATTTTCAAGCTGGCAGGAATAGCCAACACTCCAGAAAATAGATTTAAGGTACAGAAGGATCTTGACAGACTTGAACATAGGGTGCTATCTAACAAAATGAAATGCAGTGGTGTAAAAAATAAGGTTCTACATTTAGGCAAGAAAAACAAAATGCACAGGTACAGTATATGTGATACTTTGCTCAATAGTAGTAACTGTGAGAGGGACCTTGGAGTCCTAGTTGACAATCATTTAAATATGAGATAGAATCAGAGGGATAGAATCAAGATCACATGAATTGTTAATACTTTATAATGCCTTGGTATTAGACCGGGAGGTGGAAGAGATGGACACAGTGCTTCAGTAACAACAGCTCTTTATTAGTAGACCAGTACAACCCAACAACCTGCTCGTCTGACAGCTTGCCCTTTTATAGGGAGCTGTCAGACGGCTCAACCAATGGGCTTTCAGTATTTTCCCGCCATTTTAGCAGACCTGAGTGAAGCCTGTAGCTCACTCCTTATTTGGTATGTAACACTTGGTAAGGCCACACTTGGAATACTGCATTCAGTTTTGGTCTCCGCGATATAAAAAGGATGTTGAGACGAGTGCAAAGAAGAGCATTTTCTTTTTATTTTTGCACCTCAATCTTCTCTTTTTCCTTTTCCTTTTTTAAATTTTTATTTATACATTTTTCTTTAACATACAGTATTTAAGTATTTAGTAAATAATGTATTGCCTGGTTTTTTTTACATATACATAATAGTAATAGTAATAATGTTCTTTACTTGTATATAATAGTATTTTCTGAAAGATTCAGAATATCCAGTCATGAACTTATCATTTGATAATTGTTTTGTGCCCCATGATTGGAAGAAAGGATTTTTTTAAAAAATCTAAATGTTCTGCATCGTATGCAATATAAGAATGTTACAAATAAATATCCAGTCTTATGGAAAATTACTGATTAAATTGGTTTTGTGTTTTAACTGAATCAAAGTTATATTTAGCTACTTTGCAGCTAAGCCAGGACTCTCATTCACATGGGTAGATTTCAGAGTTCTTTTATGGTGAATAAGATGCACATCAGGAGAGTTACTGAAGATCATTAGTTAAAAGAGAAACAGCAGGTGTTTGTGCTAAATTGTACTGTTCTTTGTTGGAATAAATATACAACAAGTATGCAGACCATAGGGGTCATCTCTTCACTGAAGCTTCTGAAATGAAAACTTTCACCTTCAGAGGAGTGATAGAAGCAAGTAATTTTTCTTTTATGATGATGGCCCCGTAATTGGTTTATTTGTATACCAACTGTGTTATTTATTCTGCCAGATAATTATATGCTGTTATCTTTTATTTTGATAGTTCATAAACTATTGATCATGATCCAGCAACCTAACTCTCTTCCCCACATATGACATTTTGAAGAATTAGAAAAACTATTGCAATTCCAGGGATCAGGGATACACATTATTAGATGCATAATGTATGAGAAAATATTGCTTATAAGATAAATACTACAACTCTGCTTCCATCTGGACCCTTCTTTCTTTGTTTCTTTCACTCTATTCTTCTTCCTCTTTCTCCCTCTTTCTACAATCTCCAGAAAGATAATAAGGCATCATTTGACAGAATGAAAAGCTATACTGTAGATCTGAAATTAATTTGTGGCTGTCCAGAAATAATAGCTGAGGAGATGCTAGCAATTCCTGATCCTTAAAGCATAGGTAGATCTTTAAAAACTACGGAGATACTTCTGGTCCTACTTTATTACAGCAGAAAACAAGGCGATATAATTCAACTGATGTTTTTTATGTATCTTCTCTTGTCAGCTACTCTGGGTAAGAAATGTGCATGGCAGAAATTCCATTGTTTAAAATATCTAATTCAGTTATCTCAAAGAATGCTTTTAGCATTTGATTGCTAATAAAAACATTTTTACCCCAAAGAAAAACATTTCTGATGAAAAACATGAATATTAACATTTGCTCTTTGGTTATTTGGCAACAAAATGAAAATGATAAAAACACATCATGAATCTATTCCCTATATGACATATCAGATTATCTAGAAAAAGACAGGTATTTTTATTGTAAGAAAGATAAACAAATGAGAAGCTGAAAGAACAATATGTATAAAAATATGAATAAGTCATACTTACCCAAGGAAATATGCATATACTAAATATATACTATGATTGACTTGATCTGCACTTGTAAACAATCTGCATTTCTACATGACAAGAATGAATCACACTTGTGTATTTCATCAATTTAATATGGATTTCTGATAGTGTATTTCATTTCCTCAGGAAAAAATAGCCTAAATTCTGCTTTGGCTGTAAAGAAAAGACAAATTTCCTTTTAATAATTGAAAAAAATTCATGCTTAGAAGAAATGTAAAAAGGGGTTTCCTTCTCTTGTTTTCCTTTTTAACAGGATGGTTTTCCCAGATGGTTTCATTATTTTCTTTAGATGTGAGAGCTCAAAGGTTGTATTCAGTTTTGCATAAAGGTGTATCAAGATAATCTGATGTTTGATAGAAAAACATTTGTAAACATGTGTATTATGCAGGTACATCCATCTGACACAGTAATTGCTTTTTGACTGGCAATACACCTGAGTTTATTGCTATTAATGTGTAAAATTGCCAAGCTCCCTGCTGTTTGTGGGTTTCATTTGCCATCCCATGAACTATTTGTCTGGCAACCAATTTTCTCCAGTCGCTAGTTAAAGCATAGTCATCAAATTTGTGCAAATTGGGAAGGAATCTATTGGAGAGAAGAACTTATTTCAGTGCTCTTCAACATATATGGTACATTATCTTTCTGAGCTTCAAAAATTACAGCACTTGATGAAATGAAGAAAAAACTTCCTTTGTGTATTATTTCATCTCCTTTAGGTATTCCCTGGGAGGGTAACAAAGTAGAGACAAACGTAGGAGTTGGAATATTCTCCTTTATCTGCATTCTTCAGGTTTTTTTTCTTTGTGCCAGTAGTAAAAAGAAATTTTAGCAATCCTAAGATTCACTTTCTTTTAAAGATTTGCTTGAATCAGGTCAATTATTGAACAAATAAATTAGGCACTCCTATGGGTGCTCTGATTCTTATTTAACTGAAAGATGATCAGGTTTCTAGGTTTGCATGGCATGTTCACTTTTTTATTCTTTAATTGACTTGATTAAGTATGTCATGGAAGTATGCCCAGTATGTACATCATTTTAACCTTAATTTTGCCTTTAGTTAGAAGGCTGTAATTGTGCAAGAAACTCTGCACCGATCAACTATTTTTTTTTATTGAAAAAGTTTTTCAAATACAAATTTTCCCCCTTTCCCCCCCACCTCCCTAACCCCCCCTCACCCCCCCTCACCCCATGGCTTCTGCAAGATGAAATCAGAATTAATATCACATTATATAGTACTTTACCACCCTTTTACACCACTCCCTATGTGCTAAACATTTCTTTCTAACATTATTATTATGTCCCCCGTATACTATACATTTCAAAACAGCATTCGGCTATAAAACTATATAATAGATCCTAATTTGGCATTTATTCTACTCATAATCTACCCATTTCCTCCACCCCCATACATATATCTCTTAATTCAAATCTTTTAAATATATTAATATCTAAACATAACATCCCTTTTCCTAAACTAAGCAATCAGTAACATTTCCTATCACCTTGTACCATATCAATTTTGTTTCACCCACATTCCTACAGGTCCACCATACATAATATATTTAATATCTTTATTCTTCTGCCCGTATCACTAAAAGATATTTCCATATATAAATAAAACCCTCAAATGACTTTAAATTTGTATTCCATATAGTATCTTCTGTAATGTCTTTCAACTAGATTGTTAATTCCATCGACCATGTTAGGGTAACATCAAGTCCTGCTTCCAACAGTATATTCAGTATCTTCAATTACCATCTGCCCCCATCATTAATAAGTATTTCGGTATATAACCCCCCCCCCCCGAGTGACTTTATATTTATATTCCATATGGTATCTTCTGTAATGTCTTTTGTCTAGATTATTAATTCCAACAACCACATTAGGGTAACAGCCAGATCATCTGCATGCCCCAATTCCATAGTTCTCTTGCCTTATAACTCAACATATACGTAATCCGTTTTTCAGAGAGTCCAAAATAGAAAGTTCCAATCCGCTCAATCACAGGCCATCTTCCACATCCCAAAAACACCAGCACTGCAGAGATCTGTTATTCTTCTCAAAATAGTATAAGTCTGTAATTTGCCTCAGCTATATTTTCATGTATCAGCCTTCTATAAATCCCGCTTATTATATTTAATCGTCTCTTAAATAACTGGCATTAATCTGTTGGCTAAAAAAGAATTGTAGTTTAAAATTTTTTAGTTTTGTAGAACCTGCTTCTTCTTTTCTTAACTTATTGTGGTTTAGATCTCCACCCTGGTTGTCTTTCTAGGACTTGTATATCAGCTGATTGAATTACATGCTGGTTTTTAACTTGATAAGATATCAAATCGAGATCCAAAGCCATCTCTCTTGTATTTATAGGTGATCCAGCTATAACCTCTGAAGGAGAATCCAAAAGCGGCTCATCCAAAAAGCCCTCTATAACTTGTCGTTTTTCCATTACCTCCATCTCCATCTGCTTGGCCTGAGTTTCAATCTCTTGTTCATTTTGCTTTTCTTTATCCCCCTCCTGTATTCTTGACACTGATGACATACGTGGAGATGTTGGGCCCATTTTAAAAACCTTGTAGTAAAATTCTTCCACTTTTTCAACAGTGTTTAATTGATATCTTTCTCCTTGATATCTCAATATTATACCAACTGGAGCATCCCACCTAAATGGGATGTTTTGTTTCTTTAGCTCAGTCACCAAAAATCCAAAGTCCTTTCTATCTTTTAACATCTTGGACGGCAGCTCTTTATATATCCAGATCTTCATTCCATTCATTTCAAGAGTGGAGTTAAAAGACTTTTGCACAATATCATTTCTTATTCCTTTATCAGTAAAATAAATCACCACATCTCTAGGCAATTGTCTTTGCTTTGCCACCCAAGAATTTATTCTGTAGACCTTATCAATCTTACAGAATACTTCTTTAGAGCTGACCTTTAAAATCACAGCCAGAACTTCAGCAGACATCTTTCTCAAGTCCTCTCTGTTATTTTCCTGTATTCCCCTCATTCTGATCGCAAATTCCATGGATCTGAATTGCATCATTGTAACTTCATTTTCAAACCTTTGCTTTATATTATCTACATTGTAAATCTTGTGATCAGCTTCCTTTATTTTAGACTCTACTTCTGAGCTATTTTCTTGAATCGTTGTCAAATCATTTTCAATTCTTTGTATTTTATTATCCAGATTATGAATCTTATAATCAGCTTCCTTTATTTTAGACTCTATTTCTAAATTGATATCTTTATCCATCTGTACAATTACTTCTGAAAAGCTTTTCAAAGCTGTTACAATATAGCGCTTCAGGTTATCATACTTTTGTTGAACCAACTCTTTAATTTCCTGTCTAAATTTTTCAAGATTCTGGTTCATAATCTCATCATGTCTTGCCAACTCCTCCACAACAAATTCCTTTAAATCTTTAAAACCATTCTTCTGCATCTGCAAGCTCGAAAATTGCTCTTGTGATTTATAAATGGGGGAGGCCCCCCCCCAGAGCTTGATTGTCTGGCTTTGTCAGTTTTAACACAATCCTACCACACAAACAGACTCTTTTTAAAGAAAAAATCTTCTCTCCACACAATATCAATATCAAGTCTCTAAGAAGGAAGAAGCATGAAACAGAATTTTTTCTCTTCTCGTAGCCAGCGCTATTGCTTCAAATACTTTGTAACATATTAAGCCATTCAAACAGAAAGACTTTCGCTTTCAGCTTTCTTCTCAAGCCTCAGCCAGCCGCCATTTTAAACTTTTTTTCCCTTTTCACTCTTTCTTCATTCTTAAAATCAATCATAGGGTTGTTACAAATACTTGCGATTTAGAGTCCCAAATCCGGATTTCTTCCTGCTTATTCAAGCAATGTTAGTTTTCGCTGATTAGGTTGGTCACATTGTCTAGCTCTGCAAAGCGCAGAGTTCTCCCGAAGCCCGGAGCAGCGGCGAGCTGGATAGGGAGCCTCGTCCTGCTTCCTCCCCAAGAGTAAAAAAAAAACTCTGGGGACTTCGCAGAGGGCTCTACCTGCTCTCGCCGTCTCTCCTCACATTTCCTTAAAGAAACGGAGTTTTTCGAGCTGCCTCTCAGCTGTAAAGGTGGCTCTTTACGGGCAGCGGGGGTGGCGGTCCCAAAAGACCGTCTAGCGACGTGGGAAGCCAAACCGGAAGCCTGCATCGATCAACTATTATATAATCCTGCCAGTTGGTTGCTCTCCTAGGATTTAGGTTAGGTGGCCTCTGAGTCCTAATAAGTTGTGGGGTTTTTTGTGTTGTGTTTGGATTCTATTCTGAATATCTGTGATATTTTTCTCAAGTCTGATTTTCTTGCTTTTAAAATGTAACTGCCTAGAAATAAATACATACATATACATTTTAAAACTGTAAAAATTTGGGTTTTAAAATAGTATTTTTAAAATGTTTTTCAGGTTCTTGGGTGAAAATCAGTATTAGCTTATTTAGGAAGGTGTTTCTAGCTGCAGCATGTTTTATTTTAGATTTATCTATTCATATGGGCTTTCCCATCCCAAAACACAACACCAAAAACAAATAAATAAAAACAAGACCTCATAGGAAATTGAAAATTATAGGCCTTTGAGGAGAAAGGAATTAAATTTATGTTTCATCAAACTTATCTTTCAACATATAGAAACATAGTGATTTTCCAAGACTTGTGTATATATACCTCACACATCTAAATGGAAGATCATTATTCCACCATCAAAATTATTTTTTAAGAAACCAATAATAGCACACAGTAATATAGAGATGGCAAACATGAATTTGACCATGGTGTCTACATTTAGGTAATCAAAACAGATCACGATCTATTTACAGACCACACATTAATAAAAAGGCAGCCTTTGTGTTTGTTCAAATAACTGTTGGGAAAAGAATAGGTCTTAGATAGAGGTGATCCTGTAAAGAGAGTAGCCAAAGTCCATTCTCTTTGTATTATACCCATATAAAACATATTAAATCACTATGCTAATTTACTATTCCAGTATCTATGATAGTAATAGTAGTGGTAAGGGAGAAAAAAAAAACCTCTGAAGGATTCCAACATTGTCTATGATGTAGAAATGCACAAACTGCATGAAAGCACAATCTTACATCATCTGGCTATGTCTTTTCACAGCCCTGGGATCATTCACAATGTTATTAAGAGTTGCAGGGTCAATTCTAACAACCTTAGAAATAAGATGTTTAATATATCTAGATGATATCTTAAGAGTGGGTCCAGTGGAGGAAGCTCCATTAATTCACTGAAAGGCCACAAATTCATTTATTAAAAGCCTTGAGCTTTGTAATAAAAGAGGTGGAGGAAAATCAATCTTTTCATTTCAAAAATCAATACCCTACTTATGTTGGGGGGGGAGGGTTGTGAGTACTCAAACCATGACAATGATGATGATAAAGAGTTAATATGGGGGTAGGAGCAAGGGGAAAGAAATGTCTGAAGATGGAAAAGGCTTTCAGGAGCACTATGCAGCCAGTCATGTTTTATATCCCTTTTTTGCTGTAATCAATGTCTTCCAAGAATCTGTCTTTGATTGGATGGCTTTTGAATTCCAGGCCTGTGTGTGGTGGGAGGAATGTATTGCTGTTATTTCAGGGAATAAAATCTATCACAGCTAAATGAATAGTGGTTACTTGAACTAAAGCAGTGGAACATAATCTTTAGCAAAAGTGGGGAAGGAGAACTCATATGCAATCCAAAACTGGTCAGAAAAGGAAATTTGTGGAGCTGGAATAAAAACTAAAAATAATTAACTTTAATAAATATTAAAACAAAAATAATTATATGTAAATGATGTGATTACTGGGCCTCTATGGAGCTTCCATTGACCTAATCTCTTACCACTAGAGCAGTTGATTTTGGAATAATGCCTATTTTTAGTACTTCAAAAGAAGGCAGTGTCATAATTTGTATTATTATTGTATTTATTATGGCTGAGTAAACGTATCTGTGATCTAGTACTGTTATTCTATTATCTTGGCCTGCCTGTCTATATTGATGTAAAACTATTTAACACCACAGACAATTCTACTACCCTACAAAATGACCTAGATTATGTATCTGAATGGTCAAACAATTGGCAACTCCAAATCTCTGCTAACAAATGCTCAGTCCTGCACATTGGCAATAAAAATCAGAACATCAAATACAAGCTGGGCAGAAATGATCTAAAAGATGACCCACACTCTGTCAAGACCTAGGCGTACTCATTTCAAAAGATCTAAGCCCCAGAGCTCACTGTAACAACATTGCTAAAAAGGCATTAAGAGTTGTCAACCTTATTTTACAGTTTTCTCTCTGGTAATGCTATACTTCTAACTAGGACATACAAAACCTTTGCCAGACCTATCCTTGAATACTGCTCACCTGCCTCGAACCCACACTGTATTTCGGACATTAATACATTAGAGAGAGTCCAGTGGTATTTTACAAGAACAGTACTCAACTCCTCTGCTGGCAATAAAATTCCTTGTATCACCAGGCTTGAAATTTTAGGCCTGGATTGAACTATGCCGTCTACATTCCGACCTAAACTTAGTACACTAGATTATCTACCTTAACGTCCTACCTGTTAATGACTACTTTAACTTCAACTGCAATAACACAAGGGCTATCAATAGATACAAACTAAATGTAATTCGCTCTAATCTTGATTGCAGAAAATAAGACTTCAGCAATAGAGTAGTAAATGTCTGGAACACTCTCCCTGATCCTGTTGTTAGTTTCTCTAACTCCCATACCTTTTACCTTAAACTGTCTACCGTAGACCTTACACATTTCTTAAGAGGTCCCCAAGGGGGCATGCATAAGTGCACCAGTGTGCCTACCATCCCTGTCCTACTGTCCGCATTTATATGTAATCATTTTATGTTTTATGGCTATGTTTTGCCTATTTATATCCATTTATTTGTGCCATTTTTTTCATGTGTCCATGTCTATATCTATACGGATACTTGTTTCCTTGTACTTGTTGACAAACAATTAATTAATTTAATAAATAAATAAATAAATAATGATTCTTGAAGTCAGTTTCTCCTAGAACTTTCAGTAAAGCAAACACCAGAAAATCTTACTCCTGATTCTAGTGTTTTTGGTTTGATCAGTAGAAAACATGCAACCTGGGTAACAGAATTGGATCCTGGGAGTGGGAGACAAACTATTTAAGTATCACCAGATGTCTGGGGTAGGACTGGGGACAATTGGGTGGGCAACTGAAGGCATCCAGTAGCAAAACAAAGAAATAGAGGAAAACAATGAAAAACCACACCAAGATAAAGAAAAAGAATACATCAGAGAGCTAGTTTTATTGGAAAGATTAATGCCTTATACCACCAGTCAGCAACTGATTGGGCATTATACACGAGAGATCTGAGAAAGTTGTTGAACTAAGATTATATAGTTGTAGAAAAAAGTTGCCTGTTTTATTAAATGTAGAATGCAAAACATCCAGCTTATTATTCTGACTGCAGGGTCTTTTATAATTGCAAATAATAAAGCAGGAAAATCCTTTGTGGCAAATGCAGCTGAAAACTGTCTGGTTATTGCAGCTGTTCTCTCAGCACAATGTATTGAGACACTGGCTATTTCATGGAATTCTGAAATAAAGCATTCAAAAAAGACTCTTAACAAAGACAGAATTGACATTTAAGAGTACATCTGAAATTGTTATCTCCAGGGAAAGCAGAAGATACTATAGAACTCTAGCCAGGCATAAGGGAAAATGTCAACAAACTTGCGGACGCGATGACATCAGCGAAGTAGCGGCGCTTTGCCGCTGCCAACTCCACCAGGTAGGCCCGTGTGGCCGACCTTAATTGAAATCGGTCGGATTCGGAACAGCTGGCTCTCCAACAGCTCTCTAGGCCTCGTCTACGCTGCTTCATCCCCCGGAGCTCCTCAGTAAACCAGGGAGCCAATTGGGGTCTGCAAAGAGTCAGAGGCCGCAAAGGAACGACCCGGTCCAGAGCCCCAGCAGCAGCCTCTTCCCAGGCCTCCACCAGGGTCGTGACCGGGGCAGGGGAGAGAGAGAGAGAGGGATCATCCCAAGCTCCTTCTGGAACCTCTCAGGGTCCATCAGGTGCCTGGGGCGGAACCAGATGGTCAGTTCCGCCTCTCAGTGAGGAGGGGTGGCGTAATGGAAGCCTAGCCGAAGGAAATAATGGTCAGTCCATGACAGAGGATAAATAGTAGGAGATCCCCCACTGAACTCATCTTGTCACTGCTTTGAGACAAAAACCAGATCGGGCGTGTGCCCCCCCCCCATGAGTTGGGCCTTGGATAATCTGAGTCAGGTCCATAGCTGCCATGGAAGCCATGAACTCCCGAGCCACACCCGACGCCACACCCAAGGACGGCAGATTGAAGTCCCCCAGAACAATAAGTCTGGGAAACTCCACCACCAGCCCTGAGAGGGCATCGAGCAGCGCAGGCAGGGCTGTTGAAACGCAGCTGGGAGACAGGTACACAATCAATAGACCCAACTAACCCTACTGGCCCCACCTCATGAGGAGGGCCTCACATCCGTCAATCTTAGGAGCAGTGACCTCCCGCGGACTAAGGACCTCCCTAATAACCACCGCCACCCCTTCTCCCCTGCCCTGAGCCCTTGGCTGGTGCAGCACCCGGAAACCTGGTGGGCACAATTCAGTCAGAGGGACACCCCCCTCTGAACCCAACCAAGTTTCCGTAATGCATGCCAGGTCTGCGGTTTCCTCCTCAATCAAATCTCGAATGAGGGGAGCTTTATTGACCACAGACCTAGCATTAAAATAGACCAGCCTAAGCCCAGGGACCCAATCCCTCAAACCCCCAGGAGGTCGGATAGAACTAGGAGGGTCGGAGCGCGCCACTGCTCGAAGATAGCGGGGGCGGGCTCCCAAAGTCCGATACGGCCCTCCGTTCCTCCACCTACAGCCATAAAATAGAAAAATATGTTGGACGTAAATGATGCAAGAACAGATGGACAAACACTGGGTCATGATTCTTTGAGGAAGCTTCCACTGGATTCCATCAACCCACCAGCACATCATGTTTTCTATTGCCAAGTTCCCCAAGAATAAGTTCAAAAAGCTACTGGATGCTACTGCTCCTGTGTTCAGAGATTATCTCCACATCCTTATCATATAAAAAATGAAATAGAAATTTACCACAACATAGTTTCATAAACTGTGCTCCCTTTGATGTGAAATGAAAATGATAGAAACTGAACTGGATCAGTTAAAGTTGAGGGAATTCCTTCAAAAACTGATCAAATCCCATTGATTTTGGTTCTGTCTCTAGGAGTTAAATGAATGAAACTTCCTGCAGTGATTTTAAAATTACCAATAATTCACTACTATCAGTCAATTTCTCTTATCCAGATTTAAGAACAATTTTGTCAATTTTACTGGGAAAATGGACTTGGTGGCAACTTACTTACAGATAAAAAGAAAGGAAGGTTTCAAAGTGTTTCTACCTGTAAACAGAAACAACTTTTATGATGTAAAACACATTTTCTAATAATATAACACTAGCTGTTTACCAATGAGCTTTGAACTAAGTGCCACAAGGCTATCCAGGCAACTAGTGCTACTGATATGACATCATTACTATTAGAAGAAAATGACAAGGTTTATCATTGATACCAAGGCAGTTTTGCAGAGATTGGCAGACTATGGACACCTGTGAGTTATTTATTCCAATGTTGCCTATTGCTTTAACACCATCAGTGGAGTTATGACTGCCTACAAGATGTGTTGCAACAATGGTCCCTTTTTGATTTGTTAATTACAGTATAATTAGAGCAGATTCTTGTCCAATTGAACAACCATGGTGTACCTTTTTAATACTCTATTATGTGTGGTCTGCAAGAAGCTTTCACAGAGGCCATGAAAATACAGTACATTCAGAAAATATTCAGAGCCCCTTCACTTTTGTCAATTTTTTAAAGCTGCAACCTGATTCTAGAGTTGTTGAAATTCATTTTTTTTCTCATTAATCTAACAGTACCCCATAATGACAAAATGAAAGCAGAATTTTAGAAATGTCTATACACTTATTAAAAAGAAAAAGCTGAAATATAATATTGGTATAAGTATTCAGACCCCTGGCAAGAATACTTTAAATTTAGCTCCTGTGCCTCCCATTTCTCTTGAACTTTGCTGCCATGTTTCTACATCTTGATTAGAGTTGACCTGTGGTATATTAAATTGATTGTACATGATTGGGAAAGGCACATGTCTATAGAAGGCCTCACAGCTGACCATGTGTACTGTAGCAGAGCAAAAGCCATGAGGTCAAAAGGGACTGCCTGAAGAGTTCAGGGACATGATTATTGCAAGGCATACATGTGGAAGGCTACAATAAAGTTTCTGATGCACTGAAGGTTCCTAAGAGTAGTCAGTCAGTGGCCTCCATAATTCTCAAATGGAAAAAGTTTGGCACAACCAGGACTCTTCTAAGAGTTGGTTGCCCAGGCAAACTGGGCAATCAGTGAAGAAGAGAGGTGACCAAGAATTCAATGGTCACTCTGACTGAGCTCCAGAGATTCTGTGTCGAGATGGGACAGAGTGCCAGAAGAACAGCCATCACTGCAGCCCTCCACTGATCTGGGCTTTACAGAAGTCTCTCCTCAGTGCAAAACACATGAAAGCCTGCTTGGAGTTTGCAAAAAAGCACCTGAAGTTCTCTTGGACTATGAGGAACAAGATTCTCTGGTCTGATAAAACCAAGACTGAACTGTTTGAACTTAACTCTAAATATTATGTCTGGAGGAAACCAGGCACCTCTTATCACCTGCCCAATATTATCCCAATAGTGAAGCATCATGCTGTGGGGGTATTTTTCAGCAGCGGGGATTGGGAGTCTGGTCGAAGTTGAGGGAAAGCTACATGCCGCAAAGTGCAGGGATATCCTCAATGAAAATCTGTTTCACAGCAGTCAGGACCTCAGACTGGGCTGAAAGTTTACAACGTGACAATGACCTAAACACACAGTCAGTATAACACAGGTGTGGCTTAGGGACAACTATATGAATGTCCTTGAGTGATCCAGCCAGAGTCCTGACTTGAACCCTATTGAACATCTCTGGAGAGACCTGGAAATGGCTGTACGCCAACGGTCACTATCCAACCTGACTGAACTTGAGAGGACTTGCAAGGAAGTATGGCAGAATATCCCCCAATCCAAGCGTGCAAAGCTTGTTGTGTCATACACAAAAAGACTTGAGGCTGTAATTGCTGCCAAAGGTATTTTAACAAAGGATTGAGTGAAGAGTCTGAATAAGGTAAAGGTAAAGGTTCCCCTCGCTCATATGTGCTAGCCATTCCCAACTCTAGGGGGCGGTGCTCATCTCCATTTCAAAGCCGAAGAGCCAGCACTACATGACACTAGGGATTTGAACTGCTGAACTGCCAACCTTTCAATCAACAAGCTTAGTGTCTTGGCCACTAAGCCACTACATCCCTACAAGGATCTGAATACTTATACCAATATTATTAAATATTTTTAAAAAAGCTGAAATATAATATTGGTATAAGGGTCTGAATACTTATACCAATATTATATTTCAGCTTTTTCTTTTAATAAATTTACAGACATTTCTAAAATTCTCTTTTCACTTTATCGTAATGGGGTAATGAGTATAGATTAGTAAGGAAAAAAATGAATTTCAACAACTGTAGAATCAGGCTGCAGCATTACAAAATTGACAAAAGTAAATGGGGTCTGAATACTTTCTGAATGCACTGTATATTCTCACCAGTGAGGGTGACTTGAGATGCTTCACAGTGTGGCTTTGGTTCTGTTATGTGACATGTCATGAAAAGCAGCAGTGATAGCTATCATTTCATGCTCAGTCACAGCTGCAGAAAATTACGCCAAATAAACAGGTAAGTCTATTTGGGGAATTAAGCATTCAAGCAGTACTCATGTGGAAAGAGAGTTCTCCTTCTCATCAGCATCTGCTACTACAGTTAATTTTCATCCACAGAAAGTGATTCTATTTTCACATGAAAATGTGGAAATATTGCACTGCATTGAATGCATAGACAGAACATGGCATCCAAAAGGTTACACAGAAAAACCCAGTGCTTTGTTATTGTGCAAACTATAGAGTATAATGTAAGTGGACAATCAGAAAAATAAAAGACTCTTATTCTGAAGAGATTTTCATGACAAAACATGAAGATGACATATGAATTGCTGAATAGGATATAGATACAGAAAGAATTACAGTATCATAGGACTCGAAGGCATCTTAAAGATCTTCTAATCCAACCTCTTGTCCGAGGTGGGAGTCTTTATACATTGTTATTGTATTGAAGGCAATTGAGATTTCAGCCTCTCAGTCTGCTTTTTGTCTTTATTGCTTTACTTTACAAAGTCTATACACTTTTTATGTTTTATGTTGGGTGCATGTGAGCTAGATGGCAGTATCCAAATAGATGGATGACCTTTATCAGGTTATTAGTCAGCTTGTTTTACAATATCTGTACTCCTTGATATGGAAACATGGAGAGGCATAGCTAATATTTTCTCTTTCTATATGTTACTACAATATTGTCAGTCATTCTATCAACATTTGCTTGCAACTGGAATCCTAGATTTGTGCACCGGTCAAACTTTGATCCTATTTCTTAATATAATCTTCATTGTATAAATATTGGTGCTCAGATTAAGACCTAAGATAGGTTTGTTTGCTAATATAATAACAAACAATATTAGTTTTTCTATAGTGCTTTGCCATTGGCAATTATTGCATCTGATCTAAAATTAAATTAAAAAAACTTTTGCAAAATCTCAATATCTCAGGTCAATGTGGAACATTTACAAAAATTTGATTTCTCAAGGTGAAAGAAGAAAATCCTTACTCATTTCTTTTTAATGAAAAACTGTATCATTAGCATATTAATACTGCAAAGCTTTTAAAAAATATTTTCAGGAAACATTTGTTTTTTCCAGCAAATAGTACCATCCGTTCATTTAAAATGACAACTTTTATGTTGGTATTGTGAAATCCATGTTAATTTATAGATATTTTATTGCAAAGTGTCTTCTGATAACTCTGTGTTCTTATTTTGTTTTTTTGTCTTTAAAAAAAGTACTTCTAATATCTGCTGGGAGCATAACATGAAGAAGAATTTTTTGTATGAGATCATTCTTAGCTCTTTTCTGCCCAATGTTCATCATAGCAACCTTCTTATCTTATGCATTCCCTTTTTAAGACAATTCATATCTAGAATAAGAATTGGGATAGGATTTTCAGGGGAGGAAAATTCCTTTCTCTTTTGCCCTTTGCTTTGCTGCTGAAAATTAACCAGGCGTTTCATACAAGGTAAACATTTGTTTTCCAAGACAGAAAGATAATCTGGATTCCCAAATGCAAAATTTCATTGCAAAATGATAATACTTTGGATGCTGTAAGAGCATTTATCTTGATCTTTTGGAGATTTTTATTTCATGAGGAGGTTTAAGTGAGCTTATGTTTATGTACCCCTGAGCTTTCCATATGGTCATAATGTCTGGTGTAGCAGCTCTGGGATAAGATCACAGGACTGAAACCATTTATGGATGTACTAATCCATGTTGCATATTTGAACATCCACATCTTAACTTTTGTAAATGCTCAAAGTAAAAGAGACCAAGCAAGTCTTCAGCTTATTTTTAATATCTTCTCATTAAAGCATTAATAATATCCATCTATATTTTAAATAATGGATGAGCACTGTGGGTAAACAAGCCATATTTACTTACAAAAAGTTTCAGATGTGAGTGTAATTACTATATTGATGTGCAATATGACATAAGTGAGAGATTCAGATTCTGATTCCATTAATGTTATATATCAATACAATGTTAAAAAAAAAAAAGTCCCAAATTGACATTACATGAACTTAGCCACAGAATGAGCTGAAAATTATCCATCCTCTCCCAAGAGTTAATAAAATATACAGGGCTTTGTTGGAAATGCCAAAGCTATTACATATATTGCAAAATTTAAAATATATTCATTTGGAAAAGGCCATGCATATTTCATTCAGAACTAAGACTAGTGGATAAAACATGTCCATTTGCCAAGCCTGAGTTCCAGAAACATTTAGCAGAGGATGTCATAAAAAGCCATTTTGCATTTCCTAATTTCTCAGAAGAGGATATTTTAGTAATGACAGCTGAAGACATGCAAACAACTACCAGAATTCTAGTAATGACCTTTTTCTCTAAATATCTGCTCTATTTGATGTTTAAAACTAGACTGCAAAAATGCAAGCAGAATTATGACTATCAAAAAGCCACAGAATAATATATGTTAAAAGCTGGATCTAGCCCAATAACTCAAAGACAGACTTCGATTCTTTTCTGTAACTTTATTATAGATTTAATGGTACTGGAGGTCACTGACCTTGTACCTTTCTCTTTCAGGTATACATCTGGAATAAACTGTGGACCATGTGGTCGGAGCCTTTATACCCAGGAGGAGGGGCAAAGAGGTAAGGAGTGGCTACAGGGGTTATGGGATATGTGGTCAGTTAACCCTTGCAGGTCCGGGTGATCAGGGAGAAGTAGTAGTTAGACATTTACCATGACAATATAGCATATGAGACAGGAAGACAGCATTTTTTGGAATTATTTATACTTCAGGTTATTAGATAGATAACACAAATGAAAGCCATGTGAAACTAGTGGTGAATAAGAAAGGCTTCCAGATACCTGGCATCAGTAACTTAGAGGATTCCTTTCTATGAAATATTTTGAAATTGACTAACATGGATGATGTAGATAAATATGTTGGAAGTATGACTTTAATTGCATTGATGCTTCAGCACTTCAAGATTTACTGACTAGAAGGGGCAGTCAGGCATAGATATAGATTTAACAATTTCTAGAATCTCTCTGTTAATTCTCTGTATGCCTACTGTTTGGATATGAGTTATTTTCAGGAATTTTTGCCATTGTCTTCCCAAGCAAATCTGCTTGATAGAAGGTACTACTTAGGGGTTAAACTATCACCATGACCCTCCAACATATTCCATATATTTTCTGCAATAAACATTTATTTTTCAGTTAAAGTAGCAAAGATTTGTTTCATCTGCTTTGCCCCCATTCTCCAAGAATGCAATTTCCTCCAAAAACATGGATTTTCTTTATACCTTTACCATTAAAGATAGGAATATAATTTCCATGTTTGGGAGGGAATATAATTTGCTTATTAGTCAAAACTCTAAGAACTATTTTCTCCTGCTGTTAAGATTCCTGATTATAACAGGATACCTAGAGAAAACATCTATCAAGGACTTTGTCTACTCAGAAAATGGGATGAAAATATGGTCAAATTACAGTTGAGAGACTTGGAGAAGCCAGTGTAGGATAAGGATAAAAATCAAGCCAAACTGGTAATGCTTGAAGAAATTTATGAAAGCCTGTTTCCTTGTATTATTTTTCTGCCTGGATCTGATTATACTGTGAAGATCAGGAAACTGAATTTAAAAACTAATAAAGTGCTTGTCCAGTTGAAATGTGAATTTGAACCCTTATTGAAAACTGTTAATGGTTTGAGGTGGAAAATTGTTACTTTTTAAAAGTGCATTGCTTCAATGATTGAAATCATTAAAAAAATAGATTTTTAAAATATTTGACTTTCACAAAGGAGTAAAATGGCAGCTGGCATTTGTTAAAAAAAAACCTTAATGTATTATTTTTCTCCACATAAATAATTATGGTCTCAATGAGTATATAGCAAATGAACAGCTGACTGAAATGTGGAGTGTATGTGGAAGAAATTATGGTTTTATTTTAACATACCTTGATTTTTCCCTCCATTTCAATAAAATGTAGGTCAAAGCAGTTCTAAGGAGACAAATTTTTGGTAAATTAAATAGCAAGAATCTTTTTTAAATCCCATTTTATTGTGCCACTGATAGATCAGTATTAAGCCAATAACTAATAAAGTATTGAATTGAATTGAAATATTGAGCAGCTGCAGCATAAAATGAACAATTAATCTAAAATTGTAACTGGACTCAGTAAGAAGAATGAGAATGAACATAGAAAAGTAATGTAAAGCTCTTCTATTTCCTCATAATGAGGGTCTCAAGAATATTGAGGGGCAATCTGGGACCATCTGTATATTATCCTGATCCCGAAGGAAACTGTATATAGAAATAATAAAGCCTCGTTATTTATAAAGACCAAGATGAGTTTTGGCTCAGTTGAAGTGCAAAAGCTTCCACATTGGGTAACTTTTGTTGCATAATTAAGCATAATGTCAACAACCTTGAGATTCCTGCTTAAGGAACTAGCCTTCAGCTTGAAAATAGGATTTCACCCCCTTCTTCTTCAATGTTCTGGCTCCTTTTCATGGGTAGTTATGACATTGGTTATTTCTGCTAGGTCTGCAGCTAAGAAGATGTATTCAAAATCCTTACAAATGGAAATCCTCTCAAGGGGCCAAAAAGATGGGAATTGAAGACCTTATATGGAGTTTGCTAACTAGAGAATGGAAATGGATTTCTTAGCACTGCTGTCAAACTGGACACGAACTGGTATCTGTGTGTGTGTGTTTCTGTGTGTGTGTTATATAAGAAAATTTCCTTATCATCCCTAGATTGGAATAGATATATTAAGTAAGTTACATATATCAACAAGGGCTGCCTGTTGGAAATCACAAACACATGGGTGGGTGGGTGGGTGTGCATGAGAGAGAGACAGATACTGAAACAGAATCTCAAATTTTAAATTTTAAGCCTTCTCCTTCTAATCTATGGAAGCAGAAGACTTTGACATCTTTAAGTTTGGGATTTGTTTGCTTAAAGTTTACACAAGAATTTTGTATGGCTTGAGTAGTGCTGGTTCCTGTCTTGCCAATTTCAGCCCTTCAGGTATCAGCATTTGAAGTGTATCTGATGCCACAAGTCACAAAATTATTAGAAGCTATGAAAGCTCAATACTAATACGTAACCCTAATTACTTACTTTCAAACAAAGGAATTGGTTTGCTTTTATTATATCCCCTGATTCTTTCAATTTTTCTGGATGCCATTTGACCTGTGTGATTATTCTGCTACCTTCTAAGACTAGTGGACTAGCATCATATTTAGCACCCATAGTGGGTATTTAGATATTTGTAATTTTCAGTCAAAGTTGGAAGAAGATCCTAGTTTCCAGCCAACTGGCATTATTGTAAATTAAAGGAGAATTATGCTTTATTAAAACTTGAGGTGTTGCCTATTTAAGTCATGGCTGAGAAAAGGAATTTAGTCATCCCATGGATGAAGAAGTATCAGCACTAGTGGGCTGGCCACTGCCTCAAATAAAATGGCAAATATGACAATAAATGGGATTATAGAACATTATCAATTATTCCTTTCTTACCTTACTCTGTGGGCTATTCCTGTTAAAGATAAATTGAGAAATATCACTCCCATTCAAGCTAATGGGTAATTTAAAATGAAAGTTTTCTAGTGATTGAATGTGCAACATTTCATGATATATTTTTCATGCCAGTGCACCTTACCAACTTAATGTGGATGCTTCAAATATGCTTCTATCAAGGGTGGGGTCTAAATTTTTTTACTACCTGTTCTGTGGGCGTGGCTTATTTTGTGGTTGTGGCTTGTGGGGGGGTAATGTGACTGGGTGGGCGTGGTCAACTTTTTTTTTTTTACTTTTAAAAGCATTTTTTCTACAACCTTAAGAGATTGCAGAAAAAAAATACTTTTAGAAGCCTCTGACGATCAGGCAAGTCAGCTGGGTTTGCCAGACTCTTTTAAAGGCATTTTTTTCCCTACAACCTTTTTGGCTGAAGAGGTTGCAGAAAAAAATGCTTTTAGAACCTTCTGATGATCAGGCAAGTCAGCTGGGATCGCCAGAGGCTTTTAAAGGCATTTTTTCCCCTATAACCTCTTCGGCTGAAGAGATTGCAGAAAAAAATGCTTTTAGAAGCTTCTGAGATCCCAGCTGAACCGTGCAATCATCAGAGGCTTTTTTAAAAACTTTTAAAAGCATTTTTTCAGCTGAAGAGGTTGTAGAAAAAATGCTTTTAAAAGTAAAAAAAAAGCCTCTGATGAGGTGGGCGGGGTAAGAGACTGGTGACCGGGCCGGGGACTGGTTTGGGGGTGTGGTCAGCCAATGTTAGTACCAGTTCTCCGAACTACTAAAATTTTTTACTACCAGTTCTTGCGAACTGGTGTGAACCAGGAGCGACCCATCACTGGCTTCTATCTACTTTTGTCTCAAAATATTGCCAGAACAGACAGTAATCAGTCAAAAAATTGAAATCAGCAACATAGACCTATTGCTCTATTGAAAAAGAGGCATTGATGATTAATTGGTGATTATCTCTTATTATTATTACTTTTGGAGTAATAGAATAGAGTAGGCAGATCATGACCATTTCCATGAGTGAAATGGAATGCCTCGATTCTGTTTACTGTGATGGTATCAGGCACCAGAGCCACAAGGATTTATGGTGTCATATCAAGCAAGCCAATTGTCATTTTGTGGAGAAAGGTTGCCAGACCACATAGCATTTTTTGCATGACAAAGTTAATAACTTTGGAACTGCTGTTGAAAAAAATTCAACCTGAAGACTGTTGCTCCCTTTTTCAAATTTTGAAATATTTTCATTTACTGATGAATATGATCAAAATTTAGTCTAATTTTAATAGTCCAATTGCCTATTTGGAAGAGACTCTTAAAACAAAATTCATTTCATTCATTTCAGTAGATGTTTACACATATTTATGCATAATACATATATTTATTGATTCAAACCACTTTTAGTAGCAAGTTTACCCTTAATCCATATTTACCATTTTTCTTTGACATACAATTAAAACATAATGAGAAACATTATGAACATCTTAAAAAAAATCTCACCAGAATGAATTTGCTTCCCTTTTCTTATAGCTTTGTAATAATAATTGATTTTTATTAAATGAGGCTATTCACTAATTGATACTTTTTTAAAAAAAAAAAAGCTCTACAAGCTGTGTAGGGTTTTTTTTTGCTTTGCTTTGTTTGTTTTTTGTTTTTGTTTTTTTTGTTATGAACCAATGAATAGTAATGTCTTTATTGTCTGGAAATTTAACATTTTCAAGCTGGCTGCCAATTGCTGCACTGTTGCTGCTTGCTGAATTTTAACATGAAAAGCACATTCTTCACAGCAATATTTATCCTTCCATTGCCTCCTAAAGTTAAGTGATCATACAGCATAACTCCAATATAAAATCAGAAAACTATAACATATGATTCAGTACTATAAAAATTAAAGGTTAAGTATTACTATGGCAAGGATGTGTGGTTTTTTTCCCCCAACTAGATTTCTTGTTAACAATTGTTCCTAAAAGAGTAGATATTTCCTTAAAGATTATATAATTCTATCTTTTCCCCCTTAAATATACAATCTTATTGGGGTTTTTTTACAATTGCCCTTCCATTTTCTGGCTGAAGATATTTGAGTGTTACATATGTGACTTGTTTTCTGTAGTTCCAAATGATATATGTAGCAACTTGAGGAAATCTGAAGGTTTGTAGAAATATTAAAAAAAAATATTAAGGGTTAGATGTAGAATGATCAGAATCCAGAAAGAAGATTGAACATTGTCAAGATAGAATATTTAGATAAGTCTTGTGAAGTAGGTTAGATAGAATGGGACTAGTGTTTCTTGAAAATGGTTGTTGTTCGAACAATAAATAGGTACAGGGATGATCCAGTTTCTTTTTAATATTTGTAACATAATTTGATATGTATAATTCAGCCTTTCCCAGTCTGTGTGCTTTCAATTATATCCATCTTTTGCTTGTAACCTCTGAGAATTGGACTCCGAATATCTAAAGTGCCTAGGTGGAAGGGTCTGATATAGTGGTGAGTTGCCCCCGGTTCACACCGGTTCTATAGAACCGGTAATAAAACCGGCGGGAGGCTCCGCCCACCGACCCATCAATGGGTCATCAATGAGAAGATGTGCAATCTTCTGCACATGAACAGAAGAGAGAGTGCTTGCGCTGGCTTCGCTCACGCACGCGCGCGGCCCTGTTGCGAGCAGGTAGTAAAGGTAAGTAGAACTCACCCCTAGTCTGATATAGAAAGATTGCTCTTTCTTTCCTGAATATGTATTCATGGGATTAGAATAGAATAGAATAGAATTCTTTATTGGCCAAATGTGATTGGACACACAAGGAATTTGTCTTGGTGCATATGCTCTCAGTGTACATAAAAGAAAAGATACGTTCATCAAGAATCATAAGGTACAACACTTAATGATAATTATAGGTTACAAATAAGCAATCAGGAAACAATATCAATATAAATCGTAAGGATACAAGCAACAAAGTTACAGTCATACAGTCATAAGTGGAAGGAAATGGGTGATGGGAACGATGAGAAGATTTGCTGACTTAGTAAATACTGTAGTTTGAGGGAATTATTTGTTTAGCAGAGTGATGGCGTTCGGGAAAAAATTGTTCTTGTGTCTAATTGTTCTGGTGTGCAGTGCTCTATAGCGTCATTTTGAGGGTAGGAGTTGAAACAGTTTATGTCCAGGATACGAGGGGTCTTTAAATAGTTTCACAGCCTTTTTGACTCATGCAGTATACAGGTGCTCAATGGAAGGCAGGTAGGTAGCAATTGTTTTTTCTGCAGTTATATAATATATATAATATAATCTTATATTTTATAAGTGTTCATAAATCTGGACACTATTTTCCTGCCCTGATTTTTTGTCTAGATTGTCAAAATATATGTCGGCTGTCTATCTCTTTCTACTTTTTAATGCTTCCATAATGCTTCACAGAGTTCTAGTTTTGAAATCTATAGTTGTAAGGATCAGACATTTAGAGCTTTTGGAAAGATACCACAATAGTCTTCAGCTGAATACAATTAGGCAGCATTCTTAATTATATTTTTAAACCGAAGTGTGGCAGCTTAATAATAGTGAGTTTCCATTTAGATTACAACTTTAATCAGATCTATCTCTTGAAGAAGCAATAGTATTCTCAAAGTTATACAAATTGAGAATCTTTTCCTTTTTAACATTCACAGCCAAATCCTGGAAATTGGTGGGTAGCTAATTTGATTATGTGCATAGCATTTCTATATTCAGTCCAGAAGTGATTGGACTTTTTCATTATAATTATGCAAATTTTCATTTACTTTTCTCTCCAAAACAATTCCCCCATATAGTCCACTATTTCACTAGTGCTGCAATATTCCTGGCATATAACAGAGTCCCCTTTTTGCCATTTTATGGTCCTTTTTGTCCTTATTTAGAAATCAAATTTTAAAATTTTCAACTTGATCTATCTGTTTGTTATAGTATTAAAAATAATATTATGTTCCACTTGTAGTGAGTGGATTTAATAAATAATCTGTTTTCTTTTCTTTTGTAATCTAAATGTATATTAAAAGTAAAATCTATAGCAGTTGACTTTATATCCGTGTAAGCAAATTATATCTTATTTTGGAAATAATAATTTCTATCTTAATTGAAACACATTTAAATCTATTCCAAGTGTGCCATATAATTAATAGAAAATTCATATTATTCTGTATGCATTTTTCTCAAAGTGATGGTTGTAGTAAGGAGATAAAATTGCTATAAATTATTTTTAAAAGTTGTAGATAACCATGCTTTGGAGCTATTAGACTACAGAAAAGTAAGTAATTTATCTCCAGATCACATTCTGTACATCCTGATCTAAGTAATTCTGATATTACACAAGAGGGCAGTACCTACCATTTTTGGGTGCATCTTGAAAAGGCACACAAAAATAATATAACTTGTGCACAACTTGGCAACTGCCTTTAATATTGCTGTAGAAGCCCTGGTGACACAGAGGTTGGAATGCAGTACTGCAGGTAAACTCTGCCCATAGTCTGGAGTTCGATCCTGCCAGGGCTCAAGGTTGATTCAGCCTTCCATCCTTCTGAGGTCAGTAAAACGAAGACCCTGACGGTTGTTTAATATTAGTAGTATTGTAAAGTGGGTTGTTGACTGATTAACTACTTTCATTATTATCGTTATTGCTTTTGTCTTGCCACTTCTGTGCCATCTTCCAGTCTCTTCAACAGACTCACCTACAGTAAGATATCAATAGCAATAACACTTAGATTTATACACTTACAGCACCCTCTGAGTGGTTTACAATGTCAGCATATTGTCCCAACAATCTGGGTTCTCATTCTACCAGTCTTGGAAGAATAGAAGGCTGAATCAACCTTGAGCCCATCAGGATCCAACTCCAGACTGTGGGCAGAGTTGGCCTGCAATACTGCATTCCAACCACTGTGCCACCAGAGTAATCTGGGACATTATTTAAATATCTAATGTATTAATTAGCTGGCTAGCAGCAAAAAAAATTGATTCAAAGATAATCTTGGTAGTTTGAAGCCTAGATCCCATTTTTGCCTTGTATTCTGTTAGGGCAGTGATGGCTAACCTTTTTGCCATCGCATGCCAAAAGCGGGAGGAGTGTGGGGGGTTGCACACATGCGTGCCCACACCCATAATTCAATGCTCCACATACCCTGCCCCCCCGTGCATGCACACATGACCCCCCCTGTGCCCCCCCGCTTTTGGCATATGACGGCAAAAAGGTTACCGGTGGGTCTGGTAGGCCTGTTTTTTGCTTTCCCCAGGCTCCAGAGGGTTTCTTGGAGCCTGGGGAGGGAGAAAACAGCCTCTCCCTCCCCCCGGAGGCCCTCCAGAGGCCAGAAGCGGCCCATTTCCAAACTTCCGGTGGGTTCGGAAGGCCCAAAAATCATGTGCATGCTGGCTGGCGTGTGCATGCACGCTGGAGCTGAGCTAGGGCAACGCTTGCGTGCCCACAGATATGGCAACCTGTGGCATGTGTGCCATAGGTTCACCATCACGGTGTTAGGGCAATATGAAAATCACATGTCTCCATGAAGCCCAACACTAAGAATGTTCTTGCTGAAGCCTTAGGAAAAGCAACATATATTGTTGAAACATTTCATTGTGGCAGCATTGGGTTAAATTAAAAACTGGATCTTTTTAACTTTAAACTTTTCTGCTCTCTTCCTATGTATGGTGGGCTGCAACTACTTCTTTACTAGCCAATTAAAGTTTAAGTATCTGAGGATGAGGAAAAGGATTTGAGAATCAATATTTGATTCTAACTTTTGATTTACCAGATTATGTGCCTTCACCTGAATTATCTCCTCCTTCAGGCCATAAGCGTTTAAGGCAAGGGGAGAGTAAAGATACTTCCAACCACTGCAACATCACGTGATCAAAATTCAGATGCTTGGCAACTGACTCATATTTATGATAACTGCAGTATCCAGGGTCATGTGATGCTGTTTTTCCACTTTCTGCCAAGCAAAGTCAATGGGGAAGCCAGATTCAATTTAACAACTTTCGCAAGAAAGGTCATAAAATGGGGCAAAACTCACTCAAAAAGTGTCTCACTTAGCAACAGAAATTTAGGGCTCAATTCTGGTCATAAATCGAGGACTGCTTATATTTCGGATCTGGAATTTATTCACATGGATCTGCACTGATTTGGACTGTCAAACTGTTTTACAGTGGTGAATTGAATCAGCAGATTGATCTGATTCATTGAATTAAACATGTCTGCACTGAGTTAAAATGCACATGCATTGTAATGTTGAAATTTAATTGGCCTTGATTCACTTTGAATTGACTCTGATGTCTGAATTAAATAGATTGATTTTTTTTAATTGATTTGAATGCCTGAATCTAATCAGGGCTAATTTCCACACTTCTAGTTTTATAAATACTCAAAGACATTTGAAGGTAATCTTGACTGTGTTCTCTTCTTGATGACTTGAAATGTGGAAAACAAGAGAAAAAAATCCCTGGCCTTGAGCTGCTGAAAGTTCTGTCTCAAGTTAAAAAAAAAGTCAAGCACTCTACAGGAAAAGAAAAAATAGGGTTTTTTTTCCAATGGACTCTCCTAGAAATGTTAACACTTTTCTCTACATATATGAGTTATTCTGCCTGTAGAGAGTGTTCTGTTTACCAAGAAATGAATGTATATTCTTTACATTCTGTATCACAATATTTTTTACATTTTTTAAAGTCATGATCTAAAGGTAGTAGGATTTTTTCCCCTAGATAGACTAGAAAACAATATCATCAGTGCCTCTATGCTTTTTTTTTTTTTTTTTGTATTTTGGCCCTTTGAAATGTAAAATTATTCAAAACAATTAGTAACAAGTAAAAATTAATTAGAACTCGAAGCTTCTTCTGAGACTGTACATACGTAGCACACTTCATTTCCTACAACAATTATTCTGTGTCTGCTGTTCTACCTAAACCCCCTGCTTTATTTATTTTTTTCTGGGGCATGAATATACCTTAAAGATCAATACACTAAAAACTCTTAAGTGCATACCCTGAAAAGTAATTGAATTTATTAGAAATTAAACACTTATGTTTTTTACTAGAGTTATTATTTTTGATGCAAAATAACCATACATTTTTAATTTTTTGACCACTGTTTATTTCTGAATATAGCTTAATGATAACACCCTGATGTTACTTGCAGACAGAGAGATTCACCCAGATTATATTTAGGGGTGGAAAGGAAACTACTATGTAATAAAATGGCTTATGAATATTTTGCCACTAGATCATTTAATGTACCTAGAACATCAAGGCACATTCATTTTGTAATTTTAAAAAAATGTTTTTTGCATCTCTCTCTCTGTCTCTTCCTCATGCTAGATTAACCTATGCTTAATTGAAATAAAAGCATAAATCTGAATTTGGATACATTGATGTACAACATTGCAAATCATATGCAAAATGCAACACCTGCAGTTTGCTTGACACAAAATATTTACAGTAACAATCTCTGGGGTAGAGAAGATGAATATAATTAGGAGTTTTGTAGAATCCCATACTGTAATGAAAATGCATATAATACAAATGTTTTAAATAAGGCTGGGTTGAAACAACAAATCCATAAATATAAATATATTTCTGTTAACCACAAAATATAAATCACGGGTATAAATCAATTTGACCTAAGTACTTTTAAGTGAGTTTAAAAAGTGAAGTTTAAGTACATGTCTCCTAACAAGATTTCTACATTTTCCACTTAGATACTGTCTTCAGTTATACTTCAACATTGCACAATCATGCCTAGCACCAGGGGTGGGTTCCACTTACCTTTACTACCGGTTTGTGCGCACTTCTGCACATGCACAGATCGTCCATGATGACGTCCGGGTGAGTGGGCAGAGTCTCCCGCCACCATTACTACCGGTTCGCAAGAATCGGACCGAACCAGGAGCAACCAACCACTGCCTGGCACCCTCAATCCTATCTCTTAACTCAGAACATTTCCTTCCCTCACTATGTCCCCAGGTTATAAGTAAAAGAATTCATTATGTATCTAGGTTTAGAAGTGTCATAGAACCAGTGGTAGGTTGCTCCCGGTTCACACCGGTTTGCAAGAATCGGTAGTAAAAAATTTGTAGTAGTTCCGAGAACTGGTAATAACATTGGCTGGCCACACCCCCGAACTGGTCCCTGGCCCGGTCACCACTCACTTACCCTGCCCACCTCATCAGAAGGTGTTTTTTTTTTTAACTTTTAAAAGCATTTTTTTCTACAACCTCTTCGGACGAAAAAATGCTTTTAAAAGTAAAAAAAAAAAAGCCTGTGATGATCCCGTGGCTCAGGTGGGATCGTCAGAGGCTTTTCAAAGCATTGTTTTCTGCAACCTCTTCAGGTGAAGAGGTGGTAAGAAAAATGTTTTGAAAAGCCTCTGACGATCCCAGTTTAGTTGCCTCATCGGCAGAGGCTTTTCAAAGTATTTTTTTCTGCAACCTCTTAAGGTTGTAGAAAAAATGCTTTTATAAGTAAAAAAAAAAAAGTTGGCCATTCCCAGTCACATTATCCCCCACCAAGCCATGCCCACAAAATAAGCCCCGCCCACAGAACCAATAGTAAAAAAAATTAGAACCCACCCCTGCATAGAACCTGCTACATCTTCAAGGTTGATAAAAACTGGAATATTTGTTTATTTATTTAAAACATTTATGTAGTCAATCATCTTTCAGACAATTCTGGGCGGCTCCAATAAATATTAAAAACTGTAAAACATACTCAATTAAAACATAAAACATTAAAAAACAATAAAACAAAAAACTTAGTACCAATCCACACAAAGATATCATAATTTAATCTCCCAACACATGAGCAGAAATCCAGGTTTTTAAAGCTTTATCACATGTTGGCATGCGGCTAAGAAGAGTTTGAGGGGTTTTTTAAGTGGGTTTTTTAGTGAGTTTTTAACAAAAATTTTAAGGGGTTCGGGGGGGATTAGGGTGGGTTCTGGGGGAAATCCACCGGGTTCAAGACCAGCCTTAGCGAAGGGCTGCGACATTAGGGACGTAGAACCGGAGGTCGGGGAGGGGGTTGGAGTTCGATTTGAAGAGGGCTGTTCCATCAGCACAGTGAGTGGGAGGGGCAGATATGGCGGAAGCTGGGGACCACATCATGTGTGGGGAATGCGCACTCGCTATCTTAGAGCGATTGCGCATTCCGGTCCCCAATGCTTTTCTTGTTCCCCAGGTTGTCCAGATTCTCAGGGCCAGAGCCTCCGGCTGATGTTGTGCAACGCCAGGTCCGTTGTTAATAAAGCCCCCCTCATTCACGATCTTATTCAGGAGGGGGAGGCGGACCTGGCGGGTATTACGGAGACCTGGTTGGGCCAGGAGGGGGGAGTGCCCCTCGTGGATATATGCCCACCAGGCTTCCGTGCATTTCATCAGCCGAGGGCTCAGGGCAGGGGCGGGGGGGTGGCGGTTATTATAAAGGAAGGTCTGGATCCAAGGGAGACCACTGTTCCACAGATAGCCGGATGTGAGTCCCTCTTTGTGAAGTGGGGTCGTGGAGTACAGATGGGCCTGTTGGTCACGTACCTGGCTCCCTGCCACGTGGCAACGGCCCTGCCCGAGCTCCTTAACGTTATAGCCGAGGTGGCGGTGGGCACCCCCAGAATTGCCATCATGGGGGATTTCAACCTGCCATCTATCGGTGAAACGTCTGAGGTGGCTCGAGAGTTCATGGCTTCCATGACGGCCATGGACCTTACTCAGTTAATTCATGACCCCACTCACACAGGAGGACACACTCTGGATCTAGTTTTTGTCTCTGGTCAGTGGTTGAGTGGCCTTGATATAGGGGATATAGCCATCGAACCCTTGTCATGGTCTGACCACTCGCTCCTTCGACTGGACTTTCTAACCGCTGCACCCTGCCGCAGGGAGGCGGGACCGACCAGGTGGTTCCGCCCCAGGCGCCTGATGGACCCTGATAGGTTCCAGATGGAGCTTGGGCCATTTCCTGAGATTCTGGCTCATGACTCGGCTGAAGACCTGGTGGCCGCCTGGGATAGTGCGGCTGCCGGGGCCTTGGACCGAGTCGTGCCTTTGCGGCCTCTGACCCGGCACCGAACTCACCTAGCTCCTTGGTTCTCCGAGGAGCTTAGGGAGATGAAGCGCCGGAAAAGACGCCTGGAGAGTAGTTGGAGGACCAGCCGCTCCGAACCTGACCGAACACTGGTGAGGTCTCATATTAAGACCTACCTAGTGGCGATAAAAGCGGCGAAAACTAGCTATTTTGCCGCTCTTATCGCGTCATCAGATAATCGCCCGGCCGCCCTGTTTAGGGTGACCCGCTCCCTCCTCCATCTGGAAGTGCGGGATGACCCCTTGCAGGGTCGAGCTGAGGATTTTGTGCAGTATCTGTATGACAAAATCGCTCAGATTCGGGAAGGGCTGGCCTCTGACTGGGTATGTCCAGACGGGATGACTGAGGCAGGTCTTGAGAGTGTTATCTGGGGGGAGTTTGATCCTGTGGCTCCCGAGGACATGGACAGGGTCCTGGGACGGCTGAACGCGACCACATGTTTATTGGACCCGTGTCCCTCCTGGTTGGTACTGGCTTCCCGGGAGGTGACACGAGGCTGGCTCCAGAAGATTGTTAACGCTTCTTTGAGTGAGGGGGTCCTGCCGGCCGCTTTGAAAGAAGCGGTGGTGAGGCCCCTCCTCAAGAAGCCTTCTCTGGATCCGGCTGTTTTGGCTAACTATCGTCCAGTCTCCAACCTTCGCTTCATTGCGAAGGTTGTTGAGAGTGTGGTGGCGCAACAGCTTCCCCGGTACCTGGATGAAGCTGTCTATCTAGACCCGCTCCAGTCCGGCTTCCGGCCTGGGCACAGCACGGAAACGGCATTGGTCGCATTGGTGGATGATCTCTGGAGGGCCCGGGATAGGGGTTGCTCCTCTATCCTGGTCCTGTTAGACCTCTCAGCGGCTTTTGATACCATCGACCATGGTATCATGTTGCACCGGTTGGCGGGGTTGGGGGTGGGAGGCACCGTTTTGCGGTGGTTCTCCTCCTACCTCTCTGACCGGTCGCAATCTGTGTTGACAGGGGGGCAGCGGTCGACCCCGAGGCACCTTGCTTGTGGGGTGCCACAAGGGTCGGTCCTCTCGCCCCTTCTGTTCAACATTTATGTAAAGCCGCTGGGTGAGATCATCCGTGGCTTCGGGGTGGAGTTCCATCAGTACGCTGATGACACCCAGCTGTACATCTCCACCCCAGGCCACCCCAATGATGCCCTTAAAGTGATGTCCCAGTGCCTGGAGGCCGTGCGGGCCTGGATGGGGAGAAACAGGCTCCAGCTCAACCCCTCCAAGACCGAGTGGCTGTGGCTTCCGGCGTCCCGATATAGCCAGCTGACGCCATCGCTGGCTATTGGAGGCGAATCACTCGCCCCCACGGAGAGGGCTCGTAACTTGGGCGTCCTCCTGGACGCACGGCTGTCGTTAGAAGATCATTTGGCGGCCGTGGCCAGGGGGGCTTTTTATCAGGTTCGCCTGATACGCCAGTTGCGCCCCTTTCTAGATCGGGACTCCCTACGCACAGTCACTCAGGCACTCGTCACTTCCCGCCTGGACTACTGCAATGCTCTCTACATGGGGCTCCCCCTGGGGTGCACCCGGAGGCTCCAGCTGGTCCAGAATGCGGCCGCGCGGGGGATTTTGGGGGCGACGAGGCGCTCCCACGCGACACCTCTCCTGCGCGAGCTGCACTGGCTTCCGGTGGTCTTCCGGGTGCGCTTCAAGGTGTTGGTGACCACCTTTAAAGCGCTCCATGGCTTAGGGCCGGGGTACTTACGAGACCGCCTTCTGCCACCAATAGCCTCCCACCGGCCAGTACGCTCCCACAGAGTGGGCCTCCTCAGGGTGCCGTCCGCCAGACAATGTCGGCTGGCGACCCCCAGGGGGAGAGCCTTCTCTGTGGCGGCGCCCGCCCTCTGGAACAACCTCCCCCCAGAGCTACGTACAATAACAGACCTCCGGATTTTTCGTCGGGCCCTGAAAACCCATTTATTCCAACTAGCTGGGCTGGCTTGAGTCAAATTTTAAATGGATTTTAAATTGGAATGTTTTAATCACGGCCAAAATTATTTAATTATTTTAAACAGTTTTTAGACTTTGTATGTTTGTATGTATGTCTTGTTTTTACTTTGGCTGTTCACCGCCCTGAGTCCTACATTGGAGAAGGGCGGTATAGAAATTTAAACAAATAAATAAATAAATAAATGTTACCTTAGTATGAGATACCAACCTTGGACCTGTTGTATAATCAGAAGTGTGTTTAGGAGTCTTGGGACATGCAGACATGCACTCTCCCTTCAAATAATCAACCACTTTACCTCAGCCATTTTGCCCCTGGAATTTTCTTCTATCATTTCATTCCCATAATCACTTCCAACCCTGACCCAATTGTTGACACCAACCTCTCCGCACTCTAGGATAGCTGGCATAACTATGAGATAAATATCTTGCATTGGCCAGGAAATTTGTATTTCTTTCCAAGATCCCTGTGCTTATCTCATCTGAGTTAGTTGGCTGTAACAACCTTTTTCTCCTCCTTGTTCTCGCAATAGATGGATGGGTAGATGGATGGATGGATAAATAAATAAAATAATAGCGCTTTTTCTGTGGGCCATCAGAGTAACTAAGGCAGTTGATGATACTCCAATACTTAGTCAATTGGAGCATGAATGCACCTATCCCCCACTGAACATAATCCCCTGTAAGCCTATTTAAAATCAGCTTGGCATTCATGGTCTCTCCAATGCTCACACAATGAATCCCTATTTAAATGTAAATACTGCAAAACTTATAAAGAGAAATCCCTTTCAGTCTACATTATGTATTACCAGGAAGCAAAGGTACAGATAAACACTGTGATTATAAATGACACCATTTTGTTTACCACATTTATGGCAGAAATCCCATTATGCAAACACTTTGATGGATGTGGAGAAAGAGAAGTTTCCCAAACATAAGGAGAGCTATTCTTGATTACTCTTAACATTACAAGATGTTTCTTTTACATGAAACTAAAATTATTTTAGTTTCAGGAAAAAGAAAACTTTAGTAAGACACCTTCATGCAAATCAGAGGTGGGTTTTAGCAGATTCTGACCAGTTCTGGAGAACAGGTAGCAGAAATTTTGAGTAGTTTGGAGAACCGGTAGTAAAAATTCTGACTGGCCCCACCCCTATCTATTCTCTGCCTCCCAAGTCCCAGCTGATCGGGAGGAAATGGGGATTTTGCAATAACCTCCCCCTGGATTGGGGTGGGAATGGAGATTTTATAGTATCCTTCCCCTGCCACACCCACCAAGCCACGCCCACCAAGCCATACCCACAGAACTGGTAGTAAAAAAATTTGAAACCCACCACTGATGCAAATGTTTTATTTCATTTATTTGGAATACTAATCCTGCTTGTCTAAAGCATATACAGCTAATAATATTTTTTTTTAGAATGTACAGCAACATACACTTATATAGTATTTGCATGTTGCATGTTGCCTATTGGGAAGCCTGAGTTTGGTTATTTCTTGGGTGAGAAGCTTGGAATATGTTTATGAACCCAGCATATGCCATTTTGAGTTTCACAGCAAAAGATTGAATATAAAATAATATAATAATGATATATGTGTTGAATATTTTTCAAAAACAAAAGAGAAACCACATTACAAAGCAAACATGTCACAAAATTAAATAGCATGTACTCACATCATTAGGTTCTATATCTAATGGAAAACCATAATTTTTTGCAGCAGCAGCAGAACTGACAATAGGGACCTATATATCCAAAGAAATCCTATCATTCTAAATTAGTGGTTTTCTTGTGCAAGGAATGATCGTTGTAGGCTTCAGATATAGAAAATTTAAGCTTTTCTTCCATTATAAAATGACCCAATTCTCAACATTAAGATCAGGGATGGGTTCCACTTACCTTTACTACCAGTTCGCAACAGGAGCTGTGCGCTTCTGCGCACACATGTGCACTTCTGCGCATGCGCAGATCATCCATGATGACGTCTGGGTGGGTGGGCAGAGCCTCCCGCCACCATTACTACCAGTTCGCAAGAATTAGACCGAACCGGGAGCAACCCATCACTGATTAGGATGTACTGAATGCATTTTGGAACCCTGGATATCCTTGGGCATACAGTCTTGTTTGAAAGCATCTAACACATGGTCAGAGAGTTGACCATAGAAAGTGTCCATGAGTTACTTTATTTCAAAGGTTAGTGGCTAGTAGTAAGCATTAAACTGAACTTCATGCAGTTTCTAGTCTACAGCCTTCCCTCACATAAATCAGCCAGATTGCTAAACAGTTGGCATACAAAAAACAACTGGATTACAAATTAAGTTTTAATGAAGAAGATAGCATACAAATTTTAAGTCACAGGAAGTTTCATCAGTGGCTGACCCTAAAATGACAATCAATCTTGTAATCTTTCTGATATTGCTAAAGAGGATTGTGCATGTGTGTATAACTCCCAACATACAGAATCAAAACAGGCATACATATTATTGCAGTGTTAATTCAGAATATTGTTTGTTCCTTTGCTCATCGGCATTTGTGTGTGTGTGTGTGTGTGTGTGTGTGTCTGTGTCTGTGTGTAATTGTGTCTGAAATAATTCTTCTCACTAAACCTTGTCTCAGTCCATTCAAACTCTTACGAAAAATATTCTTTGCTCTGAAATTTAGAATTTATTTGATGTATTAGATAAGTGATTAATGACTATGTACTATAACATTACTTATAAATAATAATTATAGCTTTTAAATATCTGCATATTTTACATATATGATAGCTAATACATGTCCTTCTCTTCACTTCCTCAAGAATTTTTAACAATGAATTGTTTATTCTAACTTCACATAAAGCATTTCTGAGCCTGGGCCCATAAAAAGCCATTGAGATACAAATCTCAAATTTGCCTTCATTCATGAGATATAAGCAATTTTCAATCTAAAAAGAAGTATCTAGTGGTCTTTCACTTTGGTCTCCTTGCTTTCAGCCTGCAGTCTATATTCTGGTAGACATAAGGCAGAAAAATCAAACTTTTAATAATAATAAAAATAAAGGCCAGAATACAATCACACCCAAATGCACATTAGTCTCAAATGTGAAGAGTATGAACAGAGCAATTTTCTTGACTCAAAGAAGACTTGATTTACTACTCTTGGAAGAAATGTCTATCTGGGTTCAGTTCCAAGTGAGAAGAAAGACACTGGAAACATGGAGACCGCTTGGAAAGATGATTTAATGGTGGACAGGACCACATGGGGGTTTTGGGTCCTGGGCAAAAAAGAGCACATAGAATGGAGAGAAGGATATATTTATACACTCTCTTGGGTCCTCCCTTAGAATTTCCTATTTCTGACAAGAAATGTATCCCATTGGCTGTCAGACTCCAGGGGGCGGGGGTCTTAGCTAACTCTGGGGGTCTGTGTCCCAGGCCTGGTTGAAGCTTGCTAGGTGATGATGTAATGAAGGGGCTTTGGGCAATTCCTATTATGGCTTAATGGCTTTGTCCTGGTTTGGATCTTGAGTGAGGGCTAATCCTATCATGTCCTGTGGGTCATATCTTTTGTGTTGTAGATAAGCTGGCCTGGCCTTTGTCTTGTAGGTAGCCAAAGTATCTGCTGGGGGCAGGGAGCTGGGGTGAGTTTCTGTCTTAAGATTTCTATTTCTCTTTTAGGGGAAATATTCTGCCTTTTTAATATTTCCTAATTATTTCATTTTTCTAGGAGAGGGGTGGGTGCTAACTTCCTACACTACTACAATAAAATCTCCTTGTTTCAGCCCATACTAGGTAATGTCAGATGATCCATCAAGATATTGCTCCCTAATCATCTACGATAGAGCAAAGCCAAGTTTTTGACAATATCGACCCAACCACCTTACCATCTTTTCCTGTGTTATCTTACTATAAACATTATAAATTAAATCATTAACTGTATTTTTAGTCTTCTTATTCCAGATGTTTTTATTTGTTTCTCCAATTTTGAGCTTTGATAAAAGAGGAGTATTATAATCACTATTCTGAATCATAAAACAATCTTTAAGGCTATCCTAAATATTTAGGTCTCTTTCAAGAGTATTAGATATATTTAATATCAATTTACAATATATCTAAGCACTTTTTGACTCTTTCATTACAAAATGAAATGTCTTCTTTGAGAAGTTATTTTCTCTTGACACTTTTTAAAGAGATAATATATATTCATCAGAAAGTTACATGGATCAGAGGCAATAGCCTTTGCTCAATATTTTGCTGCAAAGTATGTTAAATGGCATACTTTGAAGACAAATATAGGGCAGAGACTATTTTCTTGAAATGGTGTGCACAGCCAATACCATAAATTTTCCCACTACTTTGGTTTTTTTTTTCTGGAGCAGTTTCAGAATACTATTCCATTTACCAATTATTACAAAACCATATAATTCTCTAGACTGAATTCTAAAATAGGAAAATATTTGACCTTATTTAGAAAGTAAATACTAATTAAAAACTTAATTTTAACAGGTGATAAATCATAGGATCAACTTATCAGTCTAGTTAAGACTGATTTCTGTACTCAATTAAAAAGTGTGTGAATATAAATCTGTGGACATATAATAAATACTAGAATTTGTGATAATTGTTTTTGGATAGTACTGAACTCTCTCTTCCACTATATGAATTAAATGTGTTCATATACATATTTCTAAGGTATTTCATTATCTAAAAAAGTTCACTACCATTTTATTTATTTATAGACATTTATATTGCAGCAAAGAATGCTGAAAAGGTAATTTTATATTTACTGTTCTATCTCTCATTGTGTTCAGCAGATTGGACTAACAGCACATCAGTACATGAGGAGATTTTCAACTCTTTCTACATTTAGTATATGCTTGATAGAATAATGTTACATGCTCCTTTACATTGTAAAGACTTCCATGGAATATTGCAAAGGGTGAAGGAGAGAAGGCAAATGCTTGTGACACAAACTCAGCCACTTTTCTACTTGAGTCATGATATTACAGTCAAGTACGTAAGGAGTGGACATACTTGGATCATGACATTGCAATTTGCCTTTTGTCATTGCAGTTGCTGCTTAGTCTCTGTTTCAAAATAAATAGATATGTGAAAATTTTTATGTTGTTGAGTTCATCCATTGTTTAAAAATAATATCAAAACTTGGTTAAAGTGAAACAGAAAGTAAAGTCTTCATTGACAATCAGGTCTTCTCAAAAGTTTGTAAAAAAATTAAAATACCTCCCTCTCACCTCTCTATATCACCTTACAGGATTTCATGGACAAGAAGGTTATACCTCCTCTTTCTTCACTCCCAGACTTCCTAAGTATATTGTGGCAAGAAACAGATATTCCTAGAATAATTTCTAGGAAATTCCTAGACTCTTAATAGCCTCTTTTTCCCTTCTGGGGTTTAGAAGATTTCAAAATGCATTTCTTGCTTCTACAACTGAAGCAATATGATCGCCAAGCCAGTTTAGGGTTTGTGATTGAAGAAGAAAGACAGAGGATTTTTTCTGATCTTAATCAGATTGTAAAGCAATTCAGAAGCTGGTTACTATACAGTTACTATACAGTTACAGCAGCTGAAATAGCTGATTGCCAGGATTTATCACAATATGATTTTTATAACAGATTATGCTTTCAAAAATGGGACAGTCCCAGCCAAATTGAGACTGTTATCAAATATGATATATGTTTAGACACTAGTTTTAAAATATCCCGGTATTTTGGCTATTTTACATTATTTTTTATTCCATATTGTTTCTGAAAGAAAGAGGGAGCACCCTGGCAGTTTCTCTGTCCTTAAATATGGGTTTGGATTCAAGGCATGACAATTCATTTTTGGGGGGGTGGGAGCAGACTTCTATGCAAAGTCTGCTTATTTAGGATTGACTGAGGTTGTTGATTTAATTTGAAACAGATCAAAAATAATCCTGCCTGAAACTAAGCCTCCTGCTTTTCAGGAGCACTTGGGTAGGTTATCTTAGAAAACAACAGGTGCAGGAGAGACATTTTTAATTTCTAGCTCTGTCATCATAAGCAGTATGTTTTATGGGTTTGTCTATTGACAAATGGTGCTTTTTATTATATTGACATTAAATAATAATATAATTTAGCTGAACTAACTTATTGACTGGTGCTGGCTGGTGCTTTGAGCTAATCTAAGTTACAATCATTTCCAAAGGAAAATGAGATTTTTATTTATATAATTTATCTTTGCATATATGCATTGCTTTTTTATATGTACAGGAAATCAGAGCACATCAGTATTCTGTAACATTATTAGTGGTTATTAAGTAGTGTGAAGATAAAAATCTGAACATACATGCACTGTGAAGCATCCATTCATACTTTATACATACAATTTCTATACATTCTTTATTATAAAGTAATATAAAGAAGTGTCCTTTAATTCAGAAAGTTGTCCTTTAGAATTATTTCATGTAATTACAGGTGGTCCTCAACTTACAACCACAGTTGAGCCCAAAATTTAGGTAGCTAAGCCAGACATTTGTTAAGTGAGTTTTGCCCCATTTTACAACCTTTCTTGCTACAGTTGTTAAGTGAATCACTGCAGTTGTTAAGCTAGTAACACGATTGTTAAGTGAATCTGGCTTCCCCATTGACTTTGCTTATCAGAAGATCATGACCCCAGGACACTGCAACCGTCATAAATATGCCAAGTGAATTTTGATCATATGACCATGGGGATGCTGCAACAGTCGTAACTGTGAAAAATGGTCATAAATCACTTTTTAAAGTGCTGTTGTAAACTTCAAATGGTCACTAAATGAACTGTTGTAAGTCGAGGACTACCTATATTCGCTGTTAAATTTCTTTTCTAAAATAATGTTATAAACATAAACTATTTTTATCCTTATGAACATCTTTCAGATTTGTTCCCTTTTCAGATTCCATTTCTAAGAAAATATGGTCACTTTGTTTTATAGAAATATTTGTAGATCAAAAGTATTTTTTTTAAATCATTTCACTTCTGGTTCTTTGCCACTATTCTGTCTGGTTTGCTTAGCCATACTCCCTATGGTAGTGTAAAATTTGTTTAGTTATCTTAAGGTTTATTAAGATGGCGATATTAAATAAAAGTGAAACTGTGATTGCTATTGAACCCTTCAATCTGAAGTCACCAGGAAAATATTCTAGAGCTTTATATTTATAAAGTTAGTACCTAACTAATATAAATATGCCTATTTATATTAGCTAGGTACTAAAGTAGTAACACAGTAAAAGCAACTCTAGATCAACTTAAAAGAAGAGAATAAAGTAATGGTGTGTTTTCATTGAATGAATGGGGGCATGGTTATGGCCGTGGTGGTGTGAGGACGTTTTCTCCACTTCGCAGGGCATTTTACGGAAGATAAATGTGGATTAAAGTGTTTGAAATGCACCGATAAGGACCAAAATTTTATAAATTGTATCGGAAGAGCTACTGGCCCAGCAGACTGACTTTGGAATCGGTAGGTCACCCTGAACGACTCAAATTTTGAAGCTTTTCATAGCGTGGGAAAGTGGAAGGAGCGAGGGGTGACCAGATAGGCAGTCACGATTGCATATTTGGAGTAAATAGCTGCCTTTGTTCTCATTATTACCGCGATCTGTGTTTGTTTTTGCTGTGGGATAAAGGCACGGAACATCAAAAGACTGGTGGAAGGGTTTTTTTTTCTCTCTTGGAAGAATACCTGAACTTTAAGTTGATCTTTTGTTTGTGAAAGTGCCTGAGTTGAAGCGGTAAAACGCATTTCTGGGTAGTGCCTTCCAATGGATGTTAGGTTTTTTTTTTAGGGAAATTACGTAAGCTGAATTGAGAACTATAAACTTTTATTGCTGGTCCTTTTGAGTGCAATAATAAGCTGTCTCAGCTTCAATATTGGATTGCTGTCCCTTAATCTTCATTACAGACCCTCTTGGCAAAAGTGGATAACTAAAACTTATTAAAAAATGGTGACCCAACAATCTTTAGAAATGCAACAAGTTGCTGTGGCCTTAACCAAATTTAGTGAAAAGATATCAGGACTGTCAGATAGTATGGATAATATGACATTGGAAATTAAAAGAATGAAGCAAGAAATGAATGAAAATTTTGCAAAGCAAACAGCAGAAATGACAATAATTAAAGATGAAATTGAGCAGATTCATACACATGATGCAAAGATAGATCGGCAAATTGGAGAAATCTTTTTTAAAAATGAACAAGATAAAAAAATTTGTCTTTTGGAAGAAGAAGCGAGGAAATATAATCTGGTTATTCGTGGAATTCAAGAAGAAAAAGTGGACAATTTGAAACAACGAGTTTTAAAATGGCTCAATGACTTGGATACACAAATCACATTTACAGCAACAAATCTGGCAAGTGTTTTTAGAATTGGGTTTAAAAGACAAAACGGCTTAAATAGAAATGTACTTGTCAGATTTGCAAATCTTAGTGACAAATTGGAAGTGATGGTGAAAGTGAGAGAGATGGGTGAAGCTTTGAAATTTGAGGAGAAAATTATTCAAGTCTTTCCGGATATATCAAGAGAAGAAAGGGCGTGGAGATTTTTTTTGAAACCAATCACAAAGGTTCTGAGAGACAATGGAATTAAATATAACTGGAGACCGCCACAGCAACTAAAATTTTTTTATAAAGGACAAAGTGCTGTTAAAGTAGCACTTAGTTGCCAGCTGCCTGCAATTACTGCAAGTTCAAATCTCACCAGGCTCAAGGTGACTCAGCCTTCCATCCTTTCGAGGTAGGTAAAATGAGGACCTGGATTGTGGGGGCAATAAACTGACTTTGTATAAAATAGAACACTGCTAAGGGGGTCCAAAAAGCCCTTCTAAGCAGGTATATGCAAAAGTATGGAGGCTACTGCTTAACGCATTGTAAGCCGCCCTGAGTCTCTGGAAAAAGAAGGACGCCAGTCCTAGGAAAGGAAGTGACACCGGCGCTTGAGGCACAAGTTCCCAAAACATTGGAATGAGACCTGATTGTTCCCCTGGGGGGAGGGTTTTGGACATTGGGGATTACTTTCAATATAAGACTTTCATGCAGTTTTTCCTCAGAGCTTGGCTTATCCAAGTTCCACTCAGCATCTCTAGTAAAAGTATATTTCTCTAAAACCTATAGAGTCAAGGGTCATTCTTTCTTAGGGAGTAGCTAGGGCCAGTCTGAAAAATGGTATTTGGAGAAAATTATTGAATAAAATAATTCTGGGGGTACGTTAATTCTAATAGCTACAAAAGTCTAAATCCAATCTTATTACCTTACTTTAAAAGACATGTATTTGATGTATAGTTGTTAGGCACAAACAACCAGATCCATGAGAGCAGGTAGCACAGTGGTTAGAGTGCAGTATTGAAGGTTACTTCTGCTGATCACTGGCTGCCAGCAGTTTGTCAGATTGAATCTCACTAGGCTCAAGGTTGACTCAGCCTCCCATCCTTCCAAGGTTGGTAAAATGACTCTGTAAACCACTTATAGAGGGCTGTAAAGCACCGTGAAGTGGTATATAAATCTAAGTGCTATTGCTATTGCTATCCACACTTAAATTCAATTAGCTACTTTATTGGCCATTCCCACTTCACAAGAATCTTCCCCAAGTGGGGAAGTGGGCCTCCTCAGGGTGCCGTCCGCCAGACAATGTCGGGGAGAGCCTTCTCTGTGGTGGCGCCCACCCTCTGGAACAACCTCCCCCCAGAGTTACGGATAATAACAGACCTCCGGATTTTTCGTCGGGCCCTGAAAACCCATTTATTTCAACTAGCTGGGCTGGCTTGAGTCAAATTTTAAACTGATTTTAAATTGGAATTGTTTTAATTACGGCCAAAAGATTTAATTATTTTAATCAGTTTTTAGATTTTGTATGTTTTGTATGTATGTCTTGTTTTATTTTGGCTGTTCACCGCCCTGAGTCCTATATTGGAGAAGGGCGGTATAGAAATTTAAACAAATAAATAAATAAAGTGGCAATCCCCACCTGAGCCAGACTAAATAAGGTTCAATGGCATTCAATGGCTTTCAAGGGCCAAGGGCATGTCAAATCTTGTTGTTTTGTGCCTATGTAAGGATTCAAAACTAATTCCCCACTTGACTCCTTCCCCTGGCTTTGCTAGTCTCTTCCTGATACTAGTCATTTTTTTGTTGAAAGAAGTTTTCAATCTAAGTAAGATTTTAACCTCTATAACAAATGTCATTGTAAACTGAGTATTTTTTCAAAACAGATTTTATTTTAATAATAATAGCGATAGCCCACTTGGTAACTTATGGGAAAATAATGAATTGGTATATATTGTAGTAAACAAAAGGTGAAAAAAATCCCATCCAGTCTAGTAATATCTTCCAAGTGAGTTCCTCAGAGTAGTTGGCAAGATAAATGTTCAACAAGCTCCTTCCTCTCTATTAAATTGCCAATAAACATTTTTCTTAAGGTTATGATAAAAGTGGTAAAATGTTATTCTCAAAGTAATATTATTATTTCACCCCAATTTCATCTACAGTTAGCAAGGGAACAAATATTCCCCTCCAACACTCAGTTACTGATGGCCTTCTTATGCCCTGAGCTAAAATAAATTTGAGTATGTTTTCTCAGTGCCTTTGTAAAAGACCTCCTCACCTTTTGTTTCTTTCTGTTAACTTTCAGTTCAATTTTTATGTGCAAATCCTGAGTTCTGGTGGCTATTTAAGAAAAAAGCATTAAGAATGTGTCTTATACTCAACCTTGGGAACAATCTATTTCTATATACTTATTCTTCCATTCTTTTTTAAAAATATTGTAACTAGGTTCTGAATTTTTCAGTCTTCAGAACCAGAAATTTTAATAAAATATATTTGATGGGGAGAATTAGAATGTTCAACAATTTCTCATAACACGCACACATATATAATGTACATTTGGTATTGGAAGAGAGAAAGAAAATGTATAGTTTTAATATTCTAGTAGAAATAGTGGTTAGAATAGTTCCTAATCATTAAATAGGAGGAATGCATTATATAACAAGAAAGAAACTAGGAAGGAGATAGCTGGGAATCTCCTTTAAAAACTATATGCAGTTTATATATTTTAGATTTTATAAGTAATTTATTATTGTTCAGCTGAAAAGTCATTTTAAAAAGAACAAACATGGAGTAGAACTCATTTCTAAGGCCTGCAGATAGTGCTGCAGATAGAAGGCCTAGAAATTCCCCCCCTAAATGTACCCCCTATCCCTGTACAAGTCCCTATTTATGTCACCAGACTACAAAAATAACAATTAATTAATTAACTAATTGGTAAGTAGATTAATTACTATCTTTGTTTCTGTCCTACATTATGTTTTTTTATGATTTTTTTCTCATTTTAGGAAAAAAAAATGATGGATTTATTGTCCTTAAGACAAACCTAATCCAAGAAGTGACCTGAATGCATCAATTCAACAAAGAAGGAATCTGTTACAGCTCCTATAAGAAATCAATGAGAAACCATATGAGTTTGGAGACTGCAGCAATGTTTAGGCTAGTGCACACTGAACAAGGCATTATCTTAAAAGCTAGAAGAGGAAACTACTTTAACTTTAGGTGCAAGTATAGCAGTGATAAGAAACTCTGAACCAATCAAGTTCCAAGCCCTAGACCAAACCACCTTAATGGGACTGCAGTGCAGACAGTTGCTAAAAGTCCCTGCCAGTCAAACAAATCTAGAGAGGGAAAGCAGACAGAAAGCCAAGCTAGATAAACTTTGCCCAATGATTAAAGCAATCAGCTTCAACCCAGCTGGAGTATCACATATATATTTTTATTTTTATTTTATTTATTTTGTCAAGCATATATAAAATAACAGGTAAAAGTATAAACATAATTTGAATACATGAAAAGAGTAAGTAAAAAGGAATATTAGGACAGAGATGGTAGGCACGCTGGTGCACTTTTGCACGCCCCTTACAGACCTCTTAGGAATGGGGTGAGGTCAACAGTAGACAGTTTAAGGTTTTGGGGGTTTGGGGAAGAAACTACAGGGAGTGCATTCCAGGCATTATTTTCTGCAATCGAGTTTGGAGCGGTTTACCTTGAGTTTGTATATATTGTGTGCTTGTGTATTGTTGTGGTTAAAGCTGAAATAGTCATTGACAGGTATGACATTGTGGCAGATAATTTTATGTACTATGTATATTATATTCAGTGTGGAGAGGGCAGAATGTTCTACTAGGATAGCTGGTTGGCATAAATGTAGGAAAGCGGATCATTTTGCAGACATTTGTCATACCGGGAAACAGACAAAGTCAAAAAACCTTCATGGGAAGCATCTTTGCAAAACAATATTTTAAAATGGATAGAGGAGCTGATGCAACTGTTTACAGTATTGTTTACAAAAGCTTCCAGAGCTTGCCTGATTCCAGCAGCTAAATGCATTCCCTACAAGACCTGACAAGAACATATTACATGGTCAAGGTTACTTTATAGCTAAATCACAGTACAGAGTTAGAGAACTTCAAGTATAACTGCATTCTCAAATAAACAATCTTCTGCTTCAAGAGGTGTTTCCACATCGTGTAAAAGAATTAACCGGAAAAACTCACCTGAAAACAGGAAACTTGAAAATGTTTCCAATAAAAATAATGCTTAAGAAAAGAGTTGTTTTGTGTGAAGTCAGAATGATTACAGTCCCACCATTTCCCAAAGAAAAATAAATAAAAACAGAGACCAGGTGCCAGAAACAATGTGACTGAAATAAGCTCTGAGCCAATGTGTCCCAGTGGTGTAAGTAAACAAGGAAAATGGTACAGTTTCCATATGTGTATGAAGAAAGTTATCCTATGGCTAAATAAAGCCATGAAAAGACAAAGGCACGTCCTTCTCCTATTGCTACAGATAACAGTTTTCTATCACTTGCTTGATTATTCATGCTGTTGGGTACAGACAGACACTTTTGGCTGGTCCAGTCAGACTCACATGGTGCCACTTAGTCACCTTATTATATACCATTCGTTTTTTTGTTTTTTTGTTTTTAAGATTAGCTTTTTGAATTTCTGGGGTGCTTAATTTGTTTCAAAGAAAAATGTCTACACTCATTCCCCTGGAAGTTGTTTCACTGAAAATCTTGGTTTATAATCTTTCTGTGGATGAAGATAAATCTGGTTAGAGATTATCTAAATTTCTAGCAACCAAGGCTTTAAGTGTAAAACTGAATAAAAGCAAAAGCCTCTTAAGCCTAAAACAAATATATATCTTGGACATTATGTAAAATGATCATTGACAATCATTGAAAACAGATCCAGAAAAGGTAGAAGCAATTTTAGGAATTAATCCCACTGAATGTTTCTTGAGTTTTTGGTACAGTGCAATATCCTGAAAGATTAATATCACAACTGGGAGCATTCCTTTTTAAATGAACTGCATAAAATATTTGTTATTTTGCAATAGGAATATAATTAGGATGACACTTTCAGAAATATAGAACAGATCTCAATTTATGCTCCACTGCTTACATTTTATAATGTTGTGAATGTTGTTATTAAGATTCACCTAACAATAGTGGAACATAATTCTTCAGTAACAGAAGAATTAAAGCCAATAATCCATGTTCATGATCCAGAAACTTGGCATATTGACACAACAAAAAAGTGTGACAGGCCCGCTGGGGGATGAAAAACACCTCTTGTATGGGTTACTCATCTTATATATATATATATATCATCTTATATATATATTAAGGATGCAATGTAAAGCCAGTCAGTCTTTTACCAGGACAGGGCAGCAGGGCAAGTGGCTGGATGACGGCCGTGGTTCATCAGGACAAGAGACCAAAGACACAACCCATCTAATTATATTATTAAGTGTTGGGTACCAATGCAATAGGCCAAGTAATTCCTATTGGATGCATGTACACAGAGAGCTTTTTCACTGGAGACAGATTCCTTGTGTGTCAAATCACACTTGGCCAATATTCTGTTCTGTTCTGTTCTGTTCTGTTCTGTTCTGTTCTATTGGATTCTAACTGCACTACACTATACTATACTATATAATACTATACTTCAGTACGTCTCTGACAAGTCCCAAGGAGAGGTTAGATGGGGTCAGCAGAGCTTGGAAGCAGGATCCTACAAAGAGGAAAGTTGGCAGAATGAGGATCAATGTCATCAGAAAAACAATAAGGAATTCATCTAACAAGAAGGAAAGAATGACAATGAAAGTCAATGGCTGAATTGATCAGTACAGAAACAGTCAATGCAACAACCAAACATCACACTAGCCAATAATCTGGGAGTAGCCAGGGAGTAACCATAAACCAGGTCAGGAATTGCAGACCCAACGCAGAATTGGCAGTGGTGGCAGAGGCCCCTACAAGGGAGGTGACTGCCTGGTGAGAGAAGGGAAATGGAAAAAATTCAACCACCCACCCCATTCAGACCTTGGGAGAGTATCCAGGCAAAACTAGTTCCATTATAGATTTAAAAAATCTTATAGTAAGTAGGAGGAAATTGAAAGTGAAATAATTGGAAGAGTAGAATTTTAAAGGGGTTATAGTGGTTAGTTTAAAGATATGGAAAACAAAATTAGGAACTAAAACTTTAGAATAAACAATGTCTAAGCACAGGAAATTTAGTTCTAGTCTAATGTCAGACCTGCCTCAGTCTGAGCCTTTAGGAAAGAAAGGGCCCCAACTCCATTTGATTGAAGTGATAGGTTCTTTTACTAAAAAATGCTGGCTGCAGTAAAGTCAGGCTAGAACTAACTTTCCCAAGCTGAAAAGATACAGATGGATTTTCTCATCCCAACCCTCCCACCATGACCAGTTTGTCTTCAGCCAATGAAGATTCACCTAGATCAGTGATGCCTAACCTTTTTGCCATTGTGTGCCAAAAGTGGGGGGAGGGGGGTCACGCGTGCATGTGCCCACACCCATAATTTAATGCGCCCCCACATCTGGCACCCCACGCATGTGCGCATGACCCCCATGCTTCCCCATGCTTTTGGCACATGATGGCATGGTGGGCCCGGTAGGCCTGTTTTTCAGCCTCCCCAAGCTCCAGAGGCTTTCTAGGAGCCTGGGGAGGGTGAAAACAGCATTTCCCCCCCCAGAGACCCCCCAGAGGCCAGAAATGGCCCATTTTCCAACTTCCGATGGGCCCAAAGGCACATTTTTTGCCCTCCCCAGGCTCCAAATGCTTTCTAGGAGCATGGGGAGGGCGAAAATGGCCTTCCCCTCCTCCCCGAGGCTCTCCAGAAGCTGGAAATAGCCTGTTTCCCAATGTCCGGTAGTCCGGAAGGTCCGAAAATCAGCTGGAACTGAGCTAGGGCAACACTCATGTGCCCACATATATGGCTCTGCGTGCCACCTGTGGCACACGTGCCATAGGTTCGCCATCATGGACCTAGATGTTTTGAGAATGCTGAGATGTTTAGGTTCATCCACATTCCTTTTCAGGGTGCATGGCCTAGAGTGCTGGCACAAACTGGTTCTGAGCTTCTCTGTTCTTCATCAAACTGTCATTTCCCCCAATCCCTATTTCCCATAACATAATGACACAGGTTTATAGCCCATTTGTTCATTACTTCGCCCTATGCCCCCTCCCCACTAGCCTTTGACGGCAGGATGCCAGTGAGGCACCAAACCAAAGATGGCAGACCTGACTGTCTTCCTCTCTCTCTCTTTTTTTTATAGAAATAATAGACCAGAGAGAAAGGATTTAATATTTTAACTTGCTTCTTTGTAAAAAAAATAATAATAAAATTTCCCTATGATAATTGATTTCTGTATTGCTTGAGAAATCATCCCTCTGGTGATCAGGTTATCCCTGAGCCTCATGGCCTCTTGGAAGCCCTTGAAAACTTGGTTTTGTGCCTACGTCTGAGGCCTGGTAGACATAAACTCTTGTTTAAGTTAATTGTAATTTTTTTATGATTCTGCTGTGGGTTTTTTAGGTTTTTAAAAAAATTAGGTGTTTTATCCATTTTATCGTAAACCATGTGGGAATTACCTATGTGAGATGAATGGCCATATAAGTTAAATAAATAAATAGCACAGATTTCTAAAGTTAACACTGGGTTTTTGATGTCAAATTTCTTTACTCCAAGTTTGCGATTTTATTTTATTTTTATTTTGGAGATTTCTTTTTAAAAAGGAATAATCTACAATATTTATTACAACATGGCTTCTGTCTTCAATAAACATATTTCTTTGTTCTAAGATTTCTCAACTGCAACACGAAGAAGTTTGTAAGACTAATGGCCCTCTTCTCACATAAATCATTTATTTGGTAACTGATACTCTTCCCATACAAAGCTGATCAATCTATTCCTAATGGGCCAGGAGGAACAACCACAATATGAACGTGTTTCATTCATTGCTGGGGTTTTAGCAGCAGCGCCATTAAAGAAAATTCTAGGACATATGGCTATGTGTCCATGTGTCTTCACAACAGAAGAAAACTATAACTTCTAGGTTGTCTCTGAAGCTTAGAGTAAATGAAGGTATATTTGATAAAATAAGCAGGAAAGTACCAAGCAATATGCAACAATTAGTCAGTAGGTGACAAACCCCTTTAACATAATTTAGGCTCTTTGAACATAATTTTCATTTTTTTGATTTTTTTTTTTGTCCTATTGAATTGAAGTGCATACATCCAACCTTGAGTCAGTGCAAAATGTACTACATTTCATCATATATCATTCATATATCATTGTTCTGCTTCTATTGTATCTATTCCAAGTCACTGCCAAATATTATAGACAAGGTGATTTCCTCTGGCTTTACTGTTGCTCTCCTTTCAAGATATCGCCAGCCAGTAAGTAAAACATTCACTTACAGGGCACTGCGGCGTGATTTGGATGAATCTGATTCTGGGACTTTTCCTGGGCTTCTCTAAGCTGCTTTAACTTCCTCTCCCCTCATCTTCAATCACTAGATTAAAATAAAGTGATATAAAGATACATATGGAAAAAATAGCCCCAGAGAAGAGGAACACTGAAGAGTCATGCCACTATCTAGATGCTATACAGCAGAATAAGTAAAATTGATTAGTTGTTATGCAATTTGATCTGCTACTGAACTGAGAAATATTTTGAAACTGATCTTTGAATTTGTCAATTTGTCAATTTGAAATCGACAAATATGGGAAAACTGACAAAATAAGAAATAACCATCTGTATCCCTCATTATTTTATGGTTTTGCATTTGGCTTCTTGAGTACAATTTACTTTAGTACATTTCATGATGATTTAAGGTTGTTTCACTCATAGGTCGTGATAAGATAAGGACGTATGAGACTGGAGAAAGATTGAGATTGTGAAAGTGCATGGTACCAATGAAATTGCTTGTCTCACATCTGTGTAAAAAGAAAAAGATTTTTTTTAAAAAAAACCTAACTTCCTCTTTTTTATATTATCCTAGATCAGTGATGGCAAACCTTTTAGAGACCGAGTGCCCAAATTGCAACCCAAAACCCACTTATTTATCGCGAAGTGCCAACACGGCAATTTAACCTGAATAATGAGGTTTTAGTTTAGAAAAAACAACTCATACATTGTTTTTGATTAACATCTTTCCTCTAGAAAAAAACACACAATAACAGAGGTTTCAACGAATCAAACAACTTTTTATTGAAAGGTAAAAGTTTGCATTTGGCATGCTTTTGATTAATGTGACTTTTGGTGTTGTATGCATGCTGATAATTTTTCTAACCTTGGCTTATACGTTGTAGGTTTGCGAGCAACACATGCAGCACTCAGGTCATCTGTTAGTCCAGAGTGTCAAACTCAATTTCAATGAGGGCCGCATCAGGATTGTGGTTGACTTCAGGGGCTGGGGTGGGCGTGGCCAGCTCCCACTGCTGCTGTGCTCGCTCTCCTTAGCCAGGTTGCTCATGGTGTGTGTGGGAGGGCAAAGTATGTGGGTCAGAGGAGGCCCACTCCCTCTCCTTATGAGGAGTCCTGGCTTTGTAACCAAAGTATCATCAGTGATAGGATGGGAGACCACCAGGAGGTCAGGAGGATGGGACAAGGGGATAGCAAAAGGCAGCAGGGCTGCTGGTGGTCAAGTGCTAAGGCAGGATTTACCTCAGACTCTCACTCTCCCTCATTATAATCTCCTTCCTTCTTTCCTTCCCTTCTTTTTCCACTCACTTGAGAGAATCCCTGCTTGTGCGTGCCCTCATAGCTCCACAACAGCCGGCCAGGGGGTCGCATGAGGAGGAGGAGGAAGCCACCGCCAGAGTTTGTGCTTGCTCCTCAGCTGTGGGCCTGTCCCCCTTTCCATCATACCCTCCTCCCGGATCCCATTTCCACCATGCCAACCCTCATGTTAGCGAGGTTGCCATCGGCCACAGCCAGGTTGGGCCAATGTCTCGGGGCACAGTGACACATGCCCACAGAGTGAGCTCTGCGTCCCCCTTTGGCATGAGTGCCATAGGTTTGCCATCATAGTCCTAGATGTTACTAGTGATTTCAAAAAAATTCAATAGGTGAAATTATTCAATTATTTTCCAAAGATATCATTTTCAAGATGAATAAATTCAAAATCCATTGCAGAATAGTCATGATAGGTCTATTATGAATTTTGAATTTGCTCCATCTTGAAAATGGTATCATTGGAAAATAATTGAATTTATTTATTTATTTATTTATTTATTTATTTATTTCAATTTATAATTTCACATATTGAATTTTTCTGAAATCTGTGTTTGATGTGATTTGGTATACATAATTTTTATACAGCTTTGCAGTGAAATAAATAGGTAGATGCAAATGAATATTAAAAAACTCTGAACTCTACAAGACATCCTTTTTCTTCCCATGTGTGTCATATTTTCTGAGGATACCTACATTAAAACAGTTTTCTGTTTCATGTTTCCTCACAAGAAACAAGAATCCTGGATCTCTTACATAAACTTCAGAACTGTGGTTCCTATTCTTTCCAAACCATCAAGGCAACGTCCAAAGGCTTGCACCTTTGATAATTATCTGTAATGTTCCACTTACTAGCCATGCTCATGACAGATGTCTCAAGCTATGTGGAACCTGATCCATAGACACAGCAGATTCCCTGATCAATTTTAGATACTTTTAAAGTGATAAAGAAGCTCCAGTGACATGAAGAGTAAGTCAAAGATTTGGTTTTAGAAGAGACCTAAACAAAATACACACACACAAAATACACACACACACACAGAGAATGTTAAAGCAGCTTGGCAACCCCAATTTTATTGATTATATCCATGACACAGGCCATGATTTAAGCATCCTTATCCTGCTCTTTTCTGTACTGCAAAACACCAGCTGGCAGCAAAACACAGAGGTGAGTAATGATAATGAGTAGGACAAATTATACTGGCAGTTTTTTCCCTTGCCACAGCAAGGAGTAAATTCCATGTAGGATTACTATAACCCATGCTGTAGTTCTGCTGGTGCAAACAATGGAACAAAACAAACAAGGTTTATTGATTTGCAGCCTTTATTTAATTGCTTTTTGTGTAACTTACTCCAGCATTTCAAAGAAATCAGGTTTTCTACTTGCTTTTCAGAATGAAACTTTGGTCACATTGCAGAACAAGCATGTGGAAAGCCACCACTTTTTGGGACTTATGGAAACCACTTTTGTACTTCCCATTTGTGAGGTGTGGCATAGAGAAAAGAAAGATACAATATCAAAGCAATGAATGGGGACACAGATCAATGACAATGCACCTGTTTTATAGTCCCACAATCAACCTCCAGCGATTCCAACAATGCCTCCTTGAAATACTGGAACTGCTCCTGGAATGCTGCTCCTGGAACAGCATGATCTTTTTAAATTCCCCCAGTTCAAGAATGGCTTTACTATTTGAGCAAGTTTATTAGCCGGTACACTTTGCTGCTGTGGAAGAGACCATTTTTGAAGTAGCCCTAATGGGTTAAGGGCGTGTATGTGTGCGCGAATGAAGCCAGAGATGTTCCGGGGCAGTAACAGGTGCTTTTCTTTACCTTTCTGTTTCAACATGTGTAGAAATGCCCACCTGTTCAGCCCTCCAGACATTAACCCCGGCTAATTCTCTTCCAGCCGGTTTGGGTTGAGGATGAGAGGCTCTTCGCCTTGGCTTGTAGATGTCGATCTGGTTTCTGTAGCGATGGGCCAGACTGAGGAGATCTATTGGCTGCTGGCTTTGTAAATTTCATTCAGTTTGGTCCAATAGCAGAAGGAGAGAGACTGGTACAGCCTGGACCCTCTCCCTGCTCAATCTCGCTTCTCCTAGCCGAGCAGTCTCTCGCGCGCTCTCCCTCCCTCCTCCCTACCGCTGTCTCCCCGCATCGGCGATCCGAGCTCTTTACTCAGAGACCCAACTCGCCTTCTTCCCGCGCGGTTTGTGCTGAATTTTCTCCTTTGAATGTAGGTCATTGGCAGCGAGGAGCTACGGGTTATTTCAAGCCTAGTGTGGAGGCCAGGTTTTGCGGGGTGCGTGGGTGCGCGTTGTTGTTTGTTTGATCGCCGTTCTTCCCCCCCCACCCCCCTTCCCTGCTTCCGAGGGGGCTGTTGCATTCCTCCGGACGAGAACGATCCTTCTGGTTGGATTTCACGGACACGGAGAGGGGATGGGTGGGGGGGAGAGACGCCGAACTCCGCTCATTCCAGCGGTGTGAGATTCCGACCAAATTTTTTTCGCCGGGGAGAAATCCGCTGGAAGGTCCTGTTCCGTCTAGAACACCAGTTCTTTCGGTAAAGGTAGGTGCATCTGGAAGTCTTTCCTTTCTCTCCCCCTTCTTGTTTTTGGTTTGCAGCCGATACTCCATAGACTAGAGGTATTGCTTTGCTGCAGTCATTTTTGCGCTCGGCCCCCCCTCCCCGCGTCCCGCCGCTTTGCCACCTTCGGGGGGGGGGGATTGGAGGGCAAAGACTTTCTCTTTTCTTTTCCTCTTCTCTCGCCTCCTCCTCTTCCCACCACCGCCACCACCGTTAGAGGATTTCACCCCCCCCGCACACACACACACCGCCCTCTCTTTGCACTCACGCACACACTCACAATCGCCCACACTTGGGCATCCACACATCCTGGACCCTGATTTGGAAGGTGGGGACCACTTTGCTGCAGTCAGCTCTTTGGCGAAGCTCGGGGCTCTATGTGAGATGTTTACAAAGTAGTTCTGCCTTTCGGAGAAATAAAGCCAGTGTGTGTGTGTGGGGGGGGGGGTGATATCTGCAGTACGGAGGGCAGAGAGAAGGTGGGGGGAGAGAGAAGTGCCGCCGCTTCACGGAGATTATGCAGGGAAGCTGGACCTCAGGGGTGGTTCTTGGGAACCGAGCGGGAATGGAGGTGGGGAGAAATGCAAAACAGGCGGCCGGAGCGTTGCTTTAGACCTCCCCCGCTAGAATGGGGAGGGGTTAGGGGCTCTCTGGAACCATTAAGCGGGTCCTCCTCCTCCTCCTCCTCCCCATCTCCGGAGGCTGCTTGGTGTTCTTTTTCTTTTTAATAGATGAGAAAACACACGTGATTTACGGACTGGCATTCGGGGTGGGTTTCCTCCTTATTTATTACTTGTTTATCTGAAAAGAGAAGCTGAATTAAATAGGAAGAACAACGGAAATAGCTTTGAAAAGGGGAGCGGGAGGGAAAGCTGGAGCGTCTTTGCGGGGGTGGAGGTGGGGGGTACGACGACGACAATAGGATTGCTAGATCCGCCGTATGCCCCAAAGTGGGTCTTTTTCTCCCCTTGAATTCTCTGTACCTTCTCCTGGTGGGGAGGGGGAGGAAGAAAACTCCGCTTTGGGCTGGAATGGTTGATCGACGTTCCTAAGGCTCGACTCTCCAGTGGAAAGTTAGCAAACCTAGAACTAAGACTCAAGTGATCGAACAGCCTGCCTTTAATGCCCGACATCAGGGCTGCTTCTACCCTTTTCATCCACCTCTTCCTTCACTGCACTGCAGCTGCCTTCCTTTTCCTATGCACCCCTCCCTTTTGGTCTGCAGGGCGTTGTGAATGATGAACTGTCCCTTCTGCAGCCACCCGTGAAGGGGGTCATAAGATCGGCAGCCTAACACGTTAGTCTCCTCCCTCTCTCATCCTTTTCAAAATTGCCATCTTGCCCTCAGCCCCTTTTCGACCTCAGTTTTCCAGGTCTAGGAGGATGTTTAAGGAAAGGATGATTCTAATTGGGAGGGAGGGGGGAAGAGGAGAGAGAGAAAGAGAGGTGGCTTCATCTTCTTTCCCCACCCCCAAATCACTGCAGGGGCTTGAAAGTTCCAGATGCTTCCAGGTCTCCAGTACAGGCTGCTAACTCTTTGGCACTCAGATGCTCTGGAAAGGTTGAGCAGCTGCAGCTGCCTTGTCCCTCACACCATACCAGGTCCAACTTGTCAGGTAAAATTATCTAGCTCTTCCAATGATTGACAGTATTCTTTATCCTTCACCAATGTCCAAATTCCCAATTTTAGTGTTTCCACTTTACAAAATGTCACCCCCCAAGTTGATTTTCCAATTACTTAACCACAATTTGCAACCATTTCCCTGGTAATCACAGCTGTCAATGTTGAAGCTATGGCCCAAGGATAAACTCAATTGAACTCACTCCCCAGTCCATTGGTACCTTTTTATCACAATAGTTATGGCCCTGCTTGATAGACTTCACCTGAATTTTAACCTGAGCTAGCTGCAAGATACCTGAAAGTTAAGAATATCTATTTTAGGCTTTGAATAGGAGATTAAGCAATATTATGAAGGTATGAGGTAAAAATTCTTCCGAAGTCTTGTTCTTACCATTCTAATCTTGAGTTGCTGCTCAGTTGCTAGTTCACTAGAGATGTTCTTTCCTGAATTTTGTTTTGCTAGAAAGATTTTTGGACTGCTGGGAGAAATTATTTGGAAAGTGGTTATGTTCAGTGCCTGGTTAATTTTAACTTTCAATACTTGGGGTTGGAGAAGTTAGGTATTTCAACAAAAGGCCCCATTAATTGTCTGACCTGTAGGCATTTATAAAATTCTGAGAGCCTACATGAGATTTTGTCTTCTCAGGTACTATGGACATCTATGTATAGTGTGTGGTGTATGTGTATGAAATTAAGAAAATACTATGTAGAAAATACTATATGTAATAGAAACTTTTCTACTTTTGGGTGGGGGGAGGTGATGGGAAAAAGCAGGTGTTCTTGCAAGAAAATTCCACAAGGTGGTAGTGTGGATACTTCTTAATGATGTGCATTTTATTTATTTTGGGGGGAGATTTCGTCAATTGCTTGAATGTTTTTTTCCCCTCTATTTCTTCTTGTATCTTAAAAGACCCATTGTATGTCTGTTCTGCATACAACAAAAGCAGGATTGTTTTGCAAATTGTGGTATATTCATCTAGGCCTGCTTTCCTACCCATCAGTTATGTCTTCTTGGGAAATAGGAGGCCTTCTGAGATTTCAAAGTTCATGTATGAGAATTGCAGGAAGTGTAGGATTTGGCTTGCTTGGAACAAGATATAACAATATGTCAACGGATATGCAGCAGAATGAAGAAAAGAGAGCCCATGCTTTGTTATAGTGTACATCCCCAGAGAAGACTGAACTGTAAAAGTCTATAGGTCTAATAATGAGAGACAAAGATTGATGTATCTGTTGAATCCACTACACTGGTTGTTTTTTATCAAATTCATGTTTTATTCTGTGTTATTGACAGGATTGCAGTAAACTTATTTGGTGTTTATATAAATAAATCAATTGATAAACATTGTCAGAAAGAAGATGATTTTGCTGAAAATACTATTACGAGTAAGAAAAGAAGGAAGGGTGTTTCTGAAATAAAGAAATCTTTTGAACTTGTACATAAGGTGGGGCATACATGTGGGAAGGTACAGAAGGTAAAGCTTTAAAAGATCACATTTGATGGCTTTAAAAATCACATTTGATGGCAAAACTGTCATATGAAAATTGCTTTTTTCCTATAATTTTCAGGAATCCATTCACTAAAAATTTGAAATTCAGATTCATAGAAGGCAGAAATATATTTCTTGCACGAAATGGGTACAAACTACTCTCTTGGTATTAGTGGAGTTAGAATATGGTGGATTGTATCATTCATTTTTATATTATTGTAATATTGTTTCTATCCAGTTATGCTACTCCCTTTGGTGTGTGTGTGTCTCTCTCTGTGTGTGTGTCTTTAGCAGAGATTCACCGGTTATTCTGGAAGAGAAATGTACATTTTTAGTTAGAATTATAGAGATTCTTATACAAGAGTTGCATGCTTTATGTGGCAGTAATTGCATCAGCACAAGTAATTTGACAATACAACAACACAAATAGCAATACAACACAAATAGCAATAAGTAGAATCTTATGCTTGATAAAAATTACCCAGCAAAAAAATTCTTTTGTTTTTTAAATTTTATTTAGTGGATCATGATTGTATGAGGTACTATTGTTTCATACTACTTCTCTCCAAAAATATTTGTTATTTTGTAATGTAGTTAAAATACAATATAGTTCAAGGATATAGTGTATCTCCAAAAGGAAAGTTAGCACTTCATTTCATTGTAAATAGCTACCTCCATATATTGAATTTGGTCAGAATTTCAGCTCCTAAATGACCTGTATAAGTTAAGTGCTTTGTTCTCATTAGTAATATAAAACTGAAATAATGTAAATTAAAACTGAGTTTAGGGTAGATAAAATTAAGGTCATTATTTCTGCATAATTGTGACCTCGTTTTATTATCATCTGAAATAAACTGGCTATTTTGCTTTAGCACAAAATGAAAAAGATCAATAAGACTATAATAATCTTTTATTGGCTGGCTTCATGATGAAAGGTTTCTCAAAAAAGAAATCTTAAAATGTGCATAGACAGTTCATGTTCAGCTGCGAAGCAGAAGGAAGTACTGTTTGAATCCTCTTCAGGATAGGATTTATTTTTTCACATTATCTTTTGCTATAGAAGTACAGTGCCTGGTTCTGATGGATTCTCAACAGAATGACCACATTAAAAGAGGAGAATGTTTTTGATTAGTTGAATTGTTTATTGTGTGGAATACAGTCACCTGTGTGGGACAGTATCATTGTCTTTGAGCCATTGTATGGTCAAGAAGGAAGGGAAGGGAAGGGAAGGAAGGAAGGAAGGAAGGAGGATTTATGCTTTATATTAAATACATTAAAAAAAAACAATAAGAAAAAGTAATATTGTGGGAAACTTACAAAATTTCTGCTATTGATGCTGCACCTATCTAGTTCCTGGAGTTGCAAGTTACCTCTGGGGGACCTGGGCTGGGTCCAGCATCAAGATGAATATACCTGCCTGCAGTACTCAAAAGAATAATGAAAGATGCTTTGTCTACATTATAGTGCTTGTATTCAAAAGATAAATATTTGTGAGGGTCTGGGGGTCGCAGACCCAGCACACTGGTCAGCATTGATTAAATTATGAAAAATCACTGATGTCTGTGTGGTGAGCTTGTGCCCTTGAGTATGTGGGAATTGTGCTTTGCAAGCAGGACAGATGCTTAGCTGCACAATGTGGTGGGCTAAGATGTGGGAAAAGAGGAACTTAAGTTGGTCACATATATAAAAATAGTTATGTTGTGACATTTAGGCTGAAGGAGCTAGCAACTGCCCCTGTTGCTATGGCAGAGTGGCAAATTCCAGAAAGTCATGTGGCTTTGTGGTTTTCAGGTATAAAAGGACTAGGATGATTGGTGGGAGGTTGTCAATCAGTTTCAAGCTGTCCCCTTGACTGCTTGTCACATTGACCCTCATTGCAATGTGATCAATGTAAGTGTTTTATATTTATCATGCTTTAAATGCTAATAAACCTCTGAATCCTAAAGCAAGACTTCTTGTGGTGTGCTGTCTGTTCAATTGTTATTAAGTGCAGCTATGCTCATAATCAGGTTTTTCCCCTGACGATATTAGAAACCTGTATCTTAAACACAGGGCTTACATCAAGCCATTGAAGCCCACAATGAAATTTAAATTCAGACTAAAGCTTTCTTCTATCACTATGCAACTCAGGTGTACTCAAGGTCTGTTTGTAAAGCACGGATATTATGAGCCATTTTGATATCTGAATCTGAGAGGGCTTTGCATTCTGCCTCCCAACCTTTTGATGAGTCTTATTCTGTTTGCTTTAGTAGTCCCCTTGCCTGAATTGCAACAGAAAAAAAAACCACCTTGTCTGATGGAAATGAGATTTCATTGGCAGTTCTGGAAATAATAGATAAAGAAGAAGGAAGAAGAAGTAATTTCCAAATAAAGCATTCTTAACTCCAGTGCTTTGTTTAATTACACATATAAAATAATAAATAGCAGTTTTTTTTAAAAAAAGGAAAACAAAAGTAATACATACAGGCAAATAAAAGCAGTAACTACTGTCTCCTTGAAATCAGCTGTTTTCTTGTAAATGTAAATTTTGATTTTTTAACAATTAGTTTTTCTTATAATTTAATTTTTCATTAAGATTATAAAATAGAGTGGGGCAGACTCAATTTTAATAAAGAGATAAAGTACTGAAGAGCAGTAGGCCACATATGAGAATTCTGCAAAGCAGATATAAGGAATGCAGTGGGAAAGCTAGGCAACAGAGTGCCAATTGAATGAGTGAAAACATGGATGATGTAGGTTTTTCACTATCTTTGCAAGACATGGAGGTATTTCATATATTTTGTAATATTTTACATGTTGCATTTGTCATTGAAAGTTTTCTAGGAAATGACTTCTTCAGTCTTTTGTTTCCTTGAGCATTCTGCTCAAATTATATATATATATAGTTTTCTCAGGTTTTCGCGGGTGTTTGTATGTAGGTCTTTGGTTATTCGGGTCTTCTCCCACGTAAAATTGGAAGTGTCTTGGCGACGTTTCGACGAAGTCTCATTCGTCATCTTCAGGCTGGTGAGATCATCTATGTATTTTTGCTATAACATACATCTGCTCCACCTCTGCTTTTAATGTACGCACATTAAGGTAGCTTCATTTAAGTAATATAGTAGCATTTTCTACCTCTCTCTTTCACATTTCATTTTCAAGACACTCTTCTACTTGACAGAGGTGTTGAAACTTTTAAGAGAGCCAAGCTTTGGAAATTAATGGAGCTTTCATTAGAAGCACATTATAGAAAATCTCACAATGAGCTGATTAAATGACTAGGGTGAAGGATGAGAAAAATGCAGTCATTATTAAAATGACTTTTTAAAAAAGAAACACCACTTTTTTTTGAAATGGAATGAGAGGTTTTCAGGGTTTGGTAATAGCATAAGAGAGGCACACTGAAGTGCAACTGATAGGAAATGGAAAATAGAGCATTTGTAATGTACTGGAATAATAAATATAGGAGAATGTAAATTGTTAAAATGATATGCTTAGGTTGTATATAGGAGTCGTGGTACACAGTGGTTAAAATGCAGTACTGCAGGCTAATTCTGCCTGCAGTTAGATTCCAGCAGTTAGATTTTGACTGGCTCTAGGTTGACTCAGCTTTTCATCCTTCTGAAGTTGGTAAAATGACCCAGATTGTTGGGGGCAATATGCTGACTCTGTAAATCATTTAGAAAGGCCTGTAAAGCACTATGAAGTGGTATATAAGTCTATGTGCTATTGATATATATTAATGTGTTATTTATATACCATCCAAAGCAGATTTGATTTTATATTCTTGGAATAAAATTGCCATAAGGGAAACATTATTAAATATAACTGGAAAGATTCTGGGTACTAAGGAACTCTATGAAATACTTGTTTTGGGACTGTTTATCCCACACATAACAATCAAAAGTTATTGGCAATAAATTTTGGCATTGCGGGATTTAAAAATAATAGGAGAGGATGACCTGGAACATAAAGCAATAATATATTTGAAAGGATAGGAACTTCTGGAGAATTTATGTAATCTATCACTGGTTGACCCAATATCAGGTTTAGGTTGTTTTTGTATTTTTTTACATGATTCAATCATAATTCATTCATCATGATTCCATGTACACCCCTTTGCAGGATGAGGACTATTAGATAGATTTAGTTGATATAAATTAGATAATAATGAAACTGATGAATGAATCAGTCTTCATGTCATAATTCATCATCCAGAAAGAATCAGTCAAGGAATCAAATTATGCCAGACAGTAAAAGCAAGGATGATATGCTTAATAGATATAGGGAAAGGCAAAGTCAAAACTCTACAGTAATGAGCTGAAAAGGAGGTCTTTGGAAAAAGCTGATGGAAGATTAGTTGAAAAATTAAATTAGAAGAACATAAATAATTATTTGAAATGTTGGGAAAAACTAATCTATGATATAAAAATGCTTGCTTATTATGTTGGGAAGACCTTAGGTTTCTCAGAATTTTAATTTAGTAAATAGCACTGTACAATATATAGTATAATGTATGTATAAGGTGTAATTTTAAGTTCTTTTAAAAAATACCCCAAATTTGAAGGATTGACTCAAGCTTTATAGCTATTTCATTTCAGCAACCATGTAGATAGATTTTTTCCATGACAATCTACCCCAAAATCAAATAAATATCCAAATCATTCCATCTCTCAGCTTTCTACCCTTCGGTATAGTAGTACAAAATAGTCAGGAAGACACTTTTTTTGGTTCTACTATTAAGCAATTGAAACTTAAAAATTATTTGGTGATTGACCTTAAAGAATCTACAGCAGATTTTGCAGTAGATGAGGAACATTGCTATCCACTCCTGCCTTTCTTGTTCTTTGAATGTACAGACCTCTGGCTGTTAACATGTCAGTAACACTGAAAATCGTAACTGGGATACAGTAACCCAGTCTCATCACTAATATGGCAAACAAAGTAAAATTTCTTGGTCCTATACTTTTATGTATGATTTGTGTGTATATACACTCATATACATATACTATATACAGTATAAGTGTGTAAGCAGATAGCTATGGATGTGAGATATAGATATAGAAATCTGAGAGCCAGTTTGATCTAGTGGTTAGGGTACCAGACTACAAAATGGGAGACTGTGAGTTCCAATCGTGCCATAGGTATGGGTGACCTTGTGTCAGTCATTCTCTCTCAGCTCAATCTACCTCAAAGGGTTTGTTGTGGAGAAAATAGGAGGTGGAAGATGTGTTGAATATATTCACTGCCTTGAGTTATTTATAAAAATAATAAAGGCTGGATATAAATAAATAAAAATATTGTTCTGAATATTCAAACACCACATTTGATAATAAATTATGTGAGATATATATATATATATATATATATATGTATGTATGTATGTATGTATGTATGTATGTATATGTATATGTATATGTATATGTATATGTATATGTATATGTATATATAGCAGTGTTTTTATATTAATCATGTTTTAGAGATGTTTAGTGAAGGGGGGTCAAAAAATGTCAAGATTCGGTGGGCAACTGTGTAATCAAAACTCCTCTCCTTTTTAAACATGTGTTTATGAATGTCACAAGTAAAAAAAGTGGAATTGCTATCACATAGATGCGCCCACAGTCTTGACTTTTATCAACCCACATCGATGTTCCTGTCATCATCTCTTTTTATAGAATTTCTTATCCACATTGTTGTTCAGAGTTTGTGGTTTGGAACAAAGCTGCATTTTCTGGCATAGGAAGCCATGTATTCTGTTGACACCAATGTTGGAATAAAATGCTTTATATTCTATCAGGAAGAATGATAGATCTCACTATTGAACTTCCCGTAAGATATGTCAGTGGTAATTAGGGATAATTGTGCTTATATGGAGATCTCTTACTTACCTCTTTTCCTCCTGTTTACATCATTCTGGTTCACCTTTGGATAGATAAATGACATAAAACTATTATAGTTGAAAGCTTTTAATGATCAGACTGTGGGCTAAATTAACCTTGCCTAGAGTGTATAATAGACATTTCCCACCTCCTAACAGTAAGTCCTAAGCAAATATAATCCATCAGATGAAATATTGTATCAAGATAAAAACAAAAACAAGTCTTAATCATATTGAATATGTCTTTGAAGAGAGACATGCCATTATGCTTCCTGTCAAATAATTATGTCAGAACAAATTAATTTACTCATATTAGGCAATTTAATGCAAGCTAATATTTGAATACATATTGTGTTTGTGGGGTTTCTTTTGTTTTTTGCTTTTTGATCTATAATTGTATTACATTTTATAAAAGTGTTTTTGTGGGGATAGAACTAGATAAGTGCCAAGAAAGAGTGGTCCATAGGTATATTGATGACTATTAGAGATAGCTTCATCTCAAAGGATATAGTATGTTGCTTTATATCAGCTCATTCATCTCATTCAGTGTTGACTATACTAGCCTTCGCCAATCTGTCTATCAAATTGACTGGAGCAATGAAGGTTAAGAGATCCAATTCCTCCATTTGTTAACAAATGGTTTTGTATATCAAATAGAGGGAAGGGAAGGGAAGAGGGTCACACCTCCAACTGTGAGGGCAAATTACTGTATATAAACAATATGCAAGCGAACTCCACCCTCACTAGTCCTAATGATATTATCTCATTGGGTAATAAAATGTCTGCAAATAAGCAGTCAAGTATCAAGGAATGAGCTGGAAATAGTTGGGTTTTTTTTTTTTTTACAATTTTACAGAGAACTTAAAACATTTTTTTATTTTGTAGGGATTTAAGAAATTCTGTAGTGAAGGTTCATAACTGGACTAAAATATATGCTGCAATTACATCTACTTTATAAAGAAATTTAAGCACTATTTGTGCTTAAATATAAAAGTTGTGTGTTTAAAACAAACTAATAAATGTAATATATATAATCTATACTTAAAACAGTTCATAAACTATGAGGTACACAATTAAATAGGATTATATAAATTTATTTGTGAAATATCCAGGAATAACATAAACCAGCAAAATTGTGTTTAGAGGTTTCATTGCAGACCATGAAATAGTCCCATCTAATTTGTGTGTTGAGTTCAGTATTACTCGCTATTACTATAAAGTGCTTATGTTGAAGATTGTAGTTGGATTTGTTTTTAATGTTGCTTGTATACATAGGCCTGAGAATAAACACTACTGTGGTCAAAGACTATTTCTGTTTTAAACTCTGTCTTTTGCTATGCAATAGAAATATTAGACTTAACTTGATAGATCTTGATTTTTGAGATAACAATAGTTCTGAAGCTGTAAGGTTCAGGAGCAGATCAATAATAATACATTTCTTCCCAATTACCAGGATGATATTCAGCATCAACATGTGTATATTAAAAAGGACCGCAGGTAATTTATCATTTTCAATCAATCATTTTCTCTTCAAATAAAGTTGACATCTTACACTAACACATCATTCCATGCCCTGAATAATATTTACAATGACCCCATGTTTCTTCCTTTCTATAGCAATTCTTAGAATTAATTGAGAGATCATACAATAACAATATAAAGCTCAATCAATTCCATATCCAACCGTTCCATATCTAATTCAAACTATTTCTATCCCAAAGCAACTATTTTGACACCTTCTTGGTATAGCTCAATTCTGGGATCAAAGTTTTATATTCAAAAACAGGACTGTTTCAATATCAGAACACTTCTAGAATGTTGATACAAACAGAAGAATACTTCCTGTAAAGTTGGAGCAATCCATTTTGAACTTTGATAAAAACCCAATTATAACAATGTTAAGATAAGAAAGTGGCATGTTTCTACACAAATTGAAATAGTATAGTAGTAGTTTGTGCTGATAATTTTGAGGCTGGAAAACTAATGGTGCATCATTAACCATAATACTCCCTGTAAGAACTGAAATCCTTTTGTTTACAGGAAATTTCAAGACTTTGGTTATGGAAATTTCAAGACTTCACACATATGACTGTGTGAATTTTCTTATCTTATTTGTTTCTGTTTATAAGTAAATTAACTATAAGCCAGGTATAAATAGACATCAACTGATGTTTGTGTTCAGTATTAGATAATGAGAATATCCCAAAATATGCTGAAATAGTTTAGCATTGTACAAAACATCATCCTTGGTTGCCAACCTGAGAGCATTAAAAAATATCACAATAGTTTAAAATTTTAGTAGAAAGTGAGTACTCAGATGCATAAATTTGATTATAAGCAGTATGTGTGTTTGTGTGTATATCAAAAATCATGATCCATGGGTCAATCACATTATGTTTTATTGGGTTTTTTTTCATAAAAAATTTGCAGTACATAGGATTGTTCAAACTTTGTCTATCTCTAGGAAAAAAAATGGCAACCAATTTTTCTGTCTAATGTAATTTATATAATTATCTATGGGGCATGGCTTTTAGTACTTCTGTAATATCAACTAACAGGGATATTACAATTTTTCATTAAGTAATTATATTGACATAATCTAAAAGAATTTGTAATGTAAAAGATTATATTTGTTTAAGAGATACGAAGTTAAAAATCATGCAGTTGATGAATCTAATAGGACAAGTTATTTAACTTTCCTAAATGATGTAACTTCCCTAGATATTTTTCTTCATTCTACTTAATTTGAGATGATGAAGATAATATAATTCCATTTGATTTCTTCCTACTTATAATTTTAATCCAGACAATTAATTTAAAACATTATTTCTCAACCTTAGCAACTTTAAGACGAGTAGACTTCAACTTTCAAAATTCCACAGCAATCCAACAGGGATATAAAGTATTTACATTTTTTCTTCTGTTAAATGAAATGCTGTTTAAAGCAAAATATGCAAGAAATTGAGATAACATTAATTTAAAAGCTTAATTAAATCAAAAGTTTAATATTTAAAGTTTTCTTTTAAACTGGGTTAACTAGAATTAGACACTAAAATAATTCTGAGAGTGGTTTATGTTTATTTGTTATTTGCAATATAAATAGCAAGAGCAATAGCACTTAGATTTATATACTGCTTTAGAGTGCTTTACAGCCCTCTCTAAGCGGTTTACAGAGTCAGCATATTGCTCCCAACAATCTGGGTCCTCATTTTACCCACCTTGAAAGGATTGGGAGGGCTGAGTGAACCTTGAGCCTGGTGAGATTTGGAGTGTCAAATTGGAGGCAGTTGGCAGGCAGCAGAAGTAGCAAAGAATGACCTACAAAGGTATTTAATTTTTTTCCCCATTCAATCATTTTAGATTCTTGGAGACTGCCTCAATAAGTCCCTCCAGTTTTCTTGGCAATGTTTATCAGAAGTTGTTTGCCATTGCTGCCTTCCTAGGCTGAGAGTGACTGGCCTAAAGTCAACCAGCTGGATTTGTGCCCAGGGCAGGACTAGAATTCTTGGTCTCCCAGTTTCTATCCTGATACCTTACCCTGGCTTTCTTTTTAAAAAAATAATAAGGCCAATTAACACACACTAACATTAATGAATTAATAGCACAGGTAAAAGAATTATTTTATAAAACTCATTACATCAGAATAATGTATAATAATAATGTATAACTTTTTTTAAAAAGTACAGTAATATACAAATTGTAAAAATTTATGAGATAAAAGAATGTTACCTTGTTTTTCTTTGCTATTTCTTTTTTCTTTTTTAAATAATGGGATGATATTATAGTGAAATCTTATAGTTGGTGGAGCTTCACTTATTGCACAATCTGCTATTTTTGTAGAACTTTGTGTGACTGACCCACCCCAAAACAGACTGACTGTTGACTGTTTTTGTAGATACAATCCTATGAAGGGTGAAGACAAGATGATAGGAATGAAATCTCTAATTTGCTTTCAATATAAGGTTCTTCTTAGCTGTTTTTTAGTGGTTGCTTTGTTCTTTAGGAGTAATCAGGTCCCACTCCAGTTGAAAGTGGCTCCTTCCTATCTTTCAGAGACTGGTGATCCTGGTAGGATAAAAAGAACAACAATGGAAGATGTTTTTATCTGCATGGTTTGTAATGAGAGATCAGGACTTTTCAACACTGCCTTTGAAGAGTTCTGGTCAATGTGGCATTGAGTTCTGCCCAAAAAGACCTTTTAAGTCCACCATAAATGGATTTCATGTTGTTTTCTTCTCCCCCAGGTCACTTATGTACTGTTGTTGCTAAATAAAAAAAAATGCTGATTGGTCCAATTGCTTTTGCCATAGGAAATGCTGGTGTGAGCATGATTGTCAAACATTGATCTTCCTGTAGCTCTAAGCCAGAAGAGATGTTGCTATTAGATGTCCTAAAATGCATCTTGACTACCACCTGCAAATAATGCTTGGAAGTAAAAAAATTGTCTAGCCAAGAGGAAGATGTTGAGAATACAGGATCATATTATGTTTGGAGATAATCTACTGGAAAAACAATCATGCCTTCCTGAAAGCTATAGCTAACTAAACCTACTGCTTGTTGTAGTTTTTAAAAACAAGTATTCTTAAACAATCATTTGTAATCAGCAGGATTAGTGATACCCAATAATTCTCTGCATTGGATCTGGTTAAATTACCTTGTACTAACCTTTCAAGAATATGAATATTCCATTTTCATGCACTGGGATTTGTTTTGTGGAAGACAAAAGTAATTGTTTTTCAGATTGTAGAATGCTAATGGAATGCTCTTTGAATGGACACAACAAAGAGCTATGACTAATGGAGATTAGCTATATTGTCATTAAATAGGGAAAAGAATAGAAGAGGCTTCTTCCTTTGCTGTACTAACTGTGTCTAAATTTTCTTAGTATCAGAATTTGGGGTTCCAACTCGACTTGGGGTTGCACAAGAATAAATAAAAATGGGATCCAGACAGCTGTGAGGAATGAAGAAATATTTATTCCTGTAAGCAAAACAGTTTGCCCTGGTGTGAAGAAGTGTCTATGTGCTAAGGTGTGTGTATATGTGTGTTCTTATGAACATACAGTTCTGATGGGAGACTTAATTTAATTAACTCTATTTGTGTTTGCAGACCTTATCTTTTGATATGTGGATTAGGTCTGAGTAACTTATTTCAGGGTTTGAGGACGTTTGCTAATTTGATTAACATGGAGACACTGATTGAGATCACTGTGGATTCTGTTAATATTTAAGGAAAGATGGAAATAGTATAAAAATAAAATATATTTGGATATAAAACTTCTCACCCTAGGGATTGAAAGAATGGCAGCAGCAAAGAAAAGCAAGTAAGCCTAAGGATCATGCCCACAAACTCTGAGTCTGCTTTAGTTTATTTATATAAACTAAATAAAACAGGTTTGTGACCTACATTTGAAATACTGGTTGTATTTGTACTGTGTTTGTATTTGTAATTTGTACCTTCAGTTGTACAAGTTGTATAAGTTTAACATGATTTTTTTCATGCAATCTTCATCCCAAAAATTTGAAAGATTCTGAAACTGCAATATTTTTTATCATTACATGTAGCAAAATTTAATATTGATTTCATACAAAATACAAAATAACATTGTGTGAAGATGTCCTTTTAAAATTTGTTTTTAAATAAATTGCCGCATCGGCATGATTATGCGATCAGAATTCAAATGCTTGGCAACTGGTTCATATTTACTGTATGACCATTGCTGTGTCTCAGGGTCATGTGATCACCTCTTGCAATCTTCTGACAAGCCTTCTGTCAATGGGGAAGCCACATCCACTTAACAACCAGATTATTGATTTATCAACTGCATTGATTCACTTAACAACTGTGGCAAGAAAGATCGTAAAATGGGGCAAAATTCACTTAACAAATGTCTCAACAACAGAAATTTTGGGCTCAATTGTGGTCATAAGTTGAGGACTATCTGTATACAGATTCTCTTTCATTTTTGTTTCTATTTAAGAATTCTATTTAACAAAAATCTGCCAAAAACTATCCTCAAAATAACAATACAGAGCAATTTATTGAAAATTGTATGCTAAATACTGGAATTTGGCAATAAAATCATCTTAGCCTTTTTTATATTTTGGGTTGTTTTTATTTAAATATGGGTTGTTTTTATTTAAATATGAAAAATGTTGAGAAAATGGATTTTTCCTTAGTTTTCCATTAACTCTTCCAAATCTTTCTCTTTATATGATTCGTTATATTGTAGCCTTTTTTAGACTTTTCACGGGGAACAGACAAATGAAATATTTCTACTTATCATAAGTTGAATGAACCTAAAAGAATAGCTGTAAGAATGTTAGAATTAGCACTTGGATGCAGTTGTGAATGTAACTTTAATTTTGATAGCTTTGTAGGTAGAAGACACAAATGGGAGTTATCTTTCCTAAAATATAGCAGTTTTTACTGCTACTAACAATGTTTCCTTTAAAAAATGTAATGGCTCAAGGGCGTGAACATGAAATTATCATATCTAAGTGAAAAGATAGTTGGAAGCTTAATTATATATTTAAAAGGTGAGGGAAAAGATATACTGTATCTTCAAATAGATTTTGAGTCCTGGAAACTACATAGAAATACCCATGTAATTTTCTTGGCAGCAGTTAGATTTGTTACTGCCCTTTTTTGAACTTTCTTCAGCTTTCCTGCATCGTCTACAGCCATAATATTTCCTGGAAATCTTCCACCCAAATATTAAGAAGTTCCATGTTCTGAGCTCAAGGAAAGTCAGGTATTGCCACCTCTACTTGGTTATTAAACAATCAGACTGGGACTTAAATCATGAACTCTTTCTACAAAAGCATGAATAATTGTGAAAAAATATATATTGCTGTTCCCACAGAACAAATTGTGAATTTATATTAATAGGACTTTTTAAAATTTCTGTATAAATTACCAAAACACACAGACATGCATTAGTACACTGACTTTTGAAGCAAGTTTTTAAAGATTTGAAAAGCATGAGCATTGGTATGCATGTTTATATTTTACCTCCTTTTCAAGATCCCATTAGGAAAAAAATTGTTTATAATAACCAAATTTTCTTTTATGAAAATAGTATTGGTTGAGGGGAATAATAAGAATAATGTAACCTTCAATATACTTACGATGTTCAGAAACATTGATTTGTTACATCATGTTTGACAAATTGTTCTTCGATTTCAAAACTTGGGTGCTGCTAGAACGGAGTGGTGAAATAAAAGGATTTTTAACTGATGAAACATAACTGTATCAGTGTATTTCCATGCCAAATGTAAGCAATCCACCTCAATTATGCTAATTGGTGCCCTAGAAGAAAATGATACAGCTGTTTAGTGAATTAGCAAAGTAGAGATATTTTCCTTTTCAGTAGAATAAATTTCAGAATATTCTTGCCAGAAGGAAATCTGTTGTGCACACAATTTTTTAAAAGACCAAATTATGGTTCATATTTTGACACCAAAAATTCATTGTTTCTATTATGTATTGAATATATTTTATGTTCTTGGTTACTCTGACCATCTATATTCACTATGTTTAAATAATTGTCTTTTATCTATTTGTGTAATTTTCCAAACTATTAGCATAAAAATTGGAGGAACATAAGATGGAAATTATAACCAGAATTTGCTCTTTAATTTTATTATTGAAATAGAATTTATATGTTGCTTTTCAGAATAGGCTCTCAGACAAGCTAGAATCTTATAAAATAAAATACAATATATTAACAACTGAATTAATAAAGTATACACTTGGGAAAGATATTTAAATAATAGTATGTGTAATGGAAAATATTATTTAGTTTGCAGTTCAGAACAAAGCAGCTCCCACAGTTGAAATATTTTGTCTGACTAAAAAAAATGTTCTTGTAAAATTTTTTAAACATTTCTAATGTTCTAGCCAGTGGAAACAATAAGTACCCAGAATAAATTTGTTCTCTTTTTCTCTTTATAGGCCACAAGGATACTGTGCCTGTTCATGCTGATTGCTATTAAGTAGTCTTCTTGCAAAAAATATATATCATTTTTTTTAAAAAAATAGGCATTGGTCACGTGGTGTGGCAGCCACTTGAAAAGGGCAGATTAGTGGAGCTGTGATTGGTTGAGGTAGATTGATATATTGGGATAGGTGGAGTCTGACCAGATGCTGTCTCCCTCCATCTCTGTTTCACAATCCACTGTTGAGAGACAGTGCAGGACCAGAACTCAGCTGAATGGTTCATCATTCCATTTGCATGATGTAGCCATTCATTTGCATGATGGCACACATCAAGCTTGGTCTCAAATGTATGCTTTAGTATAAGCATCTGTCTTTTCTTTAGCGCAGGAATCTAGCTGCTAGCTGATAACACAGATTACCTACTGCTACCAGAGCTGATAAACACCCTTGGATGATGATGTCTTAGCAAATCCTTATATTACTCCCAAAATTAAAGGAAACTTCTTATTCTTGACATTATTATTTGTACTTTAAACTGATAGCAGGCAGCATAGAATTGGTTTTTAAGCTTGTGCCTGAATCCTATACTTTGTGCACCTATTTTGGCAGTAGCTTTTAATAGCTTTCTGCCTTTATTAGGAATGAAGAAATAAGACATGATTCTGCCAAAAAGATGTAGACTTAGACTCAGATTTCTTATACTTCATTGTTATTTACTAAGTGTGCTTTTATTGACTGATTAAATCTGCCGATGCTTGGTTATATAGTTATCACACATACTGTATTTACCTTATGTGACATCAATTTGTTTTGATTGTGTCACAAAACAGGATTGTCTTGCCCTTTAGAGAAGAGTAGTTCAAAGAAAAGCAATTAGAACAATAAAATGTTATTGCAGTTATCCTTGGGGCTATATTGTTTTCCTGTAGCTCATTTGTATTCTACCCAGTGATGCTTGAAACTCTTGTGTGCTATCTTACTCAGGCAGAAAGTTTTCTTAGATAATTTTTATTTGTACCCATCCCTGGGGAAAGACCAAGTTGTATTCTGCTAATATTAATAAGCATAGGAATATGATATGGTGGGTATATTTGGAATGGGAGACCTGAGTTTAAATGCCCATTGTTTATTAGATGATTATGGTCTATTTACTGTTTTTGGCTCAACAAATTAACAAGACTATAATGGTAAATGTTTCCCTGTCCAGTTGTGTCTGACTCTGGGGGGCAATCCTCATCTCTGTTGCCTATTCTAGGGAGCCAGGTTGGTCTGAAGATACTTCTGTGGTTATGTGGCCGCAGTGACTATACATAGTACATCTAAAATGAGGAAGTTGTGAGACCTTGGAACAAGTAGGATAGATCAATATTGTATGCAAACTAACAATAGAAAATTCAGTTCCAAAGTATTTACAAATCTTTCATATTTAACTTTATGAACCTCTGTAAAACAGTTTCACTAAATAAGTCTAACTTTTCTCTAAACATACAAAATTACTTGCATGATGGTGTTGTAATGCACCAAATATATTGATGTGATTGTCACGTCTATTAAATGCCTAACATATTTGGTTTGGTAGCTTACAACAATGCACAAACTGCTTTTATTCCGTACATCCTTAAAATTCATTTATTCCATATAACAGCTATTGATCATTTTACCTGCATTCTGCTTGCGTAAATGAAAGGTTAAGAATAACATTTTGTATAATCAGAATATACCTGTCAACATGAATTCATTTATCCAAAATGTTAGAGGTGAAAGTCTAGGCATGTGACCATGGTTTAAAAGAAGTCTTAGGTTTATTTGTGCATGTATTTTTAATCAATACTTGATAACATTTAAACATAAAAGGAATAAAATATTTATAGGACTGGGGGCAATGGGAATTTAACTGTTATGCTCTATTGAGTCTTATTTTATCCAAATCAATCACAGCTCAGGAAAAAAGGTGTAGACAGCTTATCAAAACACCATAAGGATGTTGGATCCTTGTGAAGGATTCCAAGATAATAACATGGACAAGATTTTTGGATTCAGAGCCAATAGGCAAAAGAAATGCAGATAGCCCTTGACTTACAACCGCAATTGAGCCCAAAATGTATGTTGCTAAGTGAGACATTTGTTAAGTGAGTTTTTGCTCATTTTATGACCTTTCTTGCCACCCTTGATAAGTAAATAACTACAGTTGTTAAGTTAATAACATGATTAAGTGATTCTGGCTTGTGAATTTTGGTCACATGACCTTGGAGATGCTGCAGTGATCATAAGTGTAAAGTATGATCATAAATCACTTTTTTCAGTGCTGTTGTAATTTTGAATGATTACTAAATGTATATTGGAAGTCAAGGACTACCTATTAATTTACCACACCCAATTTAATACCTTGCCCCAATTATACTAACCATGGTAAAACATGGCCCAGCAGCTTCATTTTTTTTCTGCCATTTCCTTAACATATTGCCTCATCCCATCCTCAATCTCAAAATCATTCTTAGCTGTTTATTTATTTATTTATTTCATGTATTTGTATGCCACCCTTCTCCAGAAGGACTCAGGGCGACGAACACAAGTTAAAAACATGTACAACAAAATCCCATTTTAAACCAAATTAACTAATAAATAATAAAACCCAGAATCAGAGTCAGCCTATTTGCTTGAACAGCCAAGTCTTCAGGTCCCGACGGAAGGAGCGGAGATCAGGAGCCGTCCGGAGCTCAGTAGGCAACTCATTCCAGAGGGTGGGAGCACCCACAGAGAACGCCCTACCCCTGGGTGCCGCCAGACGACATTGGCTCGCCTTCGGAACCCTGAGGAGAGCAGCCCTATGTGAGCGAACAGGACGGTGAGAGGCAGGCAGGAGACGGTCCTGCAAATATCCCGGACCTAAGTCATGTAGGGCCTTATAGGTGAGAACCAGCACCTTGAAGCGGACCCAGAGAACCACTGGTAACCAGTGCAGCTCACGCAGGAGAGGTGTTATATGGGAGTAACGAGGGGCTCCCGTAACAACCCGTGCGGCTGCATTCTGGATCAGCTGGAGTCTCCGGGTGCATCTCAGGGGCAGGCCCATGTAGAGGGAATTGCAGTAATCCAAGCGGGAAGTAACCAGGGCATGAGTAATAGTGCGAAGGTCATCTCGGTCCAGGAAAGGGCGCAACTGGTGCACCAGGCGAACCTGTGCGAAGGGCCCCCTGGTCACGGCCGTCAGGTGGTCTTCTAGGGACAGCCGAGCATCCAGGAGGACACCCAAGTTGCGAGCCCTATCAATGGGGACAAGTTTTTCCCCACCCATCAAAAGTGATGGGGTCTCTGAAACCGGAGATGCCGGCATCCACAGCCACTCAATCTTGGAGGGGTTGAGTCTGAGTCTGTTTCTACCCATCCAGGCCCGCACCACCTCCAGGCAACGGGACATCACGGAAAGGGTATCTCAGGGGTGGTGATATATAACTGGGTATCATCAGCATATTGATGATATCTCACCCCGAAGCTACGAATGATCTCACCCAGTGGCTTCATATAGATGTTAAAGAGTAGGGGGGAGAGAACCAACCCCTGGGGCACCCCACAATTTAGGGGCCTCGGGGTGGACCTCTGCCCCCCCCACCCATACAAACTGCAAGCAACCTGAGAGATAGGAGGAGAACCACTGTAAAACAGTACCTCCCACCCCCAACCTCACAAGTTGCTGCAGTAGGATACCATGGTCGATGGTATCAAAAGCCACTGAGAGGTCAAGTAGGACCAGGATGGAGAAACAACCACCATCCCAAGCTACAGTTAGTTTTTAAGCAATACTTATTCCTTGTCTTAATCATGGATACTTAAATCAGTATCTAGGTGGTCATTAGGAGCTGAAAGCAACTTGATGGCACATATTCAATCAATCAATATTCCTGTAAGCATATGTCAAGTCATTTCAGCTTAATTTACTTCATTAACAATTTAGTTGATGTCAAGTATCCCCGAGGGTGAGGTTAGTCTGGTACTGCTTAGTGCAGAGGTGTCACATTGTTATCACATGACGTATTGTGATTTTGTCCCCTTTGCTAAAATGGGGGAGGGCATAGCCAGCGCATGATGCATCTGGCCAATGGGCCACAAGTTTGATACCCCTGTCTTAGCCACTTTAAGCTGTAGCAGGCGTGCTTCTTCCATCCAGCCCCTAGGCATTAGTTCCAGAGCCATTCTGTTTGGGACAGTTTAAAAATTCATGTTTCAATCTGGAGTTTCCTTGTGTGCCCATCATATCTTTAAACTGCTTTCTAGCTGAAAGGTCTGGATTGACTTGAATGTCATTTAACCAATGTAACAGAAAGGCTTCTTCCTGTGACTGTTAATTCTTTGTGTTGTTTTTATTATTTATTTATTTATTTATTTATTTATTTATTTATTTATTTATTTATTTATTTATTATTTAAATTTGTATACCGCCCTTCTCCCGAAGGACTCAGGGTGGTGAACAGCCAAAATTAAAATACATACAATATAAAATTTAAAATAATTTAAAAGCAGAATTAAATCGAAATTGGTTTCCCAAAAATTAAAACCCATTACCCTTAAAATAACTCATTAAAAATTTCAAGCCAGCCCAGCTTGCTGAAATAGGAAGGTCTTCAAAGCTCGACGGAAGGTCCGGAGGCCCGGGATTAGTCGTATTCCTGGGGGTAGCTCATTCCAGAGGGCGAGTGCCCCCACAGAGAAGGCTCTCCCCCTGGGGGTCGTCAGTCGACATTGCTTGATCGACGGCACCCTAAGGAGGCCCTCTCTGTGGGACCGAATTGGCCAGTGGGAGGTTATCGGTGGCAGAAGGTGGTCTCGTAAATAACCGGGCCCTAAGCCATGGAGCGCTTTAAAGGTGAGAACCAATACCTTGAAGCGCACCCGGAAGACCACCGGAAGCCAGTGCAGCTCACGCAGGCAAGGTGTCACATGCGCTGCTTAGGTAATTCAAGCGTGGGTTTTCTCTCGTCTGCTTGCTAGGGACTGAGTGTAGTATTTCTTTAAATCTGTTGTGACCATGCCTCCTCTGCTCTGCTGACCCTCAGTTGTTTCGCTCAGTCTAGCAATAGGGACATGTGTAAAACTGCTCTTGCAGCTAGTGTAGTTAATTGGTTTTCTTTAATTTTTCAAAACCAAAAACTTTTTCCTTTAAGAGTTGTTTAGGAGGGAGTAGAAGAGGAGTTGTTGCAGGGACCAGCTTGCGGCTGCAGCTGGTTTGCCTTTGCTGCAGAGTGGGCAGATTGTCTCTGGGGCTCCAGGTCAACTGCCCACAGAGAGAATTAATTTGCAACAGACGGGGTTTTGTCCTTTGTGGGCATACCCGTTGGGCTATTACTGCCCTGGAATTTGCCACCAGCGGTTGAGCTGGTTACCCGCTCTGCCGGCATAACTGCCTCCGCCATTGCTCCCACGTTGTCGGACGGCTCCAGAGTCTCTGCTTAGCATGCTAAAGCAGGCTCTGAGGATTTCTGGCCGTGCAGCGCCTTTTCGGAGCGGTTTTTCTTCACTCTGGCGCAATGGAAGACAGCCTTTGTGGACGGCAAGAAGGAGAGTCGCCGGAAGGTCCAGATTGCCGCGGAGGAGCATCAGAGGCTTGGAGATCGGCGTCGTGCCATTTTTGTGAGGTTTGCGAGCAGGCTGGGGGTGCAGAGATTTGAATCTCCACCCATTCGTTCTGACGGGCTGTTCAGCGAGATGGCTACTTGGAAGGTAAAAACCTCTTCCAAAGCCCAATTTACTCAGCGGTGAGCGGGGGTGCTGGGAAGAAGCTGGTCCTTGTGCCTTTTTTGGAGTGTGGAGGAGCTGCCTGATATTGTACTTCCACACCATTTTGAAATGGCTGGAGAGGTCCTGGGATTGTTTCTGTAAATCTGCAACCTGTGTGGTGATATAATTGCTTGTTTTGTGACCAATTCAGCTAGTTTAAAATTACTATGGGGGATCAGGAATTCTCTTCGGATATAGAGCAGCCTATTACCCCACCCCCAGAGCTAGAAGAAATAGATTTACTTCCAAAAGTAAATCTAAAAGCTCTGCTCCATTGTGCAGGAAGGAATCGTGGGACAACAGACCAGCTACACCCCTGTCTTTATCGAAATCCTCCGTTGGGGACAAGGATGCCCAAAGGAAACATGATGCTTTGGAAAAACATTTTGCTAGAGCACAGCAGAAGGCATAATCTTCCAGTGCTATTGTTTCCTTTTAGCCAGAAGTTCTGGACTCTTCTGTTCAGTCCAATGTACCCCTGTCTCAGCCCAGGGCAGATTTGCCAATCCCTGAGGTTCAGGATTCTTCTTCAGATTCCCACAAGGTTAACCCAGGAGGGATGCAGGTGGGATAGGCTTCAGGGCGATTGGCTCCAGAAGCTACATTTACCCCAACAGCAGCAGGGTTGTAGGGGGAGCAGGGATCTGCCCAACCTTTGGATTTTCAAACCTTGTTCACTAACGCCTTAGCTCAGGCTCTGGCTTCTGGTTTACACCAAGGGGCCCATATGCAGGCAGTAGTGTCAGGGTGGCAACCACAGCCTCAGGTCCAATTTGTTCCTAGACCGGTGTCACCTGTACAGCAGGAATCTATCTGTAGGGAGGAGGCTTGGATGGAGGAAGATAGCAGGGATCCTGAGTTTTCAAAGGATGAAGGGGGTGTTGCCAGACAAACCGGCTTTCACCACGCTCTTTCGTTCTTCAATGTTTAAACCTTACTTAGGAAAGCCAAGATGGCCACTAATATGGGTACTATTATTAATCCAAAGGATCGGGTCTCTGAAACAGTTAAACCTCATGAAGAGTTGTTTGCAATCCCTACTCCAGATCAGGAATTTATTCCTTGCCCAGAATTGTTTTCAGCAGTTATCAAGAGACAGTGGGATTAGCCGGGTGCTTTATCCGTGGTCATGATAAAAAGTTATATTGTGCTGATCCTGTATTGGACATCCTGCTCAATCTCCCCACAGTTGACCCACCTGTAGACAAAAGCCGTGACAGCGGCCTCCTTTTTCAAACATGCCACTCTGATTTGGCTGCAATAGTTGAGGGAACATCTTCCTCCAGAGGATGCCAGGATCCAGCAGGATATTAATAAGATGGTGGTGGCCACCGAGTAGTCAGCTGACGCCTGTTTAGATGTGGCCAAATTTGCATCTCATGCTTTGGCTTCTACTGTAACTTCCCATAGGCTTCTTTGGCTGCGCCCTTGGAGGGCGGATTTAAAGTCTAAATGGAAGTTGGCTTCAGCCCCTTATAAGGGATCTGACCTTTTTGGGCCAGCCCTTGACCCAATTTTAGTAGAAGGAAAGGACAAGAGGAAGGTGCTGCCTACTTCTTATAGGAGGCCGGACCATAGATTCTCTCCATATTCCCAGTGGCAGCCCTTTCGGCAGGAGACTGGACTCAGTGAGTCCTACTCGAACAGGCCTTATTCCCAGGGATTTGAGACAGGGGCAGATACAACCCTTCTGCCAAGAGACCATATAGAGGAGCTGGGCAGAGGCCCACTAAAAGGGGTAAATGACTCTCTGTCACATCTTCCCATTGGCAGTCGTTTAAGTAATTTCCTAGGCCAATGGGAAGTCACATCGTCTGACGCTTGGGTTCTTCGAACGGTGGGGCAGGGACTCACCCTAGAATTTCAGTCCAGTCCTCCAGACCATTATATCCAATGTCCAATTTCCCGTCAGCAGGAGAAAAGTCAATTTATAGATGCAGAAATCCAACATTTGTTAGACATACAGGCCTTAGAGCCTGTTCCTCCAGGGCAGGAAAGAACAGGGGTGTACTCAATTCTTTTTCTGGTGCCCACGTCTTCAGGGGGCTGGAGGGGGATTTTGAACCTCAAATCCCTCAACAACTTTGTCCAACACCGATGGTTCAAGATGCAATCCCTCAGGATTATCTTGGGATGGATACGGGATGGCGATGTAATGACATCAGTAGACCTACAGGAGGCGTACCTCCATGTTTCAATCCATCCAGCACATTGAAAGTTCCTTCGATTCGCTTATGCCAACCGTCATTATCAATATCGGGCTATGCTGTTCGGCTTCTCATCAGCTCCAAGAACATTCACCAACTTGTTGGCGGTGGTGGTGGCATCCATCAGATTGGTTCCAGTACACATTTTATGCTATCTGGACAATGTCTTAATTCTCTCAACCTCCCATCAGCAGGCCAGGCAGGACTTGAACACTGTTTGCCACATGCTCAACCTTCACAGCTTTTCTATCAACCTAAAGAAAAGTCATCTACAACCCACCACGTGTATCAACCATCTGGGGGCGTTGATAGACTCAGTGAAGGGTCAAATTTTTCTGTCATCCAACCAACAGAGGGACATCAGGGACACGGTGGCTCGCATATTGGCACAGAGACAAGTAACAGCTTGTCTCAGTTGCTAGGAAAATTTATCTCATGTATTTCCATCGTGCCCTGGGCACGCAGACATGTGAGGCCACTCCAATGGTTCCTGCTTCCATTCCAGAGGATCGGGCAGAGCAACTCCCGATCCAAGATAGCTCTTCCAACCAAGGTTCATGTTTCCCTCAATTGGTGGGCCTCAGGGGCCATTCTGAAAGGGTATGTGTTTCAGGACCCCAATTGCATCATGGTAACAACAGATGCGAGCCTTTTCAGATGCGGAGCTCACCTGGGAACCCAAGTGGTCCAAGGATAATGGTCCAGGCAGAGTGCAAAAACAGCATCAATTGGTTGGGAGTTGAGAGCTGTACACCTGGCCCTTCGCCATTTTCAGCCCACTCTTTTACATCATGTCCTTGTCTCGACCGACAATATAGCCATGAAAGCCCACATAAATTGGGAGGGGACACTCACTCTCGATCTCTGATGACAGAGACAGAGAGTTTGTTGAGCTGGGCGGAGACTCACACATTGTCACTGAAAGCAGAGCACATCTCCAGAACATCCAACCTCTGTGCGGACTGGCTGAGCAGGATGAGGCTGGATCCATCGGAATGGAGACTTCATCCAGACTTGTTTCAGGAACTGGTTCGCAGGTTCGGTCAGCCAACCGTTGATCTATTTGCCCAGCCAGAAATCGCGCAGCTTCCAAAGTTTGTTTCCCAGTATCCTTGCCAGGGGGCTCTGGATTGCAATGCTCTATGATGCACGTGGCCTCCAGGTCTTCTTTATGCCTTTCCTCCAATTTCCCTCATCCCGAGGGTAATTTGAAAACTGTTAACAGAACAGGCAGAACTACTTCTAGTTGCCCCTCATTGGCCAAGGTGCTCCTGGTATGCCAACTTCATGAGCCTCTCAGTGTCCCATCCTTGGAGGACTCCTCAGGACAGGATCTCTCTCAGCCAGGGGGTCGTGCTTCATCCAGACCCCAATGGCTCCAGTTAACCATATGGCACTTGAGAGGATCTTCCTGAGGAAAGGCAGTCTTTCAGGGAAGGTGATAAACACCATCCAGGCCACTAGGCGGCCTTCCACTACCAGGATTTATGACGCATCGTGGAGGACCTTCTGTCTTTGGTGTTTGCAACATCATGTGGATCCAACGACGGCGTCTAATTCTGACATTTTAGACTTTTTACAGTCAGGACTGGAGAAAGGGTTGGCCCCAGTTACGCTATGACGACAGGTTGCAGCCTTGTCGACAGTGCTAGCCCACGATGTTCCCCACTCTCTTGCACAACATCCGAGGATCAGGGGGTTCCTTCAGGGGGCCACCAATCTCAGGCCTCCTATGATACATCAATATCCTATGTGGGATCTGCCCTTAGTCCTTCAAGCCCTTACGGCTTCTCCATTTGAACCGCTGGCATCCACTAGTCTATGCCTTTTGTCATTTAAAATGGCCTTTCTCCTAGCTATTACTTCGGCAAGGAGAATATCTGAACTGGCGGCCTTGTCCATCAGAAGTGACTTATTCCATCCAAACACAGCAGTCCTGTGGATGGATCCCTCTTTCCTACTAAAGGTGAATTCTAGTTTTCACTGTGCCCAAGAAATAATGTTGCCTGATTTTTGTCTGGTGTCCAAACATCCGTTAGAAGTAGAGTGGCACACATTAGATGTCAGGAGGGCCCTCCGTAGGTACATTGCAAGGACTGCCTCATTTTGGAAAATGGAGGCACTTTTGGTCTCCTTTCACCCATCTTCCATGGGGAAGAAAGTTTCATCCACGACTATAGCTCGCTGGATTAAGGCATGCATTTCATTAACATACAGCAGCAAGGATAAGCCTTTATCTGGGAGGATGTTGGCCCACTCTACATGGACTACGGCTACGTCTGTGGCCTGGGCCACCCAGGCCTTAGTAGTTGACATTTATAGAGCAGCCATGTGAATATCATTAACACCATTTATGAGGCATTATAGGTTGGATAGCTATGCCTCGGCTGAGGCATCATTTGGGCATAGGGTGTTACAGAGTGTCCACTCATCTAGGACCCCGGGAGCCAGCCAGCCTCCCTCCCACTTAGTTTGAGCTTGGGTATATCCCACACTTGAATTGCCTAAGCAGTGCAATGGAAAATGGACATTGGCTTACCTGAATGTCCCTTTTCGTTGCGATGTGTGGCAATTCAACCCGCCTGTCAGGCTATCTGGTCTGTTCTGGCCCGGAGAGGGTTGTTTTCTGTTTGCTTCGTAGGACACATTGGTGGACGACGCCTTCGCAAAACAACTGAGGTTCAGCAGAGCAGAGGAGGCGTGGTCACAACAGATTTAAAGAAATACTACACTCAGTCCCTAGCAAGCAGATGAGAGAAAACCCATGCTTGAATTGCTACGCATCACAATGAAAAGGCATGTTCAGGTAAGCCAACATCCATTTCATGTCTTTAAAAGGTGAACATGGGTCTAGTTATCTGTCAAATATTGCTTCTGGACAATGAATGGTGGTTTTTTTTCCTACCAGCTGCTGAACTGGTTGGAAGAGAAGAAAACAAAATAAGTTAAATAACACCCATACCCTATAAATAAAGACATTATTTGGATGTTCTGTGACAGAATAGGCATTGCCAGTGGAAGCAGATCAACTGGTGGATATTAATTTAGCCTGGGAAAATACTTTTAATGCAATTATCTGGATTTTATTGTATGGCTGTGATCTTCCCTCTAGTGCATAATGTATTTCAGGTTCTGAACTCCTTCTTTTCCAAAGAATCAGTTCTGTTTACTGTAGTTCTTTTATTATTTTTATTATTATTTCTTTGTAAGTGTGTGGATATGAAGACATTGTTGTTTATCATAGCTGTCTGGATCACTGGTTGAATTTTAAATCTTTCCCTCAAAATCTGAGCACACATTCTAGAGATAGGGAATAGTCTTGATTTCACCTCTTCCTCATGTTCATGTTATGTTCTTGGAACATGAAATCATAAGATTATTAGCAGAACATTTACTTTCATGAACTATGCAATATTTTGTGTCTGAATATTGTTTTGTTCTCAAGTCTTTTTAAAAGAGATAAAATTAAAGGCTACTTAGATGTTAGGCATTCCAGAAATTCTCGTATCTAATATCTGACAGAATAATGGCAACATACAACTGAATAAGCTTTCATCTGAATGTCCAAAGTATTGTAGTGGTGATATAAAAAAAAAAAAACAATTCCTTAAACACACTAGCAATATGAATAGCATGTTTAGATCTCTGCTTTTTAGGTTTTCCATAAGGGTTTAACATAATTGATCAATAATAAAAATTCTGATGTTTAGGAGCAAACTTGAACATCAGGTTATATACCTTTTTGAGAGAAAATATTAATATGTGAATATGTAATTATCAGATTTAGCTGACCATATCTTAAAAGTAAAAGAGAAAGATGAAAAGAAAAATCTATTGATATGAATGTATAAAGGAACTAGGCATCCAGTGACCTATTGGGTCATCCTTTCAGAGATGTTCCCGTACGTAAATAGAGAAGCAAATGACTACACATGGGCAAAACAAAACAAAAAAATGGATGAGGGAGCAACTTCCTCATAATTAAAATTCCTTTTTAATTAGCAATTTTATGATGTTTGTGTATCTATATTTTTCTTGACTGTACACCGCCTTGAGTCCTACAGGAGAAAGGCGGTATAGAAATATAATAAATAAATAAATAAACTTCCAATTTCTTGCCAGCTTCCTCATTGATGTGGTTTGTGGGAAGCTGGCAGGGAGCTTCCTCCTCCTCCCTTTGGAACTGCCTGCCACTGTGCTGAGGGGAAGGGAAACAAAGGGAGCCACTTAGTGTGACGGAAACTGCATCTTCACTTTCCATCCTGGTGTGTTTCCAAGGGTCCCTTCCAGGAAAGAAGGAAGAAGTTCACCTGTTGACTGCCAGCACTTCCCCAGCCAGTTCTATTTCACATATAGGCGTGCAAATTTCATGCTTCCCTTGCTTTCCACTGCTGTTAAGAAATTTAAAATTTCAGCTTTTGTTCAAAAGCAGCCAATCACAGTGCATCTCTCAGGCCTTTCCACCAGCTTGATTGCCTGCAGGGGTCAGAAGAAGGTGGGAAAGAGGACAAGAATATGACCGTACCATCTTTTCTTGTACCATACAAACTTATATGTTTCTGGGAAGTATAATAGGAAGACATGTTGGATGAAGTGATCATAACTTTCCAAAATTTTATTCCCACAAGAATCAAGGGTCCCAATATTCTGCAACTTAGTCCATTTGAGTTACCTTGATTCAGTAATTGTTGCTTTATACCTTCTAATTTTGCCCAGTTGAAGGTGACAAATAAACATACTTAAGAGTTTTAGTAATATATATTTAGTTTTTCTACATGTGATCATTACTTTTCATGCATGTGGTCAGACTTGACCTTGAAAGGAACATTTCATAGTTCATTCTGCATAAGAATGGTTATCCTTAAAAATAACTATGGATATGTGTTCAGGATAGTAAGACAAAGCATAGTTACTTTTTTCTGCAGAACTGAAAGCTGTATTTGAACAAAGACTTCAGTTTCGGAGGTGAAAATGAACTGATAACCCTGTGAAGTGAAAATATGACTCTGCTTCAGGGAAAATAAAATATGGAGTAATACTTTCAAAAATAACACCAGGGGGCTGACAGAGATAGGAAATTTAGTAGTGAAAGTGAAAAATGACCAACCTCAGAGATTATTTAAAGGTCACAGGAAAGATTTCTCTCTCTCCCATCTCCCTCTTTATCCATCCCTTCCCCTGTCTTAACCAATCAATGAACCAACCAATCAACCATTTCCTGATAAGTGTCTATTGGTTCCATTATTGAAAGTCAAATAATATTAAGAGAACAAGATGAAACATGCTGAGGCATTTCAGAAATAATGCTAACAGAACTTACATTGTAATATAACCAGGTTAGCAAACGGGCTACTCATACTATACATAGTTCCAATTTTAACCCTAAAGCTGATCCTGAGTGAGGAGCTGATCTCCTAGCAGAATGCCTTCAGGTTTAACCCAATCCAAAACCTGTTGTGAAGTCCCAACTAGAGATGGAGGGTCAAAAAAGGGCACTTTTTGATCTTTCCTCTTGACTCCAGTAAGAAAACTATAAACTACTAGTTAGACAAAACACAAAACAAAGCAGTCTTCTTTTACTATTTCCTCCAGGAAAATAATAACCATACAAATAAAAAGAAAATAGCATAAGCTATTGAGCTATTGTTTGCATGGTGTGGGTTTCCTTGTGCCCTAAGAGACTTATTCAGAGTTGGCAATTCATGTGGACACAACAAAGCAGTCTCTTTAAAGTTACAGTAAAGCTTGTCTTCTTATTTCCTTCTGAATACTTGTCAGCATGAAAGACTCAGTAACGGATGGTTTTCCACACTGTGTGTGTGTCTGGTATATGATATATATGGTATAAATTATTTAAATTATAATGTTTATATAACATATAATACATAATGAACATATAATATAATTTGCTATAAAACTATTAAGGTGATTATATATTTTTTTAAAAATTAAATATACATTTTAATCTATATCATAATAAAACACAGATACCTGCAAATAGAAATAAAATGACTATGGCAAAAGAAAGCAAAGGTAGTACCAATAGTAATAGGTGCCCTGGCTTCAATCCCAAAACAAATGGAGTGCTATTTAAACATCATCAACATTGAGAAATTCACCATCAGTCAATTGCAAAAGGCAGCTTTACTCAGAACAGTTTACATCCTGCAAGGATACTTCTGACACCATTAAATATGAACATCTGCCTATTACAGGTCATTGGAAAGGACTCAATTGGGGGATAAAATCCAGTCAACATCTGGCTGACTCTGCAACGAACCACAATATATAAAATCAGTGACCCGAGTAGCAACATGTTGTGGGCTTGTTTATTTTAAGAATATAAATGCAAGTCCCTCTAATTTTCATTATTGATAGTCTTCACAATATATCTCTTTGTTAAAATATTTTTGCAGTATTAAGATTAACATAAAGTATATAATAATAGCAATGATGGTACTAATGGCATATTGATGGTCAGGAGAGTTAATGTGTGGGCTTTTTTCTTACAATTGTTATGGTGTTTAGGAGTTTAGGTTACACCTTTTCAATGGAGTGTTGTAGTTCAAAAAGAGCACTTCTGTAATATTTTTTCTTCAAAGAAAATGCAATTTACAATCCTTAAGAAGTTTGGAAATGTGCATAGGATTTTCAATTATTGGTTAAATTTTCAGCATTGCAACACATGTATTATAATATAAAACCGGGCTTGTTTCTAGCATGGAAAATACACCATATTTATTGTATAAAATGGTAAAAATGTTGAAATAGGGAGAAAAATCAAGTCTTTAGAAATACCATTCTGATTTTAAGTTGGAACACTTGCCAGACTTGTATAATAGAATCACTTTGTTTTATTGGCCATTGTTCCATCCTCACTACACGTTAGCCTGTTTGTAGCTCGTCATGCAGCTAAACCCTCCTATCCTTTAATAAATCAGAGGAAAAATGTAAATCTTGATACCTTATTAAAGAACAGGGTAAGGAAAAACAGTGGTGCTGGATATGGGATATAGATTTTGTCTTCAGAAGAACAGGTGTCACAGACCAAATTGGATTCCTCTGTTATCTCAGAATGTCACAAAATGGAGTCTGGCTTCTAAGAATGTAAGGGTCCTCCTCAGTAGGAGGTCAAAAATTTTACCAAACCAATGTTCTAAACTTTTAAAGTTTTGTCCATAGCCAGTAGATGTGGCTCAATGCATGCCAGAGAACAACAATAGCAATAAAATACACAAACTATATACACAAATTTTATGCTGAAAACAAAGACATTGCAATCACTGTCATATGTTTTGGATTATTAGTAAGTATATCTAAAGGCTATTAGGTGGCTTGGCTTTAACTCCAGATGTTTATGATTTGGAATAGTGGGGAGGAAACACAGAATATATCAATATGATAAAAACATTTGATAATGTTGCATATTGATTCCCTTAGTAAAAATGCTCAGGATAGTAGCATTACAAACTCTCTGCCTAATAGCACTTTTAGCACATTGCCTTAACAATGTCTTATAATAGTTGAAAACGTTCAGCAAAGAGAATAATGTGTGTGAGGTGGGAAATAATATATATTCTACTAAAATTATTTTTTTTTGTTTTTGTTTCTTGAGTCTCTCTTCTCCTGGAACAAAGATGCTGAATTGAGTTAAAATTTTTGAAAGTTCACTGATGTACAAAATGTAATTAAACACGGGGTGACATTTTTAAATTTTATGTGTTTGGCTGGATGATAAGGGCTGTCAAGCAAATCATTTTAACAGGTTTTGCTCTGTTATTACAGAAAAGCACTGAGACAGCATGTTTTCTTACCAGGGACTTGCCATGAATAATAAAATATTCTGTTTCTTTTCTTCATTATCGGTATTCCTTTCCTGCAAGGGTATAAAGATTTTAGGTCTCTATTTATCTAATTAAATAACATTTATACAGTGTTTTAGTTTTGCTACTTTGTGCTAAATATATCATAAGAGAAAATATTATTATTATTGTCATTTGTCCCACAGTCAGCCAAATGTTTAGACCAGGGGGACATTCAATTTTTTCCCTACGGGTTCTGTGTGTGTGGCTTGGTTGCAAGGGGAGTGGGTTCCTGTGACTGAGTGGGTGTGGCCAACTCGATGTCACTCATGCCCACACCCACTCAGTCAAATGACCCCCACCAAGCCACGCCCACCAAGCCCCGCCCTGAATAAATTTCTACCTACCTATTTTCTGCCCAGGCCTGGCCTAATTTGTTAAAGGCCTCCTGCTCTCCCTTCGCCAGTTCTGTTTCCCCTCCTTCAGAGGCCCCGTCCTTAGCCCTGCTTCCACCCCTACGGCTGCCTCTTTCTTTGGGCTTACCTTCCTCCCATGCTGGCTGGTGGCAGGCAGAGGGGTAGGCAAGCCAGGACTGAGCCGTCACCGCTGGGCTCTCCGCCAGCCCGCATCTTGTCCCTTGTTGTGAGATGCCTGCAGCCTCCACCTCTTTTTTTTCAGTGTGGCTGGATGCTTCTTGTGCCAAAAAAGAGATGGCGGCTGCAGTCTTGTTGCAGCGAAAAAAAATTACTGACCTCCATCCGCTCTGCTTCTCAAATGTGCCACCATTGTTGCCCTGTTATATGCACTGGCCATGCACCCCATTCCCTGCTGTGACTTGCAACAATTTTGGATATAATCTATTGTATACTTTCTCAGAATTAAAATGAACAAACTGACATTTTGCATTGTCATGCCATTTCAAGAGGATTTTGGAAAGGAAACAGATTTTTGCAAGCAGCAAGTTTTAGCCTTTTTTATAGTAAGACCAGCTGAAATGTCATACTTTTTCTAACATATGCTGTGAAGCCATATGTAATTTGGTGCTTCAATAAAGGAATTATCTTAATCACTTTTAATTTAATAAATAATTTAATAAATGCAAAGTTGCATGTATGACACACACATACCAGGGGTGGATTCTACTTACCACTACTACCGGTTCGCAATTATTTCTGATTCTGGATGTTGTTCTTTCCAGAACTGGTGCATTCATTTCAAATATCCTCTTGTTGGACTTGATATAGAATAAGAGATAATTTTTTCTTTGTTTTCAATCATTATGTATCGGTGACAGGTAAACACCTTTCCTCCAGTAGTTCTGTAGCTGCTGGTTCTAGTTATTCAGCCAACAGTCCTGAGTCTGCCTATTTTTCATCAGATTTCCAGGAACTCCAATACCCAGCATGGTCTTTTGTTGACCTGGGCAACAACCGAGCCAATATGGGTTTCTGTAATTTATATCTCACCATATTTTTTAAGGGACAGACATTCTTTGCCTGGCTCCTCTTGTTCTGTCCCCCTTCCTCACACAGGCAAATGTAATACCAAGCACGTCTGCCAATATTTTATTAGGTAAACAGATTAGAATTCTTGGCAGACCAAGGTTTTGGCAGCAAACTGCCGAATGCCTGCCAAGACCGTTTTCACTCCCATAAAGCAGAAGAGGACTTATCTTCAGTCCGTTCCAGGAGCAACAAATTATCCACGAGACAAAAGTTTAGTCAATGTTCAGTCCAAAATATATCCAAGCCAAATTTCAGAGATCACGATGTGACTTTCAGGGTTTAACTTTGTCCGTCACAAAGCCTGAAGAGCAATCCCACCCATTTTTATTCCTGGTGGGCTGTGGCTCTGTGACTCAGCTCAATCTCTGGCCCTCCCAAGCCTCTTCTGTTGCTGCGCATGCTTCTCCCTCCGACGTTGCCTGGGATCAAGCCAGGATTCATCATCCTTGCTCCCTATCAATTGATGCTCCGATAGGCCTTCCTCCTGGCACATCCCAGGCTGTTCTTCCTGGTCTTCGGATGGAACCTGAGGCATTGCCAGAAAGGAGGGTCCTGGAGAGGGAGGCCTTGTCAGTTCCTCCCCGTCACCTTCTGAGTCCTCTTCCTCTGTTAGGACAGGCTCGGGAGTCGGGGTCACAACACCTCTGATGAAAACTGTACAGTACGGTTGAACTCTGACATCTCATCTTGCTCAGAAGACACAAGCGCCACAGCCACATGAAGATGGTGCCTTATTGGGGGATAATTATTTTATTATTTTATTGCTTTTATCATTAGTACATTAAATCCCTTACAATATTTGCAATCTTCTGGTGAGGCATGCTCTTAGGTGGTTTCTTTTTTTTTTGAACTTCTTAACAGTACTCATAAAGTTTGATCGTAACAGCCATTTCTCAGATACCAAATTATCACTTCTGAATTTATATTTTGTATATTTTATTTTTTATTTTTATATTTTTTATTGTTTTGTATTTCCTATCACAAAATTCAAAGACATCAAATCAAATTGCTAGTTAATAAATCTGTGTTAAAAGCAGATGATCAAAAATAAGCAGGATAACTTCATGGCATGATTAAAGGTTCATTATAGAGGTGAAGATATTGTATGAAATAGAATCTCAAGCTATTTCATTCATAATGCCCTAATTGCTTTAAAAATTGAGTCCCTGTAATAGATGGGCAAATTGACATGGATGGTGTTGTCTTTTTAAATAACACAAATATAAACTATTGGAATCTTTAAAAGCCAAGGCTAATACATTAAACTGACCCTGGAAATATATGGCCCACTAATATATCCAACTGTGTGAGATCTAAGGAATATTAACAACAGTCATATTTTATACTAAGTGAATTCATCTAAGTGAAATCACCTTTCAAATCAATTTTCAAACCATCCCTGCACAAATCACTTTAGAGAAAGCCATTTCATCTGTAAATGGCCATATAGATAGCTGGATAAAAGGCTACCATGTCCATAAAAAATTATAAATGGCCAAACATTTGTGGCCACCATGAATATTTGAGCTTCCATTTGGCCATTAGGTAGAATAAAGTTTGTCCTAAATTTATCATGAGCTTCTGTCTCCAATGTAAATTTTAGTGTTGCTGATAAACTACTTTTAATTATTGGATGAAGAGTTCAACAGTGTTCCTGAAATCTGTACATGGTAATTAAAATGTTGAGTATAAGTTGAGACAAATTCTGATTGTTTCTCTGATCAATAATCATCTCTGATTATTTTCTTCATAGGTTTGGTATCAGCACAAAAAAAAAAGCATTGGCAAAGACACAGGTTCTGTGGCATTTCATAAAGTATTAACAGTTGAGGCAACTATAGAAGATACTGTAGATGTTTATCCATGTCAGTTCTTCAAGATAGTCATGAAAAGAAGCACAAGTCATGAGTACTAACACTGAGCATGCTGTTAAGGTTACAGTAACAGAAAGTTGCAAGTCTGAAAGCATTTCTCCCTTCCATTATTTTTACTTTCCATAAAACTATGATGAGTCCCTCTCTAAGAGGCTTCTCATGCCTCTTTTCCTTCTGTGGGCTGAGATTTCTTTTTTATGATGATTGTTCAGTCTGCAGCTCTTCCTCCTGTCTCCCAAGATTATTCCTTCATGTTATTCCAAAGCATTCTTCCTTCTCCATATGCCAATCAGAAAATTATTGTCTGCAAAATTACTTACACAAAGTCAATGTTTTCATTTCAAATTTTATAGTCTGACTATAAAACATTTCGAAGTAGTTTTAGTATGGTTTGTTACCATAATGTAAAGTAAATAAATACCACAATACAGCTACAAAAGCTTGATATATTCACAGATTGTTGGAGATGACTTAGACACCTTGTACTCAAAGTCAACCGATGGCAATAAATCTGAATCCTGGAGCCTCTTTTTAGAAGCTTCAGCTGAATGATTATATCACAAAAAGAGTAAAAGTTCAGTGACAAATTACTTATTTCACATGTACCAGAGTTTTTAGGCATTTCCAGGAAGAATTATAAGTCTGTCTGAGTCACATTTAAAATATTGCCAGCCATTGCAGGCCATCTAAATAAATAACAACAAAAACAGCAAACTATTATTTTCTTCTCCTCCCTTTTCCCTTGTGAAATAAACTACTGAAGGGAAATGTGAAGGAATGCTTCAAAACCACTATTTTATTGAAAGTATTACTTTTCCATGGGATTAACACTTATCTAGTTGTGAAAGCCACATTGGATAAAGCACTTTGCAATTCATCATCTTAGTTAACATAGTCAAAAGCTTTTTGGTGTTTGAAAAAAGAATATGCTTTCTGTCTTCATAAATTTTGAAATTTTGCTGGTGCCTAGAATTGTTGAGATTCTAGATTACAATGAAACAATAGCTGAGGCAAGTGCCTATCTGTTTGAATTCTAAAGTCCAGAGCACATTAGTTCTTCATTTTCTGTCTATTTTGTGGTCCCACTAGTTCTTGCTTGCAGGCAAATGATATTTCTTCTACATTTTCCTGTGTGCCATTGTTGCTACTTTATCACACTGTTGTTGGTAATCAGTCTATGTTACTTCTTGCAGCTAACAAGGTGTGGTCCACTGTCTCTTTAGCTTCTTTACAGAAGTGGAATTTGTTATCTGTTGCTGCCTTCTCAATTCTGGCTTTGCATGCATTTGTTCTTAAGGGTTGGTTTTGTGCTGGCAGAATTAGCTCCTTTGTCTCTTTTTTCAACTTTCCTGCTCTTAGCCATTGCCATGTCTTGTTATCTACTTTGCCTATTTTTTTTTAATGCATTGGTCATGTAACAGTTTGCCCTGCCATGTTTCTTTTCTATTATTCATTTGCTCTTCCTTGTAGGCCAAGGAAGAGCAAATGTATTTAATAAGTCTTTCTTGTATTTAATAAGTCTTCATGATATACTAGCTTCAGTGCATCTTCATTATTCTTCAGATATTCTTCCGATGTCTTTCTTTTTCATCTGTTTGATATACTTGTAACATTCCATACCTACCTATGGTCCTTGATACATAGAAGCTGTCAATGCCAGTGCATCGATGAAAGGTATGATTCATTTTATCCTTTTTCTGGTCTTTCTTTATATAGAGCTTTTAGTTTTGCTTCAGTCCAGTCAACTGTTCCAGCTGTCAGCTGCTCATCTTCACTTTCTTTGAAGCTTGCAAGCAACTGCCATCACCAGGGGGTTGGGGGCATCTGTGAGGGGAAACATGCTGGAGTTATGAAAGAATGCTATTGGGGAGTATGGATATAACAGGAACCATAGATGCCAAACTGAGCCATCTGCCGACCTTCAAGGGCGTCAGTCCTGGGAAAGGAATTTTCACTGGGCACCTGAGGCACTGAGTTCCCAAAACATTGGAATGAGACCTGATTGGACTACTCTCACTGGAGGGAGGATTTTGGACATTGGGGATTGCTTTTAATATATAGTTTTCATGCAGTTTTTCCTCGAGCTTGCCTCATCCATGCTGCACTCAACATCTCTAGTAAAATACCTTTTTTCTAACACCTATGGAATCGAGGATCATTCTTTCTTAGGGAATAGCTGGGGCCAGTCTCAAAATAGGGAAGCTCTGCTGTAGCAGTCAAACAGGAGACCGATGTCTACTGAGGGAACTGAGTAAAAGAAGACAAGCTATGAAAGTGGCCTGGAGGAGGCTGGAGCTTGTGGAGTCCCCCCCCCCCCGCCAAACTGCATCACCTCAAAGAGGAGCTCGAATGGCTGGGAAATGTGAGCATCTGTGAGGAGGCCCCGAAGCCCTGGTAGTTGCTCACACTGAGCGTGAAGGAGGAAGATATGGAAGAGAAAATCCTCAGTGTAACATACACCGTGGAGCCAGGAGATGGGAGCTTGATGGAGATCAGGGCAAAGACGAGCTCCCAAGGGAACTGGATGAACAAAAAGACCTGGTGGAGCAAGTGTGAAGGGTGTTGAGACATGCCTTTGGGAACTGGCAGACCAAATAACTATTTGCCCATCTAGCAGACCCTTGACTCCCACCAGGGCTGGCAGGAGATAGCATTGCAGCACAGGTGGCCACAATGGGGGGAGCAGCAGTCTCAGCTGGACCTAGCCTGGCCCAGGCAGTTGGGCCACCAGCTGTTCAGGCAGTGCAGCCCCTTCCTCGAGGGGGGCTGTCTTCCCAGATGAGGGATGCTAAGACTAGACTTCCTGCCCTGGCCTTGAAATATGCAGGAGAACCAAAACAACTGAGATTTTTCCTCACCCAGGTGTGGAATTATAAGTAGGAGTACAGAGTAGACATGGCCACCAAAGCAGCTCAGGTCTGGTGCATGACCATGGTCCTGGAAGGCACCACTGCAGAGTGGATGGTCTCTATCCACAATGATGATGTACAGACACTGAAGCTTAGACCGATTCATGATGGCCTCGCGTAAGCAGATCGAAGACCCACTCACCCAACACAAGGCCTGAACCCACATCAAAAACATCAATCAGCCACAGGGGATTGGCAGTGTACAACCAAGAGTTTTGCAAGCTGGTGTGCCAGCTGACCAATTGGCCAGAGGACATCCTAATAGAATGCTTCCAAGATGGGCTCAGTGATAATGTATGCAACACCTGCATCTCACAGCCCGCCCTGCATTTTCCACCAGTGGTATGTGCTAGCTAAACAAGTTGAGATAGCAACCCCTGGCTAGGTCCAAAGCCAAAACGCCCGTGGCTGGCAACATTCTCAACCAGTGGCCCAAAATCAACCAAGGCAGTATCCAAAAATTCCCAGGGAATATTGGGACCTAAACAACCTTTTTAGCGAGAAAGGGTCCAGTGCGCTTCCACCACACTGGTCAACTGACTGCGCCATTGTGCAACTGCCATAACCAGGGGGGAGGGGGCAACTGGGAGGAGAAACATCTGGAGATGTGAAAGAATGCTATGGGAAATTGGGGAGTATGAACACTAACAGGAGCCAGAAGTGCCAAACTGAGCCATCTGCCGAGCTTTAAGGATGCCAGTCCTGGGAAAGAAATTTACACTCGTGTCTGAGGCACTGAGTTCCCAAAACATCAGAATGAGACCTTATTGGACTGCTCTCACAGGGGGGAGGGGATTGCTTTCAATATACAATTTTCACATGGTTTTTCCTCAGAGCTTGCCTCATTCATGCTGCACTTGGCATCTCTAGTAAAAGTAGCTTTTCTCTAACACTTATGAAATCAAGGGTCATTCTTTCCTAGGGAGTAGCTGGGGTATAATCTGTTGTTGAGAATGACATAGTAGTAGTAGGTGGGACTAGAAGCAATATTAGGTAGATTGCTCCACTTCCCTCATCTATGGAAAGTCAAAACATTTTACAGATGTCAAAATATATTCTGCAGAAATAAATTAACACTTATTAATTATTGGTGCCTTTCATATTTTGAAAATAGTTTGAAACAAATGATTTGGTCCTCACATGATTATAAGCTAACAAAAAAAACTACAGTTGCTTTGAAACCACATTAAATATGTATTGGGTTTATTTACTTCTGAGTCATTTTTTGAAGCTTGTACAGTCGTGATAGCTCTACTCTTAAATATGGTTAATGGAAATGAGAAGGGGGACTGTGGCTTGGTATAAATGAGTCTATTTTTATTTTGTTTGTAAGGAAGAATAATATTTTCATGAATGAAAATTCACATGTAATTTTTGTTTGTTCTTTCTCTATCCAACCTTAATAAAAAGGCAAATTTGATTCTGCTTACTTGCTACGAATCAGGATTCTGTGGAAACCACTAGCTAATGGTGAATATAAAGAGCCATGTTAAAAATAGACTATACTCTCGGGACAAACTGGAAATACCTAGCCTGATAACATTTAGTGTTTATTTCTTCAAGATCCCCTGGAAATTTCATTTGCTGTATGTTTAGGTTCTGATGTAGAAAATTACTTGGACTGACACTTCTTATTCTTACTGCAAATAGAATATAATTAAAAAGATCAGTATTTTGCTTACAGGCAAAGATTAGGCTCAAATTACTTTTAGATACAGCAGGCTGAGGGATGGGCAATATATAAAAATGTGCATTGGATCAATAAAAGTGATAAGATGCCCAGAAGTAATAGAATAACCGTTGGCAGAGAGGATGTTAAGTATACAAAAATCTTCAGGTTAATCCTTGAACTGTTGTACTGGGCTGCAAAGATTCTTTACCTGAATTTTGGAAATAAGCTATTAGAAGACAAGCTAGATTTTTATAGATTTTGTAGGAGGAGAGCTGTTTCATTAGTCTAGAATGGTATAAAATGAGGAGGAGTCTGGAAGCACCCTTATCTGACTAGAAGATTTTATTTAAAATCATAAAGTCATTTCATGGACTGTGGCTCATTTCATTAGGATTCATAGAGTCCATGACTGATATAGACAGTTCTTGAGATATTTTGCATTGCAACTCCTATCCTCTCTATATGGTACAAACAGGAGTCTAAGTTACTGGACTACATATTTGTCAGAGCTTCATTAGCATACTGAACTATAAGTAGTTCTTGACTTTTGACCGCAATTGAACCCCACATTTCTGTTGCTAAGTGAGACAATTGTTAAGTGAGTTTTGCCCCATTTTACAACCTTTCTTCCCACAGTTGTTAAGTGAATCACTGCAGTTGTTAAGTTAGTAACATAGTTGTTAAGTGAATCTGGCTTTCCTCTTTGACTTTGTCAGAAGATTATAAAAGATGATAACATGACCCTGGGACACTGCAACTGTTATAATGGTAAACCATTACCATGGAGATGCTGCAACAGTCATAAGTATGAAAAATAGTTATAGGTCACTTTTTCACTGCCATTGTAACTTTGGACAGTCACTAAATGAACTATTGTAAGTCAAGGACCATCTGTATACAGTTGGTATAAGAGAGTTTCTATGCTCCTGTTAAACATTAAATAATGCATTTCACAAAAAAGGAAAGTCTCCTTGTCCTGATATGTTTTCAAGTAAAGAAGACTCACATCCAATATTTCTGAAAACTGTTCAACTATGTGTTTGATTTTCCAGAATAAAAGACAAATACAGTCAGTTTAAATATAGAAAAATATTTTGTACTTATTTTTCTGCTTATGAGAATGCATGCTTATGCATAATCTTTATCCTAAAGACGTTCAGGTTTTTTTTTTAATGCTCAAGGAGTATAGTTTGTATTTATATACTCCTTCAACTACAAAAGAGTAAATACTCTACCTTACAGGTTCACTGCAAATTCAAAATGCCTCAGATTAATTATATAAATTTGGTTTTGTTGAATTCCTTCCAACTTTTCTTTAAGTTTAAGTAAATTGGTAATGACATTGGGTTTCATTATTAGATTTAGGTTTTGTACATGGCACTTCTTTTCCAACGGACATGGTAGCTTATGTTTAGTATGATTATTAAAGCATGGCTGTTAGTGACCTACTGGAGAGGGATAGAGTATTCCAATATGATTCATGAATGAGCTATTCTTGCATCCTGATGCTTATTTCACAGTAATTGATAGAGGGAATAAAATTGTGGCAAAACAATACAACTGTATTTTTTTAAAGAACTATTTTAGTAAAATATAATTCTTTGTTTCTCTCCATTTCTTCCCTGACAGGGTTCTCCATCAAGATGGAATTAACTCAAATGGATTTGCATAGTAGGCTCTAAGTATCTGGGCATCTTATCTTCTTGGATAAGTGATATCAGCATTGAATACAAGAATCAAGGGATGGGCTGCAGCCAGAAGAAGTCAATTGCTGTTTGTGTTTCTGGGAACTGTCTATGTTTAATCTGCTGAGATACCTACCACATTTAAATTGGGTTTTCTCTGCTTGACCAAGAATACTTTACATTTTTGTTGGTAAATTATTCTTTTCCTCATACACCTCATACACTTTTCTAATTTTCACTGTTGTTTCTGTCTTTTTCTGCAAAATTTGTTTTTCTGCCTGGCTGTGAACGTCTTCAGGACCTGCTAATGCTGATGTGAAACCATGTCAAAGCCAGTGGGACTCTTATGGCTGTCTTTGATTTTTACTCCTATTTGTGTCATGCTGAATTCTAATTTCCTCCTTTGGATAACTGCCCTAGCAATACGTTTTACACTTATTGAGGGACAAGCACAATACCCAATTGTAACTACAAATTATGGCAAAATCCGTGGTGTAAGAACACCTTTGCCCAATGAAATCCTTGGTCCTGTGGAACAGTATTTGGGAGTCCCTTACGCTTCTCCTCCAACTGGAGAGAGACGTTTCCAACCCCCAGAACCTCCTTCTTCATGGACTGGTATACGGAATGCCACACAATTTGCTGCTGTTTGCCCACAGTATCTGGATGAGAGATCACTGCTTAATGATATGCTACCAGTTTGGTTTACTGCCAACTTGGATACTGTAATGACCTATGTGCAAGATCAGAATGAAGACTGCCTTTATCTGAACATCTACGTACCAACTGAGGATGGTAAGTACATTCACTAACCATGAACCGGCCAGTTGGCCAGTTTGCACAATTTATTGCAGCGTATGTTGTAGGAATTCTTCAGTGATCTGTGTGATGAACTATAAAAAAGTTATTGGTTCTTATTAGATTAAAAACATTATAAGAATAGCCTGTATTACTTGTTCATGCATTTATGATCACAGCCCAATTTTCCTTTCAAAGAGTGCATTATGTCAATGTCTGGTTGTTGATAGAGAAAAAGTCAAGATATACAATTAAAAAAATATAAATAGTTTTGTGACTATTTAAACAAAAAAAAATAAGGAAATTGTAATATTTTAAGAATCTATAGTAATATATTATGTAAGCCTTAAAAAGAACAAAAATGTCTATAGTTTATTTTAATAGAAAACTTTTTAATGATCATTGACTTTTTAGAAGTGCCTGACTTTTTATTATTTATTTAGAATAAATAATATATCTATATGGCATAACAATATTTTGATTTTTAAGCTGTCAGAATTTTAGTAGCTCTCACTGTGTATGTGTATAGATAGATAGATAGATAGGTAGATAGATAGATAGATAGATATAGATATATAATTCTTAATTCAGACAATTGCAAATAAGCCAATCAATAACTATAACAAAATAGCCAGGAGTTATTAATTGTTTCAAATAAATATCCTTCCCTAATTATTTTTCTATGGATTATTTCTATTACAAAAATTTATGTTTTTTCATATGATTATAATTGTGAATAATCCCTCATTAACATTCTTAGCAATAGCCTTAGTTTTGATCTTTATTCCTTACCCAAAGATAGTGATTTACATAGCACATAGCTTTTTGGCTGTATTATACAGAATAATATAAAATTGTCCTTTAGATGTGTATTAGTAAAATATTTAAAACGGATCATTTCAATTCACTTTTGTTCATAACTATAGATTTATCACCATCTATGTATCCTGCATAATTTGTTTATTTAATATAGCAAAGCACTTGAGGCCTCTGAGTATCACCATTCTGGTTTTGTTTTGTTTTGCTTTGCTTTTTTGCTTTGATATGTGCTTTTATTTAAGATTCTGTTGAGTGTTGGCAGTGCTGCTAGTATAATTAATTCTTACTTCATACCTTTAAAAAAGGAAAATGAAACATTACTATTACTACTGCTGCTACTCCTACCAATAATGTAAAAAAAAAACAACCCACTTAAGCTATGAAGTCTTAGCACCTTTTCCATCCCTATTCCCATTAGCATATTACAATGCATCCATTTATTTTTCTCTGTTTCATCTGAAGGAGTTAGTGGTTCAGTCTTTCCAAGGTCCTTGCTAAATGATGTTCCTCTTGTTGATGGAAAAGAACTTATTGGCCAAGATTGATTCAAGATGGATTATGGAGAAGTATGACCGATCATTTCACAGCAAGTGAAAAGAAGAGCAAACTGGCATGATTTTAATGGAGAGCTATGGTGCTGCATAAATAAAGAAAGGAAGAGTTCAGTTGTGACATTATATAAAGGAAAATAAAACACTTTCAGTCAGACTCCAATTTCCTTTTTTATTTTGTACAAAAAAACAGAGGCAATTTTACCAGCTTGTTCTTGAACATGAAGAGTTTTTATAAACAGCCTTTTTTTCAATTTACTGCATTTCATGCAAGAAAAATAAGCCGAAGGTGTACCTCCTATCTCATACAGATGCACAAAGCAAATGAAACCTGCGTGCATTCAAGCTGTTCAAGAAGTTCATACTAAAAATACTGTTTGTTTAATTTAATCTAGGGGAATCTTCTATTTTCACTATCATTTTGATACCAAGATTAAGGGACTCACTTTATATAAATATTAATATAAAATCAGCTAATTTATAGATAATTAAAAATAATCCAGAGGAAGAAAAGATTATAGAAAGAATTTATTTATTTTGTCTCTAACTTGAAGTGGGTTGATATCAAATTCGTCTAATTTTTGGAAATTTATGATCTCTGGCATGAATTTATGGAATGTACTGTAATTGCCAGAATTTTTGTGCTAGAGCCTACTTTCATGGCATTCTACTTTCATGAGAGCTTCTGCACTGGAGACAAAAGCCTTATGTGTATAATCACACTTGGCCAAAAAAAGTAATCAATTCAATTCAATTTTGTCTCTGATACTTATTTTATAGAAAAGGAGAGCATTGAAAAAAATTTCACTTATATATTTTTGGAGAGTTATCTAAACATCACTGCGCCAAAGTAATAGTATATAAGGCGATCCCATTTAAGTGATGACTGGGTGATGCTATGCGGATGCTATATCACTGAGGGAAATTGCCTCAAGTGGTTCAGAAGCTTGGAAAGCTTTCTAAACCATTAGTTTACAAATGCCCATTGAAATTGCCGCCTGAAAACTAAAATATCCTAATTGTTTTTATTTTGCTAGGCATATATTGGAGTTGCACAAAAATACTAAGAGGGAGGGAGATATTTGAAATTTGTTTTCTAAGATTTTTTTTTTTTTGGATAATTGTTTTCTGGGAATTTATTTGAGGTATCATCAATACTGGTGAGGACAGGGCAGCATTTTTCTTGGTCTGTCTTCCTGTCTTATTTTTTTCATATGGAAAACACTGGATAATTATGCAGTTGAAGTTGTTCTTACAATACATCAAGAAACACACCTTCAAGAAGGGATTGTCAAGATTGGGGAAATGTCAGTTATTGATGGCGAGACAGGACTACGTTGATTGAGCCAAGATGCCTCAGACAATAGTTCAGCAGAGTTCTCTTGATCGTGCCAATTGTTATACATGAAATTATATAATACAAAATATGCATTTATATAGGATAAAAAAGTGAGAAAACTCCTAATTGAGAAGAGAAAAAGATACTCTTGGGTTTGCCAATTATAAGAACAGTCAAGGATATGATGTAATAAATTCATTTTGTCAACAATGGTGGTTGATGACATCAGCAGGATTCAACTGGACAAGACTATACTTCTTATAGATGAAAGTTACTGCAATCTATGAGCAAAGACAAAGTTATACAAGTCTAGACATTTTAAACCAGTAGTTGAGGTCCAATATGATATTAATGAAGATCATGACATTCTTTTGGTTTCAGGATTCACATCTGATGAACCCATACATTTTTATAGTTAGCTTTTTAAAATCTATACAGTATTGAAATTCAGGTGAACATTGATTGCTTTTTCTGGGGATGAAGGTTTGTCTACAAGTAAAGACATTTTCATATTTTTAAACTACATTTTGAATTGTCTCCATTTTGGGAGTTCTAGAATATTTATTTTTCACTGTCCTAGAACATTTTACAGTTTTCTCAGTTTGGTGAACTGCCCGAGTTTGTTTATACTGTGATCTGTATTATATGGTAGCTCAGATATTTTCCTTAGTTTGGGAATAAATTTTGCTTTTATTACTTTCACCTCATGCAATTTGGGATTTAGGGTTTTTTAGTTTCTGGTATTCTCTTCTCTGGCAAGAATCATTTGACCGTTGAAGCAAACCAAGAGAGCAACCATCATAATTAATGATGGTTCTCACTATTCATAGTATGAGTATCAGAAGTGGGTTTCAGCAGGTTCTGACCAGTTCTGGAGAACTGGTAGCGGAAATTTTGAGTAGTTCGGAGAACTGATAGTAAAAATTCTGACTGGCCCTGCCCCCATCTATTCTCTTGCCTCCCAAGTCCCAGCTGATCGGGAGGAAATGGGGATTTTGCAGTAACCTTCCCCTGGATTGGGGAGGGAATGGGCATTTTACAGTATCCTTCCCCTGGAGTGGGGTGGGAATGGAGATTTTACAATATCCTTCCCCTGCCACGCCCACTAAGCCATGTCACACCCACCAAGCCACACCCACAGAACCAATAGTAAAACATTTTGAAACCCACCACTGATGAGCATACTGTAATCTAAAAACTAAAATTCAGAATGCAATTAATGAATGGAACATTAGACGGAGAGCCAGTTTAATGTAGTGGTTAAGGCCTCAGGATAGGAACCAGGAGACTGTAAGTTCTAGTGAATCTGAGCTACTCACTTTCTCTCAGTTCTAGGAAAGAGATAATGGCAAACCACTTCCCCCCAAAAAACCTGACAAGGAAATTTCAGGGACTTATTCAGGCAGTCAACGGTAGTCACCACTGAAAAAAAAAGGTTTGAATTTATAAACATTACAATATAACTTGGTTTGTCCATGTGGTAGATGTGAAATACCAATCTGTTCCAGTAGGCCCATTCTGGATAAACTGTTAGGATTTGAAATAATTCAGATTGAAAGAATCCTCCAACAATAATAGAAAACATTAATTATAGAATACATTTGTCTAAAATAGGTGCCTACTTTAGGTATAATTATAGAGAAAAATCAAAAGTCCAAATTTTGTTTCCATGGAATGGCTATATGAATGTTTTTAGTGACCCTGTCTGGTATGGCTGAAAAATAGACAGTTAAATTTATAAAAGAAGATTCAAGCTTGCAGAGAACCAGTATAGGAAGAGGTGATTTCTATTTAATATATCATTGGAACATTAAGTTATTTGTTGATCCTGATCAACTCAAGGTTGACTCAGCCTTCCATCCTTCTGAGGTTGGTAAAATGAGGAACCAGATTGTTAGGTGCTGACTGCTGACTCTGTAAACCACTTAGAGAGAGCTGTAAAGCACTATGAAGTAGTATATACAGTAAATCTAAGTGCTATTGCTTTAAGCATAAACACAAGCTACTCCGGCAATGTTTGTATATGGTTTGTAGGTTTGTATATGAAAATGTAACCATGCTTTAAAGAGACTAATTTCAACACTGTGTCACCTGTTCTCCAAAGTTAGTTTATATAAATAATGAAAACAAAGTTGAAGGTAAAAAATACAGACCATCCAAAACATATTTCAGGATTTTAATGAGCTCATTTTATCCTGGAAACTCTTGATCTCTCCCAATCACATATTTGATTATAATGATTGATTTAATGATCAACATTAGCTTTCTTGTGAATACAGACAATTCCCAATCAAGAGAACTAATTATGCTACTCTACTATGTATTGTCAGATTACATTTGCCATACTATATCCAGTCTGGACACTACTCATTAAAAAGTACAGTGAGAAGCTTGAACAATTCTATAAGATGTTCAAGATGACAGAGAGTCTCATATCTCTGTGAGAAATGGTTAAATGTTCTAGGAGGGTTTAGCCTGTGGGAAATACAGTAACAATTTCTAAAAGTCAGAAGGGAGTCTGCATAGAAGATGCAGTGAACCTAGTTTCTATCTTTCTAGCTTCAAAAAGTAGGAATGAGACTGTTTTTTTTTTTAAATTTATTTTTATATGCCGCCCTTCTCCGGAGACTCAGGGCGGCTTACAATGCATTAAGCAATAGCCTTCATACTTTTGTATATTTTATACAAAGTCAGCTTATTGCCCCCACAAACTGGGTCCTCATTTTATCCACCTTAGAAAGGATGGAAGGCTGAGTCGACCTTGAGCCTGGTGAGAATTGAACTCGCAGTAATTGCAGGCAGCTGGATGTTAAATGCTGCCTTAGTAGGAGGCATTAACCTCCTACGCCACTCAGGCTTTTTATTGAAGTTGTTTAAAACTTCAATAAAAAGGCTCAGGCTAAATATTAGGAAGAACTTAGCGGCTAATAAATGGACTAGGTATGGACTAAAATACTGAAAGTATTTTAACCCAGGATGGAATGATCATCTTCAGAGGTGCCCAGTGGATTTGCACTAAATATTGGGTTGAACTAAATGACCTTCTATGGTCATTTCTATCTCTTTATGTCTCCTGAGTAGACTACTTCCCATATAATTATTACTACTATTACTGTTATTATAGTACTGTCTCTATATTATGGCTTTTATGGTCCTTGTTCAGAAGTCAGTCAAATATTCACATCTTTCTGGAAGATGGAAAGATCTTTCAAAAGAACCTATAGCTTTCTGAAATGAGAGGAAGGAATTGCTGGCTATCAGAGTAACAAACAGGCTGGCACTTGGTCACTCTGCTGCACAATGCAGAATCAGCAATGTTCTTGTGAACTTCACAATTATGGTCCTGTTTCAGACCCTAAATTCTGTTCAGAATTTAAAAGTTAATTGCTCCAGTTTTCTAGGTTTTAGTTCACCAGTTTTTGTTCTTATTGCCCTTGTTTTGCTTTTCTTCCTCCTCTTCCTCCTCCTCTTCTTCCAGAAAAATATTAGTTTGAGATTTCAGTGACATTAAATGATGCTACTCCCTCTCTTCTAGATAATGGAGAATCTGTCTGTAAAAAACAGTTCAAATGATAAGCTTCCTTAGCACAATTTTTCAATATTTGGGAGATGAATTTGGAAATGTATGCAAACTGAGTCTTTGTTATTATTTTGGCTCTTAGACTCTGGAGGATTAATTTAAAAAATGAATGCATTTTTTTATAGTCACAGTTCAGTTTTGTTTTTTAAAAAGCACAGCTAGAGCTACATCAAAATCATTCTGATTGTGAACATGACAGTGAGGTGCAGATGCTATTTTTCCCCCAACGCTTCATTTGAAAGGGTAACAAATAATTCCTTAGAGTTTACTTTGCTCATCTGGTGCTAAAAAACTAAGAAAACATCTGGTGAATACTAAGAAATGTAAAAATATCTCTGTAATGTGATTGTACAAAACAAGGATGGAGAGAACAGTATGGGTAGGTGTTTTTCCCCCATTTAGTCACATAAGGTAGACAACAAAGAAACAACAAAGTTTCTGACAACAGAGTCCCCTGCCATGCCACTGAATAAAGTTATCAGATATATCTCACAATTAGATTATTAAACATTTATTACTTTTTTAATTACTACTTCTAAAATATATTATATTTAAAGAAGTTTGTTTAGAACTACTAAATATGGGTTCCAGAATTCAAATTCTGAACCAAGATCCAGTTTGGTGTAGTGGTTCAAGTGCTGGCCTAGAAACCAGGAGACTGTGAATTCTAATCCTATTTTAGACATAGAAGTAATCTAGGTGAATTTGGGCTAGTTACTCTCTCTCAGCCAAAACCAGTGGTGAAATCTAAAATTTGTTACCATGTTCTGTGGACATGGCTTGGTGGGGTGGTGGTGGTGGTAATGTGACTGGATGGGTGTGGCCATTTTTTTTAACTTTTAAAACCATTTTTTCTTTTAAATGCCTCTGACAATCCCAGCGAATTGCCTGATCGGCAGAGGTTTTTTAAAAAGCCTCTGCCGATCAGGCAACTCAGCTTGGATCGTCAGAGGCATTTAAAAGAAAAAAAGGTTTTTTTTCTTTTAAAAGCCTTTGACAATCCCAGCTGAGCTGCGCGATCATCAGAGCCTTTTTTTTTTAATTTAAAAGCATTTTTTGCCCGAAGAGGTTGTAGAAAAAATGCTTTTAAAAGTAAAAAAAAGCCTGATGATTGTGCGGCTCAGCTGGGCATTGGGGGGGGGGGCAGGGATTTTTGCTACCAGTTCTCCGAACCACCCGCCTCCATTGCTACTGGATCGGGTGATCCGGTCCGAACCAGAAGCATTTCACCCCTGGCCAAAACCACAGGGTTGTTGTTAGGAAAATAGGAGGAGGAAGGAGCATTTTGTATGCACTTATAAAGTAACAAAGGCAAAATAAAAATCTAATTGAGATAGATGGATGGATGGATGGATGGATGGATGGATGGATGGATAGTGTCAGACCTGCCACAAACCTAAATCTCTAAATAAAAGTGATATATATACCTTACAATTAGATAATTAAACATTGATTACATCTTTAATTACTACGTCTAAAATATATTATATTTGGACTTCCGGTTGGTTCTGCGTGCTTCGAGACGCTCCTCCGTGAGCGCCCGATCCCTGGCACTGTAAAAGCCTCCAGAACAGCAAAAAAACAGCTGTCTGGAGGCTGGAAACCGTCTCCCTGGGCAAAGGGGAGAGAGGAAAGCCGACAGACAGAGGTAGAGCCCACCAAGTGCCCTAGGAGAAATTCTGGGGCGCGAAGGGTGAGAGCTACCTAGAAGCCTGTCAATCCGCTCTGGACCTGGGTCAACTCTGCTAATTAGCGGAGCAAGAAGCCGCGACCAATTCTGCTAAATACAAATGAGGGGAACATCCTGAATTGCTGCAGGAAGAACAAGCCAGGAAAAGTCAGACTGCAAGTATTTAACTTAACTCCAATGTTTATTGCCTCCTTCGGAAGTAACAATTTAGTAAATTTGCAACAAAATGGCGATTGAAGCTTGAAAAGGGCGTGGAAAGTGAAAGTTAAAGAAAAGTTTCGTTTCGCTGTAAGCCTCTTGCCTGAAAAGAGCTTTTGTAATGAGAGAAGGAGGATTTTAAGACGTCAATTTAAGATTGGGGAAAACTTTTGACTTTGATGAACTTTTCCTTTTGGCTTCTGACTAAAATATAAAGATTAATTTAACCTAAACTGAGAATGGCCTCAAAACCTGTAAAGACTGTTTCCACTAAAGGAACTGGGAGTGCTGGAAGTTCCCCAGCTCACACTTTTAAAATGCAAGCCTCTGCACCCCCAACAGACCCACAGACTTTAACGATTGAAATGATTCAAGAAGCCCTAATAGCTACACAGACTAAACTTGCCACTGTGATTAACGAAAAAATTAATGAAACTAATGAAAAAATACAGGCAGTTTCAGAGGACATTTCAATTCGGAATCAGGAAATTAGGGAAGATATATTATTGGCATTTAAAGGTCTGGCAGGCAATATTGAAATATTGGATGACAAAGTTGAAGAAATTAAGCAATCTACAGAAATTTTGGATAATAAAGTAGCAGAGACTCAGAATAGAATTGAAAGGGCTGAAGCTGATGTAATCATGATTCAATACAGGGATATGGAATTTGCTTTAAGAATAAGAGGGGTGAAGGAAAATAAACAAGAGAATTTGAAAGAAATGATGTCAGAGGCATTGGCAGAGATGTTAGGGGAGAAGAAAGTGGAGTTAGGCTGGCAGATTGACAAGATATATCGTGTCAATTCATGGGTGGCCAGACAGAAACATCTACCAAGAGACATTGTAATATATTTTACTACAAGGAGATTATGCAATGAAATTTTACAGGCTACCTTCAAAAACAAGCTTCAGGCCAGGAGGTGATGACAATGAAAGAAATTCCTCCCAAAATGTTGAGAGCTAGAAGGGATTATGCCTTTCTGGTGGATGAACTGAAAAAGCGTGAGATACAGTATAGATGGGAAGTGCCAGCTGGCTTAGTGGTGACATATTCGGGAAAGAGATATCGCCTTAATACAATATGGAAAGCAAGAGTTTTTTACGTCAATGTGTTAAAGGCTGGGACATCCAAATCACCAGAAGGAAAAAGAAAGAAGGAAGTAATGGAAGGAGAGAGAAAAGAGCTGATGACAGTAGTCCAGGGGGGAGTTTCAATGTGTCAAGAAGAATTGTTACAGATTGCTGTTCAAGATTTGGATTTAATTGATATATCAGAAGAACCGAAGGATCAAAGACAGACTAGAGCAGCAACAGCTAAACGCAGGGAAGAATTAAGGCAGCAACAACTTCAGATGGCAACTCAAGAAACTACCAAAACAGAAGCTGTGGGAGGAGCCAGACCTAAAGGTCAAATGAGGCAAGACCATCAGAAAATGCTCCAGATGCTTCAGAGCCCCAGAGATGGGAACTAGATTTTTAACCTGGAATGTCAACAGTTTGAATTCGCCACAGAAGAGGAGGAAAATATTTCACTATCTTAAACAATTTAAGAATAATGTAATTTGTTTACAAGAGACTCATATTAGGATACAAGATCAAAAATATTTGACAAATACAAGATTAGGTACACATTATGTAGCAGCAGCACCAGAGAAGAAAAACGGTATAGTCATATATTTTATTTTATTTATTTTTATTTTATTTTTCAATTTATATACCGCCCTTCTCCCTGAGGACTCAGGGCGGTGCACAGCCAGAATTAAAAACATGAAATACAAATATTAAAAACAATTAAAATCTATATAAATTTGGCCCAAAATTTAAAAAACCACAAACCAATTAAACATTTAAAAATTTTTAAAAAATTTCTTCCTAAGCCAGCCCGGCTTGCTGGAAAAAGTGGGTTTTAAGGGCACGGCGGAAGGCACTGAGGTCTTGGATTCTCCTTATCTCTGGGGGCAGCTGAATTTGAAAAGAGACTTAATTGCCAAATTAATTGAAGCAGATGATCAAGGAAGGTTTTTAGCGATTGAACTTTTAATAAAAGGAGAAAAGTTACTGGTAATTGGAGTATATGCCCCGAACCAACAACAGGAAAATTTTTTATAATCTTCTACATTCAAAGTTGATACAATGGGGATACAAGACTTGTATCCTATTGGGTGACTGGAATGGTGTTTTGGACGTAAAAAAGGATAAGAAATGTAAGGCAAGTTGTTAACTTACTAGAGTGTTTAGGAAGGAACAACCAGGTCCCCGCAGTGCTAGTATTTTTGGATGCTGAGAAAGCCTTTGATAGATTGAATTGGCATTTTTTTATTAAAATTAATAGAAAGGATGCAACTTGGAGAACATTTTATACAATCTATTAAGGCAATATATCAAAAACAAACAGCGCAAATAATAATCAATGGTGGTTTAACAGATATTTTTAATATAGAATAAGGAACAAGGCAAGGTTGTCCCCTGTCTCCATTATTGTTTATTTTGACGCTGGAAATTTTACTGAGTAAAATACGTGGGACGGATACAATAAAGGGAATTAAAATTAGATAGCATGAGTATAAGCTACGGGCATTTGCGGATGACCTGGTTGTTACCTTAGCCCAACCGGTACAATCGATTACAGCCTTGATGGATATAATTAACTTATATGGACAAGTATCTGGTTTTAAAATAAATACAGCTAAAACAAAGATAATAGCTAAAATATATGACTAGAAGCCAAAAAGAAGAGATAGAATGGGTAACAGAATTTGAGATAGTTAAGAAGGTTAAATATTTAGGGGTTTATATTATGACCACAAATACGAAATTAAATCAGCACAACTATGAACCGTTATGGCAAAAAATACAGAAAGAGATGGAAAATTGGAAAAAACTACAACTGTCTTTGCTGGGAAGGATAGCCGCAGTAAAAATGAATGTTTTACCAAGGTTTTTATTTCTTTTTCAAATGATACCTATACTTAAAAAAGATGAAAATTTGAAGGAATGGCAGAAGGGCATAAATAAATTTGTTTGGGCAGGGAAAAAACCGTGAGTAAATCAAAAGATAATGCAAGATACACGAGAAAGAGGAGGTCTTAAAATGCCCAATTTAAGATTGTACTACGAAGCCGCTGCCCTCTCAGCAATTATTGATTGGATAAATTTAACGGAGGAAAGGATATTAAATATTGAAGGATATGGTCCGGTCTGCGGCTGGCATGCTTATTTATTGTATGATAAGAAAGTAAATAAGACTTTTAAAAGTCATATATTAAGAAATGCTCTATTACATGTCTGGAAAAAGTATAAATATAAATTAAATGATAAGTTACCAATATGGACAGTACCCAGACACGCGATAGACAATATAAATTTGGAGCAAAAGCAAGATAAGACGACATACAAAGAACTCCTTTATAAAGAAGGAGTCAGACTACAATTAAAACCTATGGAGCAATTAAGAGAAGAAGGAATAATTAGAACTTGGTTTCAATATGGGCAGCTGCAGGCCAGATGGAGAGAAGATCAAAAAATTTGTATTTCGCAACAGGATGAGAATTTGATAAAACAAATAAGAGACAAAAGTCAAATGCATATAAAAAGGTTGTATAATGTGTTAGTGGAAATAGATTCAGAAACAGAGCTAGTCAAGGACTGTATGATAAAATGTGCACAAAATGTAGGTGAACCAATAATGATGGAAACATGGGAAAAGATATGGGTTAGAAATGTAAGATTTACACAAGCTCAAAATTTAAGAGAGAACTTTTATAAAATGTTTTATAGATGGCATTTAGATCCAAAAAAACTAGCCTGTATGTATCCAAACTTACAACCTAAGTGTTGGAGATGTAGATGTGAAGATGCTACGTATTTTCATATATGGTGGACATGTAAAAAAATTAAGGCTTTTTGGATAAAAATATGGTGGATTATGCAAAATATTTTAAAGAAAAAGATTAAATTTACACCACAGTTTTTTTTGTTGGGAATAGTTACGGATTGTACTGTAATAGAAACTAAGTTGGTTTTGAATTTAATAACAGCTGCCAGGTTACTGGTGGCACAGTATTGGAAGAAGGAAGATCCACCTACTATTGAGGAATGGACACTAAAAGTCGTGAATTTGGCAGAGATGGCAACAATTTCAGCATATCTTAAAGATCTTTCAAATGAAAGATACATAACGGAATGGAGAAGATGGATTGACTATATTCAAAGCAAGTATCAGACTAAGAAGATTCATATAGTTTATGAGTGAAACATTTTTAACTTTTAGCTTATGTTTATAGTGTTTTGAGTTATAAGGAGTTAAAGACCTAGAAAGAATTTGAAGTCAACAATTTGTTAGCATATTTTAGTTTTATGTTTGTGGATGCTATACCCTGTGCTTGTTCTGGGAAGTCAAGGGAGGGGGATGGGGGGGAGGGCAAGGGGGGAGGGAAGGGCTGAGGGGGGAAGGGCGGGAGGGAGAAAATGTTTGTATTTCTTATAAAACTTTTCAATAAAAAAAAGAAAGAAAGAAAAATAAAATATATTATATTTTATTTTATTAAACAAACAAAGAAGTTTGTTTAGGACTACTGATTTATGCATAAAACTGAATTTCATTGCTGCCATCTGATAATTATCCATAACTTTGCAACTCCAATATAACAGTCCTAAACTTGGTTCTTATGCTTCTGGAAAAACCCCAGTGGAATCTGGTCCATAACCAATACCTTCCCGTAATAGCATAATAACTTCCTCCTCTTGCTTCTATTGTGGCCTTTACAATTCTAATGTGTAGAAATTTGTTCAGAATATTCATAAACATTTCTAACAATATTTTAATGACATTATTTCATCCTTAGTATGAACTGCCTGATGAAGACAAATCCCAACTTTCCTGCATGGGCATGGGGAAATGACTTGCTAGAGATGAGCTCCTAAATACTTTTGGTATTTATTTGAGAATTTTTGAAACAAGAGAATATGCCTTTTTAATAGAAAGTTGAAGTGTTAATTACACAATGTTTCTGTTAAAGGATCTTATTTGTGGTCCCTAATATTTACATAGTCTTTCATTGCTACATAAGTACTCAGTACCAGTTGTTTCTGGAACATTTTTTTCTTAACCCAATTCAGAAACTGTATAACTATTGCTTCCTCTATTCTGTACCTAGAAGAACATTGCCTCACCGTATGACTTCTTTTCAGAGCTTTTCAGAGTCTTCTTACCACAGAATAATTTGAAATCTAGGAGGCTGAACTCTTTCCTCTTTTGATTACCCATTCTAGTTCTTCTCCAAATGAAAAGGAACAATCTATAAATGGCTCATCCCTAATCATGTTTAAGGAGTTAATTTGAAACCACCCTCCCATAGCAAATTATTGGAGACTAGGGGGGTTTACTTAAATTAGGCAGCAACTGATTCCAGTTTCTCTTCTCTTATCCCTTGCTAGCAATGAAAGCATACTACAGTATTTCACCTCAGCATGCATCCACAGTTAATATGATCCTGTCCCTTCTCTCTCAAATCTGCCTCTAAGCACAGGACACTGCTTAGATCCATCTATCCTTTCATCCTTCATTTAATTACTTTTAAAGGTTTTTTTTTTTTTTTTTTACAATGAGTAACAGCATTATTTATCCAAACTGCTTGGTGTATTGCTTGAAGTATTCTCCTGCAAGAAGTAGCTCAGGAGATGCAGGCCTTGGGCAGCCTGGAAAGAGTAAACAGATTTGTAATGGATCTAAAATGAATGCACTCAAGAATAAGCACAGGAAAGAAAGAAAGAAAAGGAGAAAGAAAGAAAGAAAGAAAGAAAGAAAGAGTTAGTTTGTTGTTCTCATCAAAACAATGTTTTATCTGCTAAATCCAGTTAATGAAGGCCTAATTTAGCCCTAAGTTATTTGAGAATATTGTTATAAGCTGGGACTTTATGTACTATAAATAATGATAAAATAAGTGAGTTGTTGCTAGCTTTTGCAGAAGAACCCAGCCCAAAACAAAAACGTTAACCTCCCATAGGCCAAAAAGGAAGAAAAGGAAGGCATTTCATCTTTTCTTAGCACTGTTCTGAAATAGAGAGCATCTACTTCTTTTATCTGAGTTATTAAATCATAAGAGGTTCTGGTTTGTATCATGGCTTCTACCTTTACATTTTATCGGAACTCGGGCACATTCCTATGTCAAACTAGGTAAACATTAATCATGAGAAATTACCAGAGATTTGCATTAAAAATGATACTTTGAAAAAGAAAACTAGTGTTTCCAAACACTGTCAAGCAAATTATTTTAGCAATGTAATTGGCATTTTCATTTATTAAAATGTCTACATTTAAAATAAAGCCTATTTCTATAACTCTAATTCAAACATTTTCATAAAAACATTACAGCTGCTTTCAAAAGAGAGAGAAAAGATCCCTTTCTCAGTGTTTAGTTTTTATTTTTTCATTATTGGTGCATACATTTTAAAAACAAAAACAATTCCTTCTTCTTAGTTTCTAAATATTTCAATTATCTGCTAGTCAGGTGCCTAAGTATTTGAACAATGATATCTTTGTTTATAGTTCTAACCAAACACCTATCACCTTTAAAGCGCTCCATGGCATCGGGCCTAGCTATCTTCGAGACCGCCTGCCGCTACCGACGACCTCCCATCGTCCCGTGCGCTCCCACAGAGAGGGCCTCCTCAGGGTGCCATCAGCCAATCAATGTAGGCTGGTGACCCCCAGGGGGAGGGCCTTCTCTGTGGGGGCACCTACCCTCTGGAATCAGTTGCCCCCAGAGATAAGGAGAATCGAAGACCTTAGTGCCTTCCGCCATGCCCTTAAAACCCACTTTTTCCAGCAAGCCGGGCTGGCTTAAGAAGAAATTTTAAATGTTTTAATTGGTTTGTATTTTTAATTTTGGGCCAAATTTATATATATTTTAATTGTTTTTTAATATTTGTATTTTATGTTTTTTAATTCTGGCTGTACACTGCCCTGAGTCCTCAGGGAGAAGGGCGGTATATAAATTTAAAATAAATAAATAAATAAAATAAAATTATTTTTCCCATCTTAAATATATATGTTAAAATAAGTCAACAATAACAATATTTAGTTTAAATCAAGTAAGTGTTTGGTAATAAGCGATAATATCTTTCTGAAGGCTACTAGAGTAATTAGACATTATCTCCAGATGTTAAATAAAATTTTAACATTCATAATTTAGCAGTCAGAGTGGGTAAGCAAAAATACCGAGTTGGTTTTTATATCATCTAGTCACATTATATATGCAGTACATTCAGAAAGTATTCAGACCCCCTTCACTTTTGTCAATTTTGTTATGCTGCAGCCTGATTCTACAGTTGTTGAAATTCATTTTTTTCTCATTAATCTAACTCAATCCCATAATGACAAAGTGAAAACAGAATTTTAGAAATGTCTGTAAAATTATTAAAAATAAAAAAACTGAAATATAATATTGGCATAAGTATTCAGACCCTTTGTAGTAAAACATGAAATTTAGCTCTGGTGCCTCCCATTTCTTTTGGTCGTTGCTGATACGTTTCTACACCTTGATTGGAGTCTACCTGTGGTAAATTAAATTGATTGGATATGATTAGGAAAGACACACATGTATCTACAGAAAGCCTCACAGCTGACAATGCATACTGTAGCAGAGCAAAAGCCACGAGGTCAAAGGAACTGCTTGCAGAGCTCAGAGATAGGATTATTGCAATGCCAGATCTGGAGAAGGCTCCAATAAAATTTCTGCTGCACTGAAGGTTCCTAAAAGTACAGTGGCCTCCATAATTCCCAAATAGAAGAAATTTGACACAATCAGGTCTTTTTAAAGAGCTGTTTGCCCAGTCAAACTGAGCAATCGGAGAAGAAGGGCCTTAATAAGAGAGATGACCAAGAAGCTCTGACTGAGTGACCTGTGAGATCCTGTGTGGAAATGGGACAGAGTACCAGAAGAATAACCATCACTGCAGCCCTTCACTGATCTGGGTTTTATGGCAGTGTGGCTAGACAGAATCTTACCCTCAGTGCAAAACACATGAAAGTCCATTTGGACTTTGCAAAAAAGCACCTGAAGTACTTCAGACTATGAGGAACAAGATTTGCTGGTCTGATGAAACCGCAATTGAACTATTTGGCCTCAATTCTAAATGTTATGTCTGGAGGAAACCAGATACCTGCCCAATACCATCCCAACAGTGAAGCATGGTGGTGGTAGCATCATGCTGTGGGGGTATTTTTTAAGCAGCAGGGACTGGGAGAGTGATCTGGGTTGAAGGAAAGCTGAATGGAGCAAAGTACAGGGATATCCTCAATGAAAACCTGTTCCACAGTGCTCAGGACCTCAGACTGGGCTTAGGGACAATTCTGTGTATGTCCTAGTATGGCCCAGCCAGAGCCCTGACTTGAACCATATTGAACATCTCTGGAGGGACCTGAAAATGGCTGTCAACTGATGGTTGCCATCCAATCTGACTGAGCTTGAGAGGATTTGCAAGGAAGAATGGCTGAAAATTCCCCAATGAAGATGTGCAAAGCTTGTCATGTCATTCCCCAAAAGACTCAAGGCTATAATAGCTGCCATAGGTGCTTCAACAAAATACTGAATACTTATGCCGATGTGATATTTCAGTTTTTTTCTTTTTAATAAATTTACAGACATTTCTAAAATTCTGTTTTCACTTTGTCATTATGGGGTACTGAGTGTAGATTAATGGGAAAAGAATGAATTTCAACAACTATAGAATCAGGCTGCATCATAACAAATTTGACAAAAGTCACTTAGGAGGTCTGAATACTTTCTGAATGCACTGTGGATATTTTTTTCCTTGGATCAGGTACATGTGTGGGTGTGTGACATGATGAAAGCAGTATTGCACAACTGTTTCTGCAAGCTTCACTCATTTGGGATATGCATGCACATACAGAAGGGGTAGCAGTCGTGTTGACAGAGTTTTTCTTCTTCCATATCTAGATCAAACTTTAAACTGCCAGAATGAAGTCACCTTGGTTTTGTCAAAAATAAATTTATTGTCATTATCAATAAATGTTTCTGATAGTAACTGCCATACCAGCAGATGGTCTGGGCTTTGTGTCTTTCCACATTCACATACCATTTTATTATCTGCTAAGATCCTCCACTTGAGCATATTGGTTTTACATTTAGGCGCTCCAACTTTCAACCCTCTTCAGGATGCTCCAAGTAGTTTAAGGGAAATTAGATCCTTTAGCCATATCCTCCTTTAATGTTATTCCCTGCTGGATGGTCTGCTTCATCCATCTTTTAATTTGATTTTGTTCTTTTGTAGCTCAAGAATGTTTGTTCTTGCTACAAAGTTGTTCTTAGATCTGAGCCAGCAGGCTTGGGGCACATGCCTGTTCAGAGAATGTCGAGGATCATTCTCTTGCTGATAGGGTGTGCCAATACATTCATCATTCTGACACTTCTTACCCTTCACTACCCCATGTACTACTAGTAGCAGTCTTTGCAGAAATAAATGCATAAGCATAAATGGCATGGGATGCCTTCAAAGCAACCATGCTAAGCAGTTTAAATGACTTAGTGTTAGTCTTTTTCACTCAACTATTTGGAATAGCTTAGTATTCACTGCCTATTTATGAACAATGGACAAATAGTTTCACCTGGGCTTTCTGATACATTTGTTCATTTTTTTCTGTTTAGTACCTAAAAAGAAAATTGATTATTTTAATTTTCTCTATTTCACATAGATGCATGATCACTTGTTCATAACTCTGCATAATGACTTGTTTTCCTCCTTGTGTGATGGTTTTCTGTTTGGAAAATTTTCAGTTTTCAACCAGCTACATATTCTTTTTGGATTATTTTTCCTTTGGATATGTAATATTTATTATATTCAACCATGAAAGTAATAGCAGGAGAAGCTATTCTGGCTACTGTATTCAAACATTAGGCCTTATTTCATTAGATAATGCACTATAGTGGCACCTAGTGATACCATGTAGACATTTCTCAGTGATAAACTAGAAATCCACAAAGGGGACAGTTCATTCTTTTTCTATCCCAAAGAAATGCACATTTATATATAAAAAAGAAATTACAGGTGCTTATTCAGGTAACCAGTCAAACAAAAGAACCAATGCTGATGTTATAAATATTGAGTTCTTTGAAAATATTATTATAAAACTCAGGCCATGTGAAAGCAGTACGTTTTTGAACATGAAGAAAATTGAACTGAAAAGTACTATTCTAACCATGTGAGGAAGTAAAAATGCCCAACTCATTCTAGGGCCTAATTTAGATCTCATCGGCCAAAGAATTTCAGCTGGGGTGGGGTTCAGGAGTAGAACCTTTTCTGCTGTGGCTCCTGCTCTCTGGAATATTCTTCTGTCAGAAGTGAAATTCACTCCCACACTCCTGGCCTTCTGGAAAAGCCTAAAATATTGGCCCTGCCTGTCCTGGGGTCCTAACAGGACCCTGCTATTTTGGGGATGGCTAAGTGTAGTGATGGCAGAAGATGCTCACCTCCAATTTTAACAAAAAGGTAAAATTAAAATAAAGCTACCAAACATCTTGGTTTTTAATTTTAATTTTAACTTTTTGTTCTATTATAGCTGTTTTTGCACTTTTAATTTTTATTGCATTGTAACTTGCCCATCAGTGTGATGGGCAGCATAGAAATCCAATCAATCAATCAATCAATCAATCAATCAAATCTATAGATTGTGTTAAGTATCCATTGGTTTATAGAGTGTGGTTTATTTAAGTATTATGGACATTGTTTATATCAGATCTGTGGTTTTTCTATAAAGAACATTTCCTGTTCTATATATGTTTGATAAAATCAGTTTGGAAGATGGTTTAGAGCTGGCTAACCTTTTTGCCATCACATGCCAGGAGTGGGAGGAGCGTGGGTGGGGGTTGCACACATGTGCCCACTCCCATAATTCTATACGCCCCCCCACGCATGCGTGCGTGAACCCCCTGCTCCTGGCATGTGATGGCCCGGTGGGCCCATTTTTCTCTCCCCAGGCTCCAGAGCCTTTCTAGGAGTCTGGGGAGGGCAAAAACGGCCTTCCCCACTCCCCCGGAGTCCCTCTGGAGGCTGAAAATGGCCCATTTGCCAACTTCTGGTCCCACCCTAGGATTCATAACCCTAGGATTGGTAGGAGTGAATCATGTAACTTAAAGTGATCTCTCCCTGCTTTTGTCCATGCATTCGCTAATACAGTGTTTCCCAAACTTTTGACATATGTGTACCCCTTCTATAATTTTCGTAACATTGAGTACCCCTCATAAAAAACATATGCTTTAACTCTAACCGTTAGATAACACTGCAATTCTCCGGTGTTTAAACAGCTCCGCGGCTCAACGTCAACTGTTAATGTTCCCGCAGTTTAAAAATGGCCGAACCCGAGCTGTGCAAAGGATGCACAGAAGTTCCCGCCATAATGAGTTGCGATACGATGTACGATGGCCCCAGTTCCCGTGTAAAAACTGCGATACGCGCCTATTTCTTTCCTTGTTCTTTGGGCGCAGCTAAGCACGGCACAGTGGATATTCCCACGTGATCCCCACCAAACTCCGGTGCAACGCGTACCCCCACCAAACTCTTCCCGTACCCCTGGGGGTACGCGTACCACACTTTGGGAAACACTGCGCTAATAGAATGTTTGAGTTGTTAACTGAACATGAGGTATCTCAGGGTAGGAAAGGCCATGGAGGGCCTAGTGATTTCCTCCACCCACTGAGCTATCTTATGCTCCTCCCCCCCATTTTGCCCGAACGGGTCACTTACCTTATGTAGATCTTGATGATCAATGGAACTGTTTCCTATCCAGCCTGTCTGCCGCAGTTTCGCCTAGGCCTACAGGGATGAGAGATTGCAGTCCTATAGGCTCCTGTCATTTTTGCAAAAAGTCTTTGTTGACAAGAATGAAGCCTAAGACAGTTATATATGTTCCCCTGGGCCTCCATTCTCATTGGCAAAGGCTTCCTCAAGCCCTTTGCTGATGAGAACGGAGCCCTGGATGACCATGTGCATCCCTCTGGGCCTCCATTCTCATTGGCCAAGGCCTCCTCAAGTCCTTTGCTGATAGGAACAGAGGCCGGGATGGCGACATGCATCCCTCCAGGGCTCCGTTCTCATTGGCAAAGGGGTTGAGGAAGCCTTCGCCGATGAGTACAGAGGCCCGGAGGGATGCACATGCCCCTCCATTCTTGTCAGCAAAGGGTTTTACAAGTACAGCAAAAGGCTTTGCAAATGGAGGGAAGGTTTAGGTGCTTCAGGCCTGTCCTCTTTGCAAAGCCTTTCGCTGCATTTGCAGAGAACAGAGACCTAAAATACCGTGAGATCAGGTGAGATCTCGTGCTATTGATCTCGTGTGATCTTGCTTTACTTTAGGCCTTCATTCTCTCCAAACACACCAAAGGCCTGAAGCACTGAAGAGCTCCCTAGATCTTCGAAAGGTGAGTATCCGCAGGCCTAGAGCCTGTAGAGACCCAGCTGGGGAGAGGGGGAATAGGCGAATGTTGCAGAACTTCTGTATTCATTCATGAGTGTGAATGACTGCTGTGGCGCTGCAATATTCATACTTTCGGGACCATGTCATAAGTACTTGGGGGGAATTAGGTCATAACTTTGAAAGGTTGCTAAGTGAACTGTCATAACTTGGAGATTACCTGTATTTCAGTGGAAAGTTAATAGCACTCCATGACATCATGCTGGCCACATGACCATGGAAATATGTTCAGACAGTGCTGGCTCAATGGCCTTGAAATAGAGATAAGCACTGACCTCTATAGTCAGCAATGACTAACAGAGTCCACAGGGACTCCTTTACATTTACCATTGATTTCTTATTCTCCCCCAAATTCTAGATCTTTCCACTATTAATAGGTTCTTTAACATAGTTATTATCCTAATAGTATTTATTACTTAATTCTCTGGTTGTCAATCAATATATCCAGGTATTAAATTAAATCTTTACTAATTTAACACAGGGGTGTCAAAATCAAGACCTGCAAGCTGGGATCAACCCATAATTTGGTTAGATCTGGCCCACGGAGCCACCCTGGTAACAGTGAAGGACCGGCCCACAGCGCCTTGGCCCAGCCCAGGCCAACGGGCCCTGACCCACAACCCAGTAGTGGCCATTCAGACCAGAATGAGTCAGCCTTAGATCCATGGGGCTGCCCTGGAAACAGCAAGGGGCTGCCCTGCCCAGCCCCCTAGGGGCACAGACAAGAAACGGCAAGCGCACATGGGGTCTGGCATCCCTGGGACTATCTTCTCCCACAGGCTTGTAATTGTGTTCTGAGCATCTCCCTTGCCATCTCTTGTTTGTATGCCTAGATGGTGGGGCCAAGGCAGCTGGGTGGTCCCTCACTGGCTCCAGAGTGGCTGTGCATGTCGGATCTAAGGCCAGGTGCAGGAACAAACAACATCCGTGGCTAGGGTGTGCTGCTCGCTCACGTGCTCAGGCCTTACTGTTTGAAGGCAGGAATTAAGCCTTCTGCTGAGCAAGGAGGCACCACAGGACCAGGCCCCTCACAACTATATCCAGGTCGCCAGAGTTTGCTACGCCAGGGGAGGAATGAGATCCCATTGTTCCACAGAGCCCGCTAGCATTCAAATGGGGCATCTGTGTGCAAATGGGCATTTGGAAATGGAGTGATCTTTGAGTGCAATCCTGCTGCTGCGTCTCTGCTTTCTTCAGATGCTTTCTTCAGATCGGACATAGCCAGGGCACCCAAGCTCCTGGCAGTGGTGGCGGAAGCCACCTGAGCAGCCATGATTCCCCCCTCCCCAGCCAGCCAGTCAGCCCTGCCTTACCTACTCCTTGCCTGGCCAGCCAGCCAGCACAAAGCCTTGTTGCTCTTATCCTCCTCATCCTCCCTGCTCGAGTGGCAGGGGGCTCCGTAGGACAACGGGGTGTCTCATTGCTTCCGTGGTGTGGTGAGCTCCAGCAGGCTGGACGTGCATGTGAGAAGCCTGGCCCCGCAGTGCCTCCTCCCTCAATTGAAGGCTTCATTCCTGCATTCAAACAATAAGTCTGGCACATGCAAGCGAACAACGCACCCAGGCCATGGATATAATTAGTTCCTGTGCAAGGCCAATTCTGATTCAATGGCTACCTTACTGTTTGAGTCCCTACCACAGCAGTGGCAGAAAGGAGTTGATGAGCAGGAGACAGGCACCACAAACACTTTTCATGCAGAGAATGAAAGTTTCTGGGTCCCTGATTCTCTGCAAAAGGGGATGGTGCCTGAACCCACATGATATTATGGCACCAAGAAGCACCCATTCTCAGCGTGAAAAGCATTTCCAAGCCAACTCTCCTCTCCTTCTCCCAAAGGCAAAGAAACAGTGGCAGAGAAGAGACAGATCTTTGCAAGGTAAGTGAGTCCAGTGTGGCAGGAAGGGATGGAGAAGCATAATGCATCTTAGTGGGCCGGGGAAGCTTTGGGGGCCTATTCCATCACTACCCCCCCCCATGGCCTTCCCCACCCTTAGATACCTCAGGGTGCACTTAATGAAAGATGCATTAGATTAGCAAATGCATGTACGTTGATATTCTTAAATTGTGAGTTCTTAGGAAAGTATCCCCTCCTTGTGTGTTGCAAACAGCCATTTCCAGTAGGGAAAATAGGACAAAGCAGAGTGGGAAAAAATATTTTCCTTTGCTGTATTTCCAGTCTGAATTAGACCATGACAGGGTCCCTAGAGGAGAGTTCTTTTAAGGATTATGTATTAATAGAAAAGCAACTGACTTACCTCTGTTCCTAAGTGCTAAAGCTGTTTGCTGTACTGTTGTCTGTGGATGCCCCCACTAAATGCAAGCATGGGATAAACTGAGCCTGGTTTGTTCTCAGTCTTTTAAGTAGCCACAAACTACTAGCAAAAGTGACATTTGATCACAAGGCAAGGAGGCATCGAGAAATGTTTCCCCTTTTGCATTTGAGCATCCAAGAAGGGACAGGAAAGAAAAAAGGGAAAGAGGAAAGACAAAGGAAAGGAAGGAAAGAGGGGAAGAGCAAGGAAGGAAAAAGAAGAAAAAGGGAAAAGGAAGGAAGGAAGGAGGGAGGGAGGGAGGGAGGGAAGAAGGGAGGGAGGGATGGAGATTATAATGAGAGGGAGGGAGGGTCCAAGGGAAGTTCTGCCTTAGCACTTGGCCACTAGCAGATCTACTGCCCTTTCACCATCCCCTTGTCCCCTCCTCCTGACCTTTCCTGGTGATCTCCCATTCTATTGCTAAGGATGCTTTGGTTACAAAACTGGGCCTCCCTCTGACCCACACACTTTGCCCTCCTGCACACATCATGAGCAACTAGCCAAGGAGAGCGAGCACAGCAGCAGTAGCCTTGAGGAGGAGGTAAGTGCAGCCAGGCACCCCCTTGGGGAAGGGGCTGGGCTGGGCTGTGGGGTCCCAGTTCCCTGGGAGCTTGATGGCTGACTGGGTGCTTACCCTCTGTGCTGCCATACGAGGTTCCTCCGCATGGCCTGAGACGGACAGCGAGTTTCCACTGGTGTACAAAGGTTTGGTGCTCGCCCTACTCTAGTTTTCCTCCCCTGGAGACAATGGATCTCCCCAGCCCTACCCAGGTCACCAGAGATGTTCCCCACCACAAGTGATGTTGATCTGGCCCCACCCCCAGCAATGCCCACTCTGGCCACACACAACCCGCCCCCCCAAGGTCAACCACAACTCTGATGTGGCCCTCAATGAAATTGAGTTTGACACCCCTAATTTAACAGATTAAAAAAGTTCTTTAAATTCAAAGAAAAATAGCTTTTTCATGGTGTCCCAAGAATTCAGAATGAATACATTATACTACATTATATGGTTTCTGGCTGTCAGAAATTAGCAATGTTTTCGTAGAGATAGACCATGAAATTAGATTTGAAAGAAGCAACCCTCACAAAATTTACATTTCCCAGCCTTGTTCTAATACAGATCTGACCACATCTTCTCTAACTGAAGATAAGAACAGCATTTCACAGCAGCATTAATGATATAATTTTAAAACCATATCAATAATCTTAAAGTTTCTTTTTCTAAAAGAGTAATGCATTGCTTAGGATGTTCTAGCCAGTGCTTGTCAAATTTGCTTTCCTTTAAGTGCACTCTAACTCATATCATTATATAACTTGGCTATAATAGTTGTACATTGCTACCAATGCTGCTTTTGCCTTAGCATAGATTTCAAGGTTTTGTCTCCATTGCAGCAACAGGTTTGGAATCACAAATGAGAAGCTTTGCATAGAAGGAAAGAATTGGAAGCTATCTCTTGCAAATTCTCCAGCATCTATTCTGTTCTCTAAAATAAATACTTTAAAGTTTCTAGTATCTCTTGTGGAATTCCAAGGGCAAAGGAATATGTCAGTGATCGCTAACCTTTTTGTTGCGTGTTGAATGCCCATGCATGCATGCGCACATAACCCCCCTGCCCTTCCCTTCCCCATACACATGACCCCCGTGCTCCCCACTGCCCTGCACATGTGCACGTGACCCCCCGCACATGCGTGTGTGTCACCCGCATGTTCCCAGCATCCCGCACATGCGCAGCAAAGACCTGAAAATCAGCTGGCTGGCGGGAGGCATGCACGCATGCGCGATGGAACTGAGCTGTGGTGATGGCTCAGGTGTCCACAGAGAGAGCTCTGTGTGCCACAGTTCACCATCATGGGCATATGTGATTCAGTCAGCTACTAAGGTCACTGGATCAGTCTTTTCAAAACATGATTACTAATTTCACACTGTAAGCACTGAGAAGGTCAGCTCTTATGTTCTCATTTGGCCATATAAACTAAAGGTTCTGTGTTGAAAGGCAGTATCAGATTCAAACAAGTAAAATTGTATGTAGTGAAGAACAGAAAATAGGGCTATGTTATCGCTGTGCTATATGAAAATATCACAATTATCCCACCAGGCAATGCTACAAACAAAACACTTATGTAGGAGTTTTCTTGATCTGATGATGGTTGAATTTCAAACCTCATCTTCCCTGGCAATTGGCAATGCTGTCCATGGCTAATACTAAATAATAACAACAGAACTGCATTCCCCAGCTTTGCTTTAAAATATTTTATCTGATTGAATAATAACCTATTGAAGAAAATGGAGGCAAAGCATTTACTAAAAGGCAACTTCATTTGTTTTTTCACCAATTTTAATTAAAAAAAAATAGAGCTTAATTTTTGTTAGGATCCCTGAAAAATATGAATACATTTTCATTAGAAAGAATCTTCATTAAACAAACTTTTATAAATGGGCATGTGACTTAGATGTTATTGCCACTGAAATGTAGTGTTACAGAAAATTGAGATGATTTTAGATAACACAAAAACAAATCATTCAGAGCTAGATGGTAATATTGGAGGAAGACACATCAATAATCTGTGCTATGTTGATGGTACTGCTCTGGGAGTTAAAATATAAAATATAAATGATCTAGCATTAAAAGTCAAGATACACAGTGAAAAAAATGGGATTGAAATTAAATATAAATGCAACAACTATAATAAAAAACCTTAAAATTGGCGATGAAGATATTGAAATAGTGGATAGTTTTGCTATCAACAGTAAAAAAAAAAAAGACTCATAAAAAGGACTTCCCAGTCTCATAAAAAACTAATCTATGGAGTGAAAGTTGGACATTAAAGAAGCATATGTTGGGTTAGCAATGAAGTCCTGGGGAAGGTATTTAGACACTGTTACATATCTACAGATAGTATTGTGACCAGTTGCTTAATGATCATTTGAAGTGATGATCAAACAGATTCAAAGTTGCAAATGGTCTGACCCCCTTTGTGGTCATGTGAATCAACTACAGGCACTTGGCAACACGGCTGCATTTACAGCAGCATTTTATAATGGATTTGCCAAAAACTGGCACTTCTACATTTGCTATGACATTTGCTTAACAACCATAGTATTCACTTAATGATTGAAATGTAAAAGTGTAAAATCATTTTATAACTATCACGGCTTATGACTGTAATGGGAAAATTCCATTACAGTCATATTGAAGATTACCTGTATACCTACAAAAACCAAAATTCTGCAGGCAATTTCCCAATTTATGGAGGTAAAAGTTGGACATTAAAAAAGCAGAATAGAAACATTAATAATACAATAATGTATTGTAAAATATTCCTGAGAATACTTTGGATAGTCAGAAAAACAAAAAAGAATGAGAAACATTAGCCAATTTCTAAAGTTTATACAGTAAATTCAAATAGAGTTGATAGGCATATAGGAACATCACATCAGCAGGTTTTTCCCTATAATGAGATGAATATTAAGTTGTTTTTTTTTTTTTAAAAAAAAAACATTTTGGCTGGTACAACTGTGTGTGCCAATCCCTCTTTTGTCAAAGTATGAGAAATCTGTTTATTCAGAGTCCTGGAATGTGTAGAAAAAAACTCTCCATTCATTCAGCTGGGTTTGTAGCTCTTTTTTTTCAGATAATAAGGATGAACATATTACATATGACTATGTTTATTACACTCTAAAAAAATCTGTGAAAAAAGCCTTGAAATCTCTGACACTGACATTTCAGAATTATAATTAACGCTATATAATTCAAAATCAAATTCCTGCTTCTCAATCACACACAAGAATGTATTTATGAATAAACTAGGCATAAACTTTATGCGTTAGATAATTTTTTGTACAACTACAAAATCAGCTTTAAGAAAAGATTATTTTGATAATGAAGGACAGAATAGCTATATGTGAGAACACTATATTTATGAATTGATAATAACGACAGGTCTAATTTGTTTTTCTTCCATCAGATTGACACAAGATTCAAGATTATAAAATCTCATTTGTTTCAGGTGAGATTTAGATATGGCAGCCAGATATAAAGTAATATATGAATAGGAGCCAGCTGCTGTTATCTCCTTGAACAGTAAGACATATATTGACATGATTAAATACAATAAATACAAAATAATATTTGAATTATTACATATTAGATATTCTTCCAGTTTGGGAACAGGTAAGCCTGTCAGTTGTTGCTATCCAAAAATTAGAATGAAGTCAATCTTTCAATTGACTGCAAATCATCCAGCAATCCACTAAACTGTAGCAAATACCATTTTTTTGCTTGCACTGTAATGCAGGGGTGTCAAACTCACATCATCACGGCATCTTTACGTGATGTATCATGACTTTTTCCCCTTCACTAAACCAGGCATGGCCAGCACATGATGCATCTGGCCCACAGGCCATGATTTGACAGCCCTGCTGTAATGTTACTACATGTATTCATGGATTGACTGAATAAGGTAATTTGTGATTATTTTATTTTATCTTATGCATGTTATTTTTGCATGAGAAATAATACAAAATCGTTTCTCAAATAGCATGTTAATGCTGCCAATAAATCAAACATGTTTTCATTAGAAAATCATTTAAAATGTGCTGTGAAATTCTATATTGTCGATACTCTAGTTAACGTAAGTTTTAAGTTTTTGTCTTTAATTTACTAGTAGTGGGATTTTATATACAGAATAAATCACTCATCAGGGTTTGCAGGATATGATAAGTTGCTATCACTTTCTCTAAATACCCTATAAATCAGTTGGGGAGTGGATGCTAACCTGTTTTATAATTCTGATGAGGATTAGGGGTTTACTAACCCAGCTGATTGTGATGAGTTGCTTCCACATACTGTACTTAATACTAGTCCTTGAAACCTTTTCATAATTGAAAACTGAATAATAATTTTCAGCATGAAAAAATCAGGAATTTTCACACTTGTTTGCCCCATCGTCTCATTTTGAGCTGAGGGGAGCTAGGAAGTCTAGTTTCTTTGTTCAAATTAATTCAGCCTTCCCATCAGTGTTCAGATCTCTTGAATATTCAAATGAATATCTCTACATTGTTCACAGTTTTAAATTTAAGCAATTAATTGTAATTAAAAATTTGCATTTGAAATATTTGTCACACATCCTAATTTACACATGACACCTTTTTAACAATTTTACATGTTGTTCTACTTACTATTGCATGTAATGGAGTCATAAAAGAAGCAAAACTTTTTCTAAAGAAGAAGGCACAAATGAAATGTTTCTACAATTAAGATATAAAATATTGAATCTATCCACCCAGCTGCCTGAAGTCATTTGACAGTGAGATGGGTGGCATATAAATTTAATAACTAAATCAATAAAATATCCCAATTTTTTAAAAATATCACAGAATTGCACTAAGTTATTTTGAATTACAGCACTCTATTTTAGGACATGAGATATGATAATACTTTTTGTGCTCATAAAATGTTATGCCCAGTTGGGAAAAAAAAAAAACATTTTGTATTGTCCTACAATAAATGATAAGTTTTGCTTAAGGTAATCTCTGGAACCTCTAAATTGATTATATTCAATCTATTTTATACACCATTTCTGTACTCTAGCACAGGAGTCCCCAACCTGTGGACCATGAAAGGTTTGCAACTGGGCTGTAGAAATAGTTGGTGAGCACGTGTGTGCACATGGTCACTTGTGAAAGCAGCGGGCAAGCACGTGTGTACACATTCCATTTGCGTGAGTGGCAGGCAGCGTGCATGCCACTTGTGCAAATGGAGCTGGGAGCACATGTGCTTGTTGACTGCTTGTACAAACCATCCCCTCCCCCCCCCATGGTCCACAAAGCCGGAAATGTTGGGAACTCTGCTCTAGCAAGTAGTCTAAGTGATCAACATTTTTCTTTACCTTTTTCTCAATCTTAAATCTTGTTTCTTTCATCAATTCTGTTTCAGCCTCTATTTTCATGTTTTTATTAACAATCTTGCTTTCTGATTATTAATTTTAAAATCTGCTAGCATCAAATTCTTTTAATTTTTTCATCAATAATTCTATTTCCTCTAGTGGATCCTCCAGAACCAACAACAAGTCATCAGTCAATGTCCTTAACTTATAAATTCCTTTTTAAAATATTTATTAAATTGTTTCATCTTGTATCTTTATGTAATATTTCAAGAACTAGAATAAGCAGGAGAGAAGACAATGAGCATTCCTAACTTGTTCATTTTGTATATCACACAGTGTTTTGTTACATCACCAGTAACAAACAGTTCTGCTTTCTATAAAGAATAAATCTATCTTACCCACTTAATAAAATTCTCTCCAAAATCATATATTCCAAAACGTCAAATAGGAGGCACCAATTCAAATTGTCAAAGGCTTTCTCTGCATCTGAGAAAAATCAAAGTGGCTTGCGGTTTTTCATTATGTTTATACAAGTATTCCAACATGTCCAACACATTTCTTATGTTATCCTTTTATTGTCTTTTATGTAAAAGCCCACATTGATCATTATATATAAATTCTTGCAAAATTATTTTCAACTTCTGAGCCAAAATTATTGTCACCAACTTACAGTTGCTATTCAATAATAATATCAGTAGTTTCTTGTTAAAATCAAATCTTGTCTCTTTTTAAGTGTTAATGCTACATTAGCCTCTTTCCCACTTTTCAGCATTTTCCCCCTTTGTAAAAGAAAAATTGTCATTTTTTTGTAAAGATTGTAAACGTTCATCTTCAAAACATTTATAGTAAGAAGCTGGTAGCCCATCTGGTCCAGACAGCTTTCCTGTTTTCCTTTTTTTTTAAATAGCTTTGCAAACTTTCCTTATTATTATAGGTACATTCATAATCTCTCTTGGTTTCTCTGTAATCTTTGGTTAATTTAAATATTAAATAGTTGAATATTTAAATATTCAGCTATTTTCTCCAGGGAAATTTCTTGCTCTTTATATAAATTGGAATAACCGATGAAATAGATTTTCATAGCCACTTTATCTGGTATTATAATATCTCCTTCTTGTAATTTCAATATCACTTTCTTTTCTTTTCTTTTCTTTTCTTTTCTTTTCTTTTCTTTTCTTTTCTTTTTCTTTTCATAATTTGTACGTCAACCACTGGTTTATTTGTAGACTAATTTTTTATTTTGCATAATTCATTTGTATTTCCATTTCTCCTACTTGAACATAGATAATTGTTGCTGTAGAAGCTTAATTTGTCGAGTAATATTGGTTTTGTCTTTTTTAATTCTCTTTCTATCTCATGAAAAATAACTTGTGTTTTCTTTTGCCTCTTTCTTTTAAGCTCACTATTAAAGTAATTGCTCATGAAAGCTTTGCTTGTGTCCCAAATCATTCTTATGTCAGTAATTTTATTAAGACTTTTTTTTAAAAAAAAAACCCATCAATTTCTTTTTATAGTCTTCTGCTATTGCTTCTTTTTATAACACCATTTCATATATAATCCATCTAAAAGAACTGGGTTTTACTTTAAAAACCAAACCCCCTGGATTATGCTCTTTGGTAAATATCACTATTTTATGAATCTTGGTAGTCAAATTCTTTGAAATCCAAACCATGTCTCTTCTTGAAAAAGATTTATAAATTTCAGAAAATAAGTATACTCCCTTGAATTGCCATTTTATGTTTCTATGCATTAATAAACTCTAAATTGTCCATCACATTTTTTGGTAATTTATCTTATTTAATTTTAATATTTTTCTCAAAAGTTCTGTCTTCTCTAACGTCTTCACCAGAATCATGTCACATTGCTTTTAATCTCAAGCAAAATTCTTTCTCTCTCAACTTCAAAATGCCACACTATTTACATGTTTTTCCATTTGTCTATTTATAACATCTGTCTTACTTTCCAAAATTTCTATTTTGTTGTTCATTTGTTTTACAACTCCAGACACTTTATTTATAGAGTTTTCTATCTTAACCCTTTCTTTCATATCCTTTTTCATCTTTATAAGTTTTTCATCCATTCTGTCTTCAAAAGCTGTTAATTTAATATTAACTGATTCAGACATCTTTTTCCCCAACTATTCATACAGTGCCTGAAGGAGCTCTAAAGTGAATGTTCTTTCTGCAGGTTGCTCTATTATGCTCTCCTATCTTTTCATTTTTACTTCTCTGGTAATTTCCATTCTAATATTGTAATCCAAAAGTGAAAGTGTATCAATTACAAGAAGGAAAGTAAAAGGCAGGCTCCCCCCACTTTCCCTTATTTTTTCTTTGTGTCCTAATTACTTTCATCTGAAATGACATGAAATACTTTGTTACAATCACTGTTACAATCTGGTCCATATTACATTTATCTTTCCTTTGTAAATTGTCTATTCTCACAAAGTTAGGTCTGCTTGTCTGTTTAGTTCCAATATTTTCAAAAGCATTTTCATCAAAATATGATCTTTCAAAATTACTGGTCCACTTTATCCTTTATCCTTTATCCTCACATCCAATTCTTGTTAGGTGCTGAAAAAAAGAGGAGCAGCATTGTGTGTATATAAGAGACTGAACCAGCCAGAATTCAATATCTGGCCATTGATCTGTGTTGCAGCGCTTCCCTATTCCTTGAGGACATCTATTATGCCATAGAATCTTACTCAGATGCCTGTAGATTAAACTTTTTCTGATATCTTTACAGAATGAATGCTTAAATTTTACTCTGGATCATAAAATACTATAGTTTTTCTACCTAATTTAAATTTGTTTTGATTAAAAAAATCTAGTGAATTTTGTATTCTGTATCTGTTTTATTAAGAGTTAGCTTAGTGTAGTAGTTAAGGGACCCCACTGGAAAGAATGAGAGCATGAGTTCTATTTCTTCCTTAAACACAAAATCAGCTGGGTGACTTTGGGCCAGTCTCTCTCTCTCAGCTTTAGGAAGAAGACCAGGACAAACCATTTCCAAAATTTTGCCAGGAAAACTATAATATTACTAGTCCAGTGTGTAAACAGAAATCAAAAAGGGACTCCAGGGCATCAAAACAAAACAAATCCAAGCAACCAACCAACCAACCAAACAAAAATACCTGTTAGGCCAATAGAAGAGCTTTCTAAAAATATAAAGAATCACCTTATAGATTATGAAGATACTTAAATCTTACTAAAACCACTTCAGTAGTAGGTTTCAATTTCATTCGCTACTGGTTCGCTCATGGGTGCACGCACGCATACATGATGCTTCTGCACATGCACAGAGATTTCTGGGCCATTGGGTGGAGCCTCCTGCCACCACGGCTACTGGTTCGCCCGATCCAGGGGGAACTGGTAGCAACCCACCACTGAACCACTTGTATTTATTTCGTAAATCACACATTTTACAACATATCAAGAGTAAGTGTGCTATGCTAGGATATCTACAACATATTTCTTTTTAAAGTGTTTTAGCTTATTTCTCTTATACTGCTCTGCTACTTCATGATGGTATTGTCTGACTCTCTACCTATGGACATGCTTTCATATTATAATCTAAATTTTACCTCAATGGAAAGCAAAGTCTGTGCTGGTATCTCTCATACTTAATAATGTTACATCATTACCTTTGAATCCTGCCTGACTGGGATTCTTACTTTGTTCCATTCATTTATGAGTTAAATCTTTTCTTAATCTCAAAGTTCTGGGGTTTTCTTGGTACAACCCAACTTGCATTTTCCTTAACATTTGGATTATCTTCATCATTTCAGGGTATCCTGTCCATCTGACAACTTGCCATGTTATAAATGAGGTGTGTTTCAAATTTTCAGATGTCACAAGCTTTGAAGAGGTCTTTACACAAGCTCTTACAAAAAAAGAGCTTTCTGTAGATCTTTTTGGTCTGCCACAGCCATACTCAGATCAGGGCCATCAAACTTGCCGCCTGCAGGCTGAATGTGTCACATTCTGGCTATGCCCATGTCCGGTTTAGTGAAGGGGGGGGAGGGAAAGCCCTGATACATCACGTGATGTCCCCATGACCTCTGCTCTAGATGTTCTGACATTGCCTTGAGGCTCCTTAGATTTTATTGGATTTTACATTAAATATAAACTATTTAAGCAAAAGTTTTGTGGTGATTTGTGCCTATTTTCCATTTGACAGAAAATTAAGCTCATACTATGACGGTATCAGTTTATGATTTAAAGATGAAATGATCAACAGTAATTTTTACTCCTTTCAAAATACATATCTTTGTTTATAGTCATAACCCAATTCTGGTTTCCCAATACCAGTTATACAAAATTTATTTATTTGCTTGTTTGTTTGTTTAGGAAAATTTATATAGCTGCCTACTTGCTCACACCAACTCTAGGCGGCTTATAGAAGATAAAAACAGAATGTAGAAGGAATAAAAATAATAAATAATAAAAAAATAACCTCCACCCTGCCCCACAGGAATAACAAACACTCATTCCAGCCATTTAATGGATTCCATTCCACTCTGGGTTCCCCAAGCTCACTGGAAAAGCCACATGTTCAAGTGGGGGCCAGTCTAATTTCTGGAGAGAAGTTCCAGAGAGAGGGAGCCACCATGGAGAAAGTCCTTTTTCTGGATCCCATCAGATTTACCTCTTTAGGGGACAGGATCCACAACATTCCTTGCCTCTCTGCTTTAGTGGGCCGGGTGTATGTGTTTGGCAAGAGATAGTCCCTCAGATAACCTGGTCTCAAGCCATGAAGGGCTTTATAGGTGATAACTAGCACCTTGAATTGCATCTGGAAGCAAAATGGCAACTAATGCAGCTCCCACAGTAGAGGCGACACCTATACACATCAAGGTTTGCACAAAACCATGTGGGCCACTGCATTTTGAGCCAACTGGAGCTTCTGGATGCTTTTCAAGGGCAGTCCCATGTAGAGTGCATTGCAGTAGTCAAGATGGGAGGTGACTAGGGCATAGGTGACTGTGAGTAGAGATTGCTGGTCCAGGAAAGGGCATAACTGGTGCACAACCCATAGTTGCACAAAGGCCCACCTGATCATGACTGCCACCTTCTCTTTGATCAGGAGTAGCAAGTCCAGGAGAATCCCCAGATAATGCATTGGGTCTGCTTGGGATAGTGCCACCCCATCCAAGACCAAAGGTGGCAATTCTCCATGAACCAAAGAATCCCAAATCCCAAAATATATTTTAATGGTAAAAATTAAATTCACATTAGCTTAAATTCCTTCCCCACCTCCTGGTGGGGAAACAAAAATATATTATCTGTCAAGAAGTAGGCTTTTTAGACATTCTTAGGCTTCTTATGCTTAAGTGATAAACAATAATTCTTTTGCTATTTCCAGTACAACTTCTATACATGAGCTATATTTTATATGAAACTTCACAGTAGTAAGAGGCAAGATCGTATCCTGTGTCAGGACTGAAACAGGTGAATTTTCATTGCCTTTATATCTGATAGATTAAAAGAAAGATTTCAGTCAAGAAAGAGCTGTCACTGTGACATGCTTTAACGAGTTCTAAATGCCCTTAAAGCAGTTTAAATCAGAAGAGCAGTTACCATAGCAGCCATAATAATATGTTGGAATTAAGAAGTTTGTTACTATTTTCTTTTCCTTGGCTAATTTCAGAAAAAGCAATTTTCTTGGATTACTATTTTCTGGTGTCTTTACTTTCTAAGATACTAGAACATGAACATTTGTATTGTTTCTTCAACTCTGAATTCTTTTATGAGTAATGTGCATAATGTTTTAATAGATAATAATATAAATGGGCTACAGAAATAGCTGCAGAAATTTGCTACATGAAATGTGAGAGGTGTATTGTAAACAGTGCATTAATAGTACAGTGAAAAAAGGGAAAAATAATTGTTATAGTTTGTAGAACTAAGAGAAGAGAAAGTTTATATTGGGGTGAGTTGATAAATACATTAATCAACTTTCATGTTTGTGAAAGTGTAGGATTATTTATGAATGGAAAATCTTAATATATGTTAGAATATGAACTACACTGGAATGTTGGTACTCAAATGCTTTGAAACTCATCAAATTTGGTACTCAAAGCAATTTCATGTGAAAATTTTCATCATTTGTTTGGTTTTCAACAATATTGTCTACCTTGTGACTCACTACATTATTCCTTATGGGAAAAATTCGTTTGGTACTCATTGGTTTTGTTACTCATCGTGCCTCCCAGAACAAATTGATGAGTACCAAGTTACACTATAATGTACTTACATTATTGAGGATACTATGGATGTAACAATTCATAACTTGATGAGAATTGCAGACTATATTCCAATGCACAGTGATAATGAAAGAAACGGATGGGTTTTGGAGGAAAACATACACAATCAATGAATGGATGAAATCTATGGAAAATGTTGTTTTGTTATGTGACATAAATAGAAGGCAGAAAAAATATGATTATATAACTCAAGAATGAGTGTGTGTATGTGTGTGTATTAGTATTTGCTAAAGAAAAACAGTTTTGAATGCAGAGTTTAAGCATAAATTTATTCATGCATTCATATGGCAGTGGAACTCATCCAATAGCACACTGTTAATGGAAAGAATAAAAAAGATGATTTTATTTAAAATTACAAAATGAAACATGCTGTGAAAAAATTGCATATAGTGAATAAGAATAATGGAATGCATAAATAGTAAAAAATATTTAAAGCAAGGAACATTTAAAATTTTAAGAAGAGGAGGAAATCCAGAGCAGACACTCTCCCTTATGCTGTCTTTCACAGGCATTGGGAAAAATATATATCATGATACCATCATACAAATGGTTTGAACTCTGTAATTCATGTCATTTGCATCATGTTGTCAAAATATACACAATATGTACATGCCCCCTGGCAGATGCCCATATTCTCTTTTACCATCTTTATCATTTTCTTTAAGTCTTGTCTTTAAAGACTGAAATTTTAAAACATGAAATAGTTTGCCCTTAAGCTGTTCTTCCATCTTCTTTTCCTAAAGCGAACTACCCTACATTTTCTTAGGTTTGGCTGAAATACCTGTGAAAGATTTATGATTTACAAAACAGTTCTAGCCTTTGTTTAGTTTTAGGTTCAGAGCAGAGTTGTTCTTCACTGTAATGGTAATACTATCTACTTACTTCCCAATGGTTTTGTCACTCTAATTGTCCTCACAATAGAATAGAATAGAATAGAATAGAATAGAATAGAATAGAATAGAATAGAATAGAATAGAATAGAATAGAATAGAACAGAACAGAACAGAACAGAACAGAACAGAACAGAACAGAATTCTTTATTGGCCAAGTGTGATTGGACACACAAGGAATTTGTCTTGATGCATACGTTCTCAGTGTATATAAAAGAAAAGATACATTAGTCAAGAATCAATAGTAAATGTAGTATCTGATTTCCTTATGGATGATGTAATGGATAATGTAATGTATTTCGCAGAAAAAGGAAGAAAAGCAATCTATTATGGCTTTAAATGGTTTTTAAATAGTTGTATAGATGTGAACATTAAAAAATGTGTACATGAGAGAGACTGTGCATGAAATAATTGCATTCCAAGAGAAATTTAAAAAGTTTGTTTTGCCATTTTAATCCACTAGTTATTAAAGTTGAAATACTTACGTATTATTTTCTTTCTATACTACTAGATTTTTGTCTAAACGAAACTGTCCTTTATTTAAGCTGTACGAAAATCACTGCTAGTTAACAACCTGAGCTATGTATGTTTATTCCATCAGGTCTATGACTGGGAGAATGGTATGCAAAATTTTAATTAGAGTTTCATGTTTCATGAATTTTCATTAAAGACATTGTAGAAATGCAGTCATGTAAGTCTATGGAAACTAAACATCAACATCAGCCTGATACCAACTTTTGAGATCCACAGATTTTATTAAGAGGCACAAGCTTTTGTGATCTGTAGTTCATGTTATCAGATTTATGATGTGACTGAATTTATGCGGGATTTAAATTGGCATGAGGGGGTAGAAAGGGATGGAAGATAAGATGATTGTTAAAAATCTATTGTGGTTGTGGAGACCTTGTAAGAATGTTTTGATATGGGTGGATCTTGGTCTGATATTACTTTGTCCTTGTTCTGAATGCTCATGTCAAAATTTGTGCCCATTAATTTTTGAATTTGGTCTGTTTATAGAATTCATATTGGCAGATAATAGCTTATATCACATTAGAGGAAGAAACTATGACGGTGCCTATATCCATCCAATGAGATTTATAAACAAAAATCAATATAGTCAAATGTATTCCAGAGAGAACTCAACTACACTTCAAAAATAAATCAACAGAACACAACTGTTTGTCATCTAAAAATTCACAACCCAAGCAACTTAAATGCATTATTCATAAGCTACAACCCTTCCTGAAAAGTGGCATTGCATTTTCTCAGACTCTATACAGTAGGCTTATATATGCATACCAACAATGGTTCTTCCTGAAACATACAGAAAAAGCAACAGAATAATGATGCTAACTGGCAACCCAATGCTATAACAAGCCCAGATATCTATTTTGGCACCACATGTACACCAACAAAACTATCACACACCCCGATCACTACATATTCAATATTAGAAGTTGCTTGGGTAGTTTCATTGAAATATATTTAGCCATTTATTTTTTAAAAAAAACCTAATATGGCTTTATTGAAATCATACACATAGTTTTCCACTGTAAAATGCAAACTATAATGGTGTTGAAGACTGGAATGTTAAACACAAAGCCTCTATTAGTTTGGAAGATTATACTTCAGATATATAACTTTTAATATATTTTGTATATGTCTCTGCATATTGTATGGATATGCAAATAACACACACACTCCACTCCACTTTATAATGTGTCTAAAATATGATAATTTGAGCCTGATTAGTTGTACCTAAAATGAGAACTCAATGTTAATTTATCTGATGATTCATTTGTTTGCTTACCTGGCTATTAGTATTCTTTCTATACTGCCTGTTTAAAAATATTTGCTTCCATACATCACAGGGAAAAACCATTTACTGTATGATTCTCATCCTTGTAGATATAGATCTATCCCAGCATCTGAGTATCATCATCAAACCCTTCCTGGCTACTCTAGCAAGTGATAAGCTTAGTGGTGGGGTTCAGCCGGTTCGCCTAAACCGGTAGCTAACCACACTTGGCCACGCCCCTTGCCCCTCCCAGCCAGTCACTCAGATGAAGCTGATATGTAATGCCTTTTCTCTTGCCGCACTGCCCTCCCAATCAGCAGAGGTTTCCTAAATGAGAAAGCTGGCTGTGGTCAGTCCTAGCTTTGCTATCCATCGCAGCTAAGAATCTCAAATAAAGTCGAGAATAAATACTTGTGTTGCAGCCAATTTGGGTGCTAGCTAGGCAGGCGGCCTGCAAACTCCGTGGCCCGGCCAAAGTTTCACTCGCTGAGGCACCAGGACTCCTGATGACGGGATGGGATCCTTTGGGCACTTAGTTTGGCTACCTATTAGCTCCAGCCCCACCCTCCGCCTCAGCGAGTGGCGCGCAAAAGTTCGGCCGGGCTCCTTGAGAGACAGAGTTTGCAGGAGGCTGATCTAGGGGCTGGTTGTAGCACAAATGTTCATTCTTGGCTTTGAGATTCCTGTCTGCAATGGGCAGCAAAGCTAGGTTCGTCTCTCTGATCCAGCAGCTGGAAAAAGGGGTGGAGAGAAACAGTCCCATTGCCAAGGTACGCGTGGGTCGGAGTGGGGAAGAAATGCAAACTTCAGCCTCCTGGTGCAGCGCGGGGCTTTGGGCAAAGGCTGGAGGGAAGGGCCTCTGGCTCGCTCACGCTCTCTCCCTCCCCAGTCTAGGTTGACGCAGGTAGAAGTTCACATTGCCATTTCCAAGCCTGCTGTCGGTGTAGCTGGATGCTGGTGAGGGCTGGCTTTTTGCTTAGCTTTGTCCAGCTGTCTGGGGGGAAATGGACAGGGGCCTAGGGAGGAAGCCATGCCTCCCCGACAGCTGGACAAAGCTAGGCAAAAAGCCAGCTCTCACCGGCACGCAGCTTCTCCAACAACAGGCTTGCAAAAGGCAACGTGGCTCCATCTGCAATCAAGCTAGAGTGGGGAGGGGGAACACGAGCAAACACTGAGGAGACAGCAGGAGGAGGGAAGCCAGGCATGGGTGAGCAAGGGCATCTGCAGCATGCTGTAGCACATGCACTTTTCCTCAGCCCCCTTCTTTCGGAGGGCTCCGATCGGCTCCCCCACCTCTCCTCACCCCATTAGCCAGCCTGCCAGCAGGAGGTGAATTGGTGGGCTTTATTGCATTCCAGGCATTTCCCACCCAAATGGCATGCCACATTTGCAATGGGGGGAGGTGTTTGGGGAAGGCAGCGGGGGAATGGGGGGGGCAGAGGAGTCGCTTTCAAGCCATTGGTTTTTTGTGGGGTGGAGAGTCTCCCCCCCATAGAGAAAATACTTTTTTAAAAAACCCCATGGCTCGAGCTGGGCTGCCAGGCTAGCGGCAGAACTTCTGTGCCCTGGATGGACCTGCCCATGTCACCCATAGCATGTATCCACCGGCAACAGATGGTTTGTACAAAATGAGATACTTTGCCTCCCCTGGGCAGTAGAACTGCATCTCTCATTAGTACTGAGAGGCTGAGGAGAAGGCATTGCGTGCCTGCCAAAAAGTCTTTCTGAGAGCCTCACCTGTAGCAGAGATCAGAATGTCAACTGTCTCTAGCCCCTAATTCTCCTTAAGCATTGCCAAATGAGGAGCAGCACTGGCAGACTTTCTACGCCTAAAGCAGAGAGGGAAGGAGGGTGGGAGAGAGATATCCAATCCAACCTCTGTGTGTGTGTGTGTGTGTGTGTGTGAGGGAGAGGGAGAAGGAGAGGGAGAGGGAGAGAGATGTGGTTTCTTGAGGGTGCATTTTGGAGAAGTGTCAAGAGAAATGCTAAAAGAGCTATCAGTTTGGGATTAAATTCCAAATGAAATTGGGTCTTCAGGGTAAGGAGACATGAATTTTGAACTTCAGGTTTCTAAAAATCTTATTAAAAGGAATGTCTAGAGGCAGCTCTCTAACTCATTAGTCCAGAGGGAGCAAAAGAGATAGGGTCCCACCCTCCCAGTGGTGGGTTCTAACGGTATTACCACTGGTTCACTTTGTGCATGCACTTTGAGCACAATCTCTCCGAAGTGGGGAGAACCGGTAGCAACCCACCACTGGTCTTAGCTATTTATTTTAGGAATAACAGAATAACAGAGCTTAAAGGGACTTTGGAGGTCTTCTAGTCCAGGGGCCCCCAAACTTGGCAGCTTTAAGCTGGCTGAAGAATTCTGGGAGTTGAAGTCCACAAGTCTTAAAGCTGCCAAGTTTGAAGACCTCTGTTCTAGTCCAACCCCCTGTTCAGGCAGGAAAATTGAGGATGCCAAATCTGAGTGGAGGGCCTGGGAAAGGTGTCAGAATAATAGTTAGAAGTGACCTTGGAGGGGACCCTATACCATTTCAGAGAAATGGCTGTCCAGTCTCTTCTTGAAAACCTCCAGCATTGGAGCGCCCAGAACTTCTGAAGACAAGCAGTTCCATTTGTTAATTGTTCTCACTGTCAGGAAATTTCTCCTTAGTTTTAGGTTGCTTCTCTCTTTGTTCAGTTTCCATCCATTGCTTCTTGTTTTGCCTTCCGCCGCTTTGGAAAATACATTGCCCCCACATTCTTTGTGGCAGCCCCTTAAAAGCCTGTCACACTCTTGGGCAAAGCATGTGAGCCATTTCCTCCTTTCAATGGCCCATGAAAGTACATCTATAGTATGTAGATGCAGATAATAAAGTTGAAAAAAGTGAACAACATTTTACAGAACTATAGATACATTGAGGCCGGGGGTGACAAGGAGTGGCTGGGAGGGGAGGGGCTAGGCAAAGCGCCCCTTGACATGATTGATGTTGAGTTGGCCACGCCCACCCAGTCACATGACCACCTGGCCACGCCCACCCAATCACATGACCACCCAGCCATGACCACCAAGCCACGCCCACAGAACTGGTTATTAAAAAATTTGAATCCTACCACTGGATAAGCTGCAATGCATTTCTTAACCTCCGATTCTAAATAGTCTAATTTTGTAATGGAAAGGCATAAATCAGTGCAGTCTGAGAAATAACACAATTGTTGCAATATTCAAAGCTGGGCAATGTCCAGCAGATTTATGGCAGTTTAGAATTTCTAGCCATAGGACTTCAATTGTATAGAACTATTGACTCAAAATTTTATTATAAACATCCCTTCTTATAACCTCAATTCTAGCACAAACTGCTGAGAGGAATCCACAGTCAATCACACTGTTTCCCCCCAATGTGACAAAAAGCAATGTATTATTAGAAATGTGTCATTGTCCTCGCGTTCTAGTAAGACTATTTATTCAAGTGAGCATGAAAAATAAACTGAGATAAACAGAATTATTCAAGCATCTTTCTTCCATATAGTGTTACTGTTTCTGTAGTGCTTGAGTGAATGTAGCTTGTCACTGAAGGGATAAGACTTAAAATTCCAAATTTTTGTTTGTTATTTTTAATCTATGCTAGAATCATAATCAGAGTTTATGGACATTTCTGGCTCATTCATCCTGTGATCACCCTTTTTATGATGGTTACTGTTGTTTAAATAGCAATTAGTACATATCATAAAAATCAGGTTGACAGTTCCAATGTCTTGCCTTGTTGCTCTTGTGGAAGAATCATTAAACTAGCAGACTTTTTTTTTTTAAGCCTGGGGTTTGCAGGCTTAAAAGCAGACCAAAGCGTCGCGACCACACCAGCAAAGCAACTAGAAACATTATAAAGAATTTGGATTCTGGATTTTGGATGCTGGCAGAGTTAATCCAGGAGACTAAAAATGCAAGTATTGTATGTTAACTCCGTTTAAAAAGGGAAAGATGGCAACTTAGGGTGTGAAAATGAAACTTATAAGTGAAAGTCCTTGTTAACGTCAGTAACATTGTTAAAGCTATCGGGCTATTCAAGAAAAAGATTTAAAGTGGAAGTGGAATGGAAAAGACTGTGGTACTGATTTTAACTAACTTACATTTTTAATTTGCGTGGAAAATAATTGGATTTAATGACCTGATAGCCGAATTAATACAAACATAAAGAGACAATTGAAAAATGGCTGAAATTAAAGATGGATTATGTGAGTCAGCAAACTCACAAGTGGTGACTGCGAAGAATTTAAAAGACTTTTTAAAATCTTTTACTGTTGAGATAAGACAGCTAATTAAAAGAACTATTCAAGATTTTAAATTGGGGAATAATAATGACTTGCTGGCTGGAAAAGAGGAAGAAACTAATCAGGATAATGTGACTTTGGAGGATAAAAGAGACACTGTTGGGGCTAAAATGGAGGTTATTATACCAAAAACAGAGGTTCTGGAAGAGGCTTCCATTCAACTAATTGAGAAACAGCAAGAAGACTTTTTACTGCAGGTTGATAAATATTTTGACAAGTTTTGGCTCTATAGACAGAATCAATATTTAAGGAACGAACTGATGGATTACAAATACAGGAAGAGTTGAAATGGGGGCTTCAAATTAAAGGAAACAACCCCAAGAAGAGAACGAATTCCAAAGACACACCAACTACAATTTCAAACCCAAAAATTTTTGAAAATAAAAGCAGGGGGAGGAGCAATGCCGAAGAAGAAAGTATTATTGAAGAAGGACTGGAAAAAATATAGACAGAAAGAAAGACTGGTCATATTTTGGAGATTGTCTCATGATGTTAAAAGATTTAATTAAAGTTGGATAACTTTTTGAATTTTACTGTAGTTTTAAAGTATTGAAGTTTAAAGGTAGATAACTTAAAATTTAATGGATAACTTTTCAAAGTTTTGAAACTTATATTTTGGAGAATGTTCTGCTAATGTATTAAGAGATTTTAAAATGTTTAAAATAAGATGGGGTTTTTTTCTTTCTTTCTTTTTTTACAAATGTGAAATGTGATAAGAGAATTTATAAAAGGAAGGTTGAAGTATAATTTTTAAAAGGGGAGTTAACAAGTGTGAGAGAGTTTTGAGTTCTGTAATAGTTAGCATATTTTAGCTTATGTTTGTTAAATGCTATATCCTGTTTTTGCTCTGGGAAGTCGGGGGGGAATTGGGGAGGGGGGATTGCGTGTGGATAAAATGATGTATGATAATTGCTTTTGTAGTGTTTGGTTGTTTGAATATAAAAAATAATTTTTTTTGTTTAAAAAAAAATAGCAGACTCCAATAAGCAATTTAGGCTAGTGCAAGTGTAAAAAGATCTGATGGCCAGTCAATATCCCCATCAATAAAAATTAAAGCTGATGGGAAGTTGTTCAAAAGTAAGATAAAACACCTGAACAACTAGGAGATGAATGAAGAGCTAAGTTAACTTTCCTGTTTTTTTTTATTATTATTATTATTTAGTATATAATGGGAATATTGACAAATAGAAGTAAACATATACACACAATCCATGTAATTATATAAAAAACTTCTCCTGTGCACTGCTTGGAGAGTCCAAGCATAGGTTAATTTCAGTCTGTTCTAATATCACTGAGTTGGAATTTCTGTGGCCACACCTTCCTCTTCCGGCCGATCCTCAGTTTTTCAACTCAGTCTATCAGAAAGACTTATTTGAGTTGGTTCTTCAAATTAAATTGAATAAAAATTAATAAAATTAGAAAAATTGACTATTTCAAACAATAACTAAATTCTTACAAACAATAAAATTAGAGCCTCAGGGATTTAGCTTGGAGTGGTGAAAATGGAGCGCAGAGAGTGATGAGTGCTGCAAATTCTGCAAACTTGCCGCGTGGCTCCCGATCGTGCCAGAGATCGCACAGACCCAGCAGGCAGGCATTGTTGGCGCTGGGGAGGACCGAGGCTTCGGTTTTCCTTCCTTTCTGGCCCCTGGGGAGCAGCAGATCGGAGGAAAAGCGTGCTGACCGCTCGGCCATTAGCAGCCATTTTGCTGGCGGTGGTCATTTTGTTGCAGCCCACAACGCAACAAATTATTGTCGTTTGAGCAGCTGGACAGTTATTGGAGCAAGGGATCTTCTTTGGAGACCTGATCATGGCAGGGAATCATGGCCACACAAGTGAAAACCATTTTGCTGTTTTATAAAGTGTTGTTTGGGGTGTTTGGCTGCCAGGTTACTGGGATCAAGCCCTGCTAACACCTGAGCTGCCGGGTCATTGCTGCTGCTGCCTATACATGCTAATAAACCGTTTTGCCGGTTTGGCGTGTTTTGAACTCTGAACTGCGCAGTGAGTAAATCTTTCAGCTTCTAATTATTATTGGGGATTCTGAACCGTGTCTTCTGGGTTACATATGGCAAATAGTAGTGATTCTGAAGAGTCTTCACCCTCCCATCATCGGGCTGATTGTCCTGTAATTAAAAAGCCCAGATTGAGATCTAACAAGAATTCTTCTAGCACTCAAGCCAAATCTTCTAAATCTTCATCTGTAGCTGCTGAGAAAGATGCATTGAGGAGACAAAAAGCCTTAGAAAAGCACTTTGCAAAGGCCCAGCAACAGGCTGCAGTTTCTAAATCCCCTGAGGATTTTAAGGATCTGGGTGAACCTTCTAATACCTTAACTTCAGACTCACAGCTACAGGAAGTGTAGGAGGATCAGCCTAACTGGTCTCCCATTGTAGCTCAGGAATCACATGGATTTCATGCAGTTCCTTTTCAAGAAGGATTTGTCCCTGACCCTCCTCAGCCCCTTTCTGATTCCTCTCAGGTGCCTGGCAGGAAGCGTTCTGCACCATCAGCCATGTTTATGTCTACAGCAGCAGGCTGTGCCCCCCTAGAGGTGACACAACAAGGTTTATCCTCAGAGTTACGTTATGCCATTGTGCAAACCATTACTCAAGGTATTGATGAGGTGCTGGTACAAAGAGGATTGTTGGCTCCCTTACATCCAGAGCCTTCAAGATCAGATCCTATGCATCAACATTCACATAGGCACAGAGACTATAGGGAGGGATCACGTCATGCATCTCCATCACTTCACAGCGAGGCTTCTCTAGAAGGAAAGGAGGAATTAGGTGAATTTGAAATGTCTGGGGACAAAGGGCTTGCACAGGACAAACCTGCTTACACAGGCTTATTCCGTCCCCACCTTTTAAAGACATTATTACTCAAAGCTTAAATGACTGCTAATATGGGTCAAATAGAGAGATCTACTGCAGACCCTAAGGACTCCCAGGATCTTTGTGCTAGTCTCTTTACGGAGCAGGTTACTACTCAGGAAGTTTTTCCCTCCCCAAAATTTTTTGTAGATGTAATTCAGAGACAATGGGAACAACCTATCTCAATTCCAACACCTAGTGGAATGGACAAAAAGATGTATACTGTGGAAAAGGAGCTTGAGGAGCTCCTCCAGATTCCCACAGTTGATTCTCCCTTGACTAATTTGGCTTCAACAGCCATTCTTCCTTTTGATAAAGCAGAGGGATTGAAGACTTAGGATAGGAAGGTGGATTTGGCTGCACACAAAACCCACCAGTCAGCGGCTTGGGCAATTAGGTCTGCTACAGCAGCTTCATTCATTTCTCGAACATCACTTATATGGTTAAAACAGATGCAGGCCAAGATCTCCCCAGAGGATGTACGTCTTCAACAAGACATCAGTAAGCTAATAGCTGCAACACAGAGTACACAGCTGATGCTACTATTAACGTGGATAAATTTGCCTCTAGGGCTCTAGCGTCTAATGTAGCATCCAGGCACTTGTTATGGCTGTGCAAGTGGTAAGCAGTCGCAAGGTCCAAGTGGTGCTTGGCTGCAGCCCCCTTTAAGGGACGTCAACTGTTTGGAGAAGCACTAGATCCCATCCTAGTGGAAGGGAAGGATAAGAGGAAAGTTCTTCCACAGCTGACTAGGAGACCTGACAGAAGACCTACCCCTTATTACTGTAGGCAGCCCTTTTGGAACACTGAGGCGGGTTTTTCTGCCTCCCAATTCCATAGACAGTATTCCCATGGGGGGGACAGATCACAGGACAGGTCAGGATTTCAAGACAGATCTCGACAATCACAGTCCAGGCAGCCTTACAGGGGTTCAGGGGACGCCCCTACTGCAGTTCCAAATGACTCATGGACTCAGATCCCGATTGGTGGCAGGCTAAAACTGTTTGCCGACCAGTGGAGGGATACCACCACAGATGTGTGGGTATTACAAACACTAACTCTCGGACTGGCCTTAGAATTTTGTTCCAAACCCCCTCATCGATTCATTCAGTGTCTGGTATCCAGGGAACCCACCAAAAAAGCCATGATGGAGTCCGAGATTCAGCATTTGCTGGACATCAAGGCCATCAAACCGGTACCAATTGGACAAAGAGGTTTGGGGTTTTACTCCGTACTCTTTCTAGTTCCCAAGAGCTCGGGAGGCCAAAGGGCGATATTGAATCTAAAGGACCTAAATGTTCACATAAGATACAAGAGGTTCAAAATCACTTTATTCAATTCTGGGTTGCCTCAAACAAGATTATCTAACATCAATAGATCTCAAGGAGGCTTACCTCCATGTCCCCATATGGGTATCTCACAGGAGGTTCCTCAGATTTGCATTTGCAGGCCACCACTGGCAATATCGGGCACTTCCCTTTGGCCTATCCTCAGCCCCAAATACCTTCACCAAATTACTAGACGTGGTAGCAGCACATCTGAGGTCACATCCCATCCGCCTACAGTGTTATCTGGATGATGTGCTGATCCAATCATCGTCTCTCAGGCAGGCAGAACTAGATCTTCAACTCACGATCCAGTCACTGCAGGATCACAGTTTCTCAGTCAATTGGGAGAAAAGCTGTCTGACACTGTCCACCAGGCTTACTCATCTGGGGGCTTAGCAATAGTTCCCTGGGCCTGTTTACACACCAGGCCCTTGCAGTGGCTTCTTCTCCCCAGTCAGAGGTCAGGGCGTAGCAACTCACTGTGCAGGATCAGAGTTCCTCAACAGGTGCTTCAATCCCTGAATTGGTAGATGTCGACGGCCATGGAGGAGGGTTGCCTGTTTCACGATCCTCCCAGACTGGTCTTAACATCGGATACAAATCTCTTCGGCTGGGGAGCGTACCTGAGGACCCAAGTGACTCAAGGCAGGTGGTCTCAGCAAGATCTCCACAACGACATCAATTGGCTAGAGCTGAGAGCAGCTCATCTGACGCTCCGACATTTTCAGACCGAGTTATCGAATCAGCATGTTCTCCTGTTAATGGACAATGTCACAGCCAAGGCACATATCAACTGCCAAGGGGGCACTCTCTCCAAACTCCTTATGTGTGAGGTGAAGAAATTGTGTCTCTGGGCAGAACGACATCTACTGTCCTTGTGGGCGGAACACATTGCTGGGACATCCAACTCTATAGCGGATTGGTTGAGCTGAATGACAATAGACCAGTCTGAATGGTGACTTCATCCAGATCTATTCTACCTCATCACAGCTCGATTTGGGACTCCAACCTTGGACTTGTTTGCCACACCTCAAAACACTCACCTGCCTCAGTTCTTCACCCGGTTCTGGACTCCAGCAGCTGAGGGTATCAATGCCCTTCGTTGTCCATGGCCGGCCAAACTCCTATACGCCTTTCCTCTCATTCCGTTATTCCAGAGGGTGATCAGGAAGATTCTGGAGGAGGAGGCGGAGGTGTTGTAAGTAGCACCGTATTGGCTGAGAAGTCCATGGTTTGCAGACCTGATGTCGCTGTCGATAGCATGTCCCTGGATTTTACCACCGCACAAGGTCTCCCTCAGCCAAGGGGCCTTCAACATCTGGACCCCAGTGGCTCAAGTTGGCCGCTTGGCACTTGAACTGGAGATCCTCAGGAAGGGACACTATTCACCTGAAGTGTTTTCTACCATCCTTGCATCTAATAAAGCATCGACGACCAGGATTTATGACATCACCTCATTCTGTCATTGGTGCACCAAGGTGCATCTGGTACTGACCTCTGCCACAGTTCCACAGGTCCTGGAGTTCCTGCAACGACATCTGGAGAAGAAGTTATCGACTAATACACTTCAGCGACAAGTTGCAGCATTGGCTGCCATCTTGCCAGGTGAAGGACCTATTTTTCTCTCTCTCAACATCCCAAGGTCCATAGCTTTTTAAAGGGAGCTGCCAACCTATTACCACCAACAGTACATAGATACCCGACCTGGGATCTATCCTTGGTTTTACAAGTGCTCACCTTGCCTTCTTTTGAACCACTGTGGACTACGACACTTAGACTGTTTACGTTTAAAGTTGTGTTCTTAGTTGCGATTACATCCGCACGCAGGATATCGGAGTTAGCTGCCCTCTCAGCGTGCCAGGATTTATGCATATTTCACCCGGACAGAGTCATTCTTTGATTGGACCCTACCTTTGTGCCAAAAATAAATTCCTGGTTCCACAGGGCACAGGAGGTTATGTTGCCAGACTTTGCCCCAATCCAAAACATCCAAGGGAAAAGTGCTGGCATACATTGGATGTACACCGAGCCTTGAAGAAGTATATTAAATGCACTGCCTCCTTTAGGAGGATGGAGGCTTTATTCATGTCATTCCATCCCACCTTGATGGGGAAGAAGGTGTCTCCATCCACCTTGGATGTTGGCTCAAGGCATGTATTGCCTTAGCTTATGAACAATAAGCTCGTCCCATGCCACGTCGCATCATGGTGTACTCTACTTGTAGTGCTGCCACCTCGGCGGCCTGGGCTACACAAGCATCAATTTTGGAAATCTGCAGGGCTGCCACTTGGGCTTCCCCTTCACCATTCGTGAGGAACTACAAGCTGGATCAGTACGCATTGGCTGAAGCAGCGTTTGGGAGACCAGAGAATCCTCCAGCCAAGGGAACCCTGGACCAATCTGCTTCCTGCCCTACAACAATTTAGCTTGGGTATATCCCATGCTTGGACTCTCCAAGCAGTGCACAGGACAATGAACCTTAGACTTACCTTGAACATTCTTTCTATGTGCATTGCAGGAGAGTCCAATCCCATCCTGGCTTGTACTGGTCCGGGGTCCAGGAGTGGTCGGTTCTTCGAATGGATTGCATCTTCCCTGCTTCCGGTTTCGTTGAAAAAAACTGAGGCTCAGCCAGAAGAGGAAGGCGTGGCCAAAGAAATTCCAACTCAGTGATGTCAGAACAGACTGAAATTAACCCATGCTTGGACTCTCCTACAGTGCACATAGAAAGAACGTTCAAGGTAAGTCCAACGTTCATTCTATGGGGGTACTGCAGTGACATCATAACTGGATGTTCAATTTAGTTGAATCTATCCAGGCAATCACTTCTTCTTGCTTCCTGTGTTGCTTCCTGCAGATCATCTAAGATCTTTGTTTTTCTGATGCTATTTGATAGGAGAATGTGCTGGAGTCCATTAATTTACAATTAATTTAAATTTGGACAGTATTACAATTTAATTCACTATTTGGAACATACATGATGGGACAATTTGTTTTCTTAATTTCCAGAATGTTGTTTTCATATCTATCTTTATCCATCAGAATGTTCCAACCACTCCTTACAGCCCATTACTTCCCAATTTTAATACAATAGAAGTCATCTAACATCAAATGTTTTCCTGTTTCATTATTGGAAATAAATTATTAGTATAATTTAATCATTAGTTTGTAATAAATGACCATTGAATGTGTTCACTGGGGTTACTTTTTGTTAAAACATGCACACACTCTTAAGATTTGTTCAAGTCTCCATTCCCATTCATTTTTTTTCTCATGGTCTATATACAGATGCAATAGATTTGCAATACTTTTAGGAATATGTTATGTTGCCATCTATCTGTCTTTGGCATTATGTATATCATCACCATATTTAATTAGAAATATTGGTGAAGTATCCAGGACTAAATAGCAGAGGGATGGTCTATCAAACCTCTGAAGGGTACACTGGAACAGCGGTCACCAACTGGTGGTCCGTGGATCACTGATGGTCCGTGAGAAAATTTTGGTGGTCGCCAGAAAAATTATTTGCATTTTTTATATTGCACTAAATCAGGGGTCCTCAAACTACAGCCCCTGGGACGGATACATGCAATGAATGTTTGTGTTGCTGCAGAGAGACTCCCCCTTTGGGGTCTTTTTGTGTGGGTCAGAAGGGGCAGAAATTCTGACTTGGGGTCTGCTTCAGCCTCCTGGTGCGGGGCTTTGGGTGAAGGCTGGAGGGAAGCGCCACTGCTGGCGAAGAGCCGGAGGACCTTATTCCAGTGGGACTGCATCATGGCTTGGAACTGGCTGACTATCTCAGCCTGCTGAGCCTCCAGGTGCTGGTACCTGGCCTTGCACTCCCACAGGTCTTCCCTCTGTTTGGAAAGCCTATGGTTGTAGTCCTCAGTGAGGTGCTTCTGCTAAGCCACCTTCTCAGTCAGATCCAATTTGAACTGAGCCAGCTGTTTTGCCAACTCTTTCTCATGGTGGCTGCTTAGATCCAGCAACTGCTTCCTGTTGGGGCCCTAAAGAGCCTAGGCAGGCAGGCGAGGAATAGTGAGTAGAGGCTGGCAAGGTGCCCGTCGATGTGAGTGACATTGAGTTGGCCACACCCACCCAGTCACATGACCACCTTGCCACGCCCACCCAGCCAGTCATTAGGCAGTTCAAATTAGTGGTCCGCGGGATTTATGAATTTAGTGGTCCCTGACGTCTGAAAGGTTGGTGACCCCTGCACTGGAAAATCCTTAGCATACAAATAATTGATCAGCTACAAAGAAAGGAATAGAGTACATACTGCAAAGTATTGGACCAATATCTGAGATTCATGAGACTATGATAAGGAAGGAGAAAGATATTGGATAGCCAAACAAACAAACAAACAAACAAAAAACCCAATAGTATACTTTAATGACAGACATTCTTACACCAAAATTATTTATAACCTATAAATATTTTTCTTCTTATCTCAGCTGGGCCTTTCTTTTATTTATTTATTTATTCAATTTATATACTGCCCTTCTCCTAGTGGACTCAGGGCGGTGCACAGCCAAAACTAAAATACATAACAATACAAAATTTAAAATTAATTAAAAGAATTATATACTTTGGCCCAAATTAAAACAATGTGAATTAAATTTTAAATTCATTGCCAGAATTTTAACTACTGTATACAGCACAAATTAGTATTATTTATTATTTATTTATTATTTATTAATCAAATTTCTATACTGCCCTACTCCCGAAGGACTCAGGGCAGTGAACAGCCAAGATAAATACATATAATACAAATATTAAAAATCCCTTAAAATTATTAAATATTTTGGCCGAAACACAGATTAAAACATCCAATTTATAAAATCACGAATTAAAAATTTAAAAGAGGAGAGTTAGGCCAGGCCAGCCTGCTGAAATAAAAAAGTTTTGAGAGCACAACGAAACGTGCACAGGTCCGGGATCCTCCGTATCTCTGGGGGGAGCTCATTCCAGATGGTAGGTGCCCCCACAGAGAAGGCTCTCCCCCTGGGGGCCGCTAGTCAACACTGTTTGGCCGACGGCACCCTGAGGAGCCCCTCTCTATGGGAGCATACTGGTCGGTGAGAGGCTATTGGTAGCAGAAGGCGGTCTTGTAAATACCCCGGTCCAATGCCATGGAGCACTCTAAAGGTGGTAACCAAAACCTTGAAGCGCACCCGGAAGACCACTGGGAGCCAGTGCAGCTCGCGCAGGAGGGGGGTCACATGGGAGCGCCACATCGCTCCCATAACCACCCGTGCGGCTGCATTCTGGACCAGCTGGAGCCTCTGGGTGCTCCTCAAGGGGAGTCCCATGTAGACAGCATTGCAGTAGTCCAGGCGGGAAATAACGAGAGCATGAGTGACCTTATTTAACGAGTCCCAATCCAGAAAGGGACGCAACTGGCAAATCAGGCGAACCTGATGAAAAGTCCCCCTGGCCACGGCCGTCATGTGCTCTTCTAAAGACAGCCGTGAGTCCAGGAGGACACCCAAGTTGCGAACCCTCTCCATGGGGGCCAATGATTCGCCCCCAATAGTCAGTGATGGCTCCAACTGACTATATCGGGATGTCAGAAACCACAGCCACTCGGTCTTGGATGGGTTGAGCCTGAGTCTGTTTCTCCCCATCCAGATCCGCACGGCCTCCAGGCACCGGGACATCACTTCAAGGGCATCATTGGGGTGGTCCGGGGTGGAGATGTACAGCTGAGTGTCGTCAGCGTACTGATGGTACTTCACCCTGAAACCACGGATGATCTCACCCAGCGGCTTCACATAAATGTTGAACAGAAGGGGCGAGAGGATCGACCCTTGTGGCACCCCACATACAAGGGGCCTCGGGGTCGACCTCTGTCCCCCTGTCAACACAGACTGCGACCGGTCAGAGAGAAAGGAAGAGAACCACCGTAGGACGGTGCCCCCCACCCCTAACTCCTCTAGCCGGTGCAGCATGATACCATGGTCGATGGTATCAAAAGCCGCTGAGAGGTCTAATAGGACTAGGACAGAGGAACAACCCCTGTCACGAGCCCTCCAGAGATCATCAACCAACGTGACCAATGTCGTTATTATTATAGTAGGGTAAAAGAATATTTCTTTGCATTTATTTTTCATTATTATATGCTAAGAATCCAGGAGCTAAATTTGTTTGTAATGATGTTAATATTGTACATAGGCAACAAAATGCAACAATTTTCCCCAATTTATAATAAAATAAAAAATTATAGAAGAGATATGATTCCTAAGAATTTAATGAAATCCTACACATATTTTTATTGAGTTAGAACAGTTTAGTGCCTTTTCTTTAGTGTTTTTAATTCATCATGCACAAAGGTTCATGAAGCCACTCAGTCACCTGAATTACAAGATATGTGGGAAATAAATTTGATAGAGATAGATAGATAGATAGATAGATAGATAGATAGATAGATAGATAGATAGATAGATAGATAGATAGATAGATAGATAGATAGATAGGCAGGCAGGCAGGCAGGCAGGCAGGCAGGCAGGCAGGCAGGCAGGCAGGCAGGCGGACAGACACAGACAGACAGATATGGATAGATGATAGAATTAAAATTTAATTAAATAAATGAAATCAGTTTGATTTTGATGTAACTGTCTTTAAATATACATAATGAATCATAATTAATTTCTTTCTTTTTCTCTCCTGCTATCCTGACTTTTTGCTCATTAATTATGTACCTAAGGTTTACTTTATCAACATATTTAAGCAACAGTACTTTTTCTAAATCATTATTCCAAATTCTAAATTCTAAAAAGCTATCATGTTTAGTTAAATGTCTTCATGTACCTTCATATACCTATTTTTTTCTAGAAACAAACTCTTTCTTGGTTTCCTGGCAGAAATATCAATTCTTTTAGTTTATATCCCACAACAGTATTTTATACAGTATATGACTAATTTTATACTAAGATTTAGGAAATGTATTCTTTTTCTTTGTTTTCCCATTATTGCAGCATCATGCTAATGTAGTTCCGTGTATGTATTTATTTGGCCCTCCAATATTAAAACAGTAAGATGTTCATGGTGCATAATGTCCCTAATTTATAATAATATTAACTCTTGCTCTTTGTAACAGACTAGGATCCTTTCATATCTATTAAATCCATTAAAATGGAAATACTGTTGGAGTCAATTGAAGGTTATTGAAAGGCATCTTATTTTACTTGCGTACTGTTCCACAATTTATTTATTTATCAATGAGCAGCAACATAAAATAACAATCAAAAGTACATTAGGGAGAGAGAGTTTAAGTATTAATTACCAGTTGGGAGGAGGAGAAGAAAAAGGAGAGGGGTAAATATTAAACGACATTTAATATTAAACGTCGTTTAATATTTAGTAAGGCCACATTTGGAATACTGCATCCAGTTTGGGTCACCACATTACAAAAAAGATGTTGAGACTTTGGAAAAAGTGCAAAGAAGAACAGCCAAGATGATTAAAGTCCTGGAGAAAAAACATATGAAGAACAGTTGCAGAAATTGGATATGGCTAGTCTAGCAAAAAGAAGGACTAGAAGTGACATGATAGCAGTATTCCAGTATTTGAGGGGCTGCCACAAAGAAGAGGGGCCAACTTATTTTCCAAAGCACCAGAAGGCAAGACAAGAAACAATGGATGGAAACTAATCAAGGAGAGAAGCAAGCTGGAATTAAGGATAAACTTTCCAACAGTGAGAACAATTAACCAGTGGAACAGCTTGCCTTCAGAATTGGTAGGGCTTTCATCACTGAAGGTTTTTAAGAGAAGACTGGACAGTCACCTGTCTGAAATGGTATAGGGTCTCCTACTTGAGTGAGAGGTTGGATAGAAGACTTCCAAGGTCCCTTCCAGCTTTGTTCTGATTGAAATAAATGTGCAAATTTCTATATTTAAATCCAGATGATTGATTAGGCCAGAGAAGATCTGAATACAATCTAGCTAACATTATTTTTTAAGGATTTGAAGTTTAATTCTTTTTTTAAAAAAACTTAATTCTATCTTCACCCTAGATATATTGAACATTCTATTTTTACAATTTCAAGTTAATGTTCTTTAAGTTATGAAAAATGATATTAGCTAACTAGATTTACAGAAAGTTATTATCCAAGACACCCCAAATAGTAATATATATATGATGGATGGATAGATCAGTATCACAATGATACAACCACTCTACAACTGCTGTCACAGAGCTAAATTATTTTTCTAAATTTCTTCTGTAAACATTCATGTTATCCTGTGGAGTGCTGATTTACCACCAGCTTAACAGGTATTTAGGAGCTAAGGACTTGGGAAGGAAACAATAGCCAATGGCTTAATACCCAGCCATCAACACCCCAATCAACCAATAAGAAGCTACACCCAACTTGGCACCACAGAAATACAAGAAGTAGAATAGTCACACATTTCAGTAAACAGAAGTTCTCTGAGGATGGGCTCAAGCGTGAATCCAAAAGCTTAGAAGAACAAACTTCTTGTCTGGGTGACCGAACAAGATTATCCTGGGATACATATATTTGCTTTTAAACTTCTTCTAAACCACTCTCTAGAGAGCAATAATCAGAGAGCATGCACGTTCAATTTGGATCAAAAGTGTCAACTTTTATTTGTGTGTTGATTTCGTGAAGTGTAGTGTTTTATACATTTCAGAATGGATCGTCACTCTTTCTTTGAAATTAGGGCATTTTATATATGATTTTCCTATGTTGGCTGAAATTTAATTTTCATCCATAAAGCACATCGGTACCCACTTATTGATAAGCTTAGATTTTCCAGGTGGACTAATGCCGACCACTTAGCATCAAAACTTAGCCAGAATTTAGCTATTCCATAACTATATAACCCTAACTCTAAAATCAAATATAATATTCCGATGACTGATAAAATCAGTTCAAATAAACTAATTAACAAATCAACAAAAGGGTGCCCATAAAATAAGTTATTTCAATTATTCATATAATATTTTATCCCAACCTTTCTTAAAAGAACTCGAGCTAGATTTTGTTTTCTTCTATCCTCCTAAGAGCCTTTTGAAGCAGCTTTATTATTATGTTACTATATTAAAAAATCTAAATTACAGAGGCAGCCTTGTAGCTGAAAAGGAATTTGAACCCTATACTCTTTTAATGTTGAATATTCCAACCATTATAAACTTTTTCTTCTTAAAAACTTCACCCTCTGATCTTTCATATGAATAGTACGATTACAGAAATAACAATTGTAATTAATATACAGAGTGCTTATGGTGGGCGGGGTTGTCTTAAACGTTTTGGTTGCTGCTGGAAAAATGTGCCTTTCAGTGTATATTTCCACACTAATTATGTGTAAAATTGAATAAGACACTGTTTCGGCACTTTGGTTGTATGTCTCAAGAAGGTACCAGTTTGTATTTTGAGACTTAGAAGGAGTGTATTCTACCTTATGGCAGTGTCCCTCTAGTCAGGTCAACAACATCCTAATATTCTAACTTACTGACAAAATGCGATGTGTGCATTGCATTGCGACGGGTTACATCACTGGTCATAACATGATGTAACCCAACGCAGCATGATGTAAGCATCGTGATACATTGGAGGTTTAACGAAACAATTAAAATGTAACATTTAAATTGTAGCTTAGGAAACTTTATTTCTTTTTGTTATTATTGGCATGAGAAGCTTTAACAAATACGGAGCATTTAATAATGCAGTTCTGAAAGTGATTATAAATACATGTTTTATTTCAGAAATTATGAAAAATTATTCTTAATGGTTAGAATAATGGTTATCAGTGAGAACTGATGAACTATACTGAAGTGTATTACAATGCCTCTAATAGTGGATATTGTTATTTAAATAACCAACTTGCTTTATAAAGTAGATTATCAGATGGAATTAATGTTTTTATGATTGTAATCATCATATGACTGAATGTGCTGCTTGTCATACAATTGAATGTCAAGGCACTGCTTTTTACTAGTGGTAATGTACCCTAAAGCTCTTCTCCAGTTCAATTAAGCCATGTTGAGTTGATCTCAATAGGCCTCAATCATGTTTCAGAGTCACTCACAGAAGGGTCTGGGACAATTCTTCATGGCTACATGACCCTGTCCATTTCACCCTGGATTTTCCAGCATGGCTGACCCACCATGGTTCTTTGTCCATGGCTGGTCCTCCACCGCTGATATACTGCTGCCACAACATCTCTTCTGCTTCTCTGAGGCTGCCTAATCGTGGCTGATGCAGCGCAACCCAATTCTTCACGGCCAATTCCTTCCATAGACGATTAAATGTGCCTCTGGTGCTTCTAGTTTCTGGCATGCTTTTGGTGCACTCCCAGTGGTGTTAGGCACACTGGTGCTGGAAAGCAGCAGTAGTATAGGAGGGGCTGGGGGGGCTGCAGTCTCACATTCGCCAGCAGCATTTGGATGGCAACGGGAGGGGATGACAGAGGGGCTTTGCCAGCAGCCTTTGGATAGTGTGTGTGTGTGTGGGGAGGGGGTTTACAGAGAGGCTTTGCCAGTAGCATTCGGATAGTGCATGGTGGGACATGAAGAGAATGACTGAAATGTACTATTCTTATTACCAGGATCTGTTACCTACTTTTCTAGTGAGAGACACACACCAACATGCACACCACTTCTGTGGGTTTCAGTTAAACATTAATGTTTAATCACATTTCATTCATTGGTTTGCTGGGGTGAATTTTACGGTTGGCCATAGAAGTGTGCGTGCGTGTGCGTGTGTGTGTGTGTGTGTGTGTGTGTATGTATGTTGGTGTGTGTTTCTTGCTGGAAAAGTAGGTTTCAGGTTGCTGCTGAGTTACTTTAAAATGATTCCCAACTTCCCTTTTTTCTTTTTCTTTCTGGTTTCCTTTTCATCAAAGTTCAGCAGCTGTGACCACGTCAATCTATCAGATTCTGGTAGCCAAGCAACTGGGATGATCTCTCTCTCTCTCTCACTCTCCCTTTCCCTCTCCCTGTCCCTCTCCCTGTCCCTCTCCCTCCCTCTGTCTCTCTCTCTCACACACACACCATTTTGGAGCTGTGGCTGCTTTCCTGTCAACCCTCACACCCGTCTTTTAATCTCCTCTTGATTTAGCACAACAAGGGTGGTCCCCTTTTTTCTCCCATTCCCTGCCACTTCTCAAAAGCATTTTCCCTTTCTTTTTGTTCTTCTTCCACCTGGGCAATATCAAAAGATCACTGAAATGCTTGGTGCATCTTCCGGAGTTCTGTAGATCTCTATTGTTTGGCGCTTTTGCTGTGTCTTTACATAATGATGTGTTTAGTTTTGCATGCTTGGTTGTCTTGGGAAGTTTTGCTTGGTTGTGGGCAACCCTTTGGCTGGGAGGGCAAGGAGGAAAATTTTTTGCTGGGATGGTGATCCAACAACTTCACCCTCTCTTTTTAAGGGAAGCTATCAAAATCCCCCTCCCCCGGTGCAAAGAACTTCACAATACAAGGAAAAACAAGTGCAAGAGATATTTGGGGTGTGTAAAATAAAAGGAGGGGCAGTTTCTGAATGAAGAGATGTACTGGGTCGGGAGAAGAGGCATATGACATAAGACAACCAAGCATGCAAAACTAAGCACATCATTATGTAAAGACACAACAGTTTATTTTACGTTTACATTTACAAAAATGTAAACAAAGTGAACAAAAGAGAAATCCAAATCAAATCAATATTTGGTGAGACCACCCTTTGTCTTCAAAAATAGCATCAATTCTTCTAGGTACACTTCCACACAGTTTTTGAAGGAACTTGGAAGGTTCCTTCAAGGTTATTCCAGACATCTTTGGGAACTAACCACAGATCTTCTGTGTATATAGGCTGCCTCAAATCCTTCTCCTTATGTTATCCCAAACAAACTCAATGATGTTGAGATCAGAATTCTGTGGGGAAGAAACCATCACTTCCAGGACTTCTTGTTCTTCTTTATGCTGAAGATAGCTCTTAATGACATTGGGTATATCTTTGGGCCATTGTCCTGCTGCAGAATAAATTTGGGGCTAGTCACACATCTCTCTGATGGTATGGCATGATGGATAAGTATTTGTCTATATTTCTCAGCATTGAGGACACCATTTATCCTGTCCAAATCTTCATTTGCAGAAATGCAGCTGCAAACTTGCAAGGAACGTCCACCATGCTTCACTGTTGCTTGCAGACACTCACTATTGTACTTCTCCCCAGCCCTTTGGTGAACAGACTTGCTCCTGCTGCAGCCAAATATCTCAAACTTTGACACATCAGTTCAGAGCACCTTCTGCCATTTTTTGCATTCCAATTCCTATGTTTTCATGCATAGTTGAGTCGCTTAGCCTTGTTTCCATGTCAGAGGTATAGCTTTTAGGTCACAATTCTTCTATGTAGACCACTTCTGGCCAGACTTCTCCAGACAATAGATGGGTGTACCTGGCTCCCACTGGTTTATACCAATTCTCTGCTGATGGCACTGCTGGACATCTTATGATGTCAAAGGGAAGTAAGCATGATATGTCTTTCATCTGTTGCATTAAGTTTCCTTGGCCTATCACTGTGTCTGTGGTTCTCAACATTGCCTGTTTCTTTGTGCAATCTCTATCTTAAGATGTGCTGTTCAAAAGAGCTTGAACAGCATATCTTGAAACCCCAGTCTGCTTTGAAATCTTTGCCTGAAAGAAAACTTGCTAATGCGGTATAGCCACCTTTTGTCTTTTCCTGTGCTCAGTTTTGCTATGGTGTATGACTTGTGACATGAAACTGTCTTCCATAACCTCACCTTAGCAGCAGAGTTTGGTTGTTCCTCATCCAGTTTTAAGACTCCTACACAGTTGTTTCAGTTAATGACTGTGTTCAACCTACATATGAAATTGATGTCTATTAGCACCTTCTTGGTATAATGGTTTAATCATACACCTGACTCTAATCCTACAGTATTCCTGACTTTGTGCAAATGTGCAAGTATAAGAATTGATGCTATTTTGAAGGCAAAGGATAATCACACCAAATATTGGCTTTATTTAAATTTCTCTTCTGTCACTTACTTAATAAACTATTAACACTTCAATTTCTGAAAACATTCTTTTTTTTTATTGAAAAGTTTTATGAAAAGTACAAACATTTTCACCCCCCTTCCCCCCTCACCCCCTCCCCTTCCCACCCTTCCTTCCACTTCCTCCCCCCACCCCCCTCCCTAGACTTCCCAGAACGAGCACAGGGTATAGCATTCACAAACCAAGAACTAAAATGTGCTAACAAATTATTACATTTCATGTTCTCCCTAGGTCCTTAACTCCTTATAACTCAGAAAAAACAAACATAAACTACTTAATATTATTTCATTCATAAGCTATATGAATCTTCTTATACGGATACTTCTTCTGTATGTAATCAATCCATTTTGTCCATTCCGATATATATCTCTCATTTGAATGGTCTTTAAGGTATGATGAAATTTTTGCCATTTCCGCCAAATGCACAACTTTTAATGTCCATTCCTCAATAGTAGGTGGATCTTCCTTCTTCCAGTACTGTGCCACCAGTAACCTGGCAGCCGTTATTAAGTTCAAAACCAGCTTAGTCTCTATTACAGTACAATCCGTAACTATTCCCAACAGAAAAAACTGTGGTGTAAATTTAATTTTTTTCTTCAAAATATTTTGAATAATCCACCATATTTTTATCCAAAAAGCCTTAATCTTTTTGCATGTCCACCATATATGGAAATACGTAGCATCTTCACACTCACATCGCCAACACTTGGGTTGTAAATTCGGATACATACAAGCCAGTTTTTTTGGGTCTAAATGCCATCTATAAAACATTTTGTAAAAATTCTCCCTTAAATTTTGTGCTTGTGTAAATCTTACATTTCTAACCCATATCTTTTCCCATGTTTCCATCATTATTGGTTCACCTACATTTTGTGCCCATTTTATCATACAATCCTTGACTAACTCTGTTTCTGAATCTATTTCCAGTAATGCATTGTACAACCTTTTTATGTGCATTTGACCTTCATCTCTTATTTGCTTTATCAAATTCTCATCCTGCTGCAAAATACCAATTTTTTGATCTTCTCTCCATCTGGCCAGCAGCCATACTGTCCATACTGAAACCAAGTCTTAATAATCCCTTCTTCTTTTAGTTGTTCCATGGATTTTAACTGTAGTCTGACTCCTTCCTTATAAAGGAGTTCCTTATATGTAATCTTATCTTGCTTTTGCTCTAAATTTATGTTCTCTATCGCGTGTCTGGGTACTGTCCATATTGGTAACCTATCATTTAGTTTATATTTATACTTTTTCCAGACACGCAATAGAGCATTTCTCAATATATGACTTTTAAAAGTCTTATCTACTTTCTTATCATACACTAAGTAAGCATGCCAGCCATAAACCACGCCATATCCTTCAATATTCAATATCTTTTCTTCCGTTAAGTTTATCCAATCTGTGATTGCTGAGAGGGCAGCAGCTTCATAGTACAATCTTAAATTGGGCATCTTAAGACCACCTCTTTCTCTAGTATCTTGCAATATCTTTTGTTTAACTCATGGTTTCTTCCCTGCCCACACAAATTTGTTTATGCCCTTCTGCCATTCCTTCAAGTTCTCATCTTTTTTAAGTATAGGTATCATTTGAAAAAGAAATAGAAATTTTGGTAAAATATTCATTTTTACAGCGGCTATCCTTCCCAGCAAAGACAGTTGTAGTTTTTCCAGTTGTCCAACTCTTTCTGTATTTTATGCCATAATGGTTCATAGTTGTACTGATATAATTTCGTATTTGCAGTCATAATATAAACCCCCAAATATTTAACCTTCTTAACTACTTCAAATCCTGTTAACCTTTCTATCTCTTCTTTTTGGCTCCTAACCATATTTTTAGCTATTATTTTTGTTTTAGCTGCATTTATTTTAAAGCCAGATACTTGTCCATATAAGCAGGTTATATCCATCAAGGCTGTAATCGATTGTACCGGTTGGGTTAAGGTAACAACCAGGTCATCCGCAAATGCTCGTACCTTGTATTCATGCTGTCTAATTTTAATTCCCTTAATTGTATTCATCTCGCGTATCTTGTTTAATAAAATTTCCAGTGTCAAAATAAACAATAACGGGGACAAAGGACAGCCTTGCCTTGTTCCTTTTTCTATGTTAAAAGCATCTGTTAAACCACCATTAACTATTATTTGCGCTGTTTGTTTTTGATATATTGCCTTAATAGATTGTACAAATTGTTCTCCAAATTGCATCCTTTCTATTAGTTTTAATAAAAATTGCCAATTCAATCTATCAAAGGCTTTCTCAGCATCCAAGAACACAAGCACTGTGGGGACCTGGTTGTTCCTTCCCAAATACTCTAATAGGTTAACAATATGCCTTACATTACTCTTCATTTGTCTACCATTTATAAAGCCAATTTCTGAAAACATTCTTAATTTACAGCATTTTTGCACAACTGCCTAACACTTTTGCACAGTACTGTATCTATGTTACACACACACATACACACAGACACTCAGAGTGGTACCTCAATACTCAAGGGCTTCAAAACTCATCGGATTTGGTACTTGATGCATTTTGAGGCAAAAATATCCTGAAACTTCTCATTTCTTGGTACTCAACACACTGTAATAGGAAGAGGGGGATGGCCACGGAGAATGGACAGGAAGTTAGCCAAGCCAGGAAGATCACTATAAAAAGAGGTGGGGATTGGCTGTAGAGCGTGGACAGGAATTTGGACATGTTGGGAAGATTTCTGCCATAGAGAAGGGCAGATAGGAAGTCTTTTCTGGCCAAAAAAAATAAATAAAATAAAATCACATGTTAAGTCACATGGTTTGTTTTATACTCATCTTTTTTAGTACTCGTCATGCTTCCTGGTATCAATTAACATTGAATACCAAGACACCATTGTGAATACACACACACACACACACATTTATAATAACATAATCCTACTTACATTGGATTTCATGTGCTTATTAATATTATTAACTAAGAATAGGGTTGCAAAATAATTATATTAATATTATATGAAATTTATCATGTATTCTGAACAATAAGCAGTATAGAAATGTACACATTTCTTAAGCCTGTCTTTTTAAAATACAGAGGCATTGGAAAGGGGATGACAAAGATATGATAAATAACAGAGAAATCATTGTATTTTCTTTCTGTAAAATGATATGGTTATGAGAATTTGAAAACAAATTAGAAATTTAATTAAATATGTGAACAGTGAGGTCTAACCAAACAATAACAATATAACCACATTAAGAATAATTATTAGATCCACAAAAATAGAATGCAGATAAATTAACAGTAATGAGAAAATGATCTCACTGTCAAAGGTTACTTTGGGAATAAAAATGAAATGAGAGAAGTAGTAAAAATTAAAAATTAAATATTAGTTATACTGAATAACTGCCCAATGCATTGATTACTAAACAGTACTAATAAAAAGCTATGCAATCTCTGATTCTTGAGCAATAAATAGTATATAACAAAAGATAAATAAGCATTATCAGGCTATTAAAACACAATTAAAAATGCTGTAATAGCATGTTTGGCACACATATTAATAGAAACTGCTTAAGACACCCATTATGGTTGGTTTATTTGTTTGAGTATTATTGTATTTTCTACAGAAATTCACACTATAATTTTATCAACAGGGTAATTTAAAATGTATCTCATTTTATAACAAATTTATATAGACAGAAAGAGACAGACAGACCAACCAACAAAAAGACACACACTCATTTTTCATTTTCCTAAAAGAAGTTCCACATGACTACGCAAAGAAAAGCAGCAAAGAAATGATAAATTAATGTAAAAATTGTAAAAATAAATTGTTCCTGTAATGTTAAATTTTGAAGTGTTGGCTCCCAATGCAACAATGCATATATACCACCCAAAAACAGTAGCTACATCACACTAAGATGGTAGATTAGAAAACATGACTTTAGTTGGGGGTGTACTAGTTTCCTGGACTAAGCTTTCTTAATATCGAATGCAATTACTTCTCAACTTTAGCTTTGATCCTGATATTCCATATCCTTCTATTTATAAAAAGCAACTGGGATCTTTAGAACAAAGGAGTCGGTTGACTTTTCCCTGCAGTTTCTGGTTTGTCTCTCCTGTCACTTTATAGGCTTTTTCAACCCCAGTTCTAAGCGGCTTATTTAGCTTTGTCAGATTCACTCTATGATAAAAGCATACACACAAAACAGTATTGAAACTGGAGTGCCTTATCTCACTCAATAAAAGAAGGATAATCCATCATAGACAATCTTCACTTAAGAAAAAAGCACAATAGCTGTAGTCTCCTAGTAGTCCACAAATTTCCTGAAGGTCCTTTTAATAGCTTGCTTGCTTATTGATTTGTTTGTTTGTTCGACTAATATTAGCTGCCCATCTTATGCACCATATCCATGGGTGGCTTTCAAACAACAATTAGAACAAAAGAAAAAGTAAAATCAGGAGTATCCAATGACATACATATTAAATAATACTGGTGTCTATATATCCATCCTATTTTAGCCATATTAATGAAGTGAAAGTTCTTTATAAGCAAGTATTTCTGACTGAGCTGCTATTTATTGGGGAAATGTTTCTCAGTAATGCTACAGAAGATAATGAATGTATGCTGGCATGTCACTATTCCCACTGCCAGCTTCCTCTGAGCAGATCTGAAGGTGCTCTGTCTGATTCTGGTAATCAGGGCTGGACTGGATTGTACCTAAAAATCCTCAAACCGACATTGCAATCCCCATGATTTAAAAAAATGCTTCAGTCCCATATTGCGTTATCCTGTTATTTGGATTTGTTTTTAAAGTGAATGTTTTTACTTCCCTTTTGCTATGCACATATTTAATATATATTTTCATAATGATCCAAAGACTTAAACTGTTTCAGCAAGAATTTTTTTTTCTGATCAGAGGTAAACTCAAAATACCTTTATGAATGGCAAAAATAAAATTATGATTGAACACAATGCTATATCTGAACAAATTGGTTTTGATTTTTATATATTGGATTATATTTTTATTTCAGTATAAAATATTTGGAAATCTTCAGAGGTTGAATACTGTTGCCAATTTATACAACAAAAATATTATACAATGCCTATCTTCTACATAAGACAAAAGCATTGTATATTATTAAAAATAATAGCAATAGCACTTAGACATATATATATATATATATATATATATATATATATATATATATATATATATATATATATATATATATATATATATATATATATATATATATATATATATATATATATATATATATATATATATATATATATATATATATATATATATATATATATATATATATATATATATATATATATATATATATATATAAAATATATATCACCCCATAGTGCTTTACAGCATTCTCTGGATGGTCTACAAAGTCAGCATATTACCCCCAACAATCTGGGTCCTCATTTTACCAACCTCGGAAGGATGGAAAGCTGAGTCAACTTTGAACTCCATCAGGATTGAACTCCAGGATGTAGGCAGAGTTTGCCTGCAATTCTGCATTCTAAGCATTGCATCCCCAGTAAATTATATACCTGTTTGTATATTCCACATTCATGTTCCTTTTCAGGTTTTTAATGTTGGCATTGTAGGTTGATGTGTGGCACTAAAGCAGTCCATTCATGTCATCTCTTTGATAATATAGAAATGAAATTCCATTAAAAGAGCCTTGATAGTACAGTGGTCTACACACCCTGTTATTAACACAGCTGCCTGCAATTTACTACTGGTTCGAATCTCTCCAAGGCTCAAGGTTGACTCAGCCTTCCATCCTTTCTAAGGTAGGTAAATTGAGGACCCAGTTGTGGGGGCAATAAGCTGACTTTGTATAAATATACAAAAGTATGAAGGCTATTGCTTAACGCATTGTAAGCCGCCCTGAGTCTCCGGAGAAGGGCGGCATATAAATCAAATTAAAAAAAAAAAAAAAGGCTATATGAGGCAGATAGATTTCAGTTTTTTTGCTACATAAAAGTCTGTTTGGTTCAAGATTAAAGTTTAAAATGTACACACAGATAAATCCATCTATAAGAAGAGAGAGTAAGGCTGGGTGTTTCTTATGGAAAGCTTTAACAAAGATATAAAGCATTAGATTGGAAGAAATTGTCATAATTGTCTATCAAGGACTATAGTTTCTTTTTGAAATGTTTCAATGCAATAGAATTATACAAAATTCTCCACCTTATATAAGGTGCTGTTTTTAGGGGATTGGGTGCATGTGATTAATTGTGTTTTGGTTGTCATGGTTAATTCACATCTTTTCAAAATGCAGTGTGTTAATCATGTGAATACTATTTGTTCATATTCAGATGTGTTTTTGTCTGAAATCAGCTTTGTAAAATAGATTTTGACCTACAAGTTGTCGATTGTATAAAGTGCTAATTGACTATATGTTCATATTGATCTATTAGCAATTATTATGATAACAAAAGCCACTTTGCTATAGTGGCATCAGGCTAGGATCTAAGAATCTGTCCTAATCTCATGTTGGCCACAAAGCCAGCTGGGTGACCTTGGGCCAGTCACTTTCTCTCAGTCCTAGGAAGGTGGCAATGGCAAGCAACTTCTGAAAAAGCTTTGCCAAGAAACCTACAGGGATTTGTCCATGCAGTCTCTGAGAATCAGACTGAACAGAACAACAACAAAAAATCAGTCTTAAGGATAATGTATGGAATTTGTTGGAGAACATTATTCAATTCTAATTGTTGATTCACACAGTAGAATTTTCCCCTTTGAACAGCAAACCCAAATAATACCTAATAAACTGTCTATGAAATTTTTCTTATTTTCAAATACTGTAGGTTTGCCATGAAATATTGATGGCAACTTCTTGTATTTCTTGGGATCCAGGTTCAGTGTGGTTAGGGTTAAAATATATCTTGAATAACTTATATTGAATTTCATAGTTGTTTTCATCATGTCTCCATTTCTTAAACAGCTTTCATAAAAGTCCATTTGATCTAGCATGTACTGAAAATGGAACTCTCAATGTAAAAAAGAAATATATACATATCAATTTCATTTTTTACCAATCAAATTTAGTCAAACTAACAGCATTAACACAAGATAACAGTTTTTTCCCCACTAGCATTTTTAAAAAAATGTTGGAATATTTTTAAATTTATGTTTCTATGGAATTTGCAACCTTTATTTTTCCAGTACAAATGTTGACTTTTTTGTGTGTATTACATTTTTTTTTCTTTTGCAATTTCCGGATCGTTTTCTTTAAATTTTGGGGAATTTGTCATTTTCAAATTATCTTTTTTCCCTTTATTCTTCTGCTCCCTTTGAACCTAGGAGCCAACACAAAGAAAAGCGCAGATGATATAACCAGTACTGATCGTGGGGAAGATGAAGGTATTTTTGTTGTTGTTTTCCCCCCCAAAAAAACCCGCAGTCCTGATATGCATGAACATAAAAATTTTCCTCTCCTTTATTTAATCACACACGTTTTGGTGTGGTGTTTTATTTTTGTCTTATCTAAAATCCACCTTCCTTTTTTTCTAAAACACAAATTAGCATTTAGATTACTGCAATTCCTATTTGAGATAAGAGTTCAAATTATCTATAATATCTGTGAAGTGAGTAACATAAATGTTATTTACAATCAGATGCTTATTCCAATTCCCAACTTTTAAGTGGGAAGAAAAGAAATGGAACCGAAACCTTGCATGTTCTGTATATTTTCTTTTTCTTTTCTCTTTTAGTAGTTTGTAAATTCACCTTCACATTATTTTTCTTCTCTTTCCCTTATACTGGATGCAATTTCACCCCTCTTGGGTTTCTTTTTTCTTTTTTTCTTACCTTCAATATGTAACAAGTCAAGGAAATTCACTGATGCTTTTAACTTGCTTTGTTTTATTTTTTGAAGCTTCCTTCTTTTGCATGTAATTGGGGCAAAATTGCCTCCACCATTTATTCCCGCATTTCTCTTGAAAAGCTATTTTGTGAGTTTATACAATAGTCAACAAATGATATCTGTCCTATATGGAATTCTATAACTTGCACGTTATTGTAAAATTACAAGGAAACCTATTTCTGTAAATATTTTAATAGCATCCGTGGGATGTTATGATTACAGCTGCTCAGGCAGTATCAGCTATGACAAACTGGTAGGTATATATTTTTAATTTTTAGGGATATTCTTTAAATTACTTGATAATTATCAAATGCAAGGGATTTGGAACTTTCCTATGGATTTAGTTAATTCTTGCAGACCATTATATTGTACTATGCAAAAATGCCTTTCTCTAAGTAAAATAAGTCAGAAAGATATATACATTATAGTAGACTAGTCTTATTTTTTTTACCTGCATACTTTTTCAAATTTCTGTAAAAAAAAGCAATTCAGCCAGAACCTTTTTAAAATATATGTCTTTGATATATTGTGATGGTTTTACAGATTTAAAACAAACACAGCCAACATTACATTTCATGATAGAAGTTTGCACTGAGTGGCATTGTAAAAGTACCAGTATTTTCTATCTATGGTTACCTTTCCGTGGGATGATATGATGAGCTATGAAGCCTGCAGAGGATCCATGTGAAATTAGGGTGGAAACTTATGCCATAAATGTAAAATTAATTGAAATACCCATTTGTTTTAGGAATGTGTACTTTTGACAGCTTCTCTTGGTATGGTCTTGTTTTAGGACTCTCATCTGATTTTTCATATCAATTTTCATATCTAATACATTCTACACATATTTTACCAATTTGTCTTTTATTCAATTCCATTCAGAAATGTGTATAGTATGGTGGGATCACCTTTTAATATCCTACTTCTCAAGATTCAGGATGATTTCTATTTTTTAGAAATGTAGCTGCTAAAATATCTGCTTCTTGGGTAATGCAACAGTTATCTTATTTTTCCTTGCAGTCTTCAACTATTTTCAAATATAATGAAACTAGGTGTTTATTCCATATTCAAATATAGGATTGTGGGATCCCAGAAACAACTTAATTCTAGTTATAAGACTATTTCACCTCCCACTGAAAATTCTTACATAAATATAATAACAGCATATTACAATATGTGATATTTCTGAAAAAAAACATTATTTCAATCTGTAGCTAAGTAAAGATATCAGATCTGAACAATTATCTGGTGATATATTATCCAGACAAATACATCTTCGTTCCTTTTGATTGTGATCCAAAGTTACTTCTAGTTAATAAGTTCATCAATTGCAAAAGCAAATAAATCTTCAAAGAAAGATGTTCAAACCAGCAAAGCCAACTCTTTGCAGTGCTTAGCAATCAGTTGTATGGTTATTTGGAATAGATTGTGAAATGTGTCTTGATCTTGATTTATTATGCTGCTCTTTGTAGTATAATATAGTCATTCAAACCAATGGCAGTACATTTGAATGATACCAGGGCTTGCTTGATCTAGCATGATTGTGCCTGGTACATTGGGAGACGTTAATGGTCAAGAATATGTAAGAGAAATTGTTCTGTAAAGGCAACTCGGGGAATAAGTGCTGTTTAAATTGGTATTTTTTAATTGGCACAAATCATTTTGCTGACTATGTGATTCATTGCATTAATTGCCAATGGTAGTAGAGATGGAAAAGCTAAGCAGGGTTGGATATGGTTAGTTGTTGGATGGAGGATTACCAGTAAAGTAGAGTTAGAAGTTGAAAAGAACATTCTAAAAGAAGTCAATGGCAAAACATATTTATTACACAATGTACTGTTGAACTCCTGGGTGTCTCTAAGTAGCTTATGTTACATGGACATATAATGTGCTTTGAAAGAAGGAATAAAGTATCTGTCAAAAAAATTATATTCTGCCTAGATTTTTTTGTACTTTGAATGTTAGTTGATGGTGAGAGGGGTAGTAAGAATGTCAGTTTGTTGTGTTCAAACTACATACATTCTTTATTTCATAAATTGCAGAAAACCTTGTTTAATAAGCTAACTGAATATTGGAAATGAATATTGCACTGTGGATTTTCTAACAGCTAAAAAATCTATTTTTATGTTGTTTGCGTATTTGAGTATTGGGCATATTCTGTTACCTTTTCAGTCCTACAATCAACTGTATTCTGTATAAATGATACTTTAAGTATTTTTTTCCAAAGTTCTTCCAGAAATCATATTTGCTTTATGTTATTGTTTATAACCAAAGAGAAATAGAGGTGATCATATAAGAAATACATTTGAAATGAAAAAATATGCAAAATTAGCTCTTTGGAAGTAAAAATAAAAAGACTATGATTTTTAAATTTAATACTTGTATTACTTTCTTGTGTTTTCCTTACTTGTATTCTTTTCAGATATACATGATCAGAACAGCAAGAAACCAGTGATGGTCTATATTCATGGTGGATCATATATGGAAGGTACAGGGAATATAGTTGATGGCAGCATACTGGCAAGCTACGGAAATGTCATTGTTGTAACCATCAACTACAGGCTAGGGGTTCTAGGTAAGTGATTGTTTTCCCCTCTTATTCCTCTTTCCCCAGCAACTTCTCTCCTTCTCTCTCTTTAAAAATCATTAGTTCCTGATTTCATTTATACTTACCATTACTGAGAGGTTTTTTCTGATAGTAAAAAAAAAATGTGTTTGGCTATTCATTCAGCAAATGAGCTTCACTGGATTAAATGAGACTTATTTTCAAGTATCTGCCTACAACCTTAAACCATTAAACCTATATGAGGTATTTTAACTTTTATTTTTTTTGCATTGATTTAAGTATAGGGACCCTTTTTATGACAGTTAATGTGGTTTGGTGAAGATAATGCTTTGTCATGTTGGAACATTTCGGAGTCTAAGATTCAAAATTATGACTATACCTTTTTATGACTGCACCACTTCGTTACTCTTGTATTCTAAGGAATAAAGACTTGATCCATGTTTTGTAAAGTCAACTAAATAATCTTGTTGGAATCCAGTTTTGCTCAACTTCTTTTCCTGTAATTTTCCACTTTACTTCCATAATTCCAAGATACAATGGCTCAAGAAGTTAACACCAAAATACTTTAAGGAATTGTGGAAGGTTAATATAGCTTCTTTGTGACTTTTTTTGTTTTTTTAAAGTTAGAAAATTGATTATGAAACCAATTCATATTGTTAAGCATAGTGTCTTTTTGTGGCTGTTTTGGTGCAGAACTCACAGGCTATGTGGTGTAATAAAGGTTATCTTGACCATTCATTTAGCAATCATTTGAAGTTGCCATTGCACTAAAAAGGTAACTTACAACCAGTCCTCACATTTATGATAGTCAAAGTTTTCCTGCAGTAATGTGACTGCAATTCTGAGATTTGGCAATCAGCATGAATTTATGATGGCTGTAGTGTTCCAGGGTCAAATTATTGCTTTTTGAGACCTTCCCAGCCAACTTCTGATATCAATATCTATGAAGAAACCAACAGGAAAGTTAAGAATGGCAATACTGTGATGTCTCGCTTAATGAACATGATGATTTACTTAACTACCACAACAGAAAAAGGTGTAAGATCAGATAGCTTTACTTAATAATCCCACCACTTAACAACAAATGTTCTGTTTCCAATTGTAAGTAAAACACAATTTGTAATATCAATTCAAGATGGCTGCACTAAGTTTTATTGTAACTCAGTGACTTCTATATTTCCCCCCAGTAGAAAGCTTCCTTATAATCACTCTTTATAATTAATTCATCCCAATGACTTGCACTAAATAAAACTTTACTGGAATATTTCTTCTTATATTTGTAAATGTGTTAACATATACAGTTGTATTTGTATTTTGAACGAAAGGAAGGAAGATAAAATGTAAGATATACTACTACTTAGAAAAATGCACCTCTTGCTACAATTGAATTATATTTCTAGATTTTGAACACTATGAACGAGTGTGTTTGCTAGTCTCTGAAGGTCAGCATGATTTCTCACTGCTTTTAAGCTTTTTCAGAAGTGTTAAACAGCCCTGTTAAAACTTGCAAAACATTAGACACTAACTAGTTGCTTCTTGCTAATATACTGATCAATTTGTAAGATAAATATCTATATGCATGAACTCATACACACATAGGTGGTATCTATGTCTCTTTATTTCTTTTCATGATTAAAAAAATATCACAGTGATCTGTTTTCTTCAATTAGCTGAAATACATTTTCCATTAGCATATGACTAAGATTATATATACATATATAAATATAGTCTAGCTTCTGTTAAGAGTTTTTTTTGTGTGTGTGAGATACCAGTTATGGTTTTATTTTTAATGAAATTCCACCCAAAAGAAATATATTCAGTATATTGCAAATGCACTTGGTTTCAAGACTTTACTTAGAGCAGATAGTTGGCCTGTTGTTGTAATTTTTCATATTTTCTATATGTGCATCATTGTGAAATATTTTTCCAAATTTTATATACATAACAATGCACATAATGTCACATATTATTTGATGGATATGATAAAATTTGGATTTAATTCATGTTTGCTACAACTATAGTTTTCTGATGTGACAAAATAATATCACGATGGCTTTATCTTTACTGTTAAGAATCTTGAACTAGTCTAATGCAAGGAATACCTTTACACAAAACAATTAATATTTTGGTTTCATTCTCTGAATTTTAATGCTGATGACTGAGGCAATTCTCAGAATTGGAATGCTAGGAAAATATTTGCTAATAAATACAACCTGATACTGAATTTTAGAGATTCAACATTACAGTAATGTTCATATTTTGTTACTAAAGTGGGCAGTGTTGTTGTGTTAGTAAAGGCCCTCATTTTCAACCGATCCTATTCTATCCAGGTTATTCTTTATCAGAAGTCAAATTCCAGGAGAGCAGTGGGTAACAGTGAATTCTGTGAACATATTGTGTAGTCATTAAATTTGGACTTGGAATATCTAGATCTAAATCCCCACTTCATCACAAAACTCATTGTTTGTTTTTTTTTCATCTCTGTTGTACCTAAAATTCTGTTTCAAAGATCAAGTTATGCAAGAATTTCATATCTCACCCTCACCTCCTAGAGAAAAACTGTGATGTAAATGCTATAAATATATGGATTTGTCAATATAGTAATTATGGCTTAGAGTCTAGAACATAATTTGTATCCCAAAGGTATCATTTAATTGTGTCTAATTAAAAAAAACTGTGCCATCAGATATTTATAAAACTCACATATATGTTCTTAAATGCAAAGATACATTCACATATGCTTCCAAGTTTTATCTATAACATGCAACAGGAAAGTAAAAATGTCACAAAATGGAAGAAACGCAGGTCTGAATTATTCCGTAGTCAGTATCTATGGCTTCAAAAACTGAAGGATCTATGAAAGCATTATGACTATCTTTTAAGTACAAAAAAGTGTTGTATACGTGAGACAATATATTCAAGAAAGGCCCAGTGGATGTAGAAGAGGGAATAGTTAAAGTTAGTAAATCTCAAATCTCCCAACATTATGATTTAATTCAACTCCTCATCTTAATTCAGCAGAAGACTCATAGACATAGATAGGTTAAATTCAAATCTTCATTATATATGACAAAGAAGCAATACCCATCAATTGATTTCCCACTGCTAGTGCAAAAATGTAAAAAAAATGTTTATTATCCCATTCTTCTAAATTAATACTTGGTATGGAGCTTAGTGTTTTGAAGCTGAGCACCTATATGTTTTCATATCTACTCTAGCTAGGTCTTCCCTTACTGTAGTATATTAATCTCAATTTTGTTTTTTGTTGTTGTGGTTTATTAAGTAAAAAATGGAAATACAGAGATGAGGGTTGCTTTTTTTTCTACCATATTGGCAATAATTATAACATTTTATGTGCTTTTTTCCCTTTCACGCAATTTTATATTAAACAGAGAGTAGATTGTCTTTAAGGCTAAAACATAAATGTTTTAATAATTTAACCTAATGTAAACCCAATTGCTTCCATTCCTGATATTATGAAAGTATTAAACATTGATATATGCTTTTCATTGCTTCTATATTTTGTTGTGTCAAAACATACATGGATTATATTACTTACTTGATATTAGATGTGTGCTTAGGTAGCATAAGGTTTGATTAAACCCGCATGTAAATTCTGGGCAGAATGCCCTTTATTCCATACATTTATAAAACATTATCTATAGTCATTCATCCAATATACAGTAATATGAATTATATCTAGTAAAAGTTGCAGTTCATCATAGTGGCCAATGTATGATGTTCTTTGACAAATGAAGCTTTTCATATACTCTTTAAATGTAAGAATTTATATTCAAGAAATTTGGATCACCCATTTACCTATAGAAATCAATGTATCCATTAACAAATTAAATTCATCCACCAAAGACAACAGTTAATGTCATCATACTAAAAATTACATTGAGGAGTCCTTTTAATCCATTTTGATTTCAACTTCATAAGCATTAATCTTCCCTACCTACTTACTAGTGAAAGTTGATTTTTTGAATCAAATTACTATGATTACATTGTAATTGTAAAATTTAACCATATTTTATCATTTCCATAAAATTGCTCATTAAAAATTGTAAATGTTTAAGCTGCTCAGTGTTAGTAATGAAAGATACACAGCACGTTCAGAAAGTATTCAGACCTCCTTCATTTTTTTCAATTTTGTTATGCTGCAGCCTGATTCTACAGTTGTTGAAATTCATCTTTTCTCATTGATCTATACTCAGTACCCCATAATGACAAAGTGAAAAGAAAATTTTAGAAATGTCTGCAAATTTACTAAAAAGAAAAAAACTGAACTATCATATAGGCATAAGTATTCAGACCCTTTACTCAGTACTTTGTTGAAACACGTTTGGCAGCATACCCAAGTCCTTTTGGGTATGATGCAACAAACTTTGCACACCTGGATTGGAGAATTTTCTGTTATTCTTCCTTGCAAATCTTCTCAAGCTCAGTCAGGTTGGATGGTGACCATTGGTGGACAACAGTGGTGAAATCCAATTTTTTTTACTACCGGTTCTGTGGGCGTGGCTTGGTGGGCATGGTATGGCTTGGTGGGCGTGGCAGGGGAAGGATACTGCAAAATTTCCATTCCCACCCCACTCCAGGGGAAGGATACTACAAAATCTCCATTCCCACCCCACTCTGGGGCCAACCAGAGGTGGTATTTGCTGGTTCTCTGAACTACTCAAAATTTCCACTACTAGTTCTCCAGAACCTGTCAGAACCTGTTGGATTTCACCCCTGGTGGACAACCATTTTCAGGTCCCTTCAGAGATGTTCAATAGGGTTCAAGGCAGGGCTCTGGCTGGGCCACCCTAGGACATTCACAGAGTTGTCCCTAAGCCACTCCAATATCTTCTTGGCTTATGCTTAGGATCATTGTCATGTTGGAAAGTGACCTTCTGCCCAGTCTGAAGTCCTGAGCACTGTGGAATTGGTTTTCATTGAGGATATCCCTGTACTTTGCTCCATACAGCTTTCATTCAACCCTGACCAGTCTCCCAGTCCCTGCTGCTGAAAAACAGTCCCACAGCATGATGCTGCCACCACCATGGTTCACTTTTGGCTTGATATTGGGCAGGTGATAAGCAGTGCCAGGTTTCCTCCGGATACAATATTTAGAATTGAGGCCAATTGATTTCATTCGACCAAAGAATCTTGTTGCTCACAAGGACTTGAGAGTCCTTCAAGTTCTTTTTTACAAACTCAAAGTGGGCTTTCATACATTTTGCACTGAGGAGAGGTTTCTGTCTAGCCACTCTTCCATAAAGCCCAGACTGGTGGAGGGTTACAAAAATGGTTGTCCTTCTGGAATTCTGTTCCATCTCCACACAGGATCTCTGGAGCTCAGTCAGACAGACAAAAGTAAATTGGGTTTGAATACTTCCTGAATGCACTGTTTACTATACACTGAATATATTATTCCTGCAAATCCAATCATAACATCTAATCTGTCTTTAATGTGTGCATCCATGTATTTTACAAAAATGCATCCATGTTCACTAGATGTTAAAAACTGCCAAATTTCTAAAAAAAAAAAAAAAACAGCTGCTGGAAGAAAATAATACATTTGAAAACACATTAGCCTGTAATCTTCATTTCCTCAGCCCTTCCACTTGTAATGTGTTTAAAGCTTCACATCCATCTTCATTCTCTTTGTCTAGACATTCTTTAATTGTGTTTTCAAAATGTCTAAGAAACTGTGCAGCATATATGACTGATGGAGAAAAATATCTTTATCTTCTCTACATTTTGCAGTACTACTTTCACAGGCCAGGCTTTTGAGGGATCATAAATACTAAATGCTCTAAACCATAACCGTATTAAGAGACTTGTAGTGGGAGCTGCTTAGCCGTATAGCTCAGTCATATACTGAGCTATTGCACTGACATGACTTACATTGTACAACCAATCCCCAGACTGTTTGAGAAGCTTAGATAGCTGGACTACTGAAGAAGATAAAGGGGGAATTAAGAGGTCTTTTATTTCCATGTTATGCCAGAAAGAAAAGACCATATTAAAAACATCAATGCAGGTGATGCACATTAAAAATACCAATAAAGCACTAAATTGAAATTCAATGCACATTTGCACTACAGTATAAATCCTTATCAGACTGAATGTCAAGGCTTACTCAAATAAGTTTATGTGGAGTGCAAATTTCAAACTAATTCACATTAATGATTATAAAATAAGTTGGAAAATAGTTTCCAGGATTAATTATTATTTAAGATTTTTATAGATTTAGGCAAATCCATGCTATCATTTTATCCCAGTGCAAAGATAGTCCACTAAACGTTTCATAAATATGTTTGAATGCCTTTGCTGTATCTCAGTATTGTAAAGCTTAGACAGGCTCAAAATGTCTTAAGTTAACATAATGTGAATTGATGTTTTCCTTAATATCCCAAATCAAGATACTGTGTACAGAAATTGTACTCATAGTAATATGCATCAAGGAAGTGGTGTAAATAATGACTTTTGTGCTGGTAGTCTTCGGAATTCAATTTGTTCTGCCAGATTCCTTTACAACCATCTCCTTTAGTCTTGCCCTGGTCTATTTGCCTAACTTGAGCTTCTTTTGGGTGAAAGGAAGACAAGAACTTTGATTCCTGCAACCATTTTTAGTAGGTTGGTCAACTGGTTGACCTAGGAAGTCAACACCTAGGCCTTGAAACTGATTCAAGCATCCTAATTTAACACATTAGCTGAAAAAAGTCAGCTTTTAAATTTATGAAGTCTATTTAAAGAATTATTTCCCAGTAGTCATTACTCCCACAGATGCCCTGGTTTCTTGTTTCCTCTTCTTATGGTAAGTATCTTATTAGGTGGTTTATCGCTCCCATGCTGTTCCTTACAGCTATATTCTTTTCTCAATTTCCAGTTCTTCAGTAGCACTTCCCATCACTTGCATCACTTGCATTTTATAGACACAAATTATGAACAACCACTAGATAGCTATTGAGAGATACAACCCTCTTCCTCCAACTCTTTGATGCCAGCCATGATATTAAATTGGTCAATTATGAAACTGGAAAGAAAAAAAAAAGAGCATAACCAAAGTGCATATATCAACTGGAAGTACTTGGTTAAACTCATATTATCTGTTAAATCTGAATGTATGTAATGCACATTATTTTAGTTCTTTGTTTAATAATAAAAATTGCATTGATTTATGTAAGTCAAATGCCATGAATTGACACAAATGATAAAAAAAGTGAGCATTGCTGAGCAGGGCCTACTTTTAACCTTTACATCAGGAATATTGATCTCCAATAATGTTATACATCAACCTGTATGGATTGTTTTCCATTAGGACCTTTAATAACATGAAGGATATGCTGGGTTTCTGAACAATTTAATTAAAAGCCAAGTCATGCTGTGTTTTTTCAGATCTATCTTCTCTGCTTTGGACATTTACAGAGTATGCCATACATACCCAATAATCAACTCTACTCCTGCAGAGCTAAACTATTATATCACTAAATCATGTAAAATTATTCTGCAATGTCTCTCATATGGAACACCTAAGATGTATTACTCCTATTCTTAATCAGTTCTTTGACTGGCATCTAATTTTCCTGATGTTAACGGAAACATAGTTTTTATTGAAGCCAAATTCTTCTGTTTAGTAACACAGGTTCATAAAAGCATGTTGCATAGTTAATTTGTCATCCCCCACACTCTATTTTGCACTTTGTTTTACCTTTAATTAAAATTATGTACTACAATTATGTACTTTGGTAATTTTATTGATTGAGGAAGAGCATACACCCTATTTAAGAAATAGATTACATCCCAAGCAGTTGTTTGTAAGTCTGTTTTGTCTAACAAGCATAAATCTATGCCCAGTGTAGAGCCTGCCTTGCCCGGGTAGCACTCCAGTGGGCTTTGGGTCATGGCAGGAGAGGGCATAAGGGGGGAATGCAGGAGAGGGTGGGAGGAAGTTGGTTTCTGGAGTGTTGCATACACACACATATGCAGTATGTAGGAAGCTGTTCCTTTCCTGTCATCTCCCAATTTCTTTTCCTGCCTTCTCCCACTGTTTCCCAGCATTCACTGGATCTGTGAGGTTTTGCTGAAATGGTTCCACTTTGTGTGGGGTGGGGGTGGGGAGAAGTGTGTTTTACCTGTCAACAGCTCCAGCCTAGAAGGAACCAGGGTTTGGAAGAGGATGACAGAATTCCACATATGTATTTTGCCAATATAAACAAACCTGTCTGCCCTATCTTGACTTGTTCATGTGGGACAGGTTTGTTCACATCAGCAAAAGTTTGAAATTTGAAAGTTATTAGAGTAATGTATAGGGCTTTAACTAAATTGAAATCTTAGGAACTGAACAGAATTATCTAAAATATTAATTCCTAACCCCACTCCCAAACCAATTTTTAAAAATAGTTTGGACCATATCAGACTCCCAAGGGCATCACTAAAATTAGTTATAAAGCCCTGAACTACAATTGTATTGTTTATTTTTTTTTTCCAGTAGCTTGATAATTATAAAATCCTATGAATCTGATAATTGATTGATACATGAATCAGAACATTGTACTATGAAAAAGTTGCCTTTTCCCATAAATATTTCCCCTATTCCCCTATTTTTAGCAAAACAATCACTTTGAGTTTGCTGGAATCTTTTTGGCCTTTATGCATTAAACCAAAAGGAAACCTTACTCTATTTTTTAGGTTTGACAGAACCAGATCAATGTGCTATTTTGAGAAATTGTGATGGGTATGTAAATTACATGTCTACAAAGATTTTAAAAATAGCTTATGGTAAAAAAAGAAAGAAAGAAAAGAACATATAGATTGATTAACTAGGGTTTCCCAGATTTTCACTGATCAAGTTAACATAGTTTAACCTCCAGTTCTCAGTGTTCTTAACTGTGCGGTTACATTTTGTAAAATGAGAAATTATACTTTGACTCCAATATAAATAGGTTTTAAACTATAAGAAGTCTATTGAGAAGAATGCTGATTGATTTTACTGATTAGTGCTATGTGCTATTGATGAAACAACATAATTTAAAATAGTAAGATCATCAAAAAATGCAGTATTTGTGCTCATGGTGTAAATTACCAAATATAAGATCTAATCAGCTTTCTAGAAGTAAATTGAAGTTTTATGGAACAAATTTTCTTTATAAAAGTGCAAGATCAGCTTCAATTAGAAAGTATTCATATAATATGCATGATGGTATGTTTTTACTGCACATTGTGTATTAAAATACATAATATATCCTGCATATTATTAAGCATTTCATATTGCCTCAATGTATATAATAAAGAAAAACATTCAGAGTATAGAAGGAAGCATTAAAAATTCATAAATTAATACTCATTTAATCAGGACATTAAATATAAAATGAGATACGTTTCCAGTAGAAAACATAACATAAGGAGGAAAGTATTCTATACAGCAAAATTATTACTGTCATTAAAATCAGTCATTACCAATTCATTAAATGAAATTCTTCAGAATGTGATGGTACAAGTCAAATATGTTTGGATAGCCATAAGAATCTAATAGACATATAGTATAAATGGGACAGTGATATTTCACATTTGTCTTTCTTGACTGTTTATGGATATACAGTATGTGCTAATATGATAAACATAGTTTGGTACAAAATAGTCATCATGCAGTTCCTTGAATCCAGCTATATGACCAAGTGGCCTATCAACAGTCATGCCATTTCATTAGTTCCAATCTAAAGAAAAGCCTGTTGAGAGCTTTGAAGTCTATGTTAAGTCAAATTTTAAGGATATCATTTTGAGGTTATTTATAATTTATCTAATTAACATAGTGCCATCTAGTGTATCATTATCTCAGAAAGAGCATAGTTTACATACAAAATTAACTTTAACCTTCTTATGAAAGTTATCTCCATCAATTATTTATTTATTTATTTGTTTATTTATTTATTAGTTTGATTTAAATGCCGCCCTTCTCTGGAGACTCAGGGTGGCTTACAATGCTTTTAAGCAATAGCCTTCATACTTTTGTATATACCTGCTTAGTAGGGCTTTTTGGCCTCCCCTAAGCGGTGTTCTATTTTATACAAAGTCAGCCTATTGCCCCACAAATCGGGTCCTCATTTTACCTACCTCAGAAGGATGGAAGGCTGAGTCAACCTTGAGCCTGGTGAAAATTGAACTCACAGTAATTGCAGATTTTTTTGATTTAAATCGGAGTTTTTTGATTTTTATCGAATTTATTTTAATAAAAAACTTTTCGGGTAAAAATCTATCGTAAGATAGTTTTTTATTTAAGATACATAAATAATTTAGTTTATTAAGCATGAAATGGAGCTTTGTTATGTAGCATGAGGCTGTATATTCTGCAACACTGGGACTATCGGTGATTCAACAGTGGGTCAAAGGAGTAGCAGAGATGACAGTTGCTCTTTAAAAATTATGATTTAAATTGAGTTGATTTAAATCAAGCCTTTTTACTAGTGATTTAAATCATGATTTAAATTATGATTTAAATCAACTCGATTTAAATCAAATCCACCCTGTTGATAAGTAAAGTGCTTTACCCAGAAATGAAAAGACTAACTTGCAGGCATATTGGAATTCAGACTCAGCCAGTTCTCATTAAGCATCATTTTCTGCAAGCATGGGATCAAGAGGTGACGTAGAAATCACATCATGACAATTCCCAAAAGATTCATACAAGCATTTGATGCATTGGAAACTGAATTTTACTTGGTGGCAGTCTGAATTACAACTGCCAACATGTCCGGATGAAAATGTATCCAGGATTTCCAGTTTAATATTTGTGGGAGGAGAGATTTTACAAAGCCAGTATACCTGATGAAGCTAATCCATTGAAAGTTATGCATGATGACAAGCTAGTCATAGTGGTCAACCCTTTAGTGACATCTTGGTTCACTTTATTGTTTATCTTTATTCTTTGGAGAAATATTTTTTATTTCCTTGTTGATTTTAATTCTTATTATTGGACCTGAATAGTGCATTAAAAAGATCAATATGGTGAGGCCCGCATATTAGATATATGTAGCCTGTATGTGTTACTGATTGTATTAGAAATATGTGGTTTTTCTAAATGCAATTTTGAAATGTACAGTTTCAGGATTAGTCTTGTCTTTTATTTCTATTTTATTGCAATATTTTTCAGAATGATTTAATATACAATTAGTTAACTTTAAAATAATTAACATTTAACTTCATATTAAATCAGGCAATCTATGGATGTACACATATTTGTTTTATTAGTTACAGAAAAATCTTATTATTGGAAGTAACTCCTGAATAGGAGTTCAAGAAATGTGCCATATTAAGGAGACTGACTCTTTATACCAGGCAGAAATGAAGATTCTTCGACTCTATTGTTGAAGAATATAAATATCAGCATAAGTGTTTTGGAGTCTGTGAAGTGAACAGACATTTTTGTTAGAATTGTAGTTTGATGAAGTCAATGTTAGATGGCAGATTAATTTCTGCTTTCCACTAATATATTCAAGTACTCTTTTTGAATGAATAGGGCATATAGCATTTGGGATTTCATTTTCAAATTGAATAAGGTGGTTAAAAAAGTTTTCAGCATAGAACTAATAAATTTATTTGCTTAATTGATTTTTGAGATTTTGTACATTTGTCTATTTAAAGATCACAGCACCATAAATTATATACCAGATAATTATATAACTCATAACCCATAATAATTTCAGTACAGTATCATCACTAATCTTCTTTCATGGCCAAGTCAATACATTATTAATCAAGTCCTTAGGATTCTCAAAACCAACTGTCAATAATTCCTACATCCTTTGATTTTCATTTAATATGAAAATAGAGGCAATTATGTAGTTTTTTTCTTCCCCTGAAGGTTGCAACAATGAGGATTAACTAAATCAATATTTTTAATAAGCCAAATTGAATAATTGAAATATCTCAGGACAATTTGTTATAGCTACTGAAAATAAATAAAAAGCAAGACTAAGAAAAATTACATTTCCCATCCCGATATTTTCAGAGAAAAGGAATTATTTTTCAACTGAATTATGATTATTTTTCCTTTGGCTCAACCCTGGAGATGTTTGGCCAATAAATGTTCATAATTATAATGATGAAAGGTCATATAGCTTAGATCACAAAACTATAATTACTACATTATTTTATCATCCAATACCAAGTAAGGAAGGAAGTTAAGCTGAAAGCCACTTTACTGGTAGTAGTTAAGGCTAGAAACCAGAAGCCTATGAGACTCAAGTCCAGTCTTAGCCATGAAAGCCAGCTTGAGTGACTTTATGCTAGTCACTCTTTATCAGTCCAACCCACCTCACAGAGGAGTTGTTCTGGAGAAAACAGGAAAAGGGAAATGTTGCATATGTTCACTGCCTTGAATTATGAATGAATGAATGAATGAATGAATGAATGAATGAATGAATGAATGAATGAATGAATGAATGTTAGACAAAAAACCATTACAGATGCGAAGACAACTATGTTGCCTATTTATTAATTATCTCATACAGAAACTTTCCAAAGAGAAAAAAAGGAAGGCTACTATTCTAGAAGCCTGCACAGCTGAATTTTTTACTCCTTCACACACCTACTCATATTTGCCATTTTGGTGGAAAATAGAACCTGTCTTTTCATTATATGCTGTCCAGAATCACACACTGTGACATGGGCAGCTGTATAAATATTTATAAAAACAAAAACTCCAAACATTCCTCTAACTGACTGCTTCCATACTTTGTTGTTCATATTGGTAAATCAAGTTGAAAAGATTGTTATTCTGAAAGAAAAGCTATAAATAATTGACATGAAAAAGGATGTATCTCATCTAATGATATTTCCCTAGATTCAGAAGAAAAGGCAATCCCTTTAAATCATAACATTTAGTCAAATGATGGTTTGGAGTTGTTGGTATTCTCTGAGGTTGGTTATATACTTAGAGATGTTTCATTACCCAACTAGGTAACATCATGATGCATTTATAATGAAACATCTGCAAGCAAATGACCAAGCTCAGAGTCTGTCAAGAATTTCACAGTTCAACCCTGAGCTACATATACTTTCTTCTATTGGAATGGTAAAGCTTAGAATACTTCTATTCTAAATAACAGAAGTCACCATGCCTTTTCGTCCATTCCATTTCCAAGATATTCTGATCCTTTCTGTATGCTCTTTCAGCAAACTAAGTTTAGTCCTTATCTAAAGTAGTAGTTTGCTCATTGCATATGTGTGTCTGTATGTGTATGAGTTAACACTACCAAGAGAATTTAATATATTTTGACTATATATTTTGTCTAGTTTAGGAAACTCTTTACTCTCTGAAAAAAGTTGTTTTATACATCTTTCATATTTGTATGTGTTTGGCATTTACCATAATACAATTATAAGGAGGTAGCAATAGCACCTAGATTTATATACCATTTCATAGTGCTTTATAAATCACTCTAAGTGGTTTACAGAGTCAGCATATTGCCCCCAACAATCTGGGTCCTAATTTTACCGACCTCAGAAGGATGGAAAGCTGAGTCAACCTTGAACCAGTCAGGATTGAATTCCTGGCAGTGAACAGTATCAGCCTGCAATACTGCATTCCAACCACTGTGCCACCAAGGCTCTTAGGTAACAGATAATTGTATTCATGGTTTTTTTTCTAAAACTATTTTTTGTCTGTTGAACATTCCAAGAAGTTTATTAGTTAACTCTCATGTGATTTATACCCCACCTTCAAATTGTTTGGATAATTCCTTACAATTTGGTTAGGATTTGCAACTATTCAGCATCTATTAAAATAAAGATATACTCTATTTATTTATTTTTTTACTAGATGACCCTCCATAGCAGTTTCCCAGTTTGCATAATGCCTGAACACATCAGAATCTAAAGCTGCAGGATACCATAAAACTGTGTGGGATGGAGGGTATTATCTTTTTCTTAATAATAATCACTCACTAATTCCCTTCATGCTCAAATGTAATCATTATGCCCTTTAACTATCAACTGGCCAAAGCCAGGGGAAAGAAACATAAAATGATGAAAAATGTTTCTTATAACATTAACATATGTGCAAAACACAACTAGAATGATACCAGAAAATTAATTATACTTTTTAAATATGTATTTATTTATTTATTTTATTTTATTTATTAGATTTCTATACCGCCCTTCTCCCGAAGGACTCAGGGCAATGTACAGCCATATGGTATCACTACCTTTGTACAAAGAAATATGTTAGGTTCCTAAAAATAGCATTGATTCTCATATAACAATGATCAAAACATTTTAAAAAGCATTTAAGTATAATGCTTGTTTCTTTTGCCTAACTCCAAAAAAGTCATACAATCCCCAATCAAAAATTCTGGTTTTTTTTTATGTTGACAACAATGAAAAGTCAAAGTGGAATAAAACCACTTTCTTACTAATCAATTATAATAATTTGAAACACTGTTTTGAGTTTGAAATATTTATCATTTATCACTTGATCATTTATTGATTTGTTGCATTACAAATATCACAATGTTTACAATATGTTTTCATTATTGTTTTTCATAGTGCTCTTATAAATGGTATACAGATTTTTTTTCCTCTTAGTTTTTAATGCCTGCTAGTCCTTTTCACTACTTCTAGGATTTACAGTAGTCCTCAAGTTACAACATTCCTGTCAACTGTCCATTTGGCAAATCCAGAAAAAGAAACTCCTGGGACATTATTTTACCAAGAATACAAACTTTACTGAATAAATCCATATTGGCAGAGAAGAAGCAAAACCAGCTCCGGGCTTCCCACTCAAAAGAAGGCATAGTTCATTCCCCCTTTTCTCCACAGGCCACCAATAGTCCTTTACTTCCACCAATCACTTCTGTTCGTTTTGTTATGGGAATCGGCCAGCCATGCTGGGACATCTGTTCGGGGTGTCCTTGAGGTGACAGCAATGTCTCATGGGAACTGATGATGCTTGGATGCCATTCCCCCCACTCTTGCATTCCAATCCCCCCACCCACCCTCTTCTTTGTCAAGCTGTGAGTAAAGCAGAATATAGGTGAAAGTTCGAGTCAGTCTTGACAAGTTCATTTAGTGACCGTTCAAAGTTACAATGGCACTGAAAAAAGTGACTTACAACCATTTTTCACACTTACGACTGTTGCAGCATCCTCATGGTCATGTGACTAAAATTCAGATGCTTGGCAACTGACTCATATTTATGACAATTGCATTGTCACAGAGTCATATGATCACTTTTTGTGGCCTTCTGATAAGCAAAATTGATAGAGAAGCCAGATTCACTTAACAACTGTATCACTAACTTAACAACTGCACTGATCCACTTAACAACTATGGCAAGAAAAATCATAAAATGGGACAAAATTCACTTAACAAATGTCTCACTTAGCAACAGGAATTTTGGGCTCAGTTGTAAATCAAGGACTACCTATATAGACTAATTTATTTTAAACCAATTTACGGGCTGAGAGGACAGATAGGACAAAATATTCTTCCTTTTTGTTTTTGTCCATCAGTATCATGGAATGGAAGGAGCCATGGTAGCCTCACTCTACATGTCATTCTTTCAAATTTCAAATCCCCAGTTTATTGTGAATTCAAATTTAGCAAAATGTATTGGCAATCAAAAATAGTATTTGCTATTGACATAAAGTTGGATAGTGCTTTGATTAGGACATTATCGACATATGGGCTTGCAAATATACACATTTATTCAATTGATATTTGGGGGGTGGGGAAAAAAGCATCTTTAATTGTATATATTGGTGCTGTTTCAGTAAGTCCCATTTATAATAGAAAATCCATAATGGAATCCTTTCTCTCTTAAAATACATATGACACATGTATTTCATTCCCAGAGGCATAGTGCAATTGAAGATTGTCTTCTGAAGACAAAAATTAGACAACATTCCATACAGTATATTTAGTAATAAATATATATTTCTATGGAGGGTTTCATGAAGAATCACCTACAGTTTTAGAGCTGGTGACCTTTCTCAATTTATTTTAAAATATGTAATATTTAATCTAGAAGAGTTACTTTTCCATCCAGAGAGTACCTGGTTTTCCATAGTTTGGCTTTGCTTCCGTAGTTACATTGAAGGGATATGTAAATATTATTTTAAGGACAGATAGAATTTCTGTAGAATATGGACTAATCTATAATATTATTTACATATCTAATTCTAATCATAATATAACTATAATAAGATATCTTATTAAAACTTATCAAGCTGGGCTAATATTACATTCAATTAATCATAGATTAGAGTCTTTTTATTTGTTAAACTATAATTTTGTATATATGTAGTACTATAATTACACTAAACTGTACTTTTAGTTATTCAAGCCCCTATAAGCCCCTAAGAAAATTCAGGAATAAAGCTTAGATCTTTCTATTTCCCTAGCTGTGCAATTTTTTCAAAATTTTTGCAAAAGGATTTTAAGCATATGTAGGTAAATCCTTCCTTGAATATGTTTTATGCATAATATACCAAGAAATTTCATATAGATGTTGAATATAAACAGTGTAATGGCTGTAATTCATTCACTCATCCATCCATCCATCCACCTACCCATTCATTAAACATGAAATAAACAGTAGCAATTCCACTTCAGAGATTATGAAATTGACCAAATGACAGGCTCAATAAATTCAGTGAACTTGACACCATTGCCGGCAGATTAGTTTCTATTCATCACATTCAAATTGAAAAGTAGAAGGCTGAAACTAAAATTAATCCACATGCCTTTAACTTTAAGACAAGTTTAGGTATTATATGATCACATTCCTCCACCTCACAAAGCACTTTAGATACTGGGGAAAAACACTGGATTTTCAAAAAAACAAAACAAATCTGAGAATATTGATATGTGCAGAGTAAAATAATAAGAAAGAAAGATCCAATACCATTTCAGACAAGTGACTGTCCAGTCTCTTTTTAAAAACCTCCAGTGATGAAGCACCCATAACTTTTGAAGGCAAGCTCTTCCACTGGTTAATTGTCCTGACTGTTAGGAAGTTTCTCCTTAATTCCAGGTTACTTTACTTCATTAGTTTCAATCCATTGTTTCTTGGCCTGCCCTCTGGCACTTTGGAAAATAAATTGAACCCCTAGTCCAATGATGGCTAACCTTTTTGCCATCGCGTGCCAGGAGAGGGGGGGCGGGGGAGGGTTGTGCACATGCATGCCCACACCGATAATTCTATGCGCCCTGCCCTGCACATGCATGTGCAACACACACACACCCGCTCCTGGCATGTGATGGCCTGGTAGGCCTGTTTTTCTTTCTTACCTGGCTCCAGATCCTTTCTATTTATCTGGGAAAGGTGAAAACAGCCTTTCTCTCTCCCTCAGAGGCCCTCCAAAGGCCTGAAATGGCCCATTTCCCAACTCCTGGTAGGACAGGAAGTGATGTTTTTTGCTGTCCCCAGCCTCCAGAACATCTCTAGGAGTCTCTAGGAGCCCCTCTAGGAGTCTCTAGGAGCCTCTCGGAGTCTCTTGGAGCCTCTCTAGGAGTCTCTGGAGGCTGGGACAGCAAAAAACGTCACTTCCTGTCCCACCGGAAGTTGGGAAATAGGCCGTTTCAGGCCTTTGGAGGGCTTCTGAGAGAGTGAGAAAGGCTGTTTTCGCACTTCCCAGATAAATAGAGAGGCTCTGAAGCCAGGTAAGAAAGAAAAATGGGCCTCCCCCCCCCAGGCCCTCCGGAAGCAGGAAACAGCCTGTTTCCCTACTTCTGGTGGGCCCAGAAGGCCCAAAAATCAGCTGGCCAGCGCACGCATGCACGCCAGAGCTAAGCTGGCATGCCCACTGATATGGTGGCATGCATGCCATAGGTTCGCCATCACGGCCCTAGTCCTTCTTTTCTCTAGAGTAGCCAAACCCAAATCCTGCAATGGTTCTTCATATATTTTGGTTTCCAGGCCTTTAATCATCTTAATTGCTCTTCTCTGTGCTTTTTCCAAGGTTTCGACATCTTTTTTGTAATGTGGTAACCAAAACTAGATGCAGTATTCCAGATGTGGTCTTACTAGGGCTTTATAAAGTGGTGCTAACAGTTCATATGATTTTTATTCTATGCCTCTGTTTATACAATCAAGGATTGTATTAGTTTTTTTTGGCTGCTGCCGCACCCTTCTCACTCATGTTTAACTGATCATCCACTCCAAGGTCTCTCTCACAATTACTGTTTTTGAGCCAGATTTTGCCTAATCTGTATTTTTACCTTTGGTTTTTCCTGCCCAGGGGTAAAACATTAAACATTTTGTTGGCTAAGGCCCTTTTTTCAAGTCTGTCAAGGTCTTTTTGGATCCTGGGGTGTTGACTATTCCTGCCTGTTTTGTGTCCTCTGCAAATTTGGTGAGTTCCCCTTCTATTTCCTCATCTAAGTCATTTATGAAGATATTGAAGAGTACTGGGCCTAAGATGGAACCTTGTGGTACCCCACTGCTTACTTCCCTCCATATAGATGTAGTACCATTAAGGACTACTCATTGAAGATGGTTTGTCAGCCAGTTACAAATCCATCCAGTGGTGATACTGTCTATCCCACATTTTTCTAGTTTACCAAGAAATAGGTTGTGGTTGACTTTGTCAAATGCCTTGCTAAATCTAAGTACACTATGTCCACAGCATTTCGCTGGTCTACTAATTTAGTCACTTTTTCAAAGAATGAAATAAGATTGGTTTGGCATGATCTGTTTTTAACAAACCCATGCTGGTTACTAGTTAGAACTTTATTTGTTTCTAGATGTTCACAGATCTGGTTTTTTTTTATTATTATTATTATTTTCCAGTATCTTCCCATGTATTGATGTTAGGCTGATTGGTTTGTAGTTTCCTGTGACTGTTCCCCCCCCCCCCCTTTTCCAATTCTCTAGTAGTTCCCTGGTCCTCCAAGATTTTTTAAAGATACGATACAATGGTTCTGAGATAACACCTGCCAGCTCTTTCAGAACTCTGGGATGTAATGCATCAAGTCCCAGTGATTTATCTTCATCAAGGTCAGACAGGTCTTCTATTACCATTTTCTTGTTTATTTTAATTTTTATTTCTAGTCTGTCTTTTACAGTTATGTTTTTGATAGGTTGGGCTATAGTTCCTTTTTGTGTGAAGACTGATGCAAAGAAGTTAAGCAGCTCTGCTTTTTCTCTACTGCCTGTTACTTCCTTGCCCTCTTCTCTCTTTAGTGGACCAACTGTTTCCTTGACTTTTTTCTTGTTATTTATATTTTGAAAGAAACTGTATTTATTATCTTTGACTTTTGTTGCAAGTGTTTGTTGATTCTGAGCCTTTGCTTTCCTGACGTCATCCTTGCAGATATTTGCTGATATTCTGGCTTAGTTACTTATCCTTTTTGTCTTTCAGTTTATCAGAGAGATCTTTGTGTAATCATGCTGGTTTCTTCTTGGATTTTTTGTTTTTCATTTTCAGTAGTATTGTGTTTGGACTGGCCTTTTATGATCTTATTTTTCAGTGTTTCCCACACTTTTTGAGTTGTTTTCCCCTTCAGGATTTTTATGCATGAAATTTTGCTTAGGCGCTCTCTGAGTTTGTTAAAATAAGCTGTTTTAAAGTTTAAGACACTGGTTGAATTATATCTATTGCTTATGTTTGCATTATATTGAATTCCAGTATGACATGGTCACTCTCGCCAAAGTTCTGGCAACTTCAACTCCCTCTATCAGTTCTTCTTTCATAGTAAGAATTTGGTCCAGTATAGTTTTTCATTTAGTTCCCTCCTTTTGGATGACAAAGTTGTCAGCTAAGTAAGTTAGGAATCTGTTCATCTCCCACTTGTTGCAAAGTTGGTCTCCCAGTTGATATCAGGCTAGTTAAAGTGTCCCATTACACTGGGGAATGTTTCCTACATACATTTGTCAAATGATTAGCAAAGAGTTCGACTATTTCTTCTGCTTGGTTGGGTGTCCTGTAGTATATGCCTATAGCAATGTCATTTTTTTTCTTCTTTTATATTTACCCATATAGCCAACCATCCTTGGTTTTCTGTATTTCTGTAGAGCTGTAGTGATCTTTTATATATAATGCAACTCCACCTCCTCATTTGTTAGATCTGTTTCTTTTGAATAGTTTGTGTCCTTCAATCAGTACATTCCAGCCATGAGTTTCATCCCACCAAGTTTCAGTAATGGCAACTATATCATATCTGCCTTCATGTACTAATACTTCAAGTTCACCCTGTTTGTCCCTAAACTTTGAATGTTAATGTATAGGCATTTGAGTCCGACTTTGTAACTGGGTTTTCCATCCTTTCCATCACTCTCTACTTCATTATGGGGGTTTTTTTATTTTATTTTTTTCTCTTTACTTCCTTCCTCCTTATGTGATTGGTTATCTAGTGGTTTTTGCTTGGAATTAGGTTCTAAAGATCGCAAAGATTGTCCCCCTCTCCCTCCTCAATTTTAGTTTAAACTCTTTTGATAAGATGAGCCTGTTGTTTTCTGAATATATTGTTTCCAGTTCTTGTGATGATTACTCCATCTCTTGCCGGTAGCCCTTCATCTAGGTAATACAGGCCATGGTCTATGAAGCCTAAATTACAGTATCTTGACAACACCAATTTTTAAGCCAATGGTTCATTTCTAAACATATAAGATGACTAAACAACATATAAGATGACTTAACAATATGAAAAATATTAGAGGACTGTCCTTAGAGTAACTATTATAAAAAGTTATTATGGAGTAGTTATTATTAGAAATAGCTATATAGTGGTAGAATTTAAGTTCAACTTAATGGCTCTTAATTAACATAGTTGCATCTACTTAATTACTAATATTGATAGGTTATATTTAAATCCACAAAATATTATATTTGGCAATTCTTTTTTCAGTTTCAATAATACTTGAATAAAAACTAGTCAATTACTGTAACCAAAATCAAAATTAAGTGCTGTAACTAAGTACAGTAAACACAATTACTCACTGCCTTTATTTTCATTTTCCTAGTGGGTACTTGCATGATCATCCCTGAGTAAATTTGTTACAATATTGTAGTGGCACTAAGAACTGTTAAATTGCAACTTTAAATTTTAAATTGCAACTCCATAGCTGGCAATTCTACTAAGACATCCAAAGAACAAAAGACAATATATGAAGTGGTATATGAATATGAATGTGATGAAACTAATAATGTATTGCAAGGCTAACAGACAGGTATAATAAATAGGGTGGGTTTAAGCTAGTTTTAGTTATGTTTCATTCTTTTTTATCTTATGATTTTAATGTATTTGGCATTTTATTTTTATTTACTTTCTCTGTTTGGCGTGACACAATAATTTGATCGATATGGTTATGGATTCTTGCACTTGAGAAGGTAAATTGAGGAACAAAAATAATTCTATAGTATGCCTTTGATAATATTTTATCTCTAAATTTTATATATCAGCAAATTTTAAGAAAATAATTAAAGTAATTCTTTTCTAAGAAATAAATTTGCTCAATTTTACCATAGAATATAATATCCAGTAATCAATAACTATCACTGTATGAAATTAAGCACTTTAACATGGATATAGAAACTTGGAGTCTTCCTACATATGCCGTGTACTTATTGTTGACAATCCAGTTCTTTGATTGATAGCTATACTTTAGAATGTGGTTATTAATCTATTTCAGGTCAAGCAGAAATTTGATTTGAATATACTGAATCTGTAATGTCTTCTACTGATTAATAAGTTGTTAATTATATTTTCTTACTAAATCTTGAAATAATGCTTGTTGATAATCCCCATCGGTCAGGAATAAGGATTTGTAAAATCAAAACCAAAGTATTACTAAACAAAATGGACTGCTGGGAATTAGGTCAGCATACAAAAAAAATCATTAAAATTAAACTAGAAAAACTTGTTTTATACATATACTCAGGACTGAATATCAGAGTCTCATGAGCTAAATCTAAATGGCCAGATATTGCCCCAACACTTGACAGTGACCTTCTTGCAGTAAAATAAGCTTTGGGAAGTCTGTGAAATCTCTCTGCAGCTATTAGTGGAGCCATTTAGGGAGGCAAAAATAGGCCATGTATTGCAAGATTAGATTGTGATTATTACATTGAAATAAAGCCCAAGAGAAATAAACTGGCTGAAATTTAATGTGTATTATACAATACATTAAAGAAGTAATTTTAATGAAAATTGGCATACACTAAGTGATACAATTCCAATAATATATGAAGTATTTGAATCTACTAGTAATTTTACACTTAATATTTAAAACAAAATATCTCAAAATTTAAGATGACTTCTGTAGCAAAGATGAAACCATCTTTTAAGGTGAGAATAACAAATCTTCCCCAAATTTGCTAAAACCAATTAAGATAAAGGCTTATCAAACTATAGAAACATAATCAATAATCAATGCATAAATCATCATTTATTAATAAATAAATAAATAATTATTTATTAATTAATAATAAATTATTAATGCATTCAGTTTTGTTCCATGTTCTTTTAGAAGACATAATTTTCCACCAAATCAAATTTACCTAAGGCATTAAATGGAAAGGACTACTTCAATACACTTCATGAACAGTACATATAGTGGAAAATATTAATTATGATACAAATTTTGCAAGATGAAGAAAAATACCATCTCAGACCAGAGGCAATTCACATAACGTATTCTAGAAGCTGCATCTGATGCTCAAAAACATGAAAGAGTTCTTATTTATATGTGTTTATTTTATTTTTGATTGTTTTAGATTGTTAGGAAGTTTTTCATTATTGTTGTATACAATGCCCAGAGTCACATTACTGTGAGATGAGCAGCTATATAAATATGATACATTAATAAATAAAACTAATGGAATTGACAGTAAAAAGTAGATTTTCTATCCTACTAGACTTTTAACATTTGCAGAGGACAATATGTGACTATTAAAAACACTAAACATTAGAGATCAGACAACACAGTTCAAATGCACTAATACTAATTTGAAAGAAATGGATTTTATATGGCTACAATATATATATTGTAGCCACACACACACACACACACACACACACACACACACACACACACACAGTACCTTCCAAATTCCATACAGAGAATGGAAAATTAGAAGAGAGGAAATCAGGTTTTATTGCTGTGAGTTTTACACTCCAACCAGGAAGTAAGTTTAGCAGGATTTTTCCTTAACAGTACCTTTGAAAGGAATGTAGCAGACATTTATGAGGAGGCCAGACTTTCCAGATACTGTATATCTTTAAGATATTTAATTGACAGATGCCTAAGACAACTAACTACTCATTTGATAGTTATTACCAAAACCAAGTCAGTAAGATTATTTCTTGAGAAGGCCAATGCTGTACAGCTCAATTTTTGTTCTCACATTTTCTATTCTCTACTTTCACTGATTCCCCACTTTTTTCATTTCTTACTTCTGCACTACTGATCTGCTCAGAAGAGACTGCCAGAAGAAAATGCCATTCGTATGGATCAGTTCCCGATAGATTTGAGCATTAGTGAAAAATAACTGACTTGCTGAAAGAAACTAATCTAGTGGATTCAATTGGATATTCTATGTGGATCACTACCTAAATTAATTTTCAGATCTGCTGATCTAAAAACTGCCATATTCCATTTCACTGCTGTTTTCAGACTTCCAAGGTAATCTCTAATTAAAGAGAAACAAACCAAGCAATTACTCCAATTTTAAAAAATAACGGAACTCATTTTCCATGGCCCACCGTACTTCATCCTGTAATCTGTTTTATAGTGAGGCCAGTCCAATTACAATTGTTTGCCTCCTTTTAAAAATATACCTGTATAATATATACTGCTCAAAAAAATAAAGGGAACACAAGCAGAAGACATCCAAGATCTGAATGAATGAAATAGCCTTATTAAATACTTTGTTCTTTACATACAGTAGTTTATACACTGCTCAAACAACTAAAGGGAACACAAAACTACTGTATGTAACGAACAAAGTATTTAATAAGGCTATTTCATTCATTCAGATCTCAGATGTCTTCTGCTTGTGTTCCCTTTATTTTTTTGAGCAGTGTAGATTTTCAACCCACATCACTGCTATAGTTTTGGGTTTTTTTTAATGTTCAGAATCACATTTTAAGTGACATTAAGTATTGAAATCATAGGGAAGCGAGAAAGGAGTGAAAATCCACCCTTTATTAATCTGGTTAATAAAAGCCTTGCTGCCTGTAAGGAGTTTCTAACGCACACTTTATGCAGAGCTTCAAAGGGGTACTTTGACTCCATGAAGTTCTGATTAAAGCAGTGTTTCTCAGCCTTGGCAGTTTGGAGATGTGTGGACTTCAACTCCCAGAATTTCCCAGCCAAATATGTTGGCTAAGGAATTCTGGGAGTTGAATTCCACATTTCTTCAAACTGCCAAGGTTGAGAAACACTGAATGAAAGAATTCCCTCAAATTCAGCACTGACTCAAAGTAGCACGTTAATACAACACTTAAGTAAGCTGCCAGTGAGTCAGGATCCCAGCTACAAATGTCCCTTTCCACCAGAATGAAATGGTGAGCTCCATTGCATTTCAAGGAATTAAGGTTAAATAATTTCAATTTTTTGAACATTGCTGTATCTCATGCTGGATTATTCTATGGCCTGAACCTGAATGAGGCCGCAAGGTAGAATTGACCCATTTAGTACAGGCCTCGTTTCTATAAAATTGAAGCAGTTGCCAGAATCAAGATGACATGCTTTAATTCAATGCCAATTTCATTTATTAAAATACCAATGACATTGTAACAATTCCCTTTTTTTTTTTGTCAACATGTATCTTACTATTTATCTTTTGTACATGGGTTTGCTGTTCTCTTTTCTGTATTTCAGCATCCCACAGTTTGCATAGGTTTGGAATGTGAGAAATTTTAAGTGAGAAGTTCCCACTTAAAAATAAATGGCATCATCTCTTTTTAAGTTTCTGAACAAATGTTTCCAGGTTATAGGAAGATTTTTGTAGCATTTTATAACTGTAGAAATGGGTTAGAAAATATGTGATCTGGATTTTTTCTATAGTCTATATGTCTTTGTAGAATCATCTTATTCTTAATTGAATTAGCATGACTTTGGAGGTCAAGCCTTTATCTTGATATTCTTGAAGAAGGTTACAAAACATAATTATTGCATTTCTTACTCATCTTACTAACATGCAACAGAAAGAACCTCAAACATTTTCATTACAAACACCTCTTCTATTTAAGTATCTGACATGTGTATGCACATAAATTTGTCAAATTACTTGAATTCAGATTACACAAATTACAAAAGAGTTATAGCCAAGAATATTCAGGAGCAGAATGGAGATGTTTATATCTAATTTTGAGTCAAAATACAATAGGATAAAATAGAGATATGGGCATGCCAATACATCCTGATTTCAAGTTATGCTCTGCAAATGGAATTCGGCAACACTGTGACTAGGCTAAATTTCATTTCAGTTGTAATATACTTTAATATTAGCTTCTTTCAGTTTAATCCAATTTACTATCATAATGGATAATTCAAACAATTAGATTGAGTGCCTTTTACACCAATGAGCCCTTAATCTGTTTAAAATTGCAGAATTTCTCATTTTGTAATAAATTAGGACATAATTAAGACTATTTTAATATACAGGTTTTTGTTTAATTTAAATAAGCACAAATCTGTATAGTTTCATTTCTCTTCCCCAGCCCATCACTATTATATTATGCAGGTAGTCCTCAACAGTTCATTTAGTGACCTTTCAAAGTTACAATGGCACTGAAACAAGTGACTTATGACCATTGCAGTATCCCCCTAGTCATGTGATCCAAATTCAACCACCTGTCAACTGACTCATATTTATGTCAGTTGCAGTGTCCTGGGGTCATGTAATCCCCTTTTGCAGCCTTCTGAGAAGCAAAGTCAATAGGGAAGCCAAATTCACTTAACAACCTATGTTATTAAACTAAATAATTGCAGTGATTCACTTAACTGTGGCAAGGAAAGTCACAAAATGGGACAAAATTCACAACAAATGTCTCAGTAGCAGAAATTTTGGGACTCGGTTGCGGTTGTATGTCAAAGTCTACCTGTATTACTCATAAAATAAAAGGAAGATATTTTTTTTATGGACTGAGTTTTCTAGAGTTGACCAAAATGTGGCATTTTGTAACTGCAACAACCTTTCTGAAACACAGTAACCAGAAATCCAGATTGGAGACAATATTGAAAAGAGAAACAAATGTACAGTATACTTCAGCTTGATAGCTGCTGACAGCAGCACATTTTGCCAAAGCATTTTCAGCTATGCAGAATTGCCTCATCATACCTTATCATTTGACTAAGATAACATACATTGTCAAAGGCCACTAAACATTTCTACATATGGTGAAGAAAAATCAAGGCAGTTGCAAAAGCCAATATAAATGTTTACTCCTTTTTGAGAATCTTACCTTACTTCTTCGTATAATAGTTTTGCCTTAGAAATCATGTTATCCCTTTTGGGAAGGAATTTGTACCATATTTTTAATTGTTCTCATTTAGCTTAATGTGGGGAAGGATGCTTTTCTTTCTAGTGCCATTTGCTGCTGGAAAGATATAAATTAACTAAACGTAAATGCATTTTCTGATTAAATTAGTGAGGCAATTTTTTTTTTCTTTGCACCTACCACAGTTATATGTGACCTTTTATCGTATAATTAAATTTTCTTCCTGGATGAATCTGAATAAATTAAAAATAAGGTAAAATAATTCCTTTGTGGGAATTCTTTCTATTAGATGCCTGGAAGAAATAGAAAAAAACTACATTTAATAGTAATACAGTATGATCAAGAATATTGCTGAAATGCATTCTAAAATCCTTTAAATTTAGGCATAAAGTGGAAGTTTTTATAATATGAAGACAAAAATAAAAGTTAATTGAGATTTCAAAATGTACTGCAACAAGTTATTTTTCTGTTCTAATTTTGTTAGCCTTCAGAACCATTCCCTTAACATATATTTAGTTCAGAAATCAATGTGGTACAAAATTGTATGAATAAAGAAAAATATATAGTAGTACTTTATACAGATAATTCTCAAGTTATGACAGTTCACTTAGCGACCGTTCAAAGTTATGACATACCCCCCTGTACTTACAACACAGTCCTATGCAGCACCATAGAAGTTGTTAACATTTAGGAATGACCATAGAGGCTCTGTAACATTCACCCTGCCTATTCCTCCCTCTGCCCAGCTGGGACTCCACAAGCACTAGGCATGTGGATATTTATTTTATGAAGATCTAGTGAGCCTTCGGTTTCTTGGCCTGTTTCAGTGCTGCAGGCCTTCAGTGCATTCACAGAGAATGGAGGCCTAAAGTACTGCAATATCACATGAAATCAGTAGTGTGAGATCTCATGCTACTGATCTCATGTGATCTCACAGTACTTTAGGCCTGTTCTCTGCAAATGGAGCCCTGAACGAGATGTGGCAAAAGGCTTTGCAAACGGAGGGAAGGCCTGCAGGACCGAAGCCTTCCCTCCATTTGCAAAGCCTTTTGCCATCTTTGCAAAAAGCCTTTGCTGCCAAAAATGGAGGACTTTGGGCCTCTGTTCTCATTGCCAAGGGCCTTTCCTCAAGTTCTTTCCTGAAGAGAACAAAGCCCATGAGGGGTGTGCGCGTCTGTCTGGGCCTCCGTTCTCAGCGGCAAAGGACTTGAGGAAAGGCCCTTGGTGATAAGAATGGAGCCCCAATGCCTCTGTTCTCAGTGGCAAAGGCTTTTTTCAAAGACAACTGGAGCCTATAGGGATGCAATCTCTTCTCCCTGCAGGCCTCAGCAAAGCTTTTCTCAAGACAAAACCATGGCAGAGAGGCTGGAGAGGAGACAGTTCCATTAATCATTGAAATCTACATAATATAAGTGACCGGGTTTTGACAGGATGGAGGAGGAAAGCATGAGATATCTCAGTGGGTTAGGGGAGGCCTTGGGTGATCGGAAGCACTACCCTCCCCCCATGGCCTTCCCCATCCTGAGATATGAGTGCACTTAACAACCTGTGCATTCAATTAGCAAATGGGAGGGCAAAAGCAGGGAGTGATCATGTTCACGTTACATGATTTACTCCTATGAATCCTCGGGTTATGAATATAATTGGGAAGTTCCATTACATTCGTAACTCAAGGATTACCTGTAATGCTTTGGTGTTAAGAGGATGTAGGGCACATTAGTTCTGTAATCTGTAGGCCATAGAAGCTGAAGTTGCTTTATTATACCCAAATTAAGTTGACTTTGCTTAGGTGTTAAAAAGTAGATCTTGATTCTTTTCTCAGATTCAGAATATAAAATCCTCATCATATCTGGCTTGGTATCTAGCACCCCAGTTTGCCACTTGCCAGCACTTTAATTTGGCTGAAAAAAACTACTGTCTAGAAGCATGATAAGTATATTGAACTGCAACAGATTCAGTTTATTAATCACAATACACTAAAGGCTGTTTTCATTTAATCACACTGCACTGAAAGTAGTATTGGAAATGTGAGGTAATTACTTGATGAGAATTCTTAGGGCTCCCAGACAAAACCATAATTAAGGCAATTAATACCATGTGATTACTATCCATTCTAATTCATACACTTTTCAGAAAAGAGATTCACCATCTGGATTTCACCATAAATACTGTAGCAGGAAAAAAATGGAAGTTAAGCATAAAGGTTATAAACTTTTTAAAATGATATGGTAATTCCATTTCAGAAGGTATTTATAATGCCAAAAGTACTACTTACCTCTGACTAGTCAAGATAGTGTAGAACTAGTTATCCATGTAACAAATCTTCATTTTTCTGGACATTGCCAGAATCGCTAAATAAAAAATAAGGAAATGCATTGATTAGCTAATGCTAATTTTCCCAAATAGTTATAATTAAGAAACTTTGAAAAAAATTAAAAACTCCAAGATAAATAGCCTAGAGATATATGTTTAGAAAAGAATTCACAAACTATATACATTGGAAAATTATGCACAGAAGTACCTATAAATTTTGCTTATTTTTAGTGAATCTTGAAACTGAAAATCCAAATGAAAATAATTTTGTTTCAGGATCCAATCTGAGTTAGCCACTGGGACCAAAGGTTTGTTATTCCAAGCTTTCAGACTCATGCTGGAGCCCATCCTCAGGGAATTTCTTTCTCTCCAAGATGTGTACACTGGGCTGTTCTTTGCATAATATTTATGTGGGGCCTGGTTGGGTGTGGCTTTGAATTGTTGATGGTGTTGATGGCCAGCTATTAAATTGTTGTTTTTCAAATACAAGTTTTTCCCCCTTTTCCTCCCTTCTTCCCTAACCCCCCCTCACCACCCATCCCCCCCTGTGACTTCTTCTTCACAACAATCAGCTAATTCATAATTAATTACATAATATTTTACCATGCCCTTACTCACTCCTCAAAGTACTGACCCTTAGCAAAGTATTCTTATAACTCCGCTTTTCTCCGCTTTTCACAATCTACCCTTTTTCTCCTCCCCCAAACTTATAAAATATTATTATTATTACAACAACATAACCTTTACTTTTATATATATTATATATATTAATTTAACATTTCAAAGCAGCCTTCTCCAAATTTAACATTTGTTCAGTTCTATCCGATTCTTCCACTCCCCAAAATATATGTCTTAAAAATCCTTTTTCTTAAACTAATCAATCACTAAACTAGCCTATTTCAACCCAGTTTCCTGCAAGATTACCATACACTACAATTCTAAATATAATCCACTGCCCACTCTACTAAAATATACATATGTCTATATATACATTCCATTTTATAAAAAAAGACAATAACTTTAAATTTATAATTCATTTAGTATCTTCTTTGATGTCTTTCCACTAGATTGTTAAATCCATCATCCATAATAGGGTAACATAGCATCCTGGTGCAACAGTTTATTCAAAATCTTCAGTCATCTTCTGCCCCCATCAATAATAAATATCCTCATGTATATATAAAAATAAAAACAACCACCCGAGTGACATTATAATTATATTCCATATAGTTGTAATTGTGGTTTTCATCAGGATTATAAATCCCCATCATCTTTGTGGGTAACAGCCAGATCTTCTGCATGCCCCAGCATGACTCTCTTGCCTTGTAACTCAAAATAGATATAATATATTTATCGGTAAAAGAAATCCAAAATAGATAGTTCAAATCCAACAATGTAAGGCTCTTTCCACATCCCAAAATCACGGCATTGCAGAGATCTGCCACTTTCCTCAAGATAGTATTAAACGATAATTCGCCTCCAATATCTTTTCACATGTTCATTTATTTTTTTAAAATCCCTGGCTTCACTGTTGCTTGATTTAGAAACTACTATTTCTACGAAATCTGTTTCTTTTCTTTTTCTTTTGCGGGTTGCATTTCCATCCAGATTTCCTTCCTACAAGTTGTGTATCAGCTGATCGGTTGTCATTCTGCTTTGTAAATTGATCTTGTTGGTTTTGTTTTATTATCCCATATGTCTTTTCCTTCACTTGTATATCAACTGGTTGATTTACGCACTTGTTTGTAAGTTGATAGTTAATCACATTAGAATCAGATGACACTGCTCTCAAATTTATAGACAGTCCAGCTGGGGTATCCAAGGAGTCCAAAGACAGTTTATCTACCACAGCCTCTGTAATTTGATGTTTTCCCTTTATTTCCAACTCCTTTTGCTTGTCCTGTGTTATGCCTAAAGATGTTAAATTTATTTTTAAAATTTTTTGATAAAATTCTTCCGCTTTTTCGACAGTATCCAGTTGGTATCTTACTCCTTGGTGTCTCAATATTAAACCAACTGGGACGTCCCACCTAAATAGAATATTCCTTTTTTTTAACTCATTCACTAGAAAACCAAATTTCTTCCTCTCCATTAACATCTTGGGCGGGAGTTCCTTAAAAATCCAAATCTTTCTTCCACGAAATTGCAAAGCAGAATCATAAGAATTCTGGACAATATTATTTCTAATTTCTTTGTCTGTAAAATAAATCACCACATCTCTAGGCAATTGCCTTTGTTTTGCCAACCAGGAGTTTATTCTATAAATTCTGTCAATCCTGCAAAACACTTCATCAGGTTGAACCTTTAAAATCCCAGCCAGAATTTCAGAAGATATCTTCCTTAAATCATCTCTGTCATCTTCCTGCAAACCTCTCAGTCTAATTGCATATTCTGTAAAATTGTATTGGATCATTAAAACTTCTCTTTCAATCCTCTGTTGTACATTTTCTTCAATAACAGTCTTTTTATCAGCCTCCATTTTAAGTTTGTCTTCTGAACTATTATCCTGAATGTTTGCCAAATCCTTTTTAATTTTTTGGATCTTGTCATCCAAATTCTCCCCAGTTTCTTTCATTTTAGAGTTAGTATTTGCTTCCAACTGAGTCATAAAGTCTGCTAAGCCATTAGCTACTTTTAAAATCTTTCGATCCAGAAAGCCAAACTTAGATTTCACCAATTCACCAATTTCTTTGATTTCCAACTTAAATTTTTCAAGTTGCTGATTCACAATCTCATCCCTTCTTACAATCTCCTCAAGAAGAAATTCTATTATATTAAAGTCAGGTTTCTGTGACTGGAGAGTTAAAACTTGTTGATGTAATTTATTAATGGGGGAATCCCCCCCACTGCCTGTTTGTCTAGTTTTATAAGTCTCAGTGCCATTTTTCCACGCAGACAAAATTTACTGGAAAAGAGAGAAAAAAAAACTTTTTTCCAACCAAGATCAATATCAGATCCTCAAAAAGAAAAGAAAAAAAAAGAAAAAAAAACCGAAATGAGAGTGAGATTTTGCCTTCAGTTACAGCCAAAAGTATTCATTCCGCTACTTTGTAATTAAAAACGGAAGGAGTTTCCCTTTCAGCCTCTCTTCAAGCCGCAGCAGCAATCGCCATTTTAAAAAAAACTTTTTTCCCTTCACTTCACTTCTTAGGCAAAATAGAATAAAAAGAATACTTGCGCTTCAGGATCAAAGGTCCAGCTCATATCTTCTTTAATTAATTTATTTGACAGATTTACAGGCTTGCTTTTGCCCCCTAGCTCTGCGTGTAGCAGAGATTTCCCAGAGCCCGGAGCATCGGCTGGGGATACGGGGAGTCTCTTCCACTCCCTCCCAAAAGTAAATAAAAAACTTTTGGGATTAGGCAGAGGACTCTACCCACCCCAGCCGGCTCTATCTCCGTTTCCTAATGGAAATGGAGTTTTTTCGAGCTGCCATTCCGCTGAAAAAGGCGGCTCTTACAGGCAGTGGGTTCGACGATCCCGGAGGAGTGTCGCCAGCTATTAAATTGTTGATTGTTGTTTCCTTTTTCTGCCTGCCCAAGTTCCTAAGTACTTGTTGGTGGTAAATTAGCAATCCTGTTGACTGACAAGGGGCCTATTTCTCAGGCTTCAATCATTTCTCTAATGATTTTTGTCCCTGTTTGGCCAACAATCTTAGTAGCTGCAAAATTGAATGCATGTCCTTGTTCATTGCAGGCTACCAATAAGAGTCTCCTCTTCTAAAAACTTGCTTGTGTTCTTGTAACCTTGTTAAATAATAATAATAATAATAATAATAATAATAATAATAATAATAATAATAATAATAATAATAATGGAACATCGTATATCTTAAGAAGGTACTTGGTTGATACCTAGGACGCTGGCAGCAACCCGTATCAACCATTAGCACCCATCAATGGTATTTGTGACACATGATGATGATGATGATGATGATGATGATGATAATGATAATAATAATAATAATAATAATAATAATAATAATAATAATAATAATAATAATAATAATAATAATAATTTAATAATAATTGAAAATTGTCATTCGAAGTGAGAGGGGCTAAGGGCACAGAGAAAAAATAGAATATTTTTCAACCATTATTCTGTAAAAGCCAGGTCATGGACTCAGACTTAAAGAGGCCTGAATTCCAACTGTAGTGCCAGCACTAAGCAAACATGAGAATTATTGAGACGATAGCCTGGAGAAATTTTGACTGAATCTTTTCCAACTTGCTACAATTGCTTAAATGTAAGTCTAAAAGCCATATAGCATTTGGGCTACACCTTTACTTTCAAAGCCTTTGAAAGCTAATGGAATATAAGGTCCAAAATGAAAAAAAAAAAAGTAGGTCTACATAGCTGAATAGCTGATATTTATGACTTGAAACTATTACATTAGTATCTATTCACCATTTATATTTCAAAGATCTTTTAGCAAACACTTGTCACTTGATCTTGCAATAATTGATGGTCAGAAATTCCTGCCAGCTGTTAGAAGCAAATTGTAAAGAGCTCTTCTCAGCCCTATTAGAGTTCACAATACAAACGCTGCATTGTCAGCATGAAGTAAGATAATGACATGCCTCTTGTATAATTTAGGAGGATGGAAGTCTGGATTGTCCAAACAATCCACTAATGAATTAATATAAAGATTAAATAGTGTTGGAGCTAAGATAATGGTATTTTCTTGTGGCTTGTAATGAATTTGACAGCAGGCCCTAAGCTATGTATCTAACCCCAAAGATATGACTGTAAAGCTAGCAAATGAGCAAAAGAAATCATGAGTCAACAGAGAAGCCTAGAGACAGAATTAAATGCAGATTTATATTCTATAGAAATGGCATGAGGAAGGAATGTTGAAACTTTATCCAAGATAGACCAGTCCATTCTAAATCTTGTTTCTTTCTTGTCCAGGAGACAACCGGGAATCAATTATGTAATAGTATTTACAGAGTGAATATGCCTGAAAAAAATGCATACTTTTTAAAAAAATAAAATGCAATTATGGTGGGTAGATTCTGATCCATGGTCACATTAATGGTTTGATCGGTGCATGCGCTGAGCTTAGCTAACACTAATGCCTAACAATATAAGATACTAAGATATAACTTACTAAGATATAATATGACAATACAATACAATACAATACAATACAATACAATACAATACAATACAATACATAATAATTCTTCTTTCAGAAGTCACCAATAATTGCTCACTCTTCAAGGATAATATAATTTATATTTATGTTATCATCATTCTAGTCTTTGTCTATCCACTGCAGGATGAAGTCCTCTTCCGCATGTTTCCAACCAATACGGCCCTGAGCATTCTTTTGCCAATTGGGTCCATAATACTTGCTGATATCATTGATCCATCTTGTTTTAGGTCTCTTTTGTGGATGCTTTTTATCAAGTGGAATTCATTCTATGACTGCCTTGGTCTACCTGCTTTCAGTTCTTCTTGCTATTTTACCAATCAATTTGCATTTCAATTCTCTTACTCTCTTGATGATATTGTATACTAATACTATACCCATGATGGTGAACCTATCGCACGTGTGCCACAGGTGGCATGCGTAGCCATATCAGTGGGCACACCAGCTTAGCTCTGACATGCATGCATGCGCCGGTCAGCTGATTTTTGGGCCTTCTGGGCCCACCAGAAGTAGTGAAACAGGCTGTTTCCTGCCTCCAGAGGGCCTGGGGTGGGTGGGGAAGGCCTGTTTTTCTTTCTTACCTGGCTCCAGATCCTCTCTATGCATCTAGGAAGGGCAAAAACAGCCTTTCCCACTCCCTTGGAGGCGTTCCGGAGGCCTGAAATGGCCCATTTCCCAACTCCCGGTGGGACAGGAAGTGACTTTTTTGCTGTCCCCAGCCTCCAGAGTCTCTGATCAGAGTCTCTGGAGGCTGGGACAGCAAAAAAATCACTTCCTGTCCCACCGGGAGTTGGGAAATGGCCCGTTTCAGGCCTCCAGAGGGCCTCTGAGGGAGTGGGAAAGGCTGTTTTCGCCCTTCCCAGATGCATAGAGAGTATCTGGAGCCAGGTGAGAAAGAAAAATGGGCCTACCGGGCCATCGCGTGCCAGGAACAGGGGGGAAGGGGGAGTTGCACGTGCATTATGGGTGTGGGCATGCACACATGTGAACCTCCCCCGCCCCCCTCCTGGCATGCGATAACAAAAAGGTTAGCCATCACTGTACCATACCATACCATACCATACCATACCATACCATACCATACCATACCATACCATACCATACCATACCATACCATACCATACCATACCATACCATACCATTACATTACATTACATTACATTATATTATATTATATATTATTACATTATTATTACACTATATATTATATTATAATATTGTCCCTGAATTTAGGGCAATTATCTTAGTGACTTCTGAAAGAAGAACCATGAGCCACTCCAGGAGAGAATTAATACAAGATGAAAACAAAAAGGGATGATTAATATCTACAGTATTTGTCTATTTAATATGACCACCCAATCATCTGATGGCATGTAACATCCCAGAAAATTTTCAGAAAATATACTGTATATGACACAGCTTGCCCAAAGGCAGATTCCCAATGGCAAATGTGTATGTCCAGGATCCCTGAATTGTTGACTTCTTTTTTTTAACCTGCTTAGGATGACCTAACTACCTTTTTTGTGTCAGAAATTTACATTGAAACCCTAAGTTAATAGATTTATAAGCTCTTTAAATTTTGAATCATATGCTTTTTTCTGTGATGCAAAAATTCCCTACAATTGACACGGTTTCTCTATACTTCATGTATCAACATATAGCTCAGAGAGTTTATTGGCTTTGATCAGCCAATCAAAAGAAAATGGTGGACTGACAGATGACCTTCACAGATATCCCTTTAAGAATATTTCAGAATCAGAAATAAATCACTGTTTAACAGTTATTAGTTATTAGATGATTAACCAGTAAATCATCTAATAAAGCTGATACTATAAAATAATAATATATTTTAGAATATTTGCTTAATCTTCTATCCAATTAGTAAGGACACCTGAAGTATGCCATTAAGCAAAGAACTGTCCAGGCTGCTCAATAATGAGGCCTACCTACAATAAAATGACCAAATAATATTTGAGGTACATCTCTGTAATGAGGCAGAATATACAGTATAATCTTGGGGGAAGACATCTGTGATGGTAAGAAGACACCAGGTTATCATTAGACTTTATATAACTTCTAATAATATTATTGAAATTTTGGAAGGCAGCTACATATTCCAAATTATGTTATTTTTGTGTTATATAAGGGCAGCATTTAAGCAATTGTGGCCGGGGGGGGGGGGTTGTTACATGTTGATGATGAGAGAATAAATAGGACTCTAAATCCAGACTGCAACAGAACACCAAATGTCACAATGTGTCATCTTGGTCCTTTTTTGGTATAGTCCAGTAACACAATTCTTGTTTGTGTTTAATTTTCTTAATACTCTAGTTAAAGGGAGAAAATCTATTAACATAAACATAAACCTTCTGGGTGAGCATAATATTAAAATTGGAAGTATTTATTTTTTTTCCAAATCAAAGTGTTCTATTAAGGAATGAAACATTACCTTAAATGGTGTGAGTTAATTCATAAGATTTGCCCCCAGCAATATCTTAGCAGAAAGATCTAATGACACTGTCAGTAGGATCAGCTGGGTAGAATGCTCTAAGGGAGCAAGTGAGCTACTGAGCCAATGATATTATGTGAAAAGTTTCATTTGGACTCAACCAGACATATTCACAGAAACAGCTGGAATACTGTAGCTCAAAGGAAGATCATCTGGAAAATATAGAGATACTACTTCTTGCTGCAAAAGTTTTATCCTAACAGATCTGCTTATAATATGTGGCATAAAATAAACTTAGGTCTTAGGATACTCTATTTCTATCATTTTCCAGGGTTAAGCCTGGAAAACTTTGATCTTTCATTTTGTTAAAGACCAGGATAGCCATTAGAGGTTTGGCTACTTCCTGTGGTATAGTCATTTTATTGGAAATGTCTTTTAGCCTTCCAGTTACAATCACCCACTTTTTAGTGTATTGAAATATCTCTATTTGAGATAATAGTAGTAGTTGAATACTTTTGATTCAACCCACATGAATTAATGATTGGGCTAAATGTGAATGACAAAATGACTGTCTTGGAATAAGGGGAAAAAGAAAACCTTGAGAAAAATATGCAAGTTCTTTTAACTAAAGCAAAGAGGGCTGAAACATTCTTTAAATCCTAAGAAGCAAGATAGTATTTAAAAGTGACTCAGCAGGCTCCTCACTGATTTATTGGGATATAAGGAGGAGAGAGGTAAAACACAACCAGACTTGCGGGATTATGATATTATAGCCAATCTCAATAAAATATTGTTCTAGTTCTTAAGTTGATTTTCCATTCTGTTCAGTGGGGCTGACACATTTAGAGAGTGCCTTCCGAAGAACAGCTTTCCCAACTTGACATTCTTTAGCTGTATTGGAGTTCAATTTTGATAATGACCGTTCATCAGACCATAATGATGGCTGTTTAATACTGGAGTTGAAGTCCAGTAATTTGGCAATGAGACAGATGATCATTTTTTTAATAGTATGCAGTCATTATAAAAGTAAGCCTTCCTAATTATTGCCAATAATATTTATAGAGAAGAACTGAATTATCAAACATCAGATGGATGGGGAAATATTGATGGGTTTTACTGAAGTCATTATGAATAAAAAGATTTTTCTGATCAAACACATATTGCATATATTAAAAGCATCTTCATAATTGTTGTTCAGCTATTGTATGATATACTTACCAAACATTTTTATTATTACATCTTCAGTGAAATATTATAATCAATATTTTCATAATGTGCATAGATTATTTTATATATTCATAAATTCAGTTTGTAGTTCTACATAATCTTCAGTACCAGCAGCAATAGAGACCCTTAATACTGAATGTTGGTATCAGGCAGAGTTCTCAAGAGAGATTTTGCTGATGTAATATGATCTAACCATTATGACAGCAATAGGATCACTTAATATTATTCTGTCCTCATAAAGTATTATCCTCAGCTCCAGTCTTGTGTATGTATGCATAAAAACTTACCGTCTTTCATGACCTTATGGATTTTGAAAAAGAAGAAGTTTTCATTTTTGTTTTAAAAACTGAGGAAGAACACTGGAGTAATTCACACATCATTTTTTCTAAAGTCTTGAGTCTAATGAAAATACTAGAGCTCCATTGATCAAAATAAAAATGTACCAGTAGCCTTTTAAATGGTCCAAATAGATCAGCTACTGTACTTCCAATTCTAATATTCTATTTTTAGATTGTTTGTATATATGAGCATTGCAAAAATAATATTCAGCCTCAAATCCTCCATCAACTTGCATTATTTTTTCTTTAAAAAATGAATTCTTGATGATTTAGGAAGGCTTTACAGCCCTTGTAGCAAAAATGAGCAATAGCGGCCGAAAACCTGGAGAAAAATAAATAAATAAAGTGATCTTTTAAAAAAGAGAAATTGATACATAATATATTAAAGATACATAATATATTATTTTCCACCCAATACTTTTATTTTAAATGACATATCATAGAAATTAATTTTAATATATTAATTTTTGACACTAAAAAGATTCTTTACTCACAAAGTATAGAATTCCTTGCCAAGTACTATACTTTCTGAACAATGCGCCAATATTTAGTGTATAATTTACCGTTCCCCATTTATTTTGGAAGATGTTCCTTAAAACTGAATGGTGTTTATTTCTGAAAACATTGAGAATAAAATCAATATGTATGCCATAAACTGTCCTAATGTTACTCTCTTTTATGAACCCTTCAATTCCCACTAAAGAATTTTGAAAAGTTCATCATCTAGACCAGAGGTCTTGAAATTTGGCAGCTTTAAGACTTGTGGACTTCAACTCCCAGAATTCTCTAGCCAGCATAGCTAGTCCACAAGTCTTAAAGCTGCCAAGTTTGAAGACCTCTGAGCTAGCCTTTAATTAAGGTATGCATTTTAATTTAGAATAGATTTTTCACAATATCAGTAGCTTTGCTTCAGAACTCACTCCCAAGTGAGTTCCCATCCCAGGGAGGAATAATAATTTTCATTGACTTCCCTGACAAAGACGTCAGGGAGTTTGAGCTTTTTACTTTTTTGTCTTATTTTTTTAAAAATTTGACCAAAAAGTGCCATACTGAAAATACTGAATACATACAAATCAAGATTCTGCATGAAAATTTGATAGAAAAGAAACAGTAGCAAAGATAGACCATTAACGTATAGAGAGCTGTTAGAAAAAGACATGGAGAATGTAAGATAAGAAATCAAAAAAAGAATTGACTGTAGAGGTAACAGGACCTTTGGAATTCAACAGCATGTGATATAATCTGTAATTGAATTAAGTACAAGTGATTGATTTAATTGCTAAAATATATAAACTTTTGATTAAATTTGAAACAAGAAAAAAATGAAAGGGAGTATGACAAAATGGGCTAAGTACTTTGGACTTAGGTACTTTGGACTAAGTACTTTGGACTGATGGAACGGTGGGAGAATATGTAGTTGAAAGTTTTGAAATCTACATTATGTTATAGAGAATTATAAAGAGAATTATATAGAGAACTTAAAAGATAATTTTTTATAAAGTGATTTACCATTAACACATGACTCCAGAGAAATAATCTAAAATGTATAAATTTAAAAGCTATGTGGAAAATGTGGAAAACAGGAAGGGTCATTTTATAATGTCTGATGTACCTCTAAAACTGAAAATTTAGGGATTCAAAGAATGTTATATAAAGAATTTTAAAGATTAATATTCCATTGAAACCACTTTTTTCTTCCTAGGACTAATTGATAGACAATTAGAAAAGAGTTGTGAAACATTGTTATATATATATTTAACCTCTGAAAGATTATATGTACAGAAATGGAAAATTCTTAAATTTACACAATGAAGGAATGGCTGGTGAAGATGACAGAATTAGCAGAGATGACAAAACTGATTTCTCTGATTAGAGAAAGGGTTTATTTACTAGTAACTGGAAACCCATTATGGACCTTTGCTGAAAAAAGAAAAATATGAGTGTGTGATTTATGGGTTTGATTATTTGAAAAGGTAGATTAGGAAAAAAAAGGAAATTCTGTTGTAATCTTAGAGAGAGAAAAATATAAATGAACTTGTAATTACTGCTAACTTTTAAAAGTTTTAAAAGTTTTTTTAAAGTAGATTATGTATAAATAAAATCAAAAAGAAATATTTTGTAGGAAAATTTGCTTTTATGGCTAACTATTTTGTGCAGAATGTTATAGCTTTTCCATTTATATATTCATTTCTAGATATGATTCTTGTAGTATTAATATTGTATGCATGTGCGTGCATGCGTGCATGCATGCAGGCATACACACAATGTTTCACAATATTGAAACAAATTTAAGTAGAATCAAATAGGGCCTTTTTGTGTACCAATATGTTAATAATTTGATAAATCTGTAAAAAAAATGTGGCCCAATAAATTTCTTCTCCATTTCTGTAATAATGAAGGCAGTTTCAGGAGGCTTGGTAATTAACAGTGAGCCTCATTTTAATCAGGAAGATTCATTGTGCTGATTCCAATTATGATTATGGTTGTGCAGCTTAAGCTTAATGACATAGCAATGTCAGAAAAAAGTGAGGAGAGTATTCCCTAACTGTTCTCTAGGACTGGGGAAAAGTACCCGAGGCCCAGGTCATATATACCCAACAAAGCCTTCTTAAAGTTTCTAATTATATTAGTAAAAGAAATATATATTATGTTCTTGACAAAGCCATTCTACCATGTTTCTCCAAAAAGACGACCCACCTTGAAAATAAGCCCTATCATGTTTTTGAGCGCATGTGATCAAATTAAGCCCCACCCAGAAAATTAGCCTTATTTAAGACCCCGCCCACCCTGGGGTGTAGGGGTGGGGCGAGGCACACTGGTAAAAAATAAGCTAGGATGGAGTAGAGCTGCCCTAACTTACCAGGCCTCGCACACCCCAACACCTGTCTCACCTTCTTCTGTGGCCACTTCTTCTGCAGCCGCTTGCCGCCACTCATATGCATTGGCCCAGCCACCATTTTGCCTTCAGATGCCTGCGGGAAGGCATCTGCAGCCAATAACAGAGCTCCAGATCAATCCTTTAGTTGTTGCTTCTTGATTTATGATTTGTTAACATAACATATGTAAAGGTTAGTGAATTCATCAGTTATTTTATTCAGTACTCTATGATGCAATTGATCTTGTCTTGAAGATTTTAACCTAGTCAAAGTAAGTAGTATTTCCTGACTGTTTCTATCAGTCTGAAGCTACAATCCTGCTCACCAGTCAGATCTTTACAATTTCTTGATACAATACAGATTCTTCATCCATAGAAAATTGGAACAAAATAATGGTTATAATAGTTGAAAAGTTCTTCCTTCATTTCTCCATTTTTGTCTGTGTGCATATGCATCAGGGGTGGTATTCACTTACCTTTGCTACCAGTTTGCAAATTTGAGCGCGTCTTCCATGCATGCACAGAGCGTCAAAAATAGAACATGATGAAGTGCAGGCTTCTAGCAGCCACAGCTACCGGTTTGCCCGAACCGGATAGAACCAGCTGAATACCACCACTGATATACATATTTCTGTGTGTGTGTGTGTGTGTGGCGCATCAGCAATGATGCGCCTTGGATAAACATGCTGCACAAACATCTTGGCCAGATTCTGGGCTGAAAGAACCTTCGGACACACAAAGAAGTGTGCTTGCTTTGAAAATAGGTCAACCACTGTCCAAATCATGGTACTCTCATTACTCTCAGGCAATTCTACTATAAAGTCCATGGCAGTTTCTTCCCATGGTCTGCTGGGGTTGGCCATAGGCTGTAGAAGCCCAGGAGTCTTTCCTGGCAATTGTTTCATGGACATGCACACCGGGCAGCTGGTAACATAGTTTTCTATGTCTTTCTTCATCTTATGCCACCAGAACTATCTGAGCCAGGTAAAGAGTCTTTATGAACCTGAAGTGCCTGCTTGCTTTACATCATGGCTTCTTGTAGGATCCAGGTTCTCTGGCTGGCTGGATCATTCCATGCCAGGTCCTCCCTCATCGTCAGCTCATCTTTGTGGTCCTTGAACCATGCATCTTCTTTCAGGGCTTCCTTTAACTACTGGGTCAGAGCACTATCAGCTGGCTGAGGAGTGGCTAGTGGCTGCCACTTTACTGAGACCTGTGCTGCCAATTGCCGGGAGGGGATAATGGAGTTGACTATTTCCTCCCAGGTCCTTTTGTATTGGAGCATCCGAGAAAACATATTGGCGAGGAAATTATTTCACCCTAGCATGTACTGAAGGGTAAAGTTGAACTGATTAAAGTACTACCATCGTACTTGCTTAGGGGATAGTTTACTTGGGGGTTTTAGGACTTCTACATTCTTGCGGTCAGTCCACACTTTGAAAGGGATCTTACACTATGAACTGCCTCCAAGTCATCATTGCCCATTGAACGGCAGAAGTCTCCTTTTCCCACACCACCCAATGTCTTTCAATGTCAGTCAGTTTCCGGGAAGTGTACGTGCAGGATTGCAGCATCCCCTTCACATTTCTTGTGATTAGGACAGCCCCCACCACCACATCGCTAGCATCGGCTTGTATTATGAACGGTGCCTTTGGGTTCGGGTGTTTAAGAGTTGGCTCCCCCACAAAAAGCCATATGGGCTTTTCAAAAGCCACTTGGCATTCCATAGTCCAGTTAAGCAGCTGGCTCCGCTTGGACTTCACCCACCCCCTCTGCCCATCTTTAGTAATTCAGTGATGGGCAGAGCTATTGGTGCGAATGAGGGGATGAAGTGGTGGTAAAAAGTTGGCAAAGCCCAAGAAACTCTGTAGTTGCTTTCTGTTCTGGGGGGTTTCCTACTCTAGTATTGCTTTCACCTTTCCGGAGTCAATCTCCTCTTCCTCACTGGACATGCAGTACCCCAAGTAATCCAGATTAGTTTTGTGGAAGTCACAATTGGGTAGTTTGGCATAGAGTTTGGCTTTTAATGGTTTACTTAGCACTTCCCACACCAACTTTACATGTTCTTCCATCATTTCAGAATAAATGAGGATGTCATCAGGTACACCAACACCTCTTTATGCAGGTACTCATGCAGCACATTGTTTATTAGTTGCATGAACACCACAGATGCTCCCTGCAGTCTGAAAGGTATTACCCATAATTGGTAACACTCAGGGGCAATTGAAACCTGTTTTCCATTCGTCGCCTTCCTTAATCCTCACTTGATAGTATGCTTCTCTAAGGTCCAACTTAGAGAACTCCTTTCCTTTGGACAGGTATCCCAGCATGTCCTTCATAAGGGGGAGGGCTCCATGTTTTCCATGGAGATCCCAATAATTCCTGGAAAATCCATGCATAATCTCAAAGAACCATCTTTCTTTTCTTTGAAGAATACCAGAGTTGCCATCCTAGATTTTGCTGGTTGTATAAAGCCCTTAGCTAGATTTTTATCCATGTTCCGGCAGCCTGTGGAACTGCTTCAGCATGAGTTCTGCCACTGCAGAGACATCACCTTGAGCTTGTCCCATGGCTGCCAGAGAGAAGGCAGTCACCCCTTGAGGTGCTCCTTGCCCCACATTCCCTGACCAAGTCAGTTAGGGTGGAGACGGGGACAGGGTTGTCAATGCTTGGCCAGTCCCAAGCCCTGCTCCCAGGACTGACAATTTCATCAACGCTGCTCCCTGCATCTCCATTCTGGCAAATCTTTCATGCAGCTGCTCCACTGTACGGTTACAGCATGCAGTCAGGAATTTCCAATCCACTGATTCTTCCCAGTCCACAACCGTCCTGGCCATCTATTTGCTTCCTCAAGTCATGGCAACCCCATGCAGGATCAAGGGGGATTCTACTTTGGCTGCCTTCACTACTCTGCTCGGCCATCACATCTTCGGGTCAGGGCATCAACTTTCCACTCTGTACCGGACATCATTATTTCACAGTTCTCTCAGAGGCATTCAAGTAGGCTGCGTTAGGTTAATGGAGAGCTGGTTTAATGTCAACTATCCGACTAATGGACCCAAAACAAGGAAACACTCTTGGGAGCTTTGAATTCCCAAAAGTAAAACTTTATTGACATTTTGGTACTGAAGAATCAAAACCAGCTATGGTTTTCCCATGCAAATGCTTTGCTTAGTTAAACAACAGCTTCCCTTCCTCCCCAGCCGTGGCTGATCACATTGTCAAATTATGACATGTCATTTTGTTATGGAAACAGTCCATCTCCTCCTCATGCACCTGCAGTGGTGACTTTGATGGTTTCCAGGCTCTAAATTTGTGCATAACTACTCAGCATTCCATTCCATTCCACCTTTCCCTTCCTCCAGTTATTAGCAAGTTGAATAGCGATAGGCTTTGAAAGAAGCAAAGTGGTTCAATATTGACATCACCCTTCTTGATTGGCTGCACCAGAAGCTGGCTATTTAGCACAGCAGATAGATGGAGTGGATGCTGGGAACAATGTGTTTGTATCCTAGCCCTGTGTTTTCTGGTTTTCGTGATTTCAAGCTCGCATTGGATTGACACTGTGCCTTGACTTGGAATGTGCCTTGGAAACACTGGACTTTTCTTGCCTCGTGAACTCTTTTATGTTGTGGATTTAAGTTTGCCTGGTAGATTTATTTTGATTGAGAAACTTTCAAGTGCCTTGTGGACTCTTTGGCCATTGCTTTGTGGACCAGCATTGTTCTGCTCATGGCTAGACTTAATTGGGTCAGTCCTGGGTTTTTTTGAAAAGGGAATTGCTAGGGAATAATAAACTCACTAAACCACAGTAATGTATGTTTGTGTGAGAGAGAGTCAGCAGGATAGCTAAGATACTGCACAGCAACCTCCCACTTCCAAACTCTTTTAGAGGACCTGTGTTTGAGGAAGACAGAGGTGAGAAGGGAAATTTTATATATAAAATTGAACAGCTAGTATTTTCTTTTCTTTTCTTTTAAACATACTTAATAAATCCTTTTTCTTGTTGTCTATGGAGAGTCTCAGTCATCCAGGTCATGGTTGTCTCAAAGGTGCTTTTTCAAAAAAAGCAACTGGACTATGTTTTTTTTCCTTAATGAAGAAGTTTCACTTCTCATTCAAAAATCTTCTTTAGTTCTGACTGGATGTGTCTGTGTGGGTGGTGGGTAGGTGGGGGGTTATATTCCTGTGCAGTCATCTGGTTGTTAGCACTCTCTCTGAAAGCTGTTGAGGCTTTCTTGGTATTACTGTTTATCTTTGCCCTCAGGGTCACCTGCATCAGAGTGCAAATGGTTATGGAATCTTCTTGGAATTGCTGAAAGGTCTGTGTTGTAAACAGGAGATAGTTGGTGTCATATATCTTTACCTCTGTTGAGAAAGGATTATTCAATTTTAATGAAGATGGACTATTTTACCCCTCTTTCAAACCAGTGGTCCTCTCTATCCAGAATGTGGTCTTTGCTGTCTTCAAAAGAGTTACCTTTGTCTTTCAAATGCAGCTAGACTACTGAATATTGTCCTGGTGGGTTTGTTCTCCTATGTTATGCCATGCATTTGTGAAGTAATTGTTTTGTTTCTCCAATGTACAGATTATATCTCACTGGAATGTATTGTATATATCACATTGCTCAGTTTGTGTCTGCGTGTTTTATCCTTGAGGTGGACAAGCTTCTGCCAGTGTATTCTTATGTTTGAAGTGTGCATGTATGTTACGTTGGTTGAAAATCTTTCTGAACTTTTCAGCTATTCCTCCAACGTATGGAATGACACCGTTGCTTCATTTGTTATTCTCTTCTTTGTCTGTTATGGAGGAGTTCATGCTTGCATCTTTTTCTGGATTTGATGAAGGCCCACTTGGGATAGCCACAAGTTCTGAGTTCTGTCTCTTGTTCTTAACATCTTTTTAAACTCTCCTTTACAAAACTGGGCTATATATAGCTAGACATGTTTTGGGGGATTTTCAAAAACTATTTCGAGGTTTTCCTTCAGGACTTTTTTTTTTTCATTTTGCCTTTGTTAACCATTTAAGGTAGGCAAGATTAAAAAACAGGCACAACAGGGATTCCAGGAATATTCTTATTGTAAAAAAATAGAAGAACAGAACATTGAAAAACTGCTAAATCTCTCTTTCTGCCTTGCTTATACCAAACACAATCAAGGCAAGAGTATTTTAAATTTCATTTGCACATTTTCTCCATTTAGGGGGATTGAGTAAAAAAGCTAGCTCTACATTCTATCACAGACTTTGATTGTCTCACCCTAATCTCCAAGCTTGCAACCAATTTCTTGGATATTTCATTCTGTCCCAGGTCTCCATACCATGGTCCTTTCCCCATTAGTTTCTCAGCTAAAATTAAATTATAATAGCTCTAAATTTATTATTCTTCACTTGTTGTATTCTAATCATGTGAGTAATCCTATCCATTCTCCAATCTTATTAAATCTGTCCTGTTTGTTTGTTTGTTTTAAAAAAAGGATTGAAAAACTTTAAAAAGACAGTGGAAACTATAAACAGAAAAGGAAAGAGAAGAGAAGAAAAGAGAAGAAAAGAGGAAAAAAAGAAAGTACAGGAAAAAAAGAAGAAAATAAATATTCAAGTGATTTTTGATTTTCTTTGTTTCCTATCAGGTTACATCTACTACGTTTTATTGCAATAGCTCATCCCTTATGCATACATAATTCCATAAATTTTTTCTGTCCCAGTGTCAGAATACAGTCCATAAAGTCTCTGAATCTTGTAGCTTACTTGGTGAAACAAATCAACCTTGCACTTGCTTTTGTTTCTAGGAATCTGAATTTCATACAGATATTGTAGGACTTGATCTCTCTTTGAATTTTCTGTCACAAAGACTTTCTAAGCTTTAGCCAACCTCTTTTGTAAATCCAGTAGGAAGTCCCTGTCCTTCTCATTCATTTTTATTTCCACTTTAACTATCTGTTTTATCATTCTCATTTTTTCATTTTCTGGCATTTCAACAATTGTTGTCTAGTTTTCTGCATCACATAAGGCATTTTTTAGCTCCTTATTCTGTAGATTTTAGAAGAAGGTATAGATAATCTTCGACTTTCGACCACAACTGAACACAAAATTTCTGTTGCTGAGACAGTTATTAAGTGAGTTTTACCTCATTTTATGACCTTTCCTGCCACAGTTGTTAAGTGAATCATTGCAGTTGTTAAGTTAGTAACATGGTTGTTAAATTAATCTGGCTTCCCCATTGACTTTGCTTGTCAGAAGGTTGCGAAAGGTGATTACATGACTCTGGGACACTGCAACCATCATAAATATGAGTCAGTTGCCAAGCATCTGAATTTTGATCACATAACCATAGGGATGCTGCATCAATTGTAAATATGAAAAACGGTCATAGGTCACTTTTTCCAGTGCCGTTGTAATTTTGAACAGTCACTAAATGAATTGTTATAGTTGAAGACTACCTGTATTCTTTTTCAGATCTGTCATTTCTTTTTTAATAGTTTTGGACATAGAATATCAATAGAAGTATTTCTACTATTTTACTACTTTATGTCATTTTGTCCCAATGCTCACAAAAAGGTAAGTTCTTCCCCGGCCTCTTTTCTTTTGTTATTTATTTCAAATTCTTTAAATTCCTAAGCTTATATTCATGTTCAAATTCTTTAAATTCCTATGTTTATATTCATGTTTGTTCTAAATGAATGAAAAATCACCAGCTGGTTTTGCAAACATGCTATTTTGAAGACCTCTATTAGCCTCAACCTAGTAAAATAGATAATTTCTGAATCTTCTGTCCTCTCCTTATCCAGAAGCATTCCATGAGGCTGATCTATTCATCATTCCTTTTGTTACAGTCACATTTACTCATTTGGAGATTTGATAGCTCACCATTCTTCACCCAAAAAACAAGTCTTTTATATTTTCATGTACTAGAGGTCAGGTTCATCTTACTGATTTCTTATATTTTGATATGAGCAAATGGTCATTTTGACTTTTCATTTACTATTTTAATGGTATGAGGTTTCTACTGTCTTTTATTTACTTCAGTCTATAGGATGCATTTTAAAATCTTGCTGTAAAGTGCACAATCTTGACTAAACACATTTTTATTTTTCATTATGAACTGCAATGTGTCTTGTACCAACTGTCCATCATCCAGGTAAACCAATAATGTTCTCAGACATCAAATCTCTTCCATTAACATGATTATATATCATTTACTTGCAATATTTCTATTTTCCTTTCCTTCTTTCCATGGGTGTATATAGAGATGAGAATACATCTGAACTGCCAGCCATCCCAATGGTTTCCCATTTTCCTTCTCAGATCTTTTGTAGTTTTCAATACTATCATTGGCTCTAATATAAAATAAAGATGAATAAATCATTCTTAGAAATTCTCAATAATAATAACCCCATAAAAACTAACAAGAAGGAATAATTAATTAACCTGATCACTCTTTGAAGTTGCTGTCTTATCTAGATACTGTACAACTCATAGTGTATAACCACTAATTCCTTACAGCTTTTCTTGCAGACCTTAGTTATCTGCCTTAGAAACTACCTTCTTGTTTAAAGCATCATCTTTTCTTCTCCTAAAGCCTTCAGAAGTTTTCTTTTGTGAGTATAAAAGCTATTCTGAATATCAATTGTAGAGAATATCTTTGAGATTTCTTTTTTTTTCCACCCATGAATCATGCTCATAAATTGGATAGAAGGCTAGTTCCTTCTTTACTGGATTTTTCTTTTCGAATGTTGTTTCTTCTGCCAGTTTCTGCTGAATGTCTCAATTATTTGTTCTGATAAATCTTTATCTTTACCCTTTCATGAACCTCTGGAAATTGTGCTACACTCATCAGTGGTATCATTAGTTCCTAAAAGCCTTGTTCTCTATTACCAAATGTCACCCTCCATCCCCAATCTGCAGCATGAAACTAATGTGATGAAATTAGAGAAAGCTTTTGGTTCTCCCCTATTAAAATACAATTTTGATTTCTTTTTTTTAACTGGAAGCATTCCTTTCTCTCACTAACTAATCCCAATGCCGGTGTAGCATCAAAACACTGCTAGTAGATGTTCATGTAATGATAACCTTACACTTGACTGCTTCTTTACACACTTGATTACACTGGCTTTAGGGAAGTTTTTGCCAAGTCTGTCTTCAAATAGTATCACAGTTGAGACATGGTGTTTTAAACATTCCATTTCAAATGGGAGTTATTTTTAAGCTTGTCTGAAAACATGATTATGAATTATTAGGTATTAACATAATGCTTTAGAAAAAAAGCAGTTTGGACAGATGTTGATTTTTAAAAATACCATATGGAAAACTATTGTCTAAAGGTTATATTTAGCAATATAGAAAGATATTTGTCTATTTGTCTATTCTGTCCAATAGCAATTCCCCAGTGTCTCAAGAAGCTATTTTTCCATGACGTGTCACCTAGTTGAAGTCACTCAAGCAGAGCAGTTAAAGGTCTTTCTGTGAAATACAACTAAAACCTGAAATTATTATTTAAATACTTGCTTTTTTTCTCTTGTGTTGGTATTAAAGATCAATGTTTCTGGCAATTCTTGTAGCAAAATTGTATGCTTCCCTCAGTAAAATGGCATTGTTGATCTGAAGGTCATCTTTGTTAACCTTTTCATCTGAGGCATGTTCAATTCAGTTAGGTTAATTTGTAAGGAAAAAGATGTCCAATTTTTTTCAGTGCGATAAGTATGCCAAATCAGGATTTCATTACTGATGTACATTTTGGAGTGTAACACTTTTATTTGGATTACCACTTTTGGCTAACTATCAGTTCTGAATACCTAATCATCAGTTTTGATGCAGGGGAACAAGGGAATTGGCTCCTACAAAATTGAAGCATTGTGTATAAATCACAGACATTGGCCCTCCAAAGGATTCTTGCTCAGCCCTATTTGGAGATTAGGGACTGGAGGTAGGATATTTTGTATGACACAAACATATTTTGGTGCAAAGATTTTGGTATCTTTGGAGGAAGAATTATTGTTGTTGTTATCATCCTTATCCTCATTGTCATACAAGCCACTATTCAATAAATCTTCAGTTAAAGGTAAAGGTTTTCCTGTCCTGCCATGCCTGACTCCAGGGGGCGGTGCTCATCTCTTTTTCTTAACTGAGGGAGTCAGCATTGTCCAAACACATTTCTGTGGTCATATGGCCAGCATGACTATACGCCGAGGTGCATAGAAAGCTTTATTCTATTGATTAAGTATCAGCTTTACCTGTCAATAGTTATTAATGTTTAGCTTTGCTTTTCTTGTCTATAAAAGAACCCTGCCATTTGGCAATGTGATTAATCTCCATAATCTTTTAATTTATAAGATCCTTTCCATGAATAAAACTCTGAATTAAGCTTAAAATCTCCCATTTCATTGGATCTGCAGCAATTGCTGCATGGGTGTGTGTGTGTATGCATATGTGGATATGTCTGTTTCTGTACAGAACATTATTTTTTATTAAGTTGATTATATATGAACAGTTCAGGATAGCACAAGTGAAGAATTTATTTAATCATGTAGCTTTATTCTTTTATTATAGGAAGATGCCATGTTAGTCTAGGCTAGAAAAAATATCAGAATGTTTCTAATGACATTGTTTCTGCCTAATAACAATTATTAAAAGTTATAAGCTTTTGTGAGCTTTATCAGCTCCACAGAATGGCTAGACTGGGGGAGTGTAGGATTTAAATTGATGAGGCAGAAAGAAACAAAAGGGCAAGAAACAAAGATTACATGAGAGACAGGTTATAAGTAATTTACCAATTAATCTTTGTAATGCATTAAGAATACTTCGTGTTTATTGAGATTTTCTGAGATTGCCTTTTGATGCATATGAATTCATCAACCTGTGTTTCAGGGTTCAAGTTCTGTTTTTCAAAAACAGTTCTGATATAGAGTATTTTGAAAAGTTGAAAGTTGAAATACTGCAATACCTCTTTATTCTTGTTTTGCACTTTGATACTGTATCAGATTTGCATTTATACATACTTTTGTGCAAAGTTATTCCATTTGTTCCATGCAGAATCCAGAGGGGCATTCCTGGCAGATGGTGGCATTAGGAAAGAAACATGTGAAGGCAGCTGTAATCTTGTCTGTATACTTGCTAGACTCTATGATGTTATTGTTGGGGTACATATGGGGCCTAAGTTGACATCTGGATTTGTTACATGCCTATTTAAGAGCTGTGGTGGTGCAATGGTTAGAATGCAGTACTGCCGGCTATGTCTGCTGACTGCCAGCTGCCAGAAGTTTGGCAGTTCAAATCTCACCAGCTCAAGGTTGACTCAGGCTTCCATCCTTCCGAGGTCTGTAAAATCTGGATCCTGTAAAATGAGGACCCAGATTGTCGGGGTCAATATGCTGACTTTGTAAACCACTTAGAGAGGGCTGCAAAGCACTGTGAAGTGGTATATAAGTCTAAGAAGAGCCTTGGTGGTGCAGCAGACTAAAGCACTGTTAAGTAACACCAGCTGCCTGCAATTACTGCAAGTTCAAATCTCCGCAGGCTCAAGGTTGACTCAGCCTTCCATCCTTCTGAGGTAGGTAAAATGAGGACATCGCTTGGGGGGGGGGGGGGGCAAAAGTCCTACTAAGCAGGTATATACAAAAGTATGAAGGCTATTGCTTGATGCATTGTAAGCCGCCATGAGTCTCCGGAAAAGGGCGGCATATAAATTGAACCAATAAATAAATAAATAAATAAGTGCTATTGCTATTTCCATTTTGCATACTTTTCTGTGCTGTCAAAGTTCTATTCACTAGGAAAAGGAAAAGGAAAAAGTTTCCCAATCTTTTTAGGAACTTAAGTTTTGACCCAACTTGAAAACAACTTTCTTAATTGTCTAAATTGCAAGCCCTTCAATCAATGAATGGATTCCACTTTTCTAAACTAAGACCTTACCACTGTTTTGTTAATAGCACAAATAATTTAAGATGAAAGGAAAATATACCTTATTTCTTTTTCTTTTTAATAAATATTTTAATAATATAGATATGGAGAGAGATAGGTAGATTACCACCTCTAAAGTCATCCCATGTTTTGCAATCTTTTCCTTTTTACAGTCTTTTATTTTATTTTTAGTGAACATAGTAGTAATCTTAAAACATTAAAAATAAATATTATCTAAAGCATTGAGAAAAGAAAATGACTGATTACAGACTCTTCATTCAATTCACTGAGATATGCACCTGTCAATCAAACTGAAATTTAGAGAAAGATTGTTTTGTATGATAACTATTGAAAGCCAAGTAATTTTGAAACTCTTCTGATTACATTTGATAAAGGCAGCTTTATGTAGTATCAACTTTTCTTCATACAGCCAAGGATTGAGTAAGAGCTCCATTGAATTATATATAGTATACTTTAATAGAATAGTATTTACAATGATATATAATTATTATGCATTTCAAAATCTTTCAAATTATTAATATAAGTAGAAATAGTTATAGTTTACTGAATTTGAATTTGAATACATAATCTTACCCTGGCTCTTAATGTTCTTTTTTTATATAAATATGATTTTGTATTCAACCCACGAAATGCTATAGAACCTCATCCAGAGGAGAAATATTTGTTTATTCATTTGGTGTCAGATGAGACTGACTCTTTGCTTTGATGATTAGTTTTTAAATTAAGAAGACTTATTCTTGCAGTTAATGAAGATCAGCACAGAGCTACTGAAGGGAAAAAAACTCATTTGTTAAACATGAAGTAGTTATTAATGGGGGTCTTGCACAAATTTAATATGAAAGAAACTGAAAAATTGAAACTAGAAATGTATCCCTAGCAGTTAATTCCATCACTGCTTTAACAGTATCTTTCAAAAAGTTTCTTTGATGATAATTCTGGGAATGTTAGTTTAAAGTATATCTTGGATGGACCAATTCAATTTAAACCTTTATTGTCAATGCACAACATGTATACAATGAGATTGGATGAGCCTTCCTTAGTGCTGCCCCCCCAAACACAAAATACTTCTCAATAACTCATAAGTGAAAGGGGGGAAAAAACCCTAACCCAATAGATCATACTAAAAGACACACAATCCTATCTACATATATGTGCATTACATTACATTACATTACATTACATTACATTACATTACATTACATTACATTATATTGCACCAGTGTAGACATGTTGCACGTTGTGCTGGCCCTACAAATCTATCATACTAAATAGTTATGGTTTATGTTGCATTCAGAAATCTCACAGCCCATGGATAGAAGCTATTTTTCAGCCTGTTCATTTGACTGGCTATGCTTCTATATCTCCTGCCCGATGGTAGGAGAATAAAGACGTGCTGACCAGGGTGTGAATCATCCCTAAGGATTTTCCTCACCCTGCTAAGACATCAGGTTCTAGCAATTTCATCTAGTGAGGTCAGGGGACAGCCCATGATATTTTTTTTTTGAATTTTTTTTTTTTTTAAACAAAACTTAAAACAACGATCATCCATTACAATTACAGAAAGTGTATCGATCGGTTACAAATCTTTGGTGCTTAATCCCATATCCAAAGTTCTATTATTTGACAATTTATTATATCCCTTTGTATTATTATTCTCATTTATCAATTATTTAACAGTTTTATCTCCCATTAAAAAAAACCGCTTTATATATTTTATTATTAGATCCATTTCGTATTTCATATTTCATTTCCATGCTTTATTATCTAGCCATTGATAAAATAAATCCCATATCAAGTAATATTGTTTATCTTCCTGTTCTCTAATTTCAAATGTCAGTTTGCTCATTTCAGCACATTCCAAAATTTTCTTAATAACTTCATCATCAGTATGTATCTTCTCTCCTTTCCAGTTTTTAGCAAATACAGTTCTAGCTGATGATAAAACATTCACAATTAAGTATCTCAGTTTTCTGTTATATGTTTCTGGTAAAATCCCTAATAAAAATATCTCTGGTTTAAAATCAATATGTTTCTTTATCATTTTTCCAACCATGTGTGGATTTTAGTCCAATATCTTTTAGCTTCTGCACATGTCCACTACGTATGGTAGTATGAACCCGGAGTCTGATGACACTTCCAACACTTCTCTGATTTGTTCTTAAACATTCTGGCTATTCTCGCCCGGGATAGATGCCACCTGTAAAATATCGTATACAGATTCTCCTTGTATGCTGTTGACATTGTCGTTTTATAATTATGCAACCACAAATTCTGTCATTTCTCTAAATCAATCCCATGACCAAAATTTTTCCCCCATGCAATCATTGTTTCTTTAACTTATTCTTCTTCCAGTTTTACTTCTAATAGGTAACTATATAACTTTTTAATAACATAGTCATCAGAACCTGTTAAGATTTTATCTAAATTCATCAAATTGCTGTAAAAACCCTCAGTCTTAGCATCTTCATTATATCTAGACTGTATTTGCATATATGAAAACCAATCCATTTCTATCTCTAGTTCTTCTAATTCTTGCTTCAATTTAAGCTCACCCTTTTCATTCAATAATTCACCATATCTAACAATTTGTTCCTTTCTAAATATTATTGAGTATGAGAATGCTTCAGTAGAAGATAACCAGACTGGAATTTTTAAGTAATGATATTTTTTGATCTTCTCCCAATTTAACAACAAAGACTCTTGTATAATATGTTTCTAAAATAACCCTGTGTTTTTGTATTTTTATACCATAAAAAAGCATGCCAGCCCAGCAACAAGTCATGTCCTTCTAAAGTCAACAATCTAATATTTCTTAACATTATCCATTCTTTAATCCACATCAAATTACAAGCTTGATAATATAGTTCCCAATCCGGCAAACCAAAGCCTCCTCTTGATCTAACATCTTCCAACAATTTTAATTTTATCCTCGCCTTTTTGCCCTGCCAAATATATTTTAACACAATTTTATTTAGATCTTCAAAATATTCTTTCCCCAACTTAATTGGAATTGTCTGGAATAAATATAAGATTCTAGGCAATATATTCATTTTAATAGTTGATATCCTCCCTATCAATGATAACTGCAAGGTCTCCCATTTTGCCAAATCTGCCACTATCTGCTGTTTAAGATTATTATAGTTATTCTCCTTAAGTGTACTGCATCTTGCTGTCAAATATATCCCCAAGTACTTAACCTTGTTCATGACCTGCATCCTTAATATTTCCGCCAGCTCTTCTTTTTGTTTTTTTAACATATTTTTTGTCAAAATCTTTGTTTTATCTTTATTTATTTTCAGGCCTGCCACCTTACCAAATTCTCCTATTTTATCTATCAGTTTATTTATTGATTCAAGTGGATCTTCCAGAATAAACACCAGGTCATCCGCAAATGCCTGCAATTTATATTCTTGGTTTTGAATTTTCATTCCTTTTATTTCTTTTTCTTCTCTAATATTTCTATTTAGTACTTCTAGTGTTAACACAAACAACAGTGGTGGCAGTGGGCAACCTTGTCTCGTTCCTTTTTGTATTTCAATAAATTCTGTCAATTCTCCATTTATCATTACTTTTGCTATTTGTTTATGATATATAGCTTCTATGGCTTGAATAAATTTCTCCCCAAAGCCCATCTGTTTCAATTGTAATATCATAAATCACCAGTTCACATTGTCAAAGGCTTTCTGTGCATCTAAAAACATCAAAGCCATTTACTTTTCTGAGTGTGCCTCATAATATTCCAAAGTGTCCAGAATTATCCTCAAATTGTCTCTAATCTGCCTTTTTGGCAGAAATCCATTTTGATCCGAATGTATAAAGTTATTTAAATATCTTTTAAGTCTTTCTGCTAATATTGTAGCAAAGATTTTATAATCTGGATTTAGCAGAGATATAGGCCTATAGTTCTTGACTTATTGTGGGTCAGTATCCTCCTTTGGGATAAGTGTAATATATGCTTCTAACCATGATTTGGGTATTTCCTTCTTTGACATTACTTTATTCATAACTTCTAACAGTGGGAGACTCAGTGATTCCTGTAAAGTCTTATAATATTCCGCTGGCAATCCATTTGGGAGCCCATGATATTTTGTGCTGTACTCATCACTCTTTGCAATGTCTTTCTATCCATGGCTGTCAAGCCAGCATACCATACCGTAACACAATATGTGAGGACGCTTTCTATGGTAGACCAGTAGAAGGAGATCATCAGTCATTGTTTCACTTTGTTTTTCCTCAAGATCCTGAGGAAATTGAGTGTCTGTTGAGCCTTCCTGACCACCTGGATAGTATTATTTTTCCAAGTGAGATTTTCACTAAGATGGACTCCCAGGAGTTTGAAAGAGGAGACCCTCTCCACACAGCCCCCCTTGATGTAAAGTGGGGCAGGTTTCTCTCTTTTCTTTCGGAAGTCTAGCACCATTTCCTTGGTCTTGCTGTTAGGTGCAAGTTGTTTCCTGAGCACCATGTAGATAACTTCTGGACCTCTTCCCTGTATGCTAATTCGTCACCTCAACGACCAGTTGAGAAAACAAAATTAAAAGCTTTGAATTCTCCAAAATAAAAGAATCAGAAGTTACCTTACACAAAGAATCTATAGATCGAGTGCAAAGACAAAGTCTATTCTTCCTTCCTCCCTCCCTCCCTCCCTCTCTTCTTTCTTTACCAAACAATTATTATCACATTACAATTAGGATAATTTTTCAAAATTTGAATGATGTAATCAATTTATTGATTGACAAAACCAGTTAAATTCTTTATACAAACTGAAACTGAAACAATGTTCACTGAATTATTTAAATCTATTGTCATATGATAACAGAGCACTAGTGCCCATGCTGCAAATTTTAAGCCTTTGGCTGAAGTTTCATATATGTTCCAATTCCAGAGTAAAAATTAGAACTCTCAGAAAATTGTCTTTGCTGCTAGTTAGTGGATTTTTATAGTTCATATAAGGTAATGCCAAATATTTGGAGATTTAAACCAGCAGCTGGATAGAAGGCAGTCAGATACAGATTATTATATGAAATGAATAGCCTTACTTGCATAAAACTGGAAGTTTGACATTAATTTCATTGTATTCCAATATTATTCTATTCATATATTTCTTTTCTTTATTATTTATGTTAATTTGCATTACTATTAATACGATAGATAAAATTCAAAGTATTATTTATGTTCTAGCAATATTGATGATGATCATATTATTAAAATAATTGGTTTTTATTTATTTAATTAATTAATTAGTTAAATAAATAAATTTCAACAAAAGATAAAATAGAAGAAATCAGAAAAAAAATTTTAAAGGGGAAAGATAGGGGAGAAAAGTGCAAGGGATAAAAAGAAGGGGGGGGCAGGAAAAGGATAACTTCCACATTTTCCCCATCTAGTTCCAATTACAAAATACCTTAACCTTTTGCTTTAAAATTCAATAATACACAGTATTTCTATAACTATAAACGACTCTAATTGTCAGATACCAAGATTAAAGTTTCATTTCTTTCAGGTTCAAGTAAAGTATCCAACATGAGTTTCCAAGTAGAAACAAAGCTACACAAGTATTTTGTTTAATCAAAGTAGTCAGTTTCATGATCTCCACCAATTTCATTGACTTCACCATCCATATTTGCATTGTGGGAATCTGTATATCCTTCCATGTCTGTCCATACAAAAGTCTTGCTGCTGTTAACATATATAGAAATGAAGTCCTATGTTGTCCAAAAAGTGTTTTTTCAAAAGGCAAGTGTACTTCCTTTGTTTTTTCTTTAAGACATTTCACTTCTCATCTAAGAAGCTTCTTCAGTCCCCAGATTCTTTTTTTCAAGCTGCTAATCCATCAAATTTAAAAAAAAACCTTGGATTTCAGTTGTACATTTCTATAAAGATTTCTCTGAGGTAAAATACATATATCATCCCAATAATACTTAGCTTTCTTACATGTCTATCAAAGATGATAAAAAGTATCTTCAGACTGATTAAGTTTCCAGCATATATTTTACACACCATTAAAGATCTTTGCTAATTTATCAGGTGTTAAAGACCAATCTTATAAAAACTATCTTTCAAGTTATAATTTAATATGAATTTCAATTCCTTACTCCACATATACTCATATTGATCAAACATTATATTATGTCCATTTTTACCCATTTAGTGTTACAGTATTTAACATATTCTTCTTCCATATTCATTTTCAATAAAAGTTTATACATCTTAGCAATAGCATGTTCATAATTGGTTCACAGATCCAGGTCAGAATCGGGGTGGTTTCCCATTTGTAAAGTCAAAATTCTTCTTAACCAATTTAAATCTTTCTGTCAACTGAGCATAAACAAACCATGGACAAAGTAAAAGTAAAGTAAAAGCCTCCTTTTCCAATGCTTTTCTAAGTTCTCCATAAAAAAAAAAATCAATTAATCAGTGTAGGTCAACCAAGTCTGTGTAATTATCATTTCTCCAGTGTGATAGTGGGAGGGTCCAAGAATGGGTTCTATGATGTCCTTTCTGCCCAGAGACTGAGTGAAACTTTGAAGCCACACCCAGGTGCCTCTCTCTCTGGCCCCAGTTTCAACTCAGTCTTGCTCTAGAGAGATGTCTTTGGACAGTTGGGACATCTGGAATTCCATTCTTGGACAGGATCAGGTTCTATCCTACATTTTGGCTTCTCTAACTGTTGCAGCATTGCAGAGGCAGCAGGAGATCTCACCCTGTGTTCTCTGCCGGAGCTGAGCTCCATGCGCTAGGTCGTGCTGGCCAATCCAGTTTTTCTGGCAATGCTGCCGACCTGAATCTCTTTGGACTGGGACCAGTGGGAACATGCTGGCTAGCCCAGTTCATCTAGTAAGCCCAACGACCCATGAGAGCACTGGGATCATGCTGTTCTTGCTGCTGAGGCTTTCGGAGCCACGTAAGCCGGTTTTAAAAAGCTGTCAAACCGCTTTGCGTTGCTGAGCTGGGTTTTTGACAGCACTGCTGAGGATGCAGTCAAATTGGACCCTTTACTTACTGTGGTGTGTGCGCTGGCTTGTCAGGTGTTGTCAGAGCCGCCGCCACCTTTCCTGTCAGCATAGAGGAGCCTGTCATCTTGCCCTTAATTGTTTCTTAGGCTTCCCTGTCAGACCAGAGCTGTCCAAATGGCCAACAGCTCCCCCGAAGACAGGAATGGAGCTAACGGTTGCTCTTCTGCTTCTATAGAGCATGGCAACAAGGACTCTGCCAAAGCCAGGTCAGCTTCTAAAAGGGCAGCTGCTAGGATTAAATCTAAGGGTCTCAGGTCCTCTAGAAACTCCAGCGCAGAGGAGAAGGATGCTAAGAGGCGCTTAAAAGCCCTAGAAAAACAATTTTCAAGGGCTGCAAAGAAACATGGCAAACTGCCAGCTTCTCCCTTGACAGCTCAAAGCACTTCCCACTCTTTTCTGTCAGAGCTGTTCTGGTAGCTTACCAGATGCAGTTCTGCTGGAGGAACCACTAGAGGGAGCAGGAGGGTTTTCTCCTTCTGATTCCATTCAGCTTGACAGCAGAGAAAAAAAATTGGATCCCTTTGCTTACATAGCAACTGGAAGGCAGGAAAATTCTGACAAGTTGGTTCCTGTTGCTACATTTACTCCCACTTCAGTGGGGCTCCGCCCAGTGGACAGTCAGGGGCCTGATATATGTCAGGATATGAGACTTATAATCGCTCAAGCCATATCCCAAGATATTGCTGCAGGCTTGCAGCAAACCTACTGCCCTAACTCCTTTGCACAGGAGAGCATGTCATGTGTTCCTCCTTCTTTGCATTCAGCCAGCAGACCTGACTATCAGGAACATCATTCCCACAATCCTTCCGTGGGAAGTCAGGACTCCCTTTGGGGTGATGACGGGCAAAGAGATCTAGAGCTCTCAGAGGATATGACACCGGATCCTCCGGCCTTTACTGGGCTCTTCCCTCCAGCCCTTTTCAAGCCTTTACTTCACAAAGGCTAAGTCCACTACCAAACTGTGAATCCTGGCAATGTCTTCAGAGGCTCCTCTAGACCCTGCGGAAGGTCTCTTTTACGAGCCTAAGTCAGCACAGTTTTGGACATTATCCAAAAACAATGGGATCACTCTGGAATCTTTCCTACCCCAATAGGCAATGACAGGCGTTTTTACAATGCTGGTCCCGATTTGGCTGAACTTTTACAGCTGCCTGTGGTGGATGAACCTGTGCCGAACCTCGCCTCCTCATCCTCAATTGTGGCTGGGGATTTGGCCAACAACTTAAGAGCCAAGGACAAGAAAGCAGAACTTGTCCTCTGTAAGACCTACCAAACTGCAGCATGGGCGGTGAAGGCGGCTATGGCCACATCCTTTTTAAACTGCACTTCCTTGCTCTGTCTCAGCCAGTTACAAGCGAAGTTGCCAGCACAGGATGCACACCTCCACCAAGATCTAAACAAATTGGTGGCCGCCACCCAATTTTCCATGGACCCAACCTTAAATGTGGCAAAATTTGCCTCCTGCGCTCTCTCCTCCTCTGTCACTTCGAGGAGATTGTTGTGGCTCCACAATTGGCAAGCGGATGCCAGATCAAAGTGGAGACTGGCATCTGGAGTTAGGCTGTTTGGGGATGCCCTTGATCCAATATTGATTGAGAACAAGAATAGGAGGAAGGTTATGCCGGGCATATCCCAATGAGCAGACTGCAAGCCTTCTCCCTATTACTGAAGACCAGCATTCTGGACTCCTGAGGTGGACAGTTCCTCTCATCAACGTTTGGGGCCACAGAGGTAGGATCGCCAACCGGAGAGGTCCTGCTTTTGTGACCATAGGCAGGGTTTTCAGTCCCATCAGCCCTTTTGAGGAGGAGGAGGCCGTCCATTCCACAGGCCTAAGTGACTGTCAGACCAACCCTCCCATTGGGGCAGATTGGCTCTCTTTGCCCCCCAATGGGAGGAGATCACCACAGACAATTGGGTGCTCAATATGGAGAGGCTAGGCCTCTCTCTGAAGTTCCTCTCCACGCCTCCGAATCACTTTGTACGGTGCCCTGCCTCCAACAACATCAAAAAATGGGGTCTAATGGAAAGGGCCATCCAATACTTGTTGTATATTTAGGCCATAGAGCCGGTCCCACAGGACCAAAGGAGACAGGGGTTTTATTCCATCCTGTTCACCATGCCAAAGCCTTTGGGGGGGGGGGGTTGTAGAGCAATTCTGGACCTGAAACATCTGAACACCCACTTGATCTACAGGAAATTCAAGATTTGCTCCTTACAATCCATCTTGGAGGGCATACAGATGGGGGACTTCCTGGCCACAATAGATCTCAGAGAGGCCTACCTCGATGTGCTGATTCTGCTGGCACATTGTCGGTTCCTGACAGTTTCACTATGGAACAAGTCACTATAAGTACCGGACCTTGCCCTTCGGGCTGGCTTCAGCCCCCCACTACCGGTGTTTTACTAAGATTCTGGCAGCACTGGCAGTTCACCTGACATCCGTCCCAGTCAGGCTCCAGTGCTACCTTGACAACATCTTTGTCTAGGCCTCATCTCCATCACTAGCAGCAGAGGATGTTCGTATGACAGTTCAAGTATTACAAGCCCATGGCTTCTGTGTAAATTTCAAAAAGAGCCATCTGGTTCCAACAACACGAATTCTGCATCTCGGGGCAGTGATCGACACCTCCCTGTGTGAGGTGTATCTGTCTCAAGAGTGCAGGGACAGCTTGACGGCTCTGGTGAATCAGGTGTGGGAGAGGTGCATGGTGCCCATGGCCCTGCTCAGCTGTTGGGGAAGATGGCTTTGTGCATTTCCATTGTTCCCTGGTCATGGCTGCACACCCGCTCACTGCAGTGGCTCCTGCTTCCCTTCCAGCGGTCCGGGAGAAGCAACACACGGGTCAGGATTCTGGTGTCATTGTCGGTTCTTCACTCACTTCAATGCTAGACGTCTCCAGCTTTGGCCAAGGGCCGTCTCTTCCAGGAGCCCGACAGATTGGTGATTACATCAGATGCCAGCCTGGTCAGCTGGGGCACCCATTTACTAACCCATATGGTGCAGGGGTGTTGAACACCGGCAGAGTTCACCTACAACATAAATTGGCTGGAGCTCCGGGCAGCACATCTGGCCCTTCACCACTTTCAGAGTCTAGCCAGGGAGCATCATGTCCTGATTATGACCAACAATGTGGCAGCGAAAGCCCACATAAATCGGCAAGGGGGCACCCACTCAAGGATGCTCATGGATGAGGCGAATCACCTGGGGACTTGGGCGGAGGCTCATCTCCTCTCCCTGAAGGCAGAGCACATCGCCGGGCCTACAAATGTGCAGGCAGACTCCTTGAGCAGGCACACAATCAACCATTCTGAATGGAGGTTTCACCTGGACATCTTCCAGGAGATGTCACAGAGATTCGGTTGGCCGATCGTGGACCTATTTGCCTCCCCAGTGAATGCCCAAGTACCATGCTTCTTCACCAGATTCATGACCTCAGGATTGGAAGGGACCAATGCCCTGTGTTGCTCTTGGCCAAGCGGGCTTCTGTATGCCTTTCCACACCTTCCACTTATTCCCACTGTCATCAGGAAGGTCCTAGTGGAAAGGGCAGAGGTCCTGCTGGTAGCCCCTCACTGGCTCAGGTGTCTGTGGTACGTGGACCTGGTGAATCTCTCAGTGTCGCAGCCCTGGAGGATCCCTTGGGACAAAGTTTCCCTCAGGCAAGGGGTCCTGGTCCACCCAGAGCCTCAGTGGCTCCAGTTGACTGTCTGGCACTTGAGGAGAATCTCTTGAGGGAGGACAAATATTTCTCCAGGGTCATACAGACTATTCAGGCCTCCAGGAGGCCATCAACTACCCGGATTTACAGCGCCACCTGGAAGGCATTTGCCACTTGGTGCTTGACTAAGACCATTGACCCTATTGCAACTTTTGTGCCACAAGTCCTAGACTTTCTCCAGGACAGGCTGGATAGGGGTCTCTCACACCACACCATCTGCAGACAAGTGGTGTCCCTCTCCATGGTGTTGACTGATGGGGAACAGGACCCCCTATCTCATCATCTGATGATTCAACAATTCATCAGAGGGGCAGCTAACTTGCGTCCAGGCCTGTGGTCCACTTGGCATCTGGCTCTGGTGCTGCCAGGCACTTACGTCTGCAGCACTTTTGCTTTTGAGCCGCTAAGGACTACTACTCTCCATTATATGATGCTTAAAGTTGTATTCCTAGTGGCCATAACATTGGCCAGATGTATTTTGGAGCTAATGGCCCTGTCAGTCAGAGACGACCTCTGCATATTCCATTCAGACAGAGTGGTTCTCAGATTAGACCCCTCTTTCATTCCGAAAATTAATACCTGGTTCCATCGGGGCCAGGAGATTGTCTTACCTAACTTTTGTCCAGGGCCTTCCCATGCCTTGAAAAGACAATGGCATACATTAGATGTTTGGAAGGCTCTACATATCTACATCAGGAGGGCAGCCAAAAATAGGAAAACAGAGCCCCTCTTTGTATCCTTTCAGCCTTCCTCCGTAGGCTCTAGAGCAGGGGTGAAATGCTCCTGGTTCGGACCGGATCGCCCAATCCGGTAGCGATGGCATTGGGTGGTTCGGAGAACCAGTAGCAGAAATCCCTGCCCCCCCCATGCCCAGCTGAGCCATGTGATCATCAGAGGTTTTTTTTTTTAACTTTTAAAAGCATTTTTTCTACAAATGCTTTTAAAGGTTAAAAAAAAAAAAAGCCTCTCATGATCGTGCGGCTCAGTTGGGATCATCAGAGCCTTTTAAAAGCATTTTTTTTCTACAACTTCTTTGGCTGAAGAGGTTGTAGAAAAAATGCTTTTAAAAGTAAAAAAACAAAAAAAAGTTGGCCATGCCCACCCAGTCACATTACCCCCCACCAACCCATGCCCACAGAACCGGTAGTAACAAATTTTACATTTCACCACTGCTCTAGAGTCACCCCATTGACTGTTGGCAGATGGTTAAGAGCCTGCAAAGCCACAGCCTACCAGTCTAAGGCTCTCCCTTTACCTGGACAGGTAACAGCACACTCAACTAGGAGTGCAGCCACTACGGCGGCTTGGGCTACCCAAACCTCCATTGAGGAAATTTGCAGGGTGGCTACCTGGGCTTCTCCTTCGCCATTTATTAGGCACTATAAGTTAGACTCCTTTGCATTTGTCCACACAGCCTTCAAGAGAAGGGTCTTTCAAAAGGTGCATTCCATAGGGAGGACTCCGACCCAGACGTCTTCCCGTCCTTGAGACAGTAGGCTTTGGTAAATCCCATCTTGGACTCTCCCACTATCACACTGGAGAAGGAACATTGGTCTTACCTGAGATGTTCCTTCTCTGTGGGATAGTGGGAAGGTCCTAACCCACCCTTACTGACTGACTGGGTGGGGGTCAAGGGTGATTAATCCCTCTTTTCACAGCCACGCCATTGTTGAAACTGGAGCCAGAGAGAGAGAGGCACCTGGGTGTGGCTTCAAAGTTTCACTCAGTCTCTGGGCAGAAAGGACATCATAGAACCCATTCTTGGACCCTCCCACTATCCCACAGAGAAGGAACATCTCAGGTAAGACCGTCCCTTCTCTTCTAAAAAAGGTACTTGGAATGACAATCATAGAATAATCTTGGGATTCTATCTTGCTTTAAACCAGTGGTGAAATCTAAAATTTGTTACTACCGGTTCTGTGGGCGTGGCTTGGGGGGGTAATGTGACTGGGTAGGTGTGGCCAATTTTTTTTTTTTTACTTTTAAAACCATTTTTTCTACAACCGCTTCAGCGAAGAGGTTGTAAAAAAATGCTTTCAAAAAGCTCTGACGATCCCAGCTTGAGTTGCCTGCTCAGCTTGGATCATGAGAGGGTTTTTTTTCTTTTAAATGCCTCTGACGATCCCAGCTGATCTGCACAATCATCAGAGGTTGTTTTTTTTTTTACTTTTAAAAGCATTTTTCCACCAAAGAGTTTGTAGAAAAAATGCTTTTAAAAGTAAAAAAAAAAAAAAAAAAAGCCTCTGATGATTGTGCGGCTCAGCTGGGCATGGGGGGGGGCAGGGATTTTTGCTACCGATTATCTGAACCACCTGCCTCCATCGCTACCAGATCAGGCGATCCAGTCCGAACCAGGAGCATTTCACCCATGCTTTAAACCTGTTCCAAACCTTCAATATGGCATGCCTAACAAAATGATTTTGAAAATGTATATATATTAGTCTTAACTTTGTGTTACATTAGATAGACAGGCCACCTAAATCTCAAATAATGTCCTTTCAACTCAAATAATCTCCTATTTCTCAGAGTCACCAATCTTCCATCCATATCAAACCACAAGAAATAACATTAAAATATTTCTGTGGAACAGAAAGCTCTCAAAAATCTCTTCAGCTTCCAGTTGACAGCTTGCTCTATATTTACAGTTATGATAATTTACAAATGCTAATGGATGACACCTTTTCAACTATTGGGTGCCTACAAGTGTTCCAAGTGGGAGTGATGAAGTCTGAATTTTCCATCAGTTACATTACATTTTACATTAATGCAGCAATTCTGAAAGGGCTTGTAGAAATAACGCCTGTGAAGTAAAAAAAAAAGTTTTTTAAAAAATAAAACTTGAGAATTTGATAATAAAAATGATAAATTAGGACTTAGAGAACTATATACTGTGGAATTCAAACTGTTCCAAGTGAATTGCTTTCAGCAAATCAAAGAAAATCTGAAGCTTATAAATTTGACAGCTTTCTGAATTACAAGGCCACCTGCAAACATGGCTCATTTCCATTTTCAGAATCTGATAACAAGATAAAAGTGTAAATGGGGTTTGCATGACAGGAAGCCAGATGCTTTTTTACATCTTTTCCCCATCCTTTGGAAGAAAAAATAAACCCTCTGGTTTGGATCTCTGAAGTCTGAGTACCCAAAGTGAAAAAGTTAGCTTCACCTACATTCTTGCCCAAAATCTTGTCCTATTAAATTAACTGTGCAGTACTTTGCAGGTCTCTTCATCATTATTTACCTCTTACTAAGTCCATAAAGAATTTTTATTTTGTACATTATTGAAGAGGATAGAGAATCAAATGAATTTATGAATTATTATTCTTAGCAGCTAGTTTTGCGTTCATTCTGTCAGTTTTCTATGCTTTTAAAGACTGGGAACAGGCTACAATTAGCAATATAAAATGAAAACATAAAAATCAATAACATCCCTATAAGAAGAAGATGATGTCACAAAATAGGCAGCAAAATGATCAAGTCTCCCCTAGTAGCTCATAACTTTTCAAAAATATAATACCTGGGGTTTTAATGTTCCAAGGCAGAAGACCCCTACTAAGAACTTTGAGTATAGAGCCTCTTTACATGGCTCCATTGTTGTTAACTAGTGTTACATCTACTACTGTGTGTTGAATCAAAAGGTTTCCATACAATTTTCAAGGGCTGACTGACATAAAACAAACTTTGGTGGTCTAGTCATTAGATGACAAGATCACAACCTAGAGAAAACTTTTTTTTTCATAGTCACAACTGATACACAACATGTGACTGTGAAAAGATCAAAGTCTCTATCTGCTATTCATGCATAAATTGTGAGTCCAGGGGGATACTCAGATGTTTCATTAAAGTTCATTTAATGTCCAACATTAAATGACTTTTGGAAATAGTTGCTGTGCTTACTATATGGAATTAAGTCTATGCTTGTTTCTCCCTGTCTGGACCTAAAGATCTCCAGGCATTGGATCAGGGCTTCCAAATGCTCCTCTTGCCCATCCCATATTGATAATACTTCATTCCATCCCAACAGCTGTGTGATGGAAAGTGTAGCTGAAGAAGGAATGGGAGCAGGAGGAAGTTGCCAGTAGCACCGTGGCTTCCAAGGCAGGAGATAGCACATTCCAGAGATTATTCCAAGACAAGAGACTGTGCAGTTGTGAACTGGATGGGGAGGGAGGAATAATTTCAGGGTAGTTGCACCTGTTTCCCAAAGTATGTATGTATGTATGGCCAGATCAGTTAATTCTACTTTATTGTAAAGCAATTTTTTTATTAAAAAAAGACTGTTTTTAATCTTGTAATTGCTATACGAGAATAAATGTAAAAGAAATAAAAATTGTCACACTTCATGCATTTTTCTATGACATAAAAATAATTGGATCATTAAAGTTTATATTAATTACATTTAAGTAGAACCGTAAATTTTTGAAAATCGGAAAAAGAAAAGATTTTATGTGCACGTCCTGTAACTCATTCCTTGACCAGTGAGGTTAATATATTCTTTCCTTCCTTTTTTTCTTTCTTTTTTTAATTTGTAGGTTTCCTAAGTACTGGAGACCAAGCAGCAAAAGGCAATTATGGATTACTTGACCAAATTCAAGCTCTGAGATGGATTGAAGAAAATATTGGATCATTTGGAGGAGACCCCAAAAGAGTTACTATTTTTGGATCAGGAGCTGGAGCATCTTGTGTTAGTCTCTTGACATTATCGCACTATTCAGAAGGTAACCATTCTCCATAAATAATATAATTTTAATAGTCATAAAGTAAGAATGGATTGCAAAAACAGTAGGAATTAGTTCCAGAAATTACTACAGGTAATGCTCAATTTACAATCACAATTGAGCCAAAAATTTCTGTTGTTAATTGAAACATTTTTAAGTGAATTTTACCTTATTTTACAACTTTTCTTGCCACAGTTGTTAAGTGAAATGCTACAGTTGTTAAGTTAGTAATGCAGTTGTTAAGTGAATTGACTTTGCTTATCAGAAGGTCGCTAAAAGCGATCCCATGACTCCCAAAACACTGCAACTTTCATAAATACATGCCAATTGCCAAGTGTCCCAATTTTTATCATATGATCATAGAATTGTGCTGGGTCATAAGTAAAAAACAGTCATAATTCATTTTTTTCAGTGTGTCTATAACTTCTAATAGTCAAAAATGGTTGAAAGTCAAGGACTACCTGTAGGATATCAGCATCTTAGGAATTAGTATTATATCAATTGTACTAGGTTTTCAGTTCCAATTTTTAAAATAAAAACAGATAGCTTTTATGTAATACTAGACACACATGGCCTGATTGGTCATTGTTTCAGAGACATTTCCTTATCTAAACAAAGAAACAGAATGACCAAGGATGGACAAAAAAAAAAAAAAAGCAGTGGGAGCAGAAGCAACCTATAGTAATGAAGCAGCCGTAACCTTTCCAAATTTCATTCCCACGGGAGTCATGGGTCACAGATTTTGAATGCATTTTGCAAGTTAGTTCATTTGAGGTCCCTTGGCTCAAAAATTGTTGCCCTATGATGCACTATTTGCCCAGTTAAAGGTCATGATAATAAGTGTTTTTGTAATATATGGATTAAATCAATAAACTAATCAGGACCAAATGATCTTCATAATTACTAAGTAATTATGTCACATAGTAAAATTCCATTTTAAAAAATACAGCATCCAAAAATCTTTTACCACAATTAGATTGGTCAACCATGCATATTGCAAAAGAAAAAAGAAGATATAAATTTGTGCTAGACTGCACAATATTCTATTGAAATATTCTACTCCACTATTCTGTTTGAAATTGAGTTGATTGAATCACCCCTTTGAATAAAATCTTCAGACTCGATTGTCAAATCAGTTCTCTGTTTTGAAGTAACTTATGTATAAGAGATTTTGTGAAGTTTAGCAAAGCCCAGATATAAATGTCAAAAGCATTACAGGGTTTTTTAAAAAAAATAAATAAAAAAGTTATTGTTGCCAGATAACAATTGCTATCAACATGTATCTATGTTAGGCAGAGACAGTAACATCTGGCTCCATAGATGGACTCGGTGAAAATTGGAATCAATTATTTCGATGTACTGTACATTTCAGAAATAATTTCACCTTCACCTAGATATTCACATTGGATTTTTCATTTTTTTATATAATGAACATTGAATATGAGAGGAAATACAGCTACCATTTGGCAAGAGGACTGCAATAATGTTGTGCTGTCGTTGTTCTAAGCAAACTGAATTGTGCTTTCTCTTAATCAGTACTTCTTGATATCATAAATATTCCTTTTGCTTTGTCAATTGTGTGTATGTGTGTTTTTTTTTTTTTTAATTTTCACTTTTGCACCTGCAGGTCTATTCCAAAAAGCAATCATACAAAGTGGAACAGCCCTGTCCAGCTGGGCAGTGAATTACCAGCCTGCCAAGTACACTGCAATTTTGGCAGAAAAAGTAGGCTGCAACACTTTGGATACTACAGACTTAGTTGAATGCTTTCGGAACAAGAACTACAAAGAACTCATTCAGCAAACAATCACACCAGCTACATACCACATTGCCTTTGGGCCTGTGATTGATGGGGATGTAATTCCAGATGATCCACAGATTCTAATGGAACAGGGAGAATTTCTCAACTATGATATAATGCTAGGTGTAAACCAAGGAGAAGGTTTAAAATTTGTAGATGGAATTGTGGATAATGAAGAAGGCATATCTCCGAATGATTTTGATTTCTCCGTATCTAATTTTGTGGACAATCTATATGGTTATCCAGAAGGGAAAGATACTCTAAGAGAAACCATTAAATTCATGTACACAGATTGGGCAGACAAGGAGAATCCTGAAACACGAAGGAAGACCCTGGTAGCACTTTTTACTGACCACCAGTGGGTTGCACCAGCTGTTGCCACAGCAGACCTCCATGCTCAATATGGTTCTCCAACATACTTCTATGCATTTTATCACCATTGCCAAAGTGAAATGAAACCCAGTTGGGCTGATTCTGCACATGGTGATGAAGTTCCTTATGTATTTGGTATCCCCATGATCGGTCCTACTGAATTATTCAACTGCAACTTTTCAAAGAATGATGTCATGCTTAGTGCGGTTGTTATGACCTATTGGACAAACTTCGCCAAAACAGGGTAGGATGACACCTAACATTTTAAGCATATCATTCCTTTATAATGATATAATTATAATGATAACATCTTCTCTTTTGATATTCTTATAAAAGCCTTCTCATTGGACCTGCCCTTGTTTCACAGTGGGCACCCTTCTATAGAAGGAAAGCAGTATTTTCCAAATATAATGTTCAAGCAAGGCTAGCTTAAAAGAACATATTGTAGATTTTTGGGACTATGACCTCTATATATGTAAAAGGATTAGCATTCATTATTCTGTCTTTTTACAAATTATTCTGAATAGCTTTCAGGACCTTGGAAGGTATAGTCCACACATGTATACAATCAAATTTAATCCTCTTTATTGAAAATAGGCCTTGTCCCACTAACCCAGTTTAGAAGAGGCAAGGCAATAAAGCAAATTCACGATTCATAGGTATTATCAGGACTACAGCTCACATTTCTTGCCATCCAACTTCTGGCATTAAAAGTACATTTATTTGGAAGAATTGCAATACAAAATATAATTCAGTAATCAAGCACATTTGATTTCTGTCTACATATATTTATGGCTAAGAGATACCTTTGTCACATTAAATTGTTTCATAAATAGCAACAATGTGGTTAGTTTGTCTATTTCAGACCTGTTTTCTCACCATTTCATACTCCCATAACACTTAGGGCATAATGTATTACAAAGAAAAGGGGGGAAAAAAAGATAAAATGATTTAATCAAGACTGCCACTGTGGTTTCTTTATAGAATTAATTGGTTGCCTTTTAAAATTAAAGGGTAAAAGATGTAATAGAAGTAATTATATATGTTTGTTTCTTCATATGATTAATTTTAAAATTAATATTTAGTTTCGTAAATGTGAAAGCTCCAAATATATTTTTGAAGCATATGAAAGGAACATAATGCTACAATAGGTCAGAGGAACTTACTGGTAAAGCTAACAGAAAACATTTTATATAAATATCTTAATTAATAATGCAGTATTTTCCCCTCTAGATAGCAGTGATGGTTGTTGTTTTGTTTCAGGTTTTGAAACTTTCTTTTTCGTTCTCTTTTCTTGTCTTAGTATTGAATTTTAAGAAAGGTCCTTGCAGTGCACCAAGGGCCCATAAATCTTTCCAATGAACCTTTATGGCAAATCCGAGCTTTCAGAACCGCAGCTCTACTGCAGTGCAGAAAATGGTATGCAGCAATATTGGACAGTTCAGAGAAAAACATAGTGTCCTGATTCATTCAGGAGCTTAAGTGGATTTTATAGGATTTAAGAAAGTCAGACTGGCATAGTACATATCATCACAAAAAGCAAACAATTGTTTCTGTTCCACCAAGAAACCAGAAGAGAACATATCCTTCTCTACACTAAAAAATGATATATACTTCTTCTTCCTTGACTGCTAAATTTAAACAGCATTCTTACATTTTGGATGGATGGGAAAATGGATGTATGGATGAATGGACAGATAGATTAATCCCACTTTGGCCTCCAACCATTTTTCCCATAAAAATAATATATGGAGATATTACATTTTTTCAGAATCTTCTGAATTTGACTGGCTGCTTCCACCTAGCACAGAAGGGATACCAACTGTGCTTGTAGAATGTGTATAATTACTTGAGTTAGAACAAAGTGAGTGTTTTTCCAAAAGAAATAGAATTCTTTCTTTAGAAACATATACACTGTTTACATATTTTTAAAGCAAAATACATAGATTAAATGAATTGTCTTATGCAGGTAGCTCTCAGCCTATGACCACAATTGAGGCCAAAATTTATGTTGCTAAGCAAAACTTTTGTTAAGTGAATTTTGCCTCATTGTATGACCTTCCTTGTCACAGTTGTTAAGTGAATCACTGCAGATGTTAAGTTAGTTACATGATTGTTAAGTGAATCTGGCTTCCCCATTTACTTTGCTTATCAGAAGGTCACAAAAGGTGATCACATGACCTGGAGACAGTGTGATATCATAAATACATGTCAGTTGCCAAGCATCTGAATTTTGATCATGTGACTATAGGAACAGTCGTAAATGTGAAAAACAGTCATAAGTCAGTGTTTGCAGTGCTGTTGTAACTTCAAACGATTACTAAATGAACTTTTGTAAGTGGAGAACTACCTGTAGTGAGTAACTCAGATATAAGCATGATGAGTTACTTTTGAATGCTAGGAGATCTTACTTAAAAGGAAAAAATTATTAAGTTAATATAAAATATTACTAAGATTAAATTATAGTTTTAATAGTAGTAAACAATAAAAAACCTTGGGAGAATTTTATGGTAGTTATGGATATTTCAAACCACAAGTACATTTTACATATACAGAAGAAAGAGAGAGGAGGAAGAGAGAACGAGAACACTCAAGGCAATTCAATGTAATACATTATGCATCTTACTGCCTTATTTAAAAAGCATTTACATGTCAAGAGAAACCAGAGGAAAAAATAATAAAGCCTATAACAGAAGACAGAATGCTGCACAATAGTTGCAATGCACCAAATATATTCCACATATTTGTCCAATTTTGAAGAAGAATCTGTAATTGTTGCCTCAGCAACAGTTTAGTATTTTATAAAAAATGGGGTATTTTTTATAAAATACTAATACAATACAATAAAAATTATTTTGCTTCAGTTCTTCAGAAACAGGGTGAAGCTATTGTTACTGTGGCTAATAAAAGACATCATAATGAATCCAACTGATCTACTTCATGGAATTTTCTTCAATTTATGTAGAAGAACTTAGCAGGAGAACTTTTACTGTTTCCCTTTCATCTCTTTTACTCAACTTCTAACTAAAGCTGACAGCACTTTGTATCTAAGTGAAATCATTCAAACATACTAGGAGTTCTATCTTGTTTCCAGAATGCATTTTCAGTTCCTATTACAAGCTGCTTCTTAAGTAAACAAGATGGGGAAACCCCAATGTAAGAACTTTCAAGACATCCCTAACAATGATAGAGCCACAAGTTGAAGTTGAAATATTCCTTCCTCTCTTTGGGAAAAAGATAGAAACTTTGGTATCAGAGGGAATGTTTTGTTACCTTTAAATTTTGGTCCACCCATTTGTATCAACCCTTTGTCTTTCTCTCTGAGAGGAAGAACTTGATTTGAGCAAGAGCCATTTTGTCCAGCTGAAGCTGAATTAAATTCTAGGGATTAATCAAAATGCCAAAATCCACGACTATTTTATAGCAAAACCTTGCTATATAGCAAAATTAGTATTATGCATTTGTGTGTGTGCTTGTTAGGTAGTAGGTTGGCAGATAGATGCCATTTCTTTATTTATTGTGTATAGTCAAAATATGGAAATCAAAGCAAGGAACTTGAAACCTGTTTAACAATTAATAAAAACCGTACAAAACCCTTTTATATTGAGCAGAGAGACCACTGTAAAAATATTTAGGATGGTATGAGAATATCCCATCCATGTTTCTCATAACTGTTTTTGTCTATGAATATGTAAACCAAGCACTTTTTATATCACATCATCCATACTTTCTACTGGATCCAATTAAAGTAGAGAGTGATAGTCCATAGTGGCGAGTTCAGAAGGTAGAATGTGATTTATATATCTACCAGAAATCTAAAAACCTAGATCTAAAAATCTATAAATCTAAAACAGAAATTCACATACACTGCATTTTTTTTCTCAACATGAAATCCCACTGGCAAAATCTAATACAGATAGATATCTACAATGTACAATCCAATTTCAGAAGGGTAACTGAATGGAAAATGTACAATGTAGCCTGAATAATTTCAAATGAAGTTATATTTACATTGTTGGTGATTTGCATTATAGCAAGTTTGATACCTTTGCTTGAAACAGTTCGTTGCAGAAATATAGTTGTAGCTTTTATACCAATTATACTTGCAGGTCTAATTATTAACATTGGAAACATGTTCTGTTTCAGTAGCCATTAATACAAATTACTGCTGTTCCAACAAAAGCAGTAGTGAACATAGCAAAAAAAGACTTGATACTTATTATGATTTGCCTTAACAGCCCTCTATAATTAAAATGAAACTCCATGGGGTGGAACTAGTTTTCCTATGACAAGGAAATGAATGACGACTACTGTATGTATAGAGAAGATAGAAAAAAAATCAAAATTCTTAGTTCTTACAGAGAGATATACAACTTTCAAGATTTGACATTTTTAGCCTTTTTTAAAAAAAAAAAAAAAGATTTCTGTGTTCATAGGTAGTTGATGTAAGCCATAGTAATAACTGAATGAGTTTACCTTTAAAAATGTACTTGAAGCTTCATTTAGTATAGACTGGATACTTATCAGTAGTTATTGTTGGGAGCATATTATACCTGTACTGTGAGCCCTGTATTAGCTGCCTGTTAGCTTCTATGTAAAATTTAAATTGCTGATGTTAATGCTTTATGGCTTAGTGCCAAGCTATCTAGAGAGATGCATCTTCCATTGGCCCACCTGTTACAATCATGTTTAGGAGAAGCAGCAAATAGTTCTCCACTTTCAAGAGGTCGTGGAGAGTTTTCAGAAGTAATGTTTTTCAGTGGCAGTTCTGGCCCTTTGGAATGACCTCTTCCATGAGGAGGTGGATATGCCATCTTCTGGAATACGTTGCAAACTGGGCTCTTTCAGAGAGAACATTTAAATCATGATATCTCCTTGACATTATGTGTTTTATGATTATTTGTAAACATATTTTTAATTGGATACATGAGAATCTGTTAGATTGTGATGAGATAAGAAATAATTTTGAGGAAACATACCACTCAACCTCATGAAATAGCCCCTTTTCATACTAGTATCCCAAATCAGATTCAAGTTGCCAAGTCATGAAGTTTGTTCAGTGATGTCACAATTCATAGTTCATCCCTTTATGTAGGAGAAAGGATGGCAAAACCTGGGGTGGAGTAAAAAGGGGAAACGGCCTAGAATCCCTACATACCCATAAAGAAACTAAGTCCAATTTCTTTTGAGTGTTGTTTAACCTTATCTAACTCTAAGCAGGTGCATAAGCTTTTACCAATAAATTAGTTTAATTGAGCCTTCAGTGTAGACCTGGTCTTTCACACCTGACACTTTATCCACTTTCTGAATGCCTGTGTCCATGCCTATTATTGAAATCTGCATTTGTGAGCTATTATTGAAAATCCCTGAAAAGTTGCCTTTTTTAAAAAAGTAACTTAGAGTATTACTTTCATATATACAAGTATTATAAAATGTATCCAGAGCATATATTTTGTGCAAGTATTCTGATCTAAACAGACTATTAGTCATAACCTTGAAACTCAAAATATCATCAGGTAACGACTGCAAGGAAATTGACTTTAGCTTTTGTAATACTTTTGAGTATGTAAATTGATTGTTTTTAATATTATTTATTTGTATACTTTTAGGGATCCAAACCAGCCTGTTCCCCAAGATACAAAATTCATCCATACAAAGCCTAATCGTTTTGAGGAAGTTGCTTGGTCTAAATACAACCCAAAAGACCAACTTTATTTGCACATTGGTTTGAAACCCAGAGTTCGAGATCACTACCGAGCAACAAAAGTCGCTTTCTGGTTAGAACTTGTACCACACTTGCACAATTTGAATGAAATATTTCAGTATGTTTCCACTACAACTAAGGTGCCACCGCCTGATATGACATCGTTCCCTTATGTTACCCGACGTTCTCCTGGGAAATTTACCACCAAACGCCCGTTAATGACTCCAAGCAACAATCCAAAGCATTCAAAAGATACCCAGAAAACCTCTCCAGAGGATACAAGTGTTCTGATAGAAAACAAGAGAGATTATTCTACAGAGCTAAGCGTTACTATTGCTGTAGGAGCATCATTATTATTCCTCAACATTTTGGCATTTGCGGCTTTGTACTATAAGAAAGACAAGCGACGTCATGAGACACACAGACGCCCCAGTCCCCAAAGGAACACAACCAATGATATTGCCCATATACAGAATGAAGAAATTATGTCACTGCAGATGAAACAGCTGGAGCATGATCATGACTGTGAGTCACTACAAGCTCATGATACCCTGAGACTCACCTGTCCACCTGATTACACCCTGACTCTTAGAAGATCTCCAGATGATATTCCACTCATGACACCCAATACCATAACCATGATTCCAAATACATTAACAGGAATGCAACCTTTGCATACTTTCAACACTTTCAGTGGAGGACAGAACAGTACTAATTTGCCTCATGGACATTCCACCACTAGAGTATAGCTCAGTCATGCACCCATCACATATCACCCGGAAGATTAACCATAAGAAAAAAAGGGGGGAAATTCATATTCTCCATCAAGAAATTTTGTGGAAATGAAAAGTTAAAAGGTGAAAGAGCAGAACAGTCATAATTTTCTTCAGATCCTTTCCATAGGAACTCTGATATTCAAGAAAGATCACCCTCTCAAACCCTGTGAAATGTGAAATGTGTACATTGCTATTAGGATTCCGCTTTAATATCTCAACCACTTTGATTGAAAATAAGAGTTGAGGCCTGAAGAAAGTCTCCTAGAAAAGGATATATATTGAGTGTAACAAACAGAAACAGAACTTTTGAAACACAGAGCCAGTGACTGTATAGGGTTTCTTCTTCTTCTTCTTTTTTTCTTTGAATAAATAAAATTTAAAAAAAAAAGATGTTCTATATGTGCCATACCATGAATGGCCCTTGTTATACAAAAGACGTCATCATGGGCTTTTACCCATCCTAAGAAGCTGTAATCCAGAATGGGGAAATAAGATTTTATTATTATTAAAAAAAACCTAGGACTGACTATGCAGTAAATATGTATAGTTCTGTGCAAAGAGATGACTTGCCAGCCTGAACTATATTTAAGGAACTTTGTATAAAAACAAAAAGTGTACATAGCTGTGAGTTTTAAAAAAGAAGCTTTTATTGATGTTTTCAGTTTGAAAAAAGCTTTTAGAAAGATTGTGCTTTCAGTTGTGATCTATGTGTATAAGCATTAATCATACCACCTATGTTTCCTCCCAGACCTAAAGGAGGGTGTTCTTCTTAATTACTACTGATGATCCAAACATGAAAGTTTTTTCCTAATATTTCATTTCTGGGAAAACATGTTGTATCATACAAAGGACACAGATGACTGTGTGGCCTGCTAGATTTTCCTTTACAGGCTGAATAGATGCATGTTAAGGCATCCATAGATAGGAAACAGGATTTTATTTTTCCTTCCTTAAAGGAAAGAAACCTCTCCTGCTACCCCACCCCACCCCACCCCACCATTTCCTTCCTCTTTGTGTTAGCGTCCGTTATATTGCAACACAGCGACAAATTGGAAGAATTTCAACAAGCTTGTTCAGTTGATCTAGGAACTTTGTTGTTGGTATCCTATGTACCATGAATCTTTGCTTCTTTCAGACAGCCTACTTTCTAAAGCAGGTTTTTTTTTTCTTTGATAAGATTCTGCCTGCTCTAATGGGTAGCAGAAAAGGTTATGCAAAGAAGGGAAATTGCTATAGCTATGTTGAACAGGGAGATCACACAAGTTAGACAAAGGGCGATATTATTTTCCCATTAATTAAGTTCTTACTGGATCAGTAGCGAAAACTTTTGACCTATTTTAATCAAGCTTAAGCTTGATACCATGGAAAGCAAGTGAGAAACCATATTAATGTATAATGGGTGAGTTGTTTTGAAGAAGTTGGATCATTTCATAATTCATCATTATTAATTCTATAAGAAAATATTATTATTCACATCATCTACAAATGCAGGGAAGTGTGATGCGAAATGCAGCTGTTCCAACAATATACCTGGCATCTCTGTATAGAGTTGAAAAACAATTCTAAAGAAAATCAATCAAAATAAATCAGACATCATAAAAGTAGAAATTGTTATTAGTGAGTTACAAATGGTTTATAAAGGTAGAAACCAAAGATATTTGAACAGAGTTGCTCTGCACAAGATCACATCTTTCCTGGGGTGTACATTCTATTTTTTCTCTTTTATTGAGGAAGGCACAATACTGCTATACTATCATCTTTGTAATAATAAATATAAATGTGATGTGATGTCACATAATGTAACACAGGATGCCTTCTGCTTTAAAATAGATAGTTTGAGCTATTCTAACTTATAGCTACTTTGATGTTTTGCTGGGTATGGAGTATGGAATATATGTACAGCTTCATGCTGATTCTGAGAGAGAAAACAGGTTCCTAGAGTAGCAAACAACTGCTGGAGATCCAATAGAATTGTTAACATGATCTTCCATCTTAGAAAATGAAATTAGTACATTCTTTCCTTTTCTTTCCAGGTAAAATTTTAACAGTTCCAATTTTTACCCAACAGTCAAAGGAAGTCAATGCATTCCTTGATTTTTTTAAAATGTAATTGTAATGTATTTATTTTGTTAGTTTTATATTTCACTTTCCCTCTAGGAGCTCATGGCAGAATACATAACATTCCCTCCTCCAGCTTTTCCCCATGAAAACAACCCTGTGAAATTGATTGGTCTTAAAAGTAGAGATTGGCACAAAGTCACCTAGTGAGCTTTCCTAGCTGAAAGCAGACTAGAAATTGGGTCTTCTCAATCCTTGCCCAGTATCTTAATCACTTCATGACACTGGCTGTCTAAAGCTAGATCTTTGCCATCATGACTAAAACATAACACTTCTTCATGACTCAGTGGGGAATAATAAGGAAAACGATGGCATCTTATTCAGATGGGTATGTTTGTTATGTGAATTATGGTATTTGTTTAGTACTTCCAGTTGTTTTCTGCTAGCAATATGTACAGTAATGTGTCAGGCTTGTGACATTTGGATAAAACCATTTCTGTAAGTGAATGATTTTAGCTTTTAAAAATCAATGAAGATGATGTCACTTTAATAATTTAATACATCAGGACAGATGTATGATTTATAAATGGAAATTTTTAGGCTCTTCAAAGGATTGTATAATAATAACAACAAAAGATACTTTAAAGAATAGGAAAAAAAATCCCAGACTTTTCTTCTTAACCTTAAGAGGCACGCAGGGTTTCTTTTGTTATTATTTCTTCATTTTTTTCTTTTTGGTTTGCCTTAAGTAAGGACAGAAGATATATATGGCTGGACACATATGTATAAACTTTTCAGCAGCATTTTTAATAATAAAATATCACAGTATTTTCTAATGCTTTGTGCAAAGAATTACGTGTTTATCATTTTTGTAAAACTATCATTTTGAAAATCTCTTGTGTGAGCGTGCACATGTATGTGAGCATATGGATGTAATATGTAGTCCATAATGAGCCTTGTCAACACTTGAAAAGTGTTGAAATGATAAACCTAGATAAGTGTTGAAATGATAACCTTGATAAAGATAAATACTGTAACCAATCTTGCTAAGAGTTTGCAGATAACTTTATGGAATGCCAGTTGCTGACATTCGAACCACTGAATACAACAAATACTATCTATAATTAATGAATTTTCCTTTCCTAGCAGAAGGTAGACTAGAAGTTGGGCCTTCTCAGTCCTTGCCTAGTATTTTACAGATTAATATAGTTGGAAGGTCATCTAGTCCAACACCCACCCCACCCCACCCAAGCAGACCCTACACCATTTTTGACAGATGGCAATCCAGTCTCTTCTTGAAAGCTTCCAGTGATGAAGCTCCCACAATTTCTGGAGGCAAGCTATTCCCTTGGTTGATTGTTCTCACTGTCAGAAAATGTCTCCTTATTTCCAGGTTGAATCTCTCCTTGTTCACTTTCCATCCATTATTCCTTGTCTGGCCTTCAGGTGTTTTGGTAAATAGTTTGACCCTCTCCTCTCCTCCTCTTAATCACTTTGTGACATTGGCTGTCTAAAGCTGGATCTTTGCCATCATGACTAAAACATAACACTTCATTTTTTAAAAAAAAAAATTGATTTATATGCCGCCCTTCTCCGGAGACTCAGGGCGGCTTACAGTGCGTTAAGCAATAGCCTTCATACTTTTGTATATTTATACAAAGTCAGCTTATTTCCCCCACAAACTGGGTTCTCAATTTACCTACCTTAGAAAGGATGGAAGGCTGAGTCACCTTGAACCTGGTGAGATTCGATCTTACTTTAATTGCAGACAGCTGGTGTTAAATTACAGTGCTTCTGTCTGTCGAGCTAAACCAGGCTCTATTATTTTCCTTAGTTACAGTCTGTCATGTGAAAAGGGATACCCATACTAAATATTTGTTAACCAGAATGCTAGCCCTCACCAGGTTAAGGTAGTAATGACCTTACAATTAAACATAATAATTAATTCAAATGAAAACTTCTTGAATCTCTTGAACCAATAATTTTCTTAGTCTTATTTTTGATATTTAATTACTAGGCTATAATATGCAACTTTATATAAATATATGAAAACCATATACCAATTGGTTTCTTTCTACTCCATTTTCAGTTCCATTATTTCAACCCCCTTCTTCAATCTTACTGAAAAACCTCAAAGACTGATCACATGCAAAGAATGTGTTCTACCATAGAGTACAATGAGATGCTATAGAAGAGCCTATAGAAGAGTCTAAAAGCCATGGGACTTCATATAACAAACTAATTTCAGGCAGAGTTCCACAGTTAATAAGTTTTCTGCATATATCACTAGGTCTGCAAAGTTGGATATTCAATGAGTATTTTTTTTTATTTTTTTTTTTATTTTTATATGCTGCCCTTCTCCGGAGACTCAGGGCAGCTTACAATGCGTTAAGCAATAGCCTTCATACTTTTGTATATTTTATACAAAGCTTATTGCCCCCACAAACCGGGTCCTCATTTTACCCACCTTAGAAAGGATGGAAGGCTGAGTCGACCTTGAGTTTGGTGAGAATTGAACTCACAGTAATTGCAGGTAGCTGGATGTTAAATGCTGCCTTAGTAGGAGGCATTGGCCTCCTACGCCACTCAGGCGTAGGAGGTGTATGTACAAATGATACTAATGGTACTAAATGGTACTGTGGTGTATGTACAAATTATACTAATTATTATTTCTTAGAAAAGCATATATGAAATATAAAATATGACTGAAACGTTCTTTTCTTTTGGGAGAGCAACTGGATCTAAAGGAAGCAATCAGAAAACTATTTCTTTGAATTAAGAATTTTTAATTTAATAATGATTAACTTATTTTGAAAATTCTGATCTTTTTCTATGTATATACTAGCTGTACCCGGCCAAGCGTTGCTGTGGCCCAGTCTGGTGCTTCTGCTGGGCTAAAAGAGCGAGGCTGAAGTTCCAAACTTTCCACGAACATTTGGTGGGCGTGGCCAACTCGACGTCACTCACTTTCATCAGTCACATGACAGCCCCAGAGCCATGCCTACCCAGCTGGTAATTAGGGCAGAGAACTGGTTGCTAAAAAAACAATGGGAACCACAAAATCCTCCCTCTCTGTCTCCCCCTCTCTCTTTGTATCTCTCTATGTCTCTCTCTCTCCCCCATCTGTATCTCTCCCCCCCTCTGTATCTCTCTGTGTGTCTCTCTTTCCCCCTCTTTCTGTAGCTCTATGTCTCTCTCTCTCCCCTCTCTGTATCTCTGTATCTCTCTCTCTCCCCCTCTGTATCTCTCTATGTCTCTCTCTCCCCCCTGTATCTCTCTATGTCTCTCTCTCCCCCCCTCTGTATCTCTGTGTCTCTCTCTCCCCCTCTCTCTGTATCTCTATGTCTCTCTCTCCCCCCTCTGTATCTCTCTCTGTCTCTCTCCCACCCTCTCTCTCTGTATCTCTGTATGTGTCTCTCTCTCCCCCCTCATCTCTCTGTATTTTTCTATGTCTCCCTCTCCCTCTCTCTCTGTTTATCTCTGTCTCTGGCCTGGCCTCTTCTGCATCCCCCACCATCCCCCTGACCTTTTCAGGCCAGGCCTTCGCAGCTCTCCGCACCACAGCAGAAACTCGGGCCCCCCTCTGTCCTCCCTACACAGATGTTCTCTGGGGGCTTGATGGGGAGACGCATAGCAGGGAAGGGAGGGAGGGGGTGTGGTGGGGGTTCGAAGCTGGCTTGGGGCTTCCTGCCCGAAGGAAGAAAGCGGCAAAGCCAGGAGCCACGCACACCCCACTGGACCCCTGCTGCACAGTTCTCCCCCCTTGCCTGCCAAGGGCAGGGGAATGATTAAATCCCCCGCTCTTCCAGGCAAAAGAAGAAGGGCCGGCCATCCTCCCTCCTGCCCGTTTCCGCCCCCCGAAGCCTCCCCAGAGCCCCTTTTCTGCCAGAAGCCGAAATTTTCATGTAGGCTCCGTGAACTGCCAGAGCGCCCACCTGGGAATCAAAGGCAGCGCTGGTCAAAGGCGACCCCAAAGCTCCAGTTGCCTCCAACTCCCGCTCACTGACCGGATTCGCATAGCGCCGGTTAGCGGCTGGTCTTTCTGACCTCGGGGCCCGTGATAGCGCTGGGCCAGGAACGATTTGGGCCAGGCGAGGGATGGAGGGTTCCCGCTCAGCGGACCCAGGCAGCCTCATTGCCAGGTGTTCTTTGGAGGGAGCCCCGAGAGCGGCTGGCAAGGGGGATGGGCAGCAGCAGCGGGCGAATCTAGTTCGTGGAGTGGCTGGGGGAGGGGGAGGTCAGAGCCAGGCTTGGGTGGACCCTGGCCAGCCCTAGAAGTGCCAGCTGCGAGGGCTTCCTGGCGGGGAGCCGGCTGCCTACCTGCCGAGCCTGGTGGCAGGATATGGCCCTCGGGTGTCTCTGCCTTCCAAATGCGCAGTTTCTTGGAAGCAATATGGAGAGTCTAAATATAAGGAGCAGAAATCTGTTGAGCATAATCAGGGCTGGGAGGCTGCCATGTTGGTTTTACATCCAGCAGATGGCGCTGTTTTTCAATGTTTTTCAATGTTTGTCAATGTCTTTCAATGTTTTCCAATGTTTTTCATGTTTTTACCTGTCACAGGTGTGACATATATATAATATAGATATATAGAAACATGCCCGTAGTCGAATGCAATGTTGTGTCAAAATTTGAAAGCAATTGGTGAAGAACTTTCGGAGATGTGCGGTTATGTACAAACGGACATTTACATTTTTATTTATATAGATAGAGGGTTTTTTTTGCTGTGCATGTCTGATCTTCAGAGGTAAATCTCTGGGTCAGAGGTACACATATTACATATTTTGTTGCTATGCAATTCACAACATTGTATATGAACGTGTGGGCTTTTGCGCATGTTTAGGAAAGTACTTTTATTCTTGATAGTCATTTTCAGGCTGGATTAATTAATAAGTTATAAGGCAACTTTTTTTTTTTTTTAAAAAATACACATCTAACCAAATATACGAGTAGTGGTAATTTTACACCAAATTTTTTCTTACACAAATTTTATAGTTGGGCACACTGTAAAAACAAACCAAAATTTCACTGTATTTTCTGAGATAAATCTTTGAATTAAATTTATATGCCAAATTTACTATGGGAAAAACAGTACCTCATGTAGTCATAGGGTAATACAAAATTAAGCTCAGACCCACATGATTTTTAAAAAAATCTGTTAAAATGTACTTAGTAACTTTCAAGTTTCATAATTATATATGTGTGTGTGTGTACACGCATGTATGTATGTTTACCCACACACACACACACACATATAGTTTAAAAAGCAATAATAGGCTCAAAAACTAATATGTAACAACTTCTGGGGAGGCATGGTTAACTAAACATATTTCTGAAAGAGTAGAGATGGTGACCACTGCAAAGAGCAGGAAGTAGGACAAGAAGAGCACAGGAAAATAACCACATGTCCTCTGGATGGTTGATGCCCACAAGAAAACTGCAAGACAGCAATCTCCCATGCACTTCAGGGCCAGGAGATGAAGGGAAACCATTGCATTCTCAACTATGGCAGAGCCTCTTTAAGGACACTTGAGTTCATTAATCTCACTTATTAGGGGATGAAATTGCTTATCTAACTATTCTAAGGCTATTCAAGTTCTTTAGAACAAGAAGTTTTAGTTTACCTTCTTTCTTGAACAAAAGATAAAAACTCTTAATTAGCCTACCAATAAATTATAATGCTTGTAAATTTATTTGATAGACATCAATGAACTTTAGTATCATTAAAAAAAGCAATATTTCTACCTTATGTTACATTCAAACAGTATGGTCAAAAGTTCTCTGATCTTTTATATAAAAAACAATTACAGTTCAGAAAGACATATTTTTACTCTTAAATACAGAGCATGTACTCATACTGTGTTTCCCCCAAAATAAGACCTGGTCTTATATTTTTTGACTCCAAAATAAGCACTAGGGCTTATTTTCACAATTTCAGGGTGATCAGCTAGGTGGCCCACACCCTGGCATGCGCACAAAAGGTGGTGCCGGGGCTGACGGTGTCCAGCAGCTGCAGTCCATGCAGCACAGGTGAGTTGATTACCTATCCAAGCAGCAGATGGCAGAAGCATGGGGAGACACACAATCTGGATGTGCCACACAGGCTGTGGCAAAGCGGAGAGTTGGTGGGCCAGAATGGGCAGGCGGCCATAGGATGCTCATCTTCGCACAGTGCCACAGTAGCAGACAGAGCCAGAGGCGTAGGGGATAGCACAATCTGGATGTGCCATGTGGGTCACAAGCAAGCCAAAAGACGGAGGGCCAGAGTGGGTAGCCGTCCATGGGAGACTTGTCTTTGCATCTCTTGGCTTACCTGTGGCCCATGTGGCATGTCTGAATTGCTGGCCTCCCCACGCCTCTGCTTCCGCCAGCTGCTCAGACAGATAATCAATTCACCTGTGCTGCACAGGCTGTGGCTGCTGCTGGACATCATTGGCCCTTGCAACCTTGCCACCTCCATTGCTGGCCATGCCCACCCACCCATGGGTTGATGACGATCTTCACTCAGGCTTATTTTTTGGTAGGACTTACAACAGGTGCATTCTTAAAAACCAATCTAGGGCTTATGTTCAGGGTATGGCTTATTTTTGGGAAAACACACTAGAACCTTGTTTATTTTCAATGAATATAAGATGAGGAATTGCGAAGCTACATTTAGCACATGAGCTGCCTATGTCATATTTATTATAGAGTGGGGTTTGCCTTGTGGCTGCCTGTTTTAAAGTTCTGCAACATTTCAGATTTTAAGAGAAAAAAGTGCATAAAAATCATTAAAAATCTGGAGAATTTCAGAGTTGGAAAGGCTATTCAAACATATAAACATTTTATAACTTTAAGTTATACTCAATTGCTACCTGATAAATTTAAAAATTTAAAACTCAAAAGCTTAGGTGCTGGAAAATTACACAAATTTTGAAATTATAGCACTAGTAAAGTACTGCATTGTTATGTATCTAAGGGAATACAAAGTTTCAGATACGCAATGTTTGAATGAAAATAATTTTATTCACAATTGGCATGTAGCTCAGGAGAATGAGTCCCAAAGTCCACACTTTCCCACCATAATCCTATTCACTGATCTACTGTCTGTTCACATAGACATACAGGAAGTCTTTCCAAATCTCTGCTAAATAACTTTCAAATTTTGGAGTTTGGAGTTTCAAAACTTCATATTATTGGAAAGATATGTCACCATAGAATGGATAATCTCAAATTTTCGAGCTTTCTTTGTGCATTATAGAAGTGAAGAAAGTCCTTGTGAAAATTTGTAAATATAAAATTGAAACTACTGGAGCCATTTCATTCATCATGAAAGCTGCTTATGGAGATTCTCAGTCATCCAAATCATGGTTGTCCCAAAGGTGCTTTTTCAAGAGGTAACTGGTCATTCTGGGGGTTTTTTTCTTTGAAGATATTTCACTTCTCATCCAAGAAGCTTCTTCAGCTCTGACTTGATCGTGGGGAATGGAAGGATTTATACTACTTGCAGACAGCTGGTCATTTGCATTCTTTTAGCAGGTCATTAAGGTCACCTGGAGGTTTATCTGTGTCATCAGGTTCATCTAAGTGGTGCAAATTGGTGTGATGCCTTCTTGGAACTGTTGAAAGGACTGTGTTATGGATTGGAGATAGATGATGTCATATCCCTCCCCTTCTGTTGAGAGAGGGCTGTTCAATTTTGACATAGATAGCCTCCTTAACCCCTCTTTCAAACCAGCAATCTTCTCTGTCCAAAATATGGACTTTGTTGTCTTCAAAAGAGCGGCCTCTGTCTTTTAAATGCAGATGGACTGCTGAATCTAGTCCTGATGTGTTTGTTCTCCTATGTTGTGCCATGCGTTTATGAAGTGGTTGTTTCATTTCCCCAATGTACAGATCTGCACATGGCTCACTGCACTGTACTGCATATACCACATTGGTCAGTTTCTGTCTGGGTGCTTTGTCCTTGGGGTGGACAAGTTTCTGCCTTAGTGTATTCTTGGGTTTGAAGTGTGCATGTATGTTATATTGGCTGAAGATCCTCCTGAGCTTTTCTGATATGCCTGCAATGTACAGAATAACAATGTTGCTTTGTTTATTGTTCTCATCATTGTCTGTTACAGAAGAGCTCCTGTAGGATCTTTTTTGAGATTTGATGAAGGCCCACTTGGGATAACCATGTTCTGATGGCTCCTTGATGTGTTTACATTCTTTTTCTTTCCCATATTTGCTGGTAGTCAGGTCTTCAGCTTCGTGGTGTAGAGTTCTGATGACTCCAATTTTGTGCTCCAGTGGATGGTGGGAATCAAAATGTAAATATTGATCTGTGTGAGTGGGTTTTCTGTGAACTTCAATGTTAAGGCTTCTGTCTTCCTTAATATGGACTGCCCAGTCCAGGAAGGCTAGACTATTTTCCTTAACATCTTTCTGTGTGAATTTGATGTATCTGCCCTAAGAGTTAATATGTTTGATGAATGTTTCCAATTCCTGTGGCTGATATCATCCACATACCTATATTAGTGAATGGGTGGAATTCCTGTTAAGGAGTCTAGGGCTTTGGTTTCTACCTCTTCCATGTAGAGATTGGCTACAATGGGGGACACTAGTGAACCTATGGCGCAGCCGTGGTTTTTTTCCATAGAAACTGTCTTTTGGGAGGGTTTGTATTTTTTTTTTTACTTGTTTTTATAGGAACAAGTGTTGCATAATAACTTGGTGCAGTCCTCTGGGGAAAGAGGATATATTGGTTCATAAAATTGTTCTTAATAATTTGTGAGATTATTTTAATTATTCAGTATGGGTTTGTTCTAAGTTGTAATGTGTGCATTCCTTTAAACAAGTCTTTACCCATGTTTTGGAAATACTGTATATACATACATACAAGTCTTCAGAAGCTGGGGTCGTGAATGCTGTAGCTACCACATCTTTGCTCTCTGTTCAGAGAACAGGAACATTAGCTTTTTTCTTGACAAATCCATCATTCCAAATTTCCCTCCTGAGCAGAAGATAGAAAACTGAAGTGTTCAGATGTTGTAATATTATTAAAAATTATTGATTTTAAAATAACAGAAAAAATCAAAAGAGGAAAATAAAAGATAACAGAAAGGAAATTTACAAGCATCATAAAAATGTTATATAATTTCAAAATAATAATGGTTTGATCTACATATTAAAATATTTTATATACATATGAATATTTAAGAAGTATGAAAGGATGTCTGAAAGCTCATTTGTTGTAGTGATTAAGAAACCAAAAGACCGTAAATTCTCTCTCTGTCTTAAGCAGAAAGGCAGCTCAGTGACTCTGGCTTAGCCCTAAGATGGAGACAATGGAAAACCACTTCTGAAATATTGCTTAGAAAATTACAAGGACCTGTCCAGAAGTCACTATGAATTAATACTGATTCAAAGATACAAATAAAGTAAAGTAATTAACTGTAGACAGTATTATTCAAATTACAAATTACAAACTGAGATAAAAGAACTCTAATAATTTTGACAATCTGAAAAATCAACAAAGTTAAGAAATTATTTTGAGAAAAATGGGTACTACAATCTATATCAGAAAAAAATCCAAACTAAGAAAATCCTTAAAAGTAGAGGATAATGAAATTTTATTAGACACAGTTTCATGTATTTCTGGAACTTACTCTGGGCCACATGAAGATCTTTATCAAACTTACAAGTGCAAATTAAAGGGATAGCAATCCAACTGGATTTTGTTTGTTAGTGTTTTTCTGCTTAGAAAAATTGACATGATCTTGAAGAGTCAAGTGACAAAGCCTTGAAATCATCTGCAGCAGTAACCCAAAGTGTAACATTATGAAGCCTGCTTCTGGGATGTCCATGTTACCTCAGTCATCAAGTGCTGAATTATGTGTTGATTTGGTAAAATATAAATCCTGCTCACAGAACACACCTAAACAAGTCAATAATGGATTAAGGTTTTTTTTGTGAGAACATCTAAAAAAAGATTAATTGGTGTAGTCAACTAATCTTGGGGAATAGATTAAATTCAGACTGTGATAGCTTCATCTATTCATCAGATATATCAAGGGAATAGCTGGATAGAATAAACAAGTACGTTTTGGATCAATTAGCAACATTTTTTCTACTATAACAGGGTCTTAGCTTGTAAATACTTGGCAAATGCTGTTGACTGTAATTGTAATCAATTAAATTGTTACCTGCCATACATGTTGGACCACAGATGATCCAAGTCATATAGGTAGTTATATGGGAACATTATAACAATACCTTTCCTAGTAAAATGTGATGACTCATAGTGGCCAGGTTAATGTGGATGGGTGGGTGTGGCCAGGTCAGCAGGGATAGGTAGGCATAGTCAGATTGGTATGAATGAGTGGGTGTGCCTGGGTCAGCATGAATGACTCAGTGTGGATGACTTGGTGTGGCCAGGTCAGCATGGCTGGGTGGCTGTGGCTGGGTGAGTGCACCTTGGTGGATGCAGCTGGGTTGATGCAGAACAAGTCGACCTGGCCAACTGAACCCATGGAAAACTCAGTGCCCCACCTGAAGAAACATCAACCCCTAATGCTCCAGCCAATGGGATGCAGGGATGGAGACAACTTGCAGTGAGGGAAATCACCAGCGTGGGACAATTCAAACCAAGCAGGGAAGGGAAGAGGCATTCCCCCACACACACCAGAAGAAACACTGTCCTATTCCAGGCCCAAGATGCAATGCAGCAATGTGCTCATAATTAGAGCTGACCTGTCCTGGCAGGTGCCTTCCTAACTCCCAGGATGGGAAACATGCACCTGGACTGGGTGCCATGACAAGCCTCCATCCTCTGTCCAGATTGTGGTCCTGCTGCTGCCGTTTTAGAGATAACAGCTTGGGATGTCAGCCAGAGTGCTCCACAAAAGAGCTGGCCCTCTGCCTGCAGCTTTCCTTACAAAGAAGGGATGGAGGAAGCTCAGAAACATGCTTCTGCAGGGGGAAAGGCAGCAGTAGTTCAAGAGAGGCTGGGCAACACAGCAAGGATCCTAACAAATCCTCCTGCCATCCCCCCCCCCATTCTGTTCTCTCATTCTGAGAATTGCAACTTTGCACTGTCACTGCTCCCTGCCTGCCCAAACTGCTGGCAGCCAAGTGCAGAGTGGCACTATTTGTCCCACCCCTGTGCCACAGCCTTAAAAGGAGAGAAATCCATGAAGCCTCCTGGAGCCTGCACTGAAGCCCAGCAGGGGTCAATCCACTATCCCCAAGTACTACTTCCCTGTTGCCCGCCTCCTCCTTCTTTGTGCCCAAGATGGGACTACAATTCACCGTCTCCTGATTTCAAGCCTGGCTGAACTTAGTGAAATGAGAAATTTGCAAGTAAATGAGAGAAGAAACTATGTTGAGTTGTCAGTCATATCTTAACAACATGCACTCACAACACACTTCAGAGATATTCGAGATATGCAGGAGTTGGAAGATAGAGATTAATTTGGCTCATTTCTTAAGAAAATTTGGAAATTGGTCAGTTTTTGACAAATGTTAGTGCCCCCCCCCCCCCGAGCATGACTGCAAAGCAGGAAGAGTTCCCTCTTGTATCCTATCCTATCCTACACTCCCATGCCCAAGAACACAGCAGTGTGATCTTGGAGTCCTGAGATCCTAACTTGCATTTGCACATACAAGAAACTGCAGAGCTCTGAGAGGGAATACCTAATGGTTGAGCCTCCCAATTGGGGCAGAGCCTTAAAGTTGGAGTGGAGTTTCTTCTGTGAAGTAACTGCAGTTTTCTTAGTGTGATTTGCCATTGCCTGCTTCTTAGGGCTGAGAGGGAGTGATTGCCCCAAGTCCACCAAGATGGCTTTCTGCCTAGAGGTGGAAAAAAGAAGACACAAGAGGAGAGAAAGAGGGAGGGGGGAGGGAGGGAGGGAGGGAGGAAGGAAGGGAAGGAAGGAAGGAAGGAAGGAAGGAAGGAAGGAAGGAAGGAAGGAAGGAAGGAAGGCCACCCTTCATTCTTATTGGAAGACTAGAACCCACTGTCTCCTGGACATTGGCCCAAAGTCATTGCCTACTACAGGACTCAAACTCACCATTTCCTGGTAATTGGCCCAAAGTTAAGCAGCTGGCTTTCATTTCAAAGGTTTGACCAGAACTCACCATCTCCTGCTGATTGCTCAGATATTGTAGGCTAGAAATCGCTGTGCCATTTGCAGGACTAGAACTCATCATCTTTGGGTTATTGGCCCAAAGACACAAAGCTAGCTTTCATGTATAAGGTGTGTCTGGAACTCGTGGTCTACTTGTGATTGGTACAAAATCACACAGCTGGCTTCCATGGCAAAGATTTGACTATAACTCACCAACTCCTGATGATTGTCCCAAAGTCACTCCTCCAGCTGTCATCCATATTGGAGGACTAGAACTCACAATGTCTACTGCAGGACTAGAATTCATCGTTTCTGGGTTACTGGTCAAAAGTCACTCAGCTGCTTGTCATCCGTATTGCAGGATGAGAACCTACCATGCCTATTGCAGGACTAGAAGTCACATTCTCCTGGTGATTGTCCCAAGGTCATTCTGCCACCGTGCATATTGGAGCATTAGAACTTACTGTGACTATTGCAGGACTAGAAGTTACCATCTCCTGGTTAATGGCCCAAAATAATACAGTTGGCTTTAAGGGGAAGATTCCCCTAGAAGTCATCATCTCCTGGGGATTGGCCCAAAATCATTCAGCCTTCTGTCATATGTATTGCAGGACTACAACTCACTGTCTCATATTGGACCAACATCACACACAGCCATTGTTTATTTTTTATTTATTTATATTTGAATTTATATACCGCCCTTCTCCCCCTAGGGACTCAGGGCGGTGAGCAGCCAAAATTAAAATACATACAATATAAAAGTTAAGATAGCTAAAATAAATTAAATCAATCGGCCCCCAATTTAAAACCCCAAAGCTATACAATTAAAAACTAACCCATAAAAAACCTAATTAGGCTAGGCTGGCTTGCTGAAATAAAAAAGTCTTCAGGGCCTTACGGAAAGTGCGGAGATCCAGGATCAGTCGTATTCCGGGAGGAAGCTCATTCCAATGGGCGGGTGCCCCCACAGAGAAGGCTCTCCCCCTGGGTGCTGCCAGCCGACATTGCTTGCTCAACGGCACCCTGAGGAGGCTTTCTTTGTGAGAGCGTATTGGCCAGTGGGAGGTTATCGGTAGCAGAAGGAGGTCTCGTAAATACCCTGGCCCTAAGCCATGGAGCACTTTAAAGGTTAGGACCAACACCTTGAAGCGCACCCAGAAGACCACTGGGAGCCAGTGCTGCTTGCGCAGAAGAGGTGTTATATGGGAGCGACATGGCGCGCGGCTGCATTCTTGACCAGTTGGAGCCTCCGGGTGCTCCTCAAGGGGAGCCCCATGTAGAGAGCATTACAGTAGTCCAGGCGGGAAGTGACGAGAGCATGAGTGACTGTGCATAAGGAATCCCAATCCAGAAAGGGACACAACTGGTGGATCAAGCGAACATGATAAAAAGCCCCCTTGGCCACAGCTGTCATATGCTCTTCCAAAGACAGCCGTGTATCCAGGAGGACACCCAAGTTGCGAGCACTCTCTATGGGGGCCAACAACTTGCCCCCAAAAGTCAGTGATGGTACCAACTGACTATATTGGGATGCTGGAAGCCACAGCCACTCGGTCTTGGAAGGGTTGAGTCGGAGCCTGTTTCTCCCCATCCAGACCCGCACGGCCTCCAGACACTGGGACATCACTTCAAGGGCATCATTGGGGTGGTTTGGGGTTGAGATGTACAGCTGAGTATCATCAGCATACAGATGACACCGCACCCCAAATCCACGGATGATCTCACCCAGCGGCTTCACATAAATGTTGAACAGGAGTGGCGAGAGGACGACCCTTGCGGCACTCCACAAACAAGGCACCTTGAGGTCGACCTCTGCCCCCCTGCCAACACAGACTGCGACCGGTCAGAGAGATAGGAAGAGAACCACTGCAAGACGGTGTCTCTCACCCCCAATCCCTCCAGCCGGTGCAGCATGATACCATGGTCGATGGTATCAAAAGCCGCTGAGAGGTCTAATAGGACCAGAACAGAGGAGCAACCCCTGTCCCGAGCCCTCCAGAGATCATCAACCAACGCGACCAATGCCATTTCCGTGCTGTACCCAGGCCTGAAGCTGGACTGGCATAGATCTAGATAGACGGTTTCATCCAGGTACTGCGGGAGATGTTGCACAACCACACTCTCAACAACCTTCGCAATAAAGCGAAGGTTGGAGACAGGACGGTAATTTGCCAAAACAGCCGTGTCCAGAGAAGGCTTCTTGAGAAGGGGCCTCACCACCGCCTCTTTCAAGGTGGATGGCAAGAAACCTTTTGAGTCTTGCAGGAGTAGAACTAACCATGCCTATTGCAGGACTAGAACTTGCCATCTGGAGATTGTCCCAAAGTCACTCACTGCCTGTTGTATGTATTGTAGAACTAGAATTTACCATGCAAATTACAGAACTAGAACTCATCTGCTTCTGATGATTGGCCTAAAGTCACTTAGCCACCTGTCATCTGTATTGCAGGACTAGAACTTACCATGATTAAAAGTCACTGTCTCCTGGTGATTGGCCCAATGTTGCTCAGCCGCCTATTGCACATATTGCAGGACTAGAACTCACTGGTGATTGGCACAAAGTCATTCAGTGGCCAGCCCTGTGTATTGCTAGTCTAGAATTCACCATGTTTTTTTTCAGGACTAGAATTTACCTCCTCCTGATGATTGTCCCAACTTCACTCTGCTGGTTGTTATTCATATTGAAGGACTAGAACATACGATGTCTACTGTAAGACTAGAAGTCACTATCTCCTGGTTATTGGCCCAAAGTCATGCAGTTGGATTTTGTGCCTAAGTTGGACTAGAACTTACCATCATCACATGATTGGCCCAATGTCACCCAGCTGCCTGTCATGTATATTGTAGGACTAGAAGTTACCGTGCCTATTGCAGGACTAAAACTCACCATCTTCTGGTTATTGGTCCAAGATGACTCAGTTGCCTGTCATGCATATTGCAGGACTAGAACTCATGTTCTCCTGATGATTGGCCCAAGGTCACTCAGCTGCACATCATGGGTATTGCAGTACTAGAACTTACCATGCCTATTGCAGGACTAGAACTCATCATCTCCTTGTGATTGGACCAAACTCAGAGAGTTGCCTTTCATGGCTAAGGTTTGACTAGAATTTACCACTACCTCATGGTTGGCTAAATGTCATTCAGTCACCTGTCATGCAGTACTAGAACTCGCCATCTCCTGGTTATTGGTCCAAAGACATGCAGCTAGCTTTCCTGTATAAAGTTCGATTTGAACTCACCATCTACTGTTGATTGGCCCAAAGTCACTCTCTGGCCTGTCGTGTGTATTGCAGGTCAAGAACTCACTATGCTGTTTGCAGGACTGGAATTAACCTTCTCCTAGCGATTGGCCTAAAATCACTCAGGCAGCTGTTGTACATACAATATTGCAGGGCTTGAACTTAATATGCCTATTGCAGGAATAGAACTCACCATCTCCTGGTTATTAGTCCAAAGTCACTTTGCTGCCTGTCATGCATATTGCAGGATGAGAATTTACCATGCCTATTGCGGGACTAGAAGTCATGGTCTCTTGGTTATTGGGCCACAGGTTTGCAGCTGGCTTTCATGCCTTTGGCTCAACTGGAACTCACCTTCTCCTGAAAATTGGTCAAATGTCACTCAGCTGCCTGTCATGTGTACTGCAGGATTAGAACATAGTGTGCCTATTATAGGATTAAAACTCACCATCTCCTGGTGATTGGTCCAAAGTCACTCAACCACCATTGGTGCATATTACAGGACTAGACCTTACCATGCCTATTGCAGGCTTAGAACTCAGTCTACTTTTTAATTGGTCCAAAGTCACACAGCTAGCTTTCATGCCTAAGGTTCAACTAGAACTCACTTTCTCTTGGTGATTGGCCCAAAGTCACTCATCTGATTGTCATGCATATTGCAGGACTAGACCTCACCATGGCTTTAAGCAGGAGTAGATGTCACTTTCTCCTGGTGATTGGTCCAAGTTTCTCAGATGGCTGCTGTGCATATTGCAGTACTAGAACCCATAGCACCTCTTGCAAGACAAGAATTTACCATCTCCTGGTGAGTAGCCCAAAGTCAGCAGCCTTTTATGCCTATTGCAGGAATAATGTCATTTCCTGATGATTGATTCAAAGTCACTGAGACAACTGTTGTGTGGTTGCAGGAGTGGAACTCACAATAATCTGTGATTGGCCCTAAGTCACCCAGTCAGCTTTGATGCTTATTGCAAGGCTAGAACTCACCGTCTCCGGATCATTACCTTGACCTCTAAATATAGCATGCCTCTAAACATAATTGACTGTCATTCTGGGACATTGTTTGTGCCAACCTCTCCCAACTGGCTGAGTAACTCAGCACTTGACACTTGCTGGCAACCTCTTTGAAGAGGATTGTCTCCCTACCTGAGGGGCTAGTGATTATGCAAGTGAAGTGTGTGGGGCAAACTCTTCTATGATGCCACAATGAAGGGAGGGGCAGGGATGAAGCAGAGGTTCTTTGACTGGCAGGGAAGACCAAGCCTTCACCACTCAGGCCATCTCCCTGCAGGAGTATTGGAGGACCAGCATCACCATGCCTATTGCAAGACAAGAACTTACTATCTCCTGGTGATTGGTACAAGTCACTCAAATGTCTGTCATGCATATTGTAGGATTAGAACTCACTGGGTTTGTTGCAGGCCTCTAACTCACTGTGCCTATTGCAGCAATAAAACTAAATGTCTTCTGTTAATTGGCATAAGTAACCCAGCTGCCTTTCTTGTCTCAGGTGGGAGTAGAACTCACCATCTCCTGGTGATTGGTCCAAAGTCACCCAGTTGGCTCTCCTGCCTATTACAGGTTCAGAACTGCCCATCTCCTAGTTTCTAGCCCACTACCTTGACCGCTAAACAAAACTGAGATTGTGTGTGCCAACCTCCCCATGGCCTGAAGCATTCTCTTCATAGTCTATAATGTAGGCCAGCAGAAGGGGGGAGGGGAGAGACTGTCCCAGATCCCTGGTGCCCAGGAGAAGGAGCAGAAGGAGAGGGGGCAGACAGATGAGCCTTGGTGGGAGGGATTGGAAGGCATCTTGTGGGCAAAGAAGAGAGACTTAAGTATCCAGGGTCTCCCTGAATCCAAGAGGAGGAGGAACTGATCATCACCCAAGACAAGTTCATATATATACTGAACCCTATTCCCAGCCAAAAAATCTATCCTGGCTGCATTTACGGTATATGGCAGTCCCAGAGAGGTAAACCTTATTGCTATAAAAGAAGCCTAGGGGCTATCAAATAAATGCAAAAATAGTAAGAAACAGATTTATTTATTTCTTTACTTTAGATTAAAAGGTTACAATAAAATTAACATGTCACAAGTCCCATAAGATCATCAACTTAAAAAATGGACATACACAAACACACATACACAAATACTCATGCAAAAGTAAATCAGGTAGAAAAACTGATTTTTTTATGGCCTGATAACATATGTGCGTAATAACATTGAAAATGCATATCTATTAGAAACAAGCAGTGAGGATAACATCTACACCATCACAACTAAGATTGGAGATACCCAAGTCATGAACCTCTATAAGCCCCCTACTATCTCCTGGCCTAACTCAGTTCTCCCAAGGATTTCACATCCAGGCATCTACATAGGAGATTTTAATAGCCACCATACTCAATGGAGATATACGCTTAACGATACTAATGGCGAGACCCTCTGCGAATGGGCAGAGCAGAACAATCTATACTTAGTTTTTGATGCTAAAGATCGAGGCACTTTTAAATCAGCTGCATGGAAGAAAGAGTACAACCCAGACCTATGTTTCGTTACACAAGATAATACCAAACCTATACCTGCCTCCCGACAAGTGCTACCAATGTTCCCCCATAGCCAACATAGACCTGTCATCATTAAAACAGGAATAAAGATACCTATTATTAGATCTATACCTTGACCAAGATGGAAGTTGAAGAAGGCTAACTGGGAAAAGTACATGATGGATCTTGAGAACACAATAGGACGTATTCCAGCAATTAGTAACAGCTACTATCGCTTTAGCCGATGACAATTATGTCATCCGCTAAAAAATACATTCCACGTGGCTTCCGCAAGGAATATATCCTAGGATGGAATGAAACTTGCGAAAACCTGTACCAAAAACTTTTAGAGGATGATGATGCTGAGATAGCTGATGAACTTCTTCATAATCTTGACCTGGCGCACAGGCAAAAATGGGAGCACACTGCGTCTGGATTAGATTTTAAACACTCAAGCAGGAAGGCATGGAGCCTACTGAGAAAACTGGGAGGAGACCAACCAGCTCAATGTAAACAACAAGAGGTTACTCCAGATCAAGTAACAACTCGCATTGTCAACTTAACTAAGTACCCCATGATAAGAAACATACTAAACTAGTGAAAAGAGAACTAAAGCATCTAAAAACTCTGGGATTGCCTTACCAGGAATACGCTTGACCCTTCCAAGCAGCTGAAATAGACACTGCCCTGAAGAATGTCAAAGCTGGAAAATCTCCTGGTTTTGATGGAGTAATGCCAGAATTTATCTTCCATTCTGGACCTCGCACAAGAGAATGGCTGGCAAAATTCTATACAGATATCCTAACTTCCAGTAGGCTCCCTCCAGAATTTAAAAGAACCAAGGTAATCGGCATATTAAAACCCGGAAAAGAAAGCAATAAGCCAGAAAACTATCGCCCCATTGCTCTGTTAAGTGTCTGTTATAAACTAGTTGAAAGATTGATACTTAACAGAATCGGATGAAAATTAACGAACAAATACCGATTGAACAGGCTGGGTTTAGATCTTATCGGAGCTGTGTTGACCAGGTACTTAGTCTTACAAGCCATATTGAAAGCAGCTATCAGAATAAATTGAAAACATCTGTTGTATTTGTGGATCTCACAGCAGCATACGACACAGTATGGAAGGAGGGCTTATTAAAGAAATTACTACACGCTGTCCCCTATAGGACTATGGGCCGCCTAATAAATAACATGCTTTCAGCAAGGACCTTTCAAGTCATCATGGGTGACAAAATCAGTAAGCAAAGACACCTGAATAACGGACTCCCTCAGGGCTCCGTGCTGGCTCATCTTTATTTAATCTATACATTTCTGATATACCACCCATGATATCAAAAAAGTTCTCTTATGCTGATGACCTGGCATTAGCATATAGCCACAAGGACATCGAAGCTACAGAAGGCGTACTTACAGCTGACCTTACAACTTTGAGCACATACTTCCACCAATGGAGGTTAATCCCAAGTGTAAGTAAAACAGTTACATCATGTTTTCACCTCAACAACAAATTGGCAAAAAGAGAACTCAATGTATACCTAAATAACAAACTGCTCCCATACGAGGCAACACCAAAATACCTGGGGGTCACCTTAGACAGGACCCTGTCCTTTAAGAAACATATCCAGAATATGGCTGCCAAGGTTAACAGCAGAAATAACATCCTACAAAAACTATGCGGAAAAACTTGGGGAGCTTCAGCCCCAACTCTCCGATGTGCAGCCCTCGGGCTTTGCTACTCTGCAGTGGAATACTGTGCACCTGTATGGATAAACAGCTCACATACAGGACTTATTGATGTTCAACTTAACCGTATGATGAGGCTAATTACTGGGTGCATAAAATCTACACCTAGTTACTGGTTACCAGTTCTTAGTCACATACTCCCCCCGCACTTACGACGACAAGAAGCTCTCATTCGGGAGTATAGTAAAATTCTGTTAAATTCTTCTCTACCCATACATGGATACATTCCTGATCTCTTAAGATGCCGATTAAAGTCAAGAAATCCACCAATCTTGACAGCGCGTAAGTTGATGGCCGATCATCAGAACACCACACAAAAGTGGATGGAGGAGTGGAATAGCTGTTCCCCCCAAGATGTCTCCGAGCATATCAGTCCTAGTAGTATACCTCCAGGATTTAGCCTACCCCGACACATATGGGTGACATATAATAGAATTAGAACAACTCATGGGATGTGTGCTGACTCCCTGTATAAATGGGGAAAGACACCTTCAGCACAATGTGATTGTGGGGCCCCTCGACAGACTATCCAGCACATAGTGAGGGAATGCCCTAACAGAAGGTATCCAGGAGATTCTAGGGACTTCCTCTGCATAACAACGGCAGCTACTGACTGGATCTCCAAACTCGACATTAAACTTTGAAATGTTATTTCTGTTTTCCTTTTAGGTTTTCTTACTGCTTTTTTATTGTTTTTATTGTTTTTAACCTGTAAAAATGAAGTGTTTTAATGCTGTGTGTGACCAGCCATACGCTAAATAAATAAATAAATACTGATTTTTTATTTATTTATTTATTTATTTTGGACAGAGAATAACAGAATAACCAGATTGGAAGGGAACTTGGAGATTGTCTAGTCCAGGGGTGTCAAACTCGATTTCACTGAGGGCCGCATCAGGGTTTTGTTTGACCTCAGAGGGCCAGGATGGGCATGGCCAGCTTGATGTCATTCGTGTCAGGGGTGCTGGTGATGGCTCGAGTGCTTTGCCAGCAAAATGGGGTCCCAAGCTCTGTTTTTGGCTGCGACGGCCTCCTGCAAGCCTCTACCAGCAACAATGGAGCTTGGGAGATTCATATGCGACCCTCCTGAGCTCCATTTTCTCTGGCAGAGGCACCATGGGCCAGTCCTTTGCTGTTTCCAGGGCATCCCCCAGGCCAGATCTAAGTACCCCATAGTCCGGATCTGGCCCCTGGGCCTTGAGTTTGACACCCCTGGACTAGTCCATCCCTCTCCTCCTCAAGCAGGAGACACTGTACCATTTGAGACAAATAGCTGTTCTATCTCTTTTTAAAATCTTCCCGTGATGGAGCATCCATAACTTCTGGAGACAAGCTATTCCACTGATTCATTATTCTCACTGTCAGGAAATTTCACCTTAGTTCTAGGTTGAATCACTCCTTGATAAATTTCCATTCATTGCTTCTTGTTTTGGAGAATAAGTTGATCCCATCAACTTGTGGCAGCCCCTCAAATATTGAAACACTGCTATCATGTTATCCTGGTCCTTTTCACTAGACATACAAAATTTCTGCAACTTAAAATGCTTATATGAAGAGAATAATTTATATGATTAGGAAATAACTAAGGAATTTTAACTGCTTCAGTTTAACTGCTTTAATTTAATTTAATGCTACCTTCCTTCCCTAGAACTATTTAGCCCAGCATATAAAAGACCTTCAATGAATTGGGCAGATTTTCTCAACTGCAGCAACTTTTAAGATGACTGGACTTCAATTCATGAAATTGCCCATCTAATATGCTTGCTGGAGAATTCTGGGAGTTGAAGTCCACCTATCTTAAAGCATGCTGCATGGTGAATTCTGGGAAGACCACCAAAAGGCTGTCCTTCAAAATCCCTAAGTGTGGCTTCTTTTCTTCCACCAACAGGCACCCCCAAAGGAGACAAAAGTGGACAGTAATCTGCCAGAAAGTAAAAACTCAAAAGAATTGCTTGGGACTCCTCTGGAGACAAAGGGATCTAGAGAATGAATTAAGTTGGATCGAAAAGGATCCCAAGAGGTGATTGGGAATTCCTAGCAAAGTGAAGAAAGCAAGGGATCCAAGGAGGAAAATTGAAAATCTAATGGAAATCCAAAGATCCGGAGAGGCGATTGAGAACAATCGAAGGAGGAAAGAAGGGGATCCCTGGAGGGGATTGGCTCCCCTTTCCTGCACGTGGAAAATGATCCAACCAGGTGGAAGATCAGCCATGTGGGAAGCTCTGGAGCACTGTGGAGAAGGAACTGAAAATGCTGCTGTTCTTTTGCTGGTCCTCTGGGCCAGGTCCCCTGTGGAGGGGTTCCTGGTCCCTGCAGTTGAGGAGGTCATGCCCCCTCCAGCCACAGAACTCCCCCCAACCCTGCAATAGAAGAGACCCCACTTCCCACCCTGGTACAAGAGCCACTGACCATCCCAGCCAAGGAGACCACAAGGCTGCCAAGCTCTGGACAGAGTCCAGTTATGATGCACCTCATCATCTACAAGCTTCCCAGCAGCTCACATCCCAAACAAGGGTTGAAGAAGGTGGGGCAGGAGCAGACTGCACAAATAAACTCTGTGCATGATCAGAGCTTTCCACAACTGCTTTCCACAACTGGTTGGGAATCATAGGAATGGCCATACCATGCCAAGTGTGGCAAGTGAGTGGCAGCCAGCAACTGGCCTCTAAGAAAATTGGGCTGAATTGATTATGGAAGGGACAGGAGACCACAAAGAGCTCTCCAGTCTGCCTAAAAGAAGCAAAGATGAACAATTTCTACATTGTGGCCTAATAAATTATGAACAGGGTCCCAAGGACTGCAGGTCATTTGCCATTTAACCTTTCTCATCAAGTGATTTGCTCTAAATTAGATTCCAAGTAGTGTGTTAATGATTTGAAGGCTAGTGACTCAGATGGGTAGTTTTGATAATCCTTGGTTATATTTGCTATTCTGAGGACTACAATAGTTTCTGACATACTGGTCATTAAACAGTATCCTCACATGAATTTGGACAACTATAGGATTTGTAATAGAAATTCTCTTAGTCTTGCATTTAGCTTCGGTGAACATAATTAGAAAAGCAACATTGGCACTACTGAACCATTCAGAAAGTTCCTGACTTTCGGATATCAGCCCCTAATTGCATTTCTCCAGCAGAAAATGTAGAATGCTACAGTTGGTAACCATGCTTGTTTGACATTAAATAGCAATCTGCCTATAGTACAGATATAGCAGATAAAATGGGTTTAAAATGTTGTTATATCTAAAATTGTTTGGTGAACTACAGTTCAACAAAAACTATTAGGTGGAAATCTTTGAGTCATTTATCATACCTATCATTTATAAATATATTTTTAAGTAAGTGCAATATTAGAATAGCTTCAATATCTCCCAGTTTGAAGTAAGTAAGCATTACATGACAGGACTGAGAAAGCAAAGTATATTATTATTTAGCCATGAGAAAAGACAGCTGAGAAAAGATATGAGATCAGTCACCCAATATTTAACTTCTATTATTTGTCCTTTATCATCCCATAATCTGCAGCAGAGTGGCTGAATTTGGTAAAATGCTAGCGAAAAAGAGCCCCTGATTAGTAAAAACAGTTAAACAGTAGAACCAATAACTAAGGGAGATGGTGAATTCTCCTGAACTGCATATAGTCAAAGAGGCTGGATCAACATTTTTGACAGCAATAAAGGAGAATATTTGTAGTTCAGGGTTGAAGTGAGGGGTCCTTGGTGCTCTTTATCAAAAAGTCCCTGATCACTCAACCCAATACAGCACTATCAATGCAAACCCTAAAAAGAATTACACTGCCATACATCAAGAATATCTCAGAAACCACCAACAGACTACTACAGCCACATGGAATCAGCGTAGCACACACGTCAACTAAAGCCCTTCAAAACATCCTAAGCAGACCAAAAGACCCAACAACTACAGAAGAAAAAACAGGAGTCATCTACAGCATACAATGTAAGGACTGCAACAACCACTATGTAGGACAAATAGGTAGAAGACTGGCAGAACACATCCACGAACACCAGCTAGCAATCAGAAGACATGTTGAAAATTGTTTAATTTCACAACATATAGACAGATTTAACCATAATTTCAATTGGGAAGATGTGATCATCCTAGACCAAGCAGAGTCCAAAAATGCCAAAGAATTTCTAGAAGCCTTGCACTCTGACAAATCAGCCATCAATAGACACATAAACATTAACAATATCTATAGAATATGCAGAAGAGACTATCATCCAGCCCAAAAAGGAACAAAAAGAACCAAGCATTTTTCCACCAACCATCAGCATCCAAATCAGCATAGATTAACTCGAAGGTTAACTTCAGACCAACAATCAAATAAACAGCATCCCAATCAAGAAACTGCAGAAGAAACCAACAGCAAACAGCCCAATCAAAGAATCTCTACGACCACCAACCTCAACACTGACAGGCAAGTCACCAGAATATAAACTGACAGCAAACTGCACTCCTTACTAGCACTGATGATGTTACCTAATTTAGGTAATGAAATGTCTGCAAGAAAACAAGCAAGCTTAGAGAAACACCAAGGACCCCTCATTTCTGAAACTTTTATATATTGATTCCTATACTTCAGGGTTTGTCAAACTCGATTTCATTGAGGGAAATATCAGGCTTGTGTTTCATCTTGAGGGACGGGGTGGGCATGGCCAGCTTGACATCACTTGTGTTGGGGTCACCTGTGGTGGCCCAAGTGCTCTGCCAGTGAAACAGTCTCCTGATGTCTGTTTTCAACTGGGACAGCCTCCTGCAACCTTCTGCCAGCGAAAACAGAGCTCAGGAGAGCCACATGCGGCCCTCCCGAGCTCCATTTTCACTGGCAGAGGCACTGCAGGCTGGTCGTTTGCTGTTTCCAGGGTTGCCCCATGGGCCAGAAATAAGCCACCCCATGGGCAGGATCTGGTGCACAGGCCTTGAGTTTGACACCCCTGCTATACTGAATACATGGTTGAACTTGATGGTTGAATAAATTCCTTTGTGGATTAGTTCCTAGATATCATTGGGATTGTCTCTTCCAGGTAGAATTGATCCACCTGGTGTGTTCATTCTGAGAAGGTTTGCTGAAGGAGGTGATGAAAGCAGTGCATTTCAGGTGCAGCCACTGGAATACTTTCTTTCAGGTTTGATGTTAATCAAATCAACAATTTGTGACAGAAAGCCGATGGATGGATGGATGGACGGACAGATGGACGGACAGATGGATGGATGGATGGAAGATAGATAGATAGATACATTTGATATCAATAAATTGTCAAAACTATGATGTAAATGTGTGCATTCCAAAAATAGCAAATACAATATTAAAAATTGGTTTGCAACTGCTAACAATATTATCAATAATATAATCTCATGCATGGGGAGGGGAAAGGGAAAGGAAGGAAGGAAATTTTATTAGTTACTTTTTAAAAAATATCTTTGGAAAATGGCAATTGCAAAAGATACTGTGGTCTGTATTACACTAAGGGATTTAATTCCTTTAATACTTGTCTTTCTAATGGATTTGTGTTTGTTTAATAGAATTGTTTCTGTGTTTCTCTTGCTGTAAACTGCCCTGGGATTTGCATAAATTTAAAGTGGGAAATCAATATTTTAAATAAACAAGCAGATCATCTGTCATCATTTTGTAGCTAGAAGGAAAATTCAGTTTAAAAGTGAATGGGCTTTTTCACTGGTATTTTTTTTTAATACTGTCATTTAAAAATTATGTAATTAGGATTAGAATTCTGCTGCACTCTGCAGACTAGCAAGATGCAGGATCTTCTTAAACTACAGCATGGAATACAGGTTAGGTGGGGATCCCCAGATTCCCAGAAAGCACTTCATGATTATTCTCTGTGCTAGCCATGTTGATGCAATTACACCATTACAAAAGGGGGAAAAAAACATAACATATTTTTCAAAACAGTAGCAATCTGAGCTGATTGTGGAATATGAGATTCTGGATACCATCATATATATGACAAAATCATGCAGCTCCAATTTTAACAGGTTCACCAACACAGATTTTTCTGGAGGTAGTAACAGTCATGGAAGAGATAGAAAACAAGACACTAGAGGCAGAGAGAAATCTGTAGGAGAAGATGTGCATTAACAAAGGTTGGATGGAGAAGAATAGGCAGCAGTGGTTGTGCCCATGGGGAGGAAGAGAAGAAACAGATGGGGATCCTACAAGCCACTTTATTTCCCTGCTCCAAGAACTGACAGCTTCAGTATTCAACATCATTATACTTGCTATAGCTGTATATATCTGGACCACTCTCCATATTTCATTTTCTTTACCATCCACAATGTTTTATCCATGGAAATGTCTTCGTGCTTTGTGTCACATTAATCTTGTTTGCTAGTTGCTATAGTTTTTGCACTTTTTACTTGGCTCACTTGCTTTTGTGAGCTTTTCTTGTCAATCATTTTGGTAGAGGGAGTCACAAGCACCTTTTCTGTAAATCTACTGAGAGTTTTGGTTCACCTCAGTTACAGTGATCTCAAGTAAGAGAGGATTAGATAGATGGCACAGAATCAAGAAGAAAAGTATTCAGTAGAAAATATATGAATGAGCTGAGTAAGATTTTATGCCCTTTCTTAGTTGTTTTCTACATTTTAAAGAATTCTAAAATATTTTGTTTCTATCTGATGCAAAAGTCCAAGGGTATTTGATTCTCCTCCACCTTTACTATTCCTCTATATTTAGCACAGCTAGATGGGAATATGCCACAAAGTATTCCTTTGCCCCCGAGCTAGTTTTAAAATGATCAGGGTAATCATTCATTTCAGCTCCTGCTGCCATTCTTTATGGCTCTGTCAAGTCTTGCAGCATGGCAGGTTTTGAATGATTGAGATCTGCTATGCTTAGAAATTCATCTGTATAGGTTTCACATCCTTTATGTCTATTTTCTATTATGTCTATTATGTCTATTTTATGTCTATTTTCTCTCTATAGTTTCCCCTCCCACCTTTTTACCTACCAAGGGCGGCTGTGACAGGCATTGATCTGCCTGCCTTTCCTTCATTTTATCTTGCCAATAGCCAAACCTTGCTAGCTGTACTATTGCACATTCAATGCTTGTTTGCTTACTGATCTTTGGTAATGCAGTTAGTGGCAAGAAGCTGCCATGTGCTCTTGGCACATAGCTTATTGAAGTTCAGTTTCATATATGCAGTTGCTTAACCTTATATATTTGATCTTACCTATTTCTTCCTGAATGTATCTGTTTAGCAAATGCCACTTTGGATGAAATAAGCAATATTAGTAACAGTAACAATTAAGCTCAAGTATTTTACTCCTTAATAGTCTTTAGTGATTAGGACAGCAAGACATGAGTTACTGAAGAGAATGATATCTTATTCAGCTCCTAAACATTCATGCAGTGGCTTTTTGGACTCCAAAAGAATTATAGTCCTTGTTTAGCAACTACAATTGGGATTGGCAACTTGGTTGATAACTGAAGCAGTTGCTAAGTGAAACTGCAACTGTGCTAATAATCTTAGTTCAGCTTTCCTTTGCTTCACAGAATGCAAAGGTTGAAAATGTAAGGTTTTGTTACAAAGTTACTTTTTTATCACTGTCATAACTGCAAAAATTAGTTAAATAAGGCAGTCACTAAACAGGAACATAGGAACACCCCATATGCTGCATTTAGGAAGGGATCTTGGAGGGCTTCTAGTCCAACCCTCTATTTAGGCAGGAAACCCTACATCACATCAGACAAATGGTTATCCAATATATTCTTAAAAACTTGCAGTGTTGGAGCATTCACAATTTCTGGAGGCAAGTTGTTTCACTGATTAATTGTTCTAATTGTCAGGAAATTTCTCCTTAGTTCTAGGTTGCTTCTCTCCTTGATTAGTTTCCATCCATTGCTTCTTGTCCTGCCCTCAGGTGCTTGGGAGAATAGCTTGACTCCCTCTTCTTTGTGGCAGCTCCTGAGGTATTGGAACACTGCTATCATGTCACCCCTACTCTTTTCATTAAACTAAACATACCCATATGTTTAGCCTCCAGTCCCCTAATCATCTTTGTTGCTCTTCTCTGCATTCTTTCTAGAGTCTCCACATCTTTTTTACATTGTGGCAACTAAAACTGGATGCAGTATTCCAAGTGTGGCCTTACCAAGGCATTATAAAGTGGTATTAACACTTTACGTGATCTTGATTTTATCCCTCTGTTTATGCAGCCTAGAACTGTGTTGGCTTTTTTAGCAGCTGCTGCACATTGCTGGCTCATATTTAAATGGTTGTCCACTGGGACTCCAAGATCCCTCTCACAGTTACTACTATTGAGCAAGGTACCACATATACTGTACCTCTGCATTTTATTTTTCTTGCCTAAATGTAGAGCCTTACTTTTTTCACCAATGAATTTAATTTGGTAGATAGCGCCCAATGTTCAAGTCTGTCAAGATCCTACAAGATCAAGATTCCACAGGATGTGTTGATTTACCACCAGCTTATCAGGTACTTAGAAGCTGAGGGCTTGACAGCACAAGGAAACAACAGCTAATCGCCAGCCATCAACACACCAATCAACCAACAGGAAGGCACCACATAAATACTACTCATAGAATAGCCCAACACACAAACTCCAGTAGAGAGAAGTTTCCTGAGGATGGGATCCAGCACAAATTCAAAAGCTCAGAAAACTAAACCTCTGGTCCCCATGACCAATTCAAATTGGATCTTACAACATTCTCGTGGGACATGTATATTTGCCTTCATTTGTAAGATGGAACTTATCTCAAGTAAATCTTGTAGGAGTGCATATCTATTTTAAAAAAGTGAAAGACAGAAGATCATTATATGAAAGTTAAATATACTGTAAGTGCTTGCAGTAAGGTCAGAAACTGAAAGTGGCAAAAGGTAAGTATGAATTGTGAAACAATTTATATATGATTTATGAAAGGACGTCTGGTTTTATTTGACATTTCTCCAAAGTTTTGCTTAAAGAGGTATACTTTTGCATTCACTTTGATTTATTGAAAGTCTAGTGAAAAAGCAGGAGTCTGGCTAAAGCCAGGAGTCTTACCATGGCTTTTATGAACCACCTCAACATTTCTCTGATTTTTCTAGGCAAAAAGAAAAGAAAACATCAGTGGCAACTATAGAAAGAACAACAAAAAGCATTACTACATGGCAATATCTAACCCTGTGCTTATTTATCATGAACATAATCTGGATTCTTGTTGAAAAACCTCAGCATGTATGCATGAACATTTTTTAGAATTTTGTGTTTGAAATGATATACCTGAGAATATTCAAAAAGAACATTTTCATGTGCTACTATAATAATTTTCCTATCCAGATTCTAGCAGTTAAGATTTCTGCCCTTGAGCATGTATTTGATGAAGCATTATTTCAATATACCATCAGTTATCTCCCAGGACTAAACATGTTGTCGCCTAAGGCAAAACAGCACATGGTGTGCTCTATGTTGTCAAGATGGATAGTACCAAAGACTAACTGTAATATTTTTGTAGCTCAGAAAGAAAACACAAAAGTATCTTTCTCTAGGAATAATGTAATTATAATGAATCATATAAGTAACCATTAACTATCTTTCAGTTCACCAAACTTAACTGCTATTGCAGACACCTTGCTTTTTGTTGCTGAATCCATATTCCAGTACCTAGATCCATTTTTTTCGGTATGAGGAATGCCCTAGGTTCAATTCTCAGGATCCCCAATAAAATTGAAGAAAAAACAACATTATCTGAAATTCTGGAGGTCTAGTCAACAATGCTGACTAGGTGGCTAAATAAATGTAATAAAACAACTTCCTAGAACAGTGTTTCTTTTACAATTGTGTTTGTTTGCTTGCTTGTTTGTTTGTTAAATTAGGTATGCATTTCAAAACATTCACTCATCCATCTAAGTAGACACCACCAAATTACACTTAGAGCTAATAAGGTAGCATTGGTTTGTATAACTGATATTTTTCATTGCAAACCTAAAGCCAGATACATAAACACAATGTAAAGGATTTATGTTTGTGTTTTTATTTTTATAGTTATAATGTACACTGAAGATGGCATTTAATTTCATTGTACTATGTGCAATGACAATAAAGTAAACTAAACATGGTCAAACCAATCTGACCATTGTACATGGTCAGATTTGTTACTAATTATTGGCATAAGCTGTTGTGTTTGCTACTCAAGATACTGCTCTTTATTATGGCAGATTATTTGGTTGCATTAACCAACACAGCTCTAGAAGTGATATTCTAAAACATATTTCAGTTCATTAAACTATATGAAATTCACACTTAAAATATTAGTAAATTATACTGGAAAACCTATGTAGAAATCCAGTTAAAATGATATTGAAAATATGAATAAAAGCTGTCTAAAGGGTGGTATCAAGAGGCACAGTTGAAGCAGCATAATTCATTTTATATTTTAAATTGCTTAGAACTTGTTAACCCTAACTGTGAAGCCAAATTTAAACAATGCAATAACTACTATTTTTTTAAAAAAGCCTACATTTTTTCATCTACTTAAGCAACATTTTGTGATTAAAATCATTTAAAGTTCTTTTTTGTGTAAATCAGCATATGCAGATTTTGGATTGACTGTAAGATGTTTGATTTGCTGGTGAAATTCAGCTGGATTTCCAGTTACATAGAAAGTATACTATAATGTAAAGTACACTTTGTAAAAAAATCATTTTATGAAGATTGCATAATTCTGATAGTTTTACAGGCAGTAGTTAGGGAAGAATCAGTCTCCTAGTATAATATGATATCTCAGTGCTTTTACTGTATCTAATAGTTTATTGTAATGCAGGAACCAAGAAGAACTAACTGTATGCTGCTAAGAGGAGAATGTAATCAAGACAACTGAAGTATTAAATAATGAGAATTCCTGTCTGCATGATATTAAAATGAAATATAAGAAAGATGAAATCCATACAGTAGTTTACTGTAGTGGTTAAGGTATTAGCCTAGAAACCATATATATATATGCACTATATAAAAGTGAGATAAAAATTAGAATACTAATTTTAAAAACCTGAGAGGTTTGTGGAGTCAAAGCATCAGATGCACAAGATAAATCTTGTAGAAGATTAAGAGTGCCCATCTTCATCAATGATTGAACTGAACAGTGAAATCAAACTATAGTGAAATATCCCTGAATTTCTTTGGTGATGGGAACCAGTTTCTTAGTGCTTATCCAAAGAGACGTGGTGACCTACAGCTGCTATTGGAAGGGACAACAATATTCACCAGTTAACCACAGTAATAAGGGTTAGAATTAAGATAGAGAAGGTGCAGAATTTTTGACCCATGGGAATTTTGTGTGTGTGTGTGTGTTTGTGTGTGTGTGAGTGTGTGCATTCATCTGATACCAGTTTTTCAAGCAACATAAACTATATATCCAGGACTGTAGGGAAAAGTTCCTTTTTTAAAACTTCATCACCTGTGGATTTTAATAACTTACTACTTTCCTTTACATACTGGTTACATTTTAATTGAAAGCCAACATGCTGTAGAAAGAGTTTAGATTGCATTGTAGGGTTTCTTTGAAACTGCATCATAACTTGGACGTCACTTGTCTTTTCTGGTTTTAAAATAATGTAACAAAAATTTTAAAAAACCCATATTTGCCTAACTATGACTGGCAGAAAGCTGAGATGGAGAAATGAGGACTTCAACAAGGGCAAGCCATTGTGGTGCCATGGTTAGAATGCAGTACAGCAAGCTAACTCATTGCTCATTCCAGGAGTTTGATTCTGAATGGCTCAAGGTTTACTTAGCCCTCCATCCTTCTGAGGTCAGTAAAATGAGGACCCAGATTGTTGGGGGGAATATGTTGACTCTGTAAACTGCTTAGAGAGGGCTGTAAAGCACTAGCAAGCAGTATATAAGTCTAAGTGCTATTGCTAAGAGTAGGGAAGAAGCTGAGCTTTGCACAGGACTCTGTGCACACATATATAATGTTTCTAAACTTTTCCTTTTCTTGGAGAAAGAATGCCCCAGAACCAGGTTGTGAATTTTCCCTTTTGGAATTAAAAAACAACAACATATGAATATATCTTGAAGACTGCAGACTAGAAAGGGAGACAGTGCCATTATGATCATCTCCCAGTGACAGAAGATGTTTCAATCTCATGATTCCAAAGAATGTAGAGGTTGATGGATTTGTTTTTATTTCATGTATCTAGTCACAGGCTTTGTTAGAATTTTTTACTTCTGCGTTGGTGATATTCTATGTAATCATATTGGATAAATGCTCTTCAGTATGTGATATTTCAACTGTTGCCTAGGAACCAAAACCTTTTGATGTGGTAGATCTGGAACCATTAAACATGAGTTTTGGGAGATAGATATCTATAGGAATGAGTGCATGAAATATTAAGCATGGGGATTTTATTTTATGTCATTAAATATGGAACTCACATAGCATGGCAATTTTATCTTTCAGGGAAAAAACAGAATAAACAGCTGGCCTGTTGCAGTAGGGAAATAGAACAAAAACAAAAACAGCAACAGAAAACCTGTTATACTTCCAGGCTGGCTGAAAGGTCAAAGCAAAATTTTAAGAAGCTATATTTGAAAAGTCACAATGCACTAAAGGAGTGCAATAATATTACAAAGCAACAGAGGAGCACCATTCATTTAAACTGAGCTCTAAGAGGAGATTGATTGATCCAGTGGCAGCCTGCTAAAAAAAGAAGCAAGAATTTGAAAAGGGAATTATAAGAAGATTTATCTCATATTTTGCATTTTCAGCTAGAGAGAGATACAAAGTGAGACAACCTCACTTATAAGCATCTGTAACTGCCCAGGCAGGATAAGAATTAAAGTACAGTACATAGAAAATTATAGGAATTAATGATAATTGGAGAGGTGCAGCAGACTCCAATTTCTCTTTCCTATATTGCCAGTTTATGTAAAATATCAAATGACTTTTACTTGGGACTAAGTATTATCATTTCTGGGCACCTTTAGGGGACAAGGGGGATGAACGTGGACAAACACACACAAAGACACTTATGGATGTCAAGTTGAAATTGTATGTTTTTTTCTTTTAAAGAAACAGTTCTGTTTCTCATAACTAGCTCATCTATTTTGTTAAGCAAAAAAATAAAAAGCTTTTGAATAATGGGTGATGCTATATAATATGCCAGAATTCTTAAAGACAATCCATTCTAGTCATTTGTGATATTAGTTTTGAATATACTGTACATAACAGACTCAGCTGGAATTTCCTTGCTTTTCTTCTCTGATTTTCTGCCTCTTCTTTAAGAACCCAGACAAGGCAACTTTTGAAATTCACTGAGGCTCCTGACATTCCTGAAAATAAACTGTTCTGAATTTAGTGCACTGGGTTAGCTTGTGAGTTTCAAGCAAGGTCATCGGTGTACCTGTATGAACATTTGAGACAGCTGTGAAGTCAAACAGCGTTTGTAAACAGCCATTATGAAAAAGGTCCATGCATGGATGTTTAGATCATGCAGAAAAAACCGTAAAACACAGTATCACATAAATCATTGCTTCCGTTTTTTAGGTTCCATGGAAATTATTTCAAAAAGTTGAGATAACAGGCCATCAGTCCCATATATTTACAAAATTGAAATGCCACTCATCAGAGCCATGGTTTGTAGAATCAAATGGCACAATGAACTGATCCTCATAGGCAACTTTGCAGAATCTAGCAAGAGAAATCAATTATAATTTTTACTTCATTGTGACTAATATGCATGGTGTATACCTAAATAAATATATTCTCAGTAACAATATTTATTTTCACTGTTTTAATTCCATTTTTTAGATGTAGCTCTCCTTTTCCCATTCTGCTTATGTATGTAATTAATATTTCACATCTCTTAATTTCTTTCCTGGATTTCTTTCCTTGAGTAATTTAGTCCCAGTAACACTTCAGGAGTGGAAAAAGCATAAACTCTGAAAAGATTGCTTAATTGCATAAGTAGTTAATTTGCTATTACTGCAAAGCTCATAATAGTGAGCAGACTTTTAAAACCCATCAGAAGGTTTATGAAGATTAGGCCACCGAAGTATTGGCTGTCTTTTAATGCCAATTGTTTGCTATGAAATGCATGAAAGAAAGAGGTAACTCATGTATTTATATACTTTAGTTTCAGCTTTATGTACTGCTAATATGCAACAGCTCCCTAAAGGCAGCACTTTTTCGTCTAATATACTTGGAAATCATAGCTATCTATCAAAATCTTAGTTTGACAAAAAAACAAACAAAAAACCTCTGCATAGCCATTCATGGGCAATTCATAAGCACAGCAGTACCCATTCTATACCTCCTGGGAAGAACCCTGTCAGATGTTTAATCTGTATAATAAATTACAAGTTGCTTTTTTCTTTTTCCTTTCCTTTTCAAGCTTTTCTCTTCATCAAAGATTGATCTTAACTTTGTAACTGCAGCATGATAAAAGTCTGCCAAATTACCCATTTTTACTTCACCAATAAAAGCACAGAAACTGACTTCCTTTGCATTTCTCCAATAGGCCTTTTAAATAAGGGGGTTGTTTTCTTATTGCCACATGACTACCAGGAATGAACCAAATGTTGCATTCTAGTCAACAAAAATTCAAAGTACCTATATTCTGCATTGTTTGCTCCCATTATACCATGTTTCCCTGAAAATAAGACCCTGTCTTATATTTTTTTGAACCCCGAAATAAGGGCTTGGCCTTATTATCAGGGGGGTCTTATTATTTTGGGGGTGCAAGAGACAACAAACGTGGCCACCTCATGGCTTCTGCTGTTTTGCGCTGCTGTGGCAGCGCAATACAGCCGCTCATCAGTTGTTCGCTGGGCATTTGCCTGCTTCCAATCCATCCATCCATCCCCCTCGCCTGCAAACTCCCACCCCGCTCCCACCTCTCTGCTGGGCAACCCCCGGCAGCCCCAGATGCCCAAAGCCTGCGCCCAAAAAACCAAACTTCTCGTGAGTTTGAGAAGTTTGATTGAACTCACGAGGTTTCTTTTACCCTACAACATGTTTGCCTGCAGACAATGGCAAGACATGCGATGGAGCTACAAGGCAGGTAAGAGACATTTCATGTTTCCCCAGCCCCACCCACCCCCATTTGCCATCCCCAAATTGCATCCAATTGGGGTAGGGACAGGAAGCCCTGCCATGCCCGGTGAGAGTGGGGGAAGAGACGGGAAGAAGAGCGAGCCCTGTCTCGCTCCATGCCTCTCACTTCTCCCCCACCCCCCTTAATAAAGAGCCGGGCACTGTGAAAAACGGAGCCAGGCAGGCATGGGCTTTAGGCATCTGGGGCTGCTGGGAGTCGCTCAGCGGAGAGGCAGGAGCAGGGCAGGAGTTTGCAAGACTCCCTTCCCCTTTGCCTTCTCTCCCAAAAGTGCTCCTTGGGCACAGCCACTTCTGCAGCAGGAGACTCGCACCTCGCGGCTGCCTTCTGAAGGGTACCATAGCAGCAGCTATCCACAATTTGTTAACCCTTATTTCGTCCTGACCCACGTGGCCCAATATAGTCAGGATGAAATAAGGGTAAAAAAATTGTGGATAACTGCTGCTACAGTACTCTTCAGATGGCCGCTGCGAGGCACATGAGGCGCATCGCTTGGCCTCCTTCTGCAGAAGTGGCCACAATCCATGGCAAAAACGGCCGCTCTTGCTGAAGGGCTTATTTTCGGGGGAGGGTGTATATTTATGCCCACTCAAAAATCAAGCTTGGCCTTATTTTCGGGACATGTCCTATTTTCGGGGAAACAGAGTATTAACTGGTTATATAAGTTGTCCTGTACATATAATGTGCTCCTCTGTTCCACATTACTGCATGTTTTTATATGAACTATTTTAATTCAAAGTGATATCTTTCTTATGTATTAATCATTTTAAAGTTCTTACTCATGCAGGTCTTCAAGCTGATTTTACACAAATCTGTATACAGTATACATATTTTAAGTATACTGAAGGTGTATATATTGAGGCTTCTGTTTAATTATTCCCCCAGATGCTTCCCCAGCTACCTCTCCAGAAATCTGCTCAGAGGAGGATGAACCAGGAGGGGAGTTGTTCAATGGCTCCAAGCAGCCATCTGAGAGGGATTTGGCTGAAGCACAGGGAATTGCTAGGGAATTTTAATGAACCCATTAAATCACTATTACATATGCACCTGTGTGAGCAGAACAGCGCACCTGATCCAGTGGTGGGTTGCTACCAGTTCATCCCGGTTCAGGCGAACCGGTAGCAGTGGCTGCGGGAGGCTCTGCCCACCCGTTTGATGTCCATCAAATACGCTCTGTGCACGCACAAACTGGTAACAAAGGTAAGTAAAATCCACCACTGACCTGATCTAACATAGTGGGTATGGTCCAGGTTCCCTCTATTAAATAATACCATTGTGTGGGACTGAGAATCTTCTCTGTGGCAGCACCTGTCCTATGGAACAGCCTTCCCCCTAAGTGCCAGAAGGTACTGAACCTTTTAGTCTCCTTGAAAGCTATGAGGACCTGGCCAAAAGCTGGTTCATGATGTAAGTGAATCCATATATGGTGCCTTGTTTATTGTTCTATGGTAATTTAAATTCTATTTTGGGGGTGGGGGGGTTATTTGATTTGTAGAAGTTTTCTATATTGTTCTCAATGTTTATTCTTAACTGTCCAAAGGTCATATGTAAGATGGGGAGCTATGAGAGTCTTCATAGCATTCTTTAAGCAGTTTTGAATCAGCCTATTGCCCACAACAAACTGGGTCCTCATTTTACCAACCTTGGAAGGATGGAAGGCTGAGTCAACCTTGAATGGATTGAACTCCTGGCAGTGAGCTCAATTAGCCTGCAATACTGCATTCTAATCAATATATACATACATATGTACATACATACATACATACACACAGCTATTTTAGGGCCCTTTTCTGTACATGTATGCATCACAACCCTATAGGACAGTAATGGTTAACTGTTTCAGCAGTAAGTGCCAAAACTGGAGCGTGTGCATGTGCCAGAACGCCAAAACCCAGAAGAGAGCAGCTGGCTGGTGCGCATGCACACAGCAGCCAGCTGCTCTTCCAGATTCTGTTGTGCTCATGTGTGCCAGACAACTGGTCTGGCACACACATGCACGAGTAAGCTGCTCTCTTCCTGGTTCAGGCACATGCATGCACACTGGACCAGCTGGTCTTTGAAGACCAGCTGGCTGGCATGCATGCATGCGTGCGCCCAAACCCAGAAGAGAACAGCTGGCTGGTGCGCATATGTGCCGGAATCTGGAAGAACAGCTGGCGACAGTGCGCGTGCTCACAGAGAGTGAGCCATAGGTTCGCCATCACGCCTATAGGATCTTGAAGCTTTGCCTTGATTCAGTAACCCCATCAGTGTGGCACCTTGAGCCAGCCATTCAGTCTTCAACTCATTATTTATTCATTTAACTATTTTCTCTTGGATAGCCAACTCAAAAATGTATCTAGGCGACTTCACAAAATCCAAATAATTAAAAAAATAACAACCCTGAGAGAAAAATATATCAATCTTTCACACACATAAGCACAACCAACTACAAAGGATCTGCCTGAAATGTCTCAACCAAAGACAAAGGGGTGGAGTGGGGAAAGCAGATTTGAAAAGATCACCTGAAGGCAGAAAGAGAAAACCCATACATCTCTCCAGGGGAAGGCACAGCAATGTAAAATACTTGTTTCCTAAGTCCTATGTAACATTGCTTTTAATTGACGGACCAAAGCAAGCCATCTCTGTCGAAATGCACAGGGCATTCAGATAGTCATGTGGTCCATCAAATAATTTTACTTTTATATCTTTAGATATTTTAGTCAGAAAGTTCATTTAATTAGTGCAATTTTTACTTCTTTTCTTTGGGTTGAATGAAATCAGGAATTCATAAACAGGAATGTGAGATAAAATGCAAAATAATAAACTAACTCTAAGCATTATGTTTTGACTGTTAATATTAATTACTTCCATTAGTGAAAAGGACTGATCCAGGGGGTCACTTTCTATGCTATCTTTAGAAAGACCCTCTCTTAGGTGGGGACACATGTTGAGCAATTAACAAAGAATCTGCTGACAAGCAAGCATAAAGGGCTTTAATCTAGATTGGGTCCATCCTATAAATAAAAGAATAAATTAAATGTTTCTTGCTCTATTCTGTCCCAGGACTACCTCTTAGCTGGGCTCCATAAAATAATAATTAAAAGAGGGATTGCTACAGTACTTTTCCTTTCACTAATTCTAAATTAGTGACAAGAATTACCTGAAAAATGAACATTTTCCGAGTTTCTATAAAGCAGGGGTGTCAAAGTCGCATCATCACATATCGTGACTTTTTTCCCCTTCACTAAACTGGGTGTGGGTGTGGCCAGCGCGTGACACACCTGGCCCATGGGATGTGAGTTTGACAGTCCTGCTCTAAAGGCATCAAAACTACATTTTGAAAGAAAATGATTAAAATAAATTTAAAAAATGTTGCTAAGGGAAAACAAATTAGAATTTTTTCCAAGGTCCAATCTGATGTTGATTAAGAGTTGATTAAACGCTGCTGGCTGGGGGATTCTGGGAGTTAAAGTCCACCCATCTTCAAGCTACCAAGGTTGAGAAACACTCTTTAAAGTGATAGAAATAGAGATAGGCAGAGATAGAGGCATTCTTTTTGTATCGTATATGCTTGGCTTATATATTTATGAATATACGTCTGTATACAGTATATATTTACAGGAAGTTAATATTGCTGGTTTACTGGTTGGCTTCTTTATGGAATCCTAAATGCATATAATTAAATCTTGCCTACTACTGAAGCTCTCTAGAAAACTGAAGATTAATGTTCTACGTTCATCAGTTCCAACAGGATTTCCTAAATAGTTTCTAATTGCTAATTTCCCAGCAGACAATTATTTACTATGTTTGTTTAATAGTCCCATTGTCCTCTATTATAAAATAAACTGTACTCAACCTATTAGTGTTTGAGAGATAACATACTTTCACATAATATTTTCTAACATTTTGAGGAAATATGTGACTTTTTTCTCAAGTTACTAGTTCTGAAATTATTAATTATTTTGATTTGTTTTGTTATAATTTTTCAAATAGGATTCCACTCCAAAGTCTCCATGAATACCAAGTGCAGGTCACCCTCGACTTACAACAGTTCATTTAGTGACTATTCAAAGTTACAATGGCACTGAAAAGGTGACGTATGACCATTTTTCACACTTATGACTGTTGCAGCATCCCCATGGTCACGTGATCAAAATTCAGATACTTGGCAACTGGTTCATATCCATGACAGTTGCAGTGTCCTGGGGTCATGTGATCAACTTTTGTAATCATCTGACAAGCAAAGCCAATGAGAAATGGTGTTATCAACTTAACAACTGCAGTGATTCACATAACAATTGTGGCTAGAAAGGTCACAAAATGGGGCAAAACTCATTTAACAAATGTCTCACTTAGTCACATAAATTTTGGGCTCAGTTGTGAGGACTACGTAAGCTGAGGACTACCCGTGTTTGCCTGCATATTTCTCCTAATATTGCTATATTATTTTCTACTCCTTTTGTAGATGCTTCTTGCAACCAGCTCTACTCTTTGAATATCTTCTAACATATTTCCATCAAATATATACATCGGTAGGATTTTTTAAAATGCATATTTTAAATCAATTTATTGAGTTGCTTATCCTGAATTTTTCTGCTGCTTTGGTATTTTCTCAAGAATCTGCTCCAATCTCTTGTACTCTTGCACTTGGCTCTGGTTCATGAATTATGCCTGAATGAATTTTGCATCCCTGTAATGAAAACTCTGAAGGGGACTAAGCCATGATCAGGAATTTAAAGCTGTGGTTTAATAAGCCTCATGCCCTTACTTACTTACTTACTTACTTACTTATTGAAGGGGAGAGGTGCAGTTTGTAGCAAAAAATGTATGTAAATATACTTATATTTCTGTCTTCTTTGAGTGTCAGTGAATCATTGGATATATATATACATGACAGGAATTATGCTACATCACAATGGATTTATGAAAAATTATTAGATTATAGTCCTTTCTACTTTTACTGGAAAAAAGTTCTATTAAACTCAGAGGAACTAATTCTGAGTAAATATACATAGAACTGTCTCCTTAAAAGATATAATATAATCTCAAGGGGAAAGTTGAAGATAATTTCAGATGTAATATATTGTATGGTCAATATGATCTATCTAGTCTTACAATAGATTCCTGTGCATGTTTCTTGAGAAATAAACATCACTGAATTCAGTGGAATTTACCAAAAATCAATTAATATAGGAACCATTCTAAAGATACCCCTGATTTTTGCAACCTTAATAGCAGCTATTTATTATCTAATTTATGCAATACAGATTTGGCACAGTTTATAAACCCTTGCATAACCCTTTTTTTTTTTTGTTACAAGAACCTATTGGCTGAAGTTATAGTTGTTTATTTTTTAATAATATTTATGAGTTTTTATAATATTATAATATTTAATAATATTTATGAGTTTATCTGCTGATTTGTAATTCCCCCTTTATTTATTATAGTTCTATGCAAAAAAACAACCACCCTATTCTGACAATTTCAACCATTCTCACTCAATTAAGAAGAGAAGCACTGACTTTTTTCTTCTTTTAAGTACAACGTAATTTCAGTGGGAATAAGTCATATAGCTGAGTTATGATCCACCATATCCGACCAGCTTATTAAAGAGCACACTGTTTTAAAGCTGAATTTCTAAACATTCCAAAAAACAATCAATTTTATTTATGAAATTTAAAAAATGGCATGGAGTCTACAAAATCTTCTCAGAATGCTTCAGGCAAGTAGATCAGTCACTGAGCTTTATACAGAAAAGATTGTAAAACTATTAGCCTGCTTATTCCAAAGGACTAGCCTTTGAAATGTGGCGATTTTAATGGATGGAGGAGAGAGACAGAGAGACTAGAAAATTAGGCAGTGTATTGCTCAATGTAAATCCATCCTATTTTTTTTTCCTTATATGGCTTTTTCATAATTACTTTTTATGATCTTTTCAGATTCTATATATAGAAGCCAGGCCCACTTCTTTATGCTTCCATATTGCATATTTCAAAATGTTGTCATAAAAATTTCACAGTCCCTCTCCTTTAGTGAACGAATTAATTGCTTGGCCTGCTTCCTATTTTAGCATGACTCATGTTTTCTAATAACATTTTTGGCTTCAGCTATACAAAGAAATAGGTTGGAGCATTTTTAAGGTTTACTCTGTGGCAGCTAATTGGAATTCTTCTAAAAGAAAACGAAAAATCCATCACATATTTTCTCTTCTTAATCTGAGATAACAAAGAGTTAGGAGTGAAGTTTTCAGTTTCTGTCAGCTTCGGTATATCTCATTGATTTGTTGCTATTAATTGCTATTACTAATTGCTACTAAGTTAATTATTGTTCCTACTACTAGCAATAGTAATAATATTAACTTCATTGATTTTTGCCAACGTGGCTATATTTCCAGACCTATCTGCATTTATTTACTGACAAATAAGTAGAAGATATGCTATTTATTTCATAATTTCTCACTGACACTGAATACTTTGTAGATGTTGTAAGAGGAGAGACATGGTAGCCTATGGTAGCAAAAAACAGGAATCTTATAGCTATTCTATACATTTAATGAAATGTGATCTATTATAACGTTTAACAAAATATGCTAGTTGAAGAAGGACCTATGAGACTTCCTGATTTTTATTTTTTTTTTAAAAAAATTGTTAGTTTGCTGTTTATTCATGTCCTTATTCATTCCTCTTTCATTGCTCCAATCCTTTCTCTTTCTTGACCTTTAGTATCTTCATCTGGATATCATTAATTAACACTAATAGGCAATAAATAATCCTAGCTATACAGCATTGTATCAGTTAGACAGATAGAGACACATTTCCTCCACTATTGATGGGCATTTGGTCACTGGCTGGACAGAAAACTATGTTCTTTACTATCAAGAACCTCCCCTTATATGAACCTAAATAGCCAAAAGGCTTCATTGCATGGATGTTGGGACTGGAGGAAATTCAAAAGATTCAACTTTAAAAAATGCAGCACATATTCCATGACAGAAATAGTACTTGCCAGAGTCCAGATGTAAAGAAAGCTTTACATATAGAAGGAACACTGGTGCCACCTCCTGGTTCTACTTCCCAACACTGATTTGCCTGACTGGCTGAATTTCTAGAATTCTGCATAAATCTCCTAGCAATTTATGTTATACACTTAGATTTTGAAAATAAGTATTGGGGGAAAAAATGGTGAGATTCCTCAATACCTCTTCTGTATGTACTGCTTCCTGTATCTGGCTAATACAAAGCATTCTACTACATCACAACTACCATCACCATCATCATCATGGGACTACAAAAGAGATACAGTAATAGAGGCTAAAGTGCTCTGGGAGTTTAGAATTCCAACAGACAAAGTATTTGCTACAAAACATTCCAGATTTAGTAATTCCTAATAAGAAAGACAAAAAAAGTCTTCAGTGAATGTTACAATACCTGGAAACATAAGAATAGAAGAGAAAGAGAAAATCTGGAGAAATTAACAAAATATGAAACCTGCAAATGCAAGCAGAATGACTATGACAAAAGTAGTACCAATAGTAATGGTATCTTGGGTGCAATTCTATAACATTTGGAGCACCACTTGAACATCATTGAAAATGATAAAATTACCATCAGTCAGTTGCAAAAGGCAGTTTTACTTGAAAAGCTTACATCTTGTGATGATACCTTTAGTATTATTAAATTAGGATCTGCCTACCTCAGGACTCTGGGAAGGACTAAATAGGAGGACAAAATCCCCAATCCAGTATAAACATTTGACTGACTGTGCAAGCAACCATAATAAATGATGGTTACAAAGTAAGAACATTGATTCACTCTATTATCTTGTCTGGTTTGTTATGGAGCCTGTAAAATGATTAAAGGAAATCCACCTTGTCTTGGGGAGGGGGGGAATAGAGAGATGAGATGAGATGAGATGATAGATAGATGATAGATAGATGGATAGATGGATAGATAGATAGATAGATAGATAGATAGATAGATAGATAGAGAAAGATAGAGAAAGAGTGATTGAGAGATAGAAAATAGATCACATTCTTTGAATAAAATTAAACAAGTCAAGCATATCTGACATTTCTCAATATTGGTCATGGTATTTCTGATTTACTGTATTTAATAGCCATTCATCCATGCTTTCAAACTGATTCCTAGTTCATAGCTTTGCATTTCAGATTGTGTAAACAAGCGAAGTAACAAGAGCTATTCTTTCCATTTTTTGCTGTTGATATCCTCAAAGGAAAATCCACAAGTTCAAATTTAACATGTTTTCAATATATGCATTTTAAGGATATCTCTTAATTTCATGCTATATCAAAATTTGATGTTTCATGGGCTAGAAATTTAGACATAACAAATCTTATTTAAAAATGTAATTACTGAAATAGTGGGAGCTACACTCCACTTACTAAATGTCTTTTTAATATCTCTTAAAGTTGGTGTTGTGCTGGTATTTCTTATGTCTCCTGATAGAGAAGTGTATTATATAATTTTACTAGTAGATCACAATTTATCAGACATATTATATCTAGACTGCAAACATCCTGATGGCCACTTGATGGCAGCAAATAATTAGAGTTTGGTTCTCCTATAAGGTAGAAAAGAAAACTGCAAACTATTATAGGGAAAGTTTATTGGTTTGGTTTTGTTCCCATTCATTTATCACCCAAATCCTACAGTGTCTAATTATGATATCTGGTTCTTTGCCTAAATAAACTACAAATACAAAACCATCCTTAGGGATATATTGGGTTCATACCAATGGTGGATTGCCCCCATTTCAGTCCGGTTCTATAGAACTGGTAGTAAAGGTAAGTAGAAGCCACTCCTGGTTCATACAGTATACCAGTGGTGAACAGAGACAAAAGTAGACATGGTCACCTCACCTATTTACTTATCTGTAAATAAGTATAGATATATAAATAATTATAGGGGTGTGCATAAGTGCACTAGCATGCCTACCATCCCTGTCCTAATATTCCTTTTTACTTACTTTTTTCATGTATTCAAATTATGTTTATACTTTTACCTGTTATCTTATATATGCTTGACAAAAATAAACTAAACTGAACTATGTATAAATATAATATACAGAATAATGTATTATATACATTAATTATCCATTTCCTCTCTTTCCTCTCAATCCTACACATACTTACACACTTTTTGCTTTCCATTTGTTCCCCTGCAGTTCCTATATAGGGATAGCTGTGCCTTCCATTTACATTGCAAAGAAACGTAGGGTTTCTAACTTTTATGCAAATTCAGAGCACCAGGCAACATGTCAGACCAATCGAGATCGGGATGAAAACTTCTTTGCTTTTACCTTTAACACCTTTAATTTAGTTTCTGTGCTAGGTGGGGGGAAAAGAGGAGCAATTCTTTTCACAACTAGCAGAGAGTTGGGGAAGAAAAGGCAAGGGATGTAGAGCAGGGCTGTCCAAGTCGAGGCCCGTGGGCCAGATGAATCATGTGCTGGCCATGCCCACACCTGGTTTAGCAAAGGGGAAAACAGTCCCAATACGTCACATGATGCCGCCATGACAATGTAAGTTTGACACCCCTGATGCAGAGGAAAGGCAGTATGTAAATCACTTAGATAATTTTATCCAAACCATGAAGGTTCCTAATTGCAGATACATAGCATTAGGCTAAAAAGCTTAGAATGGGAAAACCAGGCTGAAATTCCCACCCATTCACCCACCCATCCATGCAAAGTCAATTTCATTTTTTTAAGGCACATTTTTTTTTCACAGATGCAGTTTGCAATAAGAAGGTGGTCTAGTCATTAAAGTGTTAGGTTATGACCAAAAAGACCCAGGTTAATTCCACCCTTAGCCATGGATTTGGGAAAATAAATTGGATTAAGACCAATCTGCCTCAAAAGGTTGTTGAGGAAAAAAATGGAGAAAGTTCATGCCTCTTTTGTTTTCCATAGAAATATGACTTGAATATGATTTATAACCTTCTCATAGTCATTGACTGCAAATGAATTTCACTTTTCGTACGCAGAAAATGATTAGAATAATCTTAATTAGTGAAGTGCAAAACATCTCAAAATAATCTGAATAATCAATGTCTTGCATTTGCTGCACCCATGAAATATATGAATAATTCAAACTTCACACCTTGTCTTGAATTCTTCAGATTTAGAGAAGATAATAGCACTCTGCTATGTGTGATCATCACTTCTTATATTAGAAGTGGCCTCTGCTTTAAATGAATGGGTCATTTTGCACTGTTTCTGTGCAAAAAAGGAAACTACTTTAGACGGTATTAGTGCTGAGTTATAGATAGGAAGGTGTCATTTTTTGTGTCATTTGAAATTTTAATGCTATTCTCGTGATAAATGTGAAAATCAGCTGTGGTTAGAATGACTCATATTTGCATAATTCAATCATCTAAAAGCAGTTTTCTGTTACAGAATTTCTTTGCTTAGAGTTGGACTTTTCATCTCAGCTTTAAATATTCATTGAGCAACATCGTTCCAATGCAGCAAAGGACCATAATATCAGTATAATTTTACATAAACATTGCAGGATGTTCATATAAGAATGACATTCTGCATATTTTCAGATCAACAATTTGCTTTCAAAGGACAAAGTTAAATGGTTAATTCAGTAAAATTATTTACAAAATACTTATATTCAATTGATTCTTTAAGATTCATTACCTATGAAATTTGGGTGTATGTAGTCAAGATGTGCAATACAAGTACTAAATAATCATAATGCTCATCTAAGAATCTTCCCTGAAGTTCCTTTCTGCCTTAAATACTAAAACATGGAGAAGTGTCTCCATCCCCAATTCCTGCTTATTCCATTTATCAGGTTGGCAGTGGCTTTACTAGGGCAAAATAAATTTCAGGGATAAGCAATGAAAAAAGAGGAAGTGTTTTTTTCCCCCTTAGTAGCCTGGGATAATTACATTTCTCAAAGACTACTTCTGAACTGTTGTATATTAGGCCATGGCATGATCTGTGAGTAATATGGATAATCTTTTTTTCTTCTTCTTTCTCTATCAGATGTTTTGAAAAGTGATGATGTCATTCAGCCTAAAAAAAAAAAGAAACATCTATTAAACTTTAATAATAACACACACTTTTATGCCCTTTAAAGTATGAGATATTGAGGAGGATCACAAGATATTCTGTAAAATATTAATTTGTGTATCTGACAGAGGAATCAAAAGAGCTGTTGATAAGAAAGTCAAAAGAATCTGGAAATGAATGAAGGTTGGCTGCTGAAAAGCAGAGATGCATTTATAGTGGAAGATAGAATAGAATAGAATAGAATAGAATTCTTTATTGGCCAAGTGTGATTGGATACACAAGGAATTTGTCTTGGTGCATATGCTCTCGGAGTGCATAAAAGAAAAGATACATTCGTCAAGAATCATAAGGTACAATAATTAATGATAGTCATAGGGAAACAGTCAATATAAATCTTAAGGATACCAGCAACAAGATTACAGTCATACAATCATTAGTGGGAGGAGATGGCTGATAGGAACAATGAGAAGATTAATAGTAATGCAGACTTAGTAACTAGTTTGACCGTGTTGAGGGAACTATTTGTTTAGCAGAATGATGATATTCGGGAAAAAACTGTTCTTGTGTCTAGTTGTTCTGGTTGTGCAGTGCTCTATAGCGTCGTTTTGAGATAAGATAAGCACCAGATTAGCAACTGCTAGTGAAATGATGCTTCACTAACTATTTTTTGTAATGTCCCAAGGGAGCTTCTCTCTTCTTTTGTATTTCACTATCTGATCTGGTTACTTCTTCCCTTCTGACCTTTAATCGCAATTGATTTATATTATTGAAACCTCTTTTCAGTTCCCTCAGCATTTTTTCCCTTTCACATTATTTTCCTCTTTCTCAATGCATTTAGTGCTTCTTTTCCTTCACTTCTGCATGTTGGGTATTTCCCCTGGAAGAAGTAAGAGGTGTCTCATTTACTTGTTTACGTATCTGTGTGTGGAAAGTTTGTCTATATGAGTGTGCTTTACTTGTGGAGAGCATCTGCACGAATCCTGGAAAATTGCAAGTGTTTTAAGGACTTGCACATAAGTGCTATATATTTCAAGTAACTTTTTGCCTTCAGACCTAAACTACACATACATACATACATACATACATACATACATACATATCCATATACAAGTCAATCACATGCATACATTTTGGGAGGTTAGGGAGTTAAGGGAGGGAAGTTAGGGAGTTTGTTTCACTTGGTTTTGGAAACATAGTTGACAAATGGGGAAACTGAGTACGCAAGATGATGGTTTCTTGGCATGCCTGCCTAGCTCTCTCTATCTAACAACCAACTTGGTAAAAATTCTTATTGATCAAAAGTAACATTATTTTATCCTAAAACAGTAGAAATATTTAAACTGGCAGAAAATTTTTTAGCTAGAATTATTTTTTTTAAATAAATAACAAATATTTGGAATGTTTGAAAATTATATCTTTCCTTCTCCAAGTAATGTTCCTTGTTGCTAATAGTCTTCCTGTCCTTTTTTCTAGTGCTTTCTTCTGCCAATGTATTGTATCCTTTGATTTAATGTTACTGATTATTATTTCCTGTTGATTAATAGAAGACAAAGAGAATCAAAACATGAACTTCAAACAAAAACAGCATTCTTGACGTCTCATCAATGAAGGCCTCAATATCTTCAATTTGTTTTTATATACTAATATTCTTTTCTGAAATGGTTAGAAAATAATGTTTATTTAAACTAGAAATAGCCTTCAAATAAGACTTCTGAGAATATGTTATTCCTAGGAATTCTACTTCAAGAAGTCTGGTTATCTTATATACAGATTATATACAGATTTCATATGTATATCCTAGACTAATTGAAGTAAAAACTATGTATACCTCAGATGTACTGCATTATAGTCAACAGTATTCCTGAAAGTGTTTTTGGTCAGTTTTAAAATGCCCTTTTGCTTTTCATGTTTGCTGAGCTTGACATTTAAATAGTGCATCATTGGCTAGATTTATTATATTAATCAAAGAAAGCAAACACCAATCAATAATGGAGGATTTTTGCAGTAATAATAATTGATCCCACATACTGTAATAAAGCTTGGCTCTTTCTAGGTCTCCTAACACCAACACTTACTTTTGATGCACAACAAAATGCAAATTAAGTATTTTTGCTATAGTTAAAAAGAAGTTTGGAAAATATATGTATACTATGCTCAAAAATGTTTTGATTTGAGAGTCGTGTTTGCCTACTTAAACAATAACACCATTTTCTATCTGAACAGTTTAAATATATACATTTCATTATGTAAACATTGAGATTAATATGAGTTATATTATATATTGAGATATATTGAGATTAATATGAATTATATTATAGTTACTTTATATTTATGAAAATATTGACCAGATGTCTATATATAGATTACAAATATCAATTTAAATAATTGATTATTGTGCTGGGACAGTTTTGTTATCTATAGTTGACCAAGCTCTCATAGGTAAGGTTGATGACATGACATTTTACTGGTATAAGCCTAGTATTGATCCTGAAGTTCTATTGTTTTTGTGGAATATCTCTATTCTGCCCATAGCAGAAACTGACAATGTTCTATATATCTCAGCATTTCAGAGACATCCATGAACATAATGTTGATGGTTTCCAAGTATTAAGACAGCTACTGTATATGAAAGCCTTACGACAGAAGTCTTTATGAATCCATGATAGAATAGCGGAGAAAATCATTAACAAAGGATGTAACAATAAAAATCAATTCAAATGTCTTTTGAGGGGTGCTAGAGAAAGGCATGAAATTATTGGGCAGTTAAAAGCAAAAATAGACAACTGGAAATGATGTGGCACATGTAACATAACAACTATCAAGTAAACTGGTTAAGGAATAAAGAAACATTTGGGAATCTTGTTCTTCTCTAAAAAGAAAGAAAGAAAAATACTGTAGCAGGGGATAAGATTTGGAAGAGAGCAATAACTCTAAAAGACTTATAAAGCTTTTATTGCATCTTGAATGTGAGCAGTGTATATAAGGCTGACACTGGTAGAGCAAGGATAACCCATTATTTTGTTCTCTTGTTTTGTTCTTAAATACCACATTTTCCCAAGAGAATTCAACTAGGAGGTACATTTCTTAAAAGTGATGGGTTGGGATGAAATACAATGTCATGTATATCAATGCTGTCTTTCTTTTTTTCTGATGATATTTTTCTACCCACAAATAAGAAACTGGGTAGAGATTGAGAGGGTCGGGTAAAGACATTGTTGTCTAGATTGTATGGAAATCTACTTTTCTAACATATCTGCTAAAATAATATGGCATTAAAACAAATCTGAGAACATTTCTGCTTCTCCAGTATAATTCTACTGTGGAATTGTATTGCTTTAGAAAGCACCTGAAAATCCACTGCCTCATAGGCTAAGATTTCTCTCAGCATGAGAGATAGTTGATCTCTGCAAATCCTCTTATCATAGCAATGAACAGCTGTTTAAAGATTTCATACTTTTTCACCTTCTTGTATTTCGTTTTGTGAGGAGATTTAGTATGGAAAGTTGGGTGTTAAGGTGCTTCCTTCAGCCCAGCCAGAAAATTTTGGCTGCTTGGAGGAAAATTATACAGATAAAACAGAGCATCTCTTATCTAAAAGCTACTTTTCAGTAATTAAATATTCAGCATTAAATTCAGTTTTGAAATAAGCTAGAGCTGGGAACATTTGGAAAAGACAAAAACAAGTTGATTAACACAAAGATTGTAGGATATCAATAAAGACAACACCTGAAACTCATTATTGAGTCCCTGGAATTCTCCCAATGACCAGAGATGATATACATGTAACTTTATGAGACTAATCCTGTACAAGTTACCAAACAATGACATACTGTATACTAATATTGTTTCTGTATATATTATTATATCACATGGTTACTTTAGCAACTATAACAATATAATTAAAGCAGTATTGTTTTTTCATATCTATGTGAATCAAGATTTAAAAGTTGGCCTAATATGGAGAAATTAGATTAAAACTGACTATAAATGAGAGAATTTAGTCTGAATAAATTCATGTTTATAATTAAAACAAGCACATTTCCAGGGATATAGTAATCAAAGAGAGAAGCAATCTGGAATTAAATAGAAACTTTCTAACAGTGAGGACAATTAACCAGCGGAACAGTTTGCCTTCAGAAATTGTGGGTACTCCATCACTGGAGGTTTTTAAGAAGAGACTGGACAGTCACTTGTCTGAGATGGTATAGGTCATGGGTGTCAAACCTGCCACGTCACGTTGCTGTCACGTGATGTTTTGTGATGTTTTTCCCCTTCGCGGAACTAGGGTGGGTATGGCCTACCCACACATCTGACCTGCAGGCCGTCAATTTGACATCCCTGGTATAGGCTCTCCTGCTTGAGCAGGGGGCTGGACTAGAAGACCTCCAAGGTCCCTTCCAGCTCTGTTCTGTTCTGTTCTGTTTTATTCTTGTTGTTGCTAGTTGTCCGACCTATCGCGACCCCATGGACAACGTTCCTCCACGCCTTCCTGTCCTCTACCATCCTCTGGAGTCCACTTAAGCTCACGCCTACTGCTTCAGTGACTCCATCCAGCCACTTCATTCTCTGTTGTCCCTTTCTTCTTTTGACCTCAATCTTTCCCAGCATTATGTTCTTCTCCAGTGAGTCCTTCCTTCTCATTAGGTGGCCAGAGTATTTGAGTTTCATCTTCAGGATCTGGCCTTCTAAAGAGCAGTCAGGGTTGATCTCCTCTAGGACTGACCGGTTTGATCGCCTTTTAGTCCAAGGGACTCGCAGGAGTCTTCTCCAGCACGATAGTTCAAAGGCCTCAATTCTTTGGCGCTCAGCCTTTCTTATGGTCCAACTTTCACAGCCATACATTGCAACTGGGAAAACCATAGCCTTGACTATACACACTTTTGTTGGCAGGGGGTGATGTCTCTGCTTTTTAGAATGTTATCTAGATTTGCCATAGCTTTCCTCCCCAGGAGCAAGCGTCTTTTAATTTCTACAGTCCCCATCTGCAATGATCTTGGAGCACAGGAAAATAAAATCTGTCATTACCTTCATTTCTTCCCTATCTATTTGCCAGGATGCCATGATCTTAGTTTTCTTAATATTGAGTTTCAAACCAACTTTTGCACTCTCCTTCTTCACCCGCATCAAGAGGCTCTTTTAGTTCCACTTCACTTTCTGCCTTTAGAGTGGTATCATCTGCGTATTTGAGATTGTTGATATTTCTCCCGGCAATCTTAATTCCAACTTTTGATTTATCTAGCCCCACCTTTCTCATGATGTGTTCTGCATATAAGTTAAATAGGCAAGGTGACAGTATACAGCCTTGCTGGACTCCTTTCCCAATTTTGAACCAATCAGTGGTTCCGTGTTCAGTTCTCACTGTTGCTTCTTGACCCGCATTTACTGTAGGTTTCTCAAGAGACAAATAAGATGGTCTGGTATTCCCATCTCTTTAAGAACTTGCCACAATTTGTTGTGATCCACACAAACAAAGGCTTTAGCATAGTCAATGAAGCAGAAGTAGATGTTTTTCTGGGACCCCCTAGCTTTCTCTATGATCCAGCGTATATTGGCAATTTGATCTCTAGTTCCTCTGCCTCTTTGAAATCCTGCCTGTACTTCTGGTAGTTCTCTATCCACATATTGCTGAAGCCTAGCTTGTAGGATTTTAAGCATAACTTTACTAGCATGTGAAATGAGTGCAATGGTGCGATAGTGTAGAGGTTGAAGGTCATGAGATTGAGCTGTGTATCAGCAAACTGCCTTGCTTCTGGTGTCATGTATCTTGTTTCCTGTATGATCGCATTCTGGCTCTGGTGTGTATTATCTCACCTTCCTTCTGAGTGGGAGAACAGGGAGGAGTATCTGCCAATTAGAGCCCTGTTGCTGTCTTGCCTTTTGTCTGCTTGTAAAAAAAAACTGTATAAAAAATAAAATACAATATATATTTTTTATAAAATAATAAAATAAAATAAAATAAAAGTGAAAAAAAAGAGAAGAAAGAAAGAAAAATTAAATAAAAGAAAAGATATCAATAGAGTAAAATAAATTTTTACATCAAATGAAATTTAAGAAAGAGACACCAGATATCAATAAAATAATATCATTATATAAGGTGAGAGAAATAATGTATATTGAAGAATATAGGATATTGATATTGTAACAATTCAGATATTATAGGTAGATGTTATTAAGATAATGCTTGTTGTAAATTGTTTTACTTGCATTTATAAATTTATTATGTGGTTTCTTAAATTAATAAAAGTTTAAAAATAAAAAAAAAATACTCTGCTAAAGCGGAGGGAGACATCTTAGCAGAGAGCAAAAGCCTGGACCCTGATTTCTACATGATAGTTTGAACATTCTTTGGCATTGCCTTTCTTTGGAATTGGAATGTAAACTGACCTATTCCAATCCTGTGGCCACTGTTGAGTTTTCCAAATTTTCTGGCAAATTGAGTGTAACACTTTTACTGCATCGTCTTTTAAGATTTTGAATAGCTCAGCTGGAATACTGTCACCTCTACTAGCTTTGTTGTTGCTCAGATTTCCTAAGGCCCATTTGATTTCACATTCTAGGATGTCTGGCTCGAGGTCAGTGACCACCCCATCTTGGTTATCAGTGACGTTAAGTTCGTTCTTGTATAGTTCTTTTGTGTAATTTTGCCACCTCTTCTTAATCTCTTCTGCCTCTGTTAGGTCCTTTTGGACTCATTTTGGTCCTTTATCATGCCCATCTTTGCATGAAATCTTCCCTTCGTATCTCCAGTTTTCTTGAAGAGATCTCTGGTACTCCCTTTTCTATTGTTTTCTTCTATTTCTTTGCACTGTTCATTTAAGAAGGCATTCTTATCTCTTCTAGCTATTCTCTGGAATTCTGCATTCAATTGGGTGTATCTTTCTCTTTCTCCCTTACCTTTCGCTTCCCTTCTTTCCTCAATTATTTGCAAAGCTTCCTCAGACAACCATTTTGCTTTCTTTCTTTTCTTTTTCTTTGGGATGGTTTTAGTTGCTACCTCTTGTACAATGTTGCAAACCTCCATCCATAGTTTTTCAGGCACTCTGTCTATCAGATCTAATTCCTTAAATCTATTTGTCACCTCTACTGTATATTTCTCAGGGATATGATTTAGTTCATACTTGAGTGGCTTAGTGCTTTTCCCTACTTTCTTCAATTTAAGCCTACATTTTGCAACGAGAAGCTCATGATCTGAGCCACAGTCAGCTCCTGGTCTTGTTTCTACTGACTGTATAGAGCTTCTCCATCTTTGGCTGCAGAGCACATAGTCAATTTGGTTTCTGTGTTGACCATCTGGTGATGTCCATGTGTAGAGTCATCTCTTGGGTTGTTGGAAAAGAATGTTTGCTATGACCATCATATTATCTTGACAGAATTCTATCAGCATGTACCCTGCTTCATTTTGTACTCCAAGGCCAAACTTGCCTGTTATTCTGGTTATCTTTTAGCTTCCTACTTTAACATTCCAATCCCCCATGATGATAAGGACATCATTTTTTGGTGTTAATTTTATAAGGTGCTGTAGAGCTTCATAGAACTGGTCAATTTCATCCTCTTCAGCACCAGTGGTTGTGGCGTAGACTTGGATTACTGTGATATTGAATCGTTTGCCTTGGATTCAAACTGAGATCGTTCTGTCATTTTGGGAATTGTATCCCAGCATTGCTTTTCCTACTCTTTTATTGATTATGAAGGCTACTCCATTTCTTCTGAGGGATTCTTGCCTGCAGTAGTATACCTGATGGTCATCTGAATTAAATTCACTCATTCCTGTCCATTTTAGTTCGCTGACTCCTAAGATGTTGATGTTCAGTCTTGTCATCTCTTGTTTGACCACGTCCAGCTTGCCTTGATTCATGGATCTTACATTCCAGGTTCCTATGGAGAAAAAATCTTTACAGCATTGGACTTTCCTTTCACTACCAGATACATCCACAGCTGAGCGTCCTTTTGGCTTTGGCCCAGTTGCTTCACTCTTTCTGGCACTACTAGTGCCACTACTAGCTCTCTGCTCTTCCCCAATAGCATATTGGACACCTTCCGACCTGAGGGGCCCATCTTCCAGCGTCCATGGGGTTTTCATGGCAAAGATACTGGAGTGGGTTGCCATTTCCTTCTCCAGTGGATCACGTTTTCTCCAAACTCTCTGCTATGACCTGTCTGTCTTGGGTATCCCTGCACGGCATAGCTCATAGCTTCATTGAGCTATGCAAACCCCTACACCACAACAAGGCAGTAATCCATGAAGGGGATTCTGTTCTGTTCTGTTCTGTTCTGTTCTAATTTGGAATCAATGATATTGTTTATTTGTTATGGTGTCTGTAAGTTTATCCTTTAGGGCATCTTCTAGATAATTTTCTATTGGTGTGATGTTCTTTGTTACACAGCTGGATGCAGTTACAATATAAAGAGGTCTCCTAGTCATGCTAGAAATTCATAATGCTAGATATAGCTGAGCTGAAAAGTTATTTGATCATACTGTCTAATAGATAATGTGGCAATCAGATCTAAGGATGGATCTATTGTAAAGCAGATGTATGTCCAATTCAATAGTACTGGAAATCTGAGAGAATGAGTTCAGAGAATATTTCTCTTTCCAGAATAATAGTAAAGTAGAAATGCTAGATCTTCCTTAATACAATAGCTTTTTATTATATCCAATAATAATAACAAAGTATCAGATGCCTTTTAAATGTTATTCCTTTGCAATTAATTGTTGAATTTTGCGAACTTGCAATGGCAAGTATGCAACCAACTGTGACATATTCATGACACATAGGATGGCATGGAAAAAGAGACTGTCATAGCTGCATCTCACCTATCCAAACTTCATGAGCTGGCAGCCAGACATTAGTATATGTGTGTACGTGTGTGTGTGTGTGCGTGGGAGAAGATTGGAATGTGAAAAAAGGGAGGTATGGTAGCCCAGCTGAGCCGTGTGACAAAGTCCTTCTAGCCAAGGTCATTATGCAAAGCTGGGAACGTAGCACCTGTTTCCTGAACAATATACAAGCACCTCATTGGGCATTTGCAAATAACTGCTGGCGGGGGGCGGGATAGGCTAGAGGGGACTTTCCTTTGTGTTTTATGCATAGGAAAAAAACTTCAGATTCGACTTACGCTACTTCTATAACCATTTAATCTTCAGTAAAATATACTCTTGGCAAAGCTAAATGGCCAGGAGTCTGTCTTCACTAGATGACCAAGTGTGACAGGCAGATAAAGCTGTAAAGGACATATTCTTCTTCTTCTTCTTTTTTTTAAAGCCAGACAGATTCTTAGTGATTGCACGTTGCCAGAGCTAGCAATCTGGAGAAAAAAACTGTATCTGTTGATTGTGATTTTGGCAGGCCTTGTTAGATGATTAGTGAATATACAAAGCTTGAATTTATCTTGGCAGTATACCTGAATTAGATATATCTCAGACATGAAGGCATCAATTGAGTTTTTATTTTGGTGGTAGCAGTCAAATAACCATCACTGGCACAGGACACCTGATTTGCTTTTGATCTCTGTTTGGCTTGATATAATTTGGATGAGCTGGGTTAGTCTGGGAGACTGATTTGTGACATGGATATTGTTCAATCAATGCATGTGGGATCTTGTATTTGGAAAGAAATATTATAACAGATTATATCTGGATCCCAACCAGACTGATATTTTAAAAATGTTCTAGGAAAACCAAAAGAAACAAAATTAAATGCAAAAATCTATTTGTTTCTAGTTTCAGGAATAAAAAAAAGCTAATGAATATTTTTAGAGGATTTAATATGGATTTTCAATTTTCAACAATTATACTTTATAATTAAATTGCAATTTCAAAATATAGTTGAAGGGATCTTTTTGTAGTCTACTGCACTGAAAAAAGTTGAAAGACATTACTTTTCTTTCTTTTAATCTGTTTTTACACCTCTTTCTCTCTCTTTTTAACTTTTTTTACTTTGCCTTGTATTTCTATTTTGCCTTATAATAAATTTTAATAAAAATTAAAAATATAAGTTAAGGGAAATTATAACATAATTATAATTTATAAAGTTATAAAATTATAACTAGGTGGATTTTCACTAGAAATACTCTGTGATTAACAGCTACTTTTTGTCTTGTAAAAATGAATGCCATTTACAGCAGATTTACAGTTATTTTGTGTATGTAACCATAGAAAATGATTAATGTGCAATGAGATGATTTTAATAAAACAAATATCGAAATAATATCCTCAACCTTGTACATATAACCTAAACACAAGTCTATTTAAAAGAAATAACTAAGAAAAAGCAAGAGAAAGGAGATGCAGAAAGCAATAGAAGGAACAAAAATATAGATTTAAAAAAAAGAATAGAAGGGAACATACTAGTCATATAAAATTAGGTCTGATAAAGAGTGAATGGTAAGGATATTTTCTCCTTGTCTTATAATACCAGAATCAAGGACAACCAGTGAAACTGGATGATAGAAGTGCTTAGGAAAGCTTAAAGCTTAGTTGTAGAGGATAAAGTCACTGAAAGCTAGTATACATGATGCTTATATATTGCCATTGGTATTTTCTGTTATAGTCACTGAGAACCTAACCATGGGCTTTCCTCAAGAAGAGAGGGTCAAATTATTCTCCAAAGCACCAGAGGGCAGAACAAGAAACAATGGTTGGAAACTAATCAAAGACAGAAGCAACTGGAATTAAGAAGAAACTTCCCAACAGTGAGGACAATTAACCAGTGGAACAGCTTGCCTTTAGAGATCATGGGCGCTTTATCACTGGAGGTTTTAAAAAGAGACTGGACAGCCACTTGTCTGAAATGGTATAGGATCTCCTGCCAGAGCAGGGGCTGGATTAGAAAACTTCCAAGATCCCTTCCAGCTCTATTTTATTCTACATCATTGAACACTGCTGAAATACATAGAATACCGGATTAGCTGGGCCTTGGCCTTAGTATGGCTCTCTTTGTGTCTTTATTGACATGTAAACATGATCACAAGCCAAGTAGATCTCATCAGAAAAGTTTCTCTACCCCACTGACTTTCATAATTTACAGGAATTCTAGGATTTTACATATATATTTTTTACTCATAAACTTGTTTGTTTTCAGTTAAGCGCAGCCTTGAACAAATCATAGATAGACAATGATAGTTGCTTGGTAGATTATATACTAAAAAAAGATAGATGTGATTTGTATAGGTGAATATGGTTATAAATGCTTTATTTGGAAAATTTTATAACATTCAAGTGGAATATCATAATTCCAAGGGTATTTACTTTTGAAGCTGATAAAGACAATATTTCTATAAATGATCAGTTTATTTTAAAGAATAGCCAAAGTGTAGAAATATTGATCAAAGGGAAACACTGGAAATAATTCAAAATATTCCCAAAGTTATCTCAGAAAATGTCTCCTATTTTCTATAGTTGGTTTATCTTCAATACTTTAGCTAAATTACTGTCTTGGAAGAACAAGATTGTCATATTTAAATGTGTTTGTATATAAGTAGCTTGGGTTGGTAGTTGGGCTGTTGGTCTGAGCTCCGAGCTTGGCAATTTGCTAACAAATGTCTAATCACCATTCGAGGACACCGCCAAAGAGCCTTGGTGGCGCAGTGGTTAGAGTGCAGTACTGCAGGCTACTTCAGCTAACTGCTAGCTGCTAGTTCAGCAGTTCAGATCTCACCAGGCTCAAGGTTGACTCAGCCTTCCATCCTTCCTTCCGAGGTGGGTAAAATGAGGACCCAGATTGTTGGGGGCAATATGCTGACTCTGTAAACCGCTTAGAGAGGGCTGCAAAAGCACTATGAAGCGGTATACAAGTCTAAGTGCTATTGCTATTTTCATCTGCATTTAGGACTACAACTTCAGAAGGAAGTCACATGGGAAATGAAGGTAACATTGTGAATACTGTACTGCTATCAGGGCAAATAGTGACATAGTTTCTGATTTCCCTTCATGCTTTGTTGAATATTCTCAGCAATAAATTATGTCACATTGTTGAAAGAAAAAGAAGTGAAAATGTGCCTTTATAAAGAAGAAAATCTGACATGCTATATCTCAATCCTCCAAGTATCAAAAATTACAGATGAAAATATCCCTCAAAAATGGACTTATTTGACACCTCCTAGTTGCTTTTTTTGCTTTCTTTTCATGCTGTGGTATTATAACATTCACATGCCTATGGCTCCTGCTTGTTAGTCATTATGTGAACTGCCTTTAAGGCAAAAATAAGTGCTAAGAAAGAAGAGGGAATAACATAGCAGTTTCCTTTTCAGTTTTCCATTCTCTCTGAGCTGTTCTCAGTAAACCTTAGGGCTGTGGAAAGTTTTATTTCTTTCAGGGAATGTACATCAGATAAACTCCAGTTTCTGGCAATAATGTCTGCTACAGCTTCATTCTAAAGCCCGGGGAAAAAAATCTCAGTTATCTGAACAAGTAGAGCCTTTGTTATTTCTGCTTTTAAAATTTGATACCTTGATTTTAGGCACTGACAAGAAAAGAGTAGTTCCAGGCAAAGAAGAAAAACAAAATAAAAAATAAAATAAAATAAAACATTGAAACCAGGGCAAGACACCTTATGTTACATCTGTGAGGCTAATCTTCCATTCTGATCTTGGTCATGTCAACATAAAAGTTTAGCTTTTCATCTGTGGTTTTTAATGATATAAATTAATATGTTCTACCCACAGTTCCTTCATAACATCTCCATCCCTTGTATATATGCAAGGATTTCTTTAAAATGTATGATGTTCATATGCAAATATTGGATACTGTATGAACATCATACATTTTAAAGAAATCATTGCATATATACTATGTGTGTGCTTGTAATTCCTATATATTATATAATAAATCTTTTAATGTCTCCCATATATGTGATAATGATATAGATCAACCAAATCTAGTTCCAAAGGAATGACAGAATAAGATTAGAAATAATACTGCAGCTAGCCTAAGAAATTAAACAGGTCTTACCTTGATTACACATGTACAGTAGAAGAGATAACGTAGGAATGTCAGGATTGTTAGATTAATTATTTGTTTATTAAATTTGAATATATATAAAACCTGGCTAGAAGAAAAACACACATAAACCCTACGAAGAAGTAAGAAAATTGATATTGTACCTTTACAGGGAGGATACATAAGATATGGGTGTGGCCTACTGATGACAGCTAACGAGCTAGAAATGGATCTATTTAGGTCTCCCACCTAGCAGTTAGAGCTTGCTAGGTGTTAGAAAAGAAAAAAGCCCAGAACCGAGTAGATGTGATTCTACTGAGCTGGAGCTACAAAAAAAACCTTGGCTACGTAGGGAAAACCTGGCTAGAAGAAAAACATATATATATATCCTGCCAAGAAAACTACATAGCTATGTAATCATCAGGAGACAAGATGAGCTTGGGGTGTTTTTACCTTTTTCTCCTTGCTTAGCATTCAGTTTTATGTACAGTAATAACTTGAGATGATGGAGGTTTTCATGAATACTAGAACTATAACTTGAGGGGTTTTTTCCCTTCTGGTTTCATTCTTTTTCTCTACCTCCTGATAATACAGAGTATGTTAATATGGCTTTTATATTTGGGGCATGGCTTCTGTAAGATGCCAAGAGGCACCATGGATGAGTTGGGCAGCCATATAAATTTTCTTAATAAATCAATGTAAAAAATATTAGTCTGGAGGAAATATGACTAGGAAGATTTGAGGACAAATGGGGAAAGCAAATATTGCTCACATAAATATTCCTAATGTGGAGACTGTTTTCCATTGCAAACCATATGATTTATAACAACAATCCTAAACCTAGAATCTATTGTCCCTAGTTAAAAAGATCAAGTGGCAAAGAACATGACAGATGTTTCTTTATGCTTTCAAAAGCTGCTGTCAATAAGAATAGGTGGATGGACAAATAGACTGATTTGATGTATAAATCACAGAAGAGTTTCTTTGGTAACTGCTTCAGTACCTCAGTAAAGTTAATACATGGTTTCAAGTAACCCTATGATCTGGCATGACAAAGATTTAAGTTCTTCCCTGCATTCCAGTCTATTGGTTGGCATTTTGGAAAGAGAATTTAGAGCATGACAATATAAAATGCTGGCTGCCAGCTTCAACTGGATCAACAGTTCTCCTACAATTTGGAGTCTGGTTTTAGTATGACCAATTCTACTTTCTCTTTTTCATTATGGAGCATAACTAAGGGTACTATAACAAATGGAATTTGCAAAGTGTGATGAGATTTGGGATTGAGTAGGATTGAATTACTACAAACAAAGCCTTCTGGTTCAATTTAATAAATAAATATTAAAGCTCAATGGCTGCTAGCATAGGAAAGGGAAAAAAGAAAATATCTTAGTTGTTTGCTATATTAATGTGCTAATACAACTCTTCACACTTTCTGTAAGGCAAATGCTTCCAAATCAGTGGAGGTATTATAATCATCTCAGCCAATTATCAGCTAACTAAAGTGTATTATGTAACCTGATGGTAGAGTATTGAGGGTAGAATACATAACAGGTGCACTAAGAGTAAAATGTTGCACTTGTTAGCAAGATTAAAACATGAAAGATAAATATATTACAGTACATAAAACCAATGATTCACACACACACACACACATACACAAACACACAAAGTTTGTATTTAGGAACACACATATGGAGATATGATGAGGAACCAGTTTCTGATAGCTTTTCCTATCTTTCAAGAATAATCCTTGAATTCAAGGATAACCTGCATAAATGTGTTAAACCTCAATATATACTGTACATATATACATATTACATCTGACACATAGGAATCAAAATTTAAAAATATCAAGTTTTGCAATTGGTAAAACATAAAAATGCACTTAGATAATTCTGAAAAGAGATAAGGAATGAAACTGTGTAAGAAAATCTCTCTCCCCCTCTTCCCAATGACCTATACTGAGGTAGTCTTTTCATTTTAAGATGCATGATTCTTTCTTCTTTTTGAAATGTCAGTTCTCTAACTACAACAGTAGATATTCTCTAGTTATTCAACACTTTCCTCCTTCCCATTTTTCTCACACACACACACACACACACACACACAGAGAGAGAGAGAGAGAGAGAGAGAGAGAGGGAGGGAGGGAGGGAGGGAGGGAGGGAGGGAGGGAGGGAGGAGAGAGTAAGCTTCTGTTGCCACTGCCTATGGCAACTTTCCTGTTTTTTCTTTTAGGATTGCATTCTGACATGAAAGCATTTCCAGGGTATTTAGAGGAGTCAGAGAAGCAGAGAATTACTAAGAGTAACCATCATTGATTCTTCACTATTCTCCCAAAGTTGTGACTTGTTTAATAGTGCTTTATTCCATTTATTTCCAGTTGTTTGATTTTTTTAAAAAATACTTTATTGAATTTTTCCAAAATATAAAAATAGTATACAATCTCTAACTTGATCAGAGGTACAGTGTTTATACAATTTGGTGCATCATACGTTGGATAAGTTCATCTTTAGCTATACAATGTTCTACGCAATTAAGTCCAATTCAAGTGCATAACAAGTCATATCCTATAATCATAATTTTATTTTGTTCTTCAACCAGTTGTACCAATTTCCCCATACTTCATAATATTTAGAATACTCCTCATTTTTTAACTCGCTCGTCAATTTTGCCATTTCTGCGCACTCTAGAATTTTATTTATTAATATTTCTTCTGAGGGTGTAGATTTATTTTTCCAGAGTTTCACAAAGGCTAGCCTAGCCGCGGTTGTAATCTGAATTATGAGTTGCGTTTTGTTATTATTGAGGCCGTCTTCAGTCATACCCAAGAGGAATGATTCTGGGGCTAGGGCTATCTCCTGTCCCGTTATTTCAGAGAGCCAGAATCGGATCTTTAACCAGAACTTTTTGGTCTCAGGGCAGGTCCACCATAGATGATAGAAGGTGCCGACCGTTTTTCCACATTTCCAACATGTGGCTGGGAGATTTGGGAATATTTTCGCTAACCTAGCCGGGGCTAGGTACCATCTGTGTAACATTTTATAGTGGTTTTCTCTGAATGTTGCCAATTTCGTTATTTTGTAGTTCCTATTCCAGGCCATCTCCCAGTCGTTGAAATTAAGTCTATATCCTAATTTTTTTCCCCAGATGCTTAACTGATTTTTTGCTATGGTCTCTGCTCTATCCTCATCTAATAGGAAATTGTAGATTTTCGATAGCATTTTCTTGTCTGTTCCCCAAATAATTTTATCAAAATGTCCGTGTTTCGCTTCAATACCAAATTTATCTCTATCTTTTTGAAATCTGGAATTTATCTGGAGGTAGTTCCACCAATCCAAGTTGAACCCCTGGTCCCTCAATACATCCAAAGGTTTGAGCTTCCCTTCTTCATCCAAAATGTCCTTATATGTGCCCAATTTATAATCATCTCTCCTGTTGGGGGCCACTAAAGCTTCCATGATAGACAACCAGCTAAGTACCTTGGTGTAGATCCTCTGTCTAATTTCCTCCCACGTACGGATAAGTGTCTCCCTAATTTTATGTTTATGAAAATAAGTTTTCCTTCTATTCTTTGTATCCCACAAATGAGCATGCCATCCTTCAAGGAGATCATGTCCTTCTAATGTCAAAATTCTCCCGTCTTGTAGCTTGATCCACTCCTTTATCCAGATTATTTTTGCCGCCTTTTGATATAGTTCCCAGTCAGGGAGCCCAAACCCTCCCAAATTTCTTTTCCCTTGAAGTGTCTTAAAAGAAATCCTCAATTTCTTGCCCTCCCACAGAAAGTTCCTAATATGTTTGTTCAAGTCCAAAAAGAATTTTTTATCTAGTGGTATCGGAATGTTTTGGAATAGAAACAAAATTTTAGGTAGGATGTTCATTTTGATCGCTGCAATTTTGCCAATCAGGGACAATTTGAGCCTTTTCCATCTATCAAGGTCTTGATAAGTTTTCTGCAATAGGGGGGTATAGTTATCGTCTTTTAATGAGGAGAATCTTGCAGTAATCCATATTCCCAAATATTTTATTTTCTTAACTGCCTGGAGGCCTAATAAATCTTCTAATTCTTTCTTTTGTAGATCTGTCATATTTTTCACTATTATTTTAGTTTTGTCCTTATTGAGTTTAAGGCCCGCCACTTCTCCATAATCCTGTATTTCATGCATTAATTTTAAACCGGTTTCTAATGGATCTTCTATTATGAGGGCAATGTCGTCCACAAAAGCTTGGGTTTTGAATGTTTCCTTCCTAATCTTTAGACCTTTAATATCTTTATTAGCTCTAATCTTTCTAAGTAGCACCTCTAGCACCAAGATATAAAGTAAGGGCGATAGGGGGCATCCCTGCCTCACTCCTTTTTGGATCTGAAATACCTGGGTTCTGTCTCCATTCACTAATATGTTTGCCCTCTGATTTTGGTAAATATTCTCTATCATCTTCCTAAAGTTGGTCCCGAATCCCATTAGGTCAATTTGGTTTATCATAAAGATCCAATTCAAATTGTCGAATGCCTTTTGGGCATCGACGAACATTAAGGCCAGCTGTTTTTCAGGGTGTTGTTCATAATATTCTATGGTGTTAAGGACTGTTCTCAAATTATCTCTAATCTGTCTCTCTGGGAGAAAACCATTTTGATCTTTATGTATCCATCGATTTAAAATTTTTTTGAGCCTCTCCGCAATTATATTCATAAATAATTTGTAATCTGCATTCAGCAATGAGATGGGTCTATAATTTGATATCTGCTTCGGGTCGGCACCTTCTTTCGGTATGAGCGTCAAATACGCTTCCCTCCAAGAGTCTGGGATTGTTATACCAGCAAGAGCATCATTTAGTATTTCTAGCAATTCTAATTTCAGGACATCATCGAATTTTTGATATAATTCCCCGGGGAGACCATCTGGGCCTGGGGTTTTGTTCTTCTTTATTTTAGATAGGGCAGTTTTTAGCTCCTCAATAGTGATCTTTTCATTTAACATTTCCTTTTCTTCTTCGGAGATTGGAGGTACTTTGGCTTCCAGCAAATACTGTTCTACCTTAGTTAACTCAATTCCTTCATTTTTGTATAAACATTCATAAAATTTTCTTATGCTTTCTAATTTGTCTTCTTCCTTCATCAGCAGGTTACCCTGAGGGTCTTCTAACACTAATATTTGGTTTTTTTTTCCTTCTCTTTCTTTAATTTATACGCCAGCCATCTCCCCCGACTTGTTAGCGTTCTCAAAACAATAATGCTTGGATCTTTTTATTTTTTGCGGCATCTCCTCCTGGTCCAATAAATTCAATCTATGTCTCATCATCAACCACTGTTGTTTAATCGCCTCATCTCCTGGGCATTGCTGGAGTTCATCATCAACTTGTAATAGCTTTTGAATGAGTTCTTCTCTAATCTTTCTTTTTCCCTTATTTTTGAAGGCGGTATATGAGATGGCTACCCCTCTCACATAAGCCTTCATGGTGTCCCACGCAATTTCTTTGGCTGTCTCTCGATTCCCATTTTCTATGAAGAAGCGTTTGACTTCTTCATTCAATTTAAGTGTAAACTCTTTTTCATTTAACAAATTAATCCTTAAACTCCATCTCTGGTGTATTTTCTTGGTGTCATGAAGCCAACTGATTTCAAGGAGCTTATGGTCTGCCCAAGTATTCGTGCACATGTTAACCTTTTTAATTTCTAGAGCCAATTTTCTGGTAGCCCAAACCATATCTATTCTGGACCAAGAGTTCTGTGGCATTGAATAAAAAGTAAATTGTCTATCCTGGGGGTCTACAGTACGCCACATGTCTGTTAAATTTATCTCGTCTACCAAATCAAAAAAGGTCTTTGGTAAGGGAGATCTTTTATTCTTTTTAGTTATGTCACACTTATAATCGTACTTTGGATCCACAATTCCATTGAAATCTCCTAGCATACATATTTCAATGTGTGCCCATTTTGCCAGCTGTTCATGGAGTTTCCGGTAGAATTTCCCTTGTTTTTTATTCGGGGCATAGACCCCTACCAATAACACCTTAGAATTGCCTCTCGTTATTTCTACTATAAGTATTCTCCCTTTTTCATCTTTGTATTTACATTCTGCCTCTATTCCTTTCTTGACATAGATAGCAACCCCCCTTTTTCTTTTCTCGGCTAATGAAGAAAATACTTTACCAAATTTAGCATAATTTAGATAGTTGGCTTCATCTTTTTTTATATGGACCTCTTGAATACAAATTATATCGGGGTTTTGTTTCACCAGTTTCGACAATATTATCCTTCTTTTTTTATAATCATTTAAGCCATTCACGTTCAGCGATATGATCTTAGTATCGTTCATTCCTGTAATTGGTTTCTGGTCTCTTGTTCTTATTTACCTTTTAAAGTTACTGCTCTCACTGGTCTAGATTTTTTCCCTTTTTCTTCTGTGTCTTCCTTTTTCTTCTCCTCTTCTATGTCTTCCCTTGTGATTTGTTCTTGGGATGTCTCTTCTTCTGTGTTTACTATCTCGTTTTCCTCCTTACTAGTTTGTTCCTCTTCTCCTCCCCTTAGTTGGTCTAGGAAATCTTGAGCATCACTTAAACAGTCAATTCTAATTTTCCTCCCTTGCCAAGAAATTAGCATTCCTTCTGGCAAAAGCCACCTAAATATTATGCTTCTCCTGTTTAATTGGTTTGTCAAGAATCTATAGTTTTTCCTCCTTTCCCTCACTCTCCTTGGAATTTGTTTCAAAATATTCACTTCTTTTTCCCCATAGATAATTTTTTCCTCCCGGGCTATATTGTACAGAATTTCTCTAACTTTTTTTCTAGCAAAGCGAACATGGACCTCTCTAGGGAGCCTATTTCTTCTTACGTAATTCGTTTGGACTCTGTACACCTCGTCAATCTCTTGAATTATGTCCTGCTTGTCTTACTGAAGGGTCTCTGCGATCAGCTCAGCCATCTTATCTCCTAAGTCCTCTTCCTTATCTTCCAAGATGTTTTGGAATCGCAGGTAAAACGAGGCCTTATCCATCTCAAGTTGTATCAAGGCGTCTTCTGTTTCTTTATTCTGTGCCGACAGCGTTTGGTCCACTATATCTATTTTTTTCTCATTTTTTTCAATCCTTTGTTCTGCTTTTTGAATTCTATTTTCGTTGCTGGCAATAGCAGTTTGGATCTCATTCATTTTGGAGTCAAGAGCTTGGATGTCTGATTTTAGTTCGGAGTGACTGTTCAAAAGTTTCTCTTGCATCGCAAGCATAGTTTCTTGTATTGATAGCAGAGACGATTGTACCGTTTGCAACGTAGGGGTTACAGGGGGTTTGTCTGTTTTCTGGAGACCTTCTACTGATTTCTGGATGGCTGGGGAAGACATTGCTAAGGTGGGGATAGATGGCACTTTTTTACCAGTTTTTGCAATTGTTGATGTCAAACTTGCCATTTCTTTCAAAACCGATTTTTGATCTCTTATTATCTCCTCTATCTTTCTCCAAATTATCATCCAGTGGCACTTGCCACATTTTCTCCGGGATACTTTCTTAAATCCTTATTTAGCTCCTATATTGGTTCTCAATACGCTCTCAATAGATTCCAGTTAATGCTTAATTTCTAAATTTCTAACTTACTATAATAGGATAAGTAAACGTTTCCAGCAAACAACAATCACTGATTATATGAATCTTCTCTAGTTAAATTAAGCGTTAATAACAATAAATTAATCAATTAATAAATTCTAGATTCAAATCTTAATATAAAGTAATGATATACTTTATATTAAGATTTGAATCTAGAATTTATTAATTGATTAATTGATATTATTGATATAAATAAGTTGCTAAATGCTACCAGTAGAGATAATTATTCTAAATTAGATAAATTAATAATGATAAATTGATAAATTAATAAATTCTAAATTCAGGTCTCAATAAAAAGTTTTGATATAAATAGGTTACTGTGAGTATAATATACAATATAATAAGTTAATTAATTAAATACAAATCTAGGTTCTTATTTGTAATCAGTGCTTAGTACCTAATTTTTGTATATCTATATTCTATATTCTTAACAATCAACTAGTCTAGTTGATGACAGTTATAAAGTGATATAAAGAACAGAGTTTAAATATTAAAGTCACAGATACTCAAAAGGAGGATGGGGGAGAGTACATATGAGTAGGTATATTGTTTTATAGTATTTACAAGATTATAAGTTATAAATCTTCAGCTCGCCGCTCTGGTGGGCTCCGACGCACCTCGATGGTAAATCTCTCTGCTAGAACGTCTTCTTGTTCGTCCTCTGCTGTTTCTCTCTTCCGGTTCAATGGGCGCACTTCCTGTTTCACTGAAGGTCTCAATAAGCTAATCACTATGTTTCTCCTGCTTCCTCTCCACTCATTCAAAAACCACAAAACCAGCCACACCGATGGTCTTTTCTTTCTTTCTCTTCCCTCTCACTGCATCCGCCGGGACTCTTTACAAATGCAATCCACTCCCTCCGTTTCTCTCGTCCGCTCGTCGGCTTGTCGGGTCTCCGCGAATTCAATCTGCTCTATCCTCTTCATCGCCACCTCTCACCAATCCGAGCACTCCTCTCCCGACTCCACCGAACTCCTCTCTCAGCGCTCAATCACTTCAGGTATAGGGAAAAGGGTTTTAAATCTGCCACGGCACCTCCGATCTTCTTCTTAGCTTCCCGTCTTTTGTTGGCTATTGCAGCTTCAAGCCCGCTATCAATGGCCGGCTCACCACGTTGGATTGACAGAGCCGCCTGGTCCAGCGAGAGGTGGTCGCACCCCACGTTCCCACTCGCCTGGCTTCCTCTTTTGTCCGCAGGACTCTCCGGGTCCCGCGCCCCCCAAGGGATTCCCAGAACACGGTGAAAAGAAGTGTTGAGGAGCAGTGAGCACTCACTCAACACCCTGTCACTGCAAATCACCAACCGGAAGTCCCATTTATTTCCAGTTGTATGCAAGACAGAGTTTTCCTCCCATTACTAAGGACTTTATTGTCAGACCAGCCCCAATCCAATCCCTTAAGAAAGAAGAGCCTTTAATTCTTTTACTAAGAGTGTTGGTTGCAGTAAAGTCAAGCCAGCTCTGAAACTACCGCGCTTGCTGGATACAAAAATAAAGTGTAAGCTTGCTCCCAGCCCATTAGTCTCCCCCATGACCAGTCTGTTTCCAGCCAACCAGAGTTCACCAAGATGTTTTGAGAACTCTGAATTTTTTGGGGTGTAATCCACATATTTCTCAGGGTGCCTGACTGTGGGATGCTGGTACAAACAGGATCCGGCTATTCTGGTCCTTATCACCTGTCATTCCCCCCTCCCAACTTCCTATCATGTACACACAATTTTTTATTGCCCTTTCATTCTTTTCCCTTTTATCCTTTCTCCTGTTCTTCCCCCTTTCATCCCCCCCCTTTCTTTTTTTGATGGCAGGATGCCTGTGAGGACTCAAGCCAAGCCAGGCAGCGCTGACACTTATTACTTCTATCTCTAAGCAAAGACTCAGGGAAATGAATGTGAAGTAATGGCTGAAATGCAAATAGTAAGGATTCTGTTCTGCCATCCATTGAAAACTACAGGTAAAAAATTATATGTTTGTCATTTTAATCTGAATTCCTGATTTTAGTGTGTAATTAGATTTGTTACAGTGCAAGTTGTTGAATATAGCAGTTTAACTGAATCCTATAAACTAAGGGCTAATTCCTTTGTAAAAACTCATGGGTTAGATCAAATTAAAACTCTGCATAGTTTGATGCCCAACAACCACACATGTCTAGATGTAGTTTATATAGTCCATGAGATTTTCATTCTTTGCTTGTTTCTATTTTCTTTGCATCAGTAAACCTTGTATTTACTTTGGAGTCAAGTAAAGTTTGCCAAGTACATAATTTATGACATACAATACCTTCATTCACATTTGACTCACAGTATTTTCTCCTACTCAGCAAGTAAATCTCTTTTCTCTCTGCTGTTTTTGTTTTACTTTAAAATCTTTTAAGAGAAAAAATTTATAATTATCATTATAATATTGTTATTATTATCATTCTAGTATTTTGCTTCTTTGGAAGTAAATTTTGTTATACTAATGAAATATATTTCCTAGGAACTATATGTAAGCCTTCTGCTTAGTCACAATATTCTCCTTCAGTTCCATTCCAAATTTTAGATTAAATTAAATCCTTTTAAATATTTGGGAATCTAGACATTGCTTTTTGTAGTTTTGAGTCCTTTCTCATTAGCATAATGCCAAAATGAGATGAATTAAATGCTTATTCTAAGTGTAGGCAGAAGATACATTATTTGTATGTAGCAGCAGATATCTGAATAATTGAATTTGAAAAGTACCCTCATATAGTAGGAAGAGCAGAAGAGTAGCACATTCTGTCATTAAAAATAACACCCATTGAAATTTGGAGATATACAGGTAGTCTTTGATTTATGGCCACAATTGAGCCCAAAATTTCTATTGCTAAGCAAGACAGTTTTGCCCTATTTTACAAAAAAGGTTACAATTGTGACCTTTTATTGTCACAATTGTTAAGTGAATCACTGCCATTGTTAAGTAAGTAACCCAGTTGTTAAGTGAATCTTGCTTTATTATTGACTTTCCTTGTCAGAAGATCGCAAAAGGTGATTACATTGGGACATTGCAACTATCATAAATACATGCCTGCTGCCAATTGTCCAAGTTTTGATCACATGACTATATGTGTCATATATGTCATATATGTGAAAAGTGGTCATTAATCAGTTTTTCAGTGCCGTTATAACTTTGAACAGTCAGTAAATGAAAGGAGTACCTATACTTGCAAATATTGAGGTAAAAGTAAAGGATGTGTATGGACAGTTTAAAAAGAACATTGGGCTAGTTGTAAGTCATGGATTTCAAAATCATGGTGCCATGTTACTGCCATGTGACATTTTGTGATGTTTTTTCCATTTGCGGAGCTGAGGTGGGCGTGGCTTGCACATGACCTATCTGGCCTGCGGGCTGCCAGTTTGACATCCCTGTTGTAGATCCATCTTCCAATTATACTACTTCCTTGCCCCATAGCAAAATAGAAATACCCATTTCAATCCAGAAAAAAAGATATAAATGGAAAGTTGGAGGAATACATTCTGAAGTATTTTGGATGAAAAGAGTACAGAAAAAGTTTAATGTTACTTTTTACAAAGTCTAGAATACAGAAGAACAATTGAAATAGTAAAGTTTTAAAGTTTTATTAAATTTCTATACTGCCCTTCTCCCGAGGGACTCAGGGTGGTGTACAGCCATATTAAAACACATGAATTTATAAAATTTAAAACCAATTAAAATCAGATATATAAAATTTGGCCATCAATTTAAAACACACATATACCCATTTAAAATTCATATTAGGACAGTCCGGCTTGCTGAAACAGAAGGGTCTTAAGGGCACGGTGAAAAGTGTGCAGGTCGGGGCTAAGACGAAGCTCTAGGGGCAGCTCATTCCAAAGGGCTGGTGCCTGCATAGAGAAGGCTCTCCCCCTGGGTGTCGCCAGTTGGCATTATTTGGCCAACGGCACCCTGAGGAGCCCCTCTCTGTGGGAGTGTATTGGCCGATGGGAGGTTGTTGCTGGCAGAGGGCGGTCTCATAGATACCCCGGTCCTAAGCCATGGAGCACTTTAAAGGTGGTAACCAACACCTTGAATCGCACTCGGAAGACCAGCGGAAGCCAGTGCAGCTCACATAGGAGGGGTGTTACATGGGTACGCCAAGTTGCACCCATAACCACCCGCACGGCTGCATTCTGGACCAGCTGGAGCCTCCAAGTGCTTTTCAAGGGGAGCCCCATGTAGAGAGCGTTGCAGTAGTCCAGACGTGACGTAACGAGGGCATGAGTGACTGTGCGCAAGGCATCCTGGTCCAGAAAGGGATGCAACTGGTGTATCAGGCGAACCTGACAAAAAGCTCCCCTGGCCACGGCTGTCATATGAGCTTCCAAAGACAGCCTTGCATCCAGGAGAACACCCAAGTTGCGAGCCGTCTCTGTGGGGGCCAAGGTTTCACCCCCAATAGTCAGCGATGGTGACAGCTGACTATACTGGGCCGCCGGAAGCCACAGCCACTCAGTCTTGGAGGGGTTGAGTTTGAGCCTGTTTCCCCCCATCCAGATCCGCACAGCATCCAGGCACTGGGACATCACATCAAGGGCATCATTGGGGTGGTTCGGGGTGGAGATGTACAGCTGAGTATCATCAGCATACTGATGGAATCTCACCCCGAAACCACGGATGATCTCACCCAGTGGCTTCACATAAATGTTGAACAGAAGGGGTGTGAGGACTGACACTTGCGGCACCCCGCATACAAGGAGCCTCAGGGTCGATCTCTGCCCCCCTGCCAACACAAACTGCACACAGTCGGAGAGGAAGGAGGAGAACCACCGCAACATGGTGCCCCCCACTCCCAACCCCTCCAATCATCGCAGCATGATACCATGGTCGATGGTATCAAAAGCCGCTGAGAGATCTAATAGGACCAGGACAGAGGAGCAACCCCTGTCCTGAGCCCTCCAGAGATCATTGACCAATGCGACCAATGCCATTTCAGTGCTGTGCCCTGGCCTGAAGCCCGACTGGAACGGGTCTAGATAATCGGCTTCATCCAGGTACTGGGGAAGTTGTCGCGCCACCACACTCTCAACAACCTTCGCAACGAAGTGAAGGTTTGAGACTGGGTGATAATTCGCTAATACAGCTGGATCCAGGGAAGGCTTCTTGAGGAGAGGCCTCACCACCACCTCTTTCAAAGAGGGGGTGGGAAGTATCCCTCACTCAAAGAAGTGTTAATAATCCCCTGGAGCCAGCCTCGTGTAATCTCCTTGAGGCCAGCACCAACCAGGAAGGACACGGATCCAATAAATATGTGGCAGCACTAAGCCTCCCCAGAATCCTGTCCATGTCCTCGGGAGTGACAGGGTCAAACCTCTCCCAGATAACATTCTCAAGATTCCCCTCCATCAGTCCATCCGGATTTACCTAGTCGGAGTCCAGACCTTCAGAAATAGTAAAGGTGCACACAAATATGCATTACTGTAGTTTGTGAACAAAATAATCGCAGCAGTATTTTTGACTAATATTCTCTTTGGTGGATTAGTTAAATCTGGTACAGATAATTTGGTCCTTCTCAGTTATGTGGGAAAAAATTATAAGGGGAAGACCTGTAGAAGCATTAGCTGGTAACAGATCTCCTTTGATATGAGTGAGGAAAAAGCCCCACAGTCTTTTAGCTGATGCAATTGAAAAAAAAAAGAAAGCTGAAAAACAAAGATAAATGCTTTCAGATTTCCATTATGTGCAGGCTTCATAGAAGTTACATTTATTAAAGAAAATGAGCTGGTAGAAAGCCATGGTCTTCAAGAATACGTTAAGGATATTTTAGTATAGCATTCCTAGCAGTACCCCATATAATCTAATGTTATTCAGAAAGATAACTTCAACAGAATTCAAATTCAAAAAAGGAACTTGCTACAGCAACATATACTATACAAACATTCATATATTTAACTGATATAAAATATTACAGTAGAGTTCACTCATAGTCTTATCACAGTTAGCTTGTCAATTTTCAAATTTATTTACTTCTAAACAAGCAAATATTTGATTGTTAAATAATCTTTTTGTATATGGCATTTGGAACATTTGGAATTTATAGAAAAAACTAGGACATGTTGGAAGTTGTCTCTCAAAATGGTGAGAAGTTTGGCCCCAACTGAAAATTTGAGCGCCATGTCCAGCATCACCATCAAAAAAAAAAAGAAAGAAAGAAAGAAAGAAAGAAAGAAAGAAAAGAAAAGAAAAGAAAAGAAAAGAGAAGAGAAGAGAAGAGAAGAGAAGAAAAGCCGTTTGGACCATATTTTTCCCTAATGCAGAAATAGACACAAAATTGAGATAAAAAATGCCAAAATTTAATCCTTCAACCAGACCACACTACTTTGCCAACTCTGTGCTTCTTCCATGTCAAACATTATGATATAGGTCAGTGATGGATAATCTTTTCCGGATTCAGTGCCCAAAGCACGCATGCACATGTGCGAATGTACACACCCGACCCTCCCAAAATGCAATGCATGTGTGCCGCTGCATGCACCCTGTCTCCCCACATATGCGTAAAGCTCCCCACAGGTGCCCTCCCTCCTGCGCATGCGCGCACAGCCCCCATGCATGTATATGTGGCTCCCGCAGGCCATCCCTACATGCATGGCGGAGACTCGCTGACCAACTGGCTGGCAGGAAGCGCGCATGCATGTGTGACAGAGGTGAACTGGGGCTACGGTTCGTATGCCCACAGAGAGGGTGCTATGTGCCACCTGTGGCATGTGTGCCATAGGTTCGCCATCATGGATATAGGTGATCTTCAAGAAATGCCACTTTATCATAATTCTTTTTCTCTCTCTAGGAATAGAATAGAGTAGAGTAGAGTAGAGTAGAGTAGAGTAGAGTAGAGTAGAGTAGAGTAGAGTAGAATAGAATAGAATAGAATAGAATAGAATAGAATAGAATAGAATAGAATAGAATAGAATAGAATAGAATAGAATAGAATAGAATAGAATAGTATGATTGGACACACAAGGAATTTGTCTTGGTGCTTACGCTCTCAGTGTACATAAAAGAAAAGATACATTCATCAAGAATCATAAGGTACAACACTTAATGATAGTCATAGGGAACAAATAAGCAATCAAATCATATTAGGAAACAGTCAATATAAATCATAAGGATACCAGCAACAACATTACAGTCATGCAGTCATAAGTGGGAGGTGATAGGTGATAGGAATGATGAGAAGATTAATAGTAATGCAGACTTAATAACTAGTTTAACAGTGTTGAGGGAATTATTTGTTTAGCAGAGTGATGGCGTTCGGGAAAAAACTCTTATTGTGTCTAGTTGTTCTGTGTGCAGTGCTCTATAGTGTCGTTTTGAGGGTAGGCATTGAAACAGTTTATGTCCAGGATGCGAGGGGTCTGTAAATATTTTCACAGCCCTCTTTTTGACTTGTGCAGTATACAGGTCCTCAGTGGAAGGCAGGTTGGTAGCAATTGCTTTTTCTGCAGTTCTAAGTATCTGTTGAAGTCTGTGTCTGTCTTGTTTGGTTGCAGAGCCAAACCAGACAGTTATGGAGGTACAGATAACAGACTCAATAATTCCTCTGTAGAACTGTACAAGCAGCTCCTTGGGCAGTTTGAGCTTTCAGAGTTGGCGCAGAAAGAACATTCTTTGTTGTGCTTTTTTGATGACTTTTTGATGTTAAGTATCCATTTTAGGCCATGAGATATGGTAGAACCTAGATATTTGAAGGTCTCTACTGTTGATACTCTGTTGTCTAGTATTGTGAGAGGTATGGGAGGGTATGGGAGGGTTTCTCCTAAAGTCCACCACCATTTCTACAGTTTTGAGTGTGTTCAGTTCCAGTTGGTCTGGTCGCACACGAGGCTAGTTGTTCAACCTCCTTTCTGTATACGGATTTATCCTTGTCTCGACTGAGACCGATCACTGTTGTGTCATCTGTGAACTTTAGTAGTTTAACAGATGGATCGTCTGAGATGCAGTCATTGGTATACAGAGAGAAGAGAAGCGGGGAGAGCACACAGCCTTGGGGGGCCCCTGTGCTAATTGTACAGGTATCTGATGTGATTCTGCTTAGCTTCCCTGCTGCTTCCTGTCTGTTAGGAAGCACATTTACAAGTGTGTTCAGATACCGCTAACTGATTTAATTTAGTTAGAAGAATGTCTGGAATGATGGTGTTGAATGCTGAACTAAAGTCTACAAAGAGGACCCTTGCGTAAGTCTTTGGAGATTCAGGATGTTGTAGGATGTAGTGCAGAGCCATATTAACAGCATCATCTGTTGATCTATTTGCTCGGTATACAAATTGCAGGGGGTCTAACGGCGGATCCGTGATGGTTTTCAAGTGGGACAGCTCTAGCCTTTCAAAGGTTTTCATAACTACAGATGTTAGAGCAACTGTTCTGTAGTCGTTCAGTTCCTTGATGGTGGGCTTCTTCGGCACTGGGATGATAGTAGAGGGTTTGAAGCAAGAAGGAACATAGCACATCTCTAGCGATTTATTGAAGATACGGGTGAAGATGGGGGCTAATTGGTCAGCACAGACTTTTAAGCAAGAAGGAGTTATCTTGTCTGGGCCTGGAGTTTTTTCTGGCTTTTGTCTGTGAAATAGGTCTTGCACTTCCTTTTCTGTGATCACTAGGGGTTGTGAACTGTAGGATGATGATTCTAATGAGATGGGCTCAGTTGTAGGAGGTTTGGCTGTTGTTAGTATGTCTGAGATGGGAGTGGTGAAGATAGGTGGCTGTAGTTTCCTTTCAAATCTGCAGTAAAACACATTCGGGTCATCTGCCAGTTGTTGTTTTCCTTCAGCCTGGCAAGGAGGTTTGCCGTAACCGGTGATATTTTTAGGAGTTTTTCACATGTTTGCTGGTTCATTTGTTGAGAACTGATTCCTTAGCTTTTCAGAATAGCTTCTTTTTGCTGCTCTGATCTCCCTTGTTAATACATTTCTGGCCTGATTGTACAACATTTTATCACCTTTTCTGTAGGCTTCCTCTTTGGAATGATGCAGCTGCTTAAATTTAGCTATGAACCAAGGTTTGTTGTTACTGTATATTCGCAAGGAATCCTGTTATTATCTAGATAGCAACTATCATCTATCCACAAAGTAATTAAGTTTATTTTAATAATGATTCCAAATCTTAAAAGAAAAACAAAACAAAAAAGAATCCAGTCATGCTTTTGGAGCATACTTGAAACTCAAAGGGTACAAGCAAAGAAAAAGAAGGTAAAATCTTACAGTGCAAATGTGAACAGAATTTTACTTCTACTGAACTGATGCAGCCCAAACAAACTTTGCATTCACGTTCCATCATCTTCCATATGGAAGCCATAACTTCTCTCTAAAATGTAGTCAGAATAACAATGTTCTTCTTTATAGCAGTCAGATGCAAAGAAAAGGGAAGGAAAGCAGCTGCTGCCTGAAATAATGTCTTCCCAGTTTCCTTCCCCTGCACTCCGTTCCTAGTGGAGGGAAAAAACAATTGGAGGAGAGAAAATGAAGGAGGAAGCTATAAACCTATATTCACTGATTTGGGATGGGAATAAATGTCATTAAATTACTCTTATCTGAGTGCATTTCATTGTAAGGTTACAAACCAATAGAAACTGACTAGAAGTAAGTTCCACTGAATTTTAATGGGAGTTATTTCTGAATAAGCATGGCTAGTATTACTTTCCTTTTCTTCAAGGAAACTTTCAAGAATAACCATCAAATGATTTATTATAATTCAGATTTGGTCATTTCAATCTTCTTCCACAATAGTCCAGCATAATACATGTTATATATATTTAACCCTGCCCTGTTGAATCCCACCTTCTAATTTTTAGCTTTTTTTTCTTTCCACAAGCAAGTGGGAATATTGCACTTTGAAAAAAAACCTTAACATTTTAATTGTGAAATAAAATACCATTAGCTATACAATATTTTTTGCTTAGAGATGATGGCAAGGCAGAGGAGATTATTTGGTAGTCAACAATATTTTTTGCCTTCTTTAAGGACAATGAAGTCATTATAAACCAATTGATATAATTAATCAGTAATGCAATGCTCTCCCATGTTCCCAACTTAAGCTATATTTAATGAAGAAATGTCGGCTGTAAAATTATGACACAACCTTTCTCATTATACCTGCATAGTTTTGAATGTGGTAAAATACATTTAGATTTCTGTTTTTAATATCTGATTTAACCTTTTAAACTGCATTAACTTTTGTATCATTATTAGTGATACCAGGCTGTATTACATTTTGATATTCATAAATTCCTCTTCTGTACTTGATACATTTAATAGCAGTTATGGGTTACTGCCACTATAAAGAATTATAAGATACTGTGTTCCCCTTTTTAAATAATTTATTCCCTCTCTCCCTCCTCCCCATTTCAAGTCATGCAGTCAGGCTGAAATTGTGGTTTTTGTCATTCTAATTTGAATACTGAATTTTACTGAAAATCTTTGTGTGATGTTACATGTACATTGGCAATAGAAAACTGACAAGATTTCTAATAAGCAAATTTAAGGTGCAAAATTATCTATGATCTATTTTTCTATCTATCTATCTATCTATCTATCTATCTATCTATCTATCTATCTATCTATCTATCTATCTATCATCTGTCTGTCTATCTATCGATATCTATCTATCTATCTATCTATCTATCTATCTATCTATCTATCTATCTATCATCTATCTGTCTATCTATCTATCTATCTATCTATCTATCTATCTATCGCTATATCATAAAAGAAAAAAACATTGCTCTTCTGTAGCAAGCCATTAGCATTATGGGTAGGACATTGTTAACAAAATTGTTAGTAGTTTAACAGCTAAAAGATAAATCTTCTGTTTTTGGAGAACAAAATAGATAATTCAATTACAGAATACAGTAGGTTGATTTCTAAGTAAATATTTTGTACACTGAATAAAAACAGAATTAAATTTAATTGGTAAAACTGAAATCATTCAAGTGTTTGTTGGTGTAAGTAGTTTTGATTAAATAAAGTATTCACCTGTACTTTGCTTTGCACAATGAAGCTGCTCATCCACTTTTTTGTTTTGTTTTTTTAAAAAATCATTGTGACAATTACCCCTTCAGTTGATTGTACAAGTTTGCAGGCATTTCTTCTGTCTGCTAAATTTGGTCTCATGAGGATCTAAGGAGAATCGTTACTGAAGCTATAAAAACATTGTTTATTCACATTTTGTATAATACATAGTATACCAATAAACTTACTACTAAAACTATCCATTACCTGTCCCAGCTCCTGCCAACCTAGCAGTTTGAAAGCATGTAAATATGAGTAGATAAATAGGTACCACATCAGTGGAATGTAACAACATTCCATGTGCCTCGGCATACAATCATAATGGCCACATGACTACAGAAAGATCTTAGGACAACGCTGGCTCTCTTGGCTAAGAAATGGAGATGAGCAACAATCCCTAGAGTTGGACATGACTGGATAGGGGAAACATTTACCTTTACCTTTACTAGGAAAATATCGCTCATACTAAAATGCAATCTTTTGCCAAAGATACAAAGTCTTCAAAGCAGTAACCTTTCGGTATGACCAAGTCACTGCTGAATTATATACCCTTATATGCATTAGGATTTGATTTGAATTTTCAAAATGCTCCCGTCTGACCTTTTCATGCAAGATAAGTCAAATTCAGTTATTACACTGAATATTCATATATATATATATATATATATATATATATATATATATATATATATATATATATATATATATATATATATATATATATATATATATATATATATATATGAATACACACACACACACACACACACACAGTGGTTATTGTAACTCAGTAGGAAATATTATTATAATATCTTCAATTGCAGTAAAGTATTATTTTCAAACCTTCTACACAATATTATTTTTCTTTCACAGAGTATATTTCTAAAAGATAGACGTTAGCTAACAAGGCAATTCATTTTCTTCATTTCTTTTCTCTTCAAAGGAGGCTAACAAAACTGGGTCTTGTTTTTTAAAGTTTCAGTCTCTAAAGAGGGAGCCAGTTTGGTCTAGTAGCTAAGGCACCAGGCTTAACTACTCTTTCTCTGCCCAATCATAAGGTGGTGGTTGTGGGGGAAAATAGGAGGATGAAAGTATGTTGCATATATTCACCACCTTGAGTTATTTGTAAAAATTATAAAAGCAGGATACAAATAAATCAGAAATGAAGCTATTGGGAGTAAATACCAATGCAATTAGTATCAATATACATCTAGTTTTATTATTTATTTAGCCTTTCATCTCACATACCCTGATTCTGGTGGTTTACAATAAGACTATAAAATAGGAATATAAGTAGCAACCAACCGTTAAAAGCAATAATATATGATTAAACCAGCAAGGAAGGTGCATTACATCTTATAGAAAATGGAACCATTTTATGACAATTGCAGATATATTATACAAACAGAGATAATTTGTCTTCATCTGCTGCATCCAATGCCATTGAATCTGATCTTTGAGTGTCCTAACTCAGTAGATATAACACAGCCATTATATTCACTTCCCAAAGCTCTCCTAAATTCTGTTAATCAGTTTCATAATGTGTTGTAATTGTACTGGCATCTTTCCTCTATTGAGTAAGCTGCTCCATTATTCTTTTCTATTGAATATTTGGTGGGAGAAGGAAGCACTGAGGCATGCTGTAAAGGTTGTCTCTCTTCTAAGTAGGAATGTGATGCAAGGGCCCAGTAGCTCAATGCCATGATAGCAGCTGCTGAAAAGTGATAAAGCAAAAAAATCAGGAGGTGAAGTCAAGCATGGATCCCTACTGATACTGCCCTGAAACTTTACAGAGCCATAGGATGATCAGATCAAAACCAGAAGTTGTTACTCCTCCTAAGACATAGATGTGGTGGAAGTAAATTGGCTGACCTGTTCAATGGCAACCAACAGATTGGATAGATGGAGCCTGGTGCTGACTCAGGATCAGCACTGAACAGCAGGTAGTCCTCAACCTATACCAGTTAATTTAGTGACCGTTCGAAGTTACAACAGCACTGAAAAAAGTGACATGACCATTTTTCACACTTATGACCAATGCAGCATCCCCATGGTCACATGATCAAAATTCAGACACTTGGCAACTGGTTCATATTTATGATGGTTGCAGTGTCCCTGGGTCATGTGATCACCATTTGTGACCTCCTAACGAGCAAAATCAATGGGGAAGCCAGATTCCCTTAACAATCATATTAGTAACTTAACAACTGCAGTGATTCACTTAACTTGGCAAGAAAGATTGTAACATGGGACAAAATTCACTTAACAACTGTCTCACTTAGCAACAGAAATTTTGGGTTCAGTAGTGGTCATAAATTGAGGATTACTGTTGTGGCTCCGTTACCTGAGCCTGTGTCATCGGCAAGAGAGAACTCCGAGAGTGAAGGAGAGGAATTGGCAAGGCCTCCCTCTCCAGGACCCTCCTCTCTGGCAATGCCTTTGGTGTCCGCCGAAGGGCAAGAGATAGGCCCGGGGCCAAGCACATCCATGCAGCCACAGGTGGACAGTAATGAGGGAGATGAGTCTTGGCTGGATCCTCGGCAGCGTCGCAGAGATAAGCACGTGCAACAGAAGAAGAGGCGTGCCAGAGATTAAGCTGAGTCACTGGACCACACCCCACAGGGTATAAAAGGGGGTGAGATGGCCATTCAGACTCTGTGACGGACAAAACTAACTACTATCGAGTCACATTGCATCTTTGGAAACAACATTATCTGCCTTGAATTTATTTTACGAACTGGACAATTCTTGAACTGTGTGTATTTTGTTTATGAGTAAAGTTCTTGGCAAGCAGCTACTGGGTTGCTGCCAAGCCTCTTATCAGAAGAATTGGTTGTCTGCCAGTTTATTTAACCCCCGGCTGTCTGTTTGTGTGCGTGTGTGAGACGGGGACAGAACAATTACCTGGAAAAATGCTATCATTCCCTTTTAGTCTCAGGAAGATTAGCGCTTCTGCTGTAACTGTGATGCTTTCTTTGACTGATTGGGGTACATAGATAATTCTGGGAATGAAGTTTCTTTTCTTCACTTTCTTTCTTTTTCTTTTCTTTTCCTTTCTTTTTTCACAAAGAAGCCCTTTATTCTGTCTTCCTTTTTTAGCCTAGCATTTTTCTGCAAGCGCAGGGTCCAGTTTTTTTTTTTTAAAATAAACCAAATGTTGATCTATTGCTATTGACCAGTCATTTTTATCAACTGGATGTGACATCACGGGTTGAAAGAGAGCGACTGGCCCAAGCCTACCCAGCCTACTTTCAGGCCTAAAGTGGGCTTAGACCAGGGGTGAAATGCTCCCGGTTCGGACCGGCTTGGGCGAGTAAGTAGCGATGGTGGCAGGCAGATCTGAGAACCTGTAGCAAAAATCCCTGCCCCCGCCCCCCATGCCCAGCTGAGCCGTGCGATCATCAGAGCCTTTTTTTTCTTTTAAATGGGTCTGACCAGCCAAGCTCTGACAATCCCAGCTGAGTTGCCTGCTAATCAGATACACCAGAGCCATGTAAAAGAAAAAAACTTTTTTCCTTTTAAATGGCTTGTAGCAAAAATCCCTCCCCCTCCCCCCTCAGCTTGCTTACCTTAGCTGCTGGTTGCAATGCCTTGCTGTAATCCGATTGCAAATCCATTGCATCAGCAAGCAACTGAATCTCCCTGCCTCCAATCAAGCAGGCAGGGAGTTGTGGACTTCACCTCCCAGAATTGCTCAGCCAGCAAAGCAAAGCTGGCTAAGGAATTCTGGGAGTTGAAGTCTACAAGTCTTAAAGTTGCCAAGGTTGGAGACCCCTGTTCTATTGGGTAAGTTTTTTTCCCCCTTTGGGAGCTTTAAAAAAATAGTTAATTGGGGTTTTTTTTAGTTGTTCTTTTTTTAGACCTAGCCATTTAAAGTTTAGGAAGTTTTAAATTTAGCTGCTTTTATATAAAAATAAAAATAAATTAAAATAAAATAAAATAATATTTGTGCAGCTTTCTGAGATTTAGTGTGTTTCTGTAGTGTTTCACTCTAACTACACAAATACACAAAATCTCACAAACCTGTATGTGGAATTTTGTGTGTGTAAAGTGTGAAAGTTGGTTTTTTGGGCTTTTTGTGGCTGTGTGAGGTTCCTGCTTGTTGCAGGGGCCATTTTGGGTCTAGCACAGCTGCTTTTATATTGTGGGTGAGCCAGTTGTGTTGTGTTGTATTTTGTAGGTTAAAAAAGGGCAAAGAAGTGACATTGACTTGGCCACACCCACCTGACCAACAAACCACGCCCTCCCAGTCACTTTACCACCAAGCTCCGCCTACTAATTAAGCCACACCCACAGAACCGGTAGCAAAAAAATTGAGATTCACCCCTGGCTTAGACATCAGTTTCCTGGTTTCTAGCCTGGTGCCTTTTATCATTAGGCCAATCTGGCTCTCAGCATTCTGTTTTTTTACAGAAAGACAGAAAGAAAAAACCTGCTTTATGGTGAAGATATTTGGCAATTTAATAAACAAATGTTCAATTGTTGAAAGAGGCTGAACACTAGCTTTTCTCTCTTTCATGATTAAACAATTTTTAAGAAAATTGAATATAGACATAAATGAAAGTACTATTCACACGATTAATTAAAGAAGTGAAATGAGATGCATAGCACACCTAAGTATATGAAAAGAACCAAAATTATAGCAAATGAGGTATTTCATGAGCTACATAATTAATGGTGAATTAGGACTTTCTCTTTGCTTTTTAACAGAGATAGGCTGCAGTCACTATAAATAAAAGTCATTCATGACACTTGGCACTCTATTTAGGTTTATGTGGGTTGTGACATTTCTTTCTGTGACTCAGAACTTTCCTGTTTATCTGCAACAATGCTTACAGATGAAATAAATGTATGTTGCTATGATGTGGATGCCTTACAAATTCATCCATTATAGGGTTTTATTGTATGTGTGTGTGTGTTTGTGTGTGTGAGAGAGAGACAGAGAGAAAGAGAGAGAGGAGGAGGGAAGCATGAACCTTCAATGTTATCTGAATAAATTGGCTTGGGTCAAATCCAACAGGATATTATTTATCCTAACACTAGGGTATTGTCCAGTTTGGCTACCAATTATGGAAAACATAGTTAAATAACTTCTAGAAGATCATATTTTTCAGCTGCAGAGGGAATTTCAGTGAATAACACAATAGAACAATAAACAACAAAAAGAAGGATTTTAAGAAATATGGGATAGGGAAGAGAAAGAAAAAGAAAGGAAGAAATGCTGTTTAGTTGGTTAACGACTAGCCAAATTTGAAAAAATGCAATACGAAATAAAAATAAATACAGAAGAAGTCATATCATACTATCATAACAAAGATTAAATAATATAAACATGTATCATATATTTTGGAAATGTATAAATTAGGAAAAGAAAGTAAAATAAGTGTACATTTTTTAAATGAGGTCCCCAAATAGCAAAATGGGAAGAAATAAAATGCAATAAATGGGTTCTCAGATCTCAGGATTTGTCATTCACTGCAGTGGTGAAATCCAATTTTTTTTACTACCGGTTCTGTGGGTGTGGCTTGGTGGGCGTGGTGTGCTTGGTGGGCGTGGCTTTGTGGGCATGGCAGGGGAAGGATACTGCAAAATCTCCATTCCCACCCCACTCCTGGGGCAAGGATATTGCAAAATCTCCATTCCCACTCTGGGGCCAGCTAGAGGTGGTATTTGCCAGTTCTCCAAACTGCTCAAAATTTCTGCTACCGGTTCTCCAGAACCTGTCAGCACCTGCTGGATTTCACCCCTGATTGACCGGCTATAGAGCTGTTGTTGTGCAACCTGTGGGCAGAAGACTTTCTCCATGGTGTTTTGGGGATATGTATATTTTTCCGTAGACTGATGTACTCAGATTCTTTAATTACATCTCCAGAACTTCCCAAGAATATCTTCACAGTCTTGAGATCAGGAGCATCCATGAGGAAGGGAAGGATTATCCAAACAACCAAAAATCTGGTCTCAACTATGTAGTTGCAGCTGCCAATTCTAATTCTAATTCTTGAGGATACCCTCACTCAGAAGTTGTATAACTTAAACCTTGAAAATAGTCAAGGTTGTTTTCAGGAATATTTATTTTACTTATGTTTCTGTTTCTGTCACAATAGCTATAAATTTGTGGGCACAAATTTCTGCGCACCTTCCGCCACGCCTTAAAGACCTTACTATTTCACCAGGCCGGTCTGGCCTAATTTTCCCCCTCTTTTATAAAAGATTTTTAAAATTTTAAATATCTTTTAGTATTTATATATTCAATTTTAAATTGGTTTTAAAAGTTTGGGGTTTTAAATTTGTCGGGGCCAAAATTATTTAATTTGATTTTATTCTATTTTTTAAATTTTGTATTGTATGTGTTTTTATTGTTTGGCTGTGCACCGCCCTGAGTCCTTCGGGAGTAGGGCGGTATAGAAATCTAATAAATAAAATAATAAATAAATCATGCAGGAATGATAAAAGTCCTTTTCCTTTCAAACAGGAAAATCTATTACACATTTCCCCTTTCTACCTTCCCTTTCTGCCAGTTTCTGTGGCTATTCTTTCTGATGTTTGTAAAATCTAAATCCTGGAAAATATAAAAAGGGCGAGAAATTGTTGGTATTGTTGGGCTGCAACTATTCACAGTCACTATCAAGAATAAAGGCAATCAACATAAAAACAAAATTATAAAAAGCAAGCAATTGAAACCCAAATTATATACTGTAGCTAGCACTTTGAATTCTGTTAGAAAACAGATAGGTATGCTATGAAGCTATGAATCCTGCCTTGAAACCAATCAGTAGCTAATGGAAGGAATTACATGTTCAAGGCTGTCAATAGTGTAACTACAATGTTCTGGAAAAAAAATCCTACTTGAGGCATGCAATACAGTCCAAACCAAATGTAAATTCAGCAAGTTTACCATGGCTTGATTAGGAAAAAATGTTGAATTGATTGCACTAGCATTTAGCTTATAAATATATTCCTAATCAATACCCAAACCTGAACATTTCAAATACATAATTGGTTCCCAGTCCACATGCAGCCTGAAAATCTTGCGTCTGAGTCTTTAGTCATATTGCCCACCAGTAAATGCTATGTCTCCATTTACTGAACCGCCTTTTGGCTGACAATCAACATTTTTATTTTGCTTGTATTTCAGTTGCAAAAGAAACAGCATTGGCTTTCATTCCTTTCATAGTAGGAATAAAACTGAACACCCAAATAGCAGCCAACATTCCCCAGTAGTTTTATTCCTTTGGTAAATAACTGGGGATTAGAAAGACCTTTGCAAGATACCAAAACCACGATGCACTATAGAACCAGGAACATGTGTTGAAATAGGTATCTGAGGATGTCCAGAACAGCCAGGATTCCTCTAGCAAAAAATGACTCAGAAGAGTATTGTAACCAATGAAATCGAAAACCATAATAGGACCAGCATAAAAAAATGGTCCAGCAAAGATCATCTGCTGGTCAGAGATCTCAAAAATATTATTTTCTTATAACCAGACTTCAAGCTCTATTGAAATGAAAAAGATTTTATAAATCCATATACATTATTTGGTTTTCTGGAAATTAAATATTCAAGCCTTGATATCACAAAAGGGAACAATTGTAATTTAGTAAGAATTAACCCTATAAAGATACAAATTTCTTTGTGTGCAATAGATGTGAGTGCTGTACTAAATTATTTTTTTCTTGGCATCCATAGACAGTTGCTTAAGGCTGGGAATCATGAAAGAGATATCTGGTGGAATCTAAACTTATACTTTCTATTTATATTTTACCTTCCATTCTTGAACTTAAAATCGGATATTTGTAAACCTACTTGCCATTTTAAATTTCTTCTAATGACTTTCTTTAGTAATTTAAATGGTGGCAACATTAGTAATCGATCAACAGTGCATTTCTGCCAGGAAACAATATATCTCTAAAGGCTTTCCTCAAACTTGATATCAGTTCTGACAATGGACATTCGTATGTTTATTGTGTAGCTTAAATGTTATATGTAACTAGATCAAACTGAGTTTATAATTAATGACTAAACAACCCATTGACCCCTTGGCTTATCATTTCAGAGAAATTTCCTTACTAGATTCCCCAATGCCTTCAACAATGGTGGAGCTCTCATGTACCTGAAAACTTTTTAATAATCTAGGGAGGTATTCTGTACTGTATCTGCCTTGAAACTAATTCACGATGACCAGTTAAACATCAGCATAGGAAATGTTTTATGACGTGTTGTATTATGTAAAATGCAAGATAATTTTTGTGTCATAAAATGTTTTATAAAATTTGCCTAATTTCAGTTCCACAGGAATCATGGATGCCAGATTTGTATGCATTCTTGTAAATTAGCTCCATTTGAAGTACCTTGATTCAAAATGTTTTGTCATATGACACACTATTTCATCCAATTAAAGGTTACAAACACAAGAGCTTTAGTAGTATATATATAACAGTCAGATATTGGTATTAATTTAGACTCTGTTTTATCATTAAATAGAATATTTAATTTAGAATCTGTTTTAACATCCTAGACTCAAATTTGGATTATTCCAGATTTTAATGGAACTCATTCAGTTTCTGGACCTGAAGCAAATGCCATGGTGAAAGAACATTCGTTTTGCAGTGCCTAGAATTAATCATGCTCAAATAAAATACAAAGCCCACAAAAAGTTTTTTCTTCTTCTGAGAAATATACTGTATATAATGGTTGATATTAGCTAAAAATGTCACAATTCATAAAACTAATACAATGTTTTTTAAGTTACATATATTTGTCTACCTTTTGCTCTAACATGACAGTATTTGATGAAATGTGTATGCAGTTATGAAAAAGTCTATATCAAATTAGGGAAAGGTGTATTGTGATAGCCTTTCCCAACTACAGTCAAGGATTGAGTCAGATGTAAAAGAGATTAAGTCATTGTTTTTCCCCAAAATAAATTAGTTTGTATGCCTGATGAGATAGCAAATATAGTTAACATAGTAGAGTGATAAATCATTCAGGGTAAGAACCAGATTAAAATGAGATAGAGCAAATAATAAAACTAAGGGATTCTCTCAGCACAAGGATTTGTGGGATCAGATTGCAGGGTTGAGGCCAGACGTATTGATCAATGAATCCAATATTCTTCCCTTCTCTCCTATGTACCATAGCATTTTATAACATTGATTTCTTTTTAAGCATTTGCTAAGGTGTTGCTGTTTGTAGCATGACAACCCACTGGGGAAACAAATCAGGAATCAAGGTTTGTGAAAGTCCAGAACTGAAATAAGAACTTTGGGTTCGGTTTGCTTCATCCCAGGTAAATAAAAATTTTGTCTAAATCATTAAGTTTACTTCATGATATAGACTACAGTCAAATCCTAATTTATAACCTATATACTATAAAGACAAACACAAAATCTTTGGTTAGGATTTGTGCTAAAGCAAAGTGATGGGGCATATATGTCCATATATATATGGAAGAAGCCTGGAAGAAGCCTGATGATTGATTGAATGAAAGAAAGGAGAAGAATCTGGACAACCCATTGAACTAAGCAGCTGTGCCAAGTCTTTAGACAAACACAATTCTTTAAATGCTTCAAGGAGGGTATGTCTGAAAAATTGATTAGTGAATTATGCATAATGTTATCAAATAATTATTTTCTCTCCTTTCTTATTTTTAGTACAAGTAGCCTATCAATTTAGCACAATCATCACCTTAAACTTTTGTAATTTTGACTGTTGTAGTTCTTCCCTGCCCCAAAGTGAAAATATGGTCCTCAAATGTAGGTGTGCCTATGGGTTCCCTTATGAGTAGACTAGCAAATTATTCCTTCTTCAGGACTTCCTGCCCCCTCATGTTGCTTCACAATGTTTAGAAGCTTTCTTCCCGCAAATCTTTTATCATCTGGTCTAGGAAATCAGGCTAATTAACAAAGCAATCAACAGCTCGCTTTGTGATTCCAGAGTTGATTTAGGAAGTAGGAAAAAGAGCAGAAAGGGAGGGACGGAGAGAACTCATCCACAATAAAGCTTCAAAGAGTGTTTTGATGAAAACGAGCTTCTTTCTCATTTGCAGCTGCAAAAAGAGCTGGCAAGTAAGGCACAGGCTCCCTGCCAGCACTAAACAAGAAGGCGGGGGAAGTTGAGAAAAACAAGGTAATGGTGGGGATTTCAGGGCAGGTGTCCCATTAGTCCTTTCCAAATGGTTACATCTGAGACATTATCTGCAAAAATGAGGCTGCCTTGTTCTGCTTCTGTGGGTTGGTTCTGTTTTTGAAGCTGAACTGGGAGAAAACATTCACAATAGCCAAACAGAGGGAAGAAGCTTCAAGTGAGTAAAGTCACCAGCCAGAAGGAAGAGCAAAAAAAATCTGCTGAGATTTCATACTCTAGAATTTTAAATCCAATTCACATGCTTTTTGGCAAAACCTCAAGTGACGTTTTCAGTATATACGTTTCTGTTTCTTTTTCTTTTTTTTCTTTTTCTTTTTCTTTTTCTTTTCCTTTCCTTTCCTTTTTTGCTGCTATCTCCTCCTCCATCATTTTACCTACAAATCTCTTTTACCAAGTACCTCTGCTGGGTTACAGATGGTAAAACATAAGTGATATTAGCATGGGGAAATCTAAGAGTATTATGCAACTCTGATGGCTTGAGGGCATTCCTTCTGCCTTGTTAACCTTTTATCCTTCTGAATTTTTCAACTTTGATTTTCACTTTTAACTTGCACATTTTAAACTTGTTTAATTTTGTTTTAATTGTACTTTTAGTCATGCTTTATATTGTTTTATAATGTTGTTTGTAAACTGATCAGAGTCATTTAGCTGAAATAGATGATGTAGAAATTTAAATAAATAAATAAATAAACAAATAATAGATAGATAGATAAATACATACATATACACATACAAACAGCTATAAATAGGATGCACAAAATGACAGCCATGTTTTTATCAACTAATTAATAGGGTGGTTTGGGGATATTTTTTCTCAGCTCTGTACAAGAAATTGTTGGCTGCCTGCTGAATTCTCTTTTTATATATTTATGTGCGTGTGTGTCTTAAAGGTCAAATTATCATTTGCAATACTTCATCCTTTATTCCCCACTTATCAGTTGTTCATTGTAAAGGTAAGCCTTGAATGATTCCTCCATTCCCTTAGAGGTTTGCATTCACAATGGGAATGCTGTCTGTTAGGGGACTAATACAAAGTGATCAGGGCTAAAACAAGAGGTATTTGATGGCAGAGCTTATTATGGATGGTAATAGTCTTTGCCACCTCTTTTCTCCTCCATGGAGGAGATTGTAGAGGAACAACAGATTACACCTTCTTTGGTATCTGAGTTTGTTTGTTTATTAGACTTGTTTGCTGCCCACCTCCCCTAGAGGCAACTCTAGGTGGCTTACAAATAGTCATTGAAACATGGAAACAATAGAAACTCAATAATAATAGTAAAAATTTATAATAAAAAAGATGAGAAGGAAGGGAGCATGATGCACATGAGGAAGGTGAGTCTTAATCCATTACCACCTCCAGTGTAATTCACTCCCATTGGGATTCCAGGCCAAATGGCAGAGCTGGCCTTTATGGAAGGTCAGGAGGATGCATGCAGATATTACCTCAAGGAGCAGGAGCCTCGAAAGGGCAGGAGCTGCAGCAGAAAAGGCTCTTTTCCTGGACTCACTAGTGAAATTTCTTGACTGACAGGGTTTAAAGCATGCTCCTCCTGTTGGCACCGGGGAGGGGGGTCAATCCCACTGGGGTGAGACAGTTCCTCAGTTACTCTCCCGCAGGTAGTTTTTGACATTAGTTCTTTATTGAAATAGTAGACACCTTTGTACCATCTTATTTATCAAGCTTAAACATGAACTGATTATTTGGGGTAAAAATAAATTTCAGGGGTAGAATCATCTTAATTTATCTTTGGGAAGAAGTGACCTCAGGAAATAAAAATAACTAATTTAGGAGAAAAACAAAAGATGATGCATATTGTCAGACAATCTTTTTTTCCAATAATCCCACATGAATGAAAAATAGCATGTTAGAATAATGTTCAGGGATGAGATTTCATATGGCAGTGAAGAGGGGACAAGTGACATCTACATATCATGCTACCTCTGTACAAATAATCTATATGGCTTGTATAGCATTTGCATTATAATGTTATAATGTAATTTACATAAATCATGTAATTTATGTGATTACTTATAATGCATTTGACATTCTCATGGTTTCTGCCATATGCGTGTTCAGCTCCCTAATTTAGGAATGTAACAGAAGTAAATGTTTCACTCTCAATGGTCAATTCATATTTCTGTGATTAAGAATATATCCCCACCCATCATCAGGCAAACATTTCTCAACTTGTAAAGTATCACTTGTGTTTATGATTTTGTCAGCAAGTGGTAAGTTTTGCATAAGTGCCACTGGACCATGATTTACAGTACATTGTAGGAAAAGATTACTTTTTGTCACAATTAACTTCTGATGACTTAATGGAGATATCCATGCAGTTTCAGAAATTTATGCCATTGCCTTTTTCCAAGATATGCTTTTACTTTCCCTCTAGTTTATACCGCTGATATTTTCTGGTAATTTTCCATTCACATATTAATGAGATCCAATTTCTGCTTTGTGTGTGTGCTAGGACATGTCCCTGCAGTTTTCTTGGCAAGATTTTAGAAGTGGATTCACTTACCTTTTTTCTAGGACTGAGAGAATGACTGGTCCAAATTAACCAGCTGGTTTTGTATCTAAGTGGGGTTAAACTGCATAGTCTCCTAGTTTGTTAAGAGAAAAAATGTAATATAGACATGATATACATGATATATGAAAGAAAAGCCCAAAATTCTATGAAGCAAAGGTGTCCTTTCTAGTCATTGTTGTTAATGATCAAAAATATACTAGAAATTGGAAATAGTATAGTAAAAGTTGAATGAAAAACATAATTACCTGCTGAGTCAAACTAGCTCTCATTTAGTTTTGACTTAGACTATTGTATGCAACTAATTTTTAGAGTTTGCAAACTATGATTCATGGCCTCATGTGTTGTGCAAATCCAGTCACTTGCGCTTTATTCTTATTGTACAGTGAAACAAAAACTCTTTCTATGTCATATTTTGTTAGGTAAATTTCTGAGAAATTTGCTATTTTGGAATCCATACAACAGATTGGATTTCTGAGCTCCATTTAGTAGAAAGCCAGTTTTGGTGTGACGGTTAAGGCACCAGGCTAGAAGCTGGGAGATTGTAAATTCTAACCCAACCTTAGGCACAAAGCCAACTTGGTGACCTGGGGCCAGTCACACTCTTTCAGCCCTAGGAAACAGGCAATGCCAAGCCAAGAAAACTTGCCAAGAAAATTGTATTGACTTTTCCAGGCAGTTGCCAAGAGTCAACACTGACTCAAAAATGTATACACACATTCATCTGAAAGCCCTACTAAGCAGGTATATACAAAAGTATGAAGGCTATTGCTTAACGCATTGTAAGCCGCCCTGAGTCTACGGAGAAGGGCGGCATATAAATTGAACCTATAAATAAATAAATAAATAAATAAATGGCATTTTCTTTCTGTTTGGTACGAAGGAAACAATGTTCAGAATTATAAAAATCTGGCTACCATCTAAGCATCATCACTTTCTTTAAATCTCAGATGAGTGTCAGGTTAGTTGTACTTCTTTACTCCCTTCTATCCATCTCAGCCCAACCAATTAAAGTAGCAAGTGGTATATTGCTTATTAGGCAGTCTTTAGGCATGAAAGTAATGTGTTACAAAGAAAAGGTAGCAGGGGATATTCTGTGATTCAGAGTTGGTGAACTAAAATGGAAGTGATGAAAGAATAGTTGACTTCCTTCTATAATAATAGGTTTTAGGATCCAGATGTTATAAAGTGAAAGAAACTGCTTTATTTCTGACTGCACAGTTTCTTGGTGGGGTTCCTTATAACCACAAAAAGGAGAAGAGGTAAAAGTCAGCTTAAACTATACTGCAAAGTTTTTATCCCCTGAGAACATTCAGACAGAAGTTAAAATGTGCAAGATCCCATGTCTACAGGAGCTGCCAGGGAGCTCACAGTGGTTTTCTTTTAGGAACTGAAACTGCTGTTCTTTGATCACAGTAAAAGAGCAGTTTCAGTATCTGAAATGATTTTCAGCTGTTTATCCACAGCCAGAGATATGACTAACATTTTTAAAGTTACAAATCAAGCTGAAAAAAGAAAATAATTCAAAATTAAAGACCAATGGAGCATTTTTTAAAAGGTTGATTTCTTTGTGATTTTTCCTAGTTATTAATATCAAGTAAATATATTTGTCAGTTCTATAACTTTTCAGAATCTAACAGGTAATATTAATCATATTGTAGGAAATTAGCAGAATGAAATGAACTAGTAAAATGAAATATTCTAGGAAATATTAAAAAGGCAGAATATTATACCTCCCTGGATGAGAAAAGAAGATACATGTTCTTGGAAAGCAGTCCTTTGATAATAGCTCCAGAAAGACTGGACCATCCTATCTACAGGACAAAAGGCTGGGCCAGCTTATCTACAACACAAAAGACCTTCACCCTCAGGACATAATACGATTAGCCCTCTACCCATCTCACCACACGGCACCTGGGAAGATTACATCACCCAGCAAGATTCAACCAAGCCTGGGACTCAAGACAACCTACAAAGTTGCCTCTGCATGGATCCATGGGAGTCTGACAACCAATCAGAATACATTTCTTTCACAGGAACAGGAAGCAAGTTCAAAGCCCAAAAGAGGGTATAAATATATCTCACTCCCCACTCAATGTAGCCAGCTACCCAGGAAGTCAAACCATGTGGTCCTGCCCACCATTAAACCATCTTTCCAAACAGCTTCCATGTTTCCAGTGTCTTTCTCCCCACTTGGAACTGAACCCAGATGGACATTTCTTCCAACAATATATTGGATATATGATCCTGGAAACTATTGAATAAAGTTTTATTTCTTTACTAAGTCTTTTTCTTTCTTCCTTCCTTTCTCTCTCTCTCCTTCTTTGTAAAAACAAGATTTTATTAGTTTCAGGAATTTTAGATTATTTCCAGATTAAGTGGCAGCTACAGCTATTTTGAAAGTCAGACTTTTTTCCACCATCAAATAATCATGTCAAAGTGGTCTACCAGATTATTTTTTATACTTATGATGAATTTGCACCTGAACCGTTTTAGCTTATGTAGGGTATAATCCATAAAAGATCATACTCTTTTGCCTATTCACTTTTTCGTACTATTATTATTCTTGATATATTAGCAGTGGGTATGGGTTCTGCTTGCTCATGAACGGTGCTTTAAATGTCTGTATTCATTTCTTCCATGTGTGTACATCAGGTTTTGTGTGGTTTGGTTGTGTTTCTCTTCTGTTTGTACATTTGGTAAATTCAGTTGTCGATGCATAATATGTGGTGGCCCTAAGCTTCATTCATCATGGGCTAATGCTTATTCACTGAAATGAATTAAGCCTGGACAGAGGCAAAGCATGACAGATTTTACCCAGTTAATTTATCTGGATTGAACTATTCTAACTCTATACACTTCACAGCTGGATGATCAGTGGCCAGCAGTCAGTCAGCTAATCTTCAAATCATTAATTAGCAGGATAAACCTCTTATTACAGAGCTCATTATGGGTGAAATTCTTCCCCTCTGCAATACTTAAGTACCTCTTGTGCATTATATTAAGGTCTTAATCACTTCTCATTTGGTGCTGTTTCTCTGCATGGGCTGAATTTCTTAGTATATAATTTATAAAGCCTCTACAATCTAAGCAAAAGATGGATACAAATATATATTACAGGTAATTTATTATGTTATTATGCCTGTCATCAGCTTATTGGTAAAGATTTTCAAAGTTCAGAAATTCAGAAATGCTTGAGGCAACCTGTAGGCTATGCAAGTTTTAGGCAATCATAATTCTTGTGGTTCAATTGAGCTAATGATGACATCCCTGGTGTCTTTCTTGATATAAATTAACTTCTGTAACACTGGAATGTGTTCAATAGTATAATATTACATTTGAGAAGTGCATAGGGTTCATTTTGATATTAAGCACTTTTCATTGAAGTGTGTGTGTATGTATGTATGTGTATATATATATATGCATATTCTTTCTAGCCAGGTTTTACCTACGTAAACTAAGTTGTTCTGCAGCCCTGGTTCTGTGAAATCTCATTCACAAGCTTCTGGGCTTTTTTTCTGTTGACAAACTGCAACTCTGTGTTGCTCTCTGGTTGCAGTTTGTCAACAAAAAAAGCCCAGAAGCTTGTGAATGAGATTTCACAGAACCAGGGCTGCAGAACAACTTAGTTTACGTAGGTAAAACCTGGCTAGAAAGAATATGCACATAAAAGCCTACGAAAAAGAAAAAGACACACACACACACATATATATATATATACCAGAAATACCTACCACACATTTATTTAGATTCTAAATATCATTTTGAGATTCATGTGATGTTTTCTGTTTGGAGAAACCATCTGGCAATTTTTTGAAGAAAGGCAAGAATAACTAGAAAATCCTTCAGGCTTATACAGGATATCCCTAAGCTGTCAGTCAGTCACTTTTGTCATTTTTTTCCTAAGGCAAGATGAATTTGGGAATCCCATTTCAGATAAATATCTATCAACAGAGAAATAACAAGAGACTGGGTGAATGTTGTGACAGATCTGAAAACTGTTACAGGAAATGCTTTCCAGCAGAAATAATTTAAAGAACAATTATTTACAAACAGGATGTCAGCCTTGGAAGCCATATTAAGCCGGAAGCTTCAATGCTGCCATCTCCTCATGTGTGGGAAAATAGGAGGGGGGAGTTAGGAGAGGGGAGTTAGTAGACATAATAACAGTTTTTCCTATCGGTCAAGGACAGGGCGGTCCAGCATCTGGAGGAGGAGTGGTTAAGGGCTGGGCCGAGGTGAAACCAACGGTGACTGGAGCATGTGACTGAAAGGGGAGAAAGGGTTTGGTTTTGGGAGCTTTGTATTAGTGAAGGAAAGCCCGGGTTTTTCAGATTCGGGATTTCCCAGATGTGCCAGTTTACCTATTGCTAGTAAAGAGAACTTTGGAAAATGCCTGCTTCCCCGTCTTTACTGGGAGTCGGGGGTTTTCTGGAACGCTGACATTGGAATTGTTTTTGATTAACTCAAATCAATATGGTCTTGAGTTAAAGGAAAGACCTGTGAATATAAGGCATGTTGTTTCAATGGTGACTAGGACAAAATTATTCCTCCTTGCCTACAGATTTGGGACTTCCCAGCAGTTCAGAAAAAAATCTTTGAGGCCATTGGAATTGCTGGAGAAGAGTGAAATCATGAACATAATTTTTCCATTTTTATCAAGAGTACTCTTACTGTGAATTCAGGTTTTCTCATAAAGAACTTCAATCTTTGTATGCACGTATGGAAATATTCATGTATCTATCACTTATCTAACTACAATATCTATCTACAATATCTTTCTGCAGTATCTCTCTACCTATCCAGCCAGCCATCGTTGAACTGACTAAACTAATTAGCACATGTCCTGAGTAAGGAGGAGAATGATGGGGAAACAACAATGGTTCTGAGTAAGGCTTGCTCAAAATATCTATCGCTATAGGATGTGGGCACAGTTTCAGTAAATTCTGTACTATACTTATGTTCATACAAACAGATTTGTTTTCTGCTTGTGTAATCAAGTATACAAGCTTGTCGAAGTTATCATTTGTAGTTCTTCCCAGCTTTATAGGAGAACCCATCTTCGTCCAGATCCAAATAAACATGTGACTCAGAGAGAGTTTGACTTTGCCTCTTTCTTCATGCTAGACCAGATCTAGTATTTCTGCTTTATAGAAACAAACAATTTCATTAATAGAAACTGTTTTCTGTATCCCACTTAACTATGAAATCATTTGAGGTTGTTCTTGAACCCTGCTGATCATAAAAGTAGATGTATTATAAGGGATATTTACAGATAATTTAATTTCGTTTTAATGTATTTTAATATTTGTATTGTGTGTTTTTAATTTTGGCTGTTCACCGCCCCGAGTCCTTCGGGAGAGGGGGCGGTATAAAAATTTAATAAATAAAATAAATAAATAAAATAAATATTGTTGCTAATTCTGTAAATATTGCTTTTTTTAAATTGGAACAATTGTTATTGTTCTTACAATGCTCTTAATAATCGAGATATTGTTGAACATGAATTAATACATATATAACTCTGATAACCTCATCCCCTCCCCAAATAGGGTAAAAATTTTCCCTTTATCTTTTTTTTCATAATTGGCTAAATAGTCTGCATTTGTTTGTACATGTGATGTATTTTTTTAATAAAGATATTACATACTGCACAATACAGAATCATAATTGTCTACTTATATTAGAGCTGCTCTTGTTTATTTCTGGACAATAACTATCTCCCATTAATTGAAATGATCCCATAAGTGTACCTTAAAACATAAAATAAACATAAACATGGAGCAAGCAATTCAAACTCATTATTCCTGATAATGAGGATAATTCAAAACAAACAAACTTTTCTGAAATAATGTTACACTGAATTATGGAAAATAATAATCCCACTTTCAAATGTCGTTCTGTTAAATAAAGAAATATTATGCACAAAAATTGCTTTTTGTTATCTTTTATTATTTTATTTTACTTAACTTTTGAGCAGTTTAGAAATTTAATGTATGCTTAGGGTTGAAAAGACAAATGTGTCACAGGAAAAGACTTCCTAGATATGATTGTGGTAAATTGGTCATTTGTCCTTCTCTACATGTTTCTTCTAACTAGATTCACTTCTCTTATTTGAAGAAAGTTAACAAAAATGCCAGTATCTATGGAGACTAAGGGAGATTTCTTTGAAAGAAATATGGAAAAATTGGTTGCCAAGCAAAAAAAGATGAAGCATTATTTAAGTCCTCAAAATCAGGATGATATTTGAAGGAGTTCAGGCAAATGCCTCCCTAATTCACTGCGATACAGGTTCTGTAGTTATTACAATCTACTTATTAGAAGTAGAATTTTAGTCTTCTGGTGGAGTTGATTTTCTGGTCTGGTCTATTTGTTGAGCTGACATTATCATTTTTAAAAAGAACCCATTGTCTTCTACATGTTGCAGTGAGCAACATTTTGTATCACTGAAAACTTCAGACTTTTATTCTGGATTGCAATTTGTTATGTTCACTCTTATCTGATGCCCAGAGTAGTAGAGAAAGAGAAGGTAAGATAAATAGTAAGCAGGGACATATGAATTATTAAAATGCTGTCTGCTTCTATGTTCATATTCACAGGCTACTTTTCTTTAGAACCTTCACCATTAATAGAAGAATGTCACAAGAAAGTACAGGAAGTCCTCAACTTAGGACCACAATTAAGTCCAAAATTTATGTTCCTAAGTGAGAAATTTAAGTGAGTTTTGTCTCATTTTAGGACTTTTCTTGCCATATCTGTTAAGGGAATCACTGTAGTTGTTAAATTAGTAACACAGTTGTTAAGTGAATTTGGTGTCCTCGTTGACATTGCTTTTCAGACGTTTGCAAAAGGTGATCACATGACCCCAGGATGCTGCAACCATCATAAATGTGAGTCAGTTGTCAAGCATCCGAATGTAAATTATGTGACCATGGGGATACTGTAATGGTCATAAGTGTAAAAAATGGTCATAATCACTTTCTTCAGTGCCATTGTAATTTTGAACAGTCACTAAGCAAACTGTTGTAAGTCAAGGACTACCTGTATGCTGGAAGAAAAAAGTTCTGCTCTTCCAACCACTATTTTAGTCTGGCAATAGGTTCTGTCCACTTTGAGAATTGGGGTGGGGGGGGGCATGAAGAATCAGAGAATCTGCAGTGATGGTGCCTTTAACTGGCAACAGAAGACTCCTAGGTCAGTTTTATGATTCCACATAGGTATTAGTCTGGTAATTGGCACCGAAGTTATGCCCTGCTTATAATTTTACTTTTTCTTTCATTTTTATCTTTTAATTTAAATTGGTGGTTTTATTGGTTTTTATATATTTTGATTGTCTTATTGTGTATGAGCTCAGAATGAGCCTTGATAGTACAGTGGTTTAGTGCACCCTGTCATTAACACAGCTGCCTGCAATTTCTGCTGGTTCGAATCTCTCCAAGGCTCAAGGTTGACTCAGCCTTCCATCCTTTCTAAGGTAGGTGAAATAGGACCCAGTGTGTGGGGGCAATAAGCTGACTTTGTATAAAATATACAAAAGAATGAAGGCTATTGCTTAATGCATTGTAAGCCGCCCTGAGTCTCCGGAGAAGGGCGGCATATAAATCAAATAAAAAAAAAAAAAAAGAAACATGATGGGAGATGAGTGGCTATATACACCTAACTACAACTTCAAAAAAGCAAACTATGATCTCATAGACTCCGACCTCTCATCTCTTGATTGGCAAATTCTATTCTCTGGCTGTAACACTGCCGAAGACCATTATAACATTTTCTTGCTCAAAATCAATAGAGTTATTAAACTATATGCACCACTAATCACCAGCAAAACCAGGAAAAACAAATTACCCATATCAATAAGAAAGCTCCAATCCAAAAAAAAAATCCCTCTGGTGAAAAAACAAAACTGGCTATGTAGCTAACTTTAAAAGGTTCTACAAAAATATATGCCACCAAATAAAGACTGAAAGCACCAATTACTACACCAAACAAGAAGAGAACCTCTTGCGCACAAGATCCAACTGCACCTTCTATAATTTTGTAAACAACAAACTTAAAGACTCGAGATCCATCCCATCCCTAAAAGGACCTAACGGCAAAGAATGCAATGATGAAGCAGTTAAAGCAAACTTCTTCAATACATTCTTTGGCTCAGTCTTTGTAAGCAGCAATGGCTCATGCCCAACATTCCCTAGTTGTACCACAAATAACTACAACGATCTAACACAAATAGATTTCACAGAAGATAATATTGAAAAGGCACTACGCAGACTAAAACCATCTCTATCTATCAAACCTGATGGACTATGTGCATACTTCTTAAAAAAAAGCTTTCCACTGATATAACAGAACCCCTAAGCATAATCTTTGAAATATCCTTCAGGACCAGCTCCCTATCCAACCATGGTCACTAGCCATGGGCATCCCTATCTTCAAAAAAGGAAACCCCAGCTTAGCTAAAAATTATAGATCAATCTCTTTATGCTGCGTCACCTCAAAATCATGGAATCAATCATTAACCAATCCATTATCCTCCACCTAGAAACAAACAAACTACTCTCTAATAAACAATTTGGTTTCAGAAAAAAATTATCCTGTAATCTACAAGTTCTACACTGCAAAAATATATGGACTAAAAATCTCAATCAGGGCAAAGCAATAGATGCAATTTACATGGACTTCTGTAAAGCCTTTGATTCAGTGGTAATGACAAACTACTTCTAAAACTAAAATCCTATGGCATCTCCGGACCTCTACATAATTGGATAGCTGCGCTCCTGTCAAACAGACAACAAGTGGTCAAAATAGGGAGCACCCTATCAAATCCTGCACCTGTTAATAGCGGTGTCCCCGGAGGCAGCGTTCTAGGACCAACACTCTTTATACTATACATAAATGACCTTTGTGGTCATATTATAAGGAACTGGGTTCTCTTCACTGATGATGTAAAAATATTTAACACCATAGCAGACAATGATGCTACCCTTCAAAAAGACCTTGAATTTGTGTCAGAATGGTCAAACAATTGGCAACTCCAAACAAAACAACAAATGCTCTGTCTTAGACATTGGCAAAAAGAAGCAGAACACAAAATACAAGCTGAGTGGACATGACCTTGTAGATGACCCTCACTCTGTCAAGGACCTTGGAGTACTCATATCTAATGGTCTAAGTGCCAAAGCCCACTGTAACAACATTGCCAAAAAGGCATTGAGAGTTGTAAACCTAATCTTGTGTAGCTTCTTCTCCGGTAATATCACACTACTAACCAGAGCATACAAAACATTTGCTAGACCAATTCTCGAATACAGCTCATCTGTCTTGAACCCGCACTGCATATCGGACATTAATACAATCAAAAGTGTCCAGAAATATTTCCCAAGAAGAGTCCTCCACTCCTCTGCTTGCAACAAAATACCTTATTCCACTTGAAATTCTGGGCCTAGAAAACTTAGAACTACGCTGTCTTCGGTTTGACCTAAGCGTACCTCATAAAATTATCTGCTACAGTGTCCTACCTGTCAATGACTACTTCAGCTACAACCACAACAATATATGAGCACACAATGGATACAAACTTAAAGTGAACTGTTCCAAACTCGATTGCAGAAAATATGACTTCAGCAAACTTCAAAGTGGTCAATGCCTGGAATACACTACCTGACTCTGGTTTCATCCCCAAACCCCCAAAATTTTAACCTAAGACTGTCTACTGTTGACCTCACCCCATTCCTAAGAGGTCTGTAAGGGGCGTGCATAAGAGCACCAGCATGTCTACTGTACCTGTCCTAATGTTTCCTCTATTTGTATCTATTTTATGTATTCAATTCATGCTTATACTTACATATATTACCTAATATGTTCTTGACAAATAAATAAATAAATAAGATTAAATAAATAATCTCATCTTTTTCTGTTTTTTTTTCTTGGCACCATGGCAATAAAAGTACATGATGGGAGAGGAAAAATATGACCTGGTCCCTCCTTCCTTGCCCCTTACTCTCTAGTCATAAGGACCAGAGGAAACAGAAAGAAGCCTTATCTCCCTCTTTCAGTCAAAGTGTTGCTTCTTCTGATTTATTTCCCATCCAAGAAGGGGGTCCAAGAGACAGCTGTTCAGCTAAAAGCCCCCATTACTGGTCCTCCTTTCATTCTTCCATGGAATGTATCCCTCATTCCAAGATTTAGCTGGTCCCTCATTGTTTAGTCACTGGGGACTAGTATTTGTACCAAAGGGATGCTATTAGTAAAGTTGCTTGGAAGGAGAACTGGAGAAAACCTGAAGGAATTAAAAGAATAAGAATAAGAATAATTTTATTTCTATACCGCCCTTCTCCCGAAGGACTCAGGGCGGTGTACAGCCTATTAAAAGCACAAGACAAACATCAATTAAAATAATTTAAAATTATTAAATAATTCGGCTCAATTTAAAACCCCAGAAATTTAAAACACCCAATTTAAAATTATTATGTTGATAGCCCGGCCTGGCGGAACAACAGGGTCTTGAGTGCACAGCAAAATACCCGGAGGTTGGAGATCTTACGCACTTCCGGGAGAAGTGCATATTTTATCAGCTGAAAAGAGGCTTTTCCAGCTTTCTTTTTATTGAGAAAGGAAATCTGAAGAAGTGGGTTTTCATTCATCTTTGTGTGTGTGCGTGTATGCTGAAAAGATATTTCTGGTTTCCATCCCATGAGGTATGTCAATATTTGCATTCCAACTGTACCAAAAGAAGAAATAGTCTGTAAATGTGAAATGTTCAATCCCTCATACAGCCTTAGCTAAAATGGCCATGACCAGGGGTGGGCTGCTGCCCTTGTAACAACCGGTTCACCCAGAACTGAAAATGTGAGCGTGCGTGCGCTCACACTTCGCTCGCACGTGTGTCTTCTGCGCATGTGCGTGGCATCGAAAACCGGCGATTATATAGGTCGTGATAGCAACAGGGCGGGTGGGCAGGGCCAGCCCTGGTCGGAACTACTGGTTCACCTGAACTGGTCCGAACCGGCATCAGTCCACCACTGGCCATGACAATACAAAGCAGTTGTTACTTCCGCTCATATACATATTTACTGTGATATCTGTGTTAGCCTATCCATGAATGAAAAGTACTATGCAAAGTACTAATTAGCATAATTATGCAAATTCTGATAGTTGATGCAGCCTTAGGATATAAATAAAATTTTGGATACAGCTTTGCATTTGATGAAACTAAAACTGTTCTGTTCCTCTGGAGTTTCAAAATGGCCTAGTCCAGATGTAGGAAGCCTAATATACTACAGTATCATTCTTATGTTCAAAAATTCAGTGAAACACATAATATGTACTCCTAATGTGTACATGTAGAAATTTAAACTATTTGATGAGACATACCTATACTCAGTTATATTATTGATAATTACAAGTATAGACAAGCATAATTTCTTTGTCATGTTAGAATAATACATCTAACCAAGCAACAATAAAACAAATGTTTGCTCAGCAACCGGTAGTCAATTGTTTTTCGTTCTAGACAAGCTTAAAACACATTTCTGAGATCAATACAATATTATTTAGGGTAAAGTTCAGGATGAAATCCAACATGTAAACAAAACTAGACCTTGCCTTAAAGGAAGGTTGCAGAGAGATTTTACTGAGAAAAGATTGATGCACAGGACCAATAAAGATTAAATAATATTAACATGTTTTAGTTACCAATAGCAAGGTTGAAGGTCAGAAACTAGTAAACCAAATGCAATCTTATATTCAGGTAGCATAAAGGATAGTATAAATAATGGTGTATATCTGTGAAAGTAGAAGATAAGGGTTGGCAAGAGAAGGAGGATTTGCAACATCTTTGGTTTGGAGAAAATATTTTTTGTATGGAATCTAAGCTTCTTTTTTGTGCAAGTGGAGAGGGGAGAATTAGTTAATTTTTTTAAAATACATTCCTAGGGACCCATATTATAATGTTGGTTGCAGAATAATTCAGTATCCAAAAAACTATAAGCTTTGCAAAGTTCTGATAACCTTTTATAAGTCTATGGAGATTCTCAGTCATCCAGGTTCTCCCAAAGGTGATTTTTCAGGACGCAACTGGACTTGTTTTTTCTTCGAAGGCATTTTGCTTCTCATCCAAGAAGCTTCTTCAGCTTCAGAATAATAGAGTTGGAAGGGACCTTGGAGGTCTTCTAGTCCAACCCCCTGCTTAGGCAGGAAACCCTATGCCATTTCAGACAAATGGTTATCCAATCTTTAAAAACTTCCAGTGTTGGAGCATTTACAACTTCTGGAGGCAAGTTGTTCCACTGATTAATTATTTTAACTGTTGGGAAATTTCTCCTTAGTTCTACGTTGTTTCTCTCCTTGATTAGTTTCCACCCACTGCTTCTTGTCCTGCCCTCAGGTGCTTTGGAGAATAGCTTGACTCCCTCTTTGTAGCAACCCCTGAGATATTGGAACACTGCTATCATGTCACCCCTAGTCCTTCTTTTCATAAAACTAGACATACCCAATTCCAGCAACCTTTCTTTAGCCTCCAGTCCCCTAATCAACTTTGTTGCAACTTTGTTGCAACTTTATTGCAACAAAGTTGCTTTGACTGGATGGTGATGGATGGAAGGATTTATATTCCTTGCAGATAGCTGGTCATTTGTATTCTTTTAGTGAGGCGTTGATGCCACCATAAAAGAATGCAAATGACCAGCTGTCTGCAAGGAATATACCATATTTTTCAGAGTATAAGACGCTCCAGACTATAAGATGCACCTATCTTTTTTGGGGAGGAAAACAAGAAAAAAAAATCTGCTTCTGCCTCCCAGCAATTTGCCTCACTGCAGCAAACAGCAAACAGCCTGCTTCATTTTCGTTTTCAGCACAGCCTGATTAGCACAAGAAAAAAAATCTGCCTCCCATCAATTTACCTCTTTGCTGCAAACAGCGGAGGCCCATGCAGCAATAGGCAATGGCAATCCCTGCAGCCTGAAACAGTTGAGAGTTGGGAGGCCAAGCCAACCGACAATCAACTGCTTGTGCTAATCAGGCTATGCTGAAGCTGAAACAGGCTGTTTGCAGTTTGCTGCTTGCTGCAAGGAGGTAATTTGCTGGGAGGCAGAAGCCAAAGGGTGGGGGCCAGCAGGTGGGTAGGGCTATATTAGGTGTATAAGACGCACCCAATTTTTCACCCTCTTTTAGGGGGGGGGGGAAGTGTGTCTTATACTCTAAAAATATGGTAAAGCCTTTGATTCCCCACCATCCAGTCAGAGCTGAAGAAGCTTCTTGGATGAGAAGCGAAACATCTTCAAAGAAAAAACAAGAAAGTCCAGTTGCCTCCTGAAAAAGCATCTTTGGGATACCTTTTACAACTTTTTACACCAGGATTGAGAAGTTTATGTCGTATGGATTTGGTTAAAGATGAAATAATATCTATTGGTAACCTTATATAGGGGATAAAGTGTTTCTAAATTTGTTTATACTTGTGATTAAGGTTAAAAGTCACTCCTTTATGCAATTCTTTTTTTCCCCTGTTTTCTTTTTTCTTACACAATTTATTCCTTTTTCTATTTTTTCTAAGTTTAGTTTGTATTAGTTTTTACTATTGTAATTATTTTTTAATAAGAATATATTTAAAAAGAGAAAGAAACTATAAACATAAGCATTATTTTGTTGTAGTTTTGCAAGCATGTTGGAGTTTAATGAATATAGCTGTTTTATTTAATTGTTTGTTAGCTATTTGATACAGAGGTTGCATAAATCACAGACTCCCATTACATTATGTAGATCCCTCATCTACATCAGCTTGGAGCTTGGGTTGTTCTAAGATTTAGCATACCTAACTTTTCATGGATAGTACACCATTTTTTAAAAAGAAATAGTTGTAGAAACCACAGACATATAAATTAGTTACACCATTACTTTACATATATTTCTTTATGTCAACTAAGTGTTTAGTTGGTCGATATCAGGCCTACAAAAAAAATTAGGCCATGGCCATGTAGATCTCCAAGTGTTATTACCAAGACAAAAATGTCAGCTATTTTTCATTTATTTAATTACATTTTTATTTAAATAAAATGTAACTCATTCATACAGTTAAATCACGCTTACTTTTTTGTCTTCTCATGACTGTTTTTTTTCAGAATAATCTTTCCAACATAACATTTAAAGGCAAAGAGCAGCTGTCAACCAAATAAAATTTGGTTCCTTGCCTTATAGTGAGACATCAATAGATGTTAATATAATCAAATGTTAGTATTTCATAAATTCAAGTATTTGTTTAAAAATTATTCCTTTTAGCTAAAAAGCAATTCATATTTCTCAGAATTCCTCATTTCAATTATGTTTACAAAACAGCATGTATCATCTGCATTTAATTCTTGTTACTTTTTAATAATAAGCTAAGCATGAATTCATTACTCTCTCACTGTTATATCCTTAAAAACACTTGTATGAGATCAGTTTGCCCTGACAATTTAAGTTTTTTGTAAACTTTTAACTATGCATTAATTCAAATCTTTGTACATCCCCCTCTCCCTTCATTGGCTGATTTTAGCTGGCTTCACTGTGTTTTGTTCTTGACATGTCAAGAAGCTTTTCACCCCCCAAGCTGAGCCACAAATTCCAATCTAAATCAGTAGGACTCAGAAACATCTAATGATGAAAATGAGCGTATTTACATGTGACAGCTCTGAGTCAAGATGACATTGCTTATCTTAGGAGTGTAAAATACAAATGTAGTTATGCCAAAGGTTCTTGACAGTTTAATGCTTATACATTATGAAAGATAGAGTTATGGTGGTGCAATGGTTAGAATGCAGTATTGCAGGCTAACTTTACTCTCTACCAGGAATTTGATTCTGACTGGCTCAAAATTGACTCAGCCTTCCATCCTCTTGAAGTTAGTAAAATGAGGACCCAGATTGTTGGGGGCAATATGCAGGCTCTGTAAACTGCTTAGAGAGGGATGTAAAGCACTATGAAGTCATGCACAGTAGTGCACTATGAAGCACTATGAATAGCTATTGCTATTGTTATTGGTTCCATTACCGAACCAATATTATTCTAGAATTAGGATTTGTTTCTTCTAATAATTGTCAAAGCCAGTTCCAGCTCAGAAAAGTTTAAAGAGGAGGAGACTTCTTCAACCTGTCTCCAGCTGATTTGGTTACGGGGGATTTAGAGAAGCTGGAAGCAGCAGAGCACAATGATCAAGGATTTTATCCCAGCCCTAAGACATGTAAGACTGAGCAAAGAGGCAAGAAAGGTTTTCCCATCAGTGTTTGGACCCAGCGTGAGCTTTATTTTAAACTTACCACTAACAAACAGTTCCTCATTGAGTACAATAATTCTGTTTATTGGAAACTCTGTCAAGTTATACCCTGAACTTTTGTCTGTTGTCACTTCTGAACCACCACTCCTGCCTATCAGAATTTGGTTTTTTGGAAAACAGACTGCTTACTTATGATGTTGAACCCTTTGCATGGTACCCCAAATTACGAACGTTCCCTTAGTGAACATTTAAAGTTATGCAATAAGTGCCCCCTAAAGTCTAATTAAAATAATATTCAGATCAATACATGCCTCTAAGCAATGTTTTTATAATCCAAATCTAGACTACTTATGATTTTACAGGTGATCCCAAGTTATGAACTTTCCCTTAGTGAACGTTCAAAGTGCTCCCTAGTGCTTACAAACAAGTTCTGAAACTATGAATGTTGCAGCACCACGGCAGCCTTTATGAATGACTGCAGAGGCTCTGCAACATTTGCCCAATCCCTCCCTGCGCCAGGTCTTCATAGGCACTAGGCCTGTGGATACTCATCTTGCAAAGATCTAGAGAGTCTTCACATTCTTGGCATGTTTTGGGGCTTCAGGCCTTTGGTGAGTATACAGAAAATGGAGGCCTAAAGTACCTCAAGGACCCACAAGATCAGTAGCACGAGATCTCACGCTATTGATCTCTCATGATCTCACAGTACTTTGTTATGTCCTGACAGTCAGCGCATGCGTAATTGCAGCTGCCAGCAGAGGGCGCTAACTTGGCGGGAAAGTATGAGGGCGCTGATTGGGTTAGACACTGACAGCTCGCATATATAAGAGCTGTCAGCTTATGAGGGTTTTGCTCGCTCCCACCATTCATGCAGTTAGCTGTTCACGTTACTCTGTTGTTAAAGTAATAATTAAAGGACATTGTTACTGTTAACTATTCTGCCTCGATTTCTGCCTGCCCATGTCAGTATAAAGCACTGGCGACGAGAATGGGATTGTGAGGCAGCAAATCGAGCATCGAAGCTTCAACTGTCAGTGAACTGAGGGACTATTCGAAGCGCTGAGGAAGTACCTCAGGCTGCTGTCCAAATACCATGGCTACCCTAACGATGTTCACGCCCTTCAATCAGACGCAAGAGACATGGGACTCTTTCTTAGACAGGTTTGACTGTTTCCTAGCAGCTAATGATTATAAGGATATACCGGGCGAAAGGAAGCAAGCTGTTTTCCTCAGCGTCTGTGGGCATGAGATGTTTGAGACTGCATGAGCGCTTTTAGCCCCACTGAGGGTCCAAGACGTGCCATGGGACACATTGATGGCCAAATTAAAAGGGCACTATGCCCCCTTACCTTCCTGTGTCGCCCGGTGCTATGCTTTCTGACATAGATATCAGGCTGAGGGAGAGACAATTACCCAATACATGGCTGTGCTAAGGACAGCTGCCCTGTATTGTGAATTCCAGGACTTGGATAACCTCCTGCTTGACCAACTAATATGTGGGGTGTGGGACCTTCATTTACAACGGTGTCTGTTGGCCAGAATGGATGCCACCCTGTAGTGGACCATCGACGAGGCCTGCGCTTCCGAGCTGTCAGACAAGTCCTCATCTGAAATGCAAAGGGCCCCTAACCCCACAGCGGCAAGGGAGGCTGCAGCTGTGCACCATGATGATGTGGACTCTGAGCTGTCATCGGAGGATGATGGGGTTAGCCGGGTAAAGGCAGTGCCAAAGAAGGTGCGAGACTCTGAGAAATTGAAGGCGCAGGGTTTGTGTGCCAGTTGTGGGGGGAACCATAACCGGTCTGCCTGCAGATTCCAAAGTGTGGAATGTAGGCGTTGTGGCAGGAAGGGCCACATAGCCAAAGTCTGCCGTGCTAGCCAACCTTTGGCAGCCAATCCTAATAGGCCATCATCCCGGGAGTTCCAACCTCAAGGTAGACAAGGGTCTAAGAGAAGAGAGTGTTTTACCATCTACCAATCTGACACACACCAATCTGAGGCAGTCGTTGGCCAGGCCAGCGGAGAAGTAAAAAAGAAAATCTTTCTCACTGTACTAATTGAGGGCATTCCGTGTACAATGGAAATAGACACTGGATCCTCAATGTCCATAGTGTCTTGGAGCACAATTAAGCGCCTTCTGCCCAAAATGTCAAAAAAGAGTTTAGCACCATGTGGCATTAGGTTGCTGGACTATCAAGGTAAAGCCATTCCAACCCTGGGTTGTGGAAGCTTCAGAGTGCGATATAACAACTTCAGCGGCCGCCTGAAAGTAATCATTGTAAGCGGGTACCTACCAAATCTCCTAGGGTTGGATTGGTTTGATGCCCTGGGTCTAGCAGTAACTGGGGTTCATAGAAATGGCGAGGATAAATTTGCTTCATTATTAGACGAATTTGCTGACGTATTCAGCGAGGGGCTGGGCACTTACGTAGGCACACCTGTCTCTTTTAATCTGGACCCTGGTGTCACCCCTATAAGGCTCAAACCTTGGAGAGTCCCCTTAGCGCTACGGCCTAGGTCGACCAAGAACTGGACAAGTTAATTAGCCAAGGGGTCCTTGAGCCTGTGGACCCCGCAAAGTGGAGACATCTATCGTCATTGCCATTAAACCAAACGGGTCTTTCCGAATTTGCACCGACTACAAGGCGACATTAAATAAGGCGTTGCAGTCAAATCCTTACCCTGTACCTGTGGTGCAGCACTTGCTGCATTCTTTGGGCTGTGGTGCAGTATTCGCCAAGTTGGACATGGCACCAGCCTATCAGCAACTTCGGGTGGACAGTGCCTCTGCAGAGGCCCAAACAATTGTTACTCACCGGGGCGCCTTTAAGTGCAACCGCCTGCAGTTCGGGGTGTGTGTGGCCCCTGGCATTTTTCAAAGTTTAGTAGAGAGGCTGTTACAGGGTCTGCTGGAGGTGATACCCTATTTTGACGATGTATTCATCTCAGCGAAAGATGACAATGAGCTTATGGCCCGTTTGCGGAAGATCCTTCTGCGATTCCAGTGCGCTGGCCTTAAACTGAAGCGTGATAAATGTCAACTGGGCGCATCGCAGGTTGAATTTTTAAGCTACCAAATTGATGCTGCCGGAATTTACCTGACCCTGGCGTAAGTATGAGCCATTATGGAGGCCCCCCCTCCTAGGAACAAGCCTGAATTACAAGCCTTCTTGGGCCTTTTAAATTTTTACAACATATTCCTTCTGCATAAAGCCACCCTCGCAGAGCCGCTCCATTGTTTACTTAAGACTCAGACACCGTGGTGCTGGGGCTGCCAGGAGGCTGTCTCTTTTGCTGCTGTTAAGGACTTATTAACTTCGTCTAATCTCTTGGTCCAGTATGACAGCTGTTTGCCTGTGTCCCTTGCCTGTAATGCTTCCCCGTACGGGGTCGGGGCTGTGCTCAGTCACCTCCTGCCTAATGGGACTGAGGCCCCCATTGCGTATTTTTCTCGCACACTCTCTCCAACCGAACGTTGGTATAGCCAGATCGATAAGGAGGCCCTGGCTTTGGTGGCCAGCGTTAAACGTTTTCATCACTATGTGTATGACCGTCCTTTTGACCTCGTCACAGACCATAAGCCTCTCCTTGGCATTCTAGCCAGGGATAAACAGACCCCACAGATCATGTCCCCTCACATGGCTCGTTGGGTCGAGTTCCTGGCCACCTACCATTATCGCCTTCTGCATCACCCGGGTAAGGCTCTGGGGCACGTGGATGCTCTCAGTCGTTGCCCCCTTCCTTCTGAGGTGGATGACCCCGTGCCCGTCGCTGTTGTTCTGCTGATTGACGACCAGCATTTTCCTATCTCGGCTGCTCACGTCGCCAGGCTCACTGCGAAAGACAAACTCTTGGCGCAGGTCCTGGACTGGGTTCGTCTGGGGTGGCCTGTCGAATGAACTGCCCCTGAGTTCCAGCCTTTCAAAATTCGGCAGAATGAATTGTCTACACTTAAGGGGTGTTTGTTGTGGGATACACGGGTCATTATTCCACCTGACTTGCGCAGGCAGATTTTGTCTTCTTTGCATGAGGGTCACCCAGGTATTGCCCGCATGAAAGCTTTGGGGCGTAGTTATGTTTGGTGGCCTTGTTTAGACCATGACATCACTACTTGGGTGGAGGGGTGTTCCCAGTGTCAGGAGTCTAGAGCTTCCGTGCCTGCTGCCCCTCCCTGGGATTGGGATACCCCCCACAACCCCTGGTCCCGTCTGCATATCGATTTTGTGGGTCCAATGCAAGGGCGGACCTTTATGGTCGTGGTAGACTCGTACTCAAATTGGGTCGAGGTTGTGCCTATGTCTTCCACCACCGGGATGCTGTCGTCCGGGCTTTGCAGCTCCTTTTCTCAACCCATGGGCTGCCGGACATTATCGTTTCCGATAATGGCCCTCAATTCACATCTACCACCTTCCAGGTTTTCTTAGCGGGGCACGGCATTCGGCATGCCCTAGTGGCCCCGTTCCATCCGGCCAGCAATGGCCGGGCTGAGAGGGCCGTAAGATCGACTAAGGAGGCCCTCCGTAGGTTGGGGCCAGGGGATTGGCAGGCTAGAGTGGCCACTTACCTGTTAACACAACATTCAACCCCTTGCCCAGTCACCAATAAATCTCCGGCAGAACTACTTATGGGCCACCGGTTAAGGACAGATTTGGATCATCTGCATCCATCCTATGCCCCTGAACCTCCCTTAGACTCTGTGGGTGGGGTCCGAACCTTTAGCAAAGGGGATTCTGTCTACGCCAGGAATTATTGTGGAGACCCCAAATGGGTCCCGGGGACAGTTTCAGGGGTGACGGGGCCACGCTCTTATACCATTCTGTTGGCCGATGGCCGTACTTGGCAACGGCATGTGGATCAGCTGAGAGCTCGGCATCTGCCGGGTCCACAGGAGCGGAGCATTCCGGCAGCGCCTGTTCCTGCATGCCCACCTACAAGAATTGCTGCACCCGAGACCTTGTTGCTACTGCAACCAACGCACCCACCTGAGGGGGAGGAGCCAGTGGCACCAGATGAGTTTGAGGGCGACGGCTTCGCCCCTCCTTCGCGGTCCAGCACCGAACTTCCACAGCAGTTGGCCACACCTTCAGCAGGAACCAATCTCCGCCACTCGGGGAGGAGTCGGCGCCGCCCAGCGTACTTAGACGATTACATATGCGCCATGCCGGGGGAAAGGGGTGTTATGTCCTGACAGTCGGCGCATGTGTAATTGCAGCTGCCAGCAGAGGGCGCTAACTTGGCGGGAAAGTATGAGGGTGCTGATTGAGTTAGACACTGACAGCTCGCATATATAAGAGCTGTCAGCTTATGAGGGTTTTGCTCACTCATACCGTTCATGCAGTTAGCTGTTCACGTTACTCTGTTGTTAAAGTAATAATTAAAGGACATTGTTACTGTTAACTATTCTGCCTCGATTTCTGCCTGCCCATGTCAGTATAAAGCACTTTAGGTTTCTGTTCTCTACAAATGGAGGCCTGGATGAGAACTGCAGCAAAAGGCTTTGGAAATGGAGGGAACACCTGAAACATTGAAGCTTTCCCTCCATTTGCAAAGTGTTTTGCCATCTTTGCAAAAAGCCTTTGTTGTTGAGAATGGAGTCCAGTTGGGGCACATGCATCGCTCCGGAGCTCCATTTTTGCCAGGAAAGGCCTTTCCTCAAGGCCTCTTCCAGAGAGAACTGAGCCCCCAGAGGGAGTGCATGTCACTCTGGAGCTCTGTTCTTTTCGGCAAAGGCCTTGACAAAAACAGAGCTCCGGAGCGAGATGCACTTCCTCCAGGAGCTCCGTTCTCTTCAGCAGAGGCCTTGAGGAAAGACCTTTCCTGGTGAAAGTGGAGCTCCAGAGTGACATGTGCTCCCTCTGGGGGCTGTGTTCTCTTTGGAAAGGCCTCCTCAAGCCCTATGGAGTTCTTTGAAGTGGCGCCCCATAGGCACTTCATAGACACCTCGCAGGCACTTTTTGGCAAGAGACTGAAAGCTTCTGTGGGCCATGATCTCTTACGACTTCAGACACCCATCTGCTTTTGCAGAGAATGAGTGCCTGAAGTCTCATGAGATTAGGGCTTCCAGAAGCTTCTAGTCTGTGCACAAAAAGTTTTTGCACATCAATGGGAGGCTTGAACCATTCCAGAAGTGGCAGGCAGCCTCAATGAGTCAGAGAAGCTGAAAAGGGCGCATTCCTACTGTTCTACCTCTGCTCTCGCTGCTCGCCTGGAGCAGGCAAAGAAACAGAGAGACTGGAAAGGGGACAGATCTTCACAGGGTAAGTGACCTGGCATGACAGGATGGAGGTGGAGCAATTGTGGGGATCCCAGAGGAGGAAGAATGAGGTATGTCACGGGGTCAGGGTAAGTTTTGGGTAGTCTGGAGCAGATGACCTGTTTCATCACTACCGCCCCCCCCGGCCTTCCCCACACTGAGATACCACATGCACACTGAACAAGTTGCGCCTTCGATTAGCGAATGCATGAGTGAAAGGAGGGAGTGATCACGTTCAAGTTATGTAATTCACTTCTACGAATCCTTGGGTTACGAATGGAACGGGCAGGCTCCATTATATTCATAACTCGAGGACTACCTGTATCAGTTACTATTTTCTAAGAGATCAGATTCCTTATGCACAATATCCCTTAACCATGAGTATAGTTCTGGTTCACCTTATCAAGACCTTATTATCCAATGTTTTTTGTTCATTGTATCACAAAGTGATCAGTCTAACAAGCTGCATTATTCATGGTGGTATGAATTTCCACTTTCTCATTGACTCTTTTTGTCTCTCATTTTCCTTGGAGGAAAATGATAATTATACTCTTAGTCTTAGTACCCATGAATAAGCCACTGAGCTTTAACAGACCTCCTGGATCTCAAGGCTCTTGACTTGTTTGCATTGGTAGATATAGCAGATGCCTTGGTAGAGATAGAGTTATCTGTTCTAGTCATTATTATTTATTCTATTTATTGATGGAAAGGCAAAGACTGAACTGAAGTGAAAAAAGAAATTCAGAAATATGTCAAAACAAATTTTCTTCAAAACTATACAGACTGAGGCATCTGACACTATTACTTCCAGCTAAAGAACAAATCAGCCATGCCATTTCATGAAACTAGACTTAAGGGATTCTTAGTGTACATTAGTGGTACAAATGTACTAACAAAATGGTTTATATTTGTACATTGATTTGTTCAGTATTTACTATTTCCTTCACATGCTTTGACTTTTCTTTTAATCCAGTGTTTCCCAACCTGGGCAACTGAGTGAGGAAAAGATAAGGGAAAAAAATGATGTTAACTGAATTATGTAATTGTGAAAAAAGTAATCACTAATAGAATTTCAAACCTGTAATAAGGCAATGATAACAAGGTAACACAAGCATGGACATGCCAGGAGCAAAGTAAATCAGAATTTAAGATAAATTTATTTAATGATGATGAAAACATAATTGCTAAAATGTACAAACTTTTATTGAAATTTGAAATAGGAAGAATGGGTTAAATAATGCATCATAAAGTAGGCTAAGAATTTTGGTTATAAAAATTGGACCAATGTGAAAATATACGCCAAAAGGCTGAAATGTACATTGTATTATGATATCAAAAAGAATGTTTATATAATGATGTATCATGGGGGGGAGGTCCTCTGAAAAATGGTGTGCTGAATGAAGAATCTTTTTCTTCTGCTGACAAATGACTGGTTTTTTTCAACTGAAGCAGGCTTTTTAACAGCACACTTCCCAGTTTTGAGCAGGAGAAACTAGGAATGAACCAAGATGATGCTCAGATGATTGTGGACTTACCTGGGAAAAGGAATCTCTATGGTTGCAATGTTTGGTAGGAATGGCTGGAGAGTCAGGTCTCCATCTTTTCCTTTCAGCTGTTTGTTTGTACCACTTGGTTTTTGCTACACATTTTGAAGTTTCCTTTTTTATTTTGATTCTTATTTTTAAATGTTAATCAATTGGTTGAATGCTACCAGGGGTTTATTCTAACTCCTTGCTGGATTTTAATGTGATCTCTTTTGTAGGTTTTTTTTTTTTTTTTACTGTTTTATCCTGCTGTTATGAATCACTTTTGCTTTCTCTGTATGGAAATCAACAACAATTTCCTGGGTAGTGAAAATGATCTGATTTGATTTACATTTACATTGGATTTTCACTACAGGGATTTTTCATTCTGTTAATTTTTAAAAGCTCTGGTTTTTTTTTTGTTTTTTTTTTAACCTTTGATGGAAATTTCACTTTTTTCATCCATTTTTATTGTGGGAAATATTATCTCAATGTTCTCTTAGGTTGTTTTGTTATGGTACATCTAATTCCCCTGTCTTTGAGAGAAACTGTCAGGTCTCATATATCCCTATCGGGACACTGCCATTCTCGTGGAGAGGGCGCCTTGGATCTCTTTCACAACCTCTTTCCTGTTTCTGGCATCCTGTCACTTTGATGTACCTGCTTGGAAAAGGGAGGGGGGAATTGGGGCCATCTATTTTGTCTCAGCTCTGAAGGAACGGGCAAAGCGGTGCCTGACAACAACTTCTTATCAACTTTCTCGGCTCGAGTTCTCAGTACAACTTTGGGCCAGGATTTTGAGTGGGAACTTCAGATCCTGCCTTGCTTTCCTTGCTATCATTTTCCCTCAATAAAACTTTCCTTTTGAAATAATGCCTGTTTCAAGAGTTCTGCTTACTTGAGGAGAGAGGAGAGGCAAGTCCTTACAGAAACTGTTTATGCTTGGTTGTAAAACCCAGTTACAGGAGAGTCTTGGATTATATATAGAAAAAAGCAAAGAGTGCATCAATTTAAGGATAAAGTCCTTTGGGAATCCTTTGGGAAAACTGCTTTTCAACCTTTCAGTTTAAATTGAAAACTTAGCTTTAAAAGTTTGTTAAAATAACAACAGTTTTAAATCAACCGAAACATGAAACTCAGATACAAATAACAGCAGTTAAACCAGACTTACAACCAGATGGATTGGAGTCTAATTTATTGCTGGCAGATTTGAAGGAGTCTGGTCTGAAAACTGTAGGCTTGTTGGAAACGGCTGAAAGGGGCATGAATTCTAAAAACTAAAAATTGACACAACTGATGAGTGATGAATTGGACTTCCTTAAGAAGATTGATTGAAATTGGGGAATAGATATATTTAACTGGAAAATAATTGTTAAGAGATGTTGCATTTTAACATTTAGGAGGGTTTTTTGAACAATAAATGATGCAGTGATATCAACAACAGAGACTTAAGATTTGGGGGAATGAAATCCAATTGTTGGGAAAGATCCTGATAAAAATATTAAGGAAAAGCCTTATTACGAATGATCAATCAAGGATAATTGATGCTGGAAGATCAGAGCCAATGATTGTAATGGTTTATGGCAGATTAGAAGCCGTTGCAGACTTTCTGCAAGTGAAATACAATAGATTGCTAACAGACGTCTTTGAAATTTAACTTTTCAAAATTAAATTTCTATAATTTTTTTTTATATATAGTAGATAAATGTCAGATTAAATTGGTGGGGTAAACAGAATTGTAAAAAGTCATAAACTGTAGGCCTGTTTTGCAAGGACGGGAAACTATTATTCCTGAAATATATTTATCAATATTCAGCTAGGAAGAACAATCTATGTGCATGTTTGTTTGTTTTTATGCATATCTTTTCTTTTCTTTTTTTGGTCTTGTCTGGTTTTGCTTTGTTTTTGTATTTTTTATTCTCCCTTTTTGGAGTTTGTATTTTAATGTGCTAAATAATTTTTTTAAAAAATTATTATAACACAAAATGATGTATAATTGGTACACGATGCCAGAGAAATAATCTAGAATGTATAAAGGCACTTCATATGCATGTATGAAAACCTTAACATGTAGTTGTCCAGGACTTTAATTTCCATCATTTTTCCTGAAAATAACACAAAATACAGATAGCATAGAGAAACAAAATTTTATTTATTTATTTTATTTATTAAAATGCTGCAAATTACAGAATACCTTCTTCTAGAATAGAGAGAATTAAGGAAAGACTGTCTGGATTTTCTAGAAGATCTTTGAAATGAAAAAAAAAATAGTATTTTGAAGTAAAATGTACAATGTTACACATTTCAGTGTGAATGAATTTCAACAATCCTCAAAAAACATAAAATTATGACACAAAAAGCACTGTTTGTTCCATTTTTCAATTCTATGATTATTCAGAGACTACATTGCTGAAGATATATGAATATTTATTAAGTAAATATGAATTGTCGGAGGCATTGCATACTGTACATTTTGTGAAGAAACACAACATAACAAAACTGATATAAAAATGGGCGTGGCTAGCTGGTCATGTGACCGGGTGGGCATGGCTATCTGCATAGGGACTACTCAGAGGGCTGAAAAAAGTAATTTATGACAGGTCCTCGTACTTTTGACCGGTCTTCGCACTTATGACTGGTCATCATTTATGCCCATTGTAGCATTCTTAACAACCGTGTCACTCATTTCACAACTGCTTCTCTTCACCATGGTGACAAGATAGGGCAAAAACGTAAAATGTGAGGACAGTCGTAAGTTCGAGGTGCGAGAACTCTCCTCTTTTGCCCTAAATTTCCCATTGTTTGCAGTTTTGCACCTACCTTTTTTGGTGAGGAAAAAGAAAAAGAAATCTCTCTCTGCCTCATTTTGTCAGGTTGCAGCAAAGACCCTGCTTTACTTTCAGTTTCGCTTTTTCAGCATAGCTAGGGGAAAACAAATCTGCTTGAGCACTCTTTGCAGCAAGCAAAGAGCTTACAAAACAAGAGCTTGCAAAAGAGCCTGTGCAAAACAGCTGAGAGCAAATCAGCTGAGAGTTGGGAGGTGATCTAATCAACTTGTGCTAATTAACCGATGCTGAAGCTGAAGGGGCTGTTTTTTCTTGCTGTTTGCTTGCAAGGAGGTAAGTGATGAGAGGCACAGGCCAAAGGGTGGGGGCCACCCTCCTTGCCACTTAGCCCCCCCTGCCACCCCCCTTGCCTCTTACCACCCCCTAAGGCATTCCACCGCCCCCCAGGGGGCGGTACCACCCACTTTGGCAACCACTGGCTTAACTACTTAACTACTTAACAACCGGTTCTACCAAAGTAGAATCCCACCACTGGGTCTACCCATTTATTTTTGCAGGCGTTGGTCTACTCATTTGTTTTCTTTTAACACTGATCAGCTGTAGGGCGGCCCTTTGAAGCTCTGCGGCAGCTGCGAGGCCAATAAAATTATAAAAAAACCACCGAACCGTTTGTTAAATTGCTGGCTCGCCCACCCCTCGCCCAGTGGTGCGGAGGGGCGGGGCAAGGGGCGGGGCGAGCCAGCAATTTAACAAACGGTTTGGCCGAACCGCCTAGAACTGGCAGAATCCCACCACTGTATAGGGGGTGCGCTGCACTTCCCTGAGCCCCATTTTGGGCCTAATAGGCCTCCCTGCACTGACTTGGGAGCGTGTGGGGCATGTGAGGACTCCTTGAAGAGGTGGGGCGGGGTGGGCCAGGGCCAGCAATTTAACTTCCAGTTCACCCGAACTGGCCCGAACTGGCTGAATCCCACCGCTGCCTTAACCTCTCCTTTAACCTCTGCTTTCTTCTCTACCTTCTAATTCAAACAATGCCAAATTTGATTGTCTTTTGTTTTGTGTTTCTAAATTTTATTAATTTTTTAAAAATAACTTAAAATACAATGAAAATAAAGATTTAGAAAAAGAAAGGGGAGGAGAAAGATGAAAGGAAACAAAAAAGAGAAAAAAGAGTGTTGATATCAGCTGCTCCCTTATGCTTGTTTGTGCTTTGCTGTGATGCGATGACAGACTGCCATGAATTGTGGGGAGGGAGAATGAAGGGAGGAAGGTTTGGGGAAGATGAATCTCCTTGAGATACTGCCTCAAAGTCGCCCAGCTAAAAGAAGGAAGGAGTCACATATCAAACCATGCTTGCACTGACCATTATGAAAACATTTTGCCTGAACCTGATTGGTTACACTAGGGCGGGCAATGAGAGATAATTAAGGGGTAAGTAGAATTCAGGGATTTTGGCACACAGTTCTCAGTTCTGGCTTTGCAATACTGCAATACACTTGACCTCTATTAAATTATATTTTCTCAACAAATGGAGCCAAGAATAGTTTCTATTGAGAGGTTTACGTTGTAGAAGGCCCAACAGTTGACTTCTGACTCTTTCCAACACAGTAATATATTTATAAGTTCAACATTTTACATCACATTTAGCTATTACAAGCCATTTCTATAACTTCATACTTATTAAATCTCCAAACAATATTTTATTTATTTATTTATTCAATTTATATACCGCCCTTCTCCTAGTGGACTCAGGGCGGCGCACAGCCAAAACTAAAATACATAACAATACAAAATTTAAAATTAATTAAAAGAATTATATACTTTGGCCCGAATTAAAACAGTGCGAATTAAAACCCATTAACAAATTAAAACTAAACAATTAATAACCATTAAAAACTAAAAAAGGGGGGCGGGGTTCACGCCAGCCCTGCTTGCTGGAAAAGAAGTGTTTTCAGGGCTCGGCGAAAGACCCGAAGATCCGATATCCTTCTTATCTCCGGGGGCAAATCGTTCCAGTGGGGGGGGGGCTGCCACAGAGAAGGCCAGCAGACATTGCCTGGCCGACGGCACCCTGAGGAGTCCCTCTCTGTGGGAGCGTACTGGACGGTGGGAGGCTATCGGCGGCAGAAGGCGGTCCCGCAAGTACCCAGGTCCTATGCCATGGAGCGCTTTAAAGGTGGTAACCAATACCTTGAAGCGCACCCGGAAGACCACTGGAAGCCAATGCAGCTCACGCAAGAGAGGTGTCATATGGGAGTGACCCCTCGCTCCCATAATCCCCCACGCGGCCGTATTCTGCACCAGTTGGAGCCTCCGGGTACTCCTCAAGGGGAGCCCCATGTAGAGACCATTGCAGTAGTCCAGGCGGGAAGTGACGAGTGCCTGAGTGACTGTGCGTAAGGAATCCCGATCCAGAAAGGGACGCAACTGGCGAATCAGGCGGACCTGATAAAAAGCCCCCCTGGCCACAGCCGTCATATGCTCTTCTAAAGACAGCCGTGCATCCAGGAGGACGCCGAAGTTGCGAGCCCTATCCGTGGGGGCCAATAACTCGCCCCCAATAGCCAGCGATGGTACCAGCTGGCTATATCGGGACGCCGGAAGCCACAGCCACTCGGTCTTGGAAGGGTTGAGTCGGAGCCTGTTACTCCCCATCCAGATCCGCACGGCCTCCAGGCACCGGGACATCACTTCAAGGGCATCGTTGGGATGGCCCGGGTGGAGATGTACAGCTGAGTATCATCAGCGTACTGATGGAACTCCACCCCAAAGCCACGGATGATCTCACCCAGTGGCTTCACATAAATGTTGAACAGAAGGGGCGAGAGGACCGACCCCTGAGGCACCCCACAAACAAGGCGCCTTGGGGTCGACCTCTGCCCCCCTGCCAACACCGACTGCGACCGGTCAGAGAGATAGGAGGAGAACCACCGCAAAACAATGCCCCCCACCCCCAACCCCTCCAACCGGCGCAGCAGGATACCATGGTCGATGGTATCAAAAGCCGCTGAGAGATCTAACAGGACCAGGACAGAGGAACAACCCCTATCCCGAGCCCTCCAGAGATCATCCACCAACGCGACCAATGCCGTTTCTGTGCTGTGCCCAGGCCTGAAGCCGGACTGGAGCGGATCCAGATAGACAGCTTCATCCAGGTACCCAGGAAGCTGTTGCGCCACCACACTCTCAACAACCTTCGCCAAGAAGGGAAGGTTGGAGACCGGACGATAGTTAGCCAAAACAGCCAGATCCAGAGCAGGCTTCTTGAGGAGGGGCCTCACCACCGCCTCTTTCAAGGCGGATGGCAAGACACCCTCGCTCAAAGAAGCGTTGATAATACCCTGGAGCCAGCCTCACGTAACCTCCCGGGAGGCCAGCACCAACCAGGAGGGACACGGGTCCAATAAACATGTGGTCGCGTTCAGCCGCCCCAGTATCCTGTCCATGTCCTCGGGAGCAACAGGGTCGAACTCCTCCCAAATGGCAGTCTCAAGACCAACACCCATCATCCCGTCTGTACCTACCCAGTCAGAGACCAAGCCTTCCCGAATCTGAGTGATTTTACCGTGCAGATACTGGACAAAATCCTCGGCACGACCCTGCAAGGGATCCTCCCGCGCTCCCAGATGAAGGAGGGAACGGGTCACCCTAAACAGGGCGGCCGGGCGATTATCTGCTGATGCGATAAGAGCGGAAAAATAGTTACATTTTGCCGCTTTTATCGCCACTAGGTAAGTCTTAATATGAGATCTTACCAGTGTTCGGTCGGATTCGGAGCGACTAGATCTCCAACTGCTCTCTAGGCGTCTTTTCTGGCGCTTCATCCCCCTCAGCTCCTCGGAGAACCAAGGAGCCAGGTAGACTCGGCCACAGGTCAGAGGCCGCACAGGCACAACTCGGTCCAAAGCCTCAGCGGCCGCCCTATCCCAGGCAGCCACCAGATCCTCAGCCGAGCCATGAGTCAGAGTCTCAGGAAATGGCCCAAGCTCCGTCTGGAACCTATCAGGATCCATCAGGCGCCTGGGGCGGAACCATCTGGTCTGTTCCGCCTCCCTGCGGCGGGGTGTGGCGGTTAGAAAGTCAAGCCTAAGAAGGGAATGATCTGACCATGACAAGGGCTTAATCACTATCTCCCCTATCTCGAGATCATTCTTCCACTGCCCAGAGACAAAAATCAGATCCAGAGTGTGTCCTCCTGTGTGCGTGGGTCCACAAATTAATTGGGTCAGGTCCATGGCCGTCATGGAAGCCATGAACTCCCGAGCCGCCTGAGACGCTTCGCCGACAGACGGCAGATTAAAGTCCCCCATGACCATAAGCCTGGGGGTCTCCACCGCCACCTCGGCAATCATGTTGAGGAGCTCGGGCAGGGCCGCCGACACGTGGCAGGGAGCCAGGTACGTAATCAGCAAGCCCATCTGCCTCCCTTGTCCCCACTTCACAAGGAGGGACTCACATCTGGCTATCTGAGGTACAGTGGCCTCCCTTGGGGCGAGACCTTCCTTTACTAGAACCGCCACCCCCCCACCCCTCCCCTGAGACCTCGGCTGATGGAATGCATAGAAACCTGGAGGGCACATCTCAACGAGGGGGACCCCCCCTCCTGGCCCAACCAGGTCTCCGTAATCCCTACCAGGTCCGCACCCCCCTCCTGAACCAGATCACAAATGAGGGGGGCTTTATTTACCACAGACCTGGCATTGCACAACATCAACCGAAGGCCCAGGGCCTGAGGATCTGAACAACACGGGATGCGAGACGAGCATTGAGGGCCGGAGCACGCAAACGCTCGCAGATAGCGAGTGCGTCCTCCCCTAACACGATATGGCCCCCTGCTCCCGCCATATCTGCCCCTCCCACCCACAATGTTGATGGCAACGCCCTCCCCAATATAGGAACTAGCTCCCCCCGCTCCCCCCAACCCCTGTGGGTTACCCCCCGGACCCACCCTAATCACCCGCCCGGGTCCCCTTAAAATTTTCGCTAAAAATTTTGTTAAAAAACCTCTCAATCTATGTCCCTTAAAACCCTTAAAACCCTTAAAATCCTTGTGCCACCTCTCGGGGTTCCAAGACCCGTCCTTAAGGTAAGTTTTTTCAAGGCCCACTGGCCACACCCAAGAATGGGGGGAATTTCTCAAGGCGACCAAGTCCGCGGTTGTATAAGTTCGTATAGTCATACTCAAACATAGAGATGGGCATGTCCATGGTGGCAGGGGCTATCAAGATCTCAGGCCAGTAGTTCAAGATCTATAATCCAAAAATCCATCCTAGCAATAGGCAATAAAGTCTGCATTTCCAAAACGCCCTCTCACAGCAATAGGAAATATTCTCAGTTTCATTCTTTTTAAAGCATTAATACCAGAAGTACTTTCCCAACAGAAACAGGATGAAATAAAATCTCTTTATTTAAAATAATTTACATTGGCATCTTAACCAAAGCCATTCCCTCCCAACCCCAACTGTGGAAAACGGTATATATTTCGATTTACATTTGTAATTTTTTCTCTGCTATCATCATCTATATCAACAAAGATCACTATACATGTTCATATTCTTTAACTTAAAGGGAAGCCTCTTTTATATTTGTATAAAAACTCTATTTCTTAAAAAAATATCTTTATAACTGAAGTTAATTCTATTACCTCATTTTAGCTTCCTTTTAACGCACATACTTTCAAATTCACTTTCAATAATATTTTGCAAACCTTAGCAATCATTTGCTCATCCCTTTCTATAATAACTACCCTTTCAAAAACTTTAAGCAAGTTACCCAAACATTATATATATATATATATATATGAAAAGAAATAAAGAGTAAACACTTTCCAAATTCAATCAATTTCAATAATATTCTACAAACATCAGCAATAATGTATTCATCCATTTTCAAACTCACTTTTTATAAGTACAAAACAATGTATTTAATCTTTTTTTTATTATTACAGATGTAAAACCAAAAGAAAATCTGTCCCAACTCCAATTAATTTATTAAATTTAAGTCACTCCTTTGGACTTGCCTCATAAAATGAAATACTTTTCTTCTTCAGAATGGGTATTGGATAAATATAATTTTCTATTGTTCCAAAAATATTCTCAAATATGACCTTTGAAACAAATATGTCAATATTGTCAGTTTCCTTTTCAGTTTTGCAGTAGAAATCCAAAACTTGTTCTCTTGAGGATTGAAGACTTGCATATAATTCCTCTTCTTTCAGTTTCACTGAGGTATTTGTAATTGAACTATCTTCTTAATAAACAATAATGCTGTCAGATTTATATTCCAATTATATTGAAATCCTGCTTGGGAAATGATGGATAACTCGGGCCAGTGGCAGGACATAATTACAAGATATGCAAATCTTGTAGCCACATGGAGACAAAAAACAAGAGAACAGTTAGTAGTCCTAATATCCTTCTTCCCTATATGTTAACACATAGTTCCCTTTTCAGTGTTCAGTAGTCCCTCCAGAATGTCATGCAAATCTTAACTGCAGAACAGCCAGCTATATTGATGTAGATACTTTAATTTACTGGGATTTTTTAAATTCTTCTTTTTTAAAACCTTCAATATTTTCCCCAATCCCCATTTTTTTTAAAAAAGTATTTATTGTATCTGGGAAATAAACACTATGGAGTCTTTGCTAAACTAAACCAAAACAAAGCTGATATTTCAGACTCATGGTTTCCCCTAAAAAAACTGGATCACAACAAGCTGCTTTCAGGTCAGAGCTGGATCCTGACCTGCAAAACAAACAAACTTTGGAAAAGTCCAAAGGAAATTGCCTATGTCAGCTCTGCCTGGTTTAGCTTGGGGCCTCACAGGCATTCTGCCATCAAAAACTGGAAGATGAAGAAGCAGGGGGAGGATGAAAGGGGGAAGAAAGGTAGAAGGATGAAAGAGCAATAAAGTTTTGTGTGTATGTGGTGGGAAATTGGGAGGGGGGAATGACAGGTGATAAGGACCAGAGCAGCCAGATCCTGTTTCTACCAGCATCACATGACCAGGCACCCTCAAAAATATACAGATTAGCCCCAAACATCTCAGAGTTCTCAAAACACTTTTGAAAACTTTGGTTGGCTGGAAATGATCTGGTCATGGGCGGAGGAAAGGGCTTGGGGAAAACCTACTTGTATCTAGCAAGTGGGAGATTTCAGATCTGGTTTGACTTTACTGCAACCAACACCTTTAGTAAAAGAATCCTTTGATTTAACCAAATGGAGTCAAGGGCTTTTCTTTCCTAAGGAATTAGATTGGGGCAGGTCTCACATTAAGCCAGCTCTGCAGTTGTGGTCAACCTGGAGAGGAAACTGCCTCTATTGTGAGAACCATGCAAACAATGTTGGCTCAAGGAAGCGACCAGGAAGAGATCATGACCTTGAAACCCTCTCCTGTAGGGCTGGATTTATCTGAATGGCTGGGAGAGGATAGCCCATCAAGACCCTGATCGTCCTTCGTGGTTGGAAAAAGGAAGAATGATAAGAGAAACCTATGAGAGTGACATTCACCCATGGGGGCCATGGTAGCCACTGTTGAGGGACCCAAGTGGAGCTGCAAGAACTGGAGGAAGAATCAAATGCAGGCAAGCCAGAGTGACAAGTCTAGATGCTGGAGGAACCCATTGGTAGTCTCAAAGCTCAACAAGCTCTAGCCCAGGTGGCACATCTCGCTGGGCTTCACAGCCCAGCCTGCATTGGATGCAGGAGCAGTAACAGCAAGGCAGAAAGGATGCAAGACACCAGGCCTGGAAGTAAAGTTCAACAGAGACCCCAAGCAATTGGGATTCTTCCTGGCACAAGTTTGGACATACATGCAACAATATGGATCAGAAATAGCCACTGAATAGTACCTTTTAGCTGATCACAAAGCCAGAGATCACAGGAAGATCATCAGCCAAGGGACTGAGTATACCCAGGAGTTTTGCGAAGTGGCCTGCTGACTGGCCAACTGGCCAGAAGAGATCTCTAACAGATGTTTCCAAGATGGGAGTGACGAGGTCTACAATACCTGCATTTCCAGAGCAGCCCCCCCCCTTGGTTGATATGTCCTAGGAGAGAAAGTGGAAATTTTTTTGGCTCGATTCAAATACTGACTAATCTATGGATGGTGAAGGTGACTCCCTGAAAAGAAAAGAAAAAGGGTCCAAAATTGGTGCCATACAAGCAGAGTCCATGCTGGCAATCCACCAACTGCTTTAGGTGTGGGAAGGAAGGGAATCGAGCTGCTGACTGCTGAGCTGCATGCCCAGCCCAGAAGGTGCCTCAGGGTCCTGCCCAAAACCCAGCAAAATCACCATAGTGAGCCCATGAAACCACCCTGAACGGAGTAGAAGTCGTAGAGTTCACCTCATCCCCCACAGATGATGGGAGAACTCTAGCTGACCCAGTGGGTAGCTTGGTGGAAAGCAAATTGGACTACGATGATGAACCCAGTCAACCCAGTGACCATCCCTATAGAATTGATGATTCAATCTTTGGGGCTAAAACAGTGCCCAGTAGCTCTCCTGGACTCAGGGTACACCAGATGCCTGGTCAATCCTGCCCTGGTTGAGAAACTGAGACTCAAACAGCTTAAAGTAACCATATTTTTTTGTCAACTGGACATTTCAATGGCAGGGGGATCCCAGAAACATTTGTTACTGAACCAATAGAGATGAGTATGGCACACTCAGAGAGACCTTGAACTTCATTATAGTCCCTGACATGGAAAGACCCCTTGTCTTGGCTCCTGAAATGGAACCCCTATATGAACTGGAGGAGTGGACTGCTAAAGATCCAGCAAGCCAGCTGTGAAGGTGGAGGGGAAAAGGGCCATCAAAAACCTACCTCTAAACTGCAGCAGGCAAACCCAAAAACCGAAAAGGATAGGTGGGAGTAACTGCCAAAGACTAGCCCCAAGGTCACCCTCTGATCCCCAAAGAATACCGGGATTTACGGCATGTCTTCAGTGACAAGGGTTCAGGCGTGCTCCAACCTCACTGGCCGACTGACTGTTCCATAGAAATCCTACCAGGGGCCAAACTATCCAACCTAAAGGATATTCCATGGCCCCTAAGGAATTGGAAGAATTGTGGACTTTTATAGACAAAAACCTGAAGAGTGGATTCATCCAACCCGCCAAACCAAGGGTGGCTTCCCCAATAATGCTTAGGGAAAAGAAGGATGGGTCCCTTCATCTATGCATGACTATCATGTGTGGAAAACATTTACTGACTCCCCTTCATGAAGGACATGCTAGCCCATTTGGCTTGACTGTATTGCAACACCTTTAGTAGTAGAAACATGTGCTTTAACCAAACTGAGTCAAGGGCCTTTCTTTCCTAAAGGATCAAATTGCAGCAGGTCTAACAATCTACAATTGTGAAATTTGGGTAACAGAGTTTGGGTTGAGTGAGCTTCATTAAGAGACCTTTTTCTAAATGGTTAGGAGGTCCCACCAAAAAAGGAATTTGATAATACCATAATTTCATATCCTATATTGACCTCCAAATCTGTCCTGACAAAAATAATTCATGAATGACTGGAAAGGGTCCAAACATTTATTGGTCCAAAGCTAGCAAGTTAACTTGAATAATTGGTGTTTTGCACTGTTAAGGGTAAAACTACAAGGTTGCATAGATTATATATAGTATGCAATTTAAACATGCACACAAACTAGGAAAAAAATCCCTAATACAGAAAAAAATTGATTTACAGTTGATAAAGAAAAAAAAACTAATCACAAAGAGAGATAGGGTAAGCCTTCATCATGTGAAAACTTTACAGTTCTAGAAAGGCTCTAATTTTTCTCTTATCCAAAAGAGCCTGTGTTTACACTAAGGGTATAATGCATAATGAATCTTCTCTTTTCTCATAATGTGAACTTTGCAACTAATTGTTACTAACTGGAACATATTGACACAATAATAAAAATTACGTGCTTAGGAGTGTTACATGAGAAGGACATAGAAGTACATGTATGAATTTTAAGAAACTTGTAGGAATATTACAATTGATTTAACTTTGGTTCTTGTTTTAATTCACATTATCTAAAATTAGGTTTTAACATTTTTTTTTTTTTTTTTTTTGGTATTTCTCCACTGTCATATTCCCCAATGTTTTATCAGTATCGTCTATATAAATAGGAGGGATTTTTTTTATTCAACCAAATTAACCAAGTACTATTCATATTAGTTATTCCCACAGATTTGCACTATATTAGCAGGCTTTCCATGTGCAAATGAACCCATAGGAAATATTCTAGTAATAGTCTTCTCTTCTGCCACATACTGTGTAATTTAATGGGCCTTCCAGTTATCTGGCACCAACTTAAAAACAACCAGCTATTGGGGGAGGGTCTGAAAAATATCTAAATGACATCTAAGATAAATAGGTATTTGTAGTAAAAACTGCAATGTGGCTAAAAAACTAGACCAGTATATTTCCTATTGCCACATTAAAGATTTAGATTTCATGCACCATTATCTCCTGATCAACAATGTCTTACAAAGAGCAGAATCTTATAGTTTCTGGCTGGGTTTTTATATATAATAGTAATAAACTCATAATAATTAGTGCAGAGTTCCATACTGGATCAAGAGAATGCTAAAGATTAAATACAGTTTGATCAATAATGCAAAACTTATAATTCAAAACTCTGAAGCCGAACAGTTATATTTTATTTTAAGTGCTTTTTAAAAATAACTTGCCTAAGGAATATTGTTTTAAGGGAAGGCATGTTTCAGATTTTTTGAGTAATAAATGTATATATACATACATCACACTTTAAAAGACAATATATGCTTGTGGAATTTGTTATGATACATACCTAGATATGAATTACATGCACCTGCACATACACATACGCATGTGTATATATGTGTATCTGTGTGTCTTTGTGTTTGTGTGTGTATATACACAGAAGACTCATATTAATAAAGTTGTACGAAGTGCAGATTAATTTAAGTCATTGTTGCCTAATTATCTAATGATTCATTTTTGGTAGTATGAAACTTGCCATTTTATTGTAACATGAAATCGGATCTCAGTTCCTATAATCTTCAACTGTGTTTTGCATGGCTTGTGTTGTGCTGTGTGTTTGTGCATAAGCTTGTGAAAATTTTATACAAGAAGACTTATTATATATATATATATATATATATATATATATATATATATATATATATATATATATATATATATATATATATATATATATATATATACATATACATATACATATATATATATGTATGTATATATATATATATATATATATATATATATATATATATATATATATATATATATATGCAATGAAATATAATTTATGGATCATTTTTAATTATCAAGAGGCAGATTCAAGGATTTTTATTTTAGTAAAAACTGCCATGGATCTCCATGGGAATATCGCTTGATTATGCGTGGCAACTCTGATTTGTAACAAAATACTTCAACAAGCTCCTGACAGTGTTTAATCAGTCAAATGCTTGTTCAAATCAATGGAAATATAAAGAGTTTTGAAGCAAGCAACCTTTTGCTGCCAAATAGAAATGGCATCTGTTGTATGCTCACAAATTCCATGCAAACCTCAGTAATGTTTCATCATTGGTCATAATCTTTCTAGCCTCAGTTAAAAACAATATTGGAATGACACTGTTTCCAAATAGAAGCTTACCATCTTTGGCAAGATAAAATCTTGCATTGCCTTTATGTTTAGTAGGTTTCTTCTTCCATGAATTGAAAACCAAGTATGTTTCTCATCCTTGAAACCTTAGTTTTATTCTGGGGCGGAGTTTCTTTGAATAACAAAATCAGTAGCCAAAGATTGGGAGGACATGACAACTGTGTGATGACATCAGCAGGGGATATAATTCCCTTCCCAGTGTTGGGAAGATATTAATTGAAGCTTATTAAACATTTAATACAATTTTATTGTTTACACACATATACAGAAAACAAATCTCCAGAACACTCTACAGATATCCTTTGATGTTTTAATAGCCCTATCTTGGCAAGATTTCTGTAGGCTGCAAAAAGAAAACTTGGAAATGCATGAGAAATGGTTGCCTACCCTTGATTTAATAGTTGGTAGGCAGTAATCTCTTTTCATTGTCCTGGCAGATAATAAATCCTTCCTTTCTAACAAATCTACTAAGACTTATCTATAGTCTGACAGAAGTGAATGCAGAACAATCAGTTAGCTTGCTCTACAACAATAAGGGAGTTCTTCCAAGTGCTGAGATTTTTTATTTAAAAAAAATCCACTTGACAGTCTAAATTGAATCAACTCAATTTGATGATAAACTTTGAACATTTGAACTAGATTGATTCAGAGATCTGAACTGATGAATTGGACCTGACCTAAACTGTTCACCTAAGTGCTTGCATAGGTTGGTGGTGGGGAAGCAACCTGCAGCTTTTAATGCCTGACTAATATCTTGCCAACAGGCCTCACTACCAAAATGGCTTAATCCAGCAGTTGAATGTTTGTGTATTTTATGGAGGGGAGGGAGAGGAAAAGGCAGGGTGAGATGGTAATGGTTAAGGATGAACTTGGGAGCAGATTGCTTCTGAGATGCATCTTCTCTACCTGCCCTTAAATCTCTCAGCTAAAAAAAATAAAGTCATGAAATATTTTGACTATTCTGCTGACATTATTGCCTTATTAGGTGGCCCTCCTGCATATCTTCAAAAAAATCAAAAAGCCACATTGTAGCTTCTTATTGCAGAATGTTGCACTTCAAAAATCATTAAGATAAAACATACCTCAGACGCCACATTAGCACAAGCACAGCATCTCTGTGGTTTGTTTTTTTTTATTAAAATAGCCTAATGATCCTCCCACCCTCCACCTTCTTTGTGAGCCAAGAAAAAGAGGTCTCTGCTTTAAAAGCCTTTGTGGGCTGATACTGGAAGCTTCTGGGGGCCGTGATCTTGCACAATCATGGCACCCAGAAGCTTTCAGTCTTGGCGCACAAAATGTTTGCATGTTGACAGGAGGCTTTGGGGCAGTGAAATTGCACTGCTTCAAAGTGTCCTATTGGCTTGCAAACATTTTGTGGGCTGAAACTGGAAGCTTCTGCGGAGCTGTGATTTTGCATGACTTCTGGCATCTATCTGCTTTTGGAGGGAATGGGTGCCTGAAGTCACACAAGATCATGGCCCCCAGAAGCTTTCAGTGCACAAAATATTTGCATGCTGACGGGAGGCTTTGGGGCAGCACTGCCTCACACTGCCTCAAAGCATTCCATTCCCATCAGCTTGAAAACACTTTGCGGGTCAAGACTGTGAGCTTCTGGAGGCCATGATCTTGTGTAGCAAAGAGGCTGGAGAGGAGACAGCTTGCTAGATCTTTGCAAGGTAAGAGATCTGACATGGCAGGATGGGGGATGGGGGGAAGCAATTGTGGAGAAAATGAGGCATCTCAGTGGTCAGGTGAAGCCTTGGGTGGTCTTAAGCAAGTGGCCTGTTCCATTATTATTCCCCCCCACCATGGCCTTCCCTACCCTGAGATACCTCGTGTGAATTAGCGAATGTGTGGGTGAAAGCAGGGAGTGATCATGTTCAGGTTACATAATTCACTTCTACAAATCCTCGGGTTACAAATATAATCGGCAGGCTCCATTATATAAGTAACTTGAGGAGTACCTGTAGAATACAGTATATCAGTAGAATCAATTTATGTGTACAATAACTGCTGTGGACTACACCTTTTAAATTCTAGAAGATGTGGTCCTCACTAAAAAATATATGTACAACTGTATGGACCCATGAAATCTTAAACCTTCCTCATTACATTGAAATTATTAAGGGTTTGATTGCAATCAGTCCCACCACAGAATAGGCATTCCACTGGAGACCTTTATTGACAGCCGATAAGACTCTGTTCTGGATATGCTTTTCCTGTTGTAGAATTAACTTGGAAGTTGAGGGATGATTGATTAAATGGCACCATGGCATAATAGCTTAAAGTACACTTGTCATATCCAATGCAAATTCTGAAAACAACAAATAGATACTTGTCAACACTTGTCATTTCTCTGCCACCACATGATGACAAAATGCAAGGTATTTTAGATTTCTCCTGTCAACAGGATATAATTAACTGTGGGTATACTTATGTGGAATTTTGACTGTGGAGATCAATTGCATTACTTGTTTGGAAAGATTTTTTTCCCTTTGCTTGAGGCATTGTCATCAATTTCTCACTAGGGAGTTTGAAATAATATAATCATTACCCTCCCTTTCTCCAAAAGAGCATCTTTAGGAAAGCTAACCATTTACAATGATGTCATAATATAAACAATCTTTAATACCCTTAGGTCTTCTAGAGGTCTCCCAATTCCCTCTCCAGGCTTGTCTCCACCCAATAAGAACAACCTGGATAAATTGACTTTTTTAAAATATTGCTTCTCCTACTGACAAAATAAGGGGGGGGGGAATCAGAAAGAACTGTGAAAGAAGAAAAATGACATCCTATTTTTACTAATAAAAGAAAATGTGAGGCTAGTTTAAATTCAGTGATTAGTAGTCAATCTATAAAGATGTCGGTCTTCTAAGCCATGCCTAGATTACAAACCTCAAAATACAACAGGAACCAACAATTATTGTTTCAAATTGTATTTACTTTATACTACTAGAAAATACCTGCCACCAAAGAGAAAGAAATATGGGTAAGAATTTAGGAAAAAGGAATTAAAATGAGAAGATCGGTTTAAAGACAACAAATTGACATAAAGAGACAATGGTTAAATCCATTAAAATGGAGATTAAATCTTGGACAAAATTGCTGTGAAAGTAATCAGGTAAGGCTTTGAGAAAATTAAAAAATAAATCAAAATTTAGAAGCAATGGAACTGCATTCTTATTAATACTGTAAGTTTGAAGTGCCCCTAAAACCTTCCCTTGTAATCTAACCTTTTTCTACTGGTGATAGATGGAATCAATCTACCAATCAGCTCTAGATATAGACTGACAATTTTAAGGGTAACCTTAAAATTATAAGCTCTGTTTTATAAAATAGTCTGGATTCCAACTATATGTGAAAATAATCTATCAACCCTGGCTGATATAAGATACATTTATTTGCTCACTGGATAAATAAGTGATCAGAAGTACTGGAACAAATAGCCTAGTTATATATTTTGGAATATATTTTGAAAAGCAATCTGTATTTATAAAAACTTTAAAAATAATGTTGAAAAGTCTACAGTGTTTGGTTTTTATTTTATTTTTTATTTTGGATTTCATTTATTTGTTTTTTGCTACCTTTAAACTCTGCTAACTTGGCAGTAAATAGTGCAAAAGCCTTTTAAGAAATTCTCTAAATTATGCAACTCCTTCCCAAGGTCTCCTCTTTGATAGTGTTAAAAAGACTTTGACAACCCAAGTAATACAAATGCCTTTCAACTGATACATTTTACTGATCATGTTGTAGTTTTATTGATTTGTTGCTGTGGTTCTACATTTTTATTTTAAAAAAACCTATGGACTGAATTATATTTTACTATATCCTTGGCTTAGAACAGCACATTTGAAAAAAAAAATTACTCCCATAAATTAATTTTATTTGTTGACTTGATTTACATGGGCTTGATCCAGAAAGATGTTGGGAAAACATTCAACTAAAGAAATAAAATTGGCTTAGTGAGAATCCAACTCCAGATCTGATTTTTGTTTTGGAGCAGTTGGGATGGGATCTGGTTTTAGGAGACATGACTAACAATCTATTGCCATAGTTGGATCATTCTGATTGGTTTTTACCTTGCTCAGGTCACCTCATAACAAAAAGTAGTAGAGTCTGTTAGAGTAAATCTTTCCAGGTAGCTGATATACCTGAATGGGTCTGGAGAGAGCTTAGAGTCTTCTCTGAAGATTTGGTGAAGAATTCAGCCAAGAATTCAGCCCTCTCTGTGGGCACACGCACCATTGCCAGCTGCTCTTCTGGTTTCTGGCACGCACAGACCATTTTTGGGGCCATTTTCTGGGCCTTTTTCAGGCCTTTTTTGGGCTATTTTCAGGTCATTTTTGGGCAGTTTTCAGACCGTTTTTGGGGCAGGTTTTTGGCTGAAAACAGCCTGAAAACAGCCCAAAATGGCCATAAAACAGGCATGCGTGCCCTGGCCAGTTGGTCTCTGGGTTTTCAGCGCTCCGGCATGTGCACATGCATACATGTTTCGGTTTGGGCACTCGGTGCCCAAAAGATTTGCCATCACTGGTATAGGGCCATGGACTGGATTATTCCCACATTCCCTTTACATGTGTATTAATTCCATACTGTACTTGGTCCTCAAGTAGAAACAGAAAAGGCACCTGGAGTGCAATTGGAGGAAGATAGAAAATGAGTTTGACATGATATAAGAACGTGGCATAAGAGCAGAAAAACAGCAATATTTCTCCCCACTTATTGTCAATAGCTATTGTCAACTCACAAAGCATTCCTGACCTGCTCTCGAGTTGCCAGTGGCATGAGGAACCAAGCTTTGCAGCTGCAGCAAGGGAAATGCACTTCAGTCAAAACAAAAGCACATTCCAGACATTCTATGTCAAGGCCACCTCCATGGCGACCCACAGTAGCCAGAGGGAGGGACTTCTACAACCCACAAAATTGCTTCGTTGGGAAATGTGACTGATGACACACTTTGGGGGGAGTGGGGAACAGGGTCAGAGCTGGAGTGTGAATTAAGTGAGGTCAGAGTTGGCTTCACTTGGCACATGCTGACATGAAGCTCCTAATAAATAACTGGATTTCTTTTGAAGATTGGCTTGAGGCTCATGATTTAATTAGGACATTGGGTCGGACACGGAACCCTGACAGCTATCTGATGCCCCTGTTTAAGGAGATTTGTTTCCTGCTGGGAAATGAGAAATCAGAGGAACATCTTTTGCAAGAATTATCCAGCAAATCTGGCAGATATAGTCATTTGGATTCACTGCAGGTTCAGACTCCAGAGAGGAATGAATTAAAAACAATTGACAAAGTTTTATTGAATGATTCTGTGATTAGTGCAGAAGGGAAACACCAAAGCAAATGGTCCACAAAAGGTCTGCCTTTGTAGGGCAAGTTTTATAGCTCTTCAACAAGTAACCCTTGTGGAGTTATTTATACTGCTTTCGGGGAAACAAGTCAGGAAATAGTTGCTTAATTTAGACAATAACAAGGAAGTTAACATATTGGTGAAGATTAACTAAACCAGTAAATGCTAACTGGTAACGGGTTCCTGTTTAAGGCAAAAGAGGGAAAATATGGCATGCTGGTTTGAGAAGCAAATAAGAAGAGACTACCTTGTTTAAGCAATATATGGGAAAATTAAAATACAGTTTTCTCATTGACAACTGGTTATCAGTTGGCTTCCAGGTGAAATTCAAGGTGCTGGTTATAAAGCCCTCATGACATAGAGCCTAGGTATCTGAAGGATCATCATTTTCCAGTTATTTATGCCTTTTTGAAGGCAGATAGGATTAGATAGAATAGCAATAGCAATAACACTTAGACTTATATACCACTTCACAGTGCTTTACATCCTCTCTAAGCAGTTTACAGAGTCAGTGTATTGCCTCCAACAATCTGGGTCCCCATTTTACTGACCTTGGAAGGATGGAAGACTGAGTCAACCACGAGCCTGGTGAGATTCGAACTGCCAAACTGCTGGCAGCTGGTAATCAGCAGAAGTAGCCTGCAATACTGCATTCTAACGATTGCGCCACCGTGGCTCTTCTCTAGTCCCATGGACATTCTCTAGTCCCATCAATCAAGCATTATTCTTTAATGGGACCCAGAAAGCATGCCTTTTCTGTCACAGCCCCTGCCTTCTGGAATGGTGTTCTTCCAGAAGTCCATTACATTAAGGAAGCTGTTAAAAACATCTCATTTTTCTCCCATGGTGTGGGAGCATAGTGAAGGTTGAACCCTAGATAGGTGGGGCTTTAGGAGGGGAGTTATATGCTGTTTTTGGAGATATCATAATCACTTTTTCATCTCTGGTATTTTTTTATTTTATTTATGTATTTATTTATGTTTGTTGTGAGCTGCCCAGAGTCATTAGGAATCAAGCAATGAATGGATGGATGGATGGATGGATGAAAGAAAGAAAGAAAGAAAGAAAGAAAGAAAGAAAGAAAGAAAGAAAGAAAGAAAGAAAGAAATATTATTTATAAGAATAGCACATTAATCTTGAGTATTCCAAAAATATATACCCAAATTAGACTTGAATCTATTGATTATAGATTTGGTTGGAATGAATCACTAGGTGGTTTCCTCACTAGGTGGTTCAGTGGCTAAGACACTGAGCTTGTTGATCAGAAAGGTCGGCAGTTTGGCGGTTCAAATCCCTAGTACAGGTCTCCTGCGTGAGAGGGGGTTGGACTAGATGACCTCCAAGGACCCTTCCAACTCTGTTACTGTTACATAAGAGTTGGGCTGTGTAGGGAAAAAATGAAAATGCAAGAAGAATATAGACAAAGCCCTTCTTTTTGAATAATTAAAGCAATTGTGTTTTTCTCCCAGCCACCAAGATTGTTGGGGGCAATATGCTGACTCTGTAAAATAATTAGAGAGGTCTGTAAAGCACTGTGAAGTGATATATAAGTCTACGTGCTATTGCTATTTCACAGCTGTGTTGGAAACTGCTTTGGGCTGTCTCAGCATTCATATGCAAACAGAATTACATTACTTTTAATATGTCAAAATAAAGTTGTGTGTATGTTTCTGAACATTCCAAAACCCCTCTTCCCAATGGTTTTCCCAGCCCTACTCTTCACAGGAACTTGAACTATAACTTCGCAGTCTTGCTTTGCTTTCATTTGTTTGCTTCTCTGATGTTTTGTTCATTAATTTAAAGTGGCAATGATAAAAGCCCTGTCATGAATGAATGAGTGGTGTTGCTCTGTCACTATCATCTCAGACTGCCAGCTCACCCATCCTTTCCTAAGAACATTTCAGCAAAGCAATGATGCCTGTTTTCTAGAAAAGAGAAGGAGGGTTATAGATGGTGATTACAGTAAATAGTAATGGCAAGCAGAAGGACTAAATACTTCGCTTTAATCTGCCACTTTAGCTCACCACTTTTTTTTTTCCTGCAAGAGTGTGGCTTTTTAATGAATACATTACTCACTAACCCACTCCTCCCCCTCCAAAAAAGAGGCTGCTCTCAGATTTATGTTGGCACTTTGGTCCATGTAAATTAGGGAAATGACTTCTCCAATCCCCCCACCCCTTCCCAATACATCTTTGATGTTGGGAAAAGGAGGAATTTAGTAAGTTATCAAAGCAAGAACTTGTTGTAATTAAATATTTAAGCAAAGTATCTTAAGATGGACAAGCTTTATTTGTATGTTAAATTATCTATAGAGAGAGTTCAGTCTATCAATCAACATGTAACATCTCATTAGATCTTTATAGGTACTGAGTCTTCTTTGGAACCTTTTAAATGATTTAGATTTATAAAAATGACTTCTAGTAGTTGAATTACCTCAGATACTATAACTATAACATGTGAGCCCAGCAGAAACTGTGTACTTCTGACTAGCATATTTTTCAAAGAAATGTTTTATCTGTCTTCTGCATTATCTATCTTAAATTCTGAGGTAGTATAACACAAAACAAAATGTTTCCCTAAAGCTTGGGTTTGGCCAAAAACATTCTGCTGTCTAAAGCAAATGAAAATATGGTATAGTTATCTTCCATTCCATAATCAGGTTGGTAGCTACATCTTGAATCATCAGTATTTTCCATAGCAACTGATGTCAGGAAGGTAGAAGACCACTCTGGGCAAAGACATGGAACAGATAACTTTGTTCTCCAATATACCACTTCCTAAGTCATTGTAACAAAGTGACTTCCTAATTTTATACAGACTAGTTTTTAAGCTAAGACTATTTGGGGTGAAAAAAAATCAGATACAGCACTAGATGGCAGCAAAGTAAGCTCTCTTTGCTGCCATTTATCAGTCATCTGCATTCATCTCAGTATAATTGCCCATTAAGAGACTACACAAGTGCTTGCTTCGGCAGCACATATACTAAAGAGACTACACAAACAGTTCATTTAGCTTCAGATCTGGATGTCCAGGTAGCAAGCACATCATTAGCACAAGAGGTGGGAGGGATTTTGGATATTTACCGTATTTTTGGAGTATAAGATACACCTTTTTCTCCAAAAAGGGAGGGTGAAAATCTGGGTGCATCTTATACTCTGAATGCAGCCCAGCCCAGCTGAGAAAAAAGCCTCTGAAACGGAGCTTCAGAAAAAAAGCCTCTGAAACGGAGCTTTAGAAAAAAAGCCTCCGAAATGGAGCTTCAGAAAAAAAGCCTCTGAAACTGAGGTTTCAGAGGCAGAAAAAAAGCAAGGCACAGAGCTCACAACCAACAAACCTGTTGCTAAAATTCACCTCTGGGAACAGCTGATTAGGAGTATTCAAGGAGGCTGATCCACCCGCCAATCAGCTTTTTTCTTATTTTCCTCCCCAAAAACTAAGGTGTGTCTTATATTCTGGTACGTCTTCTAGTCCAAAAAATATGGGACTTTCCATTGTAGCAAATAATACCTCCTAAATTCCTTAATCAAGTCATGGCTAAAAAAAATGGAAAAGATAAGTAAGTTTGAACACACAGTGATTTCTTTGAACACACACAAAAATCTCCTCTAAACTAATATTTAGTTCTATTTACCTCATACCCTGTTTAACAAGTGATTCTTCTTTTCTTATTTCAAAAACAGCCAGAAGCACCAAACTAATGAATTTAGATGTCCTTTAAAAATGTTCACCTCTTTTCAGGAAAATATATAGCTAATCCACTACCAAAGACCAATTTATAATAAAGATTATACAGAAAATATATAATAAATACAAAATAATAATATCTTACTTATTCAACAATATCTTAAATTATAGAACTATATAAATTTTGTCTCCAAACTGTAGCATCTAACTATTAAAAGCTTTCTTGAACTGTTTTACTTCAGGTTCATTCTTTCATGTTCATGTAACGTTTACAACATATTCTATGTACAGCCTAAGAAACATAAGGAAACTTGGGAGCAGTTGGGTGTTGACTGAGAATGATCTATCTTGAGGAAGTACATTGTACCATCTTCATATAATATTGAACTGAGATTCATTAGTCAGGATTAACCAATCTATAGGTAACTGGGAAAATCAGCTAGTTGAAAGTGGGGTGTTGTTTTACTTTGTGGTACTGTTTTAAAGCAGAGCTTTGCTTGACTAAGCTGTCAAAGCAAAGTGTTCCTTTTGAAGAATTATATGGCAGCAATAAACATTTATTATCTACCTTTAAAAGTTCATGTGAATGGAGAAAAAGAATAGAAATATCTGAGCAGAATCCCCCAATTTATATAGACAGAATGAAGGCGTTGCTGGGACTTCAATACAATGCACTATCTAGCTCAAAAAAGAATCTTGCTTTTTCCCCCCATTTTCAAACCAAGCATTAATGTGTTGTGACATGTTGTGTTCCCAAAGTGACTAGCTTTGCCAAATCAGTGCTTATTTTGTGTCAGACACCAGCAGCTCTCAAGCAAATAGAAAAGCAGCAATTCACCTGGAGGAATTCTTCCCCTGACAATAGCCTTTCTCCCATGTCATGTTGGAAAGATCACAATTTCAAGTGTTTGTTACAAATAGAATGAAACAAGTGATCATGGTCACAAGTCAGACTTATCTGTCAAAACAGTAAATATGGAATTTGACATCAAGATTTGAACTCAAAACAATGCTGTTTTTATTACTTTGTCCTCTTATGGGTCAGTTGCATATCCTGAAATGAGACCTGAGAATTTGGTAATGATTTTAGTTAATTTTTGTTTTAGTCTTTTTCATGGATCAGAGTTACTGGCTTGGAAGATGAACAGATGTTACATTACATAACTAAATAAAATAAATACAGTCAGAGCTCATTGGTTGTAGATATTCATTAGGATTTAAAACATTCTTTTTGAGGAACATTTTTTCACATCTTCAAAACAAGCAATTTTTTTTTTTTTTTTGGTGAATGACAGTGACAACAGTACCAAAAAAATTTCAATCATGCAGATGGAGGTATTATGGAAAAACTTAACCTGTGATAAATTTTGGAGATGCCATGTCTAAAAGAAACTCAAGACAGGACAGCTTGGGTGAAATATGATAGATTACCTAGAACTGAAATAACTTTCAGGTTGATTTCAATTGTAAGTTGATTCAAAATGATACTTCAGGAAAGGTGATCTTGAATAAGCAAAGTCAGACACGCACAACTAGGAACGAGAAATAATACTTTAATGATCAGAAAACTAGTAACTCTGAATTACTAGGGAATAGAACTTTAATGGAATATGTGCCAGAGTATCTCCCTATAGTGTGAATCTTTCTGATGATTTAATCAAGAAACTGTTATTAAGATCATTACGAGAAAACTATAAATATATAGTAATCAAAGTTCATGATGAAATTTCCCTTGAGGCATACTAACATGATTTGAATAATGCAACTGAACTTCTTTGAACAAGATAAAAGGGAAAAATTTAGTCTGCCATTATTGTAAGAGAAGAGACATGTTAAAGAAGACATATTGAGAGCTAAGATCAACACCACAGTGAGAAAATTAACAAATATCCTAAAAGAAAGCCTGTACAAAGAAATATATTTACATTTACAAACCTTATTTGAAATTGACATAATTCTGAATTTGAAAATGAAAAAAAAAACAAAAACCCACAGATATTTGCTGGATAATGTACATTAAGTCAATATATCTGCAACAAAAATGTTTATAAGTCCTGATAAGTCTTACCAAGAAAAAGTTTATTTAGCAAAAGAACTAATGAGAAATATATGTAAGAAATCTGTATTAATCTGACAAGTGTTATAAACCTTAATAAGAATGTAATATTTAAAAACAGATTATGTAGCTTAACTATATGCAAATTTTATAAATATATGGCATCTTAGGTTTGTGTAAAATCATTTTTAAAAATAGACTTTGCACTGTTACAAAAGACCACCAAGTAATGTTACTTAGAAAGCACAATAAAGCAATTTTCTGGAGTTTATGCAACTAAAAGCAAATAGAATAGCAAGATAGCAATAGCACTTAGCCTTATATAACAGTTCACAGTGCTTTACAACCATCTCCAAGTGGTGCACAGAGTCAGCATATTGCCCTCAACAATCTGGGTCCTTATTTTACTGATCTTGGAAGGATGGAAGTCTGAGTCAACCTTCAGCTGCTCGGAATCAAACTCCTGGAATGACCAATGACTGCAGTACTGCATTCTAACTACTGCGCCACCATGGCTCTAGATGCATGCACAATGTGTAGAATGGCATAAATGATTTGTCCCACAGAGGTAAGTCAGTTATTTAAAAAAAAAAAGGATGAAAGCGTAGCAATTTGGATTAAATGTTTGTTCTTGCAAAACCCAAAGGAAATCAAACTGTGATTATTATTTAAAAGGAGAAAAGAATAGTTTTCTTTGCTTGAATTCAAACAAGCTATCCAGCTATTGAAACTTACTTTTTCATGGTCCCAGCCAATGAATACCAAATGCAACCCACCCACCCCCACTTTGTAAAGTTGAAATAATGTCATTCAAAGCATACTTGTACCTATCTTTTAACTATAAAAGTAAAGTATTTGAGCAAGTCAAACTGAATGATATTTATGTTTGAAGGTGCAATAGAAAAGGTAAGAGTTTTAGATCTGAGGTTATTATAACTGGTTATTATAGACTCAGTGCATGAAATAAAGCTCAGTAATATGACCATTTATTTATTTATTTATTTATTTATTTATTTATTTATTTATTTATTTATTTATTTATTTATTTATTTATTTATTTATTTATTTATTTATTTATCCTGCCTTTATTACTTTAAAACTAATTCAAGTCTTTTTGAACACACCTAATACAGTACTCTTTCCTTCTCCTATTTTCCCCATTAAAACAACACTGTGAGGTGTTGAGTTAGGTTAAGAGAAAGTGACTGGCCCAAAGACACTCAGCTGGCTTTCATGCCTAAGGTAGGCCTAAAATTCTGAAGCTCCTGATTTCTAAGCCAGCACCTTAACCATTACACTTAACTGGCTTTAAATTATTATGCACAATTTAGTGTATGGAAATAATAAGGAGAAACTTTGTATGCATCATTCCTATCCACCTAGCTGTTTTATCTACCATGGAAAGTAAGAGAATCATTTATTTTCCATCTCAATTCTGCTACTGTTTTGTACATAAAACAGCCAAGACTAGAATAACCAGAGGCCAATTCTTTGGGCATTGGCCATGCTATTTGCCCATATTATTGTTTCCAGTAGTTTGGGGAAGTTCTTTGATTTTTGATGTACCAATATGTAATGTAAATTTTTGTCTGTGTTCATCTCTCTCTCTCTCTCTCTCTCCCCCCACTCACTTCTACTCTCAATGTAACTTTTAATCTCACTCCTTTTGAGTGGTCTGTGCTGGGGGCAAACTCAGCTGGAAATTGCCCACAGTTATTTTTCAACAGTTGGCTGTGAATCCCAGCGAGTTCTGTAGAATTTCTCCAACAAAAATTAGCCATGAACTGGAGCATTATTTGCAGGCACAGTGGGTGGTAGGCTAGATGCCATAAATTGCTGTTTTATTCATTTTGAATTTGCTTTATGTTTACTTTAATAGCAGGAGTTGCTGCGAAAGCTGTAAATTCATTGTTCAGCATCTTAAGCGGTTTGTTTTGCCTGTTTAAAAATTGAGCAACCTTTAACTGCTATGGAAGCTTCTGTACAGTGCCATGTTTTTCCTTCTGTCCTCCTATTATGCATTTTTCTTTTTGTCAGTCTTCTTGCTATATTCATTCCTCAACTCTGGACTCTGACCTCTCATCTAATAAAAGATTAAAGCTTTTAAATGTTCTTCCTCTCTCTCCTTCTGCTCTTGCACAACCTCAGGAATTCACAAGGGCTCCAACTCAGCGGATAATTATTTTCATTCTTCTTTGTGGCTTTAGTTGATTTGTTTATTATTATTATTTAGCGCTCGTTAATTATTTAGCACTTTAGGTCTTATTTATGTTTTCACCACCCTTGGCCCCCTCCCTGGTTATTTCTCTGTTGATTTCCATACATGACGAATGAAGATGTTTCTTCTAAGCACTTGTACTTGTTATGAAGCTGAAGATAACATCTCCCATGTGCAATGTTCCAGTCTGTGGGACTGTGTAACAGCAAATATAATGTGACCTCTACTTTCAGTCCCAGTTATGATGCACTAGTTTAATTTTTGCCCTCTAACAAGCAAGTCTGTTTTCTTCTCCATTCTTTGGATAAACAATTTTAATGGTTTCTTTCTTTCCCTAATATGAGATAAAATTTCATTTGTCAACGTTCTAATACATTTATCTACTCAGGTTCACTTTCCAGCGGAGGCAAAATATTGGGGACTACATGATGGGAAAACTAAATTAAAAATGGATAGAATCACCTATTCTCTCTTGGATATATCTTTTACTCCCTTTTTATGAATCTTCCCCTTCTCCTTAATTTTATTTCTGACATCTCTTTACTTTCTTGTGAGCAATGATTTGGGAAAGAATAGATAACATCTATTAGAGGCTTGAGTTGATTGTTTTGTCAAGGTCCCCATGAAATTGGGCTGAAATCCACATTAATTAATTATGGGGTTTTTTTGGATAATTTTTTTTATTTAAAAAAAAAACCACACATCTTTTCAAAACGAAGCTTTTGCTCCGGTCACAAATTAAATCAAATCATTAACAAATCTTATTTTCAATTAACACAACTCAATATTTTAAACAAATATTTCCCTCATATCTATCTATATAATTATACCATTATCCCAAAAACCCGTTATTTAAATCTTAAATCCTATCCAGTTAACAATTCATTTTTCTCTTTCATTTGCTTAGATGGATATTTGACAATATAAATCATACAATTATATTAAACAGATTAAACATTCATTAATTATTTAATTATTATTAAACCTAACTTATGCATTTTATCTTAACTATCACTCTCAACATACACCTCCTCGTTTTAATTATCCCACCTCTTTTTATTATCTTTGATGTTAAACCAATCATTTCTATTTCTTGACTGTTAATCACGCCATAGCCCTTTGTTTTAGCTATTAAATATAACATATTTTTATTTTTTAGCCATTACCTGGCATGCCCTTTATTTGGCTGTTGAACACAGCATATTAGTTTTGTTTTTTGGCCATTACATGGCATCTTCAGGTTTATTTGGCTGTTGAACACAGCATCTCTATTTTTGTTTTTGGCCTTACACGGCATATTAAGTTTCATTTTGGCTGATACCCAGCATGACCATTTGTTTGGCTGTTCTATACAGCATATTATAACTTTTTGACTGTTAAATACAACATGTTCATAGTTGGTTTAACAATCTCTACTTAAATCTTTCTTTGCATATCCTCCATCTATGCATTACTTTTCATTTAATCATATTTTTCTTTATCTTTTTTCATAGCATTCATAACATTTTAACCTTGAGACATGGTTCTTGCTTAAAACATATTTTTAAGTATATTTTTAAATTCCTTTTAATATTTTCAATTAATCATATTCACCCTTATTCTTTATCTTGACATTTTACCATTAAAACATAGTTCTTGCATTAAACATATCTTTACATGTATTAATTAGTTTCATTTAACAATCTTAATTTCTATAAAAGCCTCCCTTTAATTTATTACAATCATCTTTATTTTATTTTTAATCACATTATCTTCATTTCCTTGTCTGCAAACATAAATTTCTTTCCATTTTCCAAGTTTTTAATTTTATTCTCCATAAATCCAATTAGATCTCTTTTCATAGTTTTATTTTGGATATAATGTATCAAATCTCTTTCTTTTAGGGCTGTGCTAAATCCTTCTTCTATTCCTGCGCCAATATTCAAGTTATTATTTGTTCAACTGTAGAAGTTCCATTGTAAATTCCTTTTCTTTTCACCCAAGTCCAGTTGTCTGCAGTCAGGAAAGAAAAATCCTCCTCCACAGTTCAGCATTCTTTTTTTCTGTAGAGCTCAAAGTTCTCATAACAAAGGGAGATTACAAAGTTTATCTTTATGCCAGATGGTGTCTCTCTATAATCCACATTTCCCATTAGTCATGCAAGACTCCATTTTATTTCTTATTATATAACCATCGACTTTATTTTCTTCTTTTAGTTAAAAAAGTATCAAATCCTCTCCCCCCCCCCTTAGTCCAATTCAGATTTTTAAAGTGTTTAGTCCTTTTACCAAATCTCTAAATTAAATCTCTTAGTTCTTGTTCCAAAATTAGTTTTTTCTCAGGTCTTTGTTTTTTAAAGTTGCAGGTTCAAATTTTTTTTCCAAAGCCCCTTTGTTACTTAGCTGCTGCTTTAGGCTAGGGGACTTCTAGTTACTGATATAGCTCCAAATGTTGTTACAAGCCTGGGTTGTTGTCACTCACCCGGATTCAAAAGGCTCCATTTTACTTCGCTTTCCTCGAGCACTTTTCTTGCCCAGTTGTCACAGCTTTGTGGCAGCTGCCATGGCTGCCGCCTCCCGCCGCTGACTCACAGAGGGTTCCCTCTGACCTCCGAGGAACTTGCCTGTTCCTCTCGGTCTTCTGAGGTGCCCCTCTTCTTTCCCCATCCCTACAGGACAGATTCGGTCCACAGACCCATCGGCAGCAGTTCGGCAGCCGGGGTTTTCACAGGACTCATCAGAGCTCGCTATTTCCCCAACTGTCTTGCCGCGATGTCACCCGGAAGGACATTAATTAATTGTTGTGACTTCCTTTAAAGGTTCAAACTCAGTTATTTTATTGAGTAGGCTTGTAAGACACAATTGCACATTAGTCTCATGGTGAGAGTGAGGAGTTAATCAGTGACTCAAAGTTAATTGAGGTAATCATATGTTTCCATCTTTGCTTTGCTACCTTTCAGAAGATCACATCCCCTAGATATACATTGTCTAGCTCCTTATCATTTGAACATGGCTGTCAGATTATGGAGGCAGCAAGGTTGACTACATCAAAGCAAGTTCAGTAGGAATCAGAAACAGTTAATGGCTCGAGGTCTTTCTTCATGAATGAGAATATTACTTCTTTCATTGTTGAGGAACACTGTTCAATATATTTTTCTAATGCTTGAAATTTCTTTTTATCAGTTTTCTGCCATGTGGTTTACTCTCCAGACATATTGCACCTGCAATTTATGGTATGCCTATTCTATACTATCTTTGTTCATGCCAGAGAAAGCTACCCACATAAATTATCTTCTGGTAGTAGACTTTTAGGATGTTACTATTTGTAGAAGAACTCACATGATTGATTCTTGCTCCATGAGAAAATAAATGAATAATCTTTCCTTATATGAAAAACTAAGTACTTCATCTTGAATAAAGATTCACTGAAGCTAAAATTCTATTTATGCCTAATTATTATGCAGACAATGTCACTGTAATGCATTTACTTGATTGTGAGAAATTTTCCCATTTCTGTCTAATCGTTTTAGTGATTGATAGGCATTGATAGGCAGAACAGTAGCAAGTAATATCAATATTTGATGTGGACAAGCTTAACCAAATAACTTACCAGTGAGCTCATTTAATATGAATTCTTGAAAGTCTCAAGTGATGAAGCTCCCACAAATTCTGAAGGCAAGCTGTTCCATTGGTTGATTGTTCTCACTGTCAGAAAAATTCTCCTTATTTCCAGGTTAAAGCTCTCCTTGTTCAGTTTCCATCCATAATTCCTTGTCTGGCCTACAGGGGCTTTGGAAAATAGCTTGACCCCTTCTTCTCTGTGGCAGCCCCTCAAATATTGGGAGATTGCTATCATGTCTCCCATGGTCCTTTTCTTCACTAGACTAGCCATGCCCAGTTCCTGTAACCAGTCTTCATATGTTTTAGTCTCCAGTCCCCTAATCATCCTGGTGGCTCTTCTCTGCACTTTTTCTAGAGTCTCAACTCTAGAGTCTTTTTTATAGTATGATGACCAAAACTGGATGCAGTACTCTAGGTGTGGTCTTACTAAGGCTTTAGAAGTGGTATTAGTACCTCACTTGATCTTGATTGTATCCCTCTGTTAATGCAACTTAGGACTGCATTGGCTTTTTTTGGATCTGCTTCACACTGCTGGCTCATATTTAGCTGATTGTCCACTAAGACTCCAACATTTTTCTCACAGTTATTGCTATTAAGCCTGGTTTCACCCATTCTATATGTGTCGTTGAAAGAAACCAAATGTGAACTACTTGAGTTATAGACTTCTCTTTTGGGAGGCTAATTCCTTATATTTCTCTATAAAAAGACAATATTATCATAGAACCCCTACTGCCCATTCCCTGGACATTAGATGGAGAACTTAGACATAGAAGGAACATGAAGGAAAGTGGTTAGAATAAATATAACATCTGATGTAAAATTTTGCAAAAGCATCTTGGTTTGGTGTCAGATTACTTTAAAGCTGGATCCAGAACACATTACATTTCCCATATGTCCAAAAATATTGCTGGCTTTCACCAAAGCATAATATCTGCTCTTCTAAGACCATTGTGGCAAATGTTATTATTTAAATATAAAAATATGGAGTCATATTTGAATGGTGATTATATGCATCTTTGCCTACTCTTATCTCATAGAGCTGGTAAATAAGCAGCAAATATACAATCAAATATCCAATGCTTTTATTTTTAAGAGCAGAAGCATTCATTTAGCATAAGTAACATTTATATTGGTGAATATATTTTTAGATATTTCTATTAAAGCAATAGCAACTAAGAACTACTTTTCTCTAAGTTGCCATCAGAAGCCATCAGAGAATAAAGGATTGACAGCCAGAGAGCCCTCCATCATACCTACTTACAACTCCAGCCAGGAATCCCTTCTCCCTGGTTGTTATCCCACTAAAGATACAAAATCGCTGCATTTGCAATCAGCTGCATGACTTATTGGATATTGAAATTTAGAGTAGGCTTCTGGATTCACTTTTTATCCCTCTTCTTACTCAACTCTATTTTTTCTCTTTTTGTGGAATACCATTGACATTGTAAGCTAGAGAACCTAGATTGCCTTCTGATTGATCTCAGAGCCACTTTGGGTCAAAGAACAGAGGAAAGAATGCTTTCAAGAAATGAAATGGAATATTGATCTTAGAGTAAGAGATCTGACTGTATTAGAATGATGTGTATTTATGGCCATGAATGCCATGGATTAGTGACAGCAGGATAGGCCAGTTCAGTTGCCTTTATTACTTTGTCACTGGACTTGTTCAAAGATATTTACCACAATGTCCTACAAACACCATCTCTGTAGGTACATAACCTTTGCTCATGAATCACTTTTATTTCTTTGCTAATACAATGAAAAAATTCAAGAAAACTAATCCTAATTTTTGATAAATATTTGATTCTCTATCCAGTTCTAATAAATATCCAAATCAGGCAGTTTCCTTGGCAAGAGTTATCAGCTCATTATACATCATGTTACATTTAGTTGTTCTTTCAGTGGCTATCCTGCAGCCTTTGCAAAATATAATTTTTCTTCAAGTCTGTATGCTTTTCTCATTTGCTTTTCCTCTCAGCATGAAATTCTAAAAACAAATTGTATCTGACAACAAGCTGAGATATTAGAAATGACTTGGAGGATACATTTTACACAGTTCAAGAGAACTGAATTTTCATCCATAGATACACTTTGTTGTTCTTTCTCCATATTGATAATCCACATGAATTTTGTTTATTCAAGGATTATAATTATTAATGGATTTATGTATTTTTGCTATCTTTCCTCCACCATATTTGGCTGGGCATAGAATCTATTTTTGAAACCAGATTTAAACAGATTTGGTTTGTGCTTCAACTTTAATCAGTGGTTTAATATCTTTTATGTTGAGAGGAGATGACAGATTTTCATATTGCAGATACAAGGGTCAGTATTTTAAATGTATTAAGAACATTAAAACGTAAGAGTTGACCTGCTAGATTAGACTACAGCCCTTTTAGTCTAGCATTTTGTTTCTAAAAGCAGACAACAAGACTTCTGGATTACTTACAAATAGCAAATGAGATACAGTGTAGCTGTCTTCCCTTGCTGGAACTGGAATTTGGAGGCACGCTGTTTTCAACTGATATGTAACACTCATCATTTAAAAGTTACAGGTTAATTATGCGCTATGTGATTGATTGAATTCATCTCTATTTTTTTTCAATCAACTTTATAGAATGATTCCTGGTACTATTACTTTGAGAAAGAGATAAATGTCTCCTGTCTATATGGACATCCATGGAGAGTTATATCATGGGTTCTGATACGACATAAAGTACATAACTCGCATACCTGAGTTGAGTCACATGTTGTGAAGGAAGGAAGTGCATCCTTTGCACAAATATTTATTTATTTATTTTATTTATTTGATTTGATTTCTATACCGCCCTACTCCCGAAGGACTCAGGGCGGTGCACAGCCAAACAATAAAACACATACATACAAAATTTAAAAGTAGAATTAAAATCAAATTAAATAGTTTTGGCCCAGACAAATTAAAACCCCAAACTATTTAAAACCCAATTTTAAAATTTGAATATATAAAATACTAAAAGATATTTAAAATTAAAAATCTTTTATAAAAGAGGGAGAAAAATTAGGCCAGGCCCGCCTGGTGAAATAATAAGGTTTTTAGAGCGCGGCGGAAGGTGTGCAGATCCGGGATCCTCCGTATCTCCTGGAGCAGCTTGTTCCAGATAGTAGGTGCCCCCACAGAGACGGCTCTCCCCCTGGGGGCCGCCAGTCGGCATTGTTTGGCCGACGGCACCTGGAAGAGCCTCTCTCTATGGGAGCGTACCGGCCGGTGGGAGGCTATTGGTGGTAGTAGGCGGTCCCGCAAGTACCCAGGTCCTAAGCCATGGAGCGCTTTAAAGGTGGTAACCAAAACCTTGAAGCGCACCCGGAAGACCACCGGGAGCCAGTGCAGCTCGCGCAGGAGGGGTGTTACATGGGAACGCCATGTCGCTCCCATTACCACCCGCGTGGCCGCACTCTGCGCCAGTTGGAGCCTCCGGGTGCTCCTCAAGGGGAGCCCCATGTAGAGAGCGTTGCAATAGTCCAGGAGGGAGGTGACAAGGGCATGAGTGACCGTGCGTAACGAGTCCCGATCCAGAAAGGGACGCAACTGGTGGATCAGGCGAACCTGATGAAAAATCCTCCCGGTCACGGCGTCAAGTGCTCTTCTAAAGACAGCCGTGAATCCAGGAGGACGCCCAAGTTGCGCACCCTCTCCTTGGGGGTCAATGGTTCACCCCCAATAGTCAGTGATGGCACCAGCTGACTATATCGGGACATCGGAAACCACAGCCACTTGGTCTTGGATGGGTTGAGCCTGAGCCTATTCCTCCCCATCCAGATCCTCACTGCCTCCAGGCACTGGGACATCACTTCAAGGGCATCGTTGGGGTGGTCTGGGGTGGAGATGTACAGCTGGGTGTCGTCAGCATACTGGTGGTACTTCACCCCAAAACCACGGATGATCTCGCCCAGCGGCTTCACATAAATGTTGAACAGGAGGGGCGAGAGGACCGACCCTTGCGGCACCCGCATATAAGGGGCCTTGGGGTTGACATCTGCCCTCCTGTCAACACAAACTGCGATCGGTCAGAGAGAAAGCAGGAGAACCACTGCAACACAGTGCCTCCCACCCTTAACTCTTCCAACCGGTGCAGCATGATACCATGGTCGATGGTATCAAAAGCCGCTGAGAGATCTAACAGGACCAGGACAGAGGAGCATCCCCTGTCCCGAGCCCTCCAGAGATCATCCACCAATGCGACCAATGCCGTTTCCGTGCTGTACCCGGGCCTGAAGCCCGACTGGAATGGATATAGATACGTTGTTTCATCCAGGTGCTGGGGGAGCAACCACACTCTCAACAACCTTTGCCATGAAGCGAAGGTTGGAGACCGGACGATAGTTTACCAACATTGCCGGGTCCAGGGAAAGCTTCTTGAGGAGAGGCCTCACCACCACCTCTTTCAAGGCGGTGGGAAAGTCACCCTCACCCAACGAAGCATTTATAATCCCCTGGAGCCAGCCTCGTGTCACTTTCCGGGAAGCCAGTACTAACCAGGAAGGACACGGGTCCAATAAACAAGTAGTCGCGTTCAGTCTGCCCAGAATCCTGTCCACGTCCTTAGGGGTCACAGGATCAAACTCATCCCAGATAACATTGTCTCTCCCCCTGAGACTACCCAGTTGGAGTCCAAATCTTCCCGAATCTGGGTGATTTTGTCATACAGATACTGAACAAAATCCTTGGCTCTACCCTCCAAGGGGTCCTCCCGCGCTTCCTGATGGAGCAGGGAGCGGGTCACCCTAAAGAGGGCGGCCAGGCGGTTATCTGATGATGCAATAAGAGCAGCAAAATAGCTACATTTCACTGCTTTTATCGCCACTAGGTAATTCCTAATGTGGGATCTTACTAGTGTCCAGTCAGATTCAGAAAGACTGGCCCTCCAACTACTCTCTAGGCATCTTTTCCAGTGCTTCAACTCCCTCAGCTCCTCAGTAAACCAAAGCGCTGGGTTAGAGGCCGCAAAGGCACGACCCAATCCAGAGCTCCAGCAGCTGCCCTATCCCAGGCGGCCACCAGGTCTCCAGTCGAGGCATGTGCCAGAGCATGTTCCAGAGCCTCAGGAAATGGCCCAAGCTCCATCTGGAATCTGTCAGGTTCCATCAGGCACCTGGGGTGGAACCATCTTACCGGCTCCGCCTCCCTGCGGCAGGGTGCAGTGGTTCGAAGGTTGAGACGAAGGAGAGAGTGATCTGACCATGACAAGGGTTCGGTAACTATATTCCCTATCTCAAGATCCCTCAACCACTGTCCAGAGACAAAAAACAGATCCAGCGTGTTTCCCCCTGTGTGGGTAGGGCCATTAATTAACTGGGTCAGGTCCATAGCTGTCATGGAAGCCATGAACTCCCGAGCCATCTCAGACATCTCACCCACTGACGGCAGCTTGAAATTTCCCATGACCATAAGCCTAGGGGTATCAACCGCCACCGCGGCGATGACGTTGAGTAGCTCGGGCAGGGATGTTGCCATGTGGCAGGGAGCCACGTACATGATCAGCAAACCCATCTGAACCCCATGACCCCATTTCACAAAAAGGGATTCACAGCCGGCCGTCTGAGGAACAGTGGCCTCCCTCGGTCTCAGACCTTCTTTAATGATAACTGCTACCCCCCCGCCCCTCCCCTGTGACCTTGGCTGATGGAATGCTTGGAAACCTGGCAGGCACATTTCAACGAGGGGAACCCCGCCTCCTGGCCCAACCAGGTCTCCGTAACACCTGCCCGGTCCGCACCCCCCTCCTGAACAAGATCACAAATGAGGGGGGCTTTATTTACTACGGACCTGGCATTGCACAGCATCAGCTGAAGGCCTGGGTCCTGAGGGTCTATTCAACCTGAGGAGCGAGTAGAGCCTTGGGGCCGGAGCACGCCACCGCTCGTAGGCAGTGAGTGCGCACTCCCCTAACACGATATGGCCCCCTGCTTCCGCCATAGCTACCCCTCCCACCTACAGTACTGATGTTCAAAAAACTATCCAGACAAGCTCTAAACCCCCCTCGACCCCGGGTCCCCCACCCCCCATGCCGCTTTTCACTGCCAGACTCGACCCTCCCCCTTGTGGGTTATCCCCCATACCCACAGCCCAAATTCCAATCTGACCCTCCCCCTCCCTGGGACCCCTTAAAAATTTGACTAAAAGTTTCAATAGAAAACCCCTCAATCCCCTAGTTTTCACATGCCACCTCTCTGGGTCCCAAAACCCGTCCTTGAGGTGGGCCCTCAATAGTGAGGAGGGCCACATCTGCGAGAGGGGGGAATCTCGCAGCGCAAGAAGATCTGCAGTCGTATACATTTCCAAAATGCAGCGATGGAGGCCCAGAGTTCAAACAGGGGACTTCACAAAAGATGTAACAATATGTCACAAATATGTAATAAATATGTCATGATTTACTTGTTATCATTTTGTCATTGTTTATTGGTACAAATTCCCCTCTCTTTGTCATATAGATTCTATTAGCAGATGCACCAAAAATATATTTAAAAGCATGAAAGTGCCCATAGCTTTATTTTTAGTCTCTTTCCTAATGATCCCAAGCATGGAATTTGTTTTATTTTTTTGTTCAAGCAAACTGAATTCAACTCACTTATATTTTGTTCTTTTTCCCTCCTTTGAAATGTAACACCTGTGGCTTTATGCCAAGGAAGGTCAACCCAAGGACAGGCCCTGGGCCTTGATAAAAATTACTAAAGGAAGTAGCCTCTAGCACCAAAACATTTTCCTTCTCTGCCTTAAGCAAACAAAGAGTAGCTGTTTCTAAACACTACAGATGGAACCGAATATGAAATGATTTTTTCCACGTTATTCATTTCCAACTATGTGAGCAATAAGAAGCCTGTTTACAAAATAGCCTAGATTTGTCTGTTTAGCCCCTTTTAGGCAGTGACAGGACATTCCACAGAAATGATGGTGCAATGACTAAAAACAAAGCAGCTTTTCTCCTTCATCATCTCTCATGTGCCAGGAATACATGAAAGACATATTGTCTGCTTGCCATTTGCTTTTTCAGAAATGTACATAGTATCACAGAGTTATACAATATTTCATGTACTACTTTCTTTGGTTATCGGTTTGGACTTTGATCATTTATTGATTTTGCTAAATTTTGATTTTTTAAAAATGGACTGATATATATGAGATAAGAGAAAACATAGACACATATTTAAAGTAAATATCCCAGAGAAAAAGTTCTTCAAATTGGTTTTCAGCAGTTATAGAGGGCAAAGATTAGAAAAATCCTTACCATGCATTTTTCAGGCAGGGTACCATTGCATTTCAAATTTTACCATATTGAATGGTGACATCATTACACCAGCATGTTCTAGAATACTAGTTATCTTCCTTATGGTCCTCGTACATATATGGCTTGACTCTCTACTTAATTTGAGCCTTGAGTGGAACATTGGAATACACAACACATTGTGGGCTATACCCATGTGAACACACATATGCTTGCTTCCTAAATGTGCCTACTATAGTTCACTAAAGACAAAGCATAGGCTTTCTCTCACATATTTTAGGAGGAAAAATCAAATAAATCTGGTCTCTGAGTAGTGGCTGTAGCACTTGGCCAAGAAGTTAATGCTAACCTGGAGTGAGTTAGAGAGCAGACAAGGCTACAATGGGAAATCCATTCCCTCCTCCTTTTCTGCTTTTTTTAATCATTCTTTTTTCTTTCACCTTTTTTCTTTTCTCTCTCTTCTTTCCTAGATCCCCCAATTCCACCACCACCAACACACAAACTCATTTACTAGCAATTGCCAAAGGAGAGACAATTCCCTCTTGGCCGAGGCCTGTGCTAATTGCTTGTGTAACACTTTTGAAATTAAGATGACCATAGCAGGTTGTCCATTCCTGTGTCACATTAACTGTATGATGAAAAAAGGAGAGAGCATGTTGCTGCACAGAGTCCTGAGAAGATGTGTGAATAGGAGCCTTATTTCTTCTTTCCAGTTGCTATGGCACACCAAATATTATGGAAGAACTCTGAATGGAATGGTGACAATTTAGTTTCCTGGAAATGGAAGAGGCTTAGAGGACGAAAGTTGTCAGTGAGACTCTTGCTGTGAATGAAATCGATGTCTGTCTCTCAGACTTCTTAGATTGCTTGACTGAGGTGTTGATTAAACTAAGATGAGGATTGCAGTTGCAATTAACACCAAATGAGATTTGCTAATTGACTTCTCTTAAATCAGATCGGGATTTCCCTTCTGCTGTCTTCTATCTTTGATTGGACTTGATAAGGAGAGAAGGAACAGTGAAAATTGACTGAGGAGGGGCAGCTACTTGAAAATTCAATCTGTTTTAACTCATGTAGGTACAAATTGGAATTTAAATAAATAGTCAAAGGAAATGATAACTGCAGTTTATAATGTTAATGATTAGCCAAAATGATGTATAATTTGTACCTTCACTAATGAGATTAATTGAATTGGTTTATTAGACTTGGACAAAAAAATAAAGTAATGATCAAAGATAGACTCAGGAAAGGAGTTCAAAACAAATATTAAATCGCCTTCCTCTTATTTTTGATTGTAGAAGGCACAGTGGTTTTTGTTTTTATTTTCCTTCTATTTGGCATTGTTAACTTTCTTATTGCTATTTTTTTTCAAATCTCAGTTTGCAGGTTCAAATGAAACCATAAAGAAGATGATAATATCAGAGGGATGTAGTATGATTCTTCAATAAAATGCAAAAGAAATTCTTGGCTGCATGACTAAGCCTGTAAAGATATATAGTAAGTGAGAGAGGTCATGCCTTTCTTCTCCAAGAATTCTTCTGGGTTTCACTTGTACCAACTCACTTTCTTGCCTTGGTGTAGCTGCTGGGTAATTACTACTGTCTCTGCCTATCTTCCACACAGAGAGCTTTACCTGGTGCCTGCCACCTTAACCTTGGCATGTAAGAACAGCCAATGGTTCCCAGAATCTCAGCATCTTACTAATAAATAATAGGGAAATATTACTGAATAATAATAAAAAAAACACAACAGCAAGAACAATGGAAATATACTTTATATATCAGTTCCTGGCCCTACTCCTTCTCTGATAATTAGATAAAAAGTATATTCTATAATTTTAAATTAGTTTTATTTTTTTAAAATAAGAAAAGATAAACTGATTTAACTTAAGGTATTTACATATTAAAACAAAGAATGGCAGAGATTAAACGACAAAGCTGCTAAAATTATGGAATGGAATGGAATGGAATGGAATGGAATGGAATGGAATGGAATGGAATGGAATGGAACGGAGTAGAGTAGAGTAGAGTAGAGTAGGATAGGATAGGATAGGATAGGATAGGATAGGATAGGATAGGATAGGATAGAATAGAATAGAATAGAATAGAATAGAATAGAATAGAATAGAATAGAATAGAATTCTTTATTGGCCAAGTGTGATTGGACAGACAAGGAATTTGTCTCTGTGCATAAGCTCTCAGTGTACATACAAACAACAAAGTGCTAGGTCATATCATAGATCATAGTTACAATCATTAATCATAAGATACAACAACATGTGATAAATCGTAAGATGCCAATAGGAGAAGGTAGCAGGAAAGATGAGAAACATGAGAAGATGAGAAACATGAGAAGATGAGAAGGATAATAACAGTACAGCCTACCACATAGGCAGCTGCTCTGAAGAGTCTCTAGTAGGAAGATGCATAGGACAATAAGATCCTTTGCAGATTGCAAGGTGAGCTAGATCTGTAGGAAATTAGGACCACTCTCCTTAGAAATATCTTACAGGTTGAGATCCCATAGAATCAGAGTTATGTAAAAAGGACAGAAACTAAACTATAATCTATGGCAATCTACAGTATATACCATTAAAATTGGGAGAAATGGTGCAATAGGAACAAATTTTGAACCAGGGTACCTCAAATGGGCTAATTTACAGAATGTGCCCAAAATATGGGACCCATGATTCTTGTTAATGAAATTTGGAAAAGCTGTAGCTGCTTTAGTGCTACTGGTTGCTGCTGCACTGCTGGACTGTTGCTATGATTATATCATTTTCATCTTCAGCATTCCATTATTGTTTCCCAGTCATTCTCACAATCTTTGCTTTCTGCCATATGCAGCAGCAGTCATTTGCCTATCTGCTGGGAAGGAGGGAGGGAGGGAGGGAGGGAGGGAAGGAAGGAAGGGAGGGAGGGAGGGAGGGAGGGAGGGAGGGTTATAAAAGTTTTTAGTTTAAGTGGTAGAGGTCAATAAGATCTTGGAATGTCCCAGCAGCTACAATTAAGCCAGATTTCTTTTATCAAGAAATGTTTATTTAAAATCAATAAACTATTTACATTTTAAATCACAGAACATTATCTCTTGGTCTTTATTTATTTCTTAGGTAAATGTGCCTAGACCATAATCCCTTTTTCTCTCTCTCTCCTTTTCTCCTCTTCTCCTTTTTCTCCTGTGTGTGTGAGTAAAGGGGGTCATATTTATAGAGTGGCTAAGCCACTCCCCCTTCAGTCCCTTAGACAAAATGGAGGGAAAATATAAACACAAAACCATCCTTCCAGTATAGACAGTGTAGTTCAGTGGCACTATTTTAGATTATTATCTGTGAGGAAGGAAGGAAGGAAGGAAGGAAGGAAGGAAGGAAGGAAGGAAGGAAGGAAGGATTGCTGATGCTCCCTGCCAGATTCTCACATGGAAATCAAAAGTTGCTTCTTCTCCCACTGATATTTGCCCATCTGTGGTCTTTCTGTTTCTCTTTTTACATAAAAAAATATATCTGAAACAATGACACAATGGTTCCGTTAGTATAGTGCTAACTAAAGATTTACCTATGTCTACTAAGGTAACAAAATGCCACTTTGGTGTAGTGATGAAGGCACCAGACTACAAAACTAGGAAATTGTGAATTCTAGTTTGCTTTAAGTTCAAAGCCAGCTGGGGGATTTGGAGCCTATCACTCCTTGACAGCTCTAGGAAGGAGGCAACAGGATATCACTGTAAGAGATGACCAGGCTGAGCCTGAGGGAAGGGTCAAATGCCTCATAAGTCATGAGTCCCTGTGCACCCATAAGAGATCTAAGTGCAGCCCACCTTGAATGCCTTCTTAATTCCTGCTCATTTCCCTTAACTGTTAGCTGAGATTCTTGTAGAGAGCTTAAGCTTACAATAAATCTTTATACTCATTTGAACTGCCAGAATCTCCTGATTTCCCAGGTGCTTGACAATCACTTCTGAAAAAAAAAAAAAACTTGTCAAGAAAACTGTAGGTTGCCAGGAGTCAAAAACTAACTTGTAGTTTTTGTACACATAGTACAGACACACAGACACACACACCCCAATCCATTGAACCAGAAATTCCTTTCTCATTCAGTTTTATCTGAAGGAGCCGTGGTAGTGGTTACAATGCAATATTGGAGACTAACTCTACTCACTGCCAGGAGTTCAATTCGGACTGGCTCAAGATTGATTCAGCCTTCCATCTATCCAAAGTCGGTAAAATAGGACCCGGACTGTTGGGGGCAATACGCTGACTTTGTAAATCCCTTAGAGAATGCTGTAAAGCACTATGAAGTGGTATATAAGTCTAAGTGATATTACTATTACTATCTTATTTGCTTTTCATAACTTTCCATAGTTCCAGCAGCACTAAAGATTTTTTTACCCTGACAAAAAATGCTAAATGAGGGTTTTATTCTTGCCCATTAAATGGTTAGTATGAATCAGGGGTGAAATGCTCCTGGTTTGGACCGGATCACCGATCCGGTAGTGATGGAGGCAGGTGGTTCAGAGAACCAGTAGCAAAAATCCCTGCCCTCCCCCCCCATGCCCAGCTGAGCTGCACAATCATCAGAGGCTTTTTTAAAAACTTTTAAAAGCATTTTTTCTACAACCTCTTCGGCCGAAAAAATGCTTTTAAAAGTAAAAAAAAAAAAAAAGCCTCTGATGATTGTGTGGCTCAGCTGGGATCATCAGAGGCATTTAAAAGAAAAAAGGCCTTTTTTCTTTTAAAAGCCTCTGATGATCCAAGCTGAGTTGCCTGATAGTCAGAGGTATTTAAAAGAAAAAAAGCCTCTGCCGATCAGGCAACTCAGCTGGGATCGTCAGAGCCTTTTGAAAGCATTTTTTTTACAACCTCTTCGCCAAAGTGGTTGTAGAAAAAATGGTTTTAAAAGTAAAAAAAAAAAAATTGGCCACGCCCACCCAGTCACATTACCCCCCACCAAGCCATGCCGACAGAACTGGTAGTAACAATTTTTAGATTTCACCACTGGTATAAATGTGTTTTGTCACCAGGTTACGGGGATATGGAGGGTTATTATTTTATTATTTTTCTTTCTATTATTATTTTTTTAATATGGTATTTTTATATCTTTAAAGCCGCCTTGAGTTGCCATGTGCAAGTTGGCAGCAATATAAATTTTCTAAATAAAATAAAAATAAATACAATAAAATGTAAGAAATGAAAAACATGTTGATTTTCTGAGTGGCAGAGAAGGGCTGATCAGAGTCTTCTCATACAGCAGTATAGAAATAGTATTTTCAAAGTGAATTAAACATTGATATTTGGTAGAAAATCTGTGCTAACTGGTACCTTCTTCTTTACAGACTGCTGGATTGTAAATTAAGCTACTTACCTACCAATTAATTTTTCATGAATTTTATCTTTGGGTCTATGCAATGATCCAAACTTTCTATATAGCCTTAATGAGCTTTTATCATTCACTCCGTCATTCACTCACTCACTCACAAGAGTCATAAGGCTACTAGTGTCATAAAATAGCAATCTATAAAACACAGTCAAAATATACTCTTCTCCCTTGGCACCAACATTCCCAACAAGATTTACTCCATCTTTTCTCTACAACACCAAACTTCTCAGAAACAATCACTGAGCCTCCTCCCAATACCTCTACACTAGCATCATGTAAAAAGTTCCTTTTAGGGTTACTCTATGTTATGCAGTTTTTGAATGTGATCGCCACTTAGTCATTTCCCCCACCCAAAGAAACTACATTGAAAGCCCTAGTAACAGAAAGGAAAGAAGAAATAGAATTGATGACTATCAGTTTAGCTATTTTGTCTTTAGAGTTGACTCATAGGGTCATTCTCTGATTTTTATACACAGTAATGTATGAAGATCTGGAGTATTTTCTTATTAATTGGAGAAAACACCCAGCATGCAATGATTTTCAAAATCCATCACTGGAATGAACCAAATGCTGTGCCTCTGAAGTATAAAATTCCAGATGTAATGTGTAATATCTATAGAAAATGTAAGGTAGAAATAATGGAGGACCATTTTGTATCCCTAGTTTGGGACAGTATCAACCCCCCACTTCCACTTTTTCCCCTCCAGAAAGTCTAAGTATAATGAAAAGAAGTGCACCTCTTTCTGACACAAATTAAAACAATTTGCCTTAATATCCAGTGGCAGCAACAATATTCTACTATAAATTCACATTAGTTACAGATAGCTCTTCCTGGTAATGACCAAATAAATTGCATAGCCAATAAAATTTAAATATATAAGAACAAGCAAGCAAGTTCTGACTTAAGCCAATGCTCTGAATTCTGGAGGTACTTCCTTTCTTAGAATTAGCTTTCTTCATTCTTATTGATGCTGTCACTTGACAACATTCATATCATTAGAAATGCACACACACAAACATACACAGAAGTTTAATCAAGGCTGCTGTCACAGTAATTCAATTACTAAATTTCACACAAGTCTTTTTTTTTTAAATGAAATAGGCAAGTTCCAGAAAATGAAACTATTTAGGACATATATTCATATAAACTATCTTAGATTAGAGACAGGCATGAACATCAGCAACCATTTTTCCATCAGATGGACAAATGTGGATTATTACTATAATTTGCAAGGATAGCAAACATGCCTATTGTTGCTTTCTGCCATTTTGCGATAAAGGAATAATATAATATTCTTAAGTAAATTTTGGATATTTGGGACACACTGCTTTAATATAATTGATAACTTGGTATGATTTGCAAAGTCCAATTTTTTTTTCTACTTAGCCAAAGCTTATAGAGGAGGCAGTGATGTTGTAGCTCCTGAAACTTAGAGAATACATTATCTAGACTCTTTTCCATCTAGATATCAATTTGGTTTTAATATAGAGATGGCCTTTATTATTCCTATGAATGATTTCAACTGTAGTAGAGACAATGGAGAATATAATTACCGATACTGAAGGAAGTTTCAATAATTCTTGATACTACTGACCATAGTATTCTTTTGAAGTGTTTGAGAGAGAGGAGATGGAAGTTCACACCTGGTGGAAGTTTCTACCCTATTTCTTTCAAAAAACAAGATTAGAAGACATCACCTTAATCTTTGAAAACTGTCCTAGAAGATTCTTCAAGGTTCTATCTTGCCTTATTTAATACCTACCTTGGAAAGGAACATGCCTGAGGTTTAGGACTGTTACAACAGCAGTAGCTAAATTTGACAATTCAAAGTACTCTCATGGTTTGGGTTCCAGTGAACCATTATATCTGTTATAGTCTGTTCCACATTGTCAGGATTTTAGTGGGACAATTTTGCAAGATTTACATGGGTACATTTAACATTGACAAAAGAAAAGTTTGCTTTTTGTGTTATGCAATAAACTACAGTTGAAATTAAGATAGTCCCCTTCCTTGTTAAAAGCCTCTAAATACCTTATCATTTTTAATGTTACCATTTAAATGCATTTTGTTTGTTATTGTTATTTTTATACATATTTTAATTAAATCTCTGAAAGCCACCTAGAGATAGGTTGCAAAAATTTACATGGTGACAAACAGGGGTGGTATTCACTTACCTTTGCTACTGGTTTGCAAATGGGAGTACGCATGCATGACCTTCCACGCTTGTGCAGAGCATCAAAAATGGGACCTGATGACATCTGAGTGGATGGGCGGGGCCTCCTGCAGCTGCTGCTACCAGTTCGCCCAAACTGGATAGAACCGGCTGAATACCACCACTGGTGACAAAGAGACACAGAGAATTCTATTTTTTTTTTTTGTTGTTCCCATATAGTGGTAAATTGTCTATTTGCTGCCCAGATCAAATCCTGCTAACCTGCCTTATTCAGTGGAAGAAAAAGAGGCTGAGTTGGAAGGTGCAGTTAAATGTGTCATCAGTTTGGAGTCCATTAATTCCGTTGACCCTTATCTATCAATTTAGCTTTGACCATTAATTGAGTAGATTCTTGCATTAGATGTAGCAATAATAAACTCTTCTGTGCTTTGAATTCAACAAATGGTCCTGGTTATTTATGCCTAACTGTATTATTTTAGGATTGTCCACTCCTTTGGACATCACCTTGACTAAATTTAGAATAGAGTTTTTCCCAGTCCTACATGGAGAAATGAATCAGTCATGGCCCCTTTCCCTTCAACTAAAGCAGTGTTACTGCTTGCTGGCTGGAATTGTGGGAGTTGAAGTTTACACATCTTAAATTTGCTGATTTTGCTGATTTAACACTGATCTAAAGTCTTTCCCTTCATCTAAGACAGGGCTGTCAAACTCCTGGCCCACAGGCCGGATGTGTCACATGCTGGCCATGCCCATGACGGGCTTAGTGAAGGAGAAAAAAACTCCCGATTCCGTGATGATGTGAGTTTGACACCCCGATCTAAGAAATAGGGATGAATGATCTGTAAAGATCATTCATCCCTATTTGTACTTGTATCTATAGATAGAAATTTTGTAGTGGAGATGGGAAAAATGCAGGTACTTTGTTTGGTCCCTGAGACAAGGGACAAAGGCCTAACTAGTGTATCACTAGTTAGGCCTTTTATCTGATCAATATGAGCTATCATGAAATTTGGGGTGGGTTTGGAGAGAAAATGGTGATTTGGAGCAATATTTTTAGCCTCATTTAAATCTCTTTTCAATATTAAAATTGATAGAGCATTTGATTCAGCAAATTAATTGCAATGTTGAGAAATAATTCATACTGAAATATTGCTGGTAGAAATGAAACCTCTTGAATTAATAGCTTTGCATCCTACATAATTCAATATTAATTGTTCTTAATCTGAGCAATATTGTAGAGAATGACCTTTTGAGGTATTCCCTCCAGTAGCCCTAGATACAATAATGTCTTCTTGCCTTTTGACAGATGACAGACTTTCACTGTTATTTCACCCAATGGCGGGTTTTAAGACTGCACTGAGCCTTTCATGCATTTTAATCACTACAAGAAGCTAGAAATGTTTTAATAATCTTCAAAAACAAAAAACCCTGATGAGATTGGTGGAGATGATTTTGTTATTATCAAGATCTCTGGTAGATAGTGTTGACCCTTTTGTAGTTCACATTAATATCACCTTTTTAAAATGTGACTCTGTGATATATATTTATCAAGAATTGAGCAAATTGGTTAAATTCAGGCTATTAAAACCAGTCAATGCAAACCACAATGTATTTTCTAAGTAAGAAGGAATTAAATATTATTATTATTATTATTATTATTATTATTATTATTATTATTATTATTATTATTATTATTATTATTATTATTATTATTATTTAATCTTTAGTGAGATTCACAGCCTTTGAGGCTGGTTAATAGCTCAGCAGCTCGAGTCCTAACCAAGGACCTAGGAACTGTTAAGGTATCGTCGGAGGATGTAAGCTGTTCTGAGTAAGGTGGTTTTTTGTAGAGTCAAAATGTTCAAGTCTGGCAAATTTAGAATTTCTAAATAGCGGGGTAGCCCTTTGGGTATTGCTCCAAGGGCTCCAATTACAATCGGGACAACACACAATTTCTTTTTCCACAGTCGCTCAACTTCAATTTGCAAGTCCCGGTACTTTGTGATTTTTTCTTGCTGCTTCTCTTCAATCCGTGCATCACCAGGTATAGCAATGTCAATGAACCATACTTTTTTTCTTTTCAACTATTGTTATGTCAGGTGTGTTGTGGACCAAGTGCCTGTCAGTCTGAATCCTAAAGTCCCACAAGATCTTGAGTTTCTCATTCTCTAAAACTTTCTTAACTTTATACCTAATAATAATAATAATAATAATAATAATAATAATAATAATAATAATAATAATTTATTTTGTATACCGCCCTTCTCCCGAAGGACTCAGGGTGGTGAACAACCAGCAGATAAAATACAGAAAATACAAAAATTAAAACAATATTAAAAACCAATTAAATTAATTTGGCCCACAGTTAAAACACCCCCATATTTAAAAATCCATAATTTAGCAAGTTAAAATTAAAACAATTCAAAAAATATGGTCAGGTCAGCCCAGCTTGATGAAACAAAAATGTCTTTAAGGCACGGCGGAAAGTGCGCAAATCTGGGATCTGCCGTATCTCTGGGGGCAACTCGTTCCAGAGGGTCGGTGCCCCCACAGAGAAGGCTGTCCCCCTGCGGGCCGCCAGCTGACATTGTTTGGCTGACAGAACCCTGAGGAGCCCCTCTCTGTGGGAGCATACTGGTCGGTGGGAGGCTACTGGAGGCAGAAGGCGATCTCGTAAATACCCGGGCCCTAAGCCATGGAGCGCTCTAAAGGTGGTAACCAATAACTTGAAGCGCACCCGGAAGACCACTGGGAACCAGTGCAGCTCGTACAGGAGAGGTGTTACATGGGAGCGTCGAGTCACAACCCGCGCGGCCGCATTCTGGACCAGTTCTGGCCGCATTCTGGCCGCATTCTGGACCAGTTGGAGCCTCCGGGTGTTCCTCAAGGGGAGCCCCATGTAGAGAGCATTACAGTGGTCCAAGTGGGATGTGACGAGGGCATGAGTAACCGTGCGTAAGGTATCCCGATCCAGAAAGGGACGCAACTAGTGGATCAAGCGAATGTGATAAAAAGCCCCCCTGGGCACAGCTGTCATATGCTCTTCCAAAGATAGCCGTGTATCCAGGAGGACACCCAAGTTGCGAGCACTCTCTGTGGGGGCAATAACTCGCCCCCAAAAGTCAGTGATGGTACCAACTGACTATATCGGGATGCTGGAAGCCACAGCCACTCGGTCTTGGATGGGTTGAGCCTGAGCCTGTGTCTTCCCATCCAGATCCGCACAGCCTCCAGGCACCGGGACATCACATCAAGGGCATCGCTGGGGTGGTCAAGGGTGGAGATGTACAACTGAGTATCATCAGCGTACAGATGACACTTCACCCCAAAACCACGGATGATCTCACCCAGCGGCTTCACATAAATGTTGAACAGAAGGGGTGAGAGAACCGACCCTTGCGGCACCCCACACACAAGGCGCCTCGAGGTCGATCTCTGCCCCCCTGTCAACACGAACTGCGACCGGTCAGAGAGGAAGGAGGAGAACCACCGCAACACGGTGTCCCCTATCCCCAACCCTTCCAGTCGGCGCAGCATGATACCATGGTCGATGGTATCAAAAGCCGCCGAGAGATCTAATAGGACCAGGACAGAGGAACAACCCCTGTCCCAAGCCCTCCAGAGATCATCCACCAACACGACCAATGCCGTTTCCGTGCTGTGCCCAGGCCTGAAACCCGACTGGAATGGATCTAGATAAACCGTTTCCTCCAGGAACCGGGGAAACTGTCGCGCCACCACACTCTCAACAACCTTTGCCACAAAGCGAAGGTTGGAGACAGGACGATAATTTGCTAATACAGCCGGGTCCAGGGAAGGCTTCTTGAGGAGGGGCCTCACCACCGCCTCCTTCAAGGTGGTGGGGAAGTTACCCTCACTCAGAGAAGCATTGATAATCCCCCCAGCCTTGTGTAACCTCCCGGGAGGCCAGTACCAACCAGGAGGGACACGGGTCCAGTAAACATGTGGCCGCGCTATGCCTGCCCAGAATCCTGTCCACGTCCTCGGGAGCCACAGGGTCGAACTCCTCCCAAATGACATTCTCAAAGCCTACCTCCGTCACCCCGCCTGAAACTACCCAGTCAGAGTCCAATCCTTCCCAAATCTGAGCGATTTTGTCATACAGATATTGCACAATGTCCTCAGCTCTTCTGTGTAAGGGATCATCCCTCGCTCCCTGATGGAGTAGGGAGCGGATCACCCTAAACAGGGTGGCTGGGCGATTATCTGATGATGCGATAAGAGCGGAGAAATACTCAGATTTCGCTGCTTTTATCACCACTAGGTAGGTGGCTAATATTAAAGCTTATCATAAAGGAAATATGATGACATACCTTATCCAGTGCCATAAGGATAGTGGATTTCACTTTATCATTTTTTTAAAGAAGTATGCTGCTTCTACCATTTGTCCCTATCCTACCCCAATCACATTTTTCCATATAAAATATGTTACTGCTGCATAGGAAGCAGGAAAAATTTTGTTCCTGATTTTCCTTGGAAAACAAGGTTATGTATTTAGTTGTGATTTAGAAGGGACATGCCCTTCTTCATAATTTCTAATCTAAACAAAATCAGAGGAAAAAAAGAGGAGGAAATATCAATAATATGCAACTGAAAATTTGTTTTTCTCAAACAGGCCATGAAGCTCCATGGCTCCTAGCAAAGTCGAGGTCCAAAAATTAGGAGTCAGATTGTGATGTTCATAGTCCTTGACATTCGGGGTTGAAGACAATAAAGTAAGAGAAAATTCTGTAATATTAAGAAAGGTTTGGTATGAATAGAAACTTATTCAAAATAGAGCTGGAAGGGATCTCAGAGGTCTTCTAGTCCAACTCCCTGCTCAAGCAGGAAACCCTATACCATTTCAGAAAATGGTTGTCCAATCTCTTTTTAAAAATCTCCAATGTTTTTAAACCCTCACAATTTCTGGAGGTGAGTCATTTCACTGATTACCAGTAATTGTTCTCATTATCAGGAAATTTCTCCTTAATTCCAGGTTACTTCTCTCCTTGATTAGTTTCCATCATTGGTGGGTTGCCTCCGGTTCGCACCAATTCTATATAACCTGTAGTAAAACCGGCGGGAGGCTCTGCCCACCGACCTTGATGTCATCAAAAAGCTTCTGCACTTGCGCAGAAGAGCGTGCGTATGCGCGGCCCCGTTTCTAACTGGTAGTAAAGGTAAGTAGAACCCACCCCTGGTTTCCATCCATTGTTTTTTGCCTTGCCTACTGGTGCTTTGGAAAATAAGTTGATCCCTCTTCTTTGTGGCAGCCCCTCAAATACTGGAATAGTGATATTATGTCACCCCTAGTCCTTCTTTTCTCTAGACTGGCCATACCCATTCTTCATATGTGTTTGTCTCCAGACTGTTTATGTACTATGGGATTCCTATCTTTAGGTTCTCTCTTCATATTCTTCAAAAGCAAAATGCATGAGAAATACCTATTTAGAGGTGCAACTCCATCAAAGATTAGGATTAGGCTTTCTTGAAATCATGGTTAAAAACAGGTTCTCTCTCTCTCTCTCTCTGTCTGTCTCCTGTAAAATCCTGATTGGAGGGATGCCAGCTAATGTTAGGTTTTCTTAAATTCAGCGCTAAAAAACAAAACCACAGTTTTGGCCCTCTTAAATTTATCTCTGGAACAAAATACATGGAAAAATACCAATGACTGGGATACATCTGCTTAGGTTAATTGGGTTTCCTGAAACTAGACTGAAAAAAACAACAACATGATAGCAATAGCACTTAGACTTATATACCACTTAGACTTATATACCACTGCCAAACTGCAGCAGCTGGAAGTCAGCACAAGTAGCCTGTAGTACTGCACTCTAACCACTGCGCCACCAATGCTCAGATTCAGGCATTTTTTATATATATAAAAGAGGTATTTATCATTTCTGTTCTGCCTCAGTTTTCCACTGGAACAAAACCATGTGGAAATTTCTTCCACTGGAAAAAAATATACTTAGGGTTAGGGTTAAAGATCCTTAGAGTCAGGGCCCAAAACCAACATTATTGTTAGGAAATTTTAGGAGAACCATTATTTTATACTATTCACCCATTTTTGTACACTACCTTTTAATCTACAGATATATTGGTCCAGTGGTGAAATCTGAACTGGTTTGCTACCGGTTTGCTGGTCGCGCATGTGCAATGCATGCCAAAAGGAGGCTTGAGAAGGTAAGTAGAACAGCGAGGGGGGGGGATCAGCTGTGCCATGCAATTTAGCTTTGCTAGAAAGTAGGATTCCCTGCTTTCTAGCAAAGCTAAACTGCATGGCACAGCTGATTGATGGAAATACCAGTTCGTCTGAATGGATAGCTTTTTTTAACTATTGGTTCGACTGAACCGGTGGCTTTTTTTTTTTTACTACCGGTTCACCCGAACCGGTAGTTTTTATCATTACCGGTTTCACCCCTGTATTGGTCCTAATTTTCTAATTTAAAATGTAATTTAAACTAATGGCTGAAATGTATTAATTTTGTACTAGAAAAAGATCCAAGGAGCAAGCCTGTATTGTTTAAGACACTATGTTATCATCAAAATCCTTTTTCTGTATTAGGATTTGCATTTTCCCCCTTTCATTTCCTCCTCATTTTAAGTCAGCTGACTTACTGAGTTGCTTATGTTTGGGATTGTCTTGCATTTCTTTGATGCATTCTATCTTTTCATCTGTCACCCTTTGCCTTCATTCAATTACTTTTTCTTTCATTAGAATTTGAAATGCTGCTTTCCATTTGAATATGTTGTTAGGAGCTGACAAAACCAGGTAAGAACTCTATTAAGAAGAAGAGAAGAAGTAATAGCATTTAGAATGACACCAAATAAGATTTATCTAGACACCCCAGTCAGTTTTGTTCTCCATTTTGCTGAATAGATATAAAAAAGAGGGCTTAGACCCAACTGCATCATTCTGTTGATGAAATGTCACACACCAATACAGTAAGTGTATGTGGATCTATATGTGGATTTCATGCTTCAAATCTCCTTTCATGAGGTCTGGGAAAAAAGGAAAAGGATGAAGGTGAGAGAAAATCCTACATGCAGATGAAGGTTTACTCATATAACACAGTGTAATCCTAAAATGCTAACATATACCTCCAGACAGTCTTGATAAGAAATTATTTTCCCTACAGAAACCTTTGAGAAAGCTCAAGGTCACAAAATTGATATGTCTGCCTATTAGTGCAAGAAAAAAGTCTATGCTCCTAAGTGGCTATTAGAACATTAGAGTCTACATTTAATTAGAAATAATGAAACTTATTTTTCGGATGAGATTAAAATTACAGTCAAAGCAGAATTGAAGTATTCTGATATATTTATGATTTAATGTACTTTATAAACAATTTCTCAATGCATTTCCTGAGTATCAAGGTTTGTTAGTACCGGAATGTAGAGAACTAAAGATGAAATCAAGAGAGCAATTGATTGCATAAGGTAAAGGTAAAGGTTCCCCTTGCACCTATGTGCTAGTCGTTCCCACTCTAGGGGGCGGTGCTCATCTCTGTTTCAAAGCCGAAGAGCTAGCACTGTCCAAAGATGTCTCTGTGGTCATGTGGCCAAAATGACTAACCACCAAAGGCGCATGGAATGCTGTTACCTTCCCACCAAAGTGGTCCCTATTTTTCTACTTTTTTTAAATGTGCTTTCAAACTGCTAGCTTGGCAGAAGCTGGGACAAATAACGGGAGCTCACCCCATTCTGCAGTACTAGGGATTTGAACTGCTGAACTGAATTGATTGCATAGGAATGTAATTTCCAATGGTTGTCACATGCACAATTAAGAGAAGGATTTAATGTAGATAAAAAGATAAGTGGAATTGAACAACAGAAGACAAAATTTGAAATGAATTATATACAAATGATAAACATGTGATTGCTAAAATGTATAAACTTTTGCTGAGATTTAAAATGGAAGAAGAACAAGTTAAAGGATGCATGGCAAAATGAGCTAAGAACTTTGGTTATAACATACAGATGGACCAATGGGAAAAAATGTGGTTGAAAGAACTGAAATTCACAGTGTTAAAATTTCAGAGAGAGTTTTTATAAATTGATGTATTGTTGCTATATGACATCAGAGAAATTATCTATGATCTTTAAAGGTACCGTCAATCAAAGTTGGAAATGTGAAAAACCTGAAGGATGATTTTACTGCACAGTGAATCTGTGCAAAAACAAAAAATAAATATTGAATACAAGTCTATATATTGATTCAAAGAATGTTAAAGATTAATGTTCAAATGAAACTGGAACTTTTTTTATTGGTCCCTTATAGATAGCCAATTAGGATTTATGGAAGATTAGTTTTGTATGTATATAGTGATTCTAACAGGTTTATTATATGCATGAAGATGGCAGAATACCCACAGCAGAGAAAAGGAGTATCAAGATGATGAGATACTATACTTTTAGGAATGATTTTTAGGAATAATTGATGGTTTTAATTAGATTTGGTAGCGACTATGTTTTCCAATCATTGAAGTTTTACATTAGTGGTTGTATCTTTCTCATATAAAAGTAGAATAATAGGATCTAGGCAATTGCCAATATTCTGTGATTGGAGTAGAAGAATCAAGCTTGAGAAAGGGAATTATAAATTAGTATTTCTTTATTTCTTTATTTCTTTCTTTCTTTCTTTATTTGTTTATTTATAAATACTTGTATGAAATACCTAATAATGCATAATAAATATATTTGTGTCCACTGAATATCCTGCAGAAGAGTGGGCATAAATCATATTAAATTTATTAATCATATTTCTATGCCGCCCACTCTCCAAGGACTCTGGGTGCTTACAACAATCGACAGTATACTAAATAGCATATTGCCCCCAACAATCTGGGTCCTCATTTTACCCACCTCGGAAGGATGGAAGGCTGAGTCACCCTTGAGCCGGTGAGATTTGATCTGCTGAACTAGAAGTCAACTGAAGTAGCTGCAGTACAGCACTCTAACCACTGCGCCACCTTGGCTCTAATAGCTTAAAAGGAATAAGGATTAAGCCAAGAAGCTGCATATGCAGGCCTATAAGAGCAACAGAAAGGGACCTTTTCTTACAGGACCTTCGACTGGTTAAAAAATTAACTTGTTGTTATTGTTGTTAGGGCTGGTGGTTGGGTTGCTTTTCTTTTCTTTTTTTTCTTTGCAGGAAATTTTTGCTTGTTTGTCTTATATATTTTGATCATTGGAATATGTCCATGAATTGATACATGAATTGATTGTCGTTTGGTAGCTCCAATGAAATAAATAATGTATTATCATAGAAAAACAAAGTGTAAAAAAAAAAAAAGCAAAAAAAATGTTTCCAATAAAAAATGAAAAATATATTATTTGATCAAGGTGTATAAAAGCTGAAGTAGAAGCAAGAAGCTAGAAGTTTTGAGATTATGTCTTGCTGTAAGAAGTACTGGGTGCTACAGGACTTGAATAACTTTCTCTTTTCTTAAAAAGAAAAGAGCAAAAAGAAGTCAGCAGTCATAGGTTTGCTTTATGACCACAGAGAGCATCCCAATACACTGTGGTGCTTGACATGGACCGCCTCCAATTCCCCCCCTCCAGTGATCTGTAGAACTATGGGGGTTTTTTGTTTTAGAGACACAGACCGATAGACATTGTAAACCAACTGAATTCATAATCTGAATCAGGAGCTTTTTTCCCATTATATATTTCTAGCTAGAACTTGTGTATTCTCCCTGATCATACAAGTAAACCTATCTCAGTTTTCAAATATCTAAATTCATTAACATTTCTAACTTTTGGATTACAACTTTGTTCCTGACAGTAATAACCCTCTTTAAGCAATTTCTTGTAGCATTGTTCATTTTATTGAATATGCCCTTAAAAAGAAATTTGCTTCATATATCTGGCATATAACTGCTGCAATAATCCATGAGCTATCCTCCTATTTCTTTCTGGCAGATACATTTTGTCATGTAGATTGTTATCTACTTTTTTCTTAATTCTGTCACTATTACCCTCTATGTAATGATCTGAAGCAAAATTCATTTTTTTTCTGGCAATAATGTTGCTCTCTTTTATGTAACAGTTTCCTAAGAATCAAAAGGTCTCTCCCTCTTATTCTCCATGTCTTTCTCTCCCTCCCTCCCTCCCTCCCTCTCTCCCTCCCTCTCTGTCTCTGTGTGTCTGTGTGTAATTATATCTTGAGAAATTGAATACTTTTTCAAAACTTCACAAAGAACATTATCTTCAGGGCAAAAGGTCAGCAAGTTCACGGTTATTTATTTTATTGCTAAATCCCTCAATTCATATGTCCAGCAACATGCAGAAAACATTTTTGTCTACTCTTCAACATATAGTGTGAAGCAGGGAGCAATCACTATTTTGTATTTTTTAAAAATGTTCTTTAGGAACATAACTATGTACAGGGGAACAATCGGAGAGTGTCCATCTCTTGCTCATGACACCATAGAAATAGTAACTGCAAGAAACAAAATGCTGGATTTAAATGGGTGTTAATATGATTCAGGACACCTATTCTAATATTCTTAAGTATATGTATATATGAATACACACACACGGAAAGATTATGGAGCAAATCATAAAGCATTCAGTCTTTAACCACGGAAACAATTCAGTGATTACTAGAAATCACACTGATTTCTGAAGAACAATTCTTATCAGAGTAGCATTATCTTATTACTTGTATATATATATATATATATATATATATATATATATATATATATATATATATACAATATATATATATGTAGGTCTTTGGTTATTCGGGTCTTCTCCCACGTAAAATTGGAAGTGTCTTGGTGACGTTTCGACAAAGTCTCATTCGTCATCTTCAGGCTGGTGTTCTCGGCTTCGTGCTTCCAGGAGCAATGTGAGATCGCAGCTGTCTCTTCCTTTTAACTGCTAGTGGGGGTGTGAGCTGATTGGGTGGGAACTTGGCTGTGTTCTGATTGGGTGGAGGTGTGTTCTGATTGGTTAGGGGCTTGGCTCTGCTCTGATTGGATGGGGGGTTGGTTGTGCTCTGATTGGCTGGGGGTGTGTTCTGTTTGGGTGGGGGCTTGGTTGTGCTCAGCTTAGTCTGAGTTGCAGGGGGATTTGAGCTGGTGAGCTGCGTTGTTGTTGTTTGGCTTCGTGTTTGTGGCCGTGCGAGCTCTTCATGGTGGGTGTCAGTCTGCTTCATGTATGGATTGGAGGGGTTTAAAGTGGCTAATGATGCAGCTGCGGTCTGGCTTCTGGTCCTTGGTCATGGCTCATTATCAGTGTGGGTTTGAGTCTGTTTTCTGTGTACAAACAAACACAAGGAGCACCCATGGGATCACCCCTCTCACCTGTCATTGCCAACCTCTATATGGAATACTTTGAAACCCAAGCTCTGGAAAAATCTGATCACAAACCTAAACTCTGGCTCAGATATGTGAACGACACCTTCATAATCTGGCCACATGGGAAAGAAAAACTGGACAACTTCCTCACACACCTCAACAGCCTACACCCCAAAATACAGTTCACCATGGAAACAGAAGCGAACAACCAACTTCCCTTCCTGGATGTCTTAGTCTACAGAAAATCCAATGGCTCCCTAGGAAACACTATCTACCAGAAGAAAACACACACAAACCGCTATCTGCATGCACTCTCACACCACCACCCTGCCCAGATCAACTCTGTAGCCAAGACACTCATTTCCAGAACAAAACGCTTAGCTGACGAACAACACCTAAAAACCGAACTACACACTCTCACTAACGTACTAACATCCAATGGGTTCCAAAGAAATAAGATCACCAACCTAATCCAAAAAGAAACCCCCACTAAAATCCAAGACAGAGAACAAGAAAACGGCAAAGCCCTCCTCCCATACATAAAAAGCACCACAGACAGAATAAGCAAAATCCTCCACAAACATAACATCAAGACAGCATTCTGCACAAACCAAAAAATATCCACCATCCTAAGGAACCCCAAAGACAAAATTGAGTTAGAAAATCAAGGAGTATATGAAATCCCATGCACCGCCTGCCCCACCACATACAAACCAACAGACGAATAAGTGCACACATAGAAGAACACAAGAACTCAGTCAGAAAAGAGGAACCAACTTCTTCCCTGGTCCAACACCTTAAAGCCACAGGACATGATATTGACTTTAAAAAGACCAGAACTATCGCCAAAACTGAACACTTTAACAACAGAATAATCAGAGAAGCCATCAAGATAGAAAAACGCCCACACAGTATGAACAAACGAGACGATACCTCCCGCCTACCAGCCATTTGGAAACCTGCCCTTATTGACAAACGAGTCCCTAACACGACGAATGACACCAGACCCACACTCACGAGAGCCACACAGGATGTCACCACCACACATCCACGCAGAAAACAGACTCAAACCCACACTGATAATGAGCCACGACTAAGGACCAGAAGCCAGACCGCAGCTGCATCATTAGCCACTTTAAACCCCTCCAATCCATACATGAAGCAGACTGACACCCACCATGAAGAGCTCGCACGGCCACAAACACGAAGCCAAACAACAACAACGCAGCTCACCAGCTCAAATCCCCCTGCAACTCAGACTAAACTGAGCACAACCAAGCCCCCACCCAAACAGAACACACCCCCAGCCAATCAGAGCACAACCAACCCCCCATCCAATCAGAGCAGAGCCAAGCCCCTAACCAATCAGAACACACCTCCACCCAATCAGAACACAGCCAAGTTCCCACCCAATCAGCTCACACCCCCACTAGCAGTTAAAAGGAAGAGACAGCTGCGATCTCACATTGCTCCTGGAAGCACGAAGCCGAGAACACCAGCCTGAAGATGACGAATGAGACTTCGTTGAAACGTCACCAAGACACTTCCAATTTTACGTGGGAGAAGACCCGAATAACCAAAGACCTACATACAAACACCCGCGAAAACCTGAGAAAACAAATATATATATATATATATAAGCAAGTATATATTGAATATATATATATATTCTTACTTCTTCGTAGGATTTATGTGTGTTTTTCCTCTAGCCAGGTTTTTCCTATGTAACCAAGGTTTTTCTGCAGCCCTAGCTCGTTGGAATCACATCCACTCGATTCTGGGCTTTTTTCTTTCTGGCAGCCAGCAAGTTCTTGCTGCCAGGTGAGATGCTTATACAGATCTATTTCTGGCTCGTTAGCCATCATCAGTAAGCCACACCCACATCTCATGTATCCTCCCTGTAAAGATACAATATCTATTTTCTTACTTCTTCATAGGATTCTTCGTAGGAAAACTGATGGTTTTCTGGCAAATGAAGACAACTTCTACCAGAGATACTTTAATTTGGATCCATCCAAGAAGTTTTCATAGATTTTCATTGATGAATTCATTTCATGATTCTTCAATGATTGGCCCCATAGCTGAATTGGCCCTTCCTATCCCATGTTGCTACTATTATATTATTATTCAAGAAAAGATTTTTTTTGTATGTTAAATTAGGACAAGAAGAGGCCTGGGGAATCTATCATATATTGTGTTGTGGCTCCATCCTCTGAGCCTATCTTATCGGAGGGAGAAGGCTCCAAACATAAAGGAGAGGAGTTGGCCAGGCCTCCCTCTCCAGGCCCCTCCTCTCTGGCTATGCCTCAGGTGCCGGCCGAAGAAGAGGAGATTAGCCAGGAGCCAGGTGTCTCCGATGATAGCGATGGAGGTGATCTGTCGTTCCTGGATCCACACCAACGAAGGCGTGATAAACGGTTGCAGCAGTTGAGGAGGCATGCCAGGGATTAGGCTGAGTCACTGGACCACACCCCAGAGACTATATAAGAGAGTGTGGTGGCCATTTAAGACTCTGTGACGGACAAAAACTAACTCTGGCTAGTCACATTGAATGCCTAAAATTGCCGAAGGTTTCTTGTTTTGAACTGGACTATTTGCAAACTGTGTGTATTTCTGTTTATATGGTGAAGGGATACTCCCATTTATTGAAGTAAAAGCACTTGGCAGTCGCTGCTTGTCTTGCTGCCAAGTTTCTGATAACAAACTGTGCGTGCCAAGTGCTTCCTTTAACCCTCGGCTGGCTGTGTGTGTGTGTGTGTGTGTGGAGACGGGGACAGAACACATTGCATGTAGCTTAGGGCAAGGTAGGATCCAAAAACTCGACATAAAGCTAGCTTTACTCTTACCTTCGGTGTACTGCTATTGCATTCCCTTAACATTCCCTTTTAAATTTATAATTGGTTTTAATTGGGTTATTTTAAATTGACAGCCAAAAGTATTTAATGTTTTTAAATTGTTTTTAAATTTTATATGTTGTGTTTTTACCGTGGCTGTTCACCGCCCTGAGTCCTGTTGGAGAAGGGCGGTATACAAATTAAATAAATAAATAAATAAATAAAATATCTTCCATAGAGATTTATGAAAGAACTAATAGAGAAATCAAGTTATATAGCAGGTGAATGAGCCAGGTTGGTGTTTGAGTGGACCACAAAGAGAACTCATCTAACTTTAAACTCAATCTACAAAATTTAATCATATTGAGAATTTGAATAGGTGTTTAATTCATTCTCTTTCTGCCCCATAAATAAACATGTGTCATGTGAACACTTCAAATAATTCCAAATACTGAATATTATATTGTACACATTTATTTTACTTTTTTGTTGTTTAGTAGTGATACGTTTATGATTTGTCACACATTTCATGCCAGTGTGTTGTAACACAAAGAGATTCAATTGATAGACTTGAAATAAGAAAAATCAAGTGAGTCTTTATATCAAAAGATATTCTTTTTTCCTTTGGAAAAAGTTTTCATTATACAATTTTTCCCCCCTTACTCACTGGATTTGCCCAAATATATTTTATTCTAAAGCTTTTGTGTATGAAGCATATGAATGTAAAGAAAAGATGTCTTGGTACCAAGTTTATTCTGGTGGACAGAATGGTAATGATTTATCATTGCTTAATTCTAAAACAAAGTTTCAATGTCTTCTTCTAGACCAGTGGTCGGCAAACCACGGCTCACGAGCCACATGCGGCTCTTTGGCCCCTTGAGTGTGGCTCTTCCACAAAATACCTAAAAGTCCACAAGGTGCCAAAAAGTCCTTCAGCCGGTGAGAAGAAAGCTGCGCATGCATGAAGATGGTGGCAGTGACCGGAGGTCTTTTCGGCACTGTGCGTCAGTGGCTGGGTAGAAAGATCAAAAGGCATGGAGTAGCCTTTAAGTAAAAGAAAACAAACCACTGAGGGAAGGAGCCCACTGAAGCTGCCGGCATTGCAGCTGCTCCCCCCTCCCCACAGCTTGGAGCTCCAAGCAGAAGTCCTCAGCTGTTGCAAAGAAGCGGCAACTCTGGGTGAGCCATGCCCGCTTCTTTCTCTTTGAGAGCTGCTTTGCAAACAAGGTGCAAAGCAGGTCTCAAAGAGAATGAAGACAGTGTGATGCACCCAGAGCTGCCACTTCTTTGCAACAGCCGAGGACAGAAGAGTTCGCTCAGGAGTGACACCAGCAAGGAAGGTGGCTGTGTCAGAGGGAGGCATAGCCCGAGCTCTCTGGGATGGGTAAACAAGTGTGGAGAGGTGAACGGGAGTGGACTTGGCCCTCCGTGTGTTGCATCCCCCTCCCCGTACTTTTTAATTGTAGTTAAAAAGAACTAATTAGGTTAATAACAATGTACCTATCTATATAGTTTAAGTTTAAAAAATTTGGCTCTCAAAAGAAATTTCAATCGTTGTACTGTTGATATTTGGCTCTGTTGACTAATGAGTTTGCCAACAACTGTTCTAGGCTATAGAGGTGAACTTTCTTTCTGGTTTTTCAAGCCAAGTACTACCTAGCCCTGCTAAAGGCTACATTAGCAGTACAATGTTTAGCAGCACAGTATTTTACACTGTTTAGTTAGGGCTAGAACCCAGTGGTGAAATCCTCTGAGGTTTGCCACTGGTTCGCTGTGTGCGCATATGCATTGTGCGCCAAACACATGCAGTGTGCGCATGTACAGTGCATGCCAAATGCATGCATCATGTGCGCACATGTGCAGTGCATGCCAAACGCACACTTCGTGCAGAAAAACGAGGCTTAAGAAGGTAAGTAGAACAGCGAGGAGGGGAAACAGCTGTGCCGCATGATTTAGATTCACTAGAAAGCAGGATTTCCTGCTTTCTAGTGAATATAAATCGCACGGCACAGCTGATCGTTGGAAATACTGGTTCAGACGAACTGGTAGGATTTTTTTACTACCGGTTCGCCTGAACCAGTAGCTTTTATTACTACCGGTTTGCCTGAACTGGTGCGAACCAGTAGCATTTCACCCCTGCAACTAGCTAAACACTAGTTAGCAGTGTTTCTCAACCTTGACAAGTTTTGACTGGCTGGGGAATTCTGAGAGGTGAAGTTGAAGTCCACTGTCTTAAAATTGCCAAGGTTGAGAAATATTGGGTTAACATCTGAGCTAAGACAGAGTTGGCCAGATATTGCCATCTACCACTGAGATGGCATAGAAGCAAATTATTCACAATGTGATGCCTTAAAAATGCCTTAACATTTTTTTCAATGCTTGTGTTCATATATCAGCATATACATGTACTCATGCTGTATTATATGCAATGATCTTTAGGGATTTGAGACACTGACTCTAAATAGTTGCTCATAGTTTCCAGAAATCATGTTGTTTTATTTCATTTTACAGTAAACGCCACTTGGGATTAGATTCACGATTGTTCTATTATTCCATGAAAATAACTTAAGTTTGTATAATGCAGGATGCTCTGTAGACTTGAAATTGGTGGTAATTACTTATGAGAATCTTTTGAAAATATTAGTCACCTTTAATTCACCACCTACAAAATTTTATTTCCTGTATTTTTTAGAGGTGCGAATATAATTCTCTAAATGTTTTTTTTAAACTGAAAATTAAAATTTTAAATAGGGTTAATGAATAAAGTTAAATAAATGGGAGAAAATATGTTTTAAAGGTTGCCTTAAAAGATGCTACTGTAACTTTACATATGCTGAGTTTCTTTTTTGCTCACGCTATGTATTAGTGTCAATATGTGACCTAGTTAAGGTTTGTGTTTGCGTGGGGAGGAAGTAGCTATATTCTTGTGAAGTACATTTCTAGAAGTCTATTTCACAGTATTCTTCAGGCTGTAACACTCACATAATTAATAACAGAGTGGAATGTACAACTATGTCCTATGCTACTTTGAATTTATGTTCCAGTTCATGCATATCATTATTCAAAACATTTGCCTCTTATCAATTGTTCTTCTGCCCACTAAAACTCTTACAAACCTTAAAACCTCTCTTGAACTGAGCCTTACAGCAGAGCACCTATCCTGTCCCTATTGTGCAACACCTACTGCATTCCCTGGGTCCCAGCAAGGTTTTCGCTAAATTAGGCGTACCAGCAGCTGCCAGTAGATGACACTACCGTGGAAACACAAACTATAGTAAAGCATAGAGGTGCCTTCAAGTGTACCAGGCTGCAATTCGGGTTAGCGTTGCCCCTGGACTGTTTCAAAGTGTCATGGAATACCTGTTGCAAGGACTGCTGGGGGTTGTACCCTATTTCAATGATGTTTTAGTCACTGCAGCAGATGAGCAACAGCTGTGGGATCAATTGAGGGGAGTGCTGACTATATTCAGGAATGCAGGACTACAAATTAAAAGGGACAAATGCCAAATTGCTGTACCCACAGTTGAGTTTCTAGGGTACAAGATCGATGGGGCTGGTATCCACCCCACAGAGAGCAAAGTCCGAGCTATTCGCAACGCACCTATCCCAATGAACCGGGCGGAACTGCAGGCATTCCTGGGACTTTTAAACTTTTATTCTATTTTCTTGAAAGACAAAGCCACAGTGGCTGAACCACTCCACAAACTATTGGCCAAAAAGTCTTTTGAGGGGTACTTGGCCGAAATAGGGGTCCGACATGCCCTCACGGCACCTTTCAATCAATTGTAATGGTCAAGCTGAAAGGATGATCAGATTGGCCAAAGAGGCCTTCGCCAGACTGGGTCCGGGGGATTGGCAGGCCAGGATTGACATTTTTCTAGAGGCTCAACACGTTACCCCATGCATGGCAATGGGAAGAAGCACGGTGGAGCTCCTAATGGGTCGATGACTCCGCTGCACCCTAGAAAGGCTCCATCCCAATTACTCCCCTGAAGGGTATATGGAAGCCGAAAATAGGACCAGGAGTTTCCCCATAGGGTCCGCTGTATTCACAAGGAATTATACGGAGGGTCCCCTCTGGGTAGCTGGGCATATTTGCAAAATCACCGGGTCCCGGTCATATATTGTGGAAGTTAATAATGGGAAGGTATGGTGAAAGCATATTGATCAGATAAGAAAGCATATTGCCCAGGCAGAGCTTGATAAACCAGAGTACACCAAATACAATCCAGTCCCTGACTCACCAATCATTCACCCAACAGCTAACTCAAACCCAAAGAGCCCAGAAGCCTTACCTGATGACTTTAGTGTCCAGCGCCACCTCCACAAGAAGCCAGGCCCATCTGAAATATGTGACACCCATAAGAAATTCCAGGAGGTTCCATTGGCTGGGCTGGGAGAGACAAAGGGTCCCTCTGACCAGCCCAAATCTCTGCCTCAAACTAGAATCAGGGAACGCCCTAGTCATTTGCGATTACGTATGTAAATAGTTGGTAAAATGCCTTCAGGGAGGGGAGGAGTGTTATATATCTAATTTTGGAGGGAAAATTAGAGTGGGAAAAAGCTCGATCATCATTGGCTAACACACTTGGCAAGTAGCTATATAAGGAGAGCTGTTAGACTGTAAAGTTGCTGGATTCTCACTGTACATTAAAGAGTTGTTGTTCACTTTGACCTGGCTCCTGGCTCCTGGCTCCTCATTCGCCCTATCTAACAAGAAGCCTCTGACGATCAGACAACTCAGCTGGGATCGCCACAGGCTTTTAAAGGCTTTTTTTTTTTCCTACAACCTCTTCGGCCAAAGAGGTTGCAGAAAAAAATGCTTTTAGAAGCCTCTGACAATCAGGCAACTCAGCTGGGGTCGCCAGAGGCTTTTAAAGGCATTTTTTTTCCTACAACCTCTTCGGCCAAAGAGGTTGCAGAAAAAAATGCTTTTAGAAGCCTCTGATGATCCCAGATGAGCCGCACGATCATCAGAGGCTTTTTTTTTAACTTTTAAAAGCATTTTTTCGGCCGAAGAGATTGTAGAAAAAATGCTTTTAAAAGTTAAAAAAGAAAAGCCTCTGATGAGGTGGGCGGGGTACCGGGCCAGGGACCAGTTCGGGGGCATGGCCAGCCAATGTTATTACCGGTTCTCCAAACTACTAGAAATTTTTACTACTGGTTCTTGCGAACCGGTGTGAACCGGGAGCAACCCACCACTGGATTACATGATTTGTGCAACTTTGGAGGGAACTATTCTCTGTGGCCCATCTGCATTTTGCGCAGAACTCCTTCCCCATTAAACATAAGCTAGAAGTTTTCGGGAATTCCATAAGTTGTTCAAGACATATCTCAATTTTTTTATTCGGTTCCAATCACTGCAATCAGTGAATGAGACGGACCTAACTGAGAAACCAAGCCAGCTTAGCCACGGGATTTAGCTCAGCAGTGTATAGAATAATAAGAACAGGATATTGGAAGCACAGCTTTCAGAGCTGGCAGATGAGACAGGGTGGTTTACTTGATGAGTTCCTTGAAAATGACTTCCTGGTATTACTTATTTGCATTGACTCATGTCTTGCTTGATTGAAAAGTATTCACTTTAGGTACCAACATTTCCCAGGAACTCTCAAATTGAATGAGCCCCCTAGCAAATCTATCAATAGTACAACACAAAATTGTTAACAACCAAATAATGAAATAGCAGCATGGTTCCAAAAGGACGGGGTTATCACAGTTGCATGGAAGACCATGAAAGTTCCAAAGGATTTCAAAGGATTTCCAAAGGATTTCAAAGAAGTAAAATTAAGAATCTTTTCCATTAGTGAACTAGCTGAGCCTCTCACAGTGGGAAATTTGTGAACTCCTCCATATTTCTGGAGAAGTTTATCACTATTCAGAAGAAACTGAACTCAATGTCTACTTTCCTGCATATCTCCACTGAATTTAACTTTCTCTTCCCTCGTCAAGCATTAAGCAAGTGCTTGATAAGTAATTACTTGCTATGCTATATATTATGTCAGATTATTTTTTTGCTTGTTGTACTTAAATGGTTTGTTTCTCAACAAAACATTATTACAAGAAATTATTTTAGATTGTGATGAGTCTCATATGATGCTTGTTACAATCTGACCTTTGAAGTCCTCCATTTGTGGTCCAACTTTTGTCCCATCAACTTTACTACTCTTAGTCTTCTTCCCTTACTTCCTTCAATGAAGTCCCTTGCAGAATTCACTTACTTTCCCTACTTATCTGTTCAGTGCATATATTGTCTGGGGAACTGAGTTGCTTATATGTCCCCTAAAACTACTTCAGCTTAGTTATCTGAAGCAATGCTCCAATTCTATTCAATGGGCAATCAGCCACATTCAGAAAAAGAGTTAACAGTAGCAATCAGTCAGCAGACTCTCTCTTAGCTATTTTCCTTTCTCTCTTCTATCTCTTCCTTCTCCTAAGTTAAACTCTCCTGACAAAACCCAGTTTTTTCTCTCTCCACTCATTTGGTGAAATAGGTCTACATTGTATTATTTTAAGGATGATTAAATGGGCAATAATAATTCTGATTGAAGAAGCCATATCTGATACTATTTACATTCTGTTCAGCAGTACAGTTCTAAAAGAAGGAAAGTAGATCTACATTTGTGGTATATTGCCTTTTCATTTATATACTGCATTTTAACAGGGATTTAGCTGGAAGTATAGAATTAACTTGTCTTCAACATCATCCCGGAGCCTATCTTTATACATCACTTTTCATTTGTGCTAGTGATATCAGGTGCAAATACAAGCCCTAGCTCAGATGAATATAGCAAAATAAAAATGTGAAGCAGGCATGATTGAATTCCTTTTTCATATGTGTTCCCCAAAGAGGACGCTTTATCAAACTACTATTCTATTTATCATTATCATGAAGCAATGAAAATATAAATGCTTGTGGAATTCATTCAGTTTTCTATTGCAACCAATTTTCTTTTTAATATTAAAACCTGCTTAGGGTTTTAATACTGTGATTTTGTAGTTTTATACCATCTTAATTTTCTTTATTAGGTCTTTCACTTGAAAACTGGTATGTTATTTCAGATATAATTTAGCTGATTATACTTGCCATATGATTCTTAAAAGTGTCTTTCTTTTATATGTTTGAAAAGTGCTACATTACAATTCAATTTTTCTTTTAATTTGATTTGGGCTTATAGTTTTTCTATAACTTTCTTAATAGTACAATATCTTCTCAGAAAACAAAGATGGGACAGAAAAGAGTTGACTCATTAATTTGGCATAATTATTGACCCTTATTATTTAGGTAATCAATTCAGTTTTCTCTATACCTAAATCATTTCAAGAATATAAATAAGATAAGGATATAGTAACATCCCTGGCCTCTGGGAAAAAAATCAGAGAAGTTTTGTCAGATCTTGTACAATGTGTTGGAAAGAAAATCCATATTTCAGTTCCAAGCTGGGAGAAAGACGCTGGAAACAACATGGAGGCTGATTGGAAAGAAAGTTTATTGAACAGAATCACAAAGACAGTGTGCAGTTCTGGGTCAGCTGAACAACCATCTGGGTAAGAGGAAGGCTTCTTATATGGTTCTACGCTTTTGAAGTTTTGGGATTTGTGCAATATGGGCTTTGTGTTCTGAAAGGGTGTTGGACAATTCCTATTGTGGCTAATGGCTTTTGTCCTGTGCTGGATCTTGGGTGAGGGCTTACTGTACTAATCCTATCATTCTGCTTTCGTTAGCTGTCAAATTTTGCTAAAAGGAGCTTCAAAATATCCTGTCTTGAATGGATTTTTTGCCTGCAGTATTTGCTTTGCTTATGAATACAGCCATTTAGATAGTTGGTTTCCTTAAGTGCTGGCATCTGCTGTGGGATATTAAGAAAGACTGGGGGCTATTTTCTGCCTCTAGAAACATGTTTCCCTATTTAGAGTAATATAATATTCTACCTTTTTTAAATACTTCCCAAAATATTTCATTCTTTGGGGGGGCGGGCTTCCCACAAATGCATAACAGATATTTGTGATAATATCTGGTGGTGCAGTGGACTAAACTACTGTTAAAGTAGCATTTAGCTGCCAGCTGCCTGCAATTACTGCGAATTCAATTCTTACTAGGCTCAAGATTGACTCAGTCTTCCATCCTTCCGAGGTAGGTAAAATGAGGACCCGGTTTGTGGGGGCAATAAGCTGACTTTGTATAAAATAGAACACCGCTTATGGGGGGCCCGAAAGCCCTACTAAGCAGGTATATACAAAAGTATGAAGGCTATTGCTTAAAAGCATTGTAAGCCGGCCTGAGTCTCAGGAGAAGGGCGGCATATAAATCAAACTAATAAATAAATAAAATAAATAAATAAATATTAAGGCTTCTTGGATCAGATTCCCTGACCCAATTTCAGAATAATAATATGAAATGGTATTCAATGAACTCATAAAGAGTTTTTTGAAGTTGGTGAACGGACACAAACCAAAAACCAGTCCTTAATGTAACTGCTTCTACATGGAGGGAAGTACAAGACTCTGTCTTACACCCAATACTTTTCAATATCTTCATCAATGATATAGGTGAGGAGATAGATGGGGAACTCATCAAATTTGCAGATGACACCAAGCTGGCAAGAATAGACAACACCGCAGAAGGAACTTAACAGATTTGAACACTAGGCCCAATCCAACAAAATAAAATTCAATTGTGAAAAAAGTAAGGTCCTACGTTTAGGCAAGAAAAACCAAATGCACAGGTATAGTATAGGTCAGTGATGGCTAACCTTTTTGCCGTCGCGTGCCAAAAGCGGGCGGAGTGGGGGGGATTGCGCGTGCGTGTGCCCACACCCATAATTCAATGTGCCCCATCCTCCCATGCATGCATGTGTGACCCCCCCCGCTCTCCCCCCGCTTTTGGCAAGTGATGACACGGTGGGCCCGGTAGGCCCATTTTTTGCACTCCCCAGGCTCCAGAGGCTTTCTAGGAGCCTGGGGAAGGCGAAAATGGCCTTCCCCACTCCCCCAGAGGCCCTCCGGAGGCCCGGAAACAGTTGGTTTCCTGACTTCCGGTGGGCCCGGAAGGCCTGAAAATCAGCTAGCCAGTGCATACATGCGCTCACGTGCCCACAGATATGGCTCCATGTGCTTCGTCATCACGGGTATAGGTGGTACCCAGCACAGTAGTAGTAACTGTGAGAGGGATAGTGGACAATCACTTAAATATGAGCCAGCAGTGTGCTGAAGCTGCCAAAAACAATCAATGCAGTCCTAGACTGCATTAACAGAGAGATAGAATCAAGATCATGTGAAGTGTTAATATCTCTTTATAATGCCTCGGTAAGACCACTGTTGGAATTTTGAATCCACTGTATCCAGTTTTGGTTGCCATGATTTAAAAAAGATGTTGAGACTCTAGAAAGAGTGCAGAGAAGAGCAACAAAGATGATTAGGGGACTGGAGGCTAAAGCATATGAAGAATGGTTATAGGTATTGGGTATGTCTAATTTAATAAAAAGGACTAGGGGTGACCATAAGAGCAGTGTTCCAATATCTAAGGGGCTGCCACAGAGAAGACAGAGTCAAACTATTGTCCAGCTTACCTGAAGGTAGAACAAGCAGCAATGAATGGAAACTAATCAAGGAGAGAAGTAACCTAGAACTAAGGAGAAATTTCCCGACAGAACAATTAATCAGTGGAACACCTCCAGAAATTGTGTACTGGAGATTTTTAAGAACAGATTGGACCAACCATTTGTCTGAAATGGTATAGGGCAGTGATGGCGAACATTTTTCTCGTGGCGTGCCGGAAGTGTGTATGTGCGTGCGCAACAGCTCCTGTGCATGCCAGCACCCATAATGCAATGCAAACCCTCCCACATGCGCATGCGCACATGACCCTCCCCCATGCATGCACCCGACATTGCGCATGCGCGCCCTGCACATGCACTTCGGGCACCCCTCCGCCCCGTTTTGGGCCTGGAAAGTTGTTATTTTGAGGGCAGTCCGGGGCTTCCCTGTCTCCCCGCCCGATAAGACTTCTGGCATAGCCCTAGGCCTCTGGAGGGAAGCCATGGCCTGCTGCTCCTGCCACTGCCACCCCGTTGCCCCCAGCAAGAGTGGTTCTCGTACTGCCCCAGGAGGACTGGAGGAGAGCGCAACTCCTCACTCATGGAGATCCGTCGGTGGGGAAATGGTTGTGGAAAGCGGTAAGAAATGCGCGAGCCAGGAAGCGGTCATGCTCCCTGGCAGGAGAGGGTTTCACGTTCACTCCAGCAAAGGTTTGTGCAGACCCTGGTGTGCACATGTATCACCTCTCCTGTGGGAGCTGCATTGGCTACTGATTTGCTTCTGGGTGCAATTCAAGGTGCTGGTTGTCACCTTTAAAGCCCTTCATGGCTTGGGACCAGGTTATCTGAGGGACCATCACTTGCCGATCACATCTACCTGACCTATCAGAGTGGGGAGGCAGGGAATGTTGTGCATCCCATCCCCTAGGAAGATATAGCTGGTGGAACCCAGAAGAAGGGACTGCTCTGTTGTGGCCCCATCTCTCTGGAATATCATCGCCCCCCAGAGGTTAGAATGACCCCTCCACTCTAATACTCTTCTGGAAGGTGCTGAAGATCTGGTTCTGCCAGCGGGCCTGGGAAACCCAGAGCGGGATGGAGTCCATTAAATGGATCATGTGAGGTGGTGTTGCCGGGGTGGGAGTGGGGGTGATTTTATTCTATTAATTTATTATATGACTCTTCTTTTATTAGTTTTATTGTTTTTATATGAGGTTTTATATTCTGTAAGCTACCTTGAGTTGCCATGTGTGAATAGGCGGCAATATAAATTCCCTAAATAAATAAAAAAATATCATAAAATTCATTCACACAAATCAGCTGGGAAAAGGCTTGATAGCTACTCAATTTCTGACCTTTCAATCTATGGTGGTACTACAATGGATACAAATGGACAAACATAACCATATCCAGCAGTAACACCTAGTTTTGTAATGTTGCCTAGATCTTGTTTGTTAAACAAGTGTGATTTAGCCTGTTGAACTGGTTATGGGAATAAACTCTCAAAATCTAACAAAACCTGCCAGATCGTTAAAGATCACATCAAACTCCAAGTCACATCAAACTTCAGAAACTAAGTCCCACCTTCTCTTATAGTGATTGGCACAATTTATTGACCAGATTTCTATGCCTGGTGAATTAGATTATCTAATAATAGGTAGAAATCTAGAGAAAGAAAGCTTGAAATTTACTGGATATTAGCCAAACATTGTATTTTTTCCTGGTGACACTTTCCTGTAAATATAAATGTCAGATTGCTAATGAAATAGAAATGGAGAAATATAAAAGGTCATTCCCACTTTCGTTATGTAAAGTTGGATCAGGGAAACATAAATTTATACCCTTACAGAAAACACTTTTTTTGTCAATTCAAGATACTTATCAAGTTTGAAGTTCCCTTCCTAGACTCATGGGAGAAATATAATATTTTCCCATGTAATATACATGTTTGTATACAATATACAGTATTGATTAATAATTAATAATTCTCCACAAGCACATTGCATCAAATTTCCCTTCCATCCTGGCATATAGTAGAGATAGTGTTGCCTCTCTTCCTCTTCCAACAAGTTGATTAGATGTTCCTGAGGTCCCTCAGCCATATTAAAACATTAGAAAGGTGTCATGGAATACCTACAAATCATACTTATTGTCACATTAGGTAAGAATCCAAAAACCACCAGTAATTAGGGTTAGGGCTAAGGTTATTTTAGCTTATAGTCCTGTGATGGCAAACCTATGGCATGCATGCCACAAGTGGCATACAGCGCCCTCTCTGTGGGCATGCGAGCCATCACCCCAGCTCAGCTCTGCTGTGCATGCCCACATGCCTCCTGCCGGCCAGCTGATCATTGAGTGTCTGCCGCGGATATGTGGGAGTGGGGGGCGTGCATGCGCAGAATGTGGGCCACATGTGGGGGCCGCACACACATGTGTGGGGCAAGGCGCATATGCATATGCGGGTCTGGGGCACATGGGGGCACACATGCACGGGGCATGCGGTAGCACCTACATGCATGGGGCGCATGCATGTACGCATTGCATTTTGGGGGTTTGGGCAAGCGCTTTAGGCACTTGGTCCAGAAAATGTTAGCCATCACTGTTATAGTCTATTCTTTGACTCCTCCATGCAGTAACACATTTGAAGAGTTTGGAAGATATGCAAGAAAATAATAGGGCCAAGGATTTATCGTAAACCTTTTGAGACTTGATCCACTATTTGACATTTACTTTCTCCTTAATATTTTTCCTCCCTAGAGCTCAGAACTGGATAATGTTTAAATCAAATTTACTGTCCCTCTCTCCAAAAGCAATACCATGCCACTTAAACTATTGAAAAGTACACAGAAGCCTGTCTGCTCCTGCTGATGTCAAGCAAAATGGGGCTCCTACAAAGAGTTATGTGTTGAGGCAGGGTTAAGTATTAAGCCCTCCAAATAATTTTGTCATATAAACATTGTACTAATTTATTTGCCAAATTTATTATCAGTTTTATGGACACTTATATTTTCCCTTGGTACCTCCTCAAAGTAAGAGAATCCAATTAAGGACATACTTAAAAAAAATTAATTTTTAATTTTAGCTATAGTCAGATCAGGCACATTACTACAAGTGTTCATTTTCAAGAGTTATTCTCTTGAAAATTTCATGAATGGGAGACATTTGAGCATGGGCTTAACTCTCCATCAGAATTCAGTAACTTCCAAATGTTTAAGATAAGCTGAGTCATGCAACCTGCCAAATTATTTAGAAGGGGAAAAAGTGGGGAGATCTTTATCTATTACTTATGGATTGATGAGACCTAAAGCAGTGGTGGAATTCAAATATTTTTACTACTGGTTCTGTGGATGTGGCTTGGTGGGCGTGATACTGCAAGGATACTGAAAAATCTCTATTCCCTCCCCACTCCTGGGGGAAGGATATTGCAAAATCTCAATTCCTACCCCACTTTGGGACCAGCCAGAGATAGTATTTGCCAGGTCTCCAAACCTGTTCAACGTATTCAAAATTTCTGCTACTGGTTCTCCAGAATCTGCTGAATTTCACCCCTGACCTAAAGCGATGCACTTTGTACCATTAGTGGTAGAACACCATTTAAGGATCACTGTGCAACATTTTGTAATTTTTCTGAAATTAAAGAATTGCAATTTGGAATTTAAATGACCCATGAATTATTTATGTGTTTATACAAATTTTTTTTTTTAATTTATTCTATTTTTCTAATGCTGTTTCCCCCCCCCCCTTACTAAAATGCTTGAAGGCAACTTCTCTGCTTTCATAGTACTTAACTTATAGACTAGAACTGTCAATCCTCATTTCCAAGAAAGTGTGTAAATTGCAAGGCTGGTAATTTGGAGCAATTATATGCTTTCTTAATTACTAATTTGAGTAAATCAAGATACAGTAATTTCTGCACTGTGGGTGAGAATACTCTAAACTTCAACCCAGCTGTTTCTGCTACTTTATATAACATGAATATTAATGCATTTTGATAACCAGAATAATTCATTTCATGTCACAGATTGACATTCAATTAATAAAGATGAAACTTTTTTTGTCCCAGAATAGATCACCAGCCCAAAATTAATCAGAAGAATTTGTAATAAGACCTAAATGCTGTATTGAGTGGATGGATTCAACATGCAAATATCAATCAGGATGTTTACACTATTCATTTTTAATTTGTAAATGTGCCAAACATCAAGATGCATTTTGATAAAGTCTTGTCAAGAATTATTTAGGAAGCATAAAGTACATATTTGGAACTTAAATTCTAGACAAGATTGAGGGAAATTATGTCAGAAGAGGAAGTAATAACTTTCACTGGTAGCCACATAGGGAAAAAAAAATGAAAACTGTATTTTCAGATAACTCCTAATACTTTTCAAAATTAAGGAGACTCCTCTCCCCAGATTACACATTTAAAGCAGTTAGTTAATTAGTTACTTATAGTTACATATGGGAGGTTGAACAACTAGCCTTGTGGAGCAACCAGAACAATCTGGAACTGAACACACTCCAAACAGTAAAAATAGTGGTGGACTTTAGGAGAAACCCTCCCATACTACCATCACTTACAATGTTAGACAACACAGTATCAACAGTAGAGACCTTCAAATTTCTAGGTTCTACCATATCTCAAGACATAAAATGGACACCTTACATCAAAAACATCATCAAAAAAGCACAACAAAGAATGTTCTTTCTGCGCCAACTCAGAAAGCTCAAACTGTCCAAGGAGTTGCTGCTACAGTTCTACAGAGGAATTATTGAGTCTGTCATCTGCACCTCTATAACCTCTATAACCAACTGGTTTGGTTCTGCAACCCAGCAAGACAGACACAGACTTCAGAGGATAATTAAAACTGCAGAAAAAACAATTACTACTAACGTGCCTTCCATTGAGGACCTGTATACTGCATGAGTCAAAAAGAGGGCTATGAAAATATTTACAGACCCCTCGCATCCTGGACATAAACTGTTTCAACTCCTACCCTCAAGACAACACTATGGAGCATTACACACTGGAACAACTAGACACAAGAACAGTTTTTCCCCGAACGCTATCACTCTGCTAAACAAATAATTCCCTCAGCACTGTCAAACTAGTTATTAAGTCTGCATTACTATTAATCTTCTCATCATTCCTATCACCCATCTCCTCCCACTTATGACTGTATGACTGTAACCTTGTTGCTAGTATCCTTACGATTTATATTGATTGTTTCCTAATATGATTTGATTGCTTATTTGTTCCCTAAGACTATCATTAAGTGTTGTACCTTATGATTCTTTTTTTTAAAAAAAAAATTTATTGAGTTTTAAACAGAGATATAAAGACAATACAAAAAATACAAAGACATTACAAAGACAAACAAGTTCCCACCACCAACCTACCCACACCAAACTTTACATATATGTTTTGATCATCATCAGAATATATATTGCTTTATAAGTTAATATATAAGTAATACATTGTCAATTTGGATGTTTTAGATTAGAAATAATCTTGCATCTCCTCTTTATTTATTTATTTCCGGTTTTATTTTTTCTACCCTATTTTCTTTCATCTATATTTGTACTGATACCACTGGTGCCATACAAGATAGAATTCACTTTCTTCTTTATCTTGGAGTTCTAGTGTCAGTCTATCCATTTCGGCACATTCTGTTATCTTCGAGATTAGTTTGTCTTTGGTTGGGAGTTGATCTGATTTCCAATTTTGCGCAAACAGTAACCGTGCTGCTGTCAAGATGTGTATGATGAGGTATTTTGTCTCTTTGTTGTGTTGTGTTGTTATCATTCCAAATAAAAAAAGTTCTGGAGTGTTTTCTACTTGTTGGTTTATTATTTCTTCAATAATTTCCTTTGTGTCCTTCCAGTATTGTTGGGCCTTTGTACATTTCCACCAGGCATGGTAGTATGTCCCCTTTTTTGTTTTGCACTTCCAACAGCGTGGGGAGGTGTTTGGATATATTTTGGCTAGTCTGGCTGGTGTTAGGTGCCATCTGTAAAACATTTTTATGAGGTTTTCTTTGTAGGGTATGGCTCTTGTCATTTTGATGTTCTGTTTCCACAATTTCTCCCAGTTTGCCAGTTGAATGTTGTGCCCTATGTCCCTGGCCCATCTTATCATATTTTCTTTTACTGTTTCTTCCAGTAATTTATATCTAAGTAAGTAGTTATATAATTTGGTTATCATTTTTTGTTCTGGGCCTTGTAAAATCTTATCCAATTCGTTCAAATTATTCGAGATTCCATATTGCTTTTTGTCTGCTATGTGTCTTGAGTGTATTTGAGTATAGGGCCACCAATCGATATTTATGCCGGAGTTTTGGAGTTGCTGTCTTGAAATGAGTTCGCCTTCATGATTCAGTAAGTCTTGGTACCTCATCATTTTTCCTATTTCGAGAGTGTTCGGGTATATCAATGCTTCCATCGGGGACCACCATTTTGGTATTTTAGTATAGTGAGTTCTCTTAATATCCTGCCAGATCTTGAATAATGAAGCTCGAATTATATGACATTGGAAGTACATGTGTCTTTTATCCGATCCGTCCCATAAGAAAGCGTGCCATCCTCTTATTAAGTCAAAGCCTTCTAAATATAAAGTTCTTTTGTTGTCGAGTTCCATCCATTCTTTAATCCAGGTCAATCCTGATGCCTTATAGTAGAGTTCCCAATCTGGTGTTGCTAGACCTCCTTTGTCCCGTGAATCCTGTAGGGCTTTGATTTTAATTCTGGCCTTCTTTCCCTGCCATATGTAGTTCATTGTTGTTTTGTTGAGGTTCTTAAAGAAATCTCTTCCGGGGTGTATTGGTATCACTTGATATAAATATAGTACTCTTGGTAATATATTCATTTTTATTGAGGCAATTCTGCCCATCAATGAGAGTTGTAATCTACTCCAAATTTCTAAGTCTTTTTTGATTTGTTTTAACAATTTGGTATAATTATCTTCTTTAATTGTAGTTGCTTTTGCTGTCAGCCAAATACCTAGGTATTTTATTTTCTTTACTATTTGAAGTCCTAATTCTTGTTCTAATTTCAACTGTTGTGTTTGGGTCATATTCTTCGTCAATACTTTCGTCTTCTGCTTATTTATTTTGAGGCCCGCAACTTCCCCGTATTCCTCTATCATTGTCATCAACCTGGTTCCAGATCGTATTGGGTTTTCCAATATGAAGATCACATCGTCTGCAAAGGCAAGTAATTTATACTCCTCTCCCCGAATCTTAAGGCCTTCTACGTCTTCTTCCTTCCTGATTTCCGTTAGTAAAACTTCCAGTGCGATTATTAATAATAGAGGTGACATGGGGCAACCTTGTCGTACGCCTTTCTGAATGTCAAAAGTTTGTGTCATGTCACCATTTATTGCAATTTTGGCTGTTTGACAGGAGTAAATCTTTCTTATCAATTTAAGGAATTTCTCTCCGCAATTCATTAATTCAAGTTGTGATGTAAGAAAGGACCAATTTAAATTATCAAAGGCCTTCTGGGCGTCGAGAGATATTAAAGCTATTTCCTTATCTATTTTCTTATCGTAGTATTCCAGTATATCTATGATCGTTCTCAAATTATTTTTAATCTGCCTCCTGGGTATGAAGCCGTTTTGGTCTGTATGTATGTATTTATGAATTATTGTTTTAAGTCTCTGCGCTAATATTGACATGAATAGTTTGTAATCTACATTGAGTAATGAAATGGGTCTGTAATTCCTAACTTGGGTCCGGTCTAAATCTTCTTTGTGTATTAACGTAATAATGGTTTCTGTCCATGATATTGGGATTTCAGCTGTCAATAATGCTGCGTTGAAGACTTGTAGCAATATTTCGTCTATTTCTTGTTGGGAGTGTTTATAAAATTCAGTAGGAATTCCATCTGGTCCTGGAGTTTTATTGTTCTTTTGTTTTTTACGAGCTTCAGTCAATTCAGTCATTGTTATGGGACGGTTCAGGGTCTCTCTATGTTCTTCTTCGAATTGTGTAATATTCACTTTACTAAGATATTTTCGAATTTGGTCTTCCGGGACATCTTCCTGCCGATAGAGATTCTGAAAGAATGTTTTGGCTATGTTTTTCTTATCTACGTGTGTATGGAATAAAGTTCCTGATTCGTCCTGGAGTTGGTGTATAATTCTTTTGTCTGTTTGCTTTTTTAATTTATGGGCTAACCAGCGTCCAGTTTTATTTGCGTGTTCAAAGTTGGTCTGTTTTGCCATTTTTATTTTTTGTGCCAAATCAGCTTTTGTAGTCAAATTCAATTTGTGTTTAGCCAAATTAAGTTTTTGCTGTACTATCTTATTATTAGGGTGCTGTTGTAATTTAGTTTCTTCTATCTTGATTTCTTCCAATAAGTCATTCCTGATTCTTTGTTTCTCTTTTTTTCTCTTTGCCACGTATGCAATGGTTAGGCCCCTAATATATGCTTTCGTCGTGTCCCATAGATTTTGTAACGACGTTTGGTCCTTTGTGTTAATTTGGAAAAATATCTTAATCTCTTTTTCCATCATTTGTAGATATTCTTTTTCCTTTATAATGCTTGTGTCCATTTTCCATCTTTTTTGTTTTCGGGAGCCTTTCCAAATTATTTTGATGGGGTTGTGGTCAGCCCATATGTTAGGCATAATTTCTACGTCGTGTGTTTCTTTACTTAGTTGGGGTGTCATCCAGGCCATATCCAATCTTGACCACGATTGATGTGGGCCAGAAAAGTATGTGTACTGTTTGGTTGTAGTATTTAATTCTCGCCAAGTGTCATGTAGACTCATTTCTTGTACCAAGTTCTTGAATGTTTGTGGCAGTGTCTTCCTTTTGATTTTATTCTTCCTGTTACTATAGTAGTCTTCTCGTGTGTTGACAATTGCATTAAAATCTCCGACAATGCAGATATTTTCATAATCCAGCTCTTTTAATTTATCGTGTAATTTTTTATAAAAGTCTATTTGGTTTCCATTTGGGGCGTAGATGGCTACTAACAGTATTATTTTTGTTTCCAGTTTTACTTCTATTATTAAGACTCGACCCTCTTTGTCCACATATATCGGCTTTGTTCTTATATGGTCTCTAACATATATTACCACTCCCCTTTTTTTACAGTCGCCTAAGGATGTGTACATTACTCCTAATTTTTTATTTTCGAGTAATTTTTTCTGTTGTTTTTTTATGTGTACCTCTTGTAGGGTGATTATATCTGCTCCTAATTTTTGCAGTTTAGTGAATATCTGATGTCTTTTGCTTGGTGAATTTAGACCATTTATATTTATAGAGATGAGTTTTAGTTCTTCTTCCATTCCTGGTGTTGTTTATTTGTCTGTTATTTTGAGTTTTGATGTGTTTCTTGTGACTCTTTGTGTGATCCCCGTCATTTCCTCCTTCCCCAGCTTTCCCTTCTTCTGTTCCTTGTCCTCCTTATTTATTGGTTGCTCTTCTTGGTCACTGGGGTTTGAATCTTCTCTGCCTCCTCTGCTCTCCTGTTCTCCTTCATATCCTAAATGTTGGTCTGCGAAGTCCTGGGCTTTTTCTATGGTGTCGATTCGAAATTTTCTTCCTTCCCAAGAAATGAGTACTCCTTCTGGTATAAGCCATCTAAATTTAATCTTGAGTTTATTTAACTGTCGGGTTAAGAAGTTATATTCTCTTCTCCTATCCCTGGCCCTTCTCGGTACTTGTTTTAGCGTTAGAACTTCCCTCCCTTTGTACATGACTGTCTCCTCTCTCATCTTTCGGTATATTTCTTCTTTCATTGTTTTCTTTGTAAATCTGATGTGTACTTCTTTAGGGAGTTTGTTTCTTCTGGCATAGTTTGTGAAGGCCCTGTAAATTTCGTCGATACCACCTCTTATTTCATCCTTATCCTTATGTGTCGCCTCTGCCAAAATTCCAACCATAATTTCGCCCAAGTCTTCCTCTCTCTGTTCTTCTATATTTTGAAATCTTAAGTAGAAAGATGCCTTTTCCATTTCAAGAAATGTCAGTGCGTCTTCTGTGTCTCGACTTCTTGTTGCTTGTTGGTTCTCCATCTGTTCCAATCTGGTAGCTGTGACTTCCACCTTTTCCTCAACTTTATGGATTCTCTGTTCGTTTTCAGTTATATTTTGTTGAATTTTCTCTATTTTTTCATCTATATTTCTAATCTCATCTTTAATTTCCCCTACATCCAATCGCATTTGTTCATGGTTCTTTTTGGTTTCATCATGATTCAGGGTCATCTTATCTTCCATCCTTTTCATTCCCTCCTGAATCATTGCAAGGGCAGCTTGGATGTTTTGAATACCTATGTTGGTCTTTTCTTTATCTGTTGTTTCCCCTGTCTTCTGCTGGACCGGGGAAGCCACCAATAGTGTTTGGGTTGGGGGTATTTTCTTGGTTGATTTAATAGTAGTTGGTATGTTTGAGGTTGCCATATCTATTATGCTTATTATTTTTGCCCACAATTTCATAAAATTCTCACGTCTAATGTTTATAACCTAGATGCAGGATTATTTTTACAAGGTTTTTTCAGAGTATTTCTGGTTAATAATACGATATTGGGAAAACAGCAAAAAGGAAGGCGGGGGGGGGGGAAGCAAGAGAAGGGGGAAACAACGGGGAAAAAGTAAGCTTCTAACAATTCATTAGTTACCTTATTCTTCAATTACTTACAAAATAAAATGTATTTTATTATAATAGTTCTAAAATAGTATCAATATCAATTTAATTATTATAGTTCTATCTAATTATTTAAAATCATTTACTGTATATGAATAAATTAATTAAATATAATTGAAGATAATATGCTATAAATGTTTAATTAATTTCAAATAAACAAATTAGACAAACTACTTAAGAAAAAAACTAATAAGTTATTAAAGGTTATTTTCCGGGTCTAGTATCTTATGATATATAGTAGAATAAACTTAAATCAAGCCAAGCATATATATATTGTCCATTAATTATAATCTTTTATCTTTCTTGGTGTTATGTAAACTTATCTTTCTTCCAACCAAATACGGTTCCAAAGGTCTGAGTCACCCTATTCACTTTAATTATTCCACGATCCAATTTAATCTATAGTCCTCTGTATTCCTGTTGTTAGAATCCACATCCGATCCCAAGAGTATAATGTTGTATCCTCTATTTAAGTCCTTATCATCTGGTTCACCAAGTATTAGTCAATATTTAAATTGTTCAATCCAAACAGTTCAGTCTCTAGTAGTCAAATAATCAAAGTCCCTCACACTTTGTATCAGTTTTGTATCCTAATCTTCGCAAGAAGTATCACTAAAAGATAGTTTGTATAAATCCACTCCAATCAATCTTACCGGGGTTTGTCCCAACTCTCCGCACTCTCCCACAGACTTTTTCTTCTTCGAATTATCTAATTCAATCCACTCTGGCCACTCCACATCAGTAAAATCCAATACGATCAATTTATAAATCCACTCTGGCCACTCCACATCAGTTAAATCCAATACGATCAATTTGTAGAAATCCGTCCAGGTTCCTCTCCTCTCCTCCGATCTCCGGCACTCCACACTGCACACGCTCTCTCCGCTCGCTCCGGTGCTGCACGTTCTGTTCTTATTTGTCTGTTCTGTTCTTATTTGTCCAACTCTCTCCGCTCAATCCAGTCCACACTCATAAAGTCCAATAATAATATCAAATTTTTTTTAAATTATTCACTATTCTCGTCGCAGTGTTCATAGGAATTACCTTCTTCCGTTCTTCCGCTCTCACTGTACACTCAGCTGTTCAGATTTTTGCGCTGTCACTTTGCTTTCAAAATGGCTCCATTCCGATCTATCTTCTGTCGCCGCTTCTCCTCTTTCTTTTTTCGGGTTTCTCTTCCACCAGCACTGCTTCTTATTATCAGGTAGTTTTTTGGGTTTTTCTAGATAATAGTCTTCTGTTGATGACCTCTTATAGTTTTCAATCTTTGCTTCCCTCTTATACAGTTATCAGCGCCTCTGGCCAGTCCCGTAAGGCTGGTTTTTCCTCACTCTGGATTAAGGGCTTAATCTTGTACCTTCAGAGAAGTTGCGATCTCCTCTGAGGTCCTAAGATGTTCCCCTTTAAGCTATTGATCACTAAGAGATCAATAGCGCCTGTTTCGGCTCCAGATGCGGGATTGTTAGGAACTCAGGAGCGGAGCATCGCCCCTTTCGTCCCTAACGCGCTGAGATCGCCGCCGGAAGACTGTACCTTATGATTCTTGACAAATGTATCTTTTCTTTTATGTACACTGAGAGCGTATGTACCAAGACAAATTCCTTGTGTTTCCAATCACACTTGGCCAATAAAGAATTCTATTCTATTCTATTCTATTCTATTCTATTCTATTCTATTCTATTCTATTCTATTCTATTCTATTCTATTCTATTCTTTCATTGGGATGTTTTAGCTTCTTTTCCAAATGCAATCCCAAGAACTCACTGAAATTTCTAAAGTATCCACAATTACAAAGAAGTAAAAGTTGAGCAGAATAAAACTGCTATTTATAACTCTTCTCTATGAAAGTAAATCAGAATACTATTCTTTTCTGTATGTGCAAGAAAGCAATGTGGTATGTTGCAGTAGGTGAACAAATCCCGTCATATGCCTCAATACATCAAAATCTATTGCATACCCATAAGCTTACAGATTTATTTTTTCAGTATGCATCTAATGGCCCAGATTGAATTGGATGCTACACAAATTCTCGCTATTATCTGGTCATATGGTACTTTAATAAGAATTTGGATTAGTGGAACAAAAACATCTCATGAACAATTGAAACTTATTAATTATTAGCCTGATATTTTTGTTTAGACAATGTAGAATTAAAAAACCAAAATATGCTTTTCTTTTTTTGCATCAAAACTATTAGCATATCTTGCACAACACACACACACACACACACACACACACACACACAGAGCAAACAATGTAATGTAGGAATGGAGAGAAAAGGGCAGATTCCTCAGGCCATTAATCACTTATGAGCAACTTACTTCTTTCTTTTTCACCATGGTATAGGTGATGGATTAAAGCCAGTCCTGTAACTGATGGCAATGTAGAAAGCAATTGTATTTTAGCAGAGAAAAATTTGAGAAAATTAAATCCCCATGATCCATTGGGCTCTATCTATACAAGTCTGTAGGCTGCAATGTAAACCTATGATTGGCTTTGTTGCCTCCTATTGACTTGATAAAGGAAGGTCAGTATACAATACTGGCAAGACTAATCATAACCCCCTTATTCCAGCTGATCTTTCAAACCTTGAGGAAAATGAGATGATTTTCATTTTGTATAAACTGCTGTTCTAGAATATAATAAATGGTAGATCAAAAAGGTAGTATTTTAAAAATATGGCAAGAATAGAATTGTTCAAAAATATAGAGCAGACTACAGCATGAAGCATATTCATATCAAGCTGAGGTTGTTTTGTTAAAGTTGATGTTATTTTTGCTCTCTCTCTCTTTTTTTTTTTTTTTTGTCAAGGTAGCAAAAGATGGATATTTATGTCATTTGTGTCCTGGGTATCTTTCTGTGAAAAGAGCTGGAGAGATATTCCATCTTGATGTTATTGTCGTTGGTTTTTCAAAAATATGAGCTTTAATAAAATAATGTTTTATTCATATAAAAAAGTGTTAATATTTCAAATCTGAATTTCCCCTGAGACCATGTAAAATTTAATATGAAAGCCATAACTTGACATACTTTAAAATAGTCTTATACATTGTAATGTCTACTTACATTAGAAAACTTAAGTCTTGTTTAGAAAATACAATAATACTGCTTTCGATAGATTCAAGCCAAAGTTTGTTCCAGAATTTGTTGAGTTCTTAGATTAGATATTCTAAATAGACACCTATCCTTGCCAATTCATTATTGATTTTTTTTTTGCTTTAGTCACCTATCCATTTCATTATCCAATAATGAACCTTATACCTAAGATGAAGTAGGTATGCAAAGGCTTGGACATATGGATATGGATAAGGAAGGCAGGCTGAGAATATTTCAATATGAGGATTGCCATTGTAGTAGGTTCCTCCTGGAAGGTAACCTTGAGAAATTCCAAGTTTTGCTTGGCTGCCTATTCTGAAAAATTATCCATAAGAGAAGTTTCATCATTGGTGTGGAAGACAATTTCTACATAGTAATACTATTAGCCTTATAAAGTAGTTGTGATCCATACAATCAAAGGCTTTAGCATAGTCAATGAAGCAGAAGTAGATGTTTTTTCTGAAACTCTCTAGCTTTCTCCATGATCCAGCACATGTTGGCAATTTCATACTCCTTGAATGCAGACATGAAGACTAAGAAGTTTAGTAAAGTTCCTTCCACGAACATAATCAAAGAAATAAACTTTTGGATGGGAATGTGCATTTATGCTATATCCTGAAGTGACTGTCATCACCAAAGTCATCACCAAAGAAACATTTTTCAGATATCCGAAACACTGCTAAAGACTAGGAATCCATGAATAGCGATAACTGTGGAATAACATGCATGCTAGCTTCAAACATTTTGGATTATTATCTATGTAATTCTCATAAGAAATTATGGTTGGCTTTCATTCTCAGTGGCTTGACACTATCACATGAGAAGGGAAGAAATGGAAATGCTATGATTATATTTTCATTTATCACAGAAGAGCACATTTATGGGAATAAATAAATACAGCTGAAATACTTTTTTTTTTTTTTTTGCATTGCATTGCAAAACTGTTCTATGCTCCGATAAGTGCTGGGCGTGAAAAATCATTCATTGTATCACAAACCATTTTATTTGGAAATCATTTTTAAATATTCAGGTTGGGAAACTTTAATAAATTGATATATGTTCAGTTGAAGGATCATAGCAATAAGAGAGATGCCTGCCATAGTCATTTCAGTAATAGTTAGTGTCATGTGCAGCAGGCATTTGGTTCTTATTCATTGGGAAAACTTGTATGGTGAAACCATTACACAAGTAGCAAAAATCCTCAATACCACAATCTTGCCCCCCGTTTAACATAAAAGTAATTATACAGTATTTTCTATAGTCTATGGGCTTTGATATGAAAAATCATTGCCACTCTACAGCTTGTGAAATATATTCCACACATACTTCCTTCAGAATAGAATGATAAAATGTAATGTATTGCCCTTTTATGCTTCATCACTGCTTGAACTATTTCTGTTCCTTCCTGGTTTAAATATTTCCTGTCTACTCAGAGAACAGATTCAAGGTCATCAGATAATTTGAAAGCCATTCATTTTGCAACAAAGGAATAACTTGGTATCAAAATATAAAAGAAGGAGAGAACCCTGCTCTTAACATTTCTGAAAACATCTTGCAGTTCATTGCTAATATTTTCCAGAATTAAATGTCTTTTCTTTTGTCCATATCTCAATAACTCTGCTTTTAATTGAGAACAATTTAATTATGCTATTCTTAAACATATTTTCCTATCTTGTGCAATAAAATTGTATTGTATGCAATACAGTAAAATAAATGGAAAGGAGAATGTATGTCATTTTTATCACAGAAGCCTAATTCATGTTCCCATTTCTTCCGCTGTGAATGTCTCTGCATAAATCATAAAACCTTTCAAAGTACTATTTTATTAATGATAACACTGGATAAAGAATCTTTTGATACAGTGAGAAAATGATACATGGCCGAATAAATGTTGGCTAATCTTTTATTCATAATTGTTCCCTTAAATCAGTTTGCCCCAATCTAGCAATATTGAGATATGTTAGCATCACAAAATCAAAAAGTCCAGCAAGCATTCAATGTGGCTTCCATGCTTCTTTGGCTCATGAACAATATATCATGTGTTCCCAAATATATGCTTGGTTGATTTTATCAGAATAATCTGCATTTTACCCAAAGAACCTACTTTTACCAGAATAAATCCTGGTACAGTTTTACAAAATTACTTTCAGGGCAGGGATATATTCTATATTCTTCTCCTTCAACTTGTGTCAATTTACTGATTTATATTATATTTAGGCTATAAGAGTAAATGAAAAATTTCACCGAATACATTTATTAGCAAAGATCTAGCACTAGTTTAAATCTTATTAGAAAATGGTCTTGGAAGAACTGAGCAGATTTTAAGCTGTTTGTTGGTGCCTGATTACTATATGAAAGTCAAAAGACTCAAAATGTCAGTATCTGTCAATCAATCAGCACAAGGTACAGAAATCTTGACCTTCCTTCTTGCCAACATACTATTTGAAATACTACGTTCAAAGTCAATCTGAACCCGGTCAATAGGACCAAGTTCTTTTTAATAGATGTTTCCAACAACTTTTTAAAAATATTCTCAAATTCACAAAGTAGTGAATTTCACTCTATGAGATAACCCACTTGCATGGGTTAAAATGATAACTAGAAAAACATGGTGACAATGTATACTAGACAACAAAGATACAAAACAGTAACTAATGCATTCTAGCTGCTAGAAAAAAGCTAGGAATGTATGGGAGATACACAGGATATTAGGGTACTGTCAGTGATGTTGCTTTGTGCTTCAGACTATCGTGTGTTGAATAATTGGCAGGAGTTTAAATCTAAATAAAAGGAAGAAAAATATGTTGCATCTCTTTCAAGCTTAATATTACTGTTACTTGACTGTGAATAGCAAGCAGAAAGCATTAGCTTCCTAACAGATCAAGAAACTTTTTTTTGTAATTATTAAAATCAACTCCATAAAATTGCCACCTAGGAACATGCTCTATATAAACTTTGCAAGTGCTAAATTGGTGTTCATGTACAATTAGCAATATAGTTTCTTTATTAGCTACACACAGGGCAGTGTTAAGGGCAATTAGCAGGAGAAAAAAAAAGAAGCGAGAGAGAGAGAGAGATCTATTTCATATTATGCACTGGCAGAATTGTCTTTGTTATTTGCCCACATTCATTACTTATCTGGAGAAGAGATTAAACTTTAGGTGCTATATTCACAATTTTAATTAAAAAAGCATGCTCAAAATGGATGGTTATGAAGGTCAGGGTACTCATTTTGAATAGCCTCACAAAACAATGACATTTCACTACCAGATTGCTCATACTTTTTAGTGATATGTTTTGTGATATTTTGACAAATTAGCTCTAGACAGACACCAAAACAGTACTCCAGATCGTGCACTTATTCATTCATCAACTGGATAAGCATCAGAGTCATTACAAAATTGACAAATAACAGATATTACTTCTTCTTGAGTGGAAAATCTACGAAATGCCCTTATTGTAATTCACATCCAATGACTCTTTCTGCCAATGTAGGCATGTATACACAGAGAATATACTGTATATGCTTCTGAAATAATGATAAGGTTATGTCCTAGGCTTCACTCTTTTTATCAGGTATAGGGGCATATTTTCAAACCATTTTTTTAAAATTTATATGAAGAAAATAGAATTTTTAAACCCTCATTTTGAAATTACATGTGAGAGGATTGGTCAGGATTCCATAGTCTGATGTTAATGAGACACGCAAGACAAATCTGTGCATAGGATACATGTATGTAAAAAAGAATCCTGATTGGTCCACTTCCTTGTTCTTTATCATTCTTTTTGATTAAGTCCAGAGGTATGATGGCTCAGTGGCTTAATGATGCTGGAGATGGTCTTTGCTCCAGCAATTTGAGTCCTAGCACTGCATGGCAGAGTGGGCTCCTGTCACTTGCCTCAGCTTCTGACCACCTAAGAGTTCAAAAGCATATTCTATGCATGTAGATAGATAGGTACTACTTAGTGGGGAGATGAGTTGGTGCTCTATGCAGGCAGTCAGATTCCTGATAGCTCTGAACCTTCTCAGATGCAGTGACCATTTACAAGACAGATCTGGGAAGGGAGGAGGCCTTGGATGATGCTGCAGATGCTGCTTATCTTTCACTCTAGTGTGAAGTCAGCTTGCCCTTCTGTGACACACCTTGGGAAGCACATGAGCATGTCCTACCACAGGGCTGGTACCCTGGCAAGCCAAACTACTACTCTAGACTTGCATTGTGATCTCGTGGCTACTGTAACAATGCCATACACTAATAATAATGATAATTTATTAAGTTAATCTTTGGGAGAAGTTGACAAGGAATAACAGATTCATGAATGTTGAATAGGCTTTAACATGAGATTAATTCTCAGTTATACTATGGTCATTATTTATGATCTTAGCTGTAGTGCCTATGTCTTGACTTGGTTTAACATTTATATTAAATTAGTAAATTAGTATATTATTTTACTCATCACCCTAATTGTAGAGGAAATAGGGAATCATTGCTATGTGAAGAATATTTGATTTTAACACTTCTTTGGCACATCACTTTTGATATACAATTGTGTTTTATTTGAGAATTGGGAATTCATGGAAAGAAGGCATGTTAGCTGATGGTTTCTGTAATAAAATAGCAGAAAGTCTAGATGCAGGCATTGTCATTAACTGATTTTTGAAAATCCCACTTTTAAGGTTGCCTTGTTTATTGATCCCAATGTAAGTCAATATTGGAGCCAGGCCTAGAAGATAACTATTTGCCCAAGTCACCATTCAGAAACAGTTTGGACTTGCTATGTTCATATAAAAAGTGATCTCATCCATAGGGATGAATTCATATTCTGTTAATTTTTGAAAATGGTATATGGATAAAATGAAAAATACTTATAATAAGAAATCAGCATGATTCCTGAAAATTTTTTCCTTGCTTTCAATATTTAATAATTATTTAGACATGGGTAGGCCATGACATTTATTATTTGGGTTCTTCATATTTAATTTATAGGTCTCACATCCCATATATATATATGACTATGGATGGATAATAAATAAAACAGAATTTAAAATAATAGAAATAACATGAAAATATCAGCCAATAATAATCGTAAATTTTCAAACTATCCATGAAATGGCTGATAGACTTTTAATAAGCTTTTCGCAATGCTAGGTTCCTCAAAATCAGTAACCATAGGATAAGGAACAAGTGAATTTGAAGCTAGCCAATATACAAAAAACAGAAAGTAGTGTGGGAACAAATACTTTTCTTTTTCTGATTTTATTATTAAAACATTTAGAGTATTAAAATTAGAAAAATTAGAAGATATATTAGAAAATATATTAGAGGAAGAATCTCTGCAAGCTCAGTCAAATATGACAAATGTGATTCAATGTAAGAAATACAAAATGATAAATATCAGAAAAAATGGAAACTTCACACATATCAATGGGTTCTAAGCTGGTAATAATTGACTAAGATGTTGGGCAGCTTAAAGAAAATGTCAATCAATATGCAGCTCTTGTAAAAAAAAAAATAAACTCCATACTTGAAATAATTAGAAAAGAACATGCATAAAAGTATAAAACAGGTAATAAGCTTGCAGATAATATTACACTGTCCTTTTCAAAGCAATGAACATTAAACAAAGTTCAGAAAATGTATAAGAAATTCTAAAGTTACAGAAATAAAAGCATGAGGTAAAAAAAAGAAATATAGCAAAAGCTAGTTTATACCAAACATTGAAAATAGCATTGCCTTTATAAAAATGAATGATGAGTTTGAACTTTAAAGTACTAGATGCAGTTCTGGTCAAGAAAAAAAGCTTATTGTAAGGCTAGAAATGAACAAAAATAGCCATCAAAATTGACAAGGCCAGAGCATTTTTCTATGTGGAAGCACTACAGCATCTGCAGGTTCTGCATATACCTGGGTTGTCCACAGATAAGTGGAGATCAGATAAAAGCATGGGAGGGCATAAATGAGGTAGAAAACGCAGACTAAGAAAAAAGAATTCTCTTCAACCTATGTTATCCATGAAACTCAACTAAGAAAGGAAAATGTTGATTTACACAATTTATATTTGCTCATCTAAATAATTATGGCCATTATACAGAGAGCTTTAAAAAAACTTGGTGAATCACACTATTGGTTTTGCCTTTCTGATGCAGGTGACATGCTGTGACTACCTATGGTACATACTGTAGGGTACCTTCACTACCAGGTGGAGCTTCCTGGCTGCATTTGCCCAGCCACTGAACCATAACAAATGCTGACCTAATTGACCCATTTGTTCAAATTTAAAGCCCTAGTATTGGTATGATCTTCATTGGAGATTTAGCGTAAGTATTTCAAGATCAAAACAATTCCACAACTATGGAATTAGAAATTTCATAGGCTAGGAAAAGCTGATCATGGAATATGATCATTGGAAATATTTGTCAACTAACATGGACTATATAAAGACAGAGATATTTGAAAACCTCATTTGAGTCATCTAACAACTCATCCTTATAGTTCCAGAGTAAATTTATTCTATTTTATATCACTTCCTTTTACCACTTTACTTTTCTGGGCTTTGGTTTACTTTCATTATCTGCCTTGTTTTCCTTTCTTCTATATGTATACCTGTGTGCTATTAGGGATGAGCCTTTGTTGAAAACAATAATTAAAATGAACAGTATTTTCAATTTTTCAATTTTAAAATTTAAATCATAATCTTATGATTTTTTATTCACTTTGTTTATTTCATCTAGAATTATTTATATTTGCACTTTATTTTCTGTTTGCATTTCAGAATCCACAACTTTTTTCCTTCAATTCTTCTCAATGTATAATTAGTTGTATTGCTAATTTTTTTTATTAAAAAGTTTTACAGAAGGTTTACATATTTATTCCCCCCTTCCCTACCACCCCCACCCCCTCCCGTCCCTTACCCCCCCCACCCCTCCCCCACCCCTTCCCCTTCCCATCCTCCCACCTCCCCCTCTTCCCAGAACAAATTACAGTGTATAACATTCAACAATCATAATACATCCTAATCCATCCATCCTAATCCATCCTAATCTAAATAATTATAATATTCAGCATCTCTTATTCCTTCAATTCCCTAATTACCCTGCTAACTTAATTACCTAAAAACACGCCAAATATCTACATATTTATTCATAACCTATCTGCAACTTCTTATTTACTTTATTTACTTATTTACTTATATCCAAAGTATTTACTTTGGATATAATTTATCCATCTTCTCCAGTCCCTTAAGTATCTTTCATTTGAATGTTCCTTCAAGTACGCCAAGATTTTTGCCATCTCCGCTAGGTTTGTTATTTTCATTGTCCATTCTTGGATTGTAGGTAAATCTTGCTTCTTTCAATATTGTATTGCTAATTTGAAAAGGTTTTTTTATTGTTGTTCGTATCTTCAATTTCTCCCTGGAAGATTTTATCAGAATTAAAATTTATATAGGAAGCACTTATAATAAAATCAAAATTTTATTTTTCTTCTTTGGTTATTTCCCTCCTTTTTTTAACTATATGGAAGCCTTTGGAAGTATGGCCATATATTTGTACTCTCTCTCCACCATCTTTAAACAAAGCAAAAGGAAATAAAACAGGGACTTGCTTCTCAGTAGCTAGCAACAAGTCTCATGACTCACTAAAAGTTCAAAGATTGCTAGTCTGCATAGAAATAAAGCCTAGAAAAATGTTGAAGAGAAGGAATTTATTGGACTTTATTGGAACAGAAGGAATAGTCATATTGGACTTTGTTGAAGTCGAATATTGAAGGAAAATTTCATTTGCAGTGAAGATGCTACTATTGTGTTTCTGTGAAAATAAGACCCAACCAGAAAATAAGCCCTAGCCTGTTTTTAGCATGCTTCTAATATAAGCCCTACCCGCAAAATAAGCCCCAGTCATCAGCCAGGGGGCATGGCCAGCATCAGAGGAAGCAAGGCATGAGGGCAAATGGTGTCTGGCAGAAGCTGCAGCCTGCTGGCCCCTTGGCCAGTACACTCTGAGGGTGTGTAGTCCATGCAGCACAGGTGAGTTGATTACCTGTCCAAGCAGCAGGGGGAGGCAGAGGTATGGGGGGGGGGAAGTACATGATCTGGATGGGCTGTGTGGGTTGCGGGAAAGCTTAGAGTCAGTTGGCCAGAGTGGCCAGCCACAAGAGACTTGTCTTCGCGTGCACCAGTAGCAGATGGAGACATGAGGAATGGGGGGGGGGGAAGGCAGGTGATCTGGATGTACCACATGGGCTGTGGCAAGCTGAGAGACAATGGGATGGAGTGGCCAGCTGGCCACGGAAGGCTTGTCTTTACATCTCTTGGCTTACCTGTGGGCCGTGTGGCACATCAGGATCGCCTGCCTTCCCCCCATGCGTCTGCCTCCACCTGATATCAGTGCCACTACACAAAGAAGAGCCTCCCACAGCCACCTGCCCACTCCATCCCACTATCTCCTGGCTTTCCCGTGGCCCGTGGGGTGTATCCAGATCATGTGTCTCCCCCCCGTGCCTCTGCCTTAGTCTGCGGCCAGTGCCACTGCATGAAAATGAGCCTCCTGCAGCTACCCGCCCACTCTGACTCACCAACTCTTGGGTTTCCCATGGCCCACATGATGCATCTAGATCACATGCCTCTCACCTGCACCTCTGCCTCTGCCTGCAACTTGTCAGGTAATCAAATCACCTATGCTGCATGGGCTGTACAGCCCCAGATTGCTCTGACCAAGGGGCTGGTGGGCTTCAGCTGCTGCTGGACACCATTGGCCCCCATGCACTCACCACTTCTTTCTGTGTGCTGGGAAACCCAGTTGAGCTGATCATCCTGATATTGTGTTTTCACCTAAAATAAGCCCTAATATGTCTTTTGGAGATAACACTTTAAAACCTGCAATGCTACTTCCCCTATATGCATACACTTATATTTGCATTGTTAGAAAATGCAGCCCTATGTTGGGATGACACTTTTTGAGAGGTCCTAGTAATGATATAAAACATCAAGGGGGGATGAATGTCTCAATGAGATAAACAGCTTTATCTCAGTGGTACACAGCAAAATGGCCTACTTAACACCTAAATAAATTTCAGTTTGGAAGAATTTATGGTGAAAGGCAAAGATGAAGAAAGTATCCTAGACTTGGTTGATCTTGTGAATGTAGTCAGTGGGGTTTCCTGATGATGGAACTACTTTTTAATATGGATACACACACACATCCTATAGGAAATTTAACCTTCTTGGATACATTGTGTGATTTTTATGGGTAGTAGATTGAAAGAAACTGTCCTATTGCCCTTACTTTGAAATCATCCATAATTAAGAAAATGTTAGCAGGATCAAGTTATGACTGTCAACCGGTTTTTTAGCATTCCAGGTATAACAGCAATCCACTATCAGCAGACCTATTCATAATCCACTTTCTGCTTCCTAGCACCTGTTAATTTTCTGTCAGATTATATTATACAAATATTATATGATGACGTTTACCTTATTATTGATATAAAGTTCATTTCTAAATGAAAATTCCTCCAAATATCTAATAAGTGATCTATAAACAAATGTAACAGATGTGCAGTATTTTCTTTTGGTAATTCACTTCCGTAAAAAGTTAATATCTGTGGTACTTGCACTTAGAGTTACTATATTGTTATTTTCTCATTATATTATTTGGCTATTACAAATTGAGCAATTTAAAGTATGTATATATGAATAATGATTAAACAGATATCTCAAATGCATTTCATAATCTGTAAAACCAGTTTCAAGAAGAAAGGAAGCTTTCTGAATTGTGTGGTATTGATTTGATTTCCTGCATAATGCATCAATGTAAGCAAAGTGAATAAATTATACACTATAAATAACATGTCAAACAATATATCTTAAAGTATCAGTCACCAAACTCACTGTAGATTGCTGAATTTACATATGATTTACAAATATACCCATATTTACCACAGAGGCATTTATAAATAGTACAAAACAAACATTTTCCTAAAATCTGTAAAATACAAAAATGCCTTTTTTTCTATACATAAGAAGATGCAAAATGAACAAGCAAAGAGAACAACTATAATTAGTGGAGAAACATGAGTAAGCTAACAATATAAAAGTAATTTCTAACTTTAAAAAAATCTTTTTATTACAAACTTTGATAGTTTTTTTTATCAATCTCTTTATTAATCATGTCATTATCACTGCATAGTGTATATCTATTTGTTTTCTTATTTTTTCCCCAATTGAATGATATTTAGACATTTTAGTACTGATAAAAGAGAGGGTTAAAGGGTTTTGTACCTACACAATGGTCCTACTAGCCTAACAGAAAATAACTGGTGTAAAGCTACTCAAGTAATTTCAGGACTGAGGAAAGATTTATATGCAGGTCTGCTACTCTAGATTCAAATTATGCTAGCATATTGTTGATAAAACATTTATAATTTAATCACTTGAATATATAAATATCCCAGGAGTTGGATTGTTTTATAAACCCTCCTTTATCCCACAGTCCTTGCTTTGTTATAATATGTTTGTGGCTTATTACTGTTGATGCTATTTTTGAAAAATAAATCCAATTAAGACATGTGTATACTATATCCTGGGGAATTGTACCATCCATTTGCAAAAATTGACTTTTGTGGTTTTGCGTCTCCCCATTGTCCTGTAAACATAGTCTCTCTATGAATGTCATTTGGAAATTATGTTTATTCTAATTATGATAATGCTTTTATTCTTGCATTTTATGCCTAGGTATAATTGCTCAAATTCTGATTTCTTATTGCCCCATTCATTGGCCAAGCATCCACACAGAAATTATACATCAAATTATTCTTCAACAATTCATTTCCTCAGGGGTGAATATTCCATATCCTTCTGCAAAGAAAATAGTAAAGCTGATACATTACATTAACTGTCTGTTTATGCAAAGCACCTTCAAAATGTTTTGAGAAAGCAATATGGTCTTTGTTCAATGATATTCTTAGCTGTTTTTATAATGGCTCTTGGATGAACCATCTGATCCAGGGGTGAAATTCAGCTGGTTCTATCCGGGTTGGGCGAACCGGTAGCAGAGGCTGCGTGAGACTCTGCCCACCCACATCAATATCATGACGTTACTTTTTTGCAATGATTTTAACTGTCTGTACATGCGCAGAAGGCTTTGTGCATGTGCAGATGATGGCATGTGCAAATTTGCGAACCGGTAGGGAAGGTAAGTGAATTTCACCCCTGAAAAAGTAGATTTGGGACATTTGTTATTGTCCCTTCACATTCTCATTCAGGGGGAAAAAAGGATTTTTAAAAAATCTGAATGTCCAAACTACAATGCTATGGAATTAGGTGGGTCTGACATATTTAGTGAAAGAAGTGGTGCCTATTAGAAAAATAATCTAAAAACAACTGGAAGAGCAAAAACAAAATTGTTCCAACACAAACATTTCCCTGTAGAAAACTGCTGCTGAATTGGTTTTTTTTTTTTTTGAAAAAAAAAAGGTAAAATACATAAAAAAGTACATGACAATTTACTGAAAGAGTATTTGCTTTTAAAATTAATATTAAGGGAGATCAGAAATTCAAAGAAACTCTCTTGAGCACATTGTAAATAGCTACAAAATGGCCAGGAGAAATATCCTGCCTTCCAGGGTATCATTCTGATGATCAGAAGCTTCCCTGGCTTCTCATATTCAATTAAATCTGTGTCCTTGAGCCGGCCAAAAAGTGTATGAAGTGCTGCTGATGTTTTCAAGTTTATTATTTATTTATTTATTTATTTATTTTAAATTTATATACCACCCTTCTCCCTGAGGACTCAGGGCGGTGTACAGCCAGAATTAAAAAAACATAAAATACAAATATTAAAAAACAATTAATATATATATAAATTTGGCCCAAAATTAAAAATACAAACCAATTAAAACATTTAAAATTTCTTCTTAAGCCAGCCCGGCTTGCTGGAAAAAGTGGGTTTTAAGGGCACGGCGGAAGGCACTAAGGTCTTGGATTCTCCTTATCTCTGGGGGCAACTGATTCCAGAGGGTAGGTGTCCCCACAGAGAAGGCCCTCCCCCTGGGGGTCACCAGGCTACATTGATTGGCTGATGGCACCCTGAGGAGGCCCTCTCTGTGGGAGCGCACGGGACGATGGGAGGTCGTCGGTAGCAGCAGGCGGTCTCGAAGATAGCTAGGCCCGAAGCCATGGAGGGCTTTAAAGGTGATAACCAGCACCTTGAAGCACACCTGGAAGACCACTGGGAGCCAGTGCAGCTCACGCAGGAGCGGTGTTACATGGGAACGCCATGCTGCTCCCATCACTACCTGCGCTGCTGCATTCTGGACCAGTTGGAGCCTCCGGGTGCTCTTCAAGGGGAGCCCGATGTAGAGAGCGTTGCAGTAGTCAAGGCGAGAGGTGACGAGGGCATGAGTGACTGTGCACAGGGAATCCCGATCAAGAAAGGGCTGCAACTGGCGAATCAGGCGAACTTGACAAAAGGTCCCCCTGGTTACAGCTGTCAGATGTTCCTCCAAAGACAGCTGCATATCCAGGAGGACTCCCAGATTGCGAGCCCTTTCTGTGGGGGCCAAAGACTCACCCTCAATAGTCAGTGATGGAGTCAACTGACTATATCGGGATGCCAGGAGCCACAGCCACTCAGTCTTGGAAGGGTTGAGCTTGAGCCTGTTCCTCCCCATCCAGATCCGCACAGCCTCCAGGCACTGGGACATCACTTCAAGGGCATCATTGGGGTGGCCTGGGGTGGAGATGTACAGCTGGGTGTCATCAGCATACTGGTGGTATCTCACCTCGAAGCCACGGATGATCTCACCCAGCGGCTTTACATAAATGTTGAACAGAAGGGGCGAGAGGACCGATCCCTGCGGCACTCCACAGATGAGAGGCCTCGAGGTCGACCTCTGCCCCCCTGTCAACACAAACTGCGACCGGTCAGAGAGAAAGGAGGAGAACCACCGCAACACGGTGCCTCCCACCCCCAACTCTTCCAGCCGGTGCAGCATGATACCATGGTCAATGGTATCAAAAGCTGCTGAGAGATCTAACAGGACCAGAACAGAGAAGCAACCCCTGTCCTGAGTGCTCCAGAGATCATCAACCAACACAACCAATGCCGTTTCCGTGCTGTGCCCAGACCTGAAACCCGACTGGAACGGATCTAGATAAGATGTTTCCTCCAGGAATTGTGGGAACTGTCGCGCGACCACACTCTCAACAACCTTTGCCATGAAGCGAAGGTTGGAGACAGGACGGTAGTTGGCCAATATTGCCGGATCCAGGGACGGCTTCTTGAGGAGAGGCCTCACCACCGCCTCTTTCAAGGCAGCGGGGAAGTGACCCTCACTCAGCGAAGCGTTGATAACACCCTGGAGCCAGCCTCGTGTAACCTCCTGGGAAGCCAGTACCAACCAGCCAGTACCAGCCAGTACCAACCAGTACCAAACGGGTCCAGTAAACATGTGGCCCGATCCCAGGCGGCTACCAGGTCCTTGGCTGAGTCATGTGCTAGAACCTCAGGAAATGGCCCAAGCTCCATCTGGAACCTCTCAGGATCCATCAGGCACCTGGGGCGGATCCATCTAATTGGATCCGCCTCCCTGCGGCGGGGGGCAGCGGTTCGAAGATCCAGGCGAAGGAGTGAGTGGTCTGTCCATGACAAGGGTTCCATGTCTATATCCCCAATAATAAGACCACTCAACCACTGGCCAGGGACAAAAATCAGGTCCACAGTGTGACCTCCCCTGTGAGTAGGGCCATGAACTAACTGGGTCAGGTCCATGGCCGTCATGGAAGCCATGAACTCCCGAGCCACCTCAGACATTTCACCAATGGATGGCAAGTTGAAATTACCCATGACTAAAAGCTTGGTTGTATCTACTGCCACCGTGGCTATCACATCGAGTAGCTCAGGTAGGGCTGTTGCCATGCGGCAGGGAGCCAGGTACATAAGCAACAAGCCTATCTGAACCCCATGACCCCACCTCACAAGGAGGGACTCACATCCGGCTATCTGAGGCACAGTGGTCTCCCTCGGACCCAGATCCTCATTAATAATAACCGCCACCCCCCCTCCCCTCCCCTGGGCCCTCGGCTGATGGAATGCTCTGAAGCCTGGTGGGCACATTTCGACCAGAGGGACGCCGCCCTCTGGGCCCAACCAGGTCTCCATAATACCCGCCAGGTCCGCTCCTCCCTCTTGAATAAGATCATGAATGAGGGGGGCCTTATTTACCATGGACCTGGCGTTGCACAGCATCAGCCGAATGCCCAGATCCTGAGTATCTAAGCCCCCTAGTGTCCGAGCAGAGCCTTGGGGACCAGGGCAAGCAATTGCTCTCAGATAGCAAGTGCGAGCCCCCGACACATGATATGGTCCCCTGCTCCCGCCATATCTGCCCCTCCCATTCACCGTGCTGATGGAAAATTATGATGCCCTCAGCAACAAAGCTGATCAGTAGTGTTGTTTTTATAGATGTGAAATGGTTTCTGTGCTGCTGTTTATGGATGCATCAGCTTCATATCTCCTTCCACCTAATACCTGTGGATGTGAAAAATGAATCACCAGCTGCTGTCTATAATGTGGGACAGTACTGTCCCTAGGGATCTATGGAGATTCTCAGTCATCCAGGTTATTGTTGTCCCAAAAGTGCTTTTTCAACACTGAACAGAGGTGAAGAAGCTTCTTGGATGAGAAGCAAAACGTCTTCAAAGAAAAACCAAAAAGTTCAGTTGCCTCTTGAAAAAGCACCTTTTTCAGGTGCAAGTAGGGACTACTGTCCCTAAGTACTCCCCAAGCTTTTTTGTGCCCCAAATATAAAATCAAGACAGCACATGAAATCTCTCCCACATCCACCCCCCACAACAATTTATCAGTGAAGATTTGTACACAGATTGAGACCTATTCCTATTTTGAACTATTCCCTCAAGTGCCCCACTGACTAACTGGTCAGAGGTTTTATTCAGGGGATATAAGTGTTATTCTAAAATAGGACAAAATAATACAAAGCAAGTAAGCAAACTAAAAAACAGGAGACTTTGGCAGCATGAATATGAAAGAGTCACGATTGCATTACTCTTCTCCCAGTAAAATATATACCAGTAACAGTCACTTTAAAAAGGTCCTTGAACTTTTGATGAAAATATACTGTGGGCTTAACCTCTGTCATTGATTCTATCAAATAAGAAAGCAACCTAGGTTCCTTTCAAATGGCCAAACACCTGGAACATATTGAAATGTTAAAATATGCTTAAATTGAAGATACTGCCACTGGTGTGAACTTAAATTTGGCTTGAGATCAGAAAAATCCTGAAAATAGTCATTGACCTAATTGATTTCAAGTCACTATCCTAGCTTGTGCCTGCAATTTCCAATAAAGCATTGTCCCACCTATTTTTAAAGTAGACTTTTTTCAAAGACTTAAATATTCATGATTCAATATCTATCCCAATCCACCCTTGTGGAAATAAAACACCTTTTATATTGAATATTGATATAAAATGTTGTCATGACCTGAATGGAAATAAATAATAACTTTCAAATGAAGCCCATAAATGGCAAATGTTATACTAGATTTCATGCCACATACTAATGGCTCATAAAATATAAGCTAAGTGTTTTTTTCCAGAAATCAATTAATGATGCATGATAGAAATATATAAGCAATTCAATTTATTAATGACATTAGTTTATATTGAAAAGGAACTGAAAAATAAACTAAAGCTCTTATATTTAAAATTCTAAAATTTATTGCCAATATCATGTGTGGATATTGACTTTGAACCAATTGATAGATGATAAGGAAGAATTTTTAACATACACTGCTCCATTCCCAAGCACCCCACCCAAATACTTTTCACCTGGACGGAGGAATGATGGAGACTCAAAGCTTTGTGTGCTTGCAAAGGGGATGGTTTGAAATCAAGCAATTTGCTGCATTTCAAGGCATCCCCTTTGCAAGCAGACAAAGCTTCATCTCCCTCTGGGCAAAAAAATGTGCAGCAAAGCCAGGCGGAGGCAAGAGGCAATCCCAATGTGCCTCCCACTCTGTTTCACTGTCCCTCGACTTGCCTGCAGCTGTGCCGAGTAAGCATCCATGCCAGGCACTGGGATCATCTGCCTCTCCCATCCCCCTGCCTCTGCCTGCTGCCAGTGCCACCACGCAAGCCTCCTGCGAGCCTCCCGTGAGTCAGGCAGCCATGCAGCATATCCGGATCACTGTCTTCTCCCCCCACCTCTGCCTCCATGCTCAGATCTATCAGTATTTGCACTGCACTAAAAGGCAAGTGGGCTGTGGCTGATGCCAGACACCGATGCCCTGCACATGCTCACTGCCTCTCTTGCTGGCCATGCCCATCCCTCTTATTTTCAGGGTAGGGCTTGTTTTCGGGGTGGGTCTTATTCTCAAGGAAATACAGCATATACATACATACATACATACATACATACATACATACATACATACATGGAATATACAGTATATTTCTCTAATATATTAAGGAAATTTCTATCTGCAGAATGCAGTAATAAATTAATAGAAATTATTTTTTTCATGTTCTATCAATGAAGCTTTCCAGTTTTTTAAAGTTCCTCTTACTCTGAGATACATAAATGTAATTTTGTTTTATCTGCAATACTTTGTTCACATAATGAGCAATCAGATCCTTTTCAGAAACCTATAGTTGAACCATGCAAGTAATAATTATTCTACTCACAAAAGTAGACTTCACCCAATACAACAACTGAAGCTATGAAATAGTTTTCAAGCATCAGAATGCTTATTTTTCAGATCTCCTCTTCCAACTTAAATGTTGCTATGGAGTTGCTGCATACAATTAGCAGATTGTCACACAATTATATTATTGGTTTATGACATCCCAAGAAATGAATCATGAGTTATATAAACTAAAAACAGCCCATTTTTGTTATCAAATCACCACTACTTACCACAATGTGAGCCTACCTCATAGTTAGCTAGTTTGTTTGAATTTTTTTCTGAATTGCTTAAGGTAGCTGATTTACCTAATGACTGGTTTATTTTATGAATCAGTCTAATGTGTTCATTCTTCATATTTAAGAAGTCATACTACTCAACAAGTCCAACCACATTCAGAAAAAAGAAACTCATAGATCATGATCATTTTTTTAAAAAAATCAAACCACTGGCATCTTTATGTTAGACTATAGGAAAACTGAGCTGTTATCCTGGTTTGAATCTGCTCATTCAATGGGACAATCTTTAAATTCAACAAAGTGAGTGAGTTGCTGAGTTTGCTTTGTTCAGAAAAGGTGGTTGCTTTTCATATGAGGTGGCCAGTCAGACACTGTACAGTTTTTGTTATTCAAACAAATCATGTATTTTAATATGCCATTGCTGCCATTGTATCCACTTCATTTCAAAGGAACTTTTTCATTTAGATCTGACTTCCCTCAGAAGAGGGAGAAAGATTTTTCTGAAGAAATGAGACAGAACATACAACTCAACACTATAAAGGTCGAATAAGAATTCACCTTGCAATTTAAATTAATTCAGATCTCTGGGGATAGTCAAAGTATTTCCCAGAGTATTGAAGGAAATTAAAGGAATGATCTGAGAACTTCAGAATATAATATCTGAGAACTACCAGAGTGTGAGGTGCTAGAAGACTGGAGAATAACAAGGTTCTTATTCAAAAAGAGAATGAAGATCCATTGAACTGTCCATAATGATTAATGATACTAGAGTAGGTGATGAAGCAGAAAATCTGAAAGTGTTTAGGGGGGAAAAAAAGCAGCAAATACAAGAAGGTGGCATTAGTTTTCAAGAATAGAATGCACTGGATTAAATTTAACTCTTTTCATGACAATGTAAATAGTTTGATAGACAAAGAGAATGCTCCGGGTATAATCAACTTTGATCTTAATAATGTATTTGATATGGTCTCTCATGAAATCTTGATAGCCAAGGTGTAAAAGTTGCATTCAGGTTGATTTGACCTTAGTTGAACAAACATACCAGAAACTGCTCATAAATGATTCTACATTAATTCCATTCTAACTTCATATATTCAACATTTTTATAAATCTACAAGAGTATGGGATGAAAGAGATGCTAATCAAATATGTAGCTGACATCAAAGGAAAATTGAGTAATACCTAAGAGTACAAAATCGTAGTACAATAATATCACAAAACTGAAAATTGACCAAATCCCAATAGTCAAAAAGATTGGGCACATTTACCTTAGATAATAGAAGACTAAGAGGGAGATATAACAATAATATATATATAACTGAAAACCTATTATGTGGAAGGGAAATCATATATATATATTCTTTTGTTGAAAACAAAAAGAAATTAAAACATAGGAAATTGTTCTGGAATATTAGGAGGAAGCTCTTGGTGTTAAGAAAGCTGTTAAAACAGTTGAACAGATTGTCTAGATTTTTGGTAGACTTTCTCTCACTGGAGGTATTCAACATTACTGAGTGATGACTGTCAAAGATGATTGATGGATTCCTGCTCTGGGCAAATGGGTGGCCCAGATGACCAAAATATCTCCATTATTCTCCCTTTTTTTTTTTCCATTCACATTTAGCCACATTTATCCTGGGGACATTTCTACAGTGTCATGCATTAAATGTTGTTAAGCAAATGAGAAAGCAAGAACAATTAAGGATATTGTTAGCATGAAACTAATTTTCTGCTGCCGAGTATAAATTGTAATTAAGCTAGGCAAAATGAATACATTGCCTTTCATTTTCAGATATGATAAGAGATAAATGCCCTTAGCAAGCAGCCAAGAAATACTGGCAGCTGAGATTACATTTCCCTTCCCTGTGATGCTTTGACTGCATTTACTTGCACTAGGTTTTTTAGTTCATAGTACAAAATTATCTGAAAGTGTCAGAAACATAGATTGGACTGGTATTTCTAAAGAGTATCAAAACAATATGGCATGTCAGCACAGGAATGTTTATAAAATGGTAAAATCTTTCAGTACTGCAATATAAACTAAAATAACCAAACATTTCCAAGATGATTCAAAAAGAGATATTTCACTGCAGTTTGTTGAGTTTTGTTATGTTAGTTTTTCTTTTTAAATTTCCACTTTCTCTAATTTCCATTATTGGATTAAGTGGCAGATGAGCCCATCTAATAACTGGCTGGAAAATTTTAGCGTGTTCTTTTAGATATCAGTTTATATTGTGTTATATTGTTGTTTTAATGCCTCAAATGTTTTGTGTTTTTCTTCCTATGCTAGGTGTCTGAAATCACAGTTTGGGAGTTGAGTAGCTATAAAAACTGCAAGAGAGAGAGAGGGAGAGAAAGGAAGGAAGGAAGGAAGGAAAGAAGGAAGGAAGGAAGGAAGGAGCAATCCTTAGTTAAAGTTACGATATTTTATCAAGAGGATTAATAGCTTTATCTGACACTGATATTTCTATGTTAGCTGTATTTGCAATTGACCATAAAGTTATCTATAAGCTCATTCTTCAGCAAATACTCTTGATCTGCCAAATGTGGACTAGTGTCCATCTTAGATCATCATTACACTACACTCACCATACGTTCTGGTGTGTATGTCAGGGGTTTCATTTAATGAACATTTAACATTTACTATGGCTACTTGTAAAGATGTCATGCCAATTAACAATGAAGTGCCTTAGTATTATAGGGGGTTAAGAGATGGTAACTTAGCAACTGTCATGTCTGCATGGTACTTGGGATAACTTTCAAATGAAAGTGCAATTTAGCACTCACTTTCACAACCCTCCAAAAGCAAGAGTTTCTATTGTTTTCCCTAAATGAAAGGTAAGTAGTCAACTGACTGGTGATTAAACAACAATGAAAATAGATAGCTGCATCAATTATTCATATAGTTTTAGGTAGTCCATCCAAAGATGGACTCCAGTATTCCAATTGCCTTTTCTGTAGTTTGTGTAATTTGTATTTTTCTATTGAATTTGCTGTTTTATAAATAAATTGTTTATCCTGGAGTTTATAGTCATGTGGCAGGCTGGGATTAGAATTGATGAAAGCTCTCCACCATGTCTCTTAATCAATTTTTAACATTCCTTGCCTCTTTTAAATTTTACATATTATTTTTATCTTTCAATATTTTATTGTACACAGCCCAGAGTCACTCTATAAGGGAGATAGGAAGTTCTTAAATATGCTAAATAAATTCACAAATCCGTGATGCTACCTTTTGAAAGCAAATAATGAATGCTAATAATGTGTTTTAAATCTTAATGCCCCCTCTGATTAGTTTCCCAAAAATATTGCCTGTCAAATTGTGTGGCCTGAAAAGTAAAAGAAAGTTCAAAAGTATGGAAAATCTAGCAAAAATAGGTTGATTCTAGAAGGTTTTTGTTTAATTTCTATTATTGTTGAGACAGTATTAGCATAAAGAGACATACATTATCAACTACCATCATTTTCTTTCTATTTTTTGCTACCATCATTGCCAAAACCTCATTTTATGGACTAAATGTAGGGTGGACGGGTCCAGGAGATCCGCTGAATGTCTGAAATGCAAATATACATCAATTGCATCCTTTGCATGTGGTTACCTCATTTTCATAAAAATGTAAATATATACAAATGATTCTGATGTATTTAATTAATCAAGGAGAGAAGTAGCCTAGAACTAAGAAAAAAAATTCCTGACAGTGAGAATAATTAATCAGTGGAATGGCTTGCCTCCAGAAATTGTGGGTGCTCCAACACTGGAGGTTTTTAAGAAGCAAGAAGTAGACAGCCATTTGTCCGAAATGGTATAGGGTTTCCTGCTTGAGCAACAGGGTTGGATTACAAGACCTCCAAGGTCCCTTCCCACTCTGTTATTCTAACTCTACTGACTAGATATTACAATTTTGGCAGGATAGTCCTGGTTCAGGGAAAAGCATCCTAGTTTGGGGGAAATTACCAACACACACATACAGCTATGTCCTGGTTTTCAGATTCTATGCTGGCTGACCAGGAGCAGTAAGGGAAGCAGCAGAAACCTTGAATCACATATTGTTTTGTTCTGGAAGTACATTCTAAACTGCTTTCAAAACATTTGTTGTTGATTACCTTTAAATGCAAAAAATCCATCTGATTTTATATTCTTTATCACATATGTCAAACATGCCATGTGTACACAAGCACTCATGCTTAGGTTTATTTTCTATTATATCTGCTCCCCTCCCCCTTTTGTCTATGAATAAAAAATGCAAATACCTTTAACAATAGTAAAATACTCTGGTTTCAGATATACAGCCATAAAAAAGCTGAACTGTAAATGGCTGGCACTTTTTTTTTATTGTGTTTGAGCAACTGGATTGGTTGGCACAGACTCCTACAGTGGAGTTGAGATGCCAACAGTGGTTTTCTCTTTTTATTCAGACCATTACAGAGCAAGATTAGTGATTAAATGGAGCTAGTTTTCTTTTCCCAGAGTGGCCTTGGCTAGCAAAGCCTGTAATTTCCTAACAGCTGCAGAGAATTAACTGAAAACAATCTTCTGCAAGCAAAGACAATTCAGATTATCCAACAAACACAAACAAGCCATTTATACAATCAAGAGCCTCATTCCCCAAGTTTATTTAGATGTGATGATCTACTTCAGGGTGAGAAGAAAGGTAACTAATACAATTATGAAAAAATATATATCTATTTCCTGGTGACTTGCAACTTTTTGATGAGCTCAGGCACACAACCTTTCACAAACATATGCATAGACTTATGCATGATTGACAACTGACTTAGAAAATTTAGTTATTTGATCCTCTAGAGATGGGGTGTCAAACTCAATCCCATTGCTGGCCATATCAGGATTTTGTTTGCCTTTGGGGAGCTAGGGTAGGCATGGCTTGGTTGTCACAGTTGACTAGATGGGCATAGCCAGAGTGGGCAGGGACCGGGGCATCTTGGGCTGGTGCCTCGCCGTCTCTGGGATGACTCTGCGGGACAATTCTGGGCCTATCCATGTGTTTTCCACCTTAACAATTTTAATAATTTATTCTGCCCTACAATAAAATCCATATCTCCTTTTTTATTGATATGCTGTTTCTTTCCCTCCAATTTCATAATTTTTTAATTCCCTGTGAAAGTGGCACTACTTTCTCAGAAAGGAAAGTGTTCTTGAACTTTCTCAGAAGTTCAAAGAAAATTCACACCCAAAAGATCTAGTGCTATGGATAAGTAGTAGTCACATTTAAAGACTAAAATATAAGAAGGAAGAAAAGAAGGAAGGAAGAAAAATTTGTTGTTTAGAGTGTTTGAAGATACCTGTCATAAAGCTGCAGATTTATAATATTGACCTCTCTATTAATTTTAATTTATAATTTTATAATGAAACTAGATAATCCATCACTTGCTATGTCATACTTCTTTACACATATAGGCCAGAACAATATCCCTTCCTCTTATTACCCTCAGCAGATTTTTGTTACTATTTGGGTATTATTGTTATGCTGATTTGAGTCTTAGTCATTTGGAAATCTCCTGTCTTGGTTAAGTCAGCAGATAAAACAGAAATGAATAAACTCTCGAGTTACCTATTAGTTCATTTAGTGTTTATTTCAGACACTTTGGATGTCAGTCACTCAGCAGTGATGTGTGACCTTTTTTGCAAAGTTGCTATTTGTACTGGAGTTGAGTTAATTGAAAAGATGAACTTTTACTTCACAAGAGTCTTAATCCAGTCACTTGATGCAAGACATCATTAGCTGTCTTGTCCTTCTATTTGAAATAACCTTTTAAAGTTCAAAACCTGCCCATTTCATTTTAAATCCATAATGCAAGATTTTGTTTAAAAAAAAAATATTGGTTTTAATGTTATCTCAAGGCAGAAGATATTTTTTTTGGGTGGGGGCAGGCATAATAATTCAGGATATCATCTGAACTTGCAAAATCTGGATAACCATTTCATAAAAACAAAAAGGTTAGAGATAGAAAAAAATATTTGATGTAATTTAGTGGTCTTCAAGACTTGTTAAGCACAAATGGAAATCATACTGTAATAGACAAATGAAAAACAAATCAAGTGGAGAAATTTCCTTTTCTTCTGTCTAATCTTACAGAAACAAAGATCATTTTTCCTCCTGATGTCGTTCACTCCTGGAGAATAAAATCCAACAATACTAGCCTTAAGCAACAAATTCTGCTCTACCTATTATTTCCATCACACAGTGTTCATGTGTGTTTTGAACAGCTTGAAGAAATAACTTATCCAGAAAAAAAAGGTATCTGTTGTGGTGGATGCTGGGATTTTCTAAAAGCCTAGAGCATGTTCATTGAGCAGACTGCCAAGAAATCATTTACTAGAAGCCAATAGACCATAGGAACATGTCGAATTTTACCATCCATACATTATTTCAAAGGTTGCTCCTCCAGATTTCCTAAGTTTTATGAATAAGGAATGGTTGGCAGTCAGAAAAGATGCTTTGCTCTTTTAGCACTTACACAAAAACATGAATAAAAGAAGTGCAGATTCAATCAGACATTTTAAGTACATTTTTGACTTCTACTTTTAGTCAATATGAGCGTAATAAACACACACAGAGAGAAATTGCACATATGGCCTTCATTCAATTCTCACTTTGCATCTTTACATCAAAATCTGAACAAAGTTTCCTATGGCAATATCAGCCCTGGGAAAGGCATATAGATCAATGAGACAAATATAATGTGCTCATGGGATATTGTTATGTTCGTATAGCTCTATTTAAATGTTGACTGTAGCTGGAGGGTGTCAGACAGATGAAATACAGTTTTTAATCTTACTATAGTCAATTTACATGTATTAAAATGAGATTAATGTAAATGTTTCTGAAACATAATTTCAATTATATTATGGTGGGGGAGAGATATTAAGTACTAACTAGAGCATCCTGCATCCCCTATCCAATTAAAAACTTTAGAAACTGTATTTATTTGCACCTGCAGGTAATTGATTAGCATCAAGAGATATTATTCAGTGCTATGAACTTTATGAATATATATTTTATTGCACTCTTTTTCTGAATCATATGGGATATTAAATTGCAAAATGACTTCTAAAACTTTCAACCATTTTTGGGGAGGGAGTAAAAGTCAAGTTATTATGCATTTGGTAATTTATTCACAAATTCCCTTTCATGTATCATTAGATCTAAACTCACATTGTGATACCACTAACACTGAATGAATTACATTTCAAATTTCTGGCATTCTAGTCTTAGCTGAATTTAAAATAGATCTATCAAAATCAGTGATATTTAAATTCTACTTCTTGAAATAGGTCAGCTTTGTTTTTCCGGGTGATGTACAGTGAATTCAAGATAGCTCAGCAAAAACAGAGTCAATGAGAGCCAAAGAACTAAGGAACCAGTGAATAACTGGTTCCTTGGAACTTCCCCAGATAGGGGGCGACAGGAGAAAGTCCACTGTGTTCTGGATGGTTGCTCCCCATGAGAAAACAATGGGTTTTTTGCAAGTTGGATTGCCAGGAAATGATGGGATTAGCCATTTTGCTCTCAACCACTGAGGAGTCTTTTAAAGGAAACTAAGTTTGCAAACTTCACTTTCTAATCACTTTCAGAAATTGCTGAATAACTACAGGTAATCCTCAATTTACAACAGTTCGCTTCGTGACTGTTCAAAGTTACAACAACACTAAAAAAGTGGCTTACAATTATTTTTCAGTTATGACCTTTGCAGCATCCCCATGATCATGTGATCAGATTCAGATGGCTGCAAGTGGTTCATATTTCTGATGTATGCAGTTTCCCAAGGTCATGTGATCACCTTTTGTGACCTTCTGACAAGCAAAGTCAATGGGAAAACGAGATTCACTTAACAACCAGGTTACTAACTTATTAACTACCATGACTCACTTAACTGAAGCAAGAAAGGTCATAAAATGGGCAAAACTCACTTAACAAATGTCTCATTTAACAACATAAATTTTGGGCTCAATTGTGGCCGTAAGTTGAGGACTACCTGTACTTCTAAGCTATTAGAAACTTTCAGAATGATAAGTGTAAAAACACCAAGTGAGTCTGCCTATAATCCTGAATAAAGGAAAACTTCAATTATAAGCCTTAAGAATTTGAAATAAACAGCAAAACATTAAGTAAGATTATAATAAGAACCTACATGTGAGAGTTGGAACAGAAATCAACAGTTCTGAGTCTGGTTCAGGGCTAGCTAACACCATACAAGAATTTGTTAATCTGCAGAAATAACAGAAAGAGGAAAAAATCAATTCAATTTATCATATTAGGTAAAGGTAAAGATTTTGATATTTTCCAGAACTTCTCAGAGAATCAATAGGCTTGAGATTGTGCACAGGGAGCAACCATTCAGAAGCAATCCTACTGAAAGTTTTCATCACCCCTATACCAAGTTAAATAGGTTTCTAACTGGAAAATTTTCCAAGCCCCCTCTGGAAATCAGTTGGATTCAATAAACCCTTGAGGTGAATGAATGTATTTGCTACATCGTACTTGTAACAAATCCAGAAAAAAAATATTCTGTGACGACATTGAGCTTTTATATTCTTAATTACAGATAATATCTCAATTATTCCCAGATCTAATATTATTCCTTCTTACCTGCTTATCAGTTTATGATAATATGAGACAAACCAACAGTTGTTGCAATAGCCATGATATCAACTGATTATTGAGAGAGGCCCAGAATTTATGGCATATTCCTGGAAACCCAATTTTAACCACTGGTAGGAAAGTACCTTGCCTTTGTGGTAAGTGAAAATATCAGGATCCAAGTTAGACCCCATCTGTGCCCAATTTCCATTCAGCTTGTTAGCAAATATGCATGTTCAAAATTTAAATTAGTAGATCTAAAACTTGAAGATAATACATAAAATTTATAAACTGAGCTGACCAAAATTATCTTGTATATACTTCATAGAATGCAGACTTTCTTTTACTATTATTCTAATTTAAGAATAATAATTGTATTTCCAATGTTTATAAGGCAGTTTAATAGACTTCAAAAATGTGTATTATTTTCTGTTTCAGGTATTAGTTATGTCAGATGTAAATGCCTTATTCCCTATTGTGTAAATAATGTATATATGGGGTATCAGGGGTTAACTTATTCTTTGTTTCTTAATGTATTCATAATTCACCACTCCCACTCTTGGCTCCACCCTTTGTATATATAAGGAGCCACCTTCACCATTTTCTTTGCTTCTATCTGTGAATATTCAGTGAATATAGAATGCCTACTATAATTAAAGAGAAATATATTTGAAACTCTAACTCTCATTATTATTATTGAGTCTGATCCTAAAAATATTGCAACAAACTGGTAGCAGAGGATGGTTAATTGACTCAATAAATAACTAAAAATGTCTAAGAAAGATAGGCCCAACACCAGGGCCTACAGCAAAGAAATAGAAACTGAACAAGAAATAATCAACGAATCCACAAACGCGATTTCGAGAGAATCCGGAGAATACACCACTGAAGAAGAAGAACTAATAAATGAAAATGATGGCCAGGAGGAAATCGAAATAGAAAATAACGAACTCAGGTCAGAGATACTGAAGCTTTTAAAAAGACAGAAGAATGATGAAAGCCTCATCGCGAACCTCCAAGAAATGCTGAAGAACAGCGGAGCAGCGAGAGAGAAAAACATCGCTAAAGAGAAACCCAAAGACCAAAAAACTGTGAGTGAGATGACTACAGAGAAAGTCGTTATGAAAAAGAAAAGATGTGATCCCGCGCGAAATTTTGAATGGCAGCCATCTTGGTTTCAACAAGCCTCCAAAGTAAGCGAAGCAGAGCCAATCAAAATGCTCAGTTCAAAATTTCTGGCGCGAAAAACGTTATCAGACAACGAAAGTGAAAAGGAGGATTCAAACTCTTCGGAAGAGCCAGAATCAGAAAATGAAAACGACTTAACGAAATCACAAGTAAAGTCAGCAATGAAGACGCTTTTTGCTGCATTCGGGCCAAAATTAAAAATTTCCAAAGCGCCAACGAAGAAGCAAGCGAACAAGCCGATACTTCAAGACCTGCACGCTCCCATCCTGACTTCGAGAACGACGACGCCCGAGCCCAGAGAGCCATGTCGATTCCGCCCTACACCGCAGACCGAAGCAAGTGCCAACGCACCCAAAAGAAAGAGAAGAACAGCCGCCGCCATCAGAACTCCTAAGACCGAGCCAGAGACCGACTCGTCTGAAGAGGAACGGAGCGAGCGAGCTACAATGGAGAGAACCTTCCACGACGACGTCAAAGAAGAAATGAACAACGCGCATGTGCGAAACTACGTAGACGGTCCGGAAAGACTTGAACTGGCCAGAGAACCGCGCAGACTCGTTGCGAGCATTCCCATGCCGTTTTGCAATTTCCTACACTTGCGAGACCACGGACTACCTCAGGTTGTAAGTAATGGACAAAATAATGTGGGTAACTTACCCAGTGACTTCCCAAAACTTAGGGTTGATGGCATTAATTTACAAGAATGGTATCAACAGCTCCAGGTTGTCTTTATGAAAGAAAATTTACTATTTTTTATCACTAGTCCCCCAAGAAGACCTTGGACTTTAAAAATAGATTGTTTACACCATAAGGCATTTTTCTTAATAATATCTAGCGTGTCTCCTGCAATGTATCATAGCATCAAACCAAATCTAACTGTTTCAGAAATAATTCAATGCATGTTTAATTTGTTTCACAGCGATAGTGTAGCTACCACCACAAGAATGTCTAAGGACTTCTTTTCTTCCAGAGTAAAACCAGGGGTTTCCATAAGTGAGCATTTAATATCTTTAAACAAAATAAGAGCTGAGCTGCATTTGAGGGGGGAAGTGATTTCAGATCAAACAATGAAAAGTGTTATTATCAACTCACTTGATTCATCATGGGATAGTTTTATGTCACACTTAGACACCATCAATCTAGGATATTTGTCAATAGAAAGTCTGTCTAACAAATTGATAGCAGAAGACAATTCAAGAAAAAATCGTTATAGCAATCACACAGAACACAAACCTTTTAGGAAGGTAGCTTTCCAAGAAAAATATAATGAAACTTTTAAATGCCACAATTGTGGGTCCAGAGAACACAATAGAAGAGATTGCCCCAAAATTTCAAAGGAAAGACATAGGTCAGAATATAGGAATAAATACAATTATAGACAGTCTTCCACAGATAGACATAAATATAGAAGCCCACCAAATTACAGAGAAAGTAGAGGGGGCAGAGAAAATTCAAAAGAGAGAAAATCTGGTTCACTGAATGGACTAAATAAACAAGATAGCACTAAAACGCAACCAAATGAGAACAATAATTGGCTTATTGATTCTGGAGCAACTAATCACACCACTAATAACAAAAATATATTGTCTTCATTTACAGAAGATAAGTTTGTAATAAAGGTAGCTAATCAAGAAAAAGTTCAAGTATTAGGCAGAGGGAATGTGACCTTGCCTGGTCTAGGAAAAATAGAGGGGGTATTGTTAATACCAGAAATACCTCATAACATACTAAGTGTCATAAAATTAAGCAGAGATTCTGACATCAATATAGTTTTCTCAAAGGGAAAAGCAACTTTAGAGAAGAATAAAACAAATGTAGGCACTGTGATGATTAAAGGAGGCCTACCCTATCTGATAACAAAAGAAAGATGGTTACATAACATTGATTCAAATATGGAAGATTGCATTGAGGCAGATGATGAAAATATTAGTAACAGTGACAATGATGAATGTAAAATATCTCATGATCACACAGATACACACAATGAGAAGAAACCAAAAATAGGTAAACCAATTCATGACGAGTGTGCTCATATCTTACATAGGAAGTTAGGACATGCAAGTTTTCCTGTAGTACAAAAAATGACTGAACACGCAGAAGGTGTCAAAATAAAAAATTGTGAAAATTATTTGGAATGCTCAGTATGTAAATCTACTAAATTAAAAACTAGTCCCAGGCCAAAAAAATCCACCAGATCAACTAACAAAATCTTTGACTTAGTACACATGGACTTAGTTGGTCCATTAACTCCATCAATCACTTATAGAAAACGTTACTTCCTAACAATAGTAGACGATTACAGTCGCTATGGTTTTGTTTACACATTAAAACACAAGGATGAAACCTTTCAAAAATTTAAGGAATTTTACAAACGCATAGAAACACAACATAATATCAGAATAAAACAAATTATGACAGATAGGGGATGTGAATTCATGTCTAAAGAATTCTCCCAATGGTTAAAGGATAGAGGAATGCTACATTACACGTCTAGTCCATTTTCTGCGTTCCAAAACGGGATTGCAGAGAGAAAGAATTCCACATTACAAACCATGATTAGATGCACATTAGAGGATGCTGGTTTAGGCAAACAATTTTGGTCAGAAACCCTACATTATTCAAATTACACTCAAAATAGAACCTGGTCCAGTATTGTGAATAAGACACCATATGAGGTGATGTATAATAGGAAACCAAAATTAGCACACATGCACATATTTGGGGTCACTGCAGACGTACACATACCCAAACAATTGAGAAGAAAGGGAGAAAACGTATCCAGAAGATTAAGATTTATGGGATATGAAACTGGCACCAAAGGGTACAGATTCATTGATAATAATAATAAATTTATAGTTTCCAGAACAGCTGTGTTCCATGAACAGGCCAACTGGTCTAAATTACACCTTAATGAAATATTTCCGAATAAATGCAAGGATACCAAATCTCGTGAGGAAGGGACGATAGAAAATCAAAATATTAACAAAAATAAAAGCAAAACCAAAACATGGACAAATAGTCAACACAAAATAAAGACAGACACATTAACAAAAAAGGAAGCAAGATATTTGCATGACTACCATAGCAAACCAGAAAGAGCTATTAGGAACAACAGAAATCAAATACCAAATAAATACAAAGATTACATAATGCATATGGATGGTGAACAAATAACACCTAATACATATGAGGAAGTATTAAAACTACCTCGTGAAGAAAAAGAAAAATGGGAACTAGCTATGAAAAAAGAGATGGAGAGTTTGCAAGGATTAAATGTATTCACACCTGCGATTGCACCCAAAGATAAAACAATTATTGGTACCAGGTGGATTTATAAAATCAAGAATCTAGAAGGAGGCAATACCTTATACAAAGCTAGATTGGTTGCACAAGGTTATGCACAAAAATATCCGGAGGACTATACTGACACATACTCCCCCACAGTAAGAACAGAGAGTGTTAAAACAGCTCTAGTAGTAGCATCCACACTCAATCTTGATGTATTTCAATATGACATACAGACTGCGTACCTACACGCAAAACTAGATAAGGAAATATACGTAAGAGCACCTCACAGTCAATACACCAATAAAAATGAAATTTGGCTATTGAACAAGAGTTTATACGGATTAAAGCAATCCGGCAAAAGATGGTACGATTGCTTGGTAAAAGTACTTAAAACCATGGATTTCAACGCTACCACTGCTGATAACTGTTTCTTTGTCAAAAAGAGTGATGATCACGTTGAGTTTGTATTGATTTATGTAGATGATATTTTATATATAGGAAAACACAGAGAGAGAAGAGAAATCTTTGTAAACAAGTTAAATGAACATTTCTCGTTGAAATCTCTAGGTAAAGTAAACAAATACCTTGGTGTACAAATTAACAAAACTAGAAGGGGATTCAAACTTACTCAGAAAGATAAGATTATTGAACTTCTAAACAAATGCAATTTAAACAATGCCAAACCCTGTGACACTCCTATGCAAACTGATTTCCTTAGAAATACTGATGAATCTTCCCCTGAATTCAAGGATAATACATTTTATAGATCAGTCATAGGTTCACTTCTTTATATATCTAATTGGACCAGGCCAGATATTGCATTACCACTCAATTTATTATCAAGGCACGTTAGTAAACCAACAATGTATCACTGGGAAGCTGTCAAAAGAATTTTAAGATATCTGAAAAGTACATTAGACTTTTGTCTAGTATTAGAGCCTAGTGATAATAAAGAACCAAGACTTACATGTTACGCAGATGCGGATTGGGCTGGAGATACATCATGCAGAAAAAGTACTTCTGGTTATATTTTTCTGTTAAATGACTGTCCAGTTTACTGGTACACTGGTAAACAAGAACTGGTAGCCACTTCAACCACAGAAGCGGAATATGTTTGTTTATCCAAAGCTGCAAATAACCTTGTATGGTTTAATGATTTAATTTCAGATGTTTGGAAAAAACCTGCTTTGCCTTTTGTTATGCATGAAGACAATAAAGCGGCCATTGAAATATCTAGATCCGATGCCATTGGACAAAGATCCAGGCATATAGATATAAAATTTAAGCATGTGAGACAATTGTCTCAAGATGGATTTATCAAAGCAGTGCATTGCGATACCTCTGAACAATTAGCTGACATATTGACGAAGCCTTTACCTTCTAAACAGCACAAATACTTAACTTCCAAATTGTATGTCTTATATTGTCCTGAATCTGAATGTAATTGGTGTTGTATAGCGAACCGGCATTTAGAGGGGGATTTGTCAGATGTAAATGCCTTATTCCCTATTGTGTAAATAATGTATATATGGGGTATCAGGGGTTAACTTATTCTTTGTTTCTTAATGTATTCATAATTCACCACTCCCACTCTTGGCTCCACCCTTTGTATATATAAGGAGCCACCTTCACCATTTTCTTTGCTTCTATCTGTGAATATTCAGTGAATATAGAATGCCTACTATAATTAAAGAGAAATATATTTGAAACTCTAACTCTCATTATTATTATTGAGTCTGATCCTAAAAATATTGCAACAAGTTAAATGTTCTAAAAGAAGGAAGAATGTCAGCACTTACATTTCATTGTCTAAATATAAAGTAGACTTTGAAAAGCATTCATTGTTTCTCATTATGTTCATATTTTATGGAACAAATGTTTGAGAAAAAGTGGAAAAAACCATTGCACCATTTGTAATGGCAACTATAATTTCTGAAGCATTATTGAAACATGAGAATCAAATTAAATATAAGGTGTGGTGCATTTTTGTACTATATTATTCTCATGCAGGAAAAAAGTTGGCTGATGGTATTAGATTAAGAAATTCTTAGATGCCATTAATCTCTCTTTACTGTTCAAGGCCTATTTTTTTTATATGTAAAAAACAGTGAAGAAAAGAAAGAGATAAAGACTGTCTTCTCACACAATAAATCTTGAAATAACTCTTACTAATTAATTAGAGAAAAAGAGAAGCTGAATACTGGGCAATGTCTAAATTGTTCTGAGTCATAATATTGATTTTGGGCGACAGCTTTTACCTATAGTTCTCCCTTTTGCTTAGGGCAGAAAGAGCACAATTTCTAGCAGCCTCTTAGCCAAGCTGATTTTGAGATCACTAATATCACAAACCTCTGCATCTCCGTGAAGCATTGCACTCTTGTGGATAGCCCTGTAGATATTCTCCCGTCCGCCCCCCCTCTCTCTCTCACACACACACCAGATATATGTAAGTTATACTTTGAGCATTTAATCATACTGTAGTATAATTTTAGAAACTTGGTTTTCTCACAGATCTCCTGATAATGCTTTATCCTGAGTCCTGCTGTACAAATTGCATTTTAGTTGGGAATTTAAAAACCGGCAGTATTGAAGGCAAGAATAAGTGAATATAATTATTTACTTATATTGAGATCTCTTCTGATTCATAGGAAGTATGAATCATAGATACCTTGGAAAGGTTTCTTTTCTTTTTTTCTTTTAATCCAAATGTTCACCAAGGCACCACTTTCTCCTTGCATTCCCTACTGACTACATGAATTTGATGCTGGACTCATATGTTCAATGAGTATGTAGTTCTTAAATTATGCATATTGACTGACTGAACAACTAGAAGGTATTTAATAATATTTAAGGCATAAAAATAAGATGGAAATAAATTAGCCAACATTCTTTATTAATATCCCTGCTAATAAGGAAGAGATCAACTTTTCCAGAAGGTCCAATCTCCCACTTAAGAGTAATATGCAGAAGACAACTGTCAGAAGATGCAAATTTAGTCTCATGAGTGTAAAAGAATTATATAATGCCATTTTTGAATGAAAAGCAATAATTTAAAAAAAACAATTGCATTACTAAAGACAGTTGCACACTCTGGACTAGTGTTGTGACCCAGGCCCAAGTAGTTAGTATTAAATACAAACAGTTTGAAAACAAACAGACTTTATTAGAACAGCTGAGAATTAACTCATTCTCAGCGTAGTCCAATTAAAGCAAATTCTTCAAAACACCACTCCACAGTTTATCACTGACTTTGGGATAATTAGGCAAACTGTCAAAGGCTTTTCTTGGCAAAAGTTCAGAAGCAGAAGACGCCGACAAGAAATGAATACAGTGAAACAAGAACCAAGTCTCTCAACGTTGTTTTCTGGCAAAGACGCCAAGAGCTGTTGCTGGTCTTTTAAGCCTTATGGGAGGGGCCAATCATCTCTTGGCCCTATTCCCGAGTCGTCCTCTCTGCTTTATCTGCTCCTGCCTTCTGGCAGCTCTTCTCATATGTGCACTAGGAACAGGCTCCTCCTGTTCCTCTGACTCTCTACTGTCAGCCTCTGGAGGCTCTGAAGTCCGCACATCACTCCACGATGGCCCTGGCCTCATCTCTGCCTCTGACACAGAACCCTCATCCAGGCCTTCCCCAGCCTCCAGGACTGGCCCATGTTCTTCCTCAGTCTCATTGCTGTCCGACTCCACTGCCAGCTCCACAGGCTGCTGGCGGACCACAACAACTAGTACTCATGGTTCCCCAGTTTCTAGCCTGATGTCTTAACCAATGCACCAAATTGACTCTTTCCCATTCATATAACTGAACCTTAAAACTTGCTAAGATTTCATAGGTTTTGCACACTTACTCTCCAAATATATGCAAAGAAAGGAATATTCATAAAAGGGTTCATTTCAAAGAATATTCTTCTTAAAATTAAAACTCAATTCTGTGCTTGAAAATATAGTAGGTTAAAAAATATTTGAGGGGGGTTTATCCTGCCATGAATATTTTCTCATTAATTTAATCATATCAGTAAATATTTAATGGAGTTTAATATTGATAAATATTCATTAGTTTTAATGTAATATTCTTTTTAATAATATTAATTTTATCCAAGAATTCTAATGGAAGTTTTAATCACTGAGTTGTTTACTGGAAATACATCTATACATTTAGATATATTTAATTAAACATATTATTATATAACTTAAGTATTTTATAGAATCCCTGAAAATTGTTGATCTTAATCTCTTTTTTCTAAATAATTTTATTTATAGTTTTCCTTTAACATCCATAAGTACTTAGTGAACAGTGTATTGTCTGGGTTGATATATGGTACTTTATACAGAATACTAATAATAATACTATTTAGATATACATAATCATAATCTTTCAACTTCTAACATTTGTGTATACATTGTAATTATAATACATTCTATTATATATCAGTATAAAGGTAAAGGTTCCCCTCACACATATGTACTCATCATTCCTGATTCTCCGTTTCAAAGCCAAAGAGCAAGCGCTGTCTGAAGATGACTCCATGGTCATGTGGCTGGCATGAGTAAATGCCAAATGCATACGGAATGCTGTTCCCTATTTTTCTACTTGCACTTTTTACGTGCTTTCAAACTGCTAGGTTGGCAGAAGCTGGGGCAAGTAATGGGAACTCACCTATCTCTTGCTGTTGGATCTCTAGAGCACCCATCCATAATTCTTTCATCCCTTTGGGGAGATCTTTCTCTTTATTCTCTTCTATATTTCAAACTCTTAAGGGGTAATCTATCTGTTCCATTTTAAGAATTATTACTATCTCTTCCATATCTTTATCTGCTTGTATCATTTTTTTTCTATTCTTTTCTCTATTTTCTGAATTTTTTGTTCATCTTCTATTGTCATTTGCTGGGGGCTATCTAGTCTCACATCTGTATCTTGCATCAATTCCATCATCTCCCTATGATTCCTTGTCATATTTTCCTGAATACATTGAAACATCAATAATATTTCTTTATGAACTATATTTGTTTTCCCCTGTTAAAACATTTTGTAATAATTTAATAGGCTGAATCTTTCAGCCTATTAAATTATTGGTGGAATTAATATTCCACCAAGCTTCCAATATCCCAATTGCCCAGAAACACCAAAAATGCCACTATTAGTGAAGTTTACTCAGTCCCAGGACTGTTCCTCAAAATCCCCTAAATTTATAGTCCTTAAAATTGTCCAATTTGCACCCTCTAAATTATCCAAATTTTTAAGTCTTGTTTAATTTTTCTTCTTTCTTCTTTTGCCTCAAATAGTATTAATAATCCAGATTGGCCCACCAAATTTCCCCAAATCTCTTTAAACCACAGAATCAAGTGTTCAGTTTCAAGGATATTTCTTGTTAATTATAGTCCACCTTGCCTTAAAAATCTTCAAAAGGCTCACTAAATACTTCCAAGCAGCCAAAATGCAAGTAGATATAGAACCAAAATAAGGAGGCCTTCCAAGTGTTGTTTGCCTTTTACTATTTCCTTTCTCCTTCTCCTTGTTTTTATTCTGTTATAAATCAGTCCTCACTTGCCAAGGTCTTTTCCCACTGTGTACTAGTATATCATCTTCTTTCACCAGTAGGTAAAAGAAGCTGTAAGTTCCAGCATCAAACAAATCAAAGATAGAATAGGTGACTGTCAAAAAGATCAAGGAGAAAGAAGGGGGGGGAATCCTTTTTCTTTATACAATTTCTTTCAGTAATCAGACAGTATTATCTTCAAATTAATCACTTTTCAGACTACTACAAGTTCCAGTCCAGGCTTTCTATATTTTAAAGCTTCATAGTCTTCCATTAAAAGTTTGTTTCACTTTGGGTCTATAATCTTTCTCCGTGTGTTAAATCACTGCTTTCTTAGTGTTTTGGAGAGTCTTTTTTTAAAAAAATATTTTATTTGGGTTCAAATCTGTAATATAGAAGTTGAAAGTCATCTCACCCAAGTTCCAATCCTCTGTCCACATATGACTCCAGTTTATAATCTTCTTGTCCCAGTTGTCACAGCTTGCCAAAATGGCCATCATCTCTGCTGCCGATCAGGAGGGTTTCTTTGGATCAAGCAAAGAAATTGCTGTTTCCTTGTGATCTACAAAGCATCCCTCCTTTCTTTACCACCCCTCTAGGGTGGCTTTGACTCCATGGGGTCCCCTGGCAAGCAGGTATAATCTGGGTTTCGCGGAGCTCAGTTGAGCTCCGCTATCCCATATCCGTCCCACTGTGACGCCAACTGGTGAATTGATCTTAATCTCTTTTAGTAGCCTGCAGATACATTGGTTCCAAAGGCAGCAAATTTAATTTGAGCTAGTTAACAGTCAAAATATAAATCATAATAAGCATTCATAATCACACTGCATCATTGTCAAGAATAGCCATATCATCAGCATATAGTGTACCACACCCTTAATATCTTGGCTGTTTAATAGGAAAAAAAGAGTGCCCTTTATTAGAGATGACGGATTGAAGTGCCCTAGGACCATAGGTTTAGGGAATTCTACCACCAAGCCAGAGATGTTATTAAAAAGTCATGGACAGGGAAGCTATTATGCAGCAAGGAGACTGGTATAGTAGCAACAATCTCAACTGACTCCTACAGCTCAGCTCATTATTAGGGTCCCAATCTAGCTCTTTATGGAATGGTATCCCTGACAACCCTCTTGAAAAGTCATACCAGCCTCCTGCCTTAGCCCAGGGGTCATGCATAGCTGGTGCCAAACCTGGAATTAATCAGGTCACACTTTGGTTTTTTCTCAGTTTAGCTAGTTTCCCCAGTCTCAGAAATGTATGCCAGGTTGGTTCTCTCATCCATTAATTCTTGAATGAGGTAAGCTTTATTAATGAGCAATTGGGTATTCAAGAGTATCAGCCAGACTCCGAAGCCAGGTGATAGTTTAACAGCCAAGTTAAATGTTAAATTTGACAAGGGGCCATTCAAATGACTGCCATGGTATAATCTGGCAAACAAAACAATTGATTAATAAGTTTAGTCACCGGGATATACTAAATTGAAATGTAATGAACAAAAGAGGATGGAAGCTTGCATCTTAGAACACACTTTACAAATTTAAAGTAAATCATATTGAAGGCCATGTCATGTCCAACAAAATTAGAACAGATGGTTCCAATTATTCAACTGCAATATCCAAAATATCAATCATCAGAAGTATAGTTAGTTTTTATAAAATTGAGATGAGTGGATTATAGATAGCATTACTTACTGTAACTTCTGGCTAGAATTGCACTTAATATTATAACAATATCACACTAACCTAATAATTTTGCACTTTTTCTCTTGTATTCCAAAATTTTGGTGTAATACATTTCAGAGTGTTTTCAACTTGGTTTGAATGCAGTAACACCAATTTTAATTTTGCTATTATAAATACTTGGTATGATTCATCTGTGGGATTCCTAGCATATAGCAAAAGTAAAATTTAACCATCTCTTTCAAGTGTATAAAATTAGAATCTTTGAGTCTCTTTTTTCTGAGGCAAAAACAATAGATCCCCAATAAAAGCCTTAAACAAACCTTATGAAATTAATTTATTGGTAAAGTATTTGATTTATTGATTTATTAATTTTCTTCTTCAAACACACCAATATTTTCCTTCTTGATATATTCTAGTAGGCATTTAAAAGAGAATTATTTGGATACCATCCAGATTTGGCTAATTTATAGACATTGGGGCAAGACTGCAGAATTACAGAATAACGAAATTGGAAGGGACCTTGTAGGTCATCTAGTCCAATGCTCTGCTCAAGCAGGAGATCCTATACCATTTCTGACAAGTGGCTGTCCAGTCTCTTCTTGAAAGCCTCCAGTGCTGAAGCACCCACAACTTCTGAAGGCAAGCTGTTCAATCAACCAATGTAAAGATGTGAGTTTGCAGTGAAACTTATTGACTTGACTCAATCCAGCAAAATAGAAGAGATAAATACATAACTTAATTTAAAGCAATTATGGTATTATGTGAAAAAATATATTGTTTAAGTTTTTGATTTTAAAAATCCCATATCTTATTGTATGTGTTTCTATTTTTCCTAGTTTCACCATCCTGTTCCTTTAATAAAGCATCCAGATCTACGCACACAGTCTGTTTTATTGGAGGATAGGTGTGTTTAGCTGCATGTCAAGTTGTATACAGAGTAATATGACAGAACAATCAGCATCTTGAACTCAGAAATATACTGTTAGCCAATGTTTGATTAAAGAAATCCATTTTTTTCCAGACAGAAAGAAAGCCATTGCCATTGGTATTTTCCAATTATAATGAATGGGGAAACATGGAAAAATCTAATAAAGTTTAATGCTCGAGTATAGATTTACTTACTGAGTAGGATTGTTCTGGGACTGACATCTTATGAGAAGATCTCATATGGACCACCACTTTTCTGATGACCTTGCGGTGGGAAGGGTAACATTTCCAAGAAGTGATGCATCAGAAGTCCCAATTCAGGTGCAGTTCCTATATGACAGGAGAAGAAAAGTCATATGGGAAGATCTCTGTGGAAAATGCAGCACCTTTTTTACATTGGACAGTGGAAGACCATAACTGTCAGACGCAGGAGCAGGAGAATGTCCTATTTTAACCATTTGGGAAGAGACAGCTTTCCATTCTTCTCATCAAAAAGCGACCAAGTTAATTGGGATTTGCTGAAGGATTTCACACTATTGCTGCTTCCCACCCCTTCCTCCTCTTCTGCCATTTTCCAAGTAAGGCTGGCAGGAGACCTGTGCAATGGTGGTCTCACAACATCTGCCCTACTGTCACCATCCAGAGAATCCGAGCAAAAAGTGGTGCACCAGGCTGGGAAGAACATGGATCTCTTGACATGAAGGATGGTCAAATGCTATCTTTGCCTTCCTTACTGGTGGGAACAAGGGTGTGTTTCTGATATTACTTTAGCCAGCAACATCAGCAGCAAGCTGACATATCATAGCTTTAGTTATGATATAAATTTGGCATGGAATGGAAGTGCACAAAATGACCTGAAGGGTCAGATGCAGCTTATAAGCTGTGTGTAACACCCTAATCTTATATAGTGACCAGGGGTCTTTCTCTGCTATAAGAATAAACCACTGAACATACATCTTCAATTTGCTTGCAGAAGGAAAACAAATATGAGAAAATGCTTTTACAACCCCTGTAAGAAAAGATGAAAAGATCATTTTTTCCAAGTAATGCAGAGCTATATGCAAACAATCTGTGTTTGCTTTGTGCTGTATTTTTACCATTTTGTTCCAAGAAACAGGAACTGAGCAAATAGACGATGTGGGAAAACAAGCAGTTCAGTGAGAGAAAAGATGAATGATTTTGCTTTTATAGCTTGTAAGGCATTTAATATTACTTTCTATATGTACTGATGTTAATGGAAATGACAGACAGGGATTTAGATCTGTTCAGAGAAATAAATTGTGTTGCATTCTCTTTAGTTTTAATTCACTCCTTCCTAGAAATTATCACACAGTATTCATGACCTCATATAATATCTCATACTAAACAGTTTAAAGGAATTATTATTATGTACAGTATTTGAGTTACCAGCTTTGGTTCAAATTGTCTTTTCTACATCCAGCAGATGTTTACCTAAATGGGCATTTTGACTTTAGTTCAGTGACCAAAAAATTAAATTAGAAGCTGTCATGTTGTTGAAATCAGTGTGATTTACATGGAAGTATTTTTAGGTCTTAACTGGGGTGGAAAGTCAATTGTTATGAATCAATGCCATCCCCCACTCAAACAACAAACAAACAAACAAATAAAAAACCCTGAAATTTTGTGAACGTAAGAAATATTTTATTAATGTGTTATGTGTGGATTTATTTAGCAAGGTCACTTCTTGTCACTCTTACAGAGATACATTATATGTGGATTTGATATTTCACTCATATAAGGACAAATAACCTGATTCTTTCTTGATTTGTGGACTACAACTTCTATAATCCCACCTCTAGCATGGTCATTGCTGCCATTTCTAGTAGTCGAAATTTATATAACTGGAGGTTATAAAAACTGGAGAAAGCTAAATTACTTGTTTTTTCTGATACCACTCAGCGTACCAAAGACTAAACATGAATTGGTGATGTATAGATAGGGTAAAGGAATTAAAAAATGACCCCAAGCATTTGTAAACACAAATCTGTCAGCATTTCCAGCAAAGAACTCAATTTATATTCATATTAGTATCACATAATGAAATCAGAGACATTGTGGTTAAACTAGCATGGATGAATCTATACACCTTACTTAAAACAGGGTTTCTGAAGAAATCTTTGTGATGCGAAGTTCTTTATTTAATCAACAAATAGAAGGAAAAATGAGACTCTGAAGAAAGAAGAGCTGAAAAAGGAACTGACTTGAAGAAAACAAGCAAACAAATAAACAGAGGTGACAAAATGAGATGTTAATGAAAAAGAAAAGAATCTGAGGACAATCAGGTGGTTAAGACCAGGATGTTCTTTATGCTACAAGGAAGAGGGGTGAACATGGAACTGAAAACAACCAAATGCAATTTTGAAAAAAGAAAAGAGAAAATCATAATTTATCAGAACATCAGGAATGTTCACATATACCCCTTCAAGTACTATAATGGGGAATCATACCAACTCACCCTGCCCCCCTCCCCCCACTATGCAAATACACATTGGATTATATTAAATAATTGCATTAATTTTTAAACTAATCAATTATTTTTGCTTTTATGTTCCTAAAACACTTTGAAAGAAATTGAGTGACAAGAAAAGAAAATGTGATTGTATTGAACTAGGAAATTGAAGGCACCTGATGGCTAAGAAATAGCAATTTGTTTGCTTCAAGGACTAAGGAAACTAAAAATGAGTTACCCACTTAATATTATTTTGTATTCATATGGTAATAACCTGCATTTTATATCTTTCTATCACAAAATGACCTTTGATGAAATGTTAAATGCTAGTTTGATGAAAAATTAACATTCTCCCAAATGTTAACTTCTTGGCATAAGTTCTCCTGGCCCAGATTCTGATTTAGCCATTTTTAACGCCCTGCATTTAGGTTGCAAAACTGTCATCTTGTCATTTACTGTAGCTTTGTCCATTTGTCAGGAAAGTTAATTTGATTCCCTATATATAGCATGTTTCCTTGGCAACTCTTTGTTATGACCTGGAAATAGAGAGGCCTCTATTGCCTATTTGTGTGAATTCCAAAAATCATCTGCTTCCAGTATTAAGTGGAAATATGTAATTGAAAATAATTCAGATAATGAAGTTAAAGTTGATCTGATCATCTTTTTTATTTTTATTACTGACTGAAATATAAAGGTTTGATGGGGTGGAAAATAACATTTTTCATGCAATTCAATTGTCTTGCCACTGCATGCCAAGTTTCTGACTTCTGGCAAATACTGTAGATGGGAGGGTACAGGATGCATTTTATAAAACTGGATTGTCTATGATCTGAATCCTTACAAACAATTTTTTGTTATAAATATAATAAACATAACAAAAAGATATTATATACAATGGGTTGAATTATACCACCTCAGATAGAAGATACATTCAATATAATCATCACTACAAACACTTTCTAGTAGATGACATAAAACACCAAAAATAAATCAGTTTTCCAATAAATAATACGTTGTCAGAAATTTGCAAGAAAAAAATGTTGAATCATTACTGAATAGCTGAAATATTTTAATTTATAATCCATTATACTTACTAAATATATTAGCAGGAAATCCATTGGACTCAGGAGTATTCCTAGTAGTCCTTCAGAGAATTGCATTGCTATAGTTTCTTACCAGCCAATTACAGTATATACAAAATTACTTACACCTACCTGCAGGTTGCAAAACTAATGGTTCACAGTGATATCACTGCCTCTCACTCTTGGACAGAAAATTGAAAAGTGGCAACAACTGGGCAGGAACTGATAAAATTCCATTAGTGTATATATTCTTGTAGCTTCATAAATAAATATTTGGAAAATCATTTTTAAAGTTCATACAAACAAAAACAAAAAGCTCAAGAACTTTACTTAATTATATTAAACAAAATCAGAACTTGACTGTGGGGATGCAAATAGAATTTTCTCTCTGGTGTTGATTTTGAATATAAAATGACAATATCTACAGTTGTTTGCATGTTCAAGGATTTTTTTTTTAAACAACAAAACCTTCCATTCCTTTTTTTCCTTAAAAAAATGTGTTTTTGTCACGAACTGCAATATCAAATGAGAGTTAATGCACTTGTTTCTTATTAGTAGATAGAATTTAAGAAGACTTATAAACATGAGGCAACTTCTCAATATTCTATCACCCAAGCATTTAGAGGCAGAACGAAGGCAGCTTTTCAGCCCCAAAAAGGTCATAAATGAAATAGAATGTCACAATACTGACAACAAACACTTTAAAGGTCTGTCTCAAGCCTGTTAAAGGCTGTTTGCTCGTGTATGAAGGATTGCCTATTAAATTTGAAAAAGGTTGCAAGCTGAATAAACATCCTCCAGCAGGGTCAGTCCTCTTTAACAGAAAGCAGTTAATGTTTTGGGTACATTGATAATACTGACTAGATTTACACCAAATCAAATGCCGATGGAGGATCAGGGCAAGCTACAAATGCCATTTATAGGAATGGGCTTCAGTGAATGCATTATTTGCTTAATATATATATAAAAAAAACCCTGTTAAAACATTCTTCTTACTATACAAGACAAAACTTTCTATTCCTCCATATCTGAAGACAAAAGCAGACCAAAACAAAATGTAGAAAAGCTGAAGACCAGTTGAACTGTCAAAGAGGTCAGCACAAATCTTGGTATCCTGGTCTTGAGAATGAGAGCTATTTATTTTTTTCCTCCCCCAAAAATTGTTGAGTATTGTTGACAACTTCCTTTAAGAAACCATATCCACATGCAAATATATTATTACCATCAGCCTTGTTTTAGGAAACGTGCCACATAATTGCCAAAAGAATTGCTGAAAAACTCAAGTAGAGTCATAGGAGAGCAAACGTCATGTGCTTAATGATTTTGCCTAGCTGTGTGTTTTTTTTCAGAAGCTCAAGGGCTGGGATCATCAGTCATAGTGGTGTAGGAAGAAATATCCACCTGGGTTCAGCTCCAAGTGGGGAAAAAGACACTGAAAACATGGAGACTGCTTGGAAAGATGGTTTAATGGTGGACAGGATCACATGGTTTGAGTTCCTGAACAGAAAAGGGGCTGAGACGCAGTGAGTCCCTGGGTTTTATGCCCTCTCTGGCTTTGAACATCCTGGAGCCCAGAAAGAGTATCCTGATTGGTTGTCAGACTCCTAGGGGATGGAGGTCTTAGCTAGCCTTGCTGGCTGATGTAATCTTCCCAGGTGCCATGTGGTGAGTTTCTGTTGCTAGATGGTTCCTGTTGTGTTGCAGATGATGGTCCATTGACAAAGATTGAGTTTCTGCCTCTGGTCCATTGACAAAGGGTGGGGGCAGGAAGATGGGAGCTGCTTCGTCTTTAAAACATGCTTCTCCATTTCTCATCCAGGGAAACATAATCTGCCTTTTTAATATTTCCCAAAATATTTCATTCCTCTAGGAATGGGGTGGGTGCTAACTTCCTACAGTGTAAAGTCTACCTTCAGGTTAACAAAATACAATTGCTGAGTTCAAAACAAAAAGCTATTCCCAAACAGATAAACCATAGTACATCTTAACATAACATCCTGCATCACAAGGAATGTTAACACAATGCTCTGCTCCTACAACACTGAATTGCAAAAGCCCTCTTTTGCCTAGTATAGCATATGGTGAGAAGACAGCCAACGAGGTAGTTTCTGAGAAAGTGCAAAGCAGAGGGAATGTTAAAAATTCAGACCACATACATGGTCAACCATAAAGATCAGTTTAGATGCTTCAGAAAATTAGACCTAAAATGATGGTAGTATTCTTAGCAGTAACACAATGCTATGTTCCTAATTAATACATAACCATCCAGTTTATAAATCCACAGAATATCAGAAGGGTATGTCTTTCAAGATACAGTCTCTTGTTAATTAATTTATAGTAAATTAACACATGCAAAATATACAGTATATACTGTACATCTTATATTAGTGTCATATTGGAGTTTCAGTTAATGTTAAAAGGGTATCTTCATGCTAACAAGAAAAAAAATGCTTTCTTTGAAGCAGCTGCTGGGTTTAAATATTCTAATAAAATCAGCTTAGCAATTGATTTATAGCATTCTTTTGTCTTCTATTCCAACTGACTTTCTCTCTTACTATTAACAAGGCCTGGTTGCATTAAGTGGCTGAAGTTCATGAGACATCTAAAAACCATCAAGTTTCTTCAATAGAATCCAGAGTTTTGTGGAGAGGAATGATACAAATGAGGCAAGATTGTTGGGGGCAATATGCTATTTAGTATACTGTCTTTGGTGTAAGTCGCCCAGAGTCCTCGGAGAGTGGGCGGCATAGAAATATGACTAATAAAATAAATAAATAAACAAATGTGATCATTCTACTCTTCAAGAAATGTTTTCTGAGGAAAGGTAATTTATCATTCTCACCTAGGATCCAAACTCAAGCTTTTAAGTATCCATACTAACTGACCAGAAGCAATACAGCAGTAGAAAAATGCAGCTTTTTTCAAACCAGTAATTCATACAAAACTATACTGATCTATACTATATTTGCAAATAGTACTGATGTGCTTTATTTTGTTTCTTAGCTCAGAAAGATTCATTCTTGGTAATAGAAGTGAATTTGCATTATTCATTTATAGCCACATTAGACCATTAAAGTCAACAGGTCTATTCAGAGACAAATAAGCTAGGAACTGCAAACAAAAGCTAATGAATATCCTAATAAATGGACATGAATTTGGTGTAATCTTCCTTTTCTTTTTTTCTCTTTTTTTTCCTTTCTGGTAGAATGAGATTTTAGTATTACTGATAGAAATTATTAATTCCAATTCTGGTGATTTATTGCTACTAATATGGGAATCATTCTTCTCCGATATACACAGACCTCTAAGACCCTTACAGGGCATACTATCTGGAAGGGATTTATGAACACCCTACTCCCATTCTGATTAGTACTATAAATAATAAAGGACATAGAATGATAAATATTAAAAATGAGCCCAATCTGACTTTCTTGGGAACTTCTGAAAGTCAAAGCCTTGCCTTGTCTCATACATTGCACATATTGAAGTGATAAGGGCATCAACAAATAAAATCTTTTGGAATGTAATTCCTTCTTGAAGACTGATTAGTTTATTTTCTGATTGAAGATCAACTGTCTTCCACTTTCTTTACATTTTTGCTGGTTGATGTGTATTTTTTCTTATCACTAGGTCAGGATCCATCGGGGAAAATAGAACATGAAATAAGACATTAATTTAATTCCTCTTGGATGAGAGGCAAATTTGTGATCAATAGGATAAAATTGCTGCCAATTTTAGGTATTGTATTATTTTTAAGTATATGCAGTAGCATGCATACCACCACCAAACAACAACAAAGGTTGAGGGAGGGGAGGCACTTGGAGTTTAAAATAAAATCACAAAAAAGAGATTGCTGTGTTCTCTGCTTTTTTCCAAACAGTCCCCAACATTTAAGCTGTAGTGCTGAGCATTTAAGGCAGAGGTCCTCAAACTTGGCAGCTTTAAGACTTGTGGACTTCAACTCCCAGAATTCTCCAGCCAGCATTGGATTCTGGGAGTTGAAGTCCACAAGTCTTAAAGCTGCCAAGTTTGAAGACCTCTGATTTAAGGGGACATTCAGTTTTGTGATATTTGGGTCTGGTTGAACAAGTGTATAGCATATACCAGAAACAAGAGATTATCAACAAGGTCAACAGTATAGATACTTATCCTTCCAATTAGAATCAGTGGTATTTAAATATAGTATCATGAGTCCAGCATTTTCTGCTGCCATTTTAAGTGCTGCGTGGAGTTTGAATGCTTTGACCAGACCATGTGGAAAGAGATATTACCAGTGTCCGTTCCCTTACTGGCTCTTGAACTACCTCTTCTTCTGATCCAAATGATTTCTAACTGATGTACCAGAACAGACTTTCTAGCAAGGGGAAGGGTCTAAAAACCTAGTTTCTCCTAATTTCATCAGTATAAATGCTTATCTGAATCAGAAGTCATCTATTACAGAAAAGAACCTTTTACTGAAAGAAGACAAGTTCTGCCTAGAACCTTCAATTTAAGACATGTCATTAGCAATCCAAAAATAGATTGCTACATGCAGGAAAGCTTTCTCCAAAGTGTATTAGAGATACTTGGCACTACTTTATTATCTTTCCAGCTCTCTGAACGGACATTTTTTATTCACATAGGCCTTGTAATATGGTAATATTTTAACAAGTCTATTAAGATGCAATAGAGCTTTTAAACAGTTTTTTTTTCCTACCGTGTTCTTTCTTTCCTCCTGCTTAGAACTTAATACTTTGCATGCTGGTATTTTTAGCTCCTGTTGTTGGTTAAATTTTAATCTGTTTTGATTCTGTAGACTGCTGTGGAGAAAACTTTGTTTTGAAAGCTAGCATAAAAATGTTAGAAACAAACTAAAATAAATGTCACAATTCAACCTTCAGAGGGTTCAGATGTACCCAGAACTACTCCCCTTAAACACCAAGATAAAATTGTACATAACTGGCATCTTGAACTAGTACAGGTCTGCTAAATATCACATATGGTAAATGTTGTTTAGTTATAAGTTTATGAAGAACCTGGATCACAAGTTTAGGTACGTAGGTTTAAACTATATACTGCATATCCTTTGCCTTTGTGGAGTTAAATGTTTAAATGTACAAGAAAATAGGGGCAGTGGGATAGTCCTACTTGTTTCTGGATTTGAAGACCTCTCAATCTTTAATTGGAAACCTGTTCAGAGTTCTCATGTCATATTATTGCAATTAAGTTTCAGTTAACATCAAGGGATTCACAGCTTTGTCCATTTTTTTTTGTAGTGAAGTTGTAGTTGTAGTTTATCTTATCTTAGTTTATCTTAGCATAGTTTACCTTAGTTTACATTAGATTAGAAAATGTAATAGCAATTGAACACCACTTCCATATTATTGTCAATAAAACTCATGTATGTAATGTAGTTAGGTAGTCTGTACAAGCAAAGTTAGATGCCCTTAGAACTCAGAGGCAAGACTTGCTGATCCAGTGCTGTTATTATTAAAAAGATAGATCTAAGGAAAAGCATGAAGACTTAAGCAACCTAATTAATTCATCTTTCAAAGTCAATGAAAATTCTGTTGAGATTGTGTACTATATATCCCTAATTTTTAAAACTGTGTTTCACTATCAATCTATCAAGTAAGATAAACAGAAAATGCTTAAGAAAATGCAACTACCATAGTAATATAAGTGTGCATACATAAATTAATTTTTCTCCTAGTGTACGTCTCTTTCCAGTCTTGCCATATATTCTGTCTTGGTGAGGGAAAATCTAGTTGAAAGTAATGTCAGAAGTTTTAATATATATTGATAGATGAGCACTTGTAACTCCTTTGGGATAACTTCTTCCCTGTCACAATCAGCAAGTGGATATATACCTGGTACAGGTATTCTTTCCTATTCCTTCTGCAAAGGAGGAAGATTGACAACATAATAAAACTGAAAATGAAGGGCTAGCAAACATATTCCTGTTTTATTTTTTCAGATAATTACAGGATGGACAATCTGAAGTCTTTGGGTACCTCTGACAGATTTTAATTTTTAACATTTAACATTTAATGTTTAAGATTTTAAACATTTTAATTTTGAGTTGAAAAACACATGCGTATAAGTATAAATATAAATATAGTTGAATTTAGTGATACCTTCATGTGAAGATCTCAATCTGAGTATGGAATTAAACATAGGAGGCTCAGGGAATAGCCTTTTCTTTCTCTAAGATGCTCTTATATGTCACTGAAAAGCCAATTGCAATGAGTACAGTATGATTGTCTGAAGTGAGGAGCTTTTGCATGCAATTGTTCCTATATGAGCTAGATCAGGACTGTCAAACTCCTGGCTCATGGGCCAGATGTGTCACGTGGTGGCCACACCCAGTTTAGCAAAGTGGGGGTGGGAGTCCTGATACATTACATGATGCTGCCATGACGACATGACTTTGACATCCCTGAGCTAGATCCTGCAGAAAGTTACATATGGCTTGCCACGTAACAGAATAACAGAGTTGGAAGAGATCTTGTAGGTCTTTTAGTCCAACCCCCTGCTCAGGCAGGAAACTCTACATCATTTCAGACAAATGTTTGTCCAATCTCTTCTTAAAAACTTCCAGTGTTAGAGCATTCATAATTTCTGGAGGCAAATTGTTCCACTGATTGTTCTAACTGTCAGGAAATTTCTCCTTAGTTCTAGGTTGCTTCTTTCCTTGATTAGGTTCCATCCATTGCTTCTTGTCCTACCCTCAGGTGCTTTGGAGAATAGCATGACTCCCTCTTCTTTGTGGCACCTCCTGAGATATTGGAACACTGCCATCATGTCTCCCCTAGTCCTTCTTTTCATTAAACTAAACATTCCATCAACTGTTCTTCATATGTTTTAGCCTCCAGTCCCCTAATCATGTTTGTTGCTTTTCTCTGCACTCTTTCTAGAATCTCCACATCTTTTTTACATCGTGGTGACTAAAACTGGATGAAGTATCCCAAATGTGATCTTACCAAATCATTATAAAGTGAATAAACACTTTGTGTGATATTGATTCTATCCCTCTGTTAATATAGGACTGTATTGGCTTTTTTGGCAGCTGTAGCACACTACTGACTCACTTTTAAATGATTATCCATTAGGATTCCAAGATTCCTTTCACAATTACTACTATTGAGCCAGGCACCACCTATACTATACCTGTGCATTTGGTTTTTCTTGCCTAAATGTAGAACCTTACTTTTTTCACCCTTGAATTTCAGTTTGTTAGATAGTGCCCAATGTTCAAGTTTGTCAAGATCCTTCTGTATCTTAAGCCTACCTTCTGGAGTGTTGGTTATTCCTGCCAGCTTGGTGTCATCTGCAAATTTCAGGTATCATCTGCATGTTGAATTCTAAATGTCAACTTATACTTTGAACACATATTTACAAGATAGCTTCTCCTGTATGGGGGGATTCAGAAAATCTCCCTGTTCATGACTTGGTTGTATCCATTTTGTATTTTCTGGACTACTATAGTCCTTGCATCCTCCTCCAACAGATCATGGCTCTCAGCCACTGAACAGTTGATGACATGGTTTAGATTTGTAGGAGTTAGCTGGGATAGTAAACCACATTATATAGCCTAGTTATTAGTTTTATTGAAAATAAACACAAAGATGCTTATATCCCTTCAGTTTGGGGAAATTTATGTAGCAAGAGACAAACTCTCACGAGACTGAAAAGCCATGGCATGGTAATGTAGTGTGATTCTTATCTACAAAGAAATATCAGTTGTATGGCTCTTTTCAGATTTTATTCTGTATAACCAAGTCATGATTAAATATTTTAATTTACAAAAGGAGCTAGAAAATATCTATAAATAATCTTCAGATGCCAAAAGAAATAAAGGCAAGATCCTTTTAAAATCAATTCCAGCTAGTATTCCTTTAAACATAGTCAGGATTGGTCATTGGAGAGTTCCATTAAATCCTCAAGATGGCCATGCTTTTCTGCACTTTTCTCTATGGTTGCCTATTACTGATGTAAATGCATGTGGTGGAAACTCCAGATTGGATTTTTATAGAACAATACATCACAACCATTTAAACCCCTTATGTGCAGTTGAGAATACTTGTAATGTGTTCAAGATCGTCCCTTGTTAGAAATTTGTCAGGAGCTGCAGGAGCTCCTGTAGTGTGTATCATATGCTAAATATTATCAATCCCCTTGTGGAGCAGAAGGTCTTCTGTTTTTACCAAAGGACACTATCTACTCCTGGATACAGAAAGAGAGATCTTTTTTTGTACATGGAATGTGTGCCCACATATTCATCCATGGCAATGCTTTTGTACCCATCATTACAATTAAATGAGATTCTAGCTGTTTGCAAGGCATATTCTTGTAGTGGAAACAAAGCTGAATATTACCAATTACTCATACGAAATATAGCAGTTTTTATTTTCTCCTGTTGTTCATCTAGACAAATTTCTTCAGAGACAAGTAGAATTCCACATATTGGAAATATGTGAAGGAAACAATTTTTTTGTTTTGTTTTATCTTGTCTTGTCTAAAGGCAATCATTTTAGTCCATGAAGCATGAGATTTAATTTCTCTTATCATTAATTTTCAAACTATAATTTTTATTTGCTATAATTATAATTACCCTAACTTAAGAAAAGAAAAAATAGAAAAAATATTTGTCATATATTTATGAAGTGTAGATGGGAACAGTGACAGAATCCACAGGTTTTCTGTTTGGATGCTTCTTCTGAAATTTGGTAATAAATACATGCTATAATGTTTGGAATTATAGAATCAGGGTTGTTACTGTAAAATGAAAAGGCATATATTGAATGTCAATATACCTGGATTTTTGGAACAATAGATCTTGATGACTGTTACCCTCAGTAAGTGCCATATCAAATAGGGAGGTGAAATAGCTGCAGGGGGACTGGGATTCACTCTGCATGTCTTCCCATGCAGCATGCCATAATTACCCTTGAGGGCAAAATATTTATGATTTATGAAATGTTAGTTTTAGTTTAGCTTTCGGAGTCCTTTTCATATAAAATTACTAAAGCCTTAAGAGTTTAAAATAGAACCAAAAAAAAATCATCAGAGAAACAGGCACTTGTAGTTTGGTCATTAAAAATATGACAAGTGTTAGAATTATAAATTGGATTTTGTCTCATGATTAAATTAATTTCTGTAATTACACCCTCCAGAATTTCCTGAAAATGCTTGCTAGATGAAAAAAAAAGATTCCCTCTTATTTAAATTAATTAAATACAGAACCGAGGATAATGTGGAGTTGCTGGGGGTACTGGCATATCAGGTCTAGTTGGTGCAGTTTCTGTGCACAAATCAGTAAGTCGCTGTGTGAACAATATATGGAGACCCTGGTCCTTAGAACTGCTGAGGATTGGACACATTTGAAAAGATATCATCACAATGTAAAACAATTACTTAAGGAATTATATAAAGGGAGTCACAGATTAAATCTGATTGAAGATGATTATTTTTGTCCTTCGGAAAGATATTGTGTGTCTGGAGGTAAGGAAATAATTAAAACATTAATTAAACATTAATCCATTCTTCTGTTTAATGCAAAAAGAAGAATATTAAATTTTTGAGCATTCTCATCCTCTTTCAGGTTTTAATGCTTCACAGGAAATATTGACAACTCTGTTTTTTAAGTTTTATATTTAGAATTAGTTTTTAGCCTTTGTTAGCTATGTCCAGGATGGAACAGGGAAATTTCCTCCCTTTTTCTATTAAATCATTACATGTATAGATGTTGCAGTTTTAAAAGCTGCAGCAGTTTTTATTTATTTTTATTACAAAGGCAATTAATTCTTATTTGCATTCTATGCCTGATTGAAACTCTCGTCTTGCTTTGCATTTATGCATTGTTGATTGCATCCCCTAACCATCAGATAAGATAGTCTCAGCACAACAAAGCCCAAAGCGATTTGCATAAAATTCATTGTTGTGAAACCAGTCTGTGTTTGCAAGTGTTCCACACCTTCAGCTACATGCCAGCTAGACTGCAGACATTCTGAAAGTACATTTTATGTCTCCCAAACACAAGCAACATGTAGCTTCACTTCAATCTCTCTCACTCCAGGAAGAGGTGGTGGCTTTATTCTTCTAGAGCCCTCTAGGCACAAATCCTGGCAAAAAAGGGGAAAACTGTTTGCTTATAACCTCTGATTAAAGGGGAATTTTCAGAAAAAAGTAACAGCTGAATCAAAAGGGAGTTTGATTTAAAGATAGTTTTACTTTCAGAATGGGGAAATGATGAGGGGATGAAAATAACTGATAAACTGAATCTTCATGTTCTCTGTGTGACAATTCAGTTTTATTATCTTTTGTATTTATTGCTTTATAAAACATTTGAAAATTGGTCATTCAACTTGGAGCCTTAATTATCTAAGTCAAGGTGGACTACAGAAAATATGATACTGGTATGTCTAGAGCAGGATTGTCAAACTCAAGGCCTGCGGGCCAGATCCAGCCTCCAGGGTGCTTAGATCTGGTCCATGGTCCGGCCCGGAAACAACAAAGAACCAGCTGTGGTGCCTCTGCCAGCAAAAATGGAGCTTGGGGGGGGGGGCGCACAAGGGTTCCTCAGGCTCCATTTTTGCTGGCAGAGGGCTATAAAAACAAATTAAAAACAAAACAAAAAGATAAATGTTTGCCCTTTTGCAATTGGGTATGCAAGAAGGGACAGATAAGGAGAAAGGGAATGAGGAAAGACAAAGAAAAATAAGGAAAGATGGGAAGAGAGCAAGGAAGGAAAAATAAGGAAAGAGGATGGAAGAAGAAAGGAGAATGAAGAGGGAAGGAAAAAGAAGAAAAGGAAGGAAGGAAGGAAGGAGATTATAATATAATCTATATAATCTATATAAGAGCCTTGGTGGCACAGTGGACTAAACTGCTGCTGTTAAGTAGCACTTAGCTACCAGCTGCCTGCAATTACTGCGAGTTCAATTCTCACCAGGCCCAAGGTTGACTCAGCCTTCCATCCTTTCGAGGTAGGTAAAATGAGGACCCAGTTTGTGGGGGCAATAAACTGACTTTTATAAAATAGAACACCGTTCAGGGGGGGCCAAAAAGCCCTACTAAGCAGGTATATACAAAAGTATGAAGGCTATTACTTAATGCATTGTAAGCTACCCTGAGTCTCCGAAGAAGCACTTCATGGCTTAGGCCCAGGATATTTGTTGGACCATCTGTGACCAGCAACAGCTCCCCATCGCCCGGTGCGTTCTCACAGGGAGGGCCACAGGGTGCCGTCGGCTAGACAGTGTCAACTGGCGACCCCTAGAGGCAGAGCTTTCTCTGTGGGTGCTCCCACCCTCTGGAACCAACTTCCTCTGGAGCTCCGGTTGGCCCCTGACCTCTGCACCTTCTGCCGCGATTTAAAGACATGGTTGTTCTACCTGGACTGGGGGAGGGGGGGGTTAACATGTATTTTAAACATGTTTTTATTGGATATTTTATTATTGTGAGCCGCTCTGAGTCCTATGGAGATATGGGACATATAAATAAAATAAAATAAAATAAATAAATATATAAATATATAAATCCAACTAATAAATAAATAAATAAATAAATAAATAAATAAATAAATAAATAAATAAATAAATAAAGTGAGGGTGGGTCTTAGGGAAGTCCTGTCTTAGCACTTGGCCACCACAGGTGTCCCCAACATGAGTCCCATGTCATGCCCACCATGGTCACCCTCACCCCCGACCCTCCAAGGTCAAACACAACCCTGATACGGTCCTCAATAAAATCAAGTTTGACACCCCTGGTCTAGAGTCTTTTAGAGTAGGATGACTATAACTGATCAAATACATGTATACTCACATAAACATGCCTTTTACTCTGACAGGTTTGTTGAAAATGATTAATATTAAGTAGGAATCTAAATTTTGCTATTTGTAGCAAAACTAGAACATTTTGTGATATGATAGGATCCATACATCTAACATGAGACTTTTAATTGTTTTTAAGCTGCTTCCCTGTGAAATTGAGCAGTTTTTGGCACTTTTTCATTCATATTCAATATCTACATTTAATATTTTAAGATAAAATGGATGTTACAATTCTTTTTCCCTATTTTTCAATAATTTTGTTTAAAAGATATTATACAAGTAAAACTAATACCACTACATATTGCAGAAATACATCTAAAAAAAGATGCAGAAAAACAAAAAAGAGAAAGAAAAGATTAACTTCCCTGTTCATCCCCAATAAATATAATCAACATTAACACTTTATCAATATACAACAAAATACAACAAAATGCCTCTTCATTCCAATTTCAACCAGTTCTCTATAAGCCCATTTCTAAAACTTATCCATATTTAACAGCAAAAATTCAGTAAGGGCTATCACAAAAAACAACATAAGTATTACAAACTTTATATATTACATCCAATTTGAACCCTTCCTTTTATATTTTTATTTCCATTTATATTTCATCAGATCCCCTCTATTTCCTCTTTTCAAATAGTAAGTTTCCTCCTATTTATTTATTTTTAATAATATTTAATTTTCCCATGACATGTGGACTGATAACTCTAGACATGTATCTTGGATTCTATAGGACCAGGGATAGGGCTAGAAATATTGTTATCATTACTGATTTTATATAGTAACAGCAGAATAGCATAGAGTAATGCAGAATAGCAGAAATAATGCAGTGGAATGTTGCTTTTCTCACACCCCAACATTAATGACAAAGACTCCAGATGAAGTGTTTTCTAAAAAACAGGTGGTAGCTGTGATAACTACTAAGCTGCTATTCTAGGAGACTGGTCCAGATTCCAAGCTCAGCACGGTAAGTGAGTCCAATGGGCACACATGAAATCCAGGAAAGCAGTCAACTCAACTCCTCCTCCTCTGAACTTGTATCTGGAGAGAGGCCCGGGAGTGGATCCAAGACAACTCCCTTTAAATGCCTTTTATGGCCATGGATCATGGCCACGGGACCCCCAAGATTAACTCAAGATTTAAATCATAACATTTCTTCAAGTCTTTGTAGACGCCCTGTGATGACATTGTGGCCCCCCAGCGGTCCACAGACTACAGGTTGAGAACCATTGGGTTAAGACATGCCAATGCATGCACATTTGATAACATACTCATTTTGGAAAATGTAGATATCATTATTTTTTATAATTTAAATACACAGATTATATCACAACATTGTGGGGAGGTGCAGTCAAGGGATTTCTTTGTTGGCTAAGCTTACCAACCAGAGCTAACTGTTGAAGACTAATTTCAGACTCATTGCATTCACTTTTTCTGCTTTTTAAAAATTTAACTACTTGAATTCAAATGCAGCACACCTTCAAATAAAGACCATGTGGAATTAGGCCATATGGTCAGCCAAGCTCTAGATTTTCTGTCATTTAAATGCTTATTACCCCTAATTCCCTCTGCAATGTCTTATTTATTTTTTTTCTGTTGTCAACATACTCACTTCATGATATCATGCTAATCTTGTCAACTACAATTGTAAGAGAAGTTTTTTGCAACTTACTCTGGTGACAGATTTCATTTCTAGAGACTGCCATTGATATTTCAATATAAACTTAAACTTTAAACCAAATGGTGTTTTGCTATAAAGCATTATTCCCTTTAGTGATTGATTACGCTCTTTTATATGTCGGTGGAGTTCTCCCCTATTTTATTTTTAATTGTTTTTTAATTAAATGATATATTTTACTTCTGGCAAGCAGGGGAATAATAAGAATTCAAGTGGGCTGCCAGATGTTTGGATGAATTGCATATCAACAACACTTCCCTACAGGCAGAGAACCAAGAAAGCTTGGGGAGTTTTAAAACAGGCTGCTCTGTCTGTAATATATACTGTTTACATATTCTTATTGTGTATAAACACTAGTGGAGCTGTATTTGTTTCTCTCCATGCCTGCCATTTGTCTAATGGGCTAATGAATCTGACAGCATGCTAATCAATTGTTTACAGCTTCTGAAGGATCCCTTCAACAGAGAGTTAGAACAACCATGGAGTTGTCATGGGGCAAATCACATTCAGGAACAGCCTGTTAAGTATTATTTGAAGAATATATAAACAAATGTTATTCCTCATTGAATACCAGATTGTAATTCATTGAAAGACCATTTGTGCAGAGTTAGTTCTGCAGTCAACTATATCACTATATAATGATCTGGCATGCATTCCAATTAAGCTAGCAAGGCAACAGGACTTAAAGCTTTTTGTCATATACAGGACTCTATGCCATCTGACCATTTTGCATTCCTAGGTTTGACTATATAGGAAGAGCCTATATGCATCTGACAACAAAAATATGCTTATGTCTATTAACGCTCTATCTGTCTGTCTGTCTGTCTGTCTCTCTTTCTCCAGTTTATATCACATGTATTCAATTGATAGTCTATTCTGTCAACGTTTTGTCTTCTCTGTTAAAAAGGAGAAAAAGCAACTTTTGTTTGTCATTTCCCTAATGTGTATTTTGCATACTTGTAAGTATCATTCCTATCTTTACAAATATTCATTTTTGTAGATAATTTTTGAGCCCAGATTTACAGTAAAATAGGTTAAAATAATGACATTAAATGAGACTATTATTTGTATGATTGTTCATAATATGATAGACTTGATTTTGGCAGATAATATTATATCCATGGTGAATATCTCTGATTTCTCTGCATGGCCTCTACATAGTTTCACCTTTATATATATAACCCCCCAAAAAAATTAAAAATGAGCAAATATCTCATGGGACTATCAGACTTCTTCAGTTACTTATGGATTAAAAAAAATTATTACCTGTTTATAGAATTCCAAATATGTCCCCACTCCCAAATATCGTAAATGTTTGATTCCAAACAGATGGTTCATCCTTCTCTCCAGTGAACATGCAAGACTAAGATAGCTAGATTATCAATGCAGCAGATGAGGTGCAAAAGCATAGTCTTGTTCCATGCATTAATCTTGCATTCAATGAATTAGACCCCCTGTGATGAAATTGCAGGGGTCCGCAGACCATAGGTTGAGAATCACTGAATAAGACGGTTGTACAAATCTTTGAAGGGTTCTTCACTCTGACTAAAAGTATTTGAAGCAGCCACGGAAAAGCAACTGTAGCAAAATGGATTATTCCTCTTACGAAGGTAGAAGCAGAATAGCCATCTGCTTTGCTTCACCTATCTATAGCTTCTTCACAGGCATGGCAATTACTCTTATCAAATTGAGGCAGCCAAATAAAGCAGATTAACTGTGGCTTGACTTTCCCCCCAAAATGATGTATTTATACATACTAAATTACCCTTTGTTCAGTAGTATAGGCTGCATCCCAAATTTATGTACAAGGAACTCTCATTGAACTAAATGGGCTTACTTGTAATAAATGTATACAAATTTCTCCATATTCATTGCTTATATTAAGGACTTTGTTAATTTGCTATAAAAATCAATTCTCAACCCACCTGTGAATAAAGTGGTTCTGTTTCTGTTAAATTTCTCTTCTTAAGAAATAGATTATTTACCCTTTGTTGGTGTAGATGCTGATATGCTCACACACAAGATTTGAACTATTCTGATGCTGCTAGTTACATCAACATCTTAACATTCTATCTTAAACAAGTTTATTTAAAAATAAACTTCTGTCTAGTGAGATCAATGTTCCACTAAGCATGCATAGAGTTGCTGGCTTGGTTCTGAAATTCTGACTTTGTGTTTTGTTTTTCTTTTTATCTTGATTTATGATGGATCGGTAAGATTAGAAAGTGTATGGACCTCAGGTAATGTTTTCTGCCAAGATGTTATTATTAAATCCCAGACTAGTTTCTGTAGATAAATCATCCTTTCCTTGCTTTACACACCCCCAGATGTATTCAAACTACAGGATCCATTTTTTTTTCTTTCAGTGATGACCTAGGAATTATGAAAGTTGTATTTTAAAAATAATTTGAAAACTAGCTCGAGAAATCTGGAATAACTCAAACAAAATAATATATTGGTTAGCTTCATCTAGAAATCTTTCAGCTCTTGAGTTTCTGAATCATTTTTCAGAATTAACAAGATAGACAGCTAGTTTGGTATAATGGATTAAAAGTACTAGACTAAACACTGGGAGATGGTGAGTTCTAGTCCTGCATATTGCCAGTGGGTATGTTTGAGCTAGCCCCCATTCTCCCTCCAATCCTCCCTCTAGGAAGAAAGTAATGGAAATGACATCCTAAAATGTTGGCAAGGAAACTGCCTGGAATTGTCCAGGGAATTGCCAGGAATCAAGACTAACTTGAAAACAGACAACATAAATGCAGAGTGAGTAAGACATCCATTTGAGAAAATTTAATTGATATCAGGTCATCCCTGCCCTAAAGGTTGATACATCAACTGAAAAAAGTGCTTCTAATTATTCAAGTCATCTGTTCTTTTGACAGAGATGGATCCAGGAAAAATCCCAAATAGCATCTCCTCAAGGAGAACATGATCCTCTACACTTCTGGATTTTTCTGAAGACAATTTTAATATATTATATCACTGTAGGATATTCATGACTATTTTGCATGCTTTATGATAAAAAAAATATATTTGCTTCATTTTCTATACATGCATCCTTTCCAACAAAAGTTATTTCTATACCACTTAACCATCAGTTTTACTTATTTATATATTTCTTTACACCTATGAAAATCTGTAAGCATCTTCTCACAATACTATTTTTGGGAAGCATTTTCTCTTTAATATACAGCATGCAGTGTGCTATTATCAATAATTTTGGTATCTATTTTTTCAATTATAGAATAGTATCAAAAAATTGAGAGAAGTGACAACTGGAGAATAATTTTAGTCTACCTCATATATTACTCTGAGTGATAAAGATTACATTCATTTGAATTAAAATGTAAGCCAAATAAATTGTCCCTTATTCTGAGCATTATTGTATTTGTCTTCTTTTTTCATCCTTTGAAAAAAGAATCTAAAAATAGTTTACTCATAGGGAAGCAGAGATATGGCCTAATATCTAATATGGCCCTGCCCTTTGGAACGAACTGCCCCTGGAAATATGCACAATCTCTGACCTCCAAGTTTTTCGCTGTGCCCTCAAGAGCCTGCTCTTCCGACAGGCAGGGCTATCTGTGTAATGGAGTTTTAAATTTGGAGTTTTAAATTTTTGGGTTTTTAATGAATCTCGGCTGCAAATGTAAGAATTTTAATAATTTTTAAATTTAATTGTGAAATTTGTATTGTGTTTTTACTTGGCTGTGCACCGCCCTGAGTCCTTCAGGAGAGGGGCGGTATAGAAATAAAATTATCTTATCTTATCTTAATAAGAATTTTATAGGGTAGCTTTATAAAAAGCAAGTGCTTAGAAGATTATCTAACGGTAAACAATACAGATTATGTAAACTTGTTCCTATTTTAGATTGAATCAGATTTCTAAAGAGAGATGTAATTTTATTTATGTCAGCTGTCCTTTAAATGAGACAAAATAGGTTGTTTTGTTAAAATCAAATTTTATTAAAAACATTGAAAGTATATTGGAAGCAGAATAAACTACTTTTGTATTTTGTTTAAGAAATTATTGGATGTATTCAAGAGTCACCATTTAACTGAAGACATTTATCTTGTTAAAAGGAATACCTAACGTACTTTACTCATATTGAAGTACGTTTCCTTTATGGTTTTGCTATCAGTTGTTGTCAGACTTTGTTAGAAATAATGCTTAAAATACATTCCATTATAACAGTATCTCCACAAAAGCAATATTTATTTATTTGGAAAGTTTACATTGCTGACTATTCACTCACAGTGATTCAAGGTAGCTTATAGGAAATAAAAACACAATATAAAAGAAATAAAAATAATAAATAATAGCCCCCAACCCAATGACAACACACTTATACCAGCCACTTAATGGGCTCCATGCTGCTCTGGGTTCCCCAGATCCACTGGTAGAACCATGTCTACAGGGCCTTCTGAAACAGTATCAGAGTGAGGTTCAGTCTCATTTCCCAAGGGATTATGTACCAGAAGGAGGGGGCCACCACAGAGAAGACCCTTATTCTGGGTCCCGCCAGATGTATCTCCTTAAGGGATGAGACCCACAACATTCCTTGTCTCCTCACTCTACTGGGTCAGTGGATGTGACCGGCAAGAGGTTCTGCCAGATGAAAGCCTTTAAAGATGACAATTAGCACTTTGAATTGCACCCAGAAGCAAATCGACAACCAATGCAGCTACTGCAGGACAGGTGACACATATGCACAACAAGTTCACATAACCATGTGGGCTGCTACATTTTGCACCAAATGGAGCTTCCGGATGCTTTTCAAAGACAGTCCCATGTAGAGCATGTTGCAATAGTCAAGATGGAGAGGTGAGTAGGGCATTAGCAACCATGAAAGGGCAAAACTGGTCCAGGAAAGGGCAAAACTGGTGCACAATCCACAGTTGGTGTGCCATCTGCTCCTCAAGCAGGAGTTGTGAGTCCAGAAGTATTCCTAGATTCCACACCAGGTCTATTTGGGGCAGTGCCACCCCATCCAAGACCAAAGATGGCAATTCTCCATGGATCAAAGAACCCCAAACCCAGAGCCACTCAGTTTGTCAGTGTTTAGTTTCAACCTGTTGTTCCCCATCCAGCCTCTAACAGCCTTCAGGCTCTGTGAAAGGAAGGTCACGGCATTGCTTAACTCACCACAGACTGAGATATACAGCTAAGTATCATCAGCATATTAATGATATCTCAGTCCATGGTGATGGATGATCTCACCCAACAGTTTCAAGGAAATGCTGAATAGGAAGGGAGAAAATACCAAGCCCTGCGGGCCCCTTCAAACCATTGAGTGAAAGATGGATCTCTCATCTCCTATGAACACTGACTGAGAACAGCCACAGAGGAAGAAGTGAACCAGGATATCACAAAGCCCCCATTCCCAACCCCAAAAGCCACTCCAGAAGACTACCATCATCGATGGTATTAAAAGCTGCTGAGAGGTCAAGTAGAGCAAGGATGGATGCAGTACCCCCATCCTGCTCCCAACAGAGATCATCAAAAAATTAAACTAATGCTGTTTCTATCCCATATCCAGACCTGAATCCTGAGTACTAGTGATCTAAATAATCTATTTCATCCAGAAATCTCTGGAGCTGCCACACAACCACTTTCTCAACAACCTTCCCCAAAAGGGAAGATTGGAAACAGATCAGAAATTATCCAACAGGGTGGAGTCCAGCGATGGCTTCTTGAGAAGAGGGCAGAGCACAGTCTCTTTAAAGTGCTGGAGCACCACCTCCTGCTGTAAAGAAACATTAATCACTGCCAGAGTCCACCCACATTTCACCTCCCAGGTAGTTTTCACAAGCCAGGAGGGATATAGGTCTAAAACATAGGTGCTTGCACGCATACTCCTTAGGATCCTATCCACTTCTTCAGGAGCAACAGGGTCAAATTGTTCCCAGATAAAGAGGGCAAAAAACCTATCCCAGGGACCTCCACCAGACCAGCAACCACACCAGCATCGAACTGGGAATGAAATTGAGCAAATTTGTCTTTAAGAAAATCCGCAAATTCCTCAGCATACCCATTTAGGTGGACCTCAGTCTCCTCCTTCCCCAAGAGGAGACAGCTCACCTTAAAGAGGGTCACTGGTTGATGTGGTAAGATCCAGGTGCCCAGGTTGGGAAGCTATCACACAGCAGGGAGGCTGATACAGCAGCAGCAATCCCACCTGATCCTTTGAGCCCAATTTAAGAAAAAGCTGGGCACAGCTGGGCACTTGTGGAGTCATGCCCCTGGAGACTGCCAGAAATTTTCTGATAAGAACAGCATACACCCTCCCTGGCTTTGAGGTCTAGGCTGGTGCCATGATTGATAACCCACTGGGTACATTTCTGAGAGGGGAATGCCTCCCTCTGGGACCAGCCAGGTTTCAGTTATATGAGGTAGATCAGCCTTAAGTTCAAGAATCAAATAGCAGGCTGATTCCATATTTGAAAGCAGCAGCCTAAAATGAGGACCATCACAGATCTGCTGATCAGGTAAATGTAGTGAGTGCAAGGGGGCAGAACATGAAACCAGTTCTAAACACTGAGATTACATTCCCATGAGCACCCTCCCCTGCCTCCCATATCTCCCATTATGCCATGAGGCTACTTGATTTAGATAGAACATCAGGTTCTGCAAGCTACTTGTTCTTATGTGAAGTTTAAGTTTGAAGTGTTTGACTAATAATATTAAAAAAAAGTGACATACTTGCTGCTGCAAATGGAGCCTCCACTCAATAAATCCTCAATATGATATTTGATACCTCTTTAAATATTTGCTTTGTATAAATAATGAAGTAAATTCTTCCTTTTGATTTGTTTAAAAGAGATTTTAAAATATTCGCTACATAATTTATTATTAGAAAAGTTATACTTTGCTGCCAAGCATTTGTGTTTGGCAGACAGAAATTTATTTTGGTCATTGACCAATAAAAGTACATTTAATAAAAATATCATCTAACAAGAATTATTGGCAACCATTTCTGGGTAAAGCTTATACATAATGAAGCAAAATTTGTCTCATCATGCAATAGAGTAAGTGATCAATTTAAACTCACAAATGCTTATGCTGTAATACCTTCAAAGCATTTGAAGCAGGGGTGAAATCTAAAATTTTTCCCTACTGGTTCTGTGGGCGTGGTTTGGTGGGGGGTGTATCCTGTGACTGAGTGGGCGTGGCCAACTCAAAGTCACTCAGCCATGCCCACTCAGTCACAAGACCCTCTCCCACCAAGCCACGCCCACAGAACCCAGTAGGAAAACTTTTTAAATTTCTATTCTGCCTGTGTGTCCTTACCTTTCTCCCGCAGCTCCGCCCATCCGCCCCATTCCCTGACTCCTACTCCCTGCCTTTCTCCCACAGCTGGCTGTCAGGAAAGGCAAGCACCCGAAAGGTACCAGAGTTGCTCACTCTCCTTCTTGAATGAGCCGCTCTGATCCATGCGCCGGCTGCGCAAGCTCACACTGTTTATTTAATTCAGTGGCAGGTTGGGTGTGCACTTGCGCAGCTGGCATGTGGACCAGAGCGGCTCATTCAAGAAGGAGAGTGAGCGACTCCGGTACCTTTCAGGCGCTTGCCTTCCCTGACAGCCAGCTGCGGGAGAAAGGTGGGCAGTAGGAGTCGGGGAATGGTGCATTCCCCGACTCCAGGGAATGGGGCAGGTGAGTGGGTGGGCGGAGCTTCCAGCTTCCATTGCTACCGGTTCTCCGAACCACCGACCATCATCGCTACCTACTCGCCCGAGCCGGTCTGAACCGAGAGCATTTCACCCCTGATTGGAAGGTATATAGCTATACCTTCAAAGACAATAAAAAATATAAACAGAATTTTTTAAAAACATCAACAACATTATTTTCTGCATTCCTAATGGAATTCCTAAAAGAATCCAGAATTGTCTAAATTTATATGAATTATAATTTCATCAATTCATATTGGCATTCAGAGAAAATATCATGGTAGAAATATAGCACTGTTTTGCACATTTAGTTACAAGATGACCAAGGTTGTATCTTTCATACAATCACTACTCATACTTCACTCAAAACCCAAAAGATGAGATCAGAGAAGAGTGTATCCATTGAGCTTTTTTAGTAATGTTGCTATTAACCGTGCTACTTGAGAGTCCTGCCCTTGAGAAATTGCTGGAGAACTTATCCTTCCATCCATTGTCTGACCAAAAATCTGTCAAAGAGTTTCAAATATTTTTCATGATCTATTTAATTTGGAAAGAAAAGAATGAGTTTGTCTTCTGCAGAAATATTTAAAAGGCATAATTAATATATTTCATGTATGCCAACAGAAGGGAATGTTGGGAGTTTGCATGTAATAATACATGCATGTGTAAAGCTTTGACCCAACTCAAATTATTATGATAGCATTGGAGATGACTAGGATGTTTTCCATAGCTACATAATTCTCCTTGATTGGAACCCCTCCAGTCACATATGCTAGCTGAATAACTTTCAGCAAGATTTGACTCCTCATATTTTGATCTATATCAGGGTTACAGACAAGATTAAAAAATATTTTAAAAGCCAGTCTGGTCCGGCTGTTTGCTGTTTGCATTTTTTAGTATATTAGTCACATAAATTATTTCAAGAATCTCCTATCCCACAGATATCTAAACAGGAATAAATGTACCTGATGACATTAGCATATCAAGTGATAACTTCTCTAGATTGCTAGATATCAGCTCATTTGAAATCAATAAACAATTAACAAGTCTATTTTCTAGGTATACACAGCAAATGCACAAGTTTCGGTTTAGAGGAATAATTATATTTTCTCACAAATATATTCAATATATGCCTCATTTTATTAATGTGCTGTTATGACATACAAGAATTGATGGAAGGATATGCTTTTAAACTATTTTAGATCTACAAAAATGCACACATGGAAAGTCACATAGATTAAATAATACTGTTTGAAAGCAAAAATATATAAAGAAGAAAGAAAAATGTAAATTTAGGAATATTGCATATAAATATATGCTTATTAGGCAGAGATTCTTTCTAAATATATGGTTACTTTTTTAAAAAATATACTCAGAAAAGTGGATGAAACAAATTAATGCAAGTCTGATATATTGTATTATAAAAAACATATTTAAAATTATGAATGAAGACAAATATACATGTCCCAGGATAATGTTACAAGATCCCATCTGGGTCGGTCACCAGGACCAAAGGTTTAGTCTTCTGAGCATTCAGACTCTTTCTGAATTCCATCTCAAGGAACTTCTCTCTCATCAGAATGTGTTGGGTGGTCAGAGAAGTGCCTGAAGATGGACTCCAGCATGAGTCAAAAGCTCAGAAGACTAAATCTCTGGTTTTAGTGATTGACCCAGAATGAATCCTGCAACACTTAAAGTTGTCTATATAATTTCAGTTTTATGTAATAATAAAGATTCAATGGGAAAGAGAAGATTTGGAACAAATTTTGGTGCACAATTGGCACCTGTGTTTTCCTGGGAGCACATTTCAGCAGCCATATGATCCTTTCTCTGCACTTTGGTACATCATTCCTCTGATCATATCTTGACCATGACAAAAAGACTTTGAAAACTTGGTTCTTCATCCAGGCATTGGTCTAAGTGCCCGAGCCCACTGTAACAACATTGCCAAAAAGGCATTAAGAATTGTTAACCTAATCTTGCGTAGCTTCTTCTCTGGTAATGTTGTACTACTAACTAGAGCATACAAAACATTTGCTAGACCAATTCTTGAATACAGCTCATCTGTCTGGAACCTGCACTCCATATCAGATATAAATACAATTGAGAGAGTCCAGAGATATTTTACGAAAAGAGTCCTCCATTCCTCTAACCGCAATAAAATACCTTATGCCACCAGACTCCAAATTTGGGACTTAAACAACTTAGAACTACGCCGACTTCAGTCTGACCTAAGCATAGTACATAAAACTATCTGCCACAATGTCCTTCTTGTCAATGACTACTTCAGCTTCAACCACAACAATACACGAGCAAATAATAGATACAAACTCAAGGTAAACCCTACTACCTGACTCTGTAGTAAATGCACTACCTGACCCTGTAGTTTCTTGCCCAAACCCTCAAAACTTTAACCTTAAACTGTCTACTGTTGACCTCACCTCATTCCTAAGAGGTCTGTAAGGGGCGTGCATAAGTGCACCAGCGTACCTACCTTCCCTGTCCTAATTTTCTTTTTACTTACTCTTTTCATGTATTCAAATTATGTTTATACTTTTACCTGTTATCTTATATATGCTTGACAAATAAACTTATGATTATGATTATCAATGAGTATGGATCCTCTGTATTTTTTCTCAGTTAGAATGGTTGATTTTTCCAGACATTTAGGATTTTTCATTTCTGTCATCTGTACTTTGTTGACTTTTTTTTTTTTTTTGCATGCTACCAGGAGTCATTATAGTGACCTTATATATTTAATAAGATAAAAATAAATCCAAAGGATAGAGAAGAAATGGTTATCTACTGTTGACAAAGACCTCACTGTGCACACAAATACTCCAATATTTTCATGATCTGAGTGCTTCATAGAACTAGATATGAAATGGCTAACTATAATATTTGAACGTTAGCTCCTGTGTTTTCGTGTAAAATATACTCTGCCTCTTTCTATTGTTGCTAATGTCAGAGAAAGAGATCATTTAATTCTTGCTGTATCTATGATGCCATTTTGGTACACTGTAGGAAAGAACAACAGTGCATCCAAATGGATTTTAGAAGCTGCTTTTGAAAGAGGCTACAATACTCTATATGTTATGGGATATTATATTGCTATGGGACGTTATAGTTATTATAAACTTTTATAAGCTATTATATAGAATTATAAGCTGTTACATTATGTGTGGGTGCTTCATCACTGGAGGCTTTTAAGAAGAGAATGGATAATCATGTGTCTGCAATGGTATTCGGTCTCCTGCTTGAACAGGGGTTTGGTCTAGAAGCTCTCTAAGCTCCTTTCCAATAACTCTGTTATTCTGTTATAGCAGTTCCACCAGAAGGTAGGGCAGTCTGAGCTTCTCACCCTGAAACCAGGTGAATTTTTTTATCAGTACTTCTATAACAGTTCATAAATTTAACAGATTAAAAAATTCAAAGAAGCAATATTTCCCTACAGAATACATTTTACCACATATCATTGTTTTATGAGTCAGGTTTCTTTATCTTGCTGTCTATAGGCATTCTGCTTAAACCTTTTAAAGTGTTTATTCTTGTCTAAGGCATATTGAGCCATCCCAAAAAGAGTAAATTGACTCGAATTTGCATGTTGCAAGGTGAAAAAGAATTTGGTATTGATTTATTTTGGCAAACAGCTGATGTATATAAATGGTATTTATAATAGGTATAGACATTTGTTTTCTGGAGTGGTTACTGAGTAAATTCATAAACATTAATACTGCACAAGTCCATGACAGATTCATATTGCTGTTTTGTTCACACCCCTTTCTGTTGCAATGCTGAAATAAGATTGACTATTCTCCTGCCATGCACTTTTTAAAAATATCTCAAACTCATCCAAGAAGGCACAAGTATTAAACCTAAAACTGGATTAATGCAAACAGTAAAGAGAAATGACAGGCTGTAGAAGCATCTTAGCTTCTTCTCTTAGAATAAATGCATCTATTAGTTAATGGCATTAGGTCAGCAAACTCTGCACCTTATTTGGCATATTTGTTTCAAAATATATAAAAAAATATCCAGTCAAAATGTAATCAACTGCAATCAAGAATATTTTAAAAGTTTCTCAGTTGCAGTACAGAAACTTTCAGTGGTGAGAGTGGATGGAAAAGTCTTGGAATATCTATTAAGCAGGTCTATGACAACTCACCGCAGCCAAGTCACCATCGGCCAACCTGACACAGGACAAGAGTTACACTAATATTGAAGAAATAATGGAATAGAATCATTAAAGAAAGGATGCCAAAGATGGGACATTCAATTATTTCTTCAAGTTTGTGTTGCTGTTTAAGAATAACATGAGATTGTTCATGTCAACTATTTTTCATTCTTTAAAACTGATAGGCAACTAAATTTTCAGCTTATTTTCAACAAAAACTAAATTTTTGTTTTGTCTTCTAACAACTCTCAGGACAATATTAACTAGATCTAGGAGGGTTTTTTTTTCAAAAACATTTAATTCATTATTTATATCTATAACTTTATTAATTATTAATTTATTTGATTTATTATATTTCTTTCACAGCACATCAACAGGGGTCTTTGTGGCACATGAAAAAAAGATATACAAAACACTATCACCATAAAAAGCATGAAATAATACAAGCCAAAAAGAAACAGTGTTATCTAGCCCCAATACCACCAGCTTTTTCGAAAAGACAGACAATGTTGGGAAGCCAAACCAAAGGATTAACCCCATCATTGATAAACAACACTTCTGGTCATCTATCACTTTGACTTTCCAGAAAAAGAGGACAACCAGCTGCTTTTTCCAGCATGATCAAAGTGTTCAGATGACAATTTTATTGTGTTTTTAGTTATTTTTATCCGGCCTTTAATATTTTTTATAAGTAAGTCAAGACAGTGACTATATATAATATTCTTTCTTCCTTGTCAACCACATTTCATAAACCAGAACAGGAAATCAACTCCATAAGAAGACTAAAACTATTTTTATTGAGATTGGCTATAAGAACAATAGAATCATTTCAAGTTTGTTGTGATGAATCTCCTCCTTTTTCTTATAATCCAATGATTTACGGAGGCATCTGCATGAGTCACTTATTAATGTTATCTCACTATTCTGGATTGTAAAAACAATATTTCAGCTCCTTTTGCCTAGGTAACATTTCTTACGTATATCCACCAAGACATCTTTCTTTCTCCATATTTTATCTAATTTCCATCCTGAAAAGTCAAATCAAGCAAAAGGATCTGGTTTCAGATGCTGTAACTGTATATCAGTGAAAAGGTTTCTCTCTCCATGTGATAGTATACAGGTTTAGAATAAGGGACACAATCTGCTAAATATTAGTATTGGATTCAAATCTAGTACATTGATGTGTATGTGTGTGTGCGCAGAGTATACCCACAGAAACATTTTCGAGAAACACCAGTTTTGCTTCCAGAGCTCAAGAGAAATAGAGGTCATCAATTTGTTCATTTCCTATACATAGCATCTCCTGTTTTTATTTTTGTAATCCATTCTGCAATGTGACAGTGATGCATTACTGTTTTGGTGAAAAGACATTACATTGTAACATTTCATATATCAAATAACTTTGCTAAACATCTTACCTCATTTTCATATTAATGTTATTTCCAGTTTAGTTCCATTACTGAGATTACTAAACTGGACTATTTGATTTGATAATTGGCATCAGTAAGGTATGTGATTATTAGACTATATAGCCATTTCTTAAAATTCATGTTTGTAGCAAAAAATAAAAATATTGTATTTTCTCCATAAAATACTTACAGGTATATTGTTTCACCATATTAATCCCTACAGATTTTCACTATAAGATCCAAAAATATGATGGTTAGACATTTTTATTTTTAGCAGTTCATAACTTTCTCTTCAATAAGGAAGGGAAGTTATTTATTGGGTGGCTAGAGGCTACACTTTTAATAACTTTGTGAGCAGATAAATGGGGTCTCATTATGTACATGGATATCACTGAGTTTTGGTATCCAGTTTTTTGGTATATATGGGTGGTTTTTTGCATAGTTTTTTATTGATACAAGAAGGAAGAAGAAGAAAAACTAAATGAAACAAAAAAATTCACAGAATGTATATGTAAATACATATGTGATATTGAGGCCATATTTTACCAGAAACTTGTTTTTCTTAGTGGATGGTACATTGATTTATTTTGATTAAATTATTTTATTCTACTTTTTTTTTAAAAAAAATTGATTTATATGCCACCCTTCTCCGGAGACTCAGGGTGGCTTACAATGTGCTAAGCAATAGCCTTCATCCTTTTGTATATTTATACAAAGTCAGCTTATTGTCCCCACAACTGGGTCCTCAATTTACCTACCTTAGAAAGGATGGAAGGCTGAGTCGACCTTGAGCCTGGCGAGATTCAAACCTGCAGTAATTGCAGGCATCTGGTCTTAATAACAGGGTGCTTTAGACCACTGTACTACCAATAATTAATAATTACATGTATTTCTTCCTCATAAGAATGGCCAAGTGAAATGTGGTAGTGTAATCATGAGGGCTTAGAGGGGGAAATCAAAGAGCAAGTAAAACATAGTTGTATTGCTCCATGCTTAGCCCATGAAAATGACTGTTTGAGTCTTCTCAATTAATTAAGATACAATTTAGGACAGTTCTCTTCTGGCCACATCTCCATCAGTGGTGGGTTCCTCCCGGTTCGGTCCGGTTCTCCCGAGCTGGTAGCGGTGATGATATGATGTCACTGAACCGGTTCTGTGACTCCCCCCACCTGCCATGCTCCCCCCACCCCAGCATTATTCTTACCTTTTATTTGGCCCAACCCCCAATCTATTGCTGCCTCCTGAGTCCCAGCTGATGGCTAGAGGGAAAAAACCTGTTTAAACTCTTGCCGCGGGGCTTCAAAGGGCTGCCCTACAACTGATCAGAGTTAAAAGAAAACAAATGAGTAGACCGGTGCCTGCAAAAATACAGGAGTAGATCAGTGCCTGCAAAAAATAAATGGGTAGATCGGTACAGCTCTGCAAGCAGTTAAAAGCCTGGTAGACCAGTACCTCTGCTAAATCATAAATAATTGTCACTTGATCATCAAGCCACACCCACAAAATAAGCCACGCCCACAGAACCGGTAGTAAAAAAATTTAGAACCCATCCCTGATCGCCATCCTTGTGCTTCAGGATTCATCTGAAGAAAACTTTGAGATGTCAGTCTTCCAAAGTTTCATTAGTAATGAAGAGATTTGGACAGGTATAAAAAAAGATGTATTTTTTCTCTTTTCCCTCAACTTTTTTTTTTTAAAAAATAAGGAGCATTCTAGAATTAGGAAGTAGAGACAGCTGGCAGGGTTTGTAACCTTCTATTTGATAGCTATAGAAATAACTAGAAATGAATTGCAATAAAAACATTAAAAAATCTCCAATTATCATTGTTTGTTAGAAAATAGAAATTGAGATTTCTATGAATGTGGGGTCTTTGGTGCTCTCTGAGCTTTGTGATTTTCTTGCAGACATTTCATTACTAGATAACATCGTCAGTGTATTACAATGTTACCTAGTTTAGTAATGAAGCATCTGCAAGAAAACCACCAAGGATCCTATTGTTTAATCAGGAGCTACAAATATTTTCTATTGGCTTGTATGAATGGTTAAGAATCAGCACAAAATGTCCCTGTACATTGTTGTCTTTCCAACAGATTGCTTCTGCTGGCATCAATTTGCCAAATCCTACAAGCTAAGGGAAACCCTGTGTTAAACATTAAATTTCTATTTTTTCATTAAATTTTGAGATAAGATTGCAAAATGCACAGTGAACTAAACTCATAGCAATTCAAACATTTGTATTCCCAGTGAGTTTTACTGTACCTTCATCCTGTTTATTATTCAGTGTCCTGGGGGGTGGGGAGAAGGAGCTACCTTTCTTAAACTGTTGGCCTATTTTTCTACTCATTGGAATTTAATGAGATATTACCTGCAACAATTTTTAGTGAAACCTTTTACTATATTTGGCTGTAGTAGCTAGCAGGAAGCTATAAAATATAGAAGCTTTGGAAATGTATCAAATAACTACATGAAGATGACTGTACTTGAAGGAACATCTCAGCTTCAGTATGAAAGAATCTAAGTAAAGAAATTAGTGAAGGATGTGAAAGAGTTTAAATAGCAGTTTGAGGGCAGTTTCTCATTGTAATCTTTTCTGCTTGTCAGCCTCCCAAAATTGTTGAAAGCAATCAGAGTCTTCATCTTTGCTTGCTGACTCAGAAACACTGACGGCAAAGAATGAAAATCACTAATCTAATCAGAGTTGCTAAAAACCATTCAGCAACAAACAAACAAAATCTTACCTTCATTCCACATTTAAAGGAGACGGGGAGCAGTACTTTACATAAGATCTCCCCCCATTCCTCCCAACAAAATTTGACATCTGCTAGTATTGCCTGGGCTAGTGAGGAACAGTTATGAAGTGTCAAGCCAGCATTTCCTCTACAGAATCTGCTATGGAAGTCAAAGACCTATGAAACAAATGTTTCTTCAATGGGGAAAAGGGCCACTAAACTCTTGTTAAACACAATTGTTTCCAGAAAAATAACAGCTTCTGAGCTATTACTCTTTATCATAGCTGAGCTAGAAACAAAACCTAAAAACTAAGGAGATATTGGCATGGTATTATAAGAATATGAAATTGATTCAGTAGAAGCCTAGTCAGTTTGTATGGATGCACTCTAGATTTCCAACAGTTCAAGAAGATTGAGGTAATAATCCATCCTAGTAAATCTATAATAGTACATATTAATAGTATTTGCATACAGAAGATTCCTTCTTGAATCAGGTTTCTTCTGACTGCTTAGGATTCACCACTGATTTTCTAACATTAGAAGCTTCTGTTCCAAAGAGCTTTTATGGTCTAGCTTGCTATTTTATTGGCAGGAGGAAATAGAAGGCAGCAATTGAGCAGTATTGCCTTTTTAAGTCAGGATTTTCAACAATTCTGGCTTTGCATAATGTCCAGATAAGACCAATTTACTGTGATTTAAATTATTAGCAATGACATGTGGTCTGAAACTAAGGAGAGAAAATGCTGCTTATTTCTTTCGCTCCAGTTGGCACTTCTATATAGGATTTAACATAATGATTCACTAGTACTGTCAAGCAGAAAATCTGTTTAATGGTGGGTTCAACTTACCTTATAAGGTTTAGTTCATCTCCTACTGAAACTCAAGGTACTGTAGTATTTCAGTTCTATGGAAGGTTTTCCCAATGCATCAAAACATAGAGACAGATAGAAAAAGTTAAATTTTCAAGTGCAACATTATTTCTTTCCTCATCCATTGTCACAATGAGGTATAACAATAGAAGTAAAGATTAAACATTTCAAAGTGCATTTGAAAATGAATGAAATTGCTCTACACTTGTAGATATATCTTCAGACTTTAAGATTTATTCTGACAATGATTTAAGCAACTAGGGTTCCAAAATAATGGTAATCCATTATATTAAATTTAATTAGAACTCTTAATTGATGTGACTTACAATAAAGTAACAAAAATGTGTATTGCTGATTATATCATTACAGGATGTAAGATGAAAGCTAAGGAAAATGGAAGATTATAATTGCTTTTCAGTGCTGTCTTAATTGTGTTATAAGAGGCATTGTATCCTTATTGTATATAAATTGCAAGATAATTATTTCAATTCTTTTCTGTAAATAGTGTTAGAATAAAGGTGGTCTAAAAATACCTCTAGACCACACTTAATCTTTTATTTGTTCTAGAAAATCAGTGGTTCATTATATTGTCAATTGAAAAAAAACACAGCCTTGCTTTGAGGTTTATAACTCTATTAAATGTACAGTCTACCATTTATAATATTCTACTTAAAGCTTCCTGGGAGTTTTTTCAGCAGAAGTGGAACAATATATAGTTATAAAGCCAGTAGGATTTGTGCTCTGCTCTGGGTCACACACAAGATTTCAGTTGGTGCAAAGGTCTTGTTGGTTTGCTTGATGAAATTGCTTCAGCTAAGTTGTCACTGAATTTAGCTTAAAGCAAAATGTTGAAGTTAATTCTGGAACGCTTGTTCAAGCAAAACAAGAATTTTTTTTTTTAAAGAAAAAGTTGTAAGATATCTTGACTAACGTGGAAGGAACTGCACAAAGTAGATTGACATTTGATTTCCTGCAAAATAAAATTTATGATAGTAGATGCTACTAGGAGAATTTAAGAAATGTTGAGTGAAGTATTATAGCATTAAATATTGCAGAAAATTCTGGATAATGTTCTGTTTATGTGGGAATCTTTGTTGTTGTTAGTTGCAAAGTCATGTCCAACCCATCGCAACCCCATAGACAACATTCCTCCAGACCTTCCTGTCCTCTACCATCCTCTGGAGTCCATTTAAGCTCATGCCTATTGCTTCTGTGACTCCATCCAGCCACCTCGTTCTCTGTCGTCCCATTCTTCTTTTGCCCTCAATCTTTCCCAGCATTAAGCTATTCTCCAGTGAGTCCTTCCTTCTCATTAGGTGGCCAAAGTATTTGAGTTTCGTCTTCAGGATCTGGCCTTCTAAAGAGCAGTCAGGGTTGATCTCCTCTAGGACTAACCGGTTTGTTCACCTTGCAATCCAAGTGACTCACGGGAGTCTTCTCTACCAACATAGTTCAAAGGTCTCAATTCTTTGGTTCTCAGCCTTTCTTATGGTCCAACTTTCATACATTGCAACTGGGAAACCATAGCCTTGACTATACACACTTTTGTTAGCAGGGTTTTAGTAAGTTATCTAGATTTGCCATAGCTTTCCTCCTCAGGAGCAAGTGTCTTTTAATTTCTTGGCTGTAATCCCCATCTGCAGTCATTTTGGAGTCGAGGAAAATAAAATCTGTCACTACTTTCATTTCTTCCCCATCTATTTGCCAGGAATTGAGAGGGCCGGGAGCCATGATCTTAGTTTTCTTAATGTTGAGTTTCAAACCAACTTTTGCACTCTTCTTCAACCGCATCAAGAAGCTTTTTAGTTCCTCTTCACTTTCTGCCATTAGAGTGGTATCATCTGTATATCTGAGGTTGTTGATATTTCTCCCGGAAATCTTAATTCCAACTTTTGATTCATCTAGCCCCACCTTTCTCATGATGTGCTCTGCATATAAGTTAAATAGGCAGTGTGACAGTATACAGCCTTGCTGGACTTCTTTCCCAATTTTGAACCAATCAGTGGTTCCGGGTCCAGTTCTCACTGTTGCTTCTTGATCTGCATATAGGTTTCTCAAGAGACAAGATGGTCTAGTATGAGTGCAATGGTGCGATAGTTTGAACATTCTTTGGTATTGCCTTTCTTTGGAATTGGAATGTAAACTGACCTATTCCAATCCTGTGGCCACTGTTGAGTTTTCCAAATTTGCTGGCAAATTGAGTGTAACACTTTTACTGCATCGACTTTTAAGATTTTGAACAGCTCAGCTGGAATAATGTCTCCTCCACTAGCTTTGTTGTTGCTCAGATTTCCTAAGGCCCATTTGACTTCACATTCTAGGATGTCTGGCTCGAGGTCAGTGACCACCCCATTGTGTTTATCAGGGATGATAAGCTCGTTCTTGTATAGTTCTTCTGTGTAATTTTGCCACCTCATCTTAATCTCTTCTGCCTCTGTTAGGTCCCTGCCATTTTGGTCCTTTATCATGCCCATCTTTGCATGAAACGTTTCCTTCATATCTCCAATTTTCTTGAAGAGATCTCTGGTCCTCCCTATTCTATTGTTTTCTTCTATTTCTTTGGACTGTTCATTTAAGAAGGCATTCTTATCTCTTCTAGCTAGTCTTTCAAATTCTGCATTCAACTAGGTGTATCTTTTTCTTTCTCCCTTGCCTTTCACTTCCCTTCTTTCCTCAGCTATTTGCAAAACTTCCTCAGACAGTCATTTTGCTTTCTTGCCTTTCTTTTTCTTTGGGATGATTTTAGTTCCTATGTCTTGTACAGTTTTGTGAATCTCCATCCATAGTTCTTCAGGCACTCTATCTATCAGATCTAATTCCTTAAATCTATTTGTCACCTCTACTGTATATTCATCAGGGATATGATTTAGTTCATACCTGAGTGGCCTAGTGTTTTTCCCTACTTTCTTCAATTTAAGTCTAAATTTTGCAACAAGAAGCTCATGATCTGAGCCACAGTCATCTCGTCGTCTTTTTTTTACTGACTATATAGAGCTTCTCCATCTTTGGCTGCAGAGCACATGGTCAATCTGGTTTCTGTGTTGACCGTCTGGCGATGTCCATGTGTAGAGTCATCTCTTGGGTTGTTGGAAAAGAGCATTTGCTATGACCATCGTATTCTCTTGACAGAATTACATCAGCCTGTGCCTTGCTTCATTTTGTACTCCAAGGACAAACTTGCCTATTATTCCAGTTATCTTTTGGCTTCCTACTTTAGCATTCCAATCCCCCATGATGAAAAGGACATCATTTTTTGGTGTTAATTTTATAAGGTGCTATAGGGCTTCATAGAACCGGTCAATTTCATCCTCTTCGGCACCAGTGGTTGGGGCATAGACTTGGATTACTCTGATATTGAATGATTTACCTTTGATTTGAACTGAGATTGTTCTGTCATTTTGGGGGTTGTATCCCAGTATTGCTTTTCCTACTCTTTTATTGATTACGAATGCTACTCCATTTCTTCTGAAGGATTCTTGCCTGCACTAGTATACCTGATGGTCATCTGAATTAAATTGACCTGTTCCTGTCCAATGTGGAAATCTAGCTATTTCAAAAGCAAGGCAAGACACTCTGGATTTGTATCATTATTATGATTGCTCCCGTAATCAGCTAGATATTTAGACTTGATTTGGCATTTTTATCCATCTATCAAGTCCTTCTCAAGGACCTGGATATTACCTGGAATAATACCATTATTAATGGCATTAAAAATATAGTCATATGATGCAAGCTATTCCAAGTAAATAGCTTGGCCTGCCTTATTCCAGGTAAATAGCCTGCCTTTTGCATTTGACTGATGGTGATTTTGTCAGTGCTGATGATATTCAAGTGGTGCTCCAGATGTTATGGAATTGCACCCAAAATGCGTCTTACCTTTGGTATAATCTTTCCTTTCTTTCACCATAGTCGTTCTACTTCTATTTTTGTAGGTCTTTGTATTTTGTTATTTTCTCCAGTTCTTTCTTCCTTTCTCTTCTCTTCTGCTGTCTCCAGGTATTGTAATATAATGTTCAGGTAATGTAACTATCCAGGTTTATTTTTTTTGTCTTTCTAATCAATAATTGTTAAGTCTGGGGTGTTGTGTGGTAGATGTCTGTTTGTTTTCTAATTCTAGAAATTCTAATTATTATTGATTATATGTGATATCAGGGACTCTCAGATATTCTTTCTTTTAACAGGGGAAATAACTGGTTTGTTGATAAGAATAGGTTAGGAACTATGGCAAGAATGCTGGAGACATCACTGTGCTACTTTCAGGTTTTACTCAACTGATAAGAAGCTAAAAGCTTTGCAGGCAGTGATTCAAGAACAAACCTATTGACAAGCTCTGTTTATTGCAGAAAAAAGAAAAGGCATGTAAGAGTAAATCTAACAACTGCAAACTGCATTTATAATGTAAACAAGGTTGCATTTCATTCTGCTGCCAGTGCTACATAATGGAGTGTCTATGGAGATTCTCAGTCATCCAGATCATGGCTGTCCCAAAGGTGCTTTTTCAAAAGGCAACTGGACTTTCTTAGTTTTTTCGTTGAAGACATTTCACTTCTCATCCAAGAATTCAGTCAGAACTGAAGAAGCTTCTTGTATGAGAAGTGAAACATCTTCAAGGAAAAAACAAAGTCCAGTTGCCTTTTGAAAAAAAATACCTTTGGGATAATGGAATAGGTCTCTTTCATTTTTGGGGAGAGGAAGGAGCAATTGGTATCTGTTCCTTCCTATTGTAAGGAGCCATACAGTTTGTAAAGGTAAAACAATTGGATACTAGTTCCTACTAGTAGGACATATGGGTCTTGCATTCCCAATAGATACAAGAGAAAGCAAGATCCATATCTCTACTAGTGGGATCTGAACATTATTTTACTTTTGCAATCCCAAATACAGTAGGAGAAGCATAGAACTTTAAGGAGAGAGACAAGAAGTTGCCAGATCATCAGCCTTTTGATGATCTTGCCATAAGGGTTATTTCATAACTGTGGACAGAGTTTGGAACAGCAAATGAAGTTTACAAGATTCTAATCTTCTGAAAAAAAGAGCCTCTTCTTCTGCATATGTGTGAGTCTGCTTCCTTTACAGCTTCTACTATATGCTCAATAAGATTGAAATTCAGAACAGGCGCTTTCCTTAGAGGATGAGTTCTCCACAGAAGATGGAAGCAAGCAGAGGTTTGTCTCAGTGAAGGTATACAACAAACTCAGACATGATGTAGTTGCTGATAATTATCTACTGATAACTCAGACTGTTACTTTAATTTACTGTCAGCTCATTATAGTTAATAAAGTAGATTAAATGTTCTGACCTTTATTTTTAAAAATTCTGGTGGGTGACTATACTTCAAAGTGAGCTTTTTTTTTTTTTAAAGCTAACTTTGGTGAAATAATTCTCTGATACTCACCTTCAAGTTCAGGAAGAGCAGACAAGAAGTACCCAACCAAGACATTAATTCTTCTTTTTCTGAAGAGAATCCGCCATATCCTAATAATAGAACTTCCACTGTGCTGAATGCATCTCCCACAGGCTCTCAACTAACAAAGTGATGTTACAGATATTAGATGTCCAAATGAAAGAGGAAGAAGCATATGTGTGCATGCACACACTGTTCAATATTACTTAGATGGATTTTGCTTAAATTAGTTCTTTTGTGATGCAAAAGCGTTTGAGCTGAGAACTGTATCAAAATTTGAGAGAAGAATTCAATCCAAAGGCTATTTGTATTCTTATATATGTGTGAAATCAGAAAACGTAAATTAGATTAATTAGATTAATAACTAGGCTCAAACAAAATTCTTTAACATTTTAGTTTAGTATAGGTTTATTTTTAAAAGAATAAAGAGAATTACCTAAAAAAAAAAAAATCTTATCAGAAAAAACTTATCTAGATCCATTCCATTTGGGTTTCAGGTCTGGGCACAGCATGGAAACGGCATTGGTCACGTTGGTAGATGATTTCTGGAGGGCTCGTTACAGGGGTTGCTCCTCTGTTCTGGAACTGTTAGACCTCTCAGCGGCTTTTGATACCATCGACCATGGTATCATGCTGCACCGGTTGGAAGAGTTGGGGATGGGGGGCACCGTGTTATGGTGGTTCTCCTCCTTTCTCTCAGACCGGTCGCAGTTTGTGTTGGCAGGGGGGCAGAGGTCGACCTCTAGGCCTCTCATTTGTGGAGTGCCTCAGGGGTTGGTCCTCTCGCCCCTTCTGTTCAACATTTATGTGAAGCCACTGGGTGAGATCATCCGTGGCTTTGGGGTGAAGTACCATCAGTACGCTGATGACACCCAGCTGTACATCTCCACCCCAGGCCACCCCAATGATGCCCTTGAAGTGATGTCCCAGTGCCTGGATGCCGTGCGGATCTGGATGGGGAGGAACAGGCTTAAGCTCAACCCTTCCAAGACTGAGTGGCTGTGGCTCCCGGCATCCCGATATAGTCAGTTGACTCCATCACTGACTATCGGGAGTGAGTCTTTGGCCCCCGCAGAGAGGGCGCGCAATCTGGGAGTCCTCCTGAATTCGCAGCTGTCCTTGGAGGAACATCTGATGGCTGTAGCCAGGGGGACCTTTTGTCAGGTTCGCCTGATTCTTGATCGGGATTCCCTGTGCACAGTCACTCATGCCCTCGTCACCTCTCGCCTGGACTACTGCAATGTTTTCTACATGGGGCTCCCCTTGAGGAGCACCTGGAGGCTCCAACTGGTCGAGAATGCGGCCGCACGGGTAATTACGGGAGCCGCTTTGTGCTCCCACATAACACCACTCCTGCGTGAGCTGCACTGGCTCCCAGTGGTCTTCCGGGTGCACTTCAAGGTGTTGGTTACCACCTTTAAAGCGCTCCATGGCATAGGACTAGTTATCTTCGAGACCGCCTGCTGCTACCGACGACCTCCCACCGACCTGTGCGCTCCCACAGAGAGGGCCTCCTCGGGGTGCCATCAGCCAAACAATGTAGGCTGGTGACACCCAGGGGGAGGGCCTTCTCTGTGGGGGCACCTACCCTCTGGAATCAGCTGCCCCCAGAGATAAGGAGGATCCAAGACCTCGGTGCCTTCCGCCGTGCCCTTAAAACTTTCTTTTTTCAGCAAGCCGGGCTGGCTTAACATATTTTTTTTAATAGTTTTTAATTTTTAATTGGTCTGTTATCTTAAATTGGGGCCAAATTAATATATATCCTTTTAACTATTTTTAATGTTTATATTGTATGTTTTTATCTGGCTGTACACTGCCCTGAGTCCCTCAGGAGAAGGTGCGGTATATAAATTCGAGATAAAATAAAAGAAATGAAAAGAAAAGAAAAGAAAAGAAAAGAAAAGAAAAGAAAAGAAAGAGCCGAAATGGCGCAGTGGTTAGGGTGCAGTACTGCAGCTACTTCAGCTGACTGCTAGTTCAGCAGATCAGTGGATCAAATCTCACTGGCTCAAGTTGACTCAGCCTTCCATCCTTCCGAGGTGGGTAAAATGAGGACCCAGATTGTTGGGGGCAATATTCTATTTAGTATACTGTCTTTGGTGTAAGCCGCCCAGAGTCCTCGGAGAGTGGGCAGCATAGAAATATGAATAATATTAATAATAAAGTACAATATTACTACAGTTGATAATGAGAGATTTAGGCAAATTTGATGAAAGTGATATGATGCAACCACATAAACCACATATTGATTAGAACTGCACAAATGTTTTTACAATAGCAGCAAAATCTCATTGGTTTGACCCTTCCTATCCAGAAGTTTCATACATGGAACATGTTTTTTCTTCTATGTATCAATTACATTGTACTACTGTCTGTTGCAAAACTATAATTTGTTATGAAAATGCCACATGTTTTAAACTGTAGAACAATAAAAGATTCTAACTTTTTAAAAAATAAATATTTCAAAGTAATATCTACTAAGTACATGAAATTATTGTAAGAAATAACTGAATACAAACTTGGTTGTTTAAAACTGTATGCTGTTATAAACCTACTTTAGACATATAGCCTATCTATATATTATTATTACTTTTTAATTAAATAATAATATATTATTTTTTTTAATTGAAACGCTACAAAGGCAAACAAAAAACAAAAAACCCAAACCATAATTATTATTTTTTTCTTTAAGCATGATACTTGTTAAGAAAAACAAAAATCTATCCAAGAGAATAGATTTAGAGAATTTATATGACCCATATATTTGGCCCATATGACAACTATGGGCCAAATTGATTTAATTGGGCCAAATTGATTTAATTGGATTTTAATATTGTTTTAAATTCTGTATCTGTGTATTTTATTTGCTGGCTGTTCACTGCCCCGAGTCCCTGGGAGAGGGGGCGGTATATAAATATAATAAACTATAAACTATAACTATAACCCCCCCACTCAATTTCAGTGATTCTTAGGCAGCTTTCAAAAAAATAAAAACTCAATATACAAAGAGTGAAAATAATAATTCTTCTACTAATTCTACTAATGAATGAAAAGAATGCACTGCTAACAATATAGTGATGATATACCATTCTTATTCTTTCCATCCAATTTCAATATTAGAAGTCTTGAGATTAGTGTCTGAGATTTGTAAAAGGCTGTGCTAGGTTTTCTTATGGTAAATGACAATGTGTGTATTTATTTATATCTTACTTCAATGTATGAAACCTAGCACTTTGTTTAATTAAAATAAAGTTTACTTTACTCAAGATAGATGCACTGATAATTGATTTGAAGCAAGCTTTTCTACCTAAGTAGAAATTTGCAGTATAAAGTACCAATAAAGGAGAATATTTGTAGCTCAGGTTTGAAATGAGGAGACCTTGGTGCTCTCTGAGCTTGCTTGTTTTTTTGCAGACGTGTCCAGGGGTGGGCTTCAAAATTTTAGCAAGGGGTTCTCTGCCTGGTTGCAGGGTGGGCATGGCCATAGTAGGTGTGGCCTCGTCGGCCTCCTGCACCATGGGGGGCCACATTTTTGCCCTCCCTGGGCTCTGGAGGTTTTCCTCGAGCCTCTGGGAGGGCAAAAACGGCCTCCCCAGGCTCCGGATGCCCTCTGTAGGCTGGAAACGGGCCTGTTCCCGGCCTTCCCGAACTTCCAGTAGGCCTGTTTTTTGCCCTCCCCGAGCCTCTGTGCGTGCCCTACACTTACCTGTATCCAAAACAGGCCGCGTGGGGACTCTTGGGAGGGGCAGGGTGGGGTGGGTCAGGCCAGTCAGTGGGATCTGGGGGTTCTCTGAACTGCACAGAATCTTAGCTAGAGGTTCTCCCGAACCCCTGCAAACCTCCAGCAACCCACCCCTGGACGTGTCATTACCCAAACTAGGTAACATCATCAGTGCTAGTTCTGCTAGTCTCACTAACACTGATGTGGTTACTTAGGGTTTTTTTCTGTAAGAAAAAAAGCAAGCCCAGAGAGCACCAAGAACCCCTCAAAGTATAAAGTTTAAAATGCTCCAGAAACTGGATAATGTTGCTACAGTATATTGTGGTTATGGCTTTTGATAATTTTGGCCAGCAAGGTTTTGTTTTGTTTGGATTGAAGAAGGCTAATTTAATTATGGTTACATAGGCCCTTATTACATCAAGATTAGATAAATGTGATGAACTCCATTTAATATTCAGACCTTCCTTATATTCCTCTTCAATTTATACTTTCAGTTGATTAGGTAAGATTAAGGTAACCAGACGTCCCGCTTTTGGCGGGACAGTCCCGCTTTTGAGCAATTTGTCCCGCATCCCGCGGCGTTTTAAAAAAGTCCCGATTTTTCATTCTGCCTCCTGAGTCCCGGCTGCCTCCTGAATCCCCGCTGATGGCTAGAGGGAAAAAAAACTCTTTAAACTCTTGCCGCGGGGCTTCAAAGGGCCGACCTACAGCTGATCAGTGTTAAAAAAAAATGAGTAGACCCATGCCTGCAAAAATAGAAAAAACAGCCCCTGTTAACAGCTTCCGCTAGGTTAATTAGCTGCAAAAAGCTGCAAAAAGCTGCAAAAAGTTCCTGGAGCAGATTTTTTTCCCCCTAGCTATGCTGAAAACAAAGGCGAAAGCGAAAGTAAAGCTGCAACATGACAAAATGAGGCAGAGAGAGATTTCTTTCTTTTTCTTTTTCTTTTTCCTCACCAAAAAAGGTAGGTACAAAACTGCAAACAATGGGAAATTTTGGGCGAAAGAGGAGAGTTCAAGATTTTAAAACACAAAAGAAAAAAAGCTCTATTTAACTAGGGAATTGTAATAATTGAGATACTATTAATAATTGTATATTGTGTTGAAAGCAGAAATGGTTAAGTTGTGGTTTGGAGGAATATATGGGGGAAATTATTTGGTTTATTATTATTGGTAAATATAATTAATTGATTTGTAAGAAATTGGATTGCATGGAAATAATTGGAATATTCATGTTCATATTGATTAATATACAAAAAAGATAGTTATATAACTAATTGATTTATATTAAAATGTTGAATTTGTATTAAACAACTGTATTACATAATTACATAATTAACCAATGTGAGGATGGATATAAAAATAGATGACAATGGGAAGGGGTATAATATAGAATAGAAGGGAAAAATTGAATTTGATTAAGATTAGAGATGAGGATGAAGGGTAATATTGTTTTTTTAAAAAAATAGATGAGGAATAAATATGGCAAAAAGGCAATATAGAAATTGTAAATTTAATTGAAATGATTAAACACTGTTTAAATTTGTGAACCAGCCAAATATTCTGTTCAAAGAAAATACATTGTATGTTTGTATGTGTGTTTCTAATTATTGCTATTTATTCATATTTGTTCTCTTTTATTCTTTAAAGTTTAACAATTCATTCTTAATCTTAATATCTTCATATTTGCTTGGGGTTGGCTTTCTTCCCTTTCATCTTTTTTATTGTACAGCAATCTTTCTCCTCAAACCTACCACCATTCTCTTTTCTTTCCTTCTTACTTTCTCTTCCCCCCACCCTCTTTTTCTCCTCCCTACTTACTCTTCCTTTCTCCTTCTCCTCCTCTCTTCCTCCCTCTCTTACCCTCACTCCTACTCTAATTTCCATTCCTTCATCCCTCTCTATTGCTGTATCCTTTAATGCATATGGACTACTCAGAGGGCTGAAAAAGTTATTTTTGACTGGTCCTCACACTTTTGACCAGTCCTCGAACTTACGACTGTCCTCACATTTTACATTTTTGCCCTATCTTGTCACCATGGTGAAGAGAAGCAGTTGTGAAATAAGTGACATGGTTGTTAAGAATACTGCACGGGCATAAATATGAGGATGGTCATAAGTGTGAGGACCAGTCAAAAGTGCGAGGACCTGTCAGAAATGACTTTTTTCAGCCCTCTGGTTAGTCCTTTTGTGCATATGGACTACTCAGAGGGCTGAAAAAGTTATTTTTGACTGGTCCTCACACTTTTGACCAGTCCTCGAACTTACGACTGTCCTCACATTTTACGTTTTTGCCCTATCTTGTCACCATGGTGAAGAGAAGCAGTTGTGAAATGAGTGACATGGTTGTTAAGAATACTGCACGGGCATAAATGTGAGGCTGGTCATAAGTGCGAAGACTGGTCAAAAGTGTGAGGACCTGTCAGAAATGACTTTTCAGCCCTCTGAGTAGTCCCTATACACATAGCCATGGCCACCCGGTCACATGACCAGCTAGCCACGCCCACCCAGTCACATGACCAGTTAGCCACGCCCACCCAGTCACATGACCAGTTAGCCACGCCCACAAAATAAGCCACGCCCACAATGTCCCTCTTTACCAATGTTAAAATCTGGTCACCTTAGGTAAGATGTTAGAGGATTTGATTTTTCTAGTATCATTTCTGATTTTTTTTTGATATTTTGCTATTGGTTTGGTTTGTTTTTCATTCATGTGCCTTTTAATATTCTAAGGTGTTTTTCTGATTTTAGATTGCTTTGCAATTTTAATATATTTTGGAGTATAGGATTTGTAAACTGTTCTTTTTGGTGGGAAGAAAGTAAGGAGAAATATTGGATTCAGGATCAAAAGATTCATCCTCAAACTTAATATTTATTAAAATCATCCCACCATTAGTTGCCTTAATCATTCTCTTTGGATGGATGACAAATTAATTTTTGTGTGAGTGAAGGGACTCAGAGAAACATCATTCTAGTGAGTTGAAGAAATAGAGGAAAAGTATTTAGGAGAGTTTCTCAATCAAATTTTCAGGCTCAAATAGGTTCAAGAAACTATTGAACATCTGGTTATTTTCCCACACATCTTGAGGTATGTTGATAATTGAGTACCATGTTAGATGAATTTTTATTTATATATTTCCCTTTGGACTGGTTATGAATTCATTTTCTTTTATATATTCTTTTTTTAAAAATTTTGTTAAGTTAGCCAACGTTTTTGGGAATTGGAGGAATAAATGAATAACATTACTGAGAAGTTTTCTTGCAGAAAACTTGAGCAAGTTTCTGCTGCTATAATCACTAGGGGGAAAAAACCAAATAAGACAACTGTATGGAAAAGTTGCAAGATCCTGAGTTAGGGTCACAATCAAGTTTGGGAAAGCATCAGAATCAAGGTCACCTAAAAACATGGTCAAGAAAATATTAAGACAGTAATATTACAATTCTTCTACCTTATGAAAAACAAACAAAACCCATCCAACATCACTTCAACTAGCTGCTTACTTGGGTCTATTGGCAGGCCTAGTTATGTGACTGAGGCATCTATTATTTTTGACAGTCTGTATAGAAGTCATTCAGAGACTCTTCCTGTTTTGACAATTTTGTTTAGAAAAGCATTAGTACATACTGAAGTTTCTTTCATTAAAAAAAACCCCAGGCATATTGGTAATAACTTAATTATTTTATTGTAGGCATACAATAAAATTAACCTAATTTTGTTTGAACCCTCTGGAATTGATATATAGACCTGAGACATGCTCAAACTTGATAGTAGTATGATATTATTATTATTATTATTATTATTATTATTATTATTATTATTATTATTATTATTATTATTATTATTATTATTATTATTCATTGAACAGGAAACTCAGTCAACTGGACATTTAAAAATGTATCACAAATATCACTGATTGGCACTGATGGTTGATATGGGTTGCTGCCAGAATCCTAGGTATCAACTAAATATCTTCTTAAAATGTCAATATTCCGAGTATCACAGTTTTTTGCAGTTCTGCTGGTGGTGTTGCAGGAAGCTGCAATTTGATAATTGATAATGATGATGATGAAGATTATAGTGTCTAATTACATAGAAAGTGAAACATCAAGCAATCTATTATTTTCACAGGATGACCAGCAAAGCAGGAATGAAATCCAGCAGGTTCTGACAGGTTCTGGAGAACCAGTAGCAGAAATTTTGAGTAGTTCAGAAAACCGGCAAATACCACCTCTGGCTGGCCCCAGAGTGGGGTGGGAATGGAGATTTTGCAAAATCCTTTCCCCAGGAGTGGGGAGGGAATGGGGATTTTGCAGTATCCTTTCCCTGGAATGAAGTGGGAATGGAGATTTTGCAGTATCCTTCCCCTGCCATGCCCATCAAGCCAGTGGTGGGTTTCAATTTTTTTTACTACCGGTTCTGTGTGTGTGGCTTGGTGGGAGTAGCTTGGTGGGTGTGGCAGGAGAATGATACTGTAAAATCACCATTCCCTCCCCAATTCAGGGGAAGGTTCCTGCAAAATTCCCATTTCCTCCCCATCAGCTGGGACTTGGGAGGCAGAGAATAGATGGGGTGGGGCCAGTCAGAAATTTTACTAGCGGTTCTCCGAACTACTCAAAATTTCCGCTACCGGTTCTCCTGAACTGGTCATACCCGGCTGAAACCCACCTCTGCACCAAGCCATGCCCACCAAGCCACACCATGCCCACCAAGCCATGCCTACAGAACTGGTAGTAAAAAAAATTGGATTTCACCACTGCAGCAAAGAGTTTAATATCAGATCTATTACTCCAACAAGTGATAGATATAAATAATTAATTCAATTTTATGACTCAATATGGCTTCTAGTAGGTGGAAGAGAAAGGTACAACAATTTGAACCTTGGTTTCAATAAAAATCCAACTTGCATATGCATAAAATAAACAGCAGTCACTGACTTCATTAACTTTACTTCATTAAATCTACCTATGAGAGCTTCTGTTTATTTCTGCAGTTTCTTTCCAAGCTAGTTGAAAGAAATCTGGCAGTCCTTTTGTACATTAGGTCTTCTAGTTTGAGTGTGAAGAACCTTCAACCCTGCTACTCCAGATTATGCTACACAAGCTCTTGTGTGTATAGGATTTATTTTGTTTTCTTTCTTAAAGATAGTGGTCACCTTTCACAGTGACAGTTCTTCCCCTTTTGGTCAGTAAGCATGTTGGCTCACTAGGTAAATACATAAAACACCCACAGAGTGTGATCACTGTTCTTTCTGGATTTATTATCTGGGAAAAAAATGGTAAACAATGTACTCTGCAGGATTCGTTACTAGAGACTTATTTCAAAACTTGTTTTTCCTTCTGCCTGAGGTGATTGACCAAAGTACATCAGAGTTTTTCATCAGTTTCTTTTTTGGTGATTTGTTCTCTCTCCCTTTTTTCAATCTCTTATATACCAATTTCTTGATATGCCTGATCAAGGCAAATCAACACCTGTCATGCTATAATAATTTTAGTGTTTATTACGGTCAATGATCCATCAACTTAAAAGAAAAATACAGGATATTAGACAATAAAATAAGTGAAAGAGGTGTAAGAAGTAAAATCGAATCAGTGAGGGCCATGAAAATACCTAAAATATGTGATATGGCCAACAGGAAGAACTCTAACCCTAAAATCAAGTGAAATTATTGTCAGTTGTCACAAAAACAGAATAAAATAAAAGTTTGCTTACCATAAAGGACATATAAAACTATAAGAAAAATGATTTTTATTTTATAAAATGTATTTTATAAAAAATGTATTTATTTTTTAATATTACAGAGGAAACACAATAGGGCAGTTAATATTTGAGAAAGAGATTATGGATTCCATAGGTTTATCATGTGTCATATATTATCTGAGATAAAGTTTCAGATATAGCTACTGAGGAATGCTGATCCAGCAGTCTGACAGACATGAGATGTATATCTCATCTTTCTATCTGGTAAATGCTTTAGAACAGGAAGGATTTTTATACTATAAAAAGTTATAGTATAATAAAACATAATTCACAATCTTAGATCCCTGAGAGATACTGAAGAGGAGATGTTTTTGATAGTGTGTCTTGTAGTATCTATCTGCAATAACAGTTATTAATTGCATTTGGTTAAGGGATTCTCATCCATGAAACTTCTGTCTTAGATGAGAAGAGAAAAATCTTCAAGGAAAAAACAAAGAAAGTCTAGCTGCCTTTTGAAAAATACCTTTGGGACAACCATGACCTGGATGACAGAGAAACTCCATAGATGATAGATAGATAGATAGATAGATAGATAGATAGATAGATAGATAGATAGATAGATAGATAGATAGATAGATAGATAGATAGATAGATAGACAGACAGACAGACAGACAGACAGACAGACAGATAGACAGATAGACAGATAGACAGATAGACAGATCCAGAAAACAGAATAACAGAGTTGGAAGGGACCTTGGGGGGTCTTCTAATCTAGTCAATCCCCTGCTTAGGCAGGAAACCCTACACCACTTCAGACAAATGGTTATCCAATATCTTCTTAAAAACTTCCAGTGTTGGAGCATTCACAACTTCTGGAGGCAAGTTGTTCCACTGATTAATTGTTCTAACAATCAATTTCTCAGGAAATTAAGAAATTTCTCAGGAAATTTCTCCTTAATTCTAGGTTGCTTCTCTCCTTGATTAGTTTCTACCCATTGCTCCTTGTCCTGCCCTCAGGTACTTTGGGGAATAGCTTGACTCCCTCTTCTTTGTGGCAGCCCCTAAGATAGATAGATAGAGCTATGGAGATTCTCTGTCATCCAGGTGATTGTTGTCCCAAAGGTGTTTTTAATATATATGACATGTCCAAATATCATCTTGACTGGCTTGGTGTTGCCTAAATAATGTTTTTTTTGTGCCTATTAAAATAAATATTTTCTACCAACCAGGTTTCTTGTATTAATAATATGCCATCATATTTCTCTTCCAATAGTATTATGGGAAAGAAGGGGTTTGAAACCTATGACATAGGATAAGTATCAATCTGAATAAACATTGTGGTTTCCTTTGATTCAATCCTTGTTCAGGGCAAGAAATCTCATTGGATAGAGCCATATTAAAATGAGATGAGTTATCTTAGGCCGAAGTTGCCTCATTAGAATGAAATTGATCATTGCCAGAGATTGGCTAGGTGGAGGACTTCCTCTTCTATGATATTTGTTATTTTGGCAAGAAAAATAACTGCCAGACCTATCTCTGTATCTCAGGCTTTTCAATAGAATTGGAGTAGTTCATTCAAATTATAGGGCTACCATGATGTTGAGGTTAGTTCAATATGATGATCAAAATGATAGACACTAACAGACAATAACTCAAACTTTGTATCAACTAAGATGGGATCTGCAGGAATGATAACTGATTGGTGCCCTTAAAATTACACTATCCATGCCTATGCAAGTGTGTAGATCAAATACCCAATACTGTTTCATTTAAAATTAAAAATGTTCTAATACATCAGTAATTCACTATTTGATTTAGGTAACAACTCAGTGCCTAGTATGAAGCAGAAAATTGAAAGTAGATCAGACAAAGTTAACTATGAAGAATGTTATGGGTGGATAGCAACATGAAGGCCCACTCATTCAAAGTTTGCTAGAGAAAAGACTGTAGGCTGTAGGTAAAGGCTTAACTTGAGTATGAAAGTTGGACAAATGTTCCTGGTGTTTATGTTGTGAGATGAACCTGAGATCCATTCCACAATCAAAAGGCAACCATGGCTTTGGACAGTCACATGATCTGAATATGAAGTCCATGAAGAATTAGGCTTCCAGACACTTCCATTGCAAATACACAATGTTGTTGAGTGTCTACATATGTACATGTCTGAACAGATGAGTTATTTTAAAGTTAATTTAAAATTATTTTTATACAATGATGGAAAAAAGAGGAGAAATAATGATGCCAGAGAGTTTATTCATAATGAATATGACTCAGTTTTATGTCATTATCAAGTTATAAGAGGAAAATACTAAAGGTGAACAGGCAGAGTTATTTCTTTAAATTAACATTTCTACTATCAAAAAAATATATTATATAACCTTGATTGGCAAATCAGTCTTACAGAATGTACCGGATTCATTTGGTCATTTGGATCTTTACTTTGAATATAGTAAGCAACTGTTAGTTGCTTACAACTATAATACAGGATTCTATTGGCTATAATACCACATCATTGATTTCACATTCCATATATAGGAGATGATAGTCAATTATTAAGTTCTGAAATATTGTTGTTCATGTCAACCTTTAAATCTTTCTCACTGATTAATTTAGGGAAAAAACTAAAATGAGAAAGAGAGACAATGGCTACATTTCTTTGGTCATAAATGCAAGAACTCAATTTAACATGATGAATATTTTCACAATTCTTTAAATAAGATCCTGTAGCAAGATAGGCTTGAAAATAACAGAACCAATACTTTAGTTGATTTTTCTTGGATTTTCTTTTGATTTAAACAATGTAAAACTATAATAATTGTTTGCTCCTCTAGCAATAGAACACAGATCCTCTTATATAATAGAACAGTGCAGTTGCAGCTGGTAAGGGTTCCTAAAAATGAATAATGTCTCTGAAGAGGAACATTGCCCTGAGAATACCCAGAGGATTTTAAGGATCCTAGTGAGCTGCAAAGCTATATATTCTGCAGAACAAGCATTTCACTCCCATCAAATTCCTCCTATGTTGGGATTTTAATTGAGGATACAGAAATCCTCAAACATAAATCACTAAAAGTCAGCATTTTTGTTGTAGTTCTGTATAAGAAAGATACAAACAGAAGTATGTTACATTCTCCCTCTCTTTAGCAAAATATTTTGATTTCCCATGGCTACAATTATTTCTATTGTTTGTTTATTTATTATATTTAGATGGCAAACATGTCATAAAACAGGAGTCTGGACATTGTAGAATGAAAAAAACCTGTAATACATTTAAAAAGCATGCTGCAATTAAAACATTATTATAAAAGGCTGTATTAGCTGTAGCCACCTTTCCCTTGACATCTCCCATCTGTGGACCCAGCCACATTTGAAGAACGTCAGGAAGGTTGGAGGGGATGGGACAAATCTCACTGCAGAGGGGATAATGTTCCACAAGGCAAGTGCCAGCAGAAAAGACCTGTCTCCTGGGACTGTCTCCTGAGTCAGAAAAGGCCAGTTTCCTGAGTCTCACCAGGTATAGTTCCTTGGCAACATACCTGTTCTGCAAGACCTGATAGGACAGCATGTGTAATTCCTCAACCTAGTGGTGAAATCCAATTTCTTTTTACTACCGGTTCTGTAGGTGTGGCTTGGTGGGTGTGGTGTGGCTTGGTGGGCATGGCAGGGGAAGGATACTGCAAAATCTCCATTCCCACCCTACAGTGGGGCCAGCCAGAGGTGGCATTTGCTGGTTCTCCAAACTACTCAAAATTTCCGCTACCGGTTCTCCAGAACCTGTCAGAACCTGCTGGATTTCACCCCTGCCTCAACCTAGCTCCATGCCATGATGTGGTGCTTTAATGGTCCAAAACAGGACCTTTCATTTTTTTAAAAAAAATGTTCAAATTACCCACTGCTCCTGTCTAATTTTATGACTCTCCCCCATGTTACAACTTTTTGAAATATTCAAACTAATATTCCTTTCCTTTCCTTTCCTTTCCTTTCCTTTCCTTTCCTTTCCTTTCCTTTCCTTTCCTTTCCTTTCTTTTCCTTCCTTTCCTTTCCTTTCCTTTCCTTTCCTTATGCCCCTTGACACAGTTGGACTGGCAAACAGCTACAGGCAATGTGAAAGTTACAGCCCTGAAAAATGTCAAAAGTTCTTCCAATAAAGCTTGCCAGATCAGTGGTATCTATTCAGATGTTTGAAACATCTCCCTCCAGGCATCTCTTGCTTCTCTTCCAATCATCTTTTCCCTCAAGAGCTCATCACTTGGTATATTGATTTCACAACCTCATATTAGCCAGAACAGACATGGAGCCTTGAGTGAGATGATCCCACAAGCTTCTCCAAACTATTGCATAGCCTGGAATCCCTGCAACAGTTTAACTGTAGGATAGACTTAAACATGTTTTATACATTAGAGGAATAGTAGCCATTTGGCACACAGGTTAAATGGTTTACATTAGTTCAGAGGGGGGGAAAACCCAGTATCATTGTGATTTCTAGCCTTAAGGAAATTTTAAAAAATATTTTATGAAACATTAGATAAGGCAAAATGAGAGTAATATATTGCAATAATAATTGGAGTGATTAATTATGAAGTCATAAATTATTATTTATGAATAGCTTTCATAGATTCTTGACTTGTAGGTTTTTTTGTACTCCCACCCCTACAGTAATTATTTCATATATTTGTGTGATTTAACCAAACCTTTAGATGAAGTTCAAACATGGTATGTAGATCTGGAGGAGGGTACCACTCTTTCATCTATGACTATCACCCAATAAGAATTACCAATAGCAGCATTTCCTGCATTCTTTTTAAGTAAATTTATGTATACATATCTTGTTCTATTTTCCTTTATGAACTTTAGTTTTGTTGCTTTGATTTTCACCAGAGGCATTTTGAGTTCTGTTTCATTTTTAATTGTAAGTGTAATTATTTCTTCCTAAATCAGAATGTTTTATTTCTTTTAAACGTAAGAAGAGATAACAATTTTGTTGCATTTTTCCTTGTTGCAGAACTTTTGACTATTTTCTGCAAAATTCTACTTCGCCATAAAGCAAATTGACAACTTGTTTACTTATTGTTATTAATATATTATTACATATTTAGCAGAAATTGGTTATATTGTCATTTAAATTTACTAATATATCCTAAATTAAAATCCAAATTAATCAGATAGATTGAAGTGGTATAAAAGTCTTAGCAAATGAATAAAATTTTAATTTCAAGATGCAATTCCCCAATGAAAAAGTATATTTAAAATTTACGTTAAGACAAAGTTTGTGAAAAAATACATAAATTAAAGTAATTTACACATTTAAAATTTATTTGCAAAAATGCACACAATAAATAAAAGAGCAAACAAAAATATACAGTATGTTTGGAGAAAAGCATGCACAAATCAAACTGATTAGGAATGTGGTAAACTTGACTGAAAACATTAGAATGTCAGATCAGTATGTAATAAACATCTGGAATCTAATCCAACACGATTAATGAAGAAAGTGAGAAAATTTATTTATTCTTCATTTACCTAGAATTTTCTGCCTTTTATTTTTAAAGACTCCAAGCAGTTTACAAATAGCAACATAAAATTAAAATATGAAACCATAAACAGTCAGTGAAGAACAAATATCAACATTATAAATCAGAAGGTGTGTCACAATTTAGGCAGCAGAATTTTTTAGCAATGTTCCTTTAAAGAACCATGTTTTTAGAACACTATAATAGGGAGAATGTGCTCTCATTCAGATATCTAGGGGAATACTATTTCACAGATAGACAATTATCCTGGGCATACTCAAATGAAGGGTCCTTGTAGATGGTATTCCATCCACATTAGGAGTCTAAGCAAGTCCTTCATACTATATTTCATTGGGCAGGCTGATTTGGATTTCTGGAGGAAGCATTGTGAACTAAAAACATCACAAAAGTGGAGCTGATGACTTTGACAAAGACTAAAGAAGTAAACTGGTTTCTTGTATCCTCTATGGATAAGAAGACGATAGGACAATATGCCCTTTGGAAAAAAATGCTTCTTGCAAGGCAATTGAAGGACAGCAATTTCTATAGAGATGAAGGGATTAGCCATCTTTATTCCAACTGCAGCAGAGTATTTTAAATAACATTAAGTTTACAAACCTTGTTTTCTAATCACTTCAAGAATTTGCCAATTAACTTTCTTAAAATTATTACAGACATTCAGAATGACAAATTTGAGAAGTCATTGGGTGAGTTTTATCTTTAATTCTAAATATTTGAAAAGTAAGCTTAAACTTAAATAATTTGAAATAAAGAGCAAACAATTATTCCAAAAATAATTTTGGAATATTGATTTCTACTATAAGAGTTTATAATTAACTATAAAAATTACAGTTTCTTATGGGAAACAGATTTATTTTGACTATTTTAATACTTTTTAAAAAATTAAAATCTTCTACAAATAAAATTTTTGAAAGTCTTACCTTTTTCATTTTAAGAATTCAAAACCAAAGCAGTTTTTGATGAGAAGAATTCTTTGTAATTAGTTCTAAAATCTTATTTCAATTTTTCATGACATATATATATATATATATATATATATATATATATATATATATAATGTTTTCTGAGGTTTTCGCGGTTTTTGTATGTAGGTCTTTGGGTTTTCTCCTGTGTAAAATTGAAAGTGTCTTGGCGACGTTTCAACGAAGTCTCATTCATCATCTTCAGGCTGGTGTTTTCGGCTTCGTGCTTCTAGGAGCAATGTGTGATTGCAGCTGTTTCTTCCTTTTAACTGCCAGTGAGGGTTTGAACTGATTGGGTGGGAGCTTGGCTGTGTTCTGATTGGGTGGAGGTGTGTTCTGATTAGTTGGGGGCTTCGCTGTGCTCTGATTGGATGGGGGTGTGTTCTGTTTGGGTGGGGGCTTGGTTGTGCTCGGGTTAGTCTGAGTTGCAGGGGGATTTGAGCTGGTGAGCTGCATTGCTGTTGTTTGGCTTCGCGTTCGTGGTCGTGCCACATCTTCATGGTGGGTGTCAGTTTGCTTCATGTATGGATTGAAGGGGTTTAAAGTGGCTAATGATGCAGCTGTGGTCTGGCTTCTGGTTTGTGGTTGTGCCTCATCATCAGTGTGGGTTTGAGTTTGCTTTTTGCATGGATGTGTGGTGGTGACATCCTGTGTGGTTTTCGTGAGTGTGGGTCTGGTGTCATTCTTTGTGTTAGTGACTCGTTTGTCAATAAGGGCAGGTTTCCAAATGGCTGGTAGGCAGGAGGTATCATCTCGTTTATTCATGCTGTGTGGGCATTTTTCTATCTCAATGGCTTCTCTGATTATTCTGTTAATAGAATAACATTTATTAAATCTGTGGTTTAAAACTTGTCAATCCAAAGGTTCCTAATAGCTGAAAAGCAGTTAACAAGCAATTTCTGAATACAATTTCAAATTCAGTAACACTTTCAACTGATCTCTAGAGGGAAGTCCGATGTGAAGTGAATTGTACTAGTCTAGCCCTGAAGTGACAGGTATATGAGTGATAAAAGCAAAGCTAACTTCCCCATAGAAATAGTTCCAAGTGCTGTATAAGATTTAAGGGTGTAAAGGCCTCCAGGACACAGGTTCTATCTAAAATTCAAACAAAAAATATTGTGAGTCTAGGAAACAGACCCCCAGCCCAAGCAATATGCAAACCATCTCCATATGGAAGAGTAAAAGGTGTGTCAGGTTACATTGGCTTATGATTCCAGTAACAACTTGTTGGGATTCAGCATTATTGGATCTCATAGAACAAAAACAGAGACTGAGCCTATCAAAAACTTGATCACAAACTTGATCAGGTTTTAAGATTTTTCAATAGCCAGATTAGTTTGGAAAAAAGTCTATGTGGATTAAAAGCTTCGTCAATTTCCCAATGGATAATTTCCTTACTGCTGTGATCTACTACAACTCTTTTCCAGGAAAGCCAATTGTCTTCCTTTGTGCACAACATTAAACAATCAAGTATGCAGGCACAATATAAAAAACCCCATTCCACTTTCCATAATGCATTTAATTAGTGCTTGTTTTTATTTACTAGCACTTTTTCAATACTTAATATTTCAGTGTAGCATATAATTTGATATTAATATTAGATTTATATATCCCACCATTACTTTGTATAAATTAAGGCAGGGTAAATAATGCTTCTTCTTATTTTCAGCATAACAATCATGTTGTGGGTTGGGCTGAGAAAAAGTGACTGTATGAAAGTCAGATGGTCAGATTCCATAACTAAGTGAGAACCAGAATTCATTTAGAACTAGACTTCCTGGTTTGTAATGAAGCACCAAACTGTCAGTATAGTGTAAAGTAATTAGTATAGCTCTAATAAAAGAGAATATATGTAGTTCAGGGTTGAATTATGTAATCCTTAGTGCTCTGTGACCTTGGTTTGTTTGCAGACATTTTTCCTAGTATCTATTTTTCTTCATTTTTTTGAAACATCCAAGATGCACGTTACCATTTTGCCAATTCCCTGACATAGAAGAGTTTCACTCTCAGTTCCTAGATAGCCCATTTGGACTTTGCTGGCAAAGGGAGGCATACAAATTATTAAGGAGTATGGAAACCATTTTTTCAGTTGAAAGAATAGTCTTTCACTTGAACTTAGGCAGTGAACTGCTGAGATTAGCCAGAAACCAACTGAAGTGTTCTGGCTGAAATGAGCAGGACACTGAAGACAGCATAACAGAAAAAATAGTGCAGAAAAATGTGCTTTCAGTTCTTTTATGCAAGGGTGAGATTAACAGAGGTTACAGCATCTTTTTCTGCCCTCCAAAAATGGTTGCCTCTCTGTTTGTTTTTTTGTTTGTTTGTTTGTCTGTCAAATTTGTTATGCTGTCTAACTCCCAATTCTGTTTTGGTGACAGGATAACCAGTCAATAATAGCTAAACTCTGGATTAATTTTAACTGTGTTTTAAATTAAAATATTTAATTAGTTGTTCAGAATCAAATCCCTTATTCAAACCTGTGGCCAAAAATAAAATATACTCTGAAAGTGCTGAAAATTATATTCTCCACTTTCTTCTTCACCTTTTCCAATAGACAATGGTAGTTTTTTGCAATAAAAATCTTGAAGAAGGAAACAACAGTTTTTAAAAATGTAAAGACTCTCCTGACATAGCTCAACTTGTGAATGAATACATTGACATGTCCATGTATAGCAGCTCATAAATTTGCTTAAAAATCATGTGGAGGATTAAAAATAGAAAGGTCTTTTAGAATATAAATCAACCTTGTAGCTAAATTCACCTTAACAGCATTTATCTTGTCCTGCATTGTCAGAGGAATTCTAAATTATATCTCTAGATCTTGTTTTAGTTATTCCTCAAACTGGATGTAAATTTAAATTTACCATTTGAAAAAATATTTTAAGGATAATTTTGCACTGTAGTCTCCTGTGCTTCTTTAGCCATTCTTCAAACTGAATTTTAATATTCCAACAGGAAGCCTAGTGGGTTTGCAATGGGGCTAAGTTGATGTCAACCTGGATTCTGGCCAGCGCAGGAACTGATTGGTGATTCCCCAGCTTCTTGCTTTTCTTGTCCATTCAGGCAAGGCAAGTCTTGCTGGTTGTGTAGTTCTCCATGACTCTCTTGCTTTCATAGAAGTTTGCATGTCAGATACTTTCACACCCATTCCCCACATTCTCTCCTTTGACACAGTCCTTCCTTCCTTCCTTCCTTCCTTCCTTCCTTCCTTCCTTCCTTCCTTCCTTCCTTCCTTCCTTCCTTCCTTCCTCCTTCCTTCCTTCCTTCCTTCCTTCCTTCCTTTCCTTCCTCCCTCCCTCCCTCCCTCCCTCCCTCCCACCCACCCACCCGTCTATCCATCCATCCATCCATCCATCCATCCATCCATCCAGGAGTGGGTTCTAAATTTTTTTACTACCGGTTCTGTGGGCGTGGCTTATTTTGTGGGTGTGGCTTGATGGTCATGTGACAATTATTTAGGACTTAGCAGAGGTACTGGTTTACCAGGCTTTTAACTGCTTGCAGAGCTGCACCGGTCTACCCATTTATTTTTGCAGGCACTGGTCTACTTATGTATTTTTGCAGGCACCAGTCTATTCATTTGTTTTTGGAGGCACCGGTCTACCACCAAACTGCCTTTTACCACTGATTAGCTCTAGGGCGGCCCTTCGAAGCCCTGCGGCAAGAGTTTAAACAGTTTTTTTCATTATTGTTCTCTCTCTGTCCCCACACACACACAAACAGCCAGCCAGGGGTTAAAGAAGTACTCACACAAGGTTCGTTATCAGGAACTTGGCAGCAATATGATAACCATCTGCCAAGTGCTTTACTACAAGAAGAGGGAGTGTTCCTCCACCAGATAACACCAACGTATACACACAGTTTTCAAAACAGTCCAGCTCAAACATGAAACCTTCAGCAGATTTGGCGTTGTACAAAGTGACTAGCCAGAAGTTAGCTTTGTCCGTCACAGAGTCTAAATGGCCACCACACTCTCTTATATAGCCTGTGGGGTGTGGTCCAGTGACTCAACTTAATCCCTGGCACGCCTCCTCATCTGCTGCAAACGTTTATCTTGCCTTCATTGGCGTGGATCCAGGAACGACTTATCACCCCCATCACTGTCATTGGAGACACCTGGCTCCTGGTCAATCTCCTCCCCCTCAGCAGACACCTGAGGCATTGCCAGAGAGGAAGGGCCTGGAGAGGGAGGTCTGGCCGGCTCCTCTCCTTCATGTTCGGAGCCTTCTTCCTCCGATAAGATAGGCTCAGAGGACGGAGCCACAACAATTATAGCCCATCAGCTGGGACTCAGGAGGCAGCAATAGACTGGGGCTGGGGCCAAATAAAAGGTAAGAATAATGCGGGGAAGGGTGGGGGAGGTGGGGGGGCGGGGTTAGGGGGGCAGAACCAGTTCAGTGACGTCATGTCACCGCTACCGGCTCAGCGGAACCGGGCCAAACGGGAGGAACCCACCACTGTATCCATCCATCCATTCATCGATAGGGAACAGTTCCTGTACAGCACTGTAGGTCTATAGAAACTTTGTAGCAAAAAAGAACTGAAGGTTCAGCAAAACAGAAGCAAAGCATCTTTAATTCTATTAAGTCAGTTCTGAAGTATGTGCAGTTTAAAGTTGGAGTGTGAAGTGAATGAACAAAGTGACACTTCACTATCCTTGGGCGGAAGCCAGAAAGGTGCCTATTAGCAAATACAAACATTCAGTAGAGCAAAGAGAGTTTTAAAAGGGTGGGGAAACCTAGGATGATGAAAGTAATCCACCCACAGAAGTCAACCAACAGAGAGCATAGCAACCCAGTAACCTTAGATGAAATGGTTGCCTAGTGCAGCAACTAACGTTGTTTTGCCCCAGCTCCGGATTTCCGAGGATATTGACACACACACCAATGGTCCTTATCAAATTTATTAAGTAGCAAGAATAAACAAGACTGGCAAAGGTTGGCAACCAGCCCAGAAAACAAGATATGATAAACCAAAATACTTTGATAAGAAATACGAGTTGTTTCTAGCAAGAAACATACTAACGGCGTGTGACTTAAATAGGCTAAGGGAATGGCCAATTACCCTCAAGCCTTACTCTCGAGGAGACCTCCTCCTCCTGAATAGCCACTCCTGCCTTTTGGCAGCCCTGCATGCTCGAGCATTGAGGAGAGGCTCCTCCACTTCGCTCTCTCCACTTGGAGGAGCCTCTGGAGGTTCTGAAAGCTCTGGCTGAGTCTCTGCCTCTGGCACCACATCCTCTTCAGCCTCCTCGCTGTCCGACGCGAGCGCCAGCTGCACAGGCTGCTGGTGCGACACCACACCAGACTTCTCTTCATCGGGATCATCCACGATCTGCGCAGGCTGCTGGCAGGCCACAACAAACGTCTGGAAGGAAGTGGACATGCCACATTCTACAGTTAATTGGGTACTATCACTAGATTGGAGTAGAACAGCTTCAGGAAAACTTTTCAGAAAGGCTTAAAATGGTTTTGATTTTTTTTTTAAAAAAAAAAGCACCTTAAAACATGGGTAAGGAAGTGTATTTGTGATGGACTATTGTGAGTAGAAAATGACATCATCATTCCTGTAACTCAAGAAATGATGAGTGGCCAATCTTGGATCTGCCCTAAATATTTTTATTTTGAACGAAACATCACTTCTTTTAAGAGTCGTGGTGGTGCACTGCTTAGAATGCAGTATTTCAGGCTATGTCTGCTGACTACTGGTTGTTAGAGGTTTGGCAGTTTGAGTCTCACCGGCTCAAGGTTGACTCAGCCTTCCATCCTTCCAGGGTGGGTAAAATGAGGACCCAGATTGGTGGGGGGCAATATGCTGATTCTGTAAACTGTTTAGAGAGGGCTGTAAAGCGCTGTGAAGCGGTATATAAGTCTAACTGCTATTGCGATCACATCTTAAAAATCATAGCACAGTCTAAGTTCTAAGAATATCAGGATCATAAGTCTATGCTGGTCTATGACAGCAATAAATCTTTGATTGATTTGATCATTATTCAGATTCAACAGCTTGCATTTTGATTTATCTAATTTACTGAGTAACTAGAAATAAATGTTGTTATTGTTAGTTGCAAAGTTGTGTCTGACCCATTGTGACCCCATGGACAATGTTCCTCCAGGCCTTCCTGTCCTCTACCATCCTCTGGAGTCCATTTAAGCTCATGCCAACTGCTTCAGTGACTCCATCCAGCCACCTCATTCTCTGTTGTCCCGTTCTTCTTTTGCCCTCTATCTTTCCAGCATTAGGCTATTCTCCAGTAAGTCCTTCCTTCTCATTAGGTGGCCAAAGTATTTGAGTTTCATCTTCAGGATCTGGCCTTCTAAAGAGCAGTCAGGGTTGATCTCCTCTAGGACTGACCAGTTTGATCGCCTTGCAGTCCAAGGGACTTGCAGGAGTCTTCTCCAGCACTATATTTATTTATTTATTATTGAATTTATATCCCGCCCTTCTCCCCGAAGGGACTCAGGGCGGTGAACAGCCACAAATTAAAATAACATACAATATAAAAGTTAAGATAACTAAAAATAAATTAAATTTATCGGCCTCCCAATTTAAAACCGCAAGCTATACAATTAAAAACTAACCCATAAAACCTATTCAGGCCAGGCCGGCTTGCTGAAATAAAAACGTCTTCAGGGCCTTACGGAAAGTGCGTACTATAGTTCAAAGTCTCCATTCTTTGGCGTTCAACCTTTCTTATGGTCCAACTTTCAGAGCCATACGTTGCAACTGGGAAAACCATAGCCTTGACTATACACACTTTTGTTGGTAGGGTGATGTCTCTGCTTTTTAGGAAGTTATCTAGATTTGCCATAGATTTCCTCCCCAGGAGCAAGCGACTTTTAATTTCTTGGCTGCAGTCCCCCTGTGCAGTGAACTTGGAGCCCAGGAAAATAAAATATGTCACTACCTCCATTTCTTCCCCATCTATTTGCCAGGAATTGATAGGGCCGGGAGCCATGATCTTAGTTTTCTTAATGTTGAGTTTCAAGCCAACTTTTATACTCTTCTCCTTCACCCACATCAGAAGGCTCTTTAGTTCCTCTTCACTTTCTGCCATTAGATAGTATCATCTGCATATCTGAAGTTGTTGATATTTCTCCTGGCAATCTTAATTCCAACTTTTGATTCATCTAGCCCGCCTTTTTCATGATGTGCTCTGCATATAAGTTAAATAGGCAGGGAAACAGTATACAGCCTTGCCAGACTCCTTTCCCAATTTTGAACCAATCAGTGGTTCCGTGTTCAGTTCTCACTGTTGCTTCTTGACCCGCATACAGGTTTCTCAAGAGACAAATAAGATGGTCTGGTACTCCCATCTCTTTGAGAACTTGCCACAATTTGTTGTGATGCACACAATCAAAGGCTTTAGCCTAGTCAATGAAGCAGAAATAGATGTTTTTCTGGAACTCTTTTAGCTTTCTCCATGATCCAACGTATGTTGGAAATAAATAGTACATATCTAATATGACAGGAATAAGACTATAAATAGAAATTTCTGGTCCATCAACAAAATGAAAAGCACCATTTGCACAAAACAGGATGTTGTGGTCTACCTTATACATAACACTGTAACATTTCATTGGAGACTTGCCAGTTTTGGTACTTGTTATCATTATGTTACATTGCAGTGTTTATTGCAATTTATGGCTGGCGATATCAGACAGAACAAGCCTACCCTCTTGTGGGGAAGGTCTTCAGATAATAATCAGCATGAATATTAGACAAACCCATACCTTATAAACTAAATGCAGACATTCTGAAAGTCAGACATATGGGTAATATAAACAGTTTAAAGAGCTAGTGGCCCATGTAGTTGCAGGCAGTCAGGCAACATATAGATCATCTGCCCCTCTGCCATGTCATTAGACACAGAATCATCAAAAGGACTCATTTAGGTCATCAAGTCTAACATTGTGTTCCCAACAGGCATAATATTAAAGAATCCCTTGGAAATATTTATCTTGCCTCTGTTTGAAGACATTCAAGTACAAAGAACCGATTATCCCAGTTAATTGATTCTGTTGTCCAACAAATGTTCATTTTTTCCCTAATATTAAAGTGATTACTTGAAGATTGGTACTTTGGAACAATATATTTGGGAAGGTTTTTCTCCACATATTTCATCTCTTTGTTTTTTTCTCTGCCTAACTGATGTCATTTCCAATTGTGACATATAAGTAATAGTATTCTTTCTAGGAATAGGTTTATTTATCTTGTTGTTTTTATCCATTGTTTTTTTCCCCCCTGGCTGGAGAAATGAACAAAGTTGAAAAATTCTTATAAAAATATGATTGTGAGAAATTGTCATCTACTTGACAGCAGTAAAACTCATTAGGTTACAGTTTCTAGTCTTTTGCTTGTTAAGATAAAAAGATTATGGCAATCCTAGACATGTCTGAAAACACAGACATGCAATACAGAAGTGGTTAAGAGTTCAGTATTCAGTATCAATTTGTTTTTCTCCCACTATCAATAAACTCATCTTCTTTCTATCCTTAAGAAACATGGCAATATGGTAAACCATACTTTAAAGGACTTATGTGTTTCAAGGGCATGCAAAATGGGAAAAGGGTATAATGTCCTTGGGTACATACCATTAATATCTCTTGTCAGGAACACAGGGATGGGAGACATATGAAGTTGCAACATAATCAGCTTCCATTCTGTCAATATCAAAATCTCATAATAACACCACACAAAGATAGCTATGTAATTAGTTTTTACATTTTCCAAAGATAAACAGTAAGCTGTGTTTGCTCAAATATGCTAATGAAATGTTGCAATTAATTTAAAGACCATTGATGATTTGAAAGATATGAAAGAAGCCATTCTGTTATTAAATAAATGTCTGGGCTAGAATTCATCTCAGAGCCCAAAGCTAGCCCAGATTGTTTTTCACCCTCTCAAGGACGAATGGTTGGCTTTCATTTTTATTTATTTATTTTTTATTTTATTTCAAATTTATATACCGGATCTTCTCCCGAGGGCCTCAGGGCGGAGTACAGCCAGATAAAAACATACAATACAAACATTAAAAACAATTAAAAGAATATATACTAATTTGGCCCCAGTTTAAAATGACAAACCAATTAAAAATTAAAAATATTTAAAAATATGTTAAGTCAGCCCGGCTTGCTGAAAAAAGAAAGTTTTAAGGGCACTGCGGAAGGCACCGAGGTCTTGGATCCTCCTTATCTCTGGGGGCAGCTGGTTCCATAGGGTAGGTGCCCCCACAGAGAAGGGCCTCCCCCTGGGGGTCACCAGCCTACATTGTTTGGCTGATGGCACCCCGAGGAGGCCCTCTCTGTGGGAGCGCACGGGTCGATGGGAGGTTGTCGGTAGCAGCAGGCGGTCTCGAAGATAACTAGGTCCTATACCATGGAGCGCTTTAAAGGTGGTAACCAACACCTTGAAGCGTACCCGGAAGACCACTGGGAGCCAGTGCAGCTCACGCAGGAGTGGTGTTATGTGGGAGCACCATGCAGCTCCCATAATTACCTGTGCGGCCTCATTCTCGACCAGTTGGAGCCTCCAGGTGCTCCTCAAGGGGAGCCCCATGTAGAGAGCATTGCAGTAGTCCAGGCGAGAGGTGACGAGGGCATGAGTGACTGTGCACAGGGAATCCCGATCAAGAAAGGGTCACAACTGGCGAATCAGGTGAACCTGACAAAAGGTCCCCCAGGCTACAGCCGTCAGATGTTCCTCCAAGGACAGCTGCGTATCCATGAGGACTCCCAGATTGTGCGCCCTCTCCGAGGGGGCCAAAGACTCGCCTCCAATAGTCAGCGATGGATGCCGGGAACCACAGCCACTCAGTCTTGGAAGGGTTGAGCTTAAGCCTGTTCCTCCCCATCCAGATCCGCACGGCCTCCAGGCACTGGGACATCACTTCAAGGGCATCGTTGGGGTGGCCTGGGGTGGAGATGTACAGCTGGGTGTCATCAGCGTACTGATGGTACTTCACCCCAAAGCCACGGATGATCTCACCCAGTGGCTTCACATAAATGTTGAACAAAAGGGGCGAGAGGACCGATCCCTGAGGCACTCAACAAATGAGAGGCCTCGAGGTCGACCTCTGCCCCCCTGCCAACACAAACTGCGGCCAGTCAGAGAGAAAGGAGGAGAACCACCATAGCACAGTGACCCCATCCCCAACTCTTCCAACTGGTGCAGCATGATACCATGGTCGATGGTATCAAAAGCCACTGAGAGGTCTAACAAGGCTAGAACAGAGGAGCAACCCCTGTCCCGAGCTCTCCAGAGATCATCTACCAATGTGACCAATGCCATTTCCATGCTGTGCCCAGGCCTGAAACCTGACTGGAATGGATTTAGATAAGACGTTTCCTCCAGGAATTGTGGAAACTGTCGTGCGACCACACTCTCAACAACTTCGCCACGAAGCGAAGGTTGGAGACAGGACGGTAGTTGGCCAATACTGCTGGGTCCAGGGTGGGCTTCTTGAGGAGAGGCCTCACCACCGCCTCTTTCAAGGCCATGGGGAAGTAACCCTCACTCAACGAAGCGTTAATAATTCCCTGGAGCCAGCCTTGTGCAACCTCCCGGGAAGCCAGTACTAACCAGGAGGGACACGGATCCAGTAAACATGTGGCCGCACTAAGTCTCTGCAGAATCCTGTCCACATCATTAGGTGTCACAGAGTCAAACTCTTCCCAGATAACATTCTCAAAACTATTCCTCACCACCCTGCCCAAATCTACCCCATCAGAGTCCAAATTCCCCCGTATCTGAGCGATTTTGTCATACAGATATTGTCCGAAATCCTCAGCCCTGCCTTCCAGGGGGTCCTCCCGTGCTCCCAGTTGGAGCAGGGAGCGGGACACCCTGAACAGGGTGGCCAGATGATTCTCTGATGATGCAATAAGAGCGGAAAAGTAATTAAACTTTGCCGCTTTTATCACCACTAAGTAGGTCTTAATATGAGACCTTACCAGTGTTCGGTCAGATTCAGCGAGACTGGCCCTCCAACCACTCTCCAGGCGTCTTTTCCAGTGCTTCATCTCCCTCAGCTCCTCAGTAAACCAAGGAGCCACGAGGGATCGGCACCGGGTCAGAGGCCGCAGAGGCACGACTCGATCCAAGGCCCCACCAGCCACCCGATCCCAGGCAGCCACCAGGTCCTCGGCCGAGTCATGTGCCAGATCTTCAGGGAGTGGCCCAAGCTCCATCTGGAACCTATCAGGATCCATCAGGCACCTGGGGCGGACCCATCTTATTGGCTCTGCTTCCCTGCGGCAGGGTGTAGCGGTTCAAAGGTCCAGGCGAAGGAGCCATGACAAGGGTTTCTTGCCTATATCCCCTATAACAAGACCACTCAACCACTGGCCAGAGACAAAAATCAAGTCCAGAGTGTGACCCCCCCCTGTGGGTGGGGCCATGAACTAGCTGGGTCAGGTCCACGGCTGTCATGGAAGCCATGAACTCTTGAGCCATCTCAGATGTTTCACCAATGGACGGCAAGTTGAAATCACCCATGATCATAAGCCTGGGTGTATCAACTGCCACCATGGCTATCACGTCAAGGAGCTCGGGCAGGGCCGTTGCCACACGGCAGGGAGCCAGGTTCATAAGAAACAAGCCCATCTGAATCCCATTTGCCCTATTCCTGATTTAAAATCAGGATGCGTCCTCCTGGATGCATGGCTGTCTTTAGAAGAGCATATGACGGCCGTGGCCAGGGGGACTTTTTATCAGGTTCGCCTGATACGCCAGTTGCGCCCCTTTCTGGATCGGGACTCCTTATGCACGGTCACTCAAGCACTCGTCACTTCTCGTCTGGATTATTGTAATGCTCTCTACATGGGGCTCCCCTTGGGTACACCCGGAGGCTCCAACTGGTGCAGAATGCGGCTGCATGGGGGATTATGGGAGTGACGGGGAGCTCCCATGTGACTCCTCTCCTGCGCGAACTGCATTGGCTTCCGGTGGACTTCTGGGTTTGCTTCAAGGTGTTGGTGATCACCTTTAAAGCGCTCCATGGCTTAGGGCCGGGGTACTTATGGGACCACCTTCTGCCACCAATTGCCTCCCACCGGCCAGTTCGCTCCCACAGAGAGGGCCTCCTCAGGGTGCCGTCGGCCAGACAATGTCGCCTGGCGACCCCCACGGGGAGAGCCTTCACTGTGGTGGCACCTACCCTCTGGAACAATCTACCCCCAGAGATACGAGTGATCTCCGACCTCCGGACTTTTCGTAGGGCCCTAAAAACCTATTTTTTTCAGTTAGCCGGGCTGTCCTGATTTTATGGTTGGTTTTAAAATTTGATATGGATTTTAATTGAAAAGTTTTAAATTACGGGGCAAATTTATTTAATTATTTTAAATCTATTTTTAACTTTTGTGTATAAATGTTTTTATCTTGGCTGTTCACCGTCCTGAGTCCGAAAGGAGAAGGGCGGTATAGAAATCTGAAAACTAAATAAAATATATATATAATAAATAAAATCTTTTGCAAAGTTCCATGAACAACATTTAGTAGAGAAGCTATTCCCTGTTATGCAAACAAGGCTTCAAGATTCAAAAACGTTTTTAAAAAAACAGAAAAAAGAAAAAAGAATGTTGCTTTTGGTTCAGAGGGCAGTGAAAAGATCTATTATTTTCACTGACTGATATTCTCTATTATAGTATTATCAGTTATCCTGTTTATTGTGTCTTAAAAACAACTTGAGGAATATGAGTATTAATTTAATAATTTGCTCACCATACCCGTTTCCTAGTGTTTTTTATTTCCCCTTCAGAAACTGGCAAAAGGGATTTTATTCCAGCAGGGCTATGCATATATATTAGAGCAGCCATGCAAGCCCTATAAACTTTTGTGATTGGTGGACAGGAACTTTGTTCAGATTCCTTTTCATTATATGTCTTCTTGTTTAAATGTTTCTACTAGTTCTTCCTAAATAATGTGGGGTATCCTGAGTGCTTGTAACACACAGGCCTGGATGGATAGATTGCTCAAAGCAAATATGTATAGGTCTGTGACTTGAATCTTAATGTTATGTGTGTATCTATTTTGTGCGGGAAATTCAAATGTACAGTGAATTCTGATTGGTTCTTGGTTGCCTCTGAAAAGTATATAAAGAGGGCTGTTGCCTGTGTTGCTTTGCTGAAGTCTCACCCTGAATTAAAGAGCTGTTGTCACTAGCTTGCTTGTGCCTCTCGTTATTCCCGCGCTACAACACTTAACATTGGTATTTAATTAATTAATCTATTTATAAGCTGCCTTAATTGCCTCAACAACTCTAAGTAATGTTCAGCAATAAATGAAGACAAATTGGAAAGAAGGAAAAATCAGAGAAGGGAAATAATAAAATATTAAGATCAGGGAAACAGCACAACAGTCTCATAAACTAAAAACTGATTAATTCAAATTTGAGGCAAGGATACTGATGATCCTGCGGAGGAGCAGTTTTCCTCACTTTGTCTTTATTTTCTTGGAAATGTGGTATTTAATCCATGTGAATTTTGTAATAAGATTTCATAAAGCCTTTCTATTTCTAGCAAATGAGGTTTTAAGTAAAATAACTTTTTAGGGTTGCCATGAGCTCAATAGCAAGACTACAAGCAAGACTTGTTTTATTGCTTTTAAGACTTTATGTATATTTTAGCCAAGGCCCCTATCACACAGCATTTTCTTGGTGGAAAACAAATGAGGATATTTAAAATATCTTTCTGGGGAAAAGGGAAGGGTGAATAGATTTGGAAGACATGGGGCTTAAATGTAATAAATTACAATAAAGACAGTGATGTGTTTGTTGTCACCAGGGAACTAAAGTGTCAAATTAAATGACTAAAAATAATTTTCAAGCATAAGGGTCTAATTTTCTTCACTTGCATAATTACTTACCTTTTAGAGGTATGTTAATATGCATGTGCCCATGGAAACAAAATGTGATTATTATATTTCATGCCCTGAGGTTTGTAGAAGCAAATATCATCACACATTGCTTCTCCTTACAAAGTTAAGTGCAGAGATTTATAGTGTTTTTATGATTCTAAAGATACTCTTTTGTGGTTTTTTCTGGGTATGCTTCACATGTCTGTAATTGTAGTCTTTCCAGTTCTCATAAACATTAGGCTGCCATTTAACAGCTCCTCATTTGAGCCTGAGAGAGAAAAAGAGGGCAGTTTGGAGGGATAATAACTGGAAGGAGTTTGATTTATTTGTATGAGGCAAATAGGAGAAAACAATAGATGTCAAAATATGGGTTAAGAATAGTTTGTCTAGGAAATTGAAATCATGCGAATCAGTATAATGCAATCTGCATACTTCTTAACATCTTGCAAATGTGAAATATTCTAATAAGTCTGAGGATCATCTACATGATCAGTTAGAACAATTAATCAGTGGAACAACTTGCCTCCAAGTTGTGAAAGTTTTTAAGAAGAGGTTGGATAACCATTTGTCTGAAGTGGTGTAAGGTTTCCTGCCTAAGCAGGAGGTTGGACTAGAAGACCTCCAAGATCCCTTCCAACTCTGTTATTCTATTCTATATTTGCAAGGAAGCCTTCTTCTCCTCCTCCTCCTCCTCCTCCTCCTCCTCCTCCTCCTCCTCCTCCTCCTCCTCCTCCTCCTCCTCCTCTTCTTCTTCTTCTTCTTCTTCTTCTTCTTCTTCTTCTTCTTCTTCTTCTTCTTCTTCTTCTTCTTCTTCTTCTTCTTCTTCTTCTTCTTCTTCAATCTTTAGTGAGATTCGTAGCCTTTGAGGCTGGTTAATAGCTCAGCAGCTCGAGTCCTAACCAAGGACCTAGGAACTGTTAAGGTATTGTCGGAGGATGTAAGCTGTTCCAAGTAAAGTGATTTTTTGTAGAGTCAAAATGTTCAAGTCCGGCAAATTTAGAATTTCTAAATAGCGGGGTAGCCCTTTGGGTATTGCTCCAATTACAATTACAATCGGGACAACACACAATTTCTTTTTCCACAGTCGCTCAACTTCAATTCGCAAGTCCCGGTACTTTGTGATTTTTTCTTGCTGCTTCTCTTCAATCCGTGCATCACCAGGTATTGCAATGTCAATGAACCATACTTTTTTCTTTTCAACTATTGTTATGTCAGGTGTGTTGTGGACCAAGTGCCTGTCAGTCTGAATCCTAAAGTCCCACAAGATCTTGAGTTTCTCATTCTCTAAAACTTTCTCAACCTGATGTTCCCAGTGGTTTTTGCTGTACTCAAATCCAAACTTCTGGCACAATTTCCAGTGAATGATCTTAGCAACACAATCATGGCATTGTAGGTAGTCAGTTTGTGAAATTTTGCTGCATCCACTGATCAGGTGGTTGACTGTCTCATCTTTCTCATTGCAGAGGCGGCATTTGCTGTTGGTGGTAACATGTTGAATTTTTGCCTTCATGCAGTTTGTGGCTAGGGCTTGTTCTTGAGCTGCCAAAATAAAGCTTTCTGTTTCTTTTTTCAGTACTCCTGATCTTAGCCAGTTCCAAGTTAGTTTCTGGTCAGCTTTGCCTTCAATACTTTTCAAGCATTGGCCATGCAGAGCTTTGCTTTTCCAATTTTCAGCTCGCTGCTCAATTACTTCTTTCTTATATTCTGCTTTTGTTTTAATTGTCTTTAAAAGGCCTCCTTTATTTACTTCCTTAATCATTGGTTCTTCACTTTTCTGGATGTAATCATTCAAGCTGTGTTTTTCTTCTTCCACAGTGTGCTTTACTTGTAGGAGTCCTCAACCACCCTCTGCTCCTGGTAAATAGGTAAATAAAATTATTATTACTATTATTATTATTATTATTATTATTATTATTATTATTATTATTATTATTTTAAATGTTAATTTAATGTAGCAACCAGAGATAGTCAGTATATGACTAAACCATTGCATATTTACTAAACAACTGAAGGGAAGGGAAGTGTATATATAACTCTGTTGTCAGCCCTGCTTTAGACCAGACTTGAACCAGGGGTGGGTTCTAAATTTTTTTACTACCAGTTCTGTGGGCATGGCTTATTTTGTGGGCGTGGCTTGGAGGTCATGTGACTGGGTGGGCGTGGCTAGCTGGTCATGTGACCGGGTGGCCATAGCTATGTGTATAGGGACTACTCAGAGGGCTGAAAAAAGTCATTTCTGACTGGTCCTTACACTTTTGACTGGTCCTCACACTTATGACCATCCTCACATTTATGCCCATGCAGCATTCTTAACAACCATGTCACTCATTTCACAACTGCTTCTCTTCACCATGGTGACAAGATAGGGCAAAAAACATAAAATGTGAGGACAGTCGTAAGTTCGAGGACTGGTCAAAAGTGAGAGGACCAGTCAAAAATAACTTTTTCAGCCCTCTGAGTAATCCATATGCACAAAAGGATACAGCAATAGAGAGGGATGAAGGAAGGAGAAGAGAGGGAAGGAAGAGAAGGGAGGAAGGAAGGGAAGGGAAATTAGAGTAGGAGTGAGGGTAAGAGAGGGAGGAAGAGAGGAGGAGAAGGAGAAAGGAAGAGGAAGTAGGGAGGAGAAGAAGAGGGGAAGAGAGAAAGTAAGAAGGAAAGAAAAGAGAGAACTGGTAGGTTTGAGGAGAAAGATTGCTGTACAATAAAAAAGATGAAAGGGAAGAAAGCCAACCCCAAACAAATATAAAGATATTAAGATAAAGAATGAATTGTTAAACTTTAAAGAATAAAAGAGAACAAATATGAATAAATAGCAATAATTAGAAACACACATACAAACATACAATGTATTTTATTTGAACAGAGTATTTGGCCGGTTCACAAATTTAAACAGTGTGTAGTCATTTCAATTAAATTTACAATTTCTATATTTCCTTTTTGCCATATTTATTCCTCATCTATTTTTTTAAAAAAACAATATTACCCTTCATCCTCATCTCTAATCTTAATCAAATTCAATTTTTCCCTTCTATTCTATATTATACCCCTTCCCATTGTCATCTATTTTTATATCCATCCTCACATTGGTTAATTATGTAATATTACAGTTGTTTAATACAAATTCAAAATTTTAATATAAATCAATTAGTTATATAACTACCTTTTTTGTATATTAATCAATATAACATGAATATTCCAATTATTTCCATGCAATCCAATTTCTTACAAATCAATTAATTATATTTACCAATAATAATAAACCAAATAATTTCCCCCATATATTCCTCCAAACCACAACTTAACCATTTCTGCTTTCAAACAATATACAATTAATAGTATCTCAATTATTACAATTCCCTAGTTAAATAGAGCTTTTTTCTTTTGTGTTTTAAAATCTTGAACTCTCCTCTTTTGCCCTAAATTTCCCATTGTTTGCACCTACCTTTTTTGGTGAGGAAAAAGAAAAAGAAATCTCTCTCTGTCTCATTTTGTCACATTGCAGCAGAGCCTACTTTACTTTCAGTTTCATTTTTCCCTAGCATAGCTACTCATTTGTTTTCTTTTAACACTGATGAGCTGTAGGGCAGCCCTTTGAAACCCCGCGGCAAGAGTTTAAACAGTTTTTTTCCCTCTAGCCATCAGTTAGGACTCAGGAGGCAGCAATAGATTGGGGGTGGGGCCAAATAAAGGGTAAGAATAATGCGGGGGGGTTGGAGGGGTGGTGGGAGAGAACCGGTTCGGTGACGTCATATCGTCACCGCTACCGGATCGTGGGAACCGGTGCGAACCGGGAGCAACCCACCACTGACTTGAACCCCAAAGTAGGAAAACTAGCAAGTATCAAAGAAATGTTCTCAAATCCCATTCCTACATTTTTATTTATTTATTTGTATCTTGCCTTTATTATTTTTACAAATATATCAAGGTGATACCTTACAAATAAGTCAACACACCTTCCTCCTCCTATTTTTCCCACAACAACAACTCAACGAGGTGTGTTGGGTTGAGAGACATTGACTGTCCCAAAATCACCCAGCTAGTTTTCATGGCTAAGGCTCACAGTCTCTGACTTTCTAGCATTGTGCTTTACCCACTAGACCAAAGTGGCTTAAACTAGACCAAACTTTCGATTCAGATTTCTGTCATCTGTCTTGGCTATAGCTCTTTCTCCTTTTCCTCAAGGTTATTTTCATAGCCTATTACATCTATACCTATGGAGTCTTCCACACACTCTAAATTGCTGTGTTGTCAGCATCAACAGATATAATTCAGCATTCAAGAGCCTCTTTTCCTGTGCACTTGAAGGAATATATGATCTGAAATGAAATCAGATATTCAAATGTCTCAGCAGCAGCAAAATATATGGACCACAGAATCAGATGCTCCCCTGGTTTTGAATTATTACAGTGCTTAAATAGAGAGAAGTGAATTGGTCCTAACAGACTTAGAGGATACCAGATATCTGCAGTAATACATATCCTTCCAGTTCTCACTATACTGCCTGCAATCTGGCAAGAGCATATGGCAAGTAACTAAAAATTATGGCTGCTGTGCAGCTTTTGATGTCTTCCTACCACCCAACCCCTTAAGTCTGTAATGTAAAGAATACAGATTTCTTTTCATGTCTTTTAGAGAGGAGAGGTTGATTTCCCCCTATTCCTTATTTCCCTCTGTGGGGCTTCTAGAAAATAGCATTCTCTTGAAAGCAGTTTGCAAACAACATGAAGAAGTAAGGTGGGTGATCACTTAGAAGCAATTAAATAGCATATCATAATATGGCATGACTCAATTTTGATTTGTTGCTTCAATGAGTCTATTTTAGATGCAATTTTATTACAGTTAATATATAATTATGAGAAAATTGAATCTATGCAATCCAAAATATTTCTACTCCCTTGAACCTCAGCATCAGTCATTTCTTCTGCATCACCTTAAATATTTTGTATGACTTTCCCTTTATTTTGTGAGAACTGATAAAAATATATGGTTACCATCATACCCTTTTCTTTGGAAATACATGTGATACATATTCTGCTCTGGTCACTGTGAGTCAATGGGCTCTGGATGATATGATAATTCTGTCCCTGCACTCTCCTGACTCAATGTTTGCAATATAAATATTAATTATAATACTTGAATTGCTGTAATTACACTTATATTAATATTTGATTCAGTTGTGTTTAAAATCAATTGTAGTATTAATTATATATATATTCAAATTTCTGCAAACAAAGTCTTACAATTATGTATAGGAATCTTGACATTGCACAAGTAAAACAGCAGCAATATTTGTATTGATCTGATGCCATTAAGCCCTACATTTGCATCAACTCTGCAAGTTTCTGGTTGAAAAATCATGGTTTCTGAGCTTGAATATTTAGTATTGATCAAAGAAAACAATCATTTTCTCTAACTGCTTGAATAATTATATTATTGTGTGCTACTTTTTTTGATGAAAGTCTGAGCTACCAGTTACCACAATTTCTGGAATTTATAGCTCTAAAGAAGTTTTTTAAAAATAACTTTTAGCCTGCCATTCAGGATATTTGTAAAATATAATTTACTATCATGATATATATAAACTTGAAACACTGCAATCAAAGTTTCAACAGAAGTAACCTAAATATTTTCATAAAATGCCAAATTTACAACATATTTCAATCATTTTTCACATTTGTATATCCATCCATATAACATAGTGATTTAATATAATGCAATAAATATATTTTACTCACATTACAAGATGAATATAGAAATAAAAGTGGAGGCAGATAGACAGAAAGCGAAGTGTGTTACCATCATATTGCTCCTATTGCACATAAATCAATGAGTCACTTCTGTATGATATCCTAGCTCCAGGAGAGAAGGCCTCAGTATGTTTCAGATAAAATACTATTTACATATTCATTCAAGATAATAGCAGCAGAAGAACTGAGGTTCAGAGAAGTTATTGGATATGTCTAGAAATAAACAGCACTGCATAGTTGCATCTTTTATCTGCTTACTTTCATTTTGTTGGTCTTAATTTGGCTTAATTAATTATTTTAGACTTTATATATCATTTTTAAAATGGAGTTTCCCAAGGTGGCTGATTTTAATTTCCCTAAAAATGAGAGGGAAGGTTTTAAAAGTCCTTCCTTGTGGCAGATATTATTGTCCCAAGACACATTATAAAAGGATATTAGCACTTTGAAATGATTAGGAACTAGATATGAACATAGAATGTGTTTCTGAATATTGCTCTACTAAAGATATGGCATGCCGCGGTGGCACAGAGGTTAGAATGCAGTACTGCAGGCTACTTCTGCTGATCACCAGCTGCCAACAGTTTGGCAGATCGAATCTCACCAGGCTCAAGGTTGACTCAGCCTTCCATCCTTCTGAGGTGGGTAAAATGAGGATCCAGATTGTTGGGGGCAATATACTGAGTCTGTAAACTGCTTAGAGAGGGCTGTAAAGCACTGTGAAGTGGTATATAAGTCTAAGTGCTATTGCTATTGCTATGCTCTTAACATCAAGCAAACAAAATATTTCTGTCCACACAGCTTTTCCAATTACTGGAGACAATACTGAGCAAGTTGGAAAATGACATAAGATGCCAATTTAATTTGTGTGTATGTATAAGAAAATGCAGCTAATATGAAAAATAAGAAATCAGGTTTGATTTAATCTGAAACTTTTCATCTAAGAAAAGTTTTTGATTGTGTTAGCAAATCATCTGTGGTTGCATATTATTTAAGCACTGCGTGTTTTTTTTTTTTCTTCCATGGTACACTGACAGATGATGGCTATTTAGTAATGAGTTGTGAATGTGCTTCTTTGGAATGTACATGAAATGAAAGCTTCAGTAAAACTGACAAGATAATAGCTAACATGCTGAGACAAAGTTAGTGGTTATATTATGGATGGAAAAATTAGCTCATTATAACTTGCTTCAACTGTATTTAAAATTGTACTTCCCTTATGGAGGGAGCTGATGAAAAAATTGATTACACTGGACTTCTGTACAAGTCTGCTTGCACTCTTAGCTATTTCATCAACTACCATTTAACTAATGGCTTAGTAATTAATAGTTAGCACCCATTAAATCTATGGGTTTTATCAGTATGTCAATCAATCTATCAGAATAGAGCTGGAAGAGACCTTGGAGATTTTCTAGCCCAACTCCCTGCTTAAGCAGGAGACCATATACCATTTCAGATTGGTGGCTGTCCAGATTTTTCTTAAAAACATCCAGTGATGAAGCACCTACAACTTCTGAAGGCAAGCTGTTCCACTGGTTAATTGTCCACACTGTTAGAAAGTTTCTCCTTAATTCCAGATTGCTTCTTTCCTTGATTAGTTTCTATCCATTATTTCTTGTCTTGCCTTCTGGTGCTTTGGAAAATAAGTTGACCCCCCCCCCTTCTATATGGCAGCTCTTCAGATACTGGAATACTGCCATCATGACATCTATAGGCCTTCTTTTCTGTACAATAGCCATGCCCAGTTAATACCCAGTTATACATCTCCAATCGAGGTCAAGTAATATATGAGTTGCAAATTCTAATCTGTTGCCTGTTGGGGTCTGAATGTGTATGTAGGTGGGAAACTGGCTCAGACTTAACCATGGCAAGATGGAATAATGTATCGATTCAAAATCATTCTGATCCTAGGACATTTGAACATCTAGAACATTCATTTTAATGGGATTTGGTCCCCTGGGGAGAGCAGACTGAATGCTACAAAAATAGTTGAAGGGTCTCTTCTGGAGGATCATTACCCAACAGTTCCACTTGTTACCTTACATTGAAACTCATATATCTGTTATTCAAACAGATTACTGTAGCTTACTTTACATGGGCCTGCTCTAGAAGACCTTTCAGATATTTTCAGCTAATATAAAATGCAGTATACCCAATGCTTCCTGGTTAGACTCATTACTCTCACTTTACAGTGCAACCTCAAGACTTGCAATGGTTACCAGTATGTTTCAGAGTATGTCAAATTGCTGGTTATCATAATAAAGCCACCTAAAGCTTGGTGTCTGCATAATTCAGAAACAGTCTGTTCCATATAGATGCTGATTGCCCAACCAGATAGCCTGAAGACATCTGGTGAAGGTTCCTATTACCATGAAATATGACAGTGAGAGAGTTGATACTTCCTCTATCCTTCTCTGGAATCAATTTAGCACCCCAATTTTCATAACCTTCTTAGCTTTCTCCAAATACTTTTGGATTTACTAGTAAAATTATTGGTTCCACAATGCTTCTATTATTTTTGTTTATTTTTATTAATCATTATTGTACAGTATTATTTTTATAATGTGTGTTGCCTTAGAGTCTATCCAGATTGTGACATAATGATTTATCTGCTCATGCTTATTACTTCAATCTAATAGTAGTTAATTTACTGTTTTCATCTTGCATCTCACTAAAACTTTGACATTAGAGCAAGGGTTAGCTGTGATAAGGAAGAGCTATTTATCTGGCAACTTTTCCCTAGACAAAAATTAATAGGAAGTCACTAATAGGAAGTCCTTCAAGAAGTCACTAATATCCTAGTCACCTCATAGCTTGGCTACTGCAGTATCCCCTACATGGGACTGCCTTCTAAGACTATCCAGAAACATCAGCTAGTCCAGAATGCAGCAGTGTGAGCAGTAATGGGAATGCCTTGGTAAGTCTATGTAACTCTGTGATGGCGAACCTATGGCACTTGTGCCAGAGGTGGCATGCAGCGCCCTCTCTGTGGGCATACGAGTCGTCGCTCCAGTTCAGCTCTGCCATGCATGCACATGTGCTTCCCACCAGCCAGCTGGTCTTTGGTCTCTGCTGCACATGTGCGGGGGTGGAGCGTGTGTGTGTGGGCCATGCGTGCATCCAGGGGGGGGCTGCATGCAAAGGGGGGCGGGGAACGTGTGGGGGCCCACACACACATGCACAGGGGGCAGGGCACATGTGGGGGCTACGCATGTATGCGCGGGGCTGGGGTGCATGCGTGGGGTACATACACATTGTATTTTGGGGGTTTGGGCATGTGTGCGCCCTTTTGACACTCAGTCCGGAAAAGGTTAGCCATCACTGATGTAACTCCTCTGCTTTGTAAGTTGCACTGTTTTGCTTCTAGATGCAATTCAAGGTGCTGATTGTTACTTATAAATCACTACATGCTATATGGCTTGGTTGTATAAGGATACCTCTCTTCAATAACATCTGCCGAGCCACTTCAATCTTGCAGGATTGGTAAACTCCAGATTCCTTAAATTAAACTATGTCATTTATCCTGGCCCTGGAAGTTTACCTTCTTTTTAGCAGTGCCTGGAATGAGGTTCTTTCATAAAACTGAATTATCTCTGTTATGCTGTTATTTAGAAGAGCCATGAACATCTGATTCTTCATCCAAGCCTTTGGGGCATGGAAGTGAGACCCTTTACTACATGGTGCTTGGAATCATTTATCTTTACCTTTTATGTTTTATTGATTTTATTGTAAGTTATTTGATTGTGTGAGGCACCCACAATCACTGAAAGTTGGGAAGCATACAAGTTTAATGAATTATTATATTTACCTAATATAAGGGAAGTATATGGATTCTGCTAGAGAAGAATACTGAATATCTTCCCTTCTAACCTACTTGTATGATTTCTGAAACCATGGACTAGGTTAATTTTTTAAAAAAATGTCAGAATGAATTTGAATAGTACAAATAGTCCTAGAATAGTACATCTAGTATTTTTCTTTTATATACTCTATTGATCATTGTCCATGGATGCATAAATCCTGCAATTATCATATGACAATAAAGTGCCTATTTTCAAATAACAAATGATAATGGAATTCAGTCATTAAAGCTGGAAAATGAAAAATACTGGCCCATTAAATCTTTCACAAATCCGATGTAAAAGAAATTTCATTTCTTTATCTTGTCTGAGACTTAGCTTATCTGTCATTAATTTTAGTTGGAAAACCTCTCCTACTCTTCAAGGCAGAAAATGAATACTCTACAATTTCAATTCAGAAAGCCTAACACTGAATAATGGGCACATCCATTTCTTACTGAGCAACAATAGCAATCCCAGCCAGCATTACTAAGAATGAAGCACATTGTTGTTGTTCATTAATATATGGAGAATCACATATTTTTCACTTGATTTACAGTTATTAGTTTTCAAATTGGACATATTTTGGATAACTTTGGATAAAGATATTAAAGTTTGCACAGCGGGGAAGCAAAGACATAAGAGAGAAGCTACACTGTGTTCATAGTTTAGCCAAACCCCAAATAGATGATTTATTGAGGTTCTTCAACTAGTCAACCTAAGCATTCTAGTCTGTGTACCTCTGTGTATGTGCAGAAATATTATTATAAACAAAACAAGATCTATAGGAGTGTAATTTGCTTAATATAGAAGCAGTTGATCAATAAATTGTTATTACATAAAAACCTACATAAAAATGAGTGGAAAAAACATCCATGTATTGGATGGGAAAAGTTTATGGAACTGAATACTTTAATTGTATTCAATGCCACTGGAAAAAAGTCACGTCATGTTCTTTGACAATATTAGGCCTTTTTCTCTAGTGAGATAGCCCTTAACTGTTTTACTCCTTCCCTGCCACTCAGTACTGATACAGTAGAAACCACAAAGGCCCAAAAGCTTCTTAATTTTACTTGTATATAAAATGTGGGATGACCCAATGACAGTGATGTGTAAAATACATTTGCTTGTTCTCCAGTTGTTAGCTTGAATCTGCCAAGCTAAGAGATTTAATGAATCAATTTTGCCAAATCAGCATTAGAAACAAAATATATGCCTTACATTGACTGCAACCTGATGATAAGGCAACTAATTATAATTATTTCTCTCCACAGAAGAGGAAACCTTGTTTTATGTAAAAACATCCCTCTATGAAGGAGATGGGTAGATCTATCTATCTATCTATCTATCTATCTATCTATCTATCTATCTATCTATCTATCTATCTATCTATCTTCTACCTACCTACCTACCTACCTATTTATGGAGGGGGGGAGAGAGATGAGAGAGAGAGAGGGAGGGAGGGAGGGAGGGAGGGAGGGAGGGAGAGAGATGCCTTTACTGGAGATATAAGGTGCTGCTATCAATGTGTGTGAACTTAATCCTTTTTCCATTGCTATTTCCTGTCAGTTATTAACAATGACAATATGTTCCACTCTTCAGTTACTTAATCATGATTGAGTGTATCATGAGATGTAGCTTCTTTTTAGCAATTCATTAGTAATTCTGTCAATTGTACATATTTTTCTAATAATAATTAGATATCAATTCTATTATTTATCCTTTTCCTTACTGGGACAAAACAGTATTTTTTAGCCTATAGAAAGTCCTTTTTAAGTTTTAATCCTTTAATATAACATATAAAAGATATAATGATTTTCAAGATTGAACATCTAATATCCAAAGGAGAAAAGAAGACATAATTATTCATTTTGGACGTATATAGAATTCATATATTTAGCACATAATGTAAAATATTTATTTTGATTATAATGAATGGGAAAAATGGTTACATTAAAGGATAAAATTACTGGTTTTCGAGTATATTTCTCTCTCAAGTTATGCACTACTCATAAAAGCTATTTTGTACTAAGAATTCATAAGAGTAGAACAAAAGATGTCAGTCTACAGAAAGCATTCAGAGCTAAATGTAGTTTTCTTACATTTTATGCACTTACTGCTTGGGTGCCAAGCCTTATTTCCTGACTTCTATGGGCTAAATAAATGGATTTAATGTTATATAGAACTGGCTGTACTTCATGCAAAGGGAACCGTACTGCCTACCAAATGTTCTTGCTTAGCTAGTTATTGTAGCTTGCCAAATTAAAAAAAAATGACTTCTGAATGTGATGGGACTCAAGTTTATTATATCACTTGGTATAAATGCTGGGATTTTTAGAAACTAAAGCTACTCTGGCTTTAGAGGCTGTGAAACATCCCATTAGAGAATCTCTGTGATTTACTTCCTGTAAAAACATACACCAATTTCTAACAATCAAGTTCTGAGGAAAACAACACATTGCAACTGGGATATTTAAATCACAAAGAAAAATACACAAATATGCAAAACCTTGAGTCCTAACATATCTGAAGTTCTGAACCCAAAGGGAACCTTGCAAATTTCCTTTATGCTTCCTTCTTATTTTTCCTGATTAAATTTTAGTTACAATACCAGGGCTGCAGACATGTAGATGACAACATCACAGGAGGAGATAAATACAAAAAAAAAAAAAATTCATCCAGATTTTTGCAGCCTCAATTGATAATCCTTATGGAATGATATGGCTCAGAATAGGCCAGAAAAAGAAACTCTTAGAGGATCTCGAGGCTTCCGGTCTGGCTTCCATCGCCACCAAACGGTCCTCTGAGACCGCCAGCCCCATTGCCTGTAAAGAGCCGCCTTTACATCTGAAAGGCGGCTCGAAAAACTCCATTTCCTGAAGGAAATGTGAGACAGAGCAGGCGAGGGCAGGTAGAGCCCTCTGCGAAGTCCCCAGAGTTCTTTTTTTACTCTTGGGGACGAGCAGGTTGTGGCTCCCTATTTCCGCTCGCCGCTGCTCCGGGCTTCGGGAGAACTCTGCCTTTTTGCAGAGCTAGGCGCTGGAACCAGACCAATCAACGAAATTAACAGATGGACTAATTAAAAAGGACGAGATTTGAACTTGGGACCCTAAATCGCAAGTATTTTTAATGATTTTACAAGCGTTTTAGAGTGAAGGAAAAAAAAGTTTAAAATGGTGACTGCTGAGGCTTGAGAAGAAGAAAGCCGAAAGTGAAAGTCCTTCCGTAACAAGCTACAAAGTAGCGGAATAAACAGTCTGGCTAGAATCTGGAAGAAAAATATCTATTTTAAGTTTCTTTTTTCTTGGAGATTTGTACTTGATCTTGTTTGGGGAAAAGTTTTCTTTCTTTAAAAAGAGTTTGTGTGGCAGGATGGCATTAAAACTAATAAAGCCTGACAAACAAGCAGTGGGGGGGGGTGTTCCCCCATTTACAATTATGTGAACAAGTTCTGAGCTTACAGACTCAGCAGAATGGCTTTAATTTAAAAGAATTTGCCCAGGAGGAAATGGCAAGATATCACGAGACTGTGAACCAGAAACTTGAAAAATTTAGGCAAGAAATTAAAGAAATGATACAACTAAAGTATGATAATTTGCAACAAAAGATTGTAACAGTGACTAATGCTTTTTCAGAAATTGTTATAAAGATGGATACAAATATCAAGTTATTAGAGTCTAAAATGGAGGAAGTTGATAAGATTAATAATTTGGACAATAAAATACAAATAATTGAAAATGATTTGACAAATATTCAAGACAATAGTTTAGAAGTAAAGTCTAAAAAGGAAGCTGCTCATGAGACTTACAATGCAGAAGATATAAAGCAAGGGATTGAAAAAGAAATTACAATGATGAAATACAGGCTCATGGAATTTGCGGTTAGAATGAGAGGGTTACAGGAAAATAATAGAGATGATTTAAGAAAAATATCTGCTCAAGTTCTGGCCGGGATTTTAAAGGTTCATCCTGAGGAGGTATCTTGTAAGATTGACAAGGCTTATAGAGTAAATTCTTGGATTGCAAAGCAAAGGCAATTGCCTAGAGATGTGGTGATTTACTTCACAGACAAAGAAATAAGAAATGATATTGTGCAAAAATCTTTTAATTCTACTCTACAATTGTATGGAAGAAAGATCTGGACATATAAAGAGTTGCCGCCTAAGATTCTAAAAGATAGAAAGAAATTTGGATTTTTGGTGACTGAGCTAAAGAAACAAAATATCCCATTCAGGTGGGACGTTCCAGTTGGTATAATATTGAGATATCAAGGAGAAAGATATCAGCTAAATTGTTGAAAAAGCGGAAGAATTTTACTACAAGGTTCTCCAAAAGCAAAATCAACAAGAGATAGAAATTCAAGATAAGGAAAAGGAGGTGGAAGTAATAGAAAAACAACAAGTTACAGAGGTCCCCGTAGATGAGCCGCTTCTGGATTCTCCTTCAGAGGTCTCAGCTGGACTATTTATAAATACAAGAGAGGCAGCTCTGGATTCTAAAGTGATGACTTATCAAGTTACAGACCAGCATGGAAATCAATCAGTCGATATAAAACTCATAGAACCAGAATGGAGATTTAAGCCACAAAAGCAAAACCAACAAGATCAAGTCATAGATCAGCATGAAAACCAAACAGTTGATATACAATTTATAGAAAGGAAATCAGGATGGAGATCTAACCCACAAAAAGTCAAGAAAAGAAGAAGCAGGTCACACAAAAACAAAACCTTTTAAACCAAACAACAGTGTAATGCCAGTTATTTAAGAGATGATTGAATATATGAAAAGATAGTTGAGGCGAAGTATTGGTTTATATTATCCTGAGGAGAGTGACAGACTTCTGCAGTGCTGTACTTTTGGGATGTGAAAAGGGTCTTAAACTGAAATGATTGGAACTATCTTTTTTTTTTTTTTGGACTCTTTGATAAATATACTACGTTTATGCTGAGCTACAAGGCGAGAGAGTTATGGAATTGGGGCACGCAGATGATCTGGCTGTTACCCTATTACAGTGGTTGAAATTAATAATTTGGATAAAAGACACCTCTATAGACACTATATGGAATACAAATATAAAGTCACTCGGGTGGTTGTTGTTGTTGTTTTATGAAGATATTTGCTATTGATGGGGGCAGATGGTAATTGAAGATACCGAACATACTGTTGGAATTAGGATGTGATGTTACCCTAACATGGGTGATGGAGTTTACAATCCAGCTGAAAGACATTACAGAAGATATTATATGGATTACAAGCTTAAAGTCTTTTTTAAGAGGATTTTATTTACATAAGGGAATATTTTTTAGTGGTGTGGGCAGAAGAATAAAGATATTATGAATTATTAAGTATGGTAGTCTTGTAGGAAAGTGGGTGGAGACAGGTTAGTTTATTGATTGTTTAGTTTAAGAAAAGGGATATTATGTTTAGATATGAATATATGTGAAAGATTTGAGTTAAGAGATATAACGATGGGGGTGAAGGAAATGGGTAGACTATGAATTGAATAAATGTTAAATTAGGATTTATTATATAGTTTTATAGCAGAAGGTTGCTTTGAAATGTTATATTAATATACATAAAAGATTTGATTTAAGAGATATATGTATGGGAGGGTAGAAAAAGGGTAGATTATGAGCAGAAATCGCTAAACTGAGAGATATAATAATATTATTATGCTAAATTTAGGAGTTATTATATAATGTTATAGTAGAATGTCATTTTGAAATGTATAGTATAAGGGGGATATGATAATATTATTAGAAAGAAAGGGTCAGCATATGGGGATGGAGTAAGGGGATGGTAAAGTATTATATAATCTGTTATGAATTTGGGTTTTATTATGAAGAAGCCACAGGGGAGGGGAGGGGGAGGGGGGGTTAGGGAGGAGGGGGAAAAAAAGGGGGGGAATTTGTATTTGAAAAACTTTTTCAATAAAAAAAAAAGAAAAAAAGAAACTCTTAGAGGATCTCACTCTTTGGTCTATGAATTGCAGCTGCTATCCTAAGACTTAAGTTCTGTCTCTTTTTACAAAATGCAGATAGTCTCACAACAGATTTGGAAACCTATCTTCTACTGCTATGATCTCTTTGACTATAGTTTTGCATCTTCCAGTTTAGTTTCTGAAGTAAGTATTTAAAGTGTGGCTTTTAATCTCTTGACTGTACAGTTGGGATTGAATGACGTAAGATAAAAAAATGGAGTTAATAAAAATAAATATATTTTCATATTATTGGGGATATCCGTTTATCAAATTTTGGGGAACTGAGGACAAGAAAGTGTCAGAGTTTGTTGCAGAAATCAAACATCCAGAAAGCACACACAAGCAGACTGATGCAGCAGGATTCATTAACTTCTTTATATACATATAACACATGAAGATAAATTTACAATACCAACAGCAGATTTCTTCCAATGTAGCCATTACAAGCAGAATACCGCAGACAGACAATTTTGCAGCTTTAGTGCTCAGAGCTTAACAAGGAGCCATGCCCAGGCTCCTTACAGTTTCCATTGGGTGACTTAGTTGCTATGCCTATTCATTGGCTGATCTTGTTACCATGTCTCCATTCAGTTTCCATTGGCTGATCTATTCCAGTCTATGAATATTCATACTCTGACAGAAAGCCTAGAAACAAAGAAGTGGGAGAAGCATATTAATTTATTTGGGGTTTTTTTGGGGGGGGGACTTTCATGTTTAGGTGAGTAGAGGATAAAAAGATAAGGCAGCAGAGGAAATGTTATTAATGTAAAATAAATCTATTGATGTATTGAGGAGGAAGGTACTTGTTTGATTGTTTGCTTTGCTTTTCAGATGATGAGAAATAGTTAATGGAAATAAATCAGTTTTATGTTTTGGTGAGCAAAAGGTAGATTATTTGATTTACTTGTGTTTTGTTTTGATGAAAAAAGAACCAGACAGATGAAGTGGTATAGTATAATAGAAAGTAGGCATTACGATTTGGATAAATTAATTTTGAATTTTGGAACATCAAACACAACTTGTATTATAACTTGTATGATATATATGCAATATCACAGTCCAGTTATCTAGAAAATTAAATTTAATCAAAGTGTTACATTCACTACTTACTGCTTCTTTATAACCATCTTGATTGTTGATACAAGCCTCCCACTGATTAGTTAGCAACTCTTTAAAATGCAGATTATTTCTGAATTGATGAGGTCAAATACAACTTACAATTAAGTAGAGAAGCATCCATGTATACTGGTTAATAACCCTGTTTACTATAGTGTATTGATTGTGTTTTTGGTATGTTTTACTTTTGTTTGTTAATTGCTACAAGGCAATTCAATGCAGCTACAACTCTTAATGAGCATGAGACAGCTGAAAAAAGGCAAGGCTTAATAAAAGCTTACAATGTTGCATATCTGTAAATTATTTCATATGACTGAACAAGCCTCTAACAGAAACACAATTCTTTGACTGGGCCCTTAATTGTTTTGCAGCCCTTATTGGCTTTATTCCAGGCATATTGTCTAGAAATTAATGGTTGTGCTCTATTACCATGACCTGAATTCTGATTTTAATCCATTTAATAGAAATAGGGAATAAGTCTATTGAATCTACCTAGTGTCCCCCTTTTGAATTGACATTCAAACCGAAACCCATTCAGTGTAATTCTTAAAACATATGATGTTATCCAATTTAAAAAGTCTACAAAATATATAGATATATGCATTGATTGATGGATGGATTGATTATGCACCATCAAATCATATTCAATTTCTAATGGCTAGATAAATAGATTTTCCCTCTGCTAATATAATTTCATTCAGAAATTTTTAAAAAGCGATATTAAACACTAATGGAAACTCTAAAATAAGAAAAAAGAAAAGAAATAAAAGAGAAAGCTAAAAGTGCCACAAAAGAGAAAAAAATTAAAGCAAAGTAGAAAAGAAAGAAAAAAAGAGACAAAGAAGTAGCTTCCAATTTTCTTTATAGCAGTTATAATTATGAATTGAATCGGACAGGACAGAACAGGACAAAACAGATTTTTTTATTGTCCAAGTGTGACTGGGTGCACAAGGAATTTGTCTCTGGTGCATAAACTCTCAGCGTACACATATACAATAAAGTGATAGGTCATAGATTATAAATCATAGTTACAATCAATCATAAGATACAAACAAGAAGTGATAATTTGTCTCTTATTCCATTTTTATATATGGCTGTCTTCTTTTTAAAACTTATCCTATCTAATCATTGAAACTATAAATCATAGGTTTGTTTGTTTGTTTTTTAATGTAAAAGTTTCATAAGGTGTTTCCAGGCAGTAATACTCTGACAAAGAGTCATTACAGCCATTTCAGCAAGTTCCATCATCTTCATCAAATATTCCTCCACTGTGGGTAATGCTAAATCTTTTAAAATGCATTTTAATTCCATTCTATATTCTCAATATGGCATGTCTAACTTAGTATTTAAAATCTATGTTAACCCTGACTTGATGATAGCACAAATATTCATGCCACCGAAATTTCAGATTGTGTCCTTCTGACTCCAAGAGCCTTCTGTTTCTCAGCAGCAACTATTTTTTCACATGAACAAACACCAAATGGAGAAACATAATTTCAAATCAGGCGGACCCAATCCTTTTCTTTCCTTTTCATCTTGAAACACCTTATAAAATAAATGGCTATACCAGGGCCTCCCAAAACAAATGAGTAGACCGGTGCCTGCAAAAATAAATGGGTAGACCAGTGCCTCCAAAAACAAATGAGTAGACCGGTACAGCTCTGCAAGCAGTTAAAAGCCTGGTAGACCAGTACCTATGCTAAATCCTAAAGAATTGTCACATGACCATCAAGCCACACCCACAAAATAAGCCATGCCCACAGAACCAGTAGTAAAATTTTTTAGAACCCACCCCTGCATCTTCATCTTTGTTTATTAATCTTGAAAACTGTTAATCCACCAAATTCTTTTAATGTGTCCATTAATGTTTCAATTCTCTTTAAAAATGTTTCAAAACTAACACCAAGTCATTTGAAAAAGCCCTTATTGTGCACATTTCTTTTTTAATCTTTGTGACTGGGATTATTGGATTTTAATCTAATCCCACAATTCTCTCATCTTCTCTTATAGCTCTCAAGTATAAGAGTATTATACAGTATTCAGTATTTGAATACTTGAAATATATTATTCAGTATTTTAAGATCCAAAATAAACAAGGCAACAAACAGCAGACATTCCTCTCTTCCTTTTTGTAGCCCGCAGGACTTTAATAGATCTCCATTAACAATTATTTGTACTCTCTATGAAGTATAAATTGATCTTATTTATTTTATAAAGTGCTCTTCAAAATTCTTACATTCCAACCCTCTGAAAAATCCCAGTTTAAATTGTTAAAGATATCAGTGTGACTTGTTTTTCATTATGTTGTTCCAAATATTCCAAAACGCCCAACACTTTTCTAATATGGAATAAATTCTTCAGAAATGAGCTGTGGTAGCACAATGGTTAGAGTGCAGTACTGCCGACTACTTCTACTGACTCTTGTCAGCAATTGGTGTTCAAATCTCACCAGGCTCGACCTTCCATCCCTCTGAAGTTGGTAAAATGAGGACCCAAATTGTTGGAGGCAATATGCTGACTCTGTAAACTGCTTAGAGAGGGCTGTAGAGTACTGTAAAGCAGTATATAAGTCTAAATGCTATTGTTATTTTCAGTTTATCAGCTAGAATTGTTCCAAATAACTTAGTGACTTATAGTTTCTTTTCCTTCATTAGATATCAGTATTAGATTGGCCTCTTTGCAGCTGCCTGGCATCTTTCTTCCCTGAAACTTAAAATACATCATTTTTTGTAAAGATTGTAAAAGTTTATCCTCAAAACTTTTATAATAAGACACTGGTGATAAGTGTCTTATTATAAAACTGTAGGCACCCTTCCTGGTTTGATCACCTTATAATTTCAGAAACTACCCTTATTGACTTCTGGTTTGGCGTTGCAGTGAGACAGTCGGGGAAATAGCAGGCTCTGATGAGTCCCGCGAAAACCCTGGCTGCCGAACCGCCGCCGATGGGTCTTCAAACCGAACCCGTCTTGCAGGGACAGGGGAAGAAGAGGGCCACCTCGGACAACCAAGAGGAACAGGCAAGTTCCTCGGAGGTCGGAGGGAACCCTCTGTGAGTTGGCGGCAGGGGGCAGCAGCCATGGCGGCTACCATGAAGCTGTGACAATCGGGCAAGAAAAGTGTTACAGGAAGGTGGAGAAAAAATGGAGCTCTTTGAAGCCGGGTGAGTGACAACAGCCCAGGCTTGTAACAACGTTTGGAACATCACTAATAATTAGAAGACCCCTAGCCTAAAACAGCGGCTTGCAACAAAGGGGCTTTGGAAAAGCTTTTTAAAACTACAACTTTAAAGAGACAAAGACCTGAGAAACAACTAATTTTGGAACAGAACTAAGAGAATTAATCTGCAGATATGGTTAAAAGACTAAACACTTTAAAATTTGAACTGGATTTTAAAAAGAAGATTTGATATTTTTTTAATTAAAAAAAGAAGAAATAAGAAGAAATAAATTGGATGATTATATAATAATAAATAAAATGGAGTCTTGCATGACTAATGGAAAATGTGGATTATAGAGAGACACCATCTGGCATAAAGAGGAACTTTGTAACTTTCCTTTGTTATGAGAAACTCTGAGTTTTATAGATAAAAATTACCGAATTCTGTGGAGGAGGATTTTTCTTTCCTGTATGCAGGTAGTTGATTATGGTGAAAAGAAAAGAAATTTACAATGGAACTCCTACCGTTGAAATAATAACAATTTAAATGTTGGCATAGGAATAGAAGAAGGATTAAGCGGAGCCTCAAAAGAAAAAGATTTGATACATCATATACAGAATAAAAATAAGAAAAGAGATTTAATGTGATTTATGGAGAAAAAAATTAAAAATTTGGAAAATGGAAAGAAATATATTGCATGCGAGGAAATGAAGATAATGTGATTAAAAATAAAATAAAGTAAATATGGATTGTAATAATAAAAGGAAGGTTTTTATAGAAATTAAGAATGTTAAAAGAAATTAATTAATACATGTAAAGATATGCTTGATACAAGAACTATGTTTTAATGTCAAAATGTTAAGGAAAAGAACAAAGATAAATATGATTAATTGAAAATGTTAAAAGGAATTTAGAAATACAGTTAAAGATATGTATTAAGCAAGAACCATGTCTCAATGTTAAAATGTCATGAATGTCATGAAAAAGGATATAGAAAAATAAGATTATGTGAAAAAGCAATGCATAGATGGATGGAAACAACAAAGGTTTAAGTAGAGATTGATAGTTAAACCAACTATGAATATGCTGTGTTTAACAGCCGAAAAGTTATAATATGCTGTGTTTAACAGCCAAACAAAGGGCATGCTGTATAACAGTCAAAAAATAAAAAAGGATATGCTGTGTTCAACAGCCAAAATAATGCTGTGTTTAATAGCCAAGAAATAAAAATGATTGGTTTAACAACAAAGATAAAGACAATAACGTTGGGTTTTTTTTGGGGGGGGGGAATATAAAATGAGGTGGGATAATTAAAGTGAGGGGATGTATGTTGAGAGTGATAGTTAAGATAAAATGAATAAGATAGGTTCAATAATAGAAATAAAGAGTATACATTTTGAATTTAATAGTTAGAAAAAAAATGAATATGTTGAAATTAAATTTTTTTGAAATGTTTAATATAATTGTATGATTTATATTGTTAAAATACATCCATCTGAGCAAATGGAAGAGAAAATGGATTGATAATTGGTTAGGATTTAAGATTTAAGTAATGGGTTTTTGGGGATAATGGCATAGTTATATAGATAGATTTGAGGAAAATACTTGTTTTAAAATATTTAGTTGTGTTAATTGAAAAATAAGATTTTTTAATGAGTTGCTTTAATATGTGACCGGAGCAAAAGCTTCATTTTGAAAAGATGTGTTTTATGTTTTAAAAGTAATATATATATATATATATATATATATATATATATATATATATATATATATATATATATATATATATATATATATATATATATATATATATATATATATATATATATATATATATATATATATATATATATATATATATATATATATATATTACTTTTAAAACATAAAACACATCTTTTCAAAATGAAGCTTTTGCTCCGGTCACATATTAAAGCAACTCATTAAAAAATCTTATTTTTCAATTAACACAACTGATGAGTCCCGCGAAAACCCTGGCTGCCGAACCGCCGCCGATGGGTCTTCAAACCGAACCCGTCTTGCAGGGACAGGGGAAGAAGAGGGCCACCTCGGACAACCAAGAGGAACAGGCAAGTTCCAGGCCAACCACTTCCCTGGTTTGTTTGCAACCTAATATTTTTTCCTTTACGGACTTCCGGTGGCACCATAGGTGCCGAAGACGCTCCTTTTGTGATCGCCAGCCCCGCGATCTCGTAAAGCCGCTAGAACAGCGCAAATCAGCTGTCTAGCGGCTTGAAAACTTTCTCCCCAGGAAAAGGGGAGGAAGAAAGCAGACGGGTGCAGGTAGAGCTCCCCAAGAAGCCCCAGGCACAATTCTGGGGCTCGAAGGGTGAGAGCTCCCTGGAAGCCCGACAGAGCTCCGGATCCGGAACGTTTCTGCTTTAAGCAGAAGAAGACGCCGTAACCACCCCTGCAAACAACGCTTGGAATAAAACATCATTTGGAAGCAGGCTGAGCAAACTCAGGAAAGATCAGATTTGCAAGTACTAAACCTTAACTCCAAACGTGTATTACTTCCTTCTGATTTACTAAGGGGAGAAAGTGAAACCAAGATGGCGATTGAGCTTTAATGGGATGTGAAAGCGAAAGTTAAAAAGGAAAGTTTTGTTTAGCGCTGGCAGCCCCGATCTAAAATTAGAGATTTTTGTTCGGAAAGAAAAAAGATTAAAAGTTAAAAAGACTATAGCAGTGTTGTTGTTTTTTTAAAAGGATCTATATCATTTAAAGACTGGAAATCTCTGGATTTGGTGGATTTGTTGTTCTGGTTGCTGAATAAATTTAAATTGGAAACTAATAATGGCTTCAAAACAAATAAAGACTATTGTTCCTAAAAGTGCTGGGAGCTCACCATTTAATAAATGCAAGGTTAGGTATACATTTTGTTGCATCTGCTCCCAAGAAGAAGAATGGTATAGTTATATACCTAAAAAAGACTTAATTGCCAAATTAATTGAAGCAGATGATCAAGGAAGATTTATAGCAATTGAACTTTTAATAAAAGGAGAAAAAATACTTTTAATTGGAGTATATGCACCGAACCAACAGCAGGAAAAATTTTATAAGCTTTTACATTCCAAGTTACTACAATGGGATTACAAATCATGCATTTTATTGGGCGATTGGAATGGAGTTTTGAACACTAAAAAAGATAAGAAGGGGCTCTTGCAAAATATCTCAACATGTGCTAGATTGCCAAAATCGTTTTTTGAAATGATGGATGATATGGAGTTGAGAGATATCTGGCAAGAGAGGAACTCTGAAGAAAAAGACTTTACCTTTTTTTTCTGGTAGACATGAATCTTTCTCTAGGATTGATTTCATATTAATTACTAATGATCTTTTTTCTATGGTGAAGAAGATGAAGATTTGTCCAAGAGTTTTAACGGATCATAGTCCAGTTTGGATGGAACTAGAGTATGGAATGGGATTTAAGAGGTCTTGGAGGTTAAATGAAAATCTGTTTAGATATGAGGAAAATGTAAAAGAATGTAAAAAAATTATGAAAGAATTTTTCATTATAAATATGCATAAGGGAACATCTATGGTTTGGGATGCAAGAAAAGCATATATGAGAGGTATTTTGATATATTTGAATAATAAACATAGACGTAAACAGGAAAAAAAAGGAAACACTTAGAAGAGGAAATTTTAAAAAAAGAACAAGCTCTGATATTGAACTCAGCAGACAAGAAAATAAAAGGCCCAATTAACTTATTGTGAGGGCAATTTGATATGCTAATGGCAGATCAAGTCTCAACTAATTTGCAATGTGCTAAACACAATACTTTTTGCAATGCTAATAAACCAGGGAGATGGTTAGTATATTTGTTAAGGAAAAAACAAAAGTCACGGACCATAGAGAAAATAGAATATAAAGGTAAAGAGGTTTATCAGCAAAATATGATTAAAAAAGCATTTTTAGAATTTTATATGAGGTTGTATGCTAGTGATAAAATTCAAAGTATAGATGTAGATAGATATTTACAGAAAGAGAATATTCCTATAATTACAAGAGAGCAAAGGGAGGGTTTAAATCAACCAATAACTTCCGAAGAGATTATGTTTGCAATTAAGCAGTTGAAAGTGGGTAAAGCCCTTGGGACAGATGGTTTGACAGTTGTTTATTATAAACACTTGCAGTTAGAAATGGTGGGACCACTCAAAGAGTTATTTACCAACATACAATCTGGAGGAGATGTACCCCTATCATGGAGGACAGCTTTTATTTCCCTGATTCCAAAGGAGGAGCAAGACCACACTCAGCCAAAAAATTATAGGTCTATATCACTTTTAAATACAGATTATAAGATTTTTGATAAAATACTAGCAAATAGGTTAATAACAGTCATGCAACAAATGATTCATAATGATCAAACTGGTTTTATAAATGGTAGAGAAATGAAGAGTAATGTAAGGCAAGTGGTTAACCTATCAGAGTATTTGGGGAAGAACAACCAAATCCCTGCGGTGCTAATATTTCTTGATGTGGAGAAAGCATTTGATCGATTGAATTGGCACTTCTTATTGAAAATAATAGAAAAGATGCAGTTTGGAGAATATTTTACACAATCTATTAAGGCAATATATCAGAAACAAACAGCACAAATAATAATTAATGGTAGTTTAACAGACACTTTTAATATAGAAAAAGGATCAAGACAAGGATATCCCTTGTCTCCATTATTGTTCATCTTGACTTTGGAATTTTTGTTGAGTAAGATACGTGGGTCGGACAAAATAAATGGAACTAAAATTAGGCAGTATGATTACAGAGTACGAGCATTCGCAGATGATTTGGTTGTTAGTTTAACCCAACCATTACAGTCGGTTGTAGGTTTAATGGATATAATTAAGCAATATGGGCAAGTATCTGGATTTAAAATTAATGCAGAGAAAACGAAGATAATAACTAAAAACATGACTATAAATCAAAAAGATGAATTAGAAAGATTAACAGGATTTGAAATAGTAAAAAAAGTTAAGTATTTGGGGGTTTATATTATGACAACAAATACAAAATTATTCATGCATAACTATGATCCATTGTGGCAAAAAATACAGAGAGACATGGAAAATTGGAAAAAAAATTACAATTATCCTTGTTAGGAAGAATAGCAGCAGTAAAAACGAATGTTTTGCCTAAGTTTTTGTTTCTTTTTCAAATGATACCAATACTTAAAAAAGATGAAAATTTGAAGATATGGCAGAAGGGTATTAATAATTTTGTCTGGGTAGAGAAGAGACTGAGAATAAAACAAAAAATAATGCAGGATATACGTGAAAGAGGAGGTCTCAAAATGCCCAACTTAAGACTATATTATGAGGCAGCTGCCCTATCAGCAATGAGTGATTGGATGAACTCAACAGAAAAAAGAATATTGAATATTGAGGGATATGATTTGGTTTACGGGTGGCATGCTTATTTATTATATGATAAGAAAGTGGATAAGACTTTTAAAAGTCACATATTAAGGAATGCTTTATTGCGTGTCTGGAAAAAGTATGTATAAATTAAATGAGAAGTTACCAATGTGGCAATACCCAGACACATGATAGAGAATATAAGTGTAGAGCAAAAACAAGATGTGATTACATACAAAGAGCTTCTTAACAAGGAAAGAGGTATACTACAATTAAAATCTTTGAATCAACTAAGAGAAGAAAGGATAAATCAAACATAGTTTCAATATGTACAGTTGCAAGCTAGATGGAGAGAAGATCAGAAAATTGGTATTTTGCAAAATGAGGAGAACTTGGTAAAACAGATTAGAGATCTATCTATATGTATATAAAAAGGTTGTATAATGCATTGGTAGAAATAGATTCAGAAACGGAGTTAGTTAAGGACTGTATGATAAAGTGGGCACAAAATATTGAAGAACCAATAATGATGGAAACGTGGGAAAAAATATGGATTAGAAATGTGAAGTTTACGCAAGCCCAAAACTTAAGAGAGAATTTTTATAAAATGTTTTATAGATGGCATCTAGATCCTAAAAAGCTAGCCTGTATGTATCCAAGTGTGCAACCTAAGTGCTAGAGATGTGAATGTGATGATGCCACGTATTATCATATATGGTGGACATGTAAAAAAATTAAGGCATTTTGGATAAAAATATGGTGGATTATTCAAAATATTCTCAAAAAGAAGATAAAATTTACTCCACAGTTCTTTTTGTTAGGTATAATTACAGATTGTACTGTTATAGAGACTAAGTTGATTTTAAATTTAATAACAGCAGCCAGACTTTTGGTGGCGCAGTATTGGAAGAAGGAAGACTTGCCTACTATTGAAGAATGGACACTAAAAGTAGTGAACTTAGCAGATATGGCCAAAATTTCAGCGTATTTGAAGGACCATTCAAATGAAAGATATATATCGGAATGGAGAAGATGGATTGACTATATTCAAAACAAATATCGGACTAAAAAGCTTCAAATAGCTTATGAATGAAACCAACTTTTTCTTTTTGAATTATGTTTTGTTAGTTGAAAGGGGAGTTAAAGAGCAAGAAGGAATTAAGAGCCTACAGAAAGTTAGCATATTTTAGTTTATGTTTGTTAAATGTTATACCCTGTATTTGCTCTGGGAATTCCAGGGTGGGGGAGGGGGGTTGGAGGGAGAGGGGGGATGGAGGATGGGGAGTGGGTGGAGGAGGGAAGGGGGGGAGAAGGGATGGGGAAAATTGTTGTAATATTTGATAAAACTTTTTAATAAAAAAATATTTTTCCTTTACATATTTTATTTTAATAATTCTCTTACTATTAACATAAATAATTGTTATTGTAAAAGCTTAATTTGTTGAGAACTATATTTATTTATTTGATTAATTTATGTTCATTGTCAGCGCCTCAGCGCTGGCATAGAGAGGAGAGAGATAAGCTCTGAACTTTTGCCTGCTAAATCCTTTGAAGCCGGGTTGTCGTGGAAATGAGGAGGGGGGAGACATTCCTGGGAAATGACGAGACAAGAAGTCTGGAGAATGACTTGGAAGATAGCCATTGAGAAGCAGAGATTTGGGGATCGGAAAGGGAGGGATTGGGGGGCAAAAGGTCAGTCTTGTCCGCATCGAGTCATGATCCGGTTGCTGTGCTCAATTAAAGAAAAGATTTCCTTAAAGATTGGCAGTTTGGAAATTCATTTATTTTGAGATAGCATCGAAGTCTGACATTCTTTTCATCTAGAAGCAATTGTTTATTTAACCATATTTATCTTCTCTGTTAATTTCTTAAGTTAATCTTTTCTGTTTACCTTATCCAAAATAACTTGTATTTTCCCTTGACTCTTCTTTTTTGAGTTCAGTATTACAAATATATATTTAAAATAACCTAAAATGAAAACTATACTTCTATTCTTAAAGCAATACCTTATTTAAATTATTTCCGATTTCTTTTTACAATCCTCTACTATAGCTTCTTTCTGTAGGAATATTTCATTTAATGTCCATCTAAAACAACTAGATTTACTTTTATAAACCAAACTCCCAGGGTTATGATCCAAAGGTTTTTGGTAATATATCTACTTTAGAAGTCTTAGTAGCTAAATTCTTTGAAATCCAAATCATGTTTATTCTTGAAATGGATCTATGACTTTCAGATGTACTCTATTTTTCTGCCTTCATATGTCAACTTATCTTAAATTGTCCATCAAATAATAATAAAAAAGCTTTTAGTCATTTCCTTTGAGTAGTTTTAATACATTTTTCTCAGATGAGGAGAATCTTCTCTTGTGAGGAGGCTACACTACATTCCAATCTCCCATCAAATACCAATGATTATAATATAAATGTATTAGTCTTGCCACAAGTCCTTTATAGAGCAGTTCTTTATCCTCATTTGGAGTATAAATTCCCAATATCAAAGTCTTATTTCCTTGAAAATTAACTATCTTCCATGCTCATCAGTTTTAACTTTTAGTTGGACATTTATATACAAAACAGATGTATTTCTATTTTTTAGTTACTGCTGAAATAAATTATTCACCCAAAATTTTATCCCCAAAATATTTTATGTCTCTTTTTATAAGATGTGACTACTGTAGGAAAAGCATATCCTGCTTTAATTTTTTCAAATAATGAAAGCTACAGCAATAACTTTTTTTCATGACAACATGTTCCTTATCTGTTCTTTCAAGTCTACCAACAGTGGAGTCAATCTACCTTGCTGCTACTCATTCTCTTCACTTTCCTTCCCCAGTAGTACAGCCTTTTTCAGAGAGCTAGGTCTTTGCATAATGACCCAAATATTATTTATAGAAAATATCCAAGAATTTAAAGAATTTTCATTCATGTTTTTTTAAAGTTGAGTTTAGTATCTAAACTGTCAGTTGTAAAGTTGAGAACTAATCCATTTTCCTCTACTTACAAATACTCTATAAAACATTCTATAAAAAATACTACAGTTGACTGCAGAAAGTTCTTTCTCTTTCTCTCTTTGTCTTTTCCTCTGTATAGATAGTCCTCAACTTACAGCAATTCATTTAGTGACCATTTGAAGTTACAATGGCATTGAAAAAAGTGACCTATGACTGTTTTTCACATGACCATTGCAGCATCCCCATGGTCACGGGATCAAAATTCATATGCTTGGCAACTGGCATGTTTTTATGACAGTTACAGTGTCCCAGGGTCATGTGATTGCCTTTTGCAACTTTCTGACAAGCAAAGTCAATGGGGAAACCAGATTTACTTGACAAACGTGTTACTAAGAATTAAGAATTGCAGTGATTCACTTAACAACTATGTCAGGAAAGGTCATAAAATGGGGCAAAACTCACTTAAGAATTGTCTTGCTTCGCAATGGAAATTTTGGACTCCATTGTGGTAGTAATTTGAAGATTACCTGCATTTTATTATTGCATATTGAATAATAGCAGTTTTTTTTAAGAGATTATCTTCCATTCTGAATGCACCTAAAGGAAGCAAGCATATACAAAATTCCTATTTTGTTTGAATCTGTTTTATCTGCTAGAACTGTTTGCAATAGTTTAAAATTAGTCATGAAATCAAGAATATTGGCATTACAAAAGATCTTCTAAATCTAACAACCCCACAATATGCTGAATACTATGTCTATTCAGATTTGTGTGTGTGTGTGTATGAATTCCTCATGAATGAAGTATTTGATAGTTTCATGAAGTCATGAAAAAGGCCAAAAATGTGTCTGGACATCTTGCCTTTCATCATACAACCATTTTTCAGTGTCTTTTGGTTTTAATACTTCAAGTGAATCCTATAGAAAGTTACCATAAAGGTCTTTCACTATGGTTCTTTTTTTTTTTTTTTAAATTTTCATCACCAGTGCTATGTTCAAAAACCATCCAGGATCCCAATGGTGTTTCACTTGTGTGTGTGTGTGGATGTGTACCCCTGTGTGTGTATAGGATTGGAATTAACTATCTATTAATACTCCTCTTGTTTTCTGAATTAAAATATCCAATGGATTCTTACAAATAGCAAGGAGAGAATTGACATCCATGAATGGGGAAATTGAAATTAATTTTGCAAACATTAAATATCTCCCAGCACATTAATTGGCAAACCTAATCCAAATTATACCATCACTAGCTTAACAAAAAGGCAACAAATGGGGAATGTTATTCATGATTTGTTTTCCTCTGAGAAAAAAAGCTGTCAGACATATTTTGTCTCTAGGCTGGGATTCTATTCATATATTTCTGGCAGTAATGTAATTCTGATATGAAGCAAGACTTTGTTTCCATGACAGAAATACATTCAGTAACAATGAAGATAACATCATAATGGATTTTAGTCATTAGGCAGTGATGGACTTAATGGTGTTTGAACTTCTTTCCTTTTATAGTTATTACTCTTATCTAACTTCTAAACCATTGATACCCTGTAAACCTCCTGTTATTAATCTTATGCATATTTTAACCAACACCAGATGCTACTATCAAATTTACTCAATGCAGAATGCCAGATATATCTTTTTAAAGAGAGAGAGAAAGAGACAGAGAGGGAGGGAGGGAGGGAGGGACGGAGGGAGGGAGAACTCTCAAATAGCATGCAGATGTTATACAGAATATGTGACTAGAACTGTTCCATAAGAAAAATGGGATGGATTGGTAGGATTTTGACAATCAAAGAATACTGGATACTTTTATGACTGTCACACCAATTTTCTCTTCAGCATTGGCTCTTTGTTTAGTTTCAGACAACTAGGTATTAAAATAGTCTCCAGAAATAGCCAATAAACTGTTTGGTCCCGCCTATTGATTTTATGCTGTGTTTTGACTTTACAAAATTTCAGTAACAGAAGCCTTCACATTTTATTGCAATTCCACACAATGCTCTATCTGCCTGGAGACAGAATTTACATTTGATGCCATTTCTTCCTGCCAGGTACAGTGGCAGAATCTGAATAAAGCAGGCTTTTTTGATAAGCATGAGAACTCATTTAGGTACCCGGGTGACAATTCTCATTCAGATAGTCTCATAAAGACCAAATTTACATGCCAGCTATAGCAGGCTATTAAAAAAAAGAGTTAGAAATAATAACATTAAAGAAGCTCAATAGAATATTAATGTTGCCCCAGTATGTGCTCCATTATGTTACATGAAAACTCTGTAGGTTTACAACTTTATGGAAAGGCTCCAGGCTGTTATGTTTTGATCTCACCGTTGGCTTCAGTCCTTGACTCAATGGCACCATTTCAAATTCACCATGACATAACAGGGGAGGAAAAACTTATTATGAGTAAAAGAATCTCATAATAGTCCAGCAAAAGAATTACATTAAAATGTGCCAATTCAAGTTAAATTCCAGGATACATTCATACATAATGTCTATATGAATGGATGATGTCATATTCTTTCTGATCCTAGTCTTGAAGCTGAGTTGCATTTTGATGAAGAGAAGAAAATATACATAAATGTCTAATGTTACATTATTTCAGTGTGTGGATTCCTGCGTTACAGCATGCTAACCATAATAAAATCATTATAACAAAAAATGTTAAAAGAAAATAAAACACAACACAAAGTGAACTTAATGAATTTTTATCAACACTGCTTTTACTTAAAAGTGTTCTAAAAAGGATTTTTAATTTTTTTAAAAAATCAAGGCATTTTAGTATTGATAGAAGAGAATATTTGTAACTCAGAGTTGAATGGTGGGGTCTTTGGTAGCCTCTGAGTTTGGTGATTTTCTTGCAGATGTTTCATTGCCAAATTAGATAACATCAGCAGTACTAGAATAGAGTGATGTTTGCTCTCATTTTCTACACCATTAGCTTGCCTGTCAGTGTTGGTGGGAGTGTTCTTAGTGGTTCCTTGATTAGGCTGTTGTTTACTGTTGGCTTTTTGGTCTGGATTGGTGGTTCCTTGATTTGGCTATTGTTGACTTCAAACCCCACTCCCTTTAGCACTGATAATGTTACCTAGTTTGGTAATGAATCATCTGTAAAATCAACAACCAAGATTAGATTAGATTAGATTAGATTAATATTTATATGTATTATAGATTTATTAAAATATATTTTGCTCTTAAAGACATAATAATGATATGGTAGAAGAAATCAATCTACTCCAATATTGATAAACAATCAGATGCCAGCCAGAAACCTGTAAGATAACATTAGTATCTTCCACTGTTGCTTTCTAGTCTGCTACATTCATACTGATGTGCAAGGGTCTGATATTTAAAATTGAAGATTTGATTTTTCTTGTTTAATATACTGAAGATAGCTTTCCTTCCACAAATTATGATCCAAATAAGGATCGTGATAAGCTAATAGTAAACAAAAATATTGGGATAATATGGCCATATATTTCCTTCCTTCCTTCCTTCCTTCCTTCCTTCCTTCCTTCCTTCCTTCCTTCCTTCCTTCCTTCCTTCCTTCTTTCTTTCCAGCCCAACCATACAATGATTACAGACCAACTACACAATCATTTCTTATTTTAGGAATCTGTACCTACTGGAAACAAAAATAAAGATATTTCAGGGAGGGAAAAGAAAGTCTCTCAGATGCTATCTTACCATTCATATTGTAGTTTATTCTTTATACACTCTATAGAGCATGGAGAAGATGAATCCTACCTGCCATCTTGTCATGTGATCTCACTGTGAAGGTGATAATCTCATCTAGGAAAGCACTGAGCTGGAGCTGATTCTGCTTTGTCTCTGTACCAATTATTTTTCACACAATCAGAACCCTTGCAGAGAAAGAGAAAAAAAGTACAAATGCACTCATGAATTGTCAGGAGAAAAGGAGAAGGAGAAGACTGGCAATCTAAGCTGGATATAGGTAGTTTTCACTGCTGAAGATTCCAGGATGAACCAAAAATCAACAGATTTCCAGGATTGTTAGATTGGCACAGGGAAAAGAAGACGCGACTCAGCAGAAGGTCCGTTCAGCACTTTATTCATCTCATGTGGAACTGCCAGCTGAGCTGCCGAGCCCTCCTTAAAAACAGCTCCGGCAAGCTAGCCGGCCAATGACATCCATTTAAACTTCCTGCCAGTGGATTAGCCAGCCACCGGCGGATGCCCATCTAAGGACACAACAAGGATGATGGGAAGATCATAAAACATGGAGAAAATACATGGCTCAGAAAGTGTGCAATTGGCACATCAGATGAATTGGTGTGAAGATTCTCCTAGACACAAGTAATACTTGCCCATCAATCGGAATCCAGGAGGACCTCCTTCACAATTTGTGCATCTAGCTATAAAAAGAAGAGTAGTTCTATCCAGAACCAATGATGGAAAATCATCAGCATCAAATTACCATGTACCCATAGCCACTCTGTTTTATTAGGATTGAGACCAAGCTGACCACCACAAAATTGTTGGGCAATATAGCATGACGATATGTACTTTGATTATCTCACCACAGTCCTGACACCATGTTGATGAATGACTTCACCCAGTAATTTCATTTAGAGGTTAAAAAGGAGATGCAAGAGGGTTGAGCCTTGAAGGACCCAATAAACCAGGATCTTCAAATCAAACCTCTTCCAGCTCTTAACACCAGCTAGAATCAGCCAAGGAGATCAGGAGAGAAAAGAGGAGAATCTCTGTAATTCTGGGCATCTTAGAAAGATAGCTTGATTGGACATGTTTAAATTTGCTAAGAAATAAAAAAAATATTGTACCATCACTATTCCAGGCGGGGTGGTCCAATCAACATCAATTGAATCCACAAGTGCAATCAATGTTGTCTCCATACCATGCTTGAACTTGAAATCCAATGAAAACAAGGCTGGATGAAACATTAATTCAGTGGCATTCTGGAGCTGGATCTTTTGCTCTTAACTTGTTAGTGAGTTTGCTTTTTTACATACCCCAGCTAAGTCAAGGGTGTGCAAATATTCAATCTCAACTGGGCAACTGTAGCACTCATCACCCTTGCAGAAAGTTAGCAACACTCAGAAATCCATCACATCATTCAGGAAACAGCCAAGAGCAGAAACTAGGCAACACCTCGTTGATTACCCATTTCCCATTTTTCTCCTCTTTCTTATGCCTTATTCTTCTCCTTAGCTAAACTCCCCTTTCAAGCTCTTGTTTGAATTCACTGCCTGGGAAACTGGTTTCATTATATATCCCTAGTTTACTGAGAAATATAGTTCTGAGAAACATTCAGTAAATGTAGTTTTAGGACATACTTCTCTGCCTTTATTACCTTCAATTGTTAGGTATTGATCCTACAGCCAAGTCCCAGTACTCCAAACTATATGACAAAGACACTCATCCTGAAATCTAGTCTAGATGCACAAACAGCTAACATAGTGCATATAATATCTGTGTATATCATCATATAGTAGTGCCAGGACCAATGTCTCCATATATTATATGGGGGGCAAGGAGTAATATAGTACATTTCCCTTAAGACATAATGCACAAAGAATATGGGAAGTGACTGCTTAAAACCAGAAGAGCATTAGGCAAATATTGCAATGGCACTGTAGTTCAAGAATGGGAATCTCTTTGAATGAGGCTACCTGAATGAGAATTATCTTTAGGATGAGTAAATATTGATGACACTGCAAATATGTTTTCATTCAGCAGTTGTATATTTTGCTGGAAAAAAAGGATGTCAGACGGAAGAAAATGTTTATTGCTTAAGCCTCCTATATGTAAAAGTAATTCTTCCCCTATACGAGATTGATACTGCATTTCGTATAATAATCTGGTGTTCTTTGTGGCTACCTTCACTCAACATTTAATTGGTCTGCAAACCAAGAAGTACCAATGGGAAGAAAAAACTGCACCAAAGAATAAAATAATGACTGCCAAGCAGGTTTAATTAAAACAAATTCCCTTCTGTGGGAGAAGCACACAGTTTGCGGAACGATGTAGCTATGAATTAAAAACATTTCTAGTCAAAAGAAGAAGAAATCCAGCAGAACAAATGATTCTTCTGCATATTCCATGAAGGCAATCTGCATAAGAATGGCTTTGCTAAATCATACTGAAATGAATTGTTTTACAACTTGGATTAAAAATAAAATAGAAAAAAAAGCAATTTAGTTCATTCTTGATAGTTTTCTAACTGTCTACCAAATGAGCTATCATGGAGCTCCATAAGGCAATTCATTGTTTTTGAGAAATAGAGGTGTTTTTCATTCAAACAGGGGATAATCAGTTTTGAAAGCTGAATATCCAGTCTTTACATGGATAGCCTCTTTTCTTTCCCTTAAGAGGTCCTGTATTATGTTACTGTATCAGTTCCAAACATCCGTATGAATTTACTGATATAAATAGCTTGTGCCCATATTCATAGCTTTTATGCACATTTGCTGTGGTTAATGCCATGGAAGCTTGATGCCTAAATGAAGAAAAATAAATACTTCTTCCTAAATCCTTTATGGCTGGTGCAGAGAAGTCGATCATTGCAGTAAATGAAAAATAGAGATGAAGATTTAAAAGTTATTGTGGGAAACAGCAATAATTTACCGCTAGCTCTTCCATAATGCCAGGCTCTTTGTAGAATTTGGCACAATAATTCTAATACCCTGAGTAAATTAAAGTTAGGTTAAAGTACTGTGTTGAAAAAGAATAGGTAGTATAATATTGCCAACTTTAATGGTTCTGTTTTATATTTTTGTTCCTCACATTCACTTTTACCCCTTATGCATAGGACTGAAGATCATATATATTCATTAGGCATGTACAAACTATTTTGAGGAATGGGGTTAGATTTCCAATTCATAAGAGACCATTCAAGGTCATATTTGAAAAATGGAATGGTTTTCAAACATTTATTATTCATATTTAAACCTAAGCTTACCTAATTTTGAACTATTATAAATTTAGCTATCCTTCAAAAGTTACAATCATGCATTATACACATGATACTGTATTTCTAAATTCTCTGAGATTGTGACCAATAACAAAGATACTAACTTACACGGCGTAGAATTTTGTTTGGAAGATAAAGTCAGTCCATTTACATATAACATGTAAATATTTTTACTTCCCAATCCTTCAAAAACAAATTGAGGATAAGTGTATTCTAATTATCTTCACATCAGTGCTTCAGCCAATCAATAGGATAGTATTTTTTTAAAAAAAAATCAATATGTAGTCTATTCTCTGTGCTGCCATAAATGTGAGTAACACATTCCCCTCATTTTATTCTTCATTATAACAAAAAAAGGCATTGTTTGTATATCTCCATTTTTAAAAAAGCATTCTGTTTTTATTTGTTTAGATGTCTACATATAAATAAACAAGTAAGTGAATTAGCAAGCAAGCAAGCAAGCAAGCAAGCAAGCAAGCAAGCAAACAAACAAACAAACAAACAAACAAACAAACAAACAAATAAATAAATAAATAAATATGTGAAGTTAAAATCTTGGCATTTTCGTAACCGGATGTTTTTCACAATAATTCCAGTATGAATATTTTGTCCCTTCCATACAAAATAACTATGAAATATTAGCATCTCCTGTACTGATCCTGATCATCATTTACTAATACTATTACTACTACTACTACTACTACTACTACTACTAAGTAATTTATTAATTAACATCTTTTTTGGGTGCTGTTCCAAATGTAGTTTCACAAGAATGTTTTTGCAGCATTTCCTCTAGAGCTGTGGGGTAGTAGTTGGTCATGCCTTGGGTCCTCCATTATCTCTGAAGTTAAAGGTGCCCATATGCATTAATATATTTAGAGCCTGAGAAAGATTTAGAGGTTGGCTAGGACAACTTTGGCCACACCACGATTCAAGAAGACTGATAGTAAAATACTGAAAAATAATTCTGCCTAAAGAAGCTGAGAGATCAACTGAGTTATAAACTGATTGTAGTCAGTGATTGAGAATTCTATAACATTTTTCAATTTCCTTTTAGAATAGAATGGAATGGAATGGAATGGAATAGAATAGAATAGAATAGAATAGAATAGAATAGAATAGAATAGAATAGAATAGAATAGAATAGAATAGAATAGAATAGAATAGAATAGAATAGAATAGAATTCTTTATTGGCCAAGTGTGATTGGACACACAAGGAATTTGTCTTTGGTGCATATGCTCTCAGTGTACATAAAAGGAAAAAAAAAGAGAAAAAAATACATTCATCAAGTATCATAAAATCAGGGGTGGGATTATACCAGTTTGGACCAGTTTGGGTGAACCGACAGCTCCAATGATCAGCTGGGAGAGAACCAGTTTGGTCTGACGATCAGGTGGGCCCATCTGCCCACCCCTGTGCTTGACTGACCTATGTCTTCTCAGCTGATTCGCACAGCAGAGCGGATTGCCACACCTCAGCTTTGTTATTCCCCAGCAGTAACGCGGAAGGTAGGTTTTTGTAAAACTGCACCCACGCATGCACTTTGCGCACAATCACCAAACCAGTTGTTAAACTGGCAGGATCCCACCACTGCATAAGATACAACACTTAGCGATAGTCATAGGTTACTAATAAGCAATCAAATCATACTAGGAAAGAAACAGAACAATATAAATCATAAAAATACAAGCAATATGGTTATGAACTGTTATAAACATGTTTTATGAACTGTTGTTGAAGAAAAGTCTTGGACAGTGTTGCTTTCCATTGATATTTTCTGCCAAGATCCTCTGAAAACACTGTTAACTACTGTACAAATAACCCAACATCTTATTTCAGCGAACAGATAGTATGATGGATTCCCCAGAATAATTTAAGATTTTCATCATTATACAATTGACTTATACATTTCCTTAAGACCATTAAGGTTTCTAAAAATTGTGCCTGAATGGGATTTATCCTTGGTAGCTTGACATATGAAGCTGCCAAAGGACAATTTGTATTCCACACAATAATGATCCTAGTTATATTGATAACTGTGCAAATGTTATGCAGATGTTAAAAGCTGCCATTGATGATTCTTCCAGAAGAATTACTACTAATTAGGAAATTAGCAGACCATGCTGAAGAAAGCACAGAGTAAAGGAGTATGTAGTGATTTTCAATTGTATTCTAGAGTTACAAGATTGAGCTAGTTTTGTTAGAGTAAAGAAGGCTGATCTAATGATATTGGAAGATGAGTAGTTTGCAGGCAATATCAGAAGCTTTAGAGAAGCTTCAGAAAAGCTGAAATACGATGGATATAGAAAACAAAGGAAGGTGTATAGCTTTTCTAAATATATTTTACCTTTCTTTCCTGACTTTTCAGTCTCTAGAGTTGAGCCTATGAAATTAGGGGTAATTATACACAAACATCCCATCTGTCAGCTGCAGAAAAACAATACAGATTCACCTTGAGTTTTTGTTTCAACATTTGCCTTTCCTAAATCCACTATGAATTGCCATAACCCATGGAATCAATGATCATGTTACTAGTGCTACAATTATTCCAAGATTTGGGAAATGGGGGTGGGGGAGAGTCTCCCTTAGGCAAGTAAAAGGAATTTAGACATACAATGTAAAGAAGAAACATTTTATCCTGGTTCTTCTTCTCTCTTTCTAACCTGTCTCTGATATATACTTTTGGCATCATCAAATATGGAAACAACAGCCAATTTTATTGATGAGACAATAATTCATTTTTTCCATTCAGACAATTGAACTGACAAGGCATATTAAAACTGGAGATGGAAAACTTTGAGCTTCTGGACCAAACATAGAACATATTGTTCCACTTCATTTAATCATTGATAATCATTTGAAAATCTTACATCTTAACTTATTCTTGGTGTGTTCTCATTGTCCTAGAAATGGAATGGTGATTTCTCTCTCTGTCTCTCTATGTGTCTCTTCTCTGTGTGTCTGTCTGTGGATTTGCCATTATGTCTTCCCAGGGCTGAGAAAGAGTGACTAGCCCAAGGTCACCCACTAGCTTTGAGTCTTCATTGCTCTAACTCAGTTTCTGACTGGTGCCTTAACCCTTACAGCAAACTGGCTCTCTGATAATATCATTTATTTCCAGGACTGTTGGAATCACTATTTGTATGCATTCAGTCTCAATCCCTATTATTATAATTCAACATGCTATTTGTCCTGTGTTGCTGCATTTTATGACTAGCTGACATTCGAGAGTTTATACAGGAAGAAAAGCAGATTTACTCCAACTAACAAATACTACACTTAATTTGATAAATGGCCTAGATATTAATATATAGAACACTTATTCCATTCTCATGAACAAATTTATTTCAAAATGTAATCTAACTTCTTGAATTCCTCATACCTTACAAAATTAATTACACATTTCCATCACATATGTACCATAGTATTGTGTGCTCCTGTTATATGTATTTTACTACTATTATCCATGTACTCTATGCCATATTCTAAATAAATAAATAAATGGCTTTGCTGATGTCTTTGCAAAGGAGAAGGTACATCTCTTGCTCCACACATTACTCCTATGAATACATTACCACCTTGGCTTCTTGAGCTTACATCCTTGATAAACATTAATAGCCGATGTCTACAGGACAGTTGACTTGTTTAAATAAATTTATTGAAGACAACCTACAAAGGAGATGTATTATACTCTCTTCCTCTCTCCTACTTTATCAATTAAGACAAATAATGGCTTTTAAAGACTGGATCATTATTTTAGATTTTTGAACTTTGCAACTCTTTCCACTAATATTTTAATCTGATATTCTGGAAGAACTGCAAAAAGCAAGTATTGTTTACTAAATTTCTCTTGACAGAGACTTACAGTTTGATTCATATGACAGAGGGAAAGGAATATTTAATGGCAGTTGATACACATTATGGAGAATTTGAATACACAGTGATGCCCTTTAGTTTATGTAATTGGCCCTTGGTATTTATGAGACTCATTAATGAAATATTTTCTGACATTCTGGGCATCCTTCCTTTCTATTGAAATTGACTGCCAGGAATTTAACACATGACAACTTGGTACCATTCCCTGACTTTCCCAGAAGATCTTAAAAGTCCTCATTCTTAATAATGGCCACACCCTCCACTCAACCTTCTATGAAATGTTGTGAAATAATGACAAAGACAAGAGATTAAAATGTTGATCAAAAGATCATTTTATAGCCCTCCCAGTTGTCCACTGAAGACAATGCTAGCCAATTCATGAGAATTGCTGGCAGTCAGAGATTAGGACCCTCATGAGATGACACCAGCTCATTAGCTTTGAAAATTAACAAGTAGGCTGTATGGGAGTGCCCTCTGATACTGTGATAGCAAAAGTGTGGGAATGGAATTGGGATTTATCCAGACTCTTTTGACTACATATCCTTCCAAATCTTCCCTAGGGGCACAGGATACTAGATGAAGCACATGGAAGGGGGAAGGATTTTGTTTTTCTTTTTCCTTTCTCTTTGGCAGGGAACTAGCTGACTGAAATGTGACTGATTATTAATGTTTAGTGGCTAACTGGTAATGGAAATGCTGTAGAGAGAATGAAGGAGAAGGCTATATTTGCCTTCAGCTTAAGAATTAGGATGAGACAAGTGGGAAAACTAGACTGTTCATAAGCTCTCTATTTTGAAAATTGCTAAACAAACAAACAAACCAAGTTATTATGATATCAAACACTATAGATGTGCCAAAAACAAATCAGTTGAGATTATGAGATCACAGGGGGTTGGAACTCCTTTTGAAGTGCTAAAGACCACTTATGTAGGTATCCTCACGGATCCTCCAAATTTCACTTATTTTGGGGCTCTGTATGGAGTAGGAGAGAATATACCTCAAAATGCATATATGAGAGTCACCAGACACTGAAACATATTATATTTATATTGGTGAAAGATACACTGAGATGGAGTGACTATAAAGTAAGTTTGAAAAATGAGAAAGGTATTTATCTATCAGAAAAATGTATGCTCAGTTCCTCCTGGAATCCCACTTGATGTAATCAAAAGAGCAGGGTTTGATATTTCTAGGATTTAGATGCTTCTTCAATTGAGAAAATTGCTTGGTCATGGAGTCTGCCTCTAATACATTTTTTAAAATTTAATTTTGTTTTCTTAAGTGTATCATTGCCTTTTTTTAAAAAAAATAAAATAATACTGCTAAAATGGAAAATGCCAATGGATACTATTCCAAAATTATAACTTGGCATCAAAATGTAATAAAAGTTATACTGCTCATTTAAATTATACTAAAAACAGTTTATCAACTTTGCAGGATCCAATCTGGGTCAGTCACCAGGACAAGAGGTTTAATCTTCTGAGCTTTCAAATTCATGCTGGAGCCCATCCTCGGGAACTTCTCTTTCATCCATACTGGATTCTGTAACATTATCCTGGGACACATATATTTGCCTTCATTTGTTTACCAGCTTTCATTATTGTTATTAATTTTGAACCTAAACATTCAGCTTCATTGAAACTTACCTAACAAACATTTAAAAGGGATTAACTTGCAGCATTTAAAAAAAAATACTTCTTTTCAATAATAAATAAAATAGGTAATACATCATATCCAAAAAAAACCCCATATATGTACAGACACAGATATTTATATATTCTTACATAAATTATTATATATTCTTAATTTTAAATTATATGTATAAAACATTTATACATACAATTTAATTTCATCTTTGTCAATTCCTATAGTTCTCATTACCCATTTATAGTTCTCACTTCCCATTCATTTCTCTCTGTCTCTGTGTGTGTAACTAGCTTTTATATCAAATTTCCTTCCTCGACCACATTTTATGGTAAATACTGGGCTTTATCTTGTCGGTGTAGAGATAAGATCCCAAATGTAACACTTGAGCCCTCAAGTCTGGCATACTATCTGACAGTATCAGGAGAAGTAAGAGCTGTCTTGTTATTGCCACTGCAGAGGCAGTTCAGTTATGTTCATTCTCTTTCATGATACCATTTTGATTGCTGCAAAATTGCTTTAAAATGGCACCAATTTATATTGTGCCAGAAGAAGAAATGTTTCAGGAAAAGGAAATTTCATCCATTAGACTTTATTTCTTTTAGCCTTTCAGACAATGCAATGCCAGAGCTTCTAGTAAACACTACTGTACAATTATGCTTTACAATTGTTATTTTGTGAATTTTTGTTTAAAACAAAGCACCATTTTTGCTGTCAGCTTGTGGATATTTCTTTCTTTTCAAACTATATTTGGCTTCCAAGAGCCTGCATGTTCTTTAAAGGCAAGACATAATTTCTGGTTTCTTAAAATGTATTTGGTTGTTTTAAAAGTATGATTCTCTGTGCGTTGACTCCTATTATCAACAGTTGGCCAGTTTTTTTCATGCATTGTTAATTTGTGATGAAACAAGTATATTCTTACGTCCACCTCATTGTTGTCTGAAATTTACATTAGTAGCTCAAAAACATACAACTGGAAACATAAACTCATTGCAAAGGAAGTAACAAACATTGTGCTATTCCCTCATGTCTTTTGTTTCATTGCATGAATCTTGGCAGCTATAGTTTATTCAATCAACTATAGTTTACAAAAATTCAAAAAAAAAAAAAACCCAAACAAAATGTAGTTCAGCCAACACACTGTAGATATACAAATCAATTTAATAACTGCTTGTTAAAAAATCTTTTATTCAGGATGATTTATGTTCAGCATTGGTTTGACCAGTTGTCCAGCATATCAACTAATCTGCAAATACTATCTTATCAGAGTTTACATATCAACCTGTATAGCATTGACAAGTGGTTGATGGTCTTTATAACCTGGCATATGGTGATATAAAAATGGAGTCTGTGTGTGAATATGTATCTACAGCTGTACTTTAGCCATAATCATGTGCCAACAGATGGCTGTATAAACTAAAGTTGCCATGGGAACTAAATTATGTTGCTCTTCTTTAACAGGCAACAAATCTCAAAGCTAAGGATGTCAAATGCTGGGGAAAAAAGATGAAGGAGAATTGATAGTTGTATTTAAATACAAATGCTCAAAACCAATCCGAAATCCATTTTTTTAAAAAAAAATGTTTAAAAAACAACAACAAAAAGCATGTTTTGTTCAAATATAATTCTACAGTTTGAATGAGCAGTAGAGACATGACAAGATATTAACCTATACGCAGAACCTCTGAAAATCCAAGTGATTATAACATTTGCCAAGTAATGTTGGGCTAATTGGTTTCTGACCCTGCCTATTTTGGAGGGGCATAAATTGAGATTTAGTGAGTTATTGTTTTATATATATATATATATATATATATATATATATATATATATATATACATACACAAGTACTGTACATATTTATGAAAAGAAGCAAAAATAGCAGATAGGAGACAGAAGGAACCAAAGGGTAGAAGAATAAATAACAAAAACAACATAGATACATAACAACTGTTGGCAAAACTGGAAGTCCTTAGAAAAAGATTGAACATAACTGTTTATAATAAGTATCAGCAACAAAAATGTCCTGGATTAGCAACAAAAAATATCATAAATGAAATTTAGCTCAGTGTGGTACACTGTTCTTTCCCTGGATTAAGTTTTACGCATGATAGCGTTCTTTCTGAGATCAGTAGAAAGTAAGAAAACTAACTTCAGACAGTATGTGGAATTTCAGTGATGCTCAATATCTACTAACATGTTGAAACTAGACAAAAGAAATAAGTTGTTTATTGAAATATTTATAGAATCTCTTCTTAAATTCACAAGTCCACTTACTTGGAAAAAGTTATTTACTTGTTAAACCTAATTCACACACACACACACACACACACACATTTAATTTCTAAAGCAATGTATCTTGACCTTCATACTGACTACCCTGTGCCCACTATTTCCTTAAATTCCTAATTTCATCCTGCTCCTCATATCCTTCTCATATCTACATAAAATTCATTCTACATTATAATTTTCCAGTTCTCTTCTCTGTTACCCCATCCAAGTCATAATTTAATGGAGAAAGGGAGAGAGGAAGCAAAATTATAGCAACAATCAGGGTAACCCATCCTTTATTCTTCTAATATTTTCTTACATTCTATAGAAAGAAAGCTTGATATGTTCATGTTCTTCAGCTCTTTCTTTTTTCCTTTCCTTTCCATGACAGTAGAATAAGTCTAAAAAGTGTTGCATCTTACTAATAATGACAAATAAGATATTTAATCATTGTATTACATTTAGAGCAAAAGCATGGTGGAGACCGATGTTGACTTGGGTACATATATTGATTTTTAGGAATCTTCCCAATAATTCAAAATTATGTCATGTACTGGGCATATTATTGGGATTGTAAAGCTGCACAGTAAATCTCCAGGCATCTAAAAATTGATGTTTCATCCAATTCATTTAGATTATTTTCCTGTGTTTTATTTTCACCTTTTGAAATGCTACTTTTAAAACTAATGACTTGGAAGCAACTACCAGAATACTATTAGGTTCCCTATCAAAGCTGTAGCTTGGAACTGGAATATACATAATAATAACTTCTTACACCAGCTGATGGCTTTTTGTTGTTGCTTTCTATATAACAATTTGTCAAAACAAAGTCATAAAATAGCCTAAGAGTATGTGGCAGCAACAAACATAAATATTCTGCATATCTCATCTTTAAAATGGACATGAATCACAGAAGACAATATTAGAAGCCTTGGACCGTAAGAAACAAGCACATGAGAAGATTTCTCCCTGAGCAGATATTTCCAAACCTCTAAAGAGCAAGAATGTCCCTCTTGTCTGCATTCTAAAGGAGATGACCTGGATGGCTTTAAAGGATGATTGAATAAATTCATAGAAGATAGGTTTGTCAAGAGATATTAATCTTGAAGATGCAATATTACCTTCTAGATTGGAAAAGTATGCTTCAAAATTTTCAGATATAGGTTGTAGGAGAGAGTGTTTTTTCCATCTCCCGCTTACAGATATCTGATTGGTTACTGTGAAAACAAAATATTCATATAAGGTAAACTTTGACTTGGCTGCTCTTTTTTCCTGATGGAAGCATTTGTCAAAGAGCTTTATTATACTTGAAAGTAGAATAAATTTCCACATAGCCGTATGGCATGAGGATGGTTTGAGAGCATTCATTCCATGATAAATTGTTCATCTTTAAGGGGCTGCAAGAATGTTTTTATGTCACACACTGCTTTAACTAGCTATCTGGAATCTGGCCTGATGTGTGGATCCCAGGCTGGTGTGCAGCTAGAATAAGATATATCTAAGTTCCTTCTTTCTCCAGATTTTTTGATGCAGTTTATTGTCTCAAAGGTTGCATTACTAACTTGTATAGTTTGTAAAAACAAATAACATTTTTAATGTACGTAAACAATTCCATGTGTAAAGGAAAGCTGTGTGTAAAGTACAGCTGTAATCTTTTTTTTTTTTAAAGGCAGAAAGATTTGACTTGAGTAAATGTAGTTACCACTAGGTAGATGAAAAATTGAAATTGATCAGATTTATGGAGCGGTTTTGTTCCAGTTGCTTCTGACTCTTCATGTTCCAAAAGAATCATTTTACCAGAACTCCATGTTAGCATCAAGGTCTGACCAGCAGTCAGCACAAGGTATATTTTTTGCTAATTGAATAGAGGGCGTATAGCTAATTTTATTTTGGCGTTCTCCACTTCTCTGTGTGTAGTGTAGTGTTTCTTCAGTTTGTTTGTTGAAAGTATTTGGTATAAACATTGACTTTTTGGAGTGGAAGTCTATTTGTATATTTTCTGCTTTGTCTGGTAAATAGAGATCAATAGCTTTTCCCATGATGTCAGATGCTATTTTGCTTCCAAATTTAGCATTCTACTCTCATATAATAAGCATACTTTAGGGCAGGGATTGTGTTGCCCTAGGTGTTGTCAGTTCATAAAAATGTTCAATTTCTTTTTGTTCTGCAGTTGGAATAGTTGGAATAGACTAGGATCATCCTAATAATAATAAAATTGCATCCAAACACACATTTTGACCCTATTTTATTTTAATAATGATGGTCATTCCAGTTCGTCTCTGCTTTCTTATCCACTGTTTGTGATCCACTGATGTGGAGAAACAGTTTTCAATCCATTTTAATGTTTTTTAGAATGTGAATTTCTTCATATTTTGCTGTGCTGATGAATTTGCCTTGGTGAGAGTGGCTGGCATGGCATGAATGCAGAGGGAGTATGGGATGATGCATTGTGGGGGGATGGGGAGGAATCTTACTCAAGCAACTTGCAACCTTTCCTGGTAGCTTCCTTGCAAGTCAGGGAGCAAGCTGATAAGAAATTAGAAATCACTCCTGCTCCCACTGCTTTTTTACCAGCCTGTGATCATTCTCTTGACCTGTTTAGATAAATAAATATATTTGAAATAGTGACATCACTGAGGATGACCCAACAAGTAATGGATTCGCCAGTGGGTGACTAATAGGTATCAGTATTCCAACAAAGCCTATAATGCAGTATGTTGTGATCTGTTTTAAAGTTGGAAATGCATTAGGATTAAGTATTCATGAATTAACTTGTTAGTTGGTGGGTTGGCAATCAGCAAGGTGTTTGTGCATAGAGGGACCTTTCTGGGAACAGCTCCATTTAATGACTCTCTAAAAGATATATGTAAATAAATCATACACTCCGATCTGACTGTTCTTACTTGATCCATATAAACACAAGACACAATTAACATAAGAACAGAGAGACAGGCTGTCTGAAACCTCTGTAACTAATTTGTCAACACAATCCAGGGCTGCATTTTCATTTGAATGTTTTGTTAACATGTAAAAATTAATAAGGACAACATGACATAAATATATTGCTTCAATGCAGTTACTCTTGTTCCAATCTAGTTATTATAATGTTTTCTGTAATAGCAATATGATCTCATGGGTTTATGACTGAATGCCAAATAAATGTTCAAACCATCATAGACATAAAGAATAAAAGTGAAGAAAACATTTCAACCATATAAAGGAAAGAAATCTACGGATTGCTGCTAGTATTTTTAATATTGGATCAACAAAAAAAGCATGGTTATAGATAGGCTTATTTGAAGCAAGCATCATGTTAATGAATATTTTTGCCTGTCAGTGTTATGCTTACATAGCCATGTGAGTAGTCATAGTTGGTCTATACCGGGGTGACAAACTTGCATCATCACCATGGGGTCACGTGACATATTGGGACTTTCCCCCCCTTCGCTAAGCCAGGTGGGGGTGGGGCCAGAACGTGACGCAACTGGCCCATGGGCCACGAGTTTGACATCCCTGGTCTATACAATAACTTTATGAAGCAGCAAAAAAGGAGAATCTTTGTCTATGCTGAACATTAGGGCTGCACAAACATCAAAACATCTCACTGTTTTAAAAGCTGCAGACAAGAGCAAACATCCATGTTCCCATAGGTTCTAAATCACCATTTGAAGCTTAAATTCCAAAGGCTGCAACTCCTAACTCAGTATTTGATTTTGAAAAAGTTTATCCAAACATTAGTCTTAGTTTAGCCTAATTGTGGGTTCAGTAAGATTTTTAACAGTCATCCCAATTTCTAGAATAGTTATTTTTAGTTCTATAGAAATAGTGATCCTTTTATTAGCTAGCTCGGACAAATACTTGTACTTTTCTTTGAAGTTCCTTTCCTTTGCTCAGATGAATCAGACAATCTTTTCACCCTTGCAAAAACTTTCAAGAAAACACATATTCAGCCCAAGCAGAATACCTTAATGAGAAAAAGGGCCCTTTATATAAAAAATATGGGCCAGAAGTCAAGTAATTAGATTGCCTTCCTTTTTCTGTATCCCACTTTGTACACAGGCTTCCTTAATTATTGTTTCATCAGAATAAGGCTATATTTAAAATATTCTGCTATTTAATTTACTATTAAAATAATACATCCTAAAGTCCAGGAATACAAAATTAAATGATTGTAATCCTAGCTACAAACAGTTCTCCTGTCCATAACTTTCTATGGCTCGTTGAATTATTCAGTAACAAAATAGATAACTTTTACATTAGCAGAAAGTTTAGAATGAGACAATGAAAAGGAGCCATAATTTGTGTTTAGTTAGAACAATATGCTTAATAAATAAAATCCATCCCTAGCATACTTCTAGTTAGAAATGACACAATTTTCTTTCAAAAGAAAAGTGACATTCATGAATATTAGATGCTTTTTTTAATATTTCCTTTGTCTGAAATAAACAGAGGTAATAAAAATTAGATGAAGTATTTATAATTAGAACTGATCCAGAAATGGAAATATTTTTCATTTTTCTCGAATCATGAAAGGCACTTTTATTTGTCTACTAATCACAGTCTCTCTTTTAAAAGAGGAGTTAAGATGTCAGTCTGTACCATAATGCATTGTTACCAAGGTAACCAAGTCAGTGGTTTACTCTGCTGTGCTACCATTATAATGGTGTGATAGAATAAGGACAGTATGATAGAATACGTGAGGATGTAGAATCATTTTGTCTATTTTATGATCCCTGTTTGGGGGGAAATGTACAAAATAGTATCTGAGTAATATGGAAGAACAAAATCAGTGCTTTCTTATAATTAAAACAGCCTTTAAAGGAGAAAGAAAAAGAGGAGTAAGTAACTTTGAGGAGATTACAATGTTTTATATAGAGGAAGAGATAGAAAGAGGGAATCTATTGCTATTATTGTGAAAAAGAACTTTAAAAAGTATTTTCATCCTTTCCATCAAAAATTATCTCTGGCCAGTTTAGCCTTTGACAGGAAATTGCTTCCAGGCAAACATTGGCATCCCATAAGCAATGTAATTGGAAGCCAGTTTTCAGCTGAAGAGCAGGATGAAATCTCTGAACATACATATGGTGATAGATAATTTCCCTGTGATACAGATGCATATGATACAGTGAGGATCAAACATAATGTGTTCACTTATATTTCCCATTTCATAACTTACTGAGCTTTAAAAAAGTATATTGATAGAATTAGTGAATACAAAAATAAGATGAGTTGATTATTTTCTAGTTATTTTTATTTTCTATTCACTGTCATATAAACTATTTGCTAATGATCTGAAACAATTAATATGCATTTATGTTCCAGAACCCTGTATTGGATTGAATTGGACTAAAAGAATTTAGGTACTCCAATGAAACAAACAAAATGTTAAAAAGTTATGATATTGATGTAGTTACTTACTGTATTACTATTATTCTTCTCTTCCTTACTAGTATCTATCTCTTCCCACTTATTACTATAACCATGTTACTTGTATCTTTCAATTATATTGTTTTTATTTATTTCCTAGAACGATTCGATAGCTTATTAGTAACCTTGACTATCACTAAGTGTTTATCTTTTTATTCTTGATGATGTATTTTATTCTCCTTACATACACTGAGGGCATATATACCTAAGACAAATTCCTTGTGTGTCCAATCACACTTGGCCAATAAAGAATTCTATTCTATTCTATTCTATTCTATTCTATTCTATTCTATTCTATTCTATTCTATTCTATTCTATTCTATTCTATTCTATTCATACCTTAATATAGTTTGGGCACAATATGCCCTTGAGAGGCTTTTTGACCTTATAACTCAATAATTTTATAGTGGTATTAAAGTAGCATAGCATTGAAAAGAAGGGGTTAGTGTTTTTACTTAAGTGACAAAACTTATAAGTTTCCACATGTTTAATTGCTTGTTTATAATTTATCCTTTTTATCATTCATGGTGCAATATGTGCAATATGTAAAAAGAAGCTGAGAGTAAGTTAATCTTCCCTATAGAATGAAATAGTTTGCATTTCAATCACTCAGGCTAAAAATTGCAACTTATATTATTTTTTTTAAAAAAGAAAACTTATCAAATGATACAACAAATTGATATAATTCCTAAAGAAAAAAATAGTGTAGCTAATTTCTCAGTGTGATTAACTTCATATCAGCTAACCAGCAGGGAGTTAATTATGCATGAAATGATAAGTAGGCTTTTATATTTGCTGAAGTAAGGTTTAGCCTTTTGTTTTAATTGCTTCAAGCTCAGGTGTGGTATTTCTGGAAGATGGCTGAAACAGCAAAAGTCTGTTTTCTGAAAGTCTTTTTCTAGACTTGTAACAATTTGATATGTTGCGCCTTTAATATGCTTTGTGTTCAAGGATCATATTAGATTACTTTTCTGAACCAACTGAAGGATGCAATGATGGGAAATGGGAAAATTGGTGAGTTATTTCTTTGCAATGTGTGCATGTGTGTGTTAGTTTGGGCTTACATGTGTGCATGGATGTGGTGACATTTCATTTTTTTAAAAAAATGAAAAAAATCAATTATATATAACATAATCATATCATATCATATATCATATCATATCATATCATATCATATCATATCATATCATTGTTTTAGATTGTTTTAGAATCACCCTAGCATTAACAAATTAACCTATAAAGCCCTACATGGCTTAGGCCCGGGGTATTTGGCGGATCACCTGTGGCCACCAACTCCCCATTGCCCTGTGCGCTCACATAGAGAGGGCCTACTTGAGGTCCCGTCAGCCAAACAGTGTTGGCTGATGACCCTAGGGAGTGATCCTTCTCTGTGGGCGTACCTGCTCTCTGGAATCAGCTCCCCTTGGAGCTCTAGGTATCCCCCAACCTTCGCTCCTTCCACCGTGACCTTAAAACATGGCTGTTTCGCCAAGCTGGCCTGGACTGAATGGGGTTTTAATGGGAATTTTAGTTTTATTGTTTGTTTGTTTGTTTGTTTGTTTGTTTATTTATTTATTGAATTTATATACCACCCTTCTCCCCGAAGGGACTGTTGAATTTTAATTGGACTTCTTGTAGTTTATTGCTGTGAGCTGCCCTGAGTCCTTGTGGAGAAAGGGCGGCATATAAGTCCGATAACAAATAAATAAATAAATAAATAAATAAATAAATAAATAAATAAATAAATAAATAAATAAATAAATAAATAAATAAATAAACAAACTCCCGAAAACACAAGCACTGTTTTTCAGGGCCACATTAAAATCTGAAAAAGAGGCACTAATTTAGTGACTAACGCAGAACTGATTTATTCCTATGAGATTCTTTCGAATTATTTTCAAAGCATAATCTTTGATATGGATATTTTTGGTAATTTAATTGGAAATGCATGGTTCCAAGATAATCTACTTTTGTAACTTGGAAAGATGTTTATAGTCAAGTTATCAGTACAAGAATTATATAAAATACAAGAATTAGTAAATACTGAGTTTCCTTGCAATTTTAATCAGCATACAGAGCCACTCATAGAAGGGGTTTCTGAAACAAGTAGATAATAAACTAAGAAAAAAATAATCTTGGTAAGGTTGATGGGAATATGGAAAACAATAGGATAGATGGATAGGATGAAAAAAATAATCATGTTGTCTTTGAGAGAAGGACAGGATGATCCCAAAGACAGAATTGAAAGTGACTATGCAATTGCCAAGCCCAACTTGATGGCGCTGAATTAGCTAGCATAGCTGTCACCAATTTTGGTAGCATTCATGTGCAGTGATATGAATGGAGATGGGTTAAAACATGGGTGTCAAGCTCGATCGCGTCACATGACATATTGTGATGTATTTTTTGCCTTTGTGGAGCTGGGGTGGGTGTGGCCTCCATGTGACACATCTGGCCTGTGGATCGCCAGTTTGACAGGCTTAGGTTAAAACCTCAAAGTGGTGGTTATGACAACACAAAGCACAGCTTTGTCATGATGCCATGAGTGCTATCTGAACTTTTTTGACATCCCTACTTCCTCAGACAAAGTCATTAAATAAGAAAAAAAGTTACTAACAGTGAAAATCAGGCTGTTACTTCTGATTTAAAGTCCCAGCTGTCAACATGTATCAACACCTAATGAGGAAGTACAGAGGATTTGCTATAATAAAATTAGTAGAAAAAAACTAATATTTTAAAATATTTTTCTTAGATATTTCTGTAAATATTGTTTTGTATTAAATTTTAATCAGTAACCTTTACAACCATAAGACACATTCTCCCACTTTAAACAAAATCCTTATCTACTTTAAAAATACTTCTCAGTTAAAAAAAATATTGGAAATAGAAGAAAAATTTTCAGGATTAGTTGAATTGTTTAATTGCTTTTATTAAAATAAATGCTAAACATGAATCTGTGTAAGCAGGTTACTGACAAAGCAGGAGCAGCAGATGCATAAAATAACTATATCTAATTAAAAAATAATAATGGCATTTGTGTTGTCACAGTCATTTTGGTTGTTTGCAAATTATGATTTCATGGTATTATAAACCATATCCATGTTAAACTAAATAATCAGGCTTCATAGCATTCATAGCATTTCTTCATACCTGAAAATCTTTTCCATATGAACATATGGGCCTTGCAAATTTTGTATTACAACTCCTTATGCTGCATCAGATCTAAGGATGCAAAGTGGAAAATTGTTTTAGTGTTTCATTTGATGATTAGGCTTGGGAAAGTAGTGCTTTTTGAAACAAATACCATATCTCTAGAAATTATTTCATACATATATGAGAGTGTTTATGTACGTTTGTGCATCAGGGGTGGGTTCTACTTACCTTTACTACCGGTTTGCAGTAGGGCTGCAAGCGAACACTCACTTCGCCCACGCATGCGTGCGCTCTTCTGCACAAGCACAGAAGCTTCTGCGCATGTGTAGAAATGTTTTGATGATGTTGGGGTCAGTGGGCGGAGCCTCCCACTGGTTTTACTACTGGTTCTATAGAATTGGTGGGAACTGGGGGCAACCCACCACTGGTGTGCATGTATATATAGTATATATCACCAATATCAATAGTAACTGTATACCAATAGTAACTGTGACTATATATGTCAATGGTGACTGTGTATGTCACCAAACGCTGTCTCCAGAGACAATTTATTATATAAATTCCATTAAGTTCTTGAATTGGTTGCTTTTTTCTTCAATACACTTTCTTAATCATTTGATACATGACTGTTAAACATTCCTAAGTATAACAACTTTTCTCTGTTACATCATAATGCCAAAATGTCTTCAGATGGAGAAAGAAACAAGGTGGACCCTTATCAGAAAATATCTTTAGCACCTTTGGTTCAAAACCCAGCAATGTCATATTTAAGGGAAATATTTCCATTTTGCTCTCCCCGTCTGAATTTAGAAGAAATTGGCTAGGGTTTTTTCCTTGGCAACCTAATCATGGACAGTCATAAATCAGTTGTTTCACCTGCATAGGGAAGCAGAACTTCAGTTCCATTCTATGAAATGTAAAATTATCTTTCCCATATAAAGAAATTCAGAAGCTAGTGCAATTGATATCAGGGAACAGTTCAATCACTCTTCCATCCAGAGCGTTTCTAGAATCATCAGCTTACATAATATTCTTATGTCTGCATTCTGCTTTCATTCACTTGTATATTTCATTCACTTACAGTAAATCTTTTACACATACCCCATACCATGTGTAAAAAAAAAGTTTATTTTCATCTGGAGGACTAGTCAATCCAATTCTGACCGGACACTGGTGAGATCTTATATCAAGACCTATCTAGTGGTGATAAAAGTGGCGAAATCTAACCATTTTTATGGTCTTATCGCATCTGCAGAGAACCGCCCAGCCGTTCTGTTTAGAGTGACCCACTCCCTTCTTCGGGGGGGGGAATGCGGGAAGATCCCTTGCAGGGTCGAGCTGAGGATTTTGTGCAATTCCTGCATGATAAAGTCGCTCGGATTCGGGAAGACTTGGACTCCGACTGGGTGAGTCCAGGGGAGGAGACGAGGGTAGGTCTTGAGAATATTATCTGGGAGGAGTTTGATCCTGTGGCTCCCAAGGATGTGGACAGGGTTCTGGGTAAGATTAGTGCCACCACATGTTTATTGGACCTGTGTCCCTCCTGGTTGGTACTGACCTCCCGGGAGGTTACACGAGGCTGGCTCCAGGGGATTATAAGTGCTTCTTTGAGTGAGGGTGCCTTTCCTGCAATCTTGAAGGAGGCGGTGGTAAGGCCCCTTCTCAAGAAGCCTTCCCTGGACCCGCTGAATTGGCTAACTACCATCCGGTCTCCAACCTTCATTTTGTGGCGAAGGTTGTTGAGAGTGTGGTGGCACGACAGCTTCCCCGGCACCTGGATGAAGCTATCTATCTGGACCCGTACCAGTCGGGCTTCAGGCAGGGGTACAGCACAGAAATGGCATTGGTCGCATTGGTGGATGATCTCTGGAGGGCTTGGGACAGGGGTTGCTCCTCTGTCCTGGTCCTATTAGATCTCTCAGCGGCTTTTGATACCATTGACCATGGTATCATGCTGCAGCGGTTGAGGGGATTAGGAATAGGGAGCACCATTCTGCGCTGGTCCTAGGCTAGGCTCAGACTCAACTCTTCCAAGACCGAGTGGCTGTGGTTTCCGGCGTCCCGATATAGTCAGCTGGTGCCATTGCTGACTATTGAGGGTGAATCTCTGACCCCCACAGAGAGGGCTTGCAATCTGGGCATCTTCCTGGATGCATGGCTGTCTTTAGAAGAGCATATGACGGCTGTGGCCAGGGGGGCTTTTTATCAGGTTCGCCTGATTCACCAGTTGCAGCCCTTTCTGGACCGGGACGCCTTGTGCACGGTCACTCACGCCCTTGTTACCTCCCGGCTGGACTATTGTAATGCTCTCTACATGGGGCTCCCCTTGAAGAGCATTCGGAGGCTCCAGCTGGTCCAGAATGCGGCTGTGCGGGTGGTTATGTGCGCAACCCGTTGTGCCCATGTGACACCCCTCCTACGCGAGCTGCACTGGCTCCCAGTGGACTTTCGGGTGCGATTCAAGGTGTTGGTCACCACCTTTAAAGCGCTCCATGGCATAGGATCCGGGTACCTTCGAGACTGACTTCTGCCACCAACAGCCTCCCACCAGCCAGTTCGCTCCCACAGAGAGGGTCTCCTCAGGGTACCATCAGCCAAGTTATGTCAGCTGGCGACATCCAGGGGGAGGGCCTTCTCTGTGGGAGCCCCTGCCCTGTGGAATGAACTGCTCCTGGAAATGCGTAAGATCTCCGACCTTCGTGTATTTCGCTGTGCCCTCAAGACTCTGCTGTTCCACCAAGCCGGGCTATCAATGTAATGATTTTTAAATTGGGTGTTTTAAATTTTGGGGGTTTTAAATTTGAGCCGAAATTATGTAATAATTTTAATTATTTTTAACTGATGTCTGTCTTTGTGCTTTTAATAGGCTGTACACCGCCCTGAGTCCTTCGGGAGAAGGGCGGTATAGAAATTTATTTATTTGTTTGTTTGTTTGTTTGTTTGTTTGTTTGTTTGTTCGTTTGTTCGTTTGTTCGTTTGTTCGTTTGTTCGTTTGTTCGTTTGTTCGTTTGTTCGTTTGTTCGTTTGTTCGTTTGTTGAACAGGGCAATCCTTAAGACAGAAGCTGATTTCTTATCCAACAGAGCAGCAGGGAAATCCACTTAACTTTGCTACCGGTTCGGGAACTGGAGTGCACCTCTTCTGCACATGCACAGAACCTTCTGCACATGCGCAGATGGTAAAAAAAAATGGATGTAGTGACGTCCCAGTGGGTGGGCAGAGCGTCCTGCCGCTGGCGTTACCGGTTCGGCAAGCTGGATAGAACTGGGGGGATTTCACTGCTGCAACAGAGTGCCCTGAGAAGACCACTTAACTTTCTCTATAAACAAAGTCACACCTAATTGTGCTCAACATTATATTTTAGAAGCATAGGATAACAATTGAAAATGGTGAGAAGCTGTACTAAAAAACTCTGACTTCTTAATTTGTCATTACATGCATTTCTCTTAGCATGAAGCATGAAGTCAGTAATGATGTGGTGAATTAGCATATCTGTAAACTGCTTTCCACACTGACCATTTTTCTGATAAGCATGATTTTGCTTGCCTCAACTCTAGGCAACACTTTATGAGACAATATAGCCTTAGACTCCTGGTGATTCTGTTTGGCCCAATCTGATAACCTTGTTTTTGTTAGCACCTTTATCTTAGTTAAAAGGCCTCCATCTTTGTTGGATCCTTGGGATCTTCTCAGTGCTTTTACTTTCTGTCTTGTACTTCCTATTAGAACTTAAAATCATGAGCATTCATTATTGAAATGTTATTAATTTTTTGTCCTCTTTCATTTGGACTATTTTGATTTAGATTTAAGGATCTATAAGAATTGTATTTATTTACAATTCCCAAAATCTAACATTGAAGGAATAGAGATGTCAAAATAATGCCCACATGTTCTCATAGTAACTCATATTCTGAACAAATCTTTGCTATATTAAGCTTATATTGTAACTATGTGATCCATGGACATATGCTGATGGGATAATATTGTTTATATGGATTATTGGATGTTATTGTTTGATATATAAACAAATACATTCATTTAGGATTTATTTAAGACAAATCATCCCAATGTGATTGCCTATATGTTTTTTTTTTGTCTGTAATTTTGTATGACAAGGGAATTTTAAGTTTCATCCATATACAGCAGACCCTGTTAATGTAAATTTTTATGCGTTGAATATATTAATAAAGTGAAGTGCATTTTTATCCCATTAAACCTGTCAACTATTAGCAAAGACATATAACATTCACCATTACTTCTTGAAGTCATAATTTGTCTCCAAGACCACAGCCAATGGTCAGCTCATAAGAAAAGTGCTGTTTAAATTTAATTTTTACTCATGCATCCATTTTCCTAGATTTAGTTTAGAGCAATGATTATTATGATGATGATTTATCAACATTTCTTGAACAAAGGAAAGATAGAACAAAGTTGTTTTTTAACCAAAACAAGCAGATTGCTTATTCAGTAAGGCATGCTTAGATTGCTATTCTTATCAATCTTCTGTGCACAAAAATTCTCCTTCTGCATACCATTCATTTTTATGGGAAATAAACAATACACCATACTTGGGAAGACTTTTACAGTAAGAGCAAAACAGAGCCATCACTTTTTCTACTATTTTTTAATAAGGCAATATATTTTAATTTTTAAGCTTTTTTGGGGAGGGAAGCAGTTTCTGATTATTAAGCATCAACTAATATAGAAAATGTAGCATTCAGTATATTTTAAATTTCTTCCCATAAGAAGCATCACTAATGCACAATAACTACAACAATAATGTATGTTTTGCAGGTAAGTTTTGTTTTGTTTTTATTTGAAAATAACTACCAATAGTGTACTTTTTCATTTCTGAGTTCTATCACAGCATCATTTTGGAACATCACTGATGACTTCTTTGGACAGGCAGATTTTCTGCAGTCTACTATTTTTCATGTAGATTGACCATTTCTGATTGTTGTCTCTGCAGTGAATAAGATTTCTGTATTGTTCATCTTTTACAGTTACTTCAGGGAATAAACTAAGATTACTTTTGGATACCATGGTAACCTTCATTCTTACAACAGGGCAAGATCTATTTCTTCTATATTACATTTGATTACCAAAAAGTCAGAAAGTAAGCTAAGGAAAATCTAACTCGCTCTTATAAAAATCTAGGTAATAATAAAATTAAGTTTAGAATTAGAAATAATTTCCTTCTAATAATAACAATATAGTAGCAACATTCAAAGCTCAGTGAAACAAAATTCCATAGTTAGCACTTGAAAACAGAGTCCTTGAACTGACAACAGAAGGGAAGCTGACAGTAGTTTAAAATGTAACAAGAGGGATTTATTTTTGTCAAGAGATCACTTGTTCTAATCTTTATTGGAATAATAAGAGCAATCTTCTTCCTTTAAACAATAGTTTCCTGACTGTGTTTGGACATTTATCTCAGGTGAATCACATGAAGTGTCAGGGCTGCCTCCAATCAATTCCTAGGAAAGAAAACCCTTGACTCCATATATCCAGAGAAAAGGTACCTTTACTAGGAAAAAATTGATTGCAGCAAAAGCCAGGCAAGGTCTGAAGCAAATGTGCACAAAAAGACAAATTGAAAATAACCCCAGAGCTCACCCACTCTCATCAGCCAGGCAACCAGAGTCCAATCATGAGCCAGGAAGATATTTTGGGAATGTCTCTGGTCCATGTGCACTGGTCCTCCTTCGTGCATGACTTTTCCAGGATGGTTGGCCTTGAAGATGGTAAACAACCAAAGCTGGCCTCTCTGAGTCTCCCCATCACTTCTCAGAAGTAACAATAACAGAAATAGTTGGAAGGGACCTTGGAGGTCATCTAGTCCAACCCCCTGCTCACGCAGGAGACCTATAATAGGGATTTGAACCACCAATCTTTCTGATCGACAAGCTCAGCATCTTAGGTACTGAGCCATCTAGGGAGCTGCCAACTCCAGTCTCAGTCCTCCTGCATGCTTCCCCTCCCAAATACACATTGCTCCCCACTCCATTTCCATGGCACCTGGCAGCAAGTTTGAAAGGAAGTGAAGGCAGCCAGACTGACATTGGGGGCCCCATAACAGAGGCATTAGCCCTAAAACAAGAAAACAACATACACACATAGATAAAGCAATATAGCAACAACTGTTCTATCTGGGGTTTGTCAGTGTTTTCCCTGTGAAAGGTTTGGAGGAGCCTGGACATGTTTAGCATCTACCCACTTAATTTAATTTAATTTAATTTATCACATTTCTATGCTGCCCAACTCCCAAGGGACTCTGAGCGGTTTACAGCAAAAATAATGCGAACAATGAACATAGAAAAATTATTTAAAAACATTATAAAAACATTAAAAACCCATGCACACCATTCATGGCCAGATCTCGCAAGATTGCAACAGCAAGATCAACGGCCCCAGACCTGCCGGAAAAGCCAGGTCTTCACCACTTTCCGGAAAGCCAATAGGGTGGGGGCAGTCCGGATCTCAGGAAATAACTGGTTCCAGAGAGCTGGGGCAGCCACAGAGAAGGCCCTCCCCCGTGGGCTCGCCAGCCAGCATTGTTTAGCTGACGGGACCCGGAGGAGACCAACTCTGTGGGATCTTACCGGTCGCTGAGAGCTATATGGTAGAAGGCGGTCTCGAAGATAGCCTGGCCCTGAGCCATGTAGGGCTTTAAAGGTAATAACCAACACCTTGAATTGTGCCCGGAGACCAATAGGAAGCCAATGCAGCTTGCGGAGAATTGGTGTAATGTGGGTGTATCTAGGTGCACCCACAACAGCTCATGCAGCTGCATTCTGGACCAACTGTAGTCTCCAAACACTCTTCAAGGGTAGCCCCATGTAGAGCGCGTTGCAATAGTGTAACCATGAGGTGACAAGGGCATGAGTGACTGTGAGGAGAGCCTCTTGATCCAAGTAGGGTCGCAATTGGTGCACCAGGCGAACCTGTGCAAAGGTCCCCCTAGCTACAGCTGCCAGATGTTGCTCTAATCTTAGTTGTAAGTCTAGGAGGACACCCAAATTGCAAGCTCTTTCTGAGGGGGACAATTTCTCCCCCCCCCCAGAACCAAGGATGGACAGTCAACATAGTCTTTAGGAGGCAATATCCACAGCCACTCGGTCTTGTCTGGATTAAGTCTGAGCCTGTTGACTCCCATCCAGACCCACACAGCCTCCAGGCACCGGCACATCACATCCACCACTTCACTGAACTGATGCGGGGTGGAGATATACAGCTGGGTATCATCAGCATATTGCTGATACCCCACCCCGTATTGTCGGATGATCTCACCCAGCGGTTTCATGTAGATGTTAAATAGAAGGGGAGAGAGGACCGAGCCCTGAGGCACCCCACAAACGAGGGGTCTAGGGGTCGATCTCTGTCCTCCTGCCAACACCGACTGTGATGGACCAGAGAGATAGGAGGAGAACCACCATAACATGATGCCTCCCACTCCCAACTCCCTTAGTCGTCCTAGAAGGATACCATGGTCAATGGTATTGAAAGCTGCTGAGAGGTCAAGTAGCACCAAGATAGAGGAATGATCCCCATCTCAGGCTCGCCAGAGATCATCCATGCACTTGGATTGCAAAGGAGGGAAATGCTTCAATGCAACAAAATATTGGACTTTACCTTTATGTTTCCTGGAATCTAGAATCTTGTTAATTTCAAAATGATGTTCTCCATCAACTAAGATGGGCACTTGTGGGGCATCAGGTATAGAGTGAGGAGGAGAAACAGTTTCAGGCTTCAATAAACTGCAATGAAACACATTTAATTTTCTTAGGCAATTCCAATTGCACTGTAACTGAATTAATGATTGTAATGATGGGGAATGGTCTAAAAAGCTAGAACCTAGCTTTGTAGACTGTTGGGTGGATGGTAGATATTTTGTGGAAAAGTAAACCCTATCACCCACTTTAAAATCTTTTGCTTTTATATGTTTTTTGTCAGCGTGTTTCTTGTATGCTTCACATGCTATCTCCTGCGCCTTACGGGCTACTGACCAAGTGTTTTGAAGTTGCTCTAGCCACTCTGCCAAAAAGGGTATTTGAGTTTTCTCTTGAGGCAGCTCTGTTATAGCTACAAAATCCTGACCAGAGGATTAAATGAGGTAAACCCTGTGCTACTATGCACTGAATGATTGTATGCCGCTTCTGCAAATGGTAAAAGGTTAGCCCAGTTGTCTTGTTGGTAATTAATGGAACAACTGAAGTAGAGTTCCATGATTGAATTAGTTCTCTCACACGTCCCATTAGTTTGAGGATGATGGAGGAGCTTAAGCCCTGGGAGGTTCCCAACAGCTTCAGAAATTCCTGCCAAAACTGTGATGTGAATTGCACGCCCCTATCCAAGATGATGCATTCAGGTAACATGTAATCATATAATCTATACACAAGTTGCACAAAAGCTTGGCTAACATTTTTGGGGAGGGGATTTTGGGGCAAGGGATAAAATGCACCCTTTTTTTGGAAAAAAGATCAGTAACAACCCAAATAACAGTATTCCCCATACTCTCAGGTGGTTCCACTATAAAGTTCATTGATATTTTCTTCCATGGTGCCCGGGGGCTGGCCACAGTCTGCAAATATCCCATTGGCTTCCCTGGTGGTCTCCTGGGTTATGCACAGACTGGACAGCCAGCCACATAGCTTTCAATGTCCTTTTTTCATAGAAGGCCACCAAAACTGCCACTTGATCAGCTGCAGGATTTTTATAAATCCAAAATGTCCTGCCGACTTGGAGTCATGAGCACCCTTTAAAACAGTGCTCCTGAGAGCACATCCCAACTCAAAGAAGTCCATCACACATGGTGCAGTCATTCTTATGAGCAGTAAGCTATTTGTCAAGTTTTAGTACTTCTTTAAACTTCTCACATGGTTTAAAGATCTCAGACTCTTTTTTACCCTGAAATCTAGTGGTTATTAATTACTGGGTCAGTTAGCTGAATAGAAGAATGACCAGTCAGACCACCTTGGGTTTAATACTATTATATTGAAGCAATCTGGACAAAACTTCTGCCATAATCTCTCCCCCCAAATATAGTACAGGGTGAAATTGAACCAATTAAAGTATTGAGCCCAGCAGACTTGATTAGGGGATAAGTTGCATGGGGTTTTGAGAGGCTCCAGATTTTTATGGTCAGTCTACATCTCAAATGGTGTTTTTGCTCCCTCTAGGAAATGCTGCCAAGAAAGCAGGGCCCATCACATTGCATATACTTCCTTCTTCCATACCACCACCTCTGTTCAGTTTCAATAAGTTTTTTAGTATACGTGCAGGGTTATAACAGGTCATTCTCTTGTAACAGTACAGCCTCCATGGTTACATCACTTGCATCAGCCTGAATTACAAAAAGAGAAGTTGGGTCGGGGTGCTTTAGCATGGGGTCCACCCAGTGGTGAAATCTAAAATTTGTTACTACCGGTTCTGTGGGTGTGGCTTGGTGGGGGGGTAATGTGACTGGGTGGGTGTGGCCAATATTTAATTCGGTGAACAGGTTGTAAAAAAATGCTTTCAAAAAGCTCTGATGATCCCAGCTGAGTTGCCTGATTGTCAGAAGGTTTTTTAAAAAGCCTCTGCCGATCAGGCAACTCAGCTGGGATCATCAGAGGCATTTAAAAGAAAAAAAAGCCTCTGATGATCACACGGCTCAGCTGGGCATGGGGGGGTGGGTGTTTCAGTGATTTTTGCTACCAGTTCTCCGAACCACCCACCTCCATCGCTACCGGATCGGGTGATCTGGTCCGAACTGCGAGCATTTCACCCCTGGCTCCACCCCAAACAGCCATTTGAGTTTTTCAAATGTCACTTGTCATTTCATGATTCACTTAAGAGTCTGACTTGGCTTTGGCTTGCCCTCGCCCTTAGTTTTTAAAAGGTTGGTGATTGGTAATGCAAGTTTTGCAAATGAAGGGATGAATTGCCAGTAGAAATTGGCAAAACTCAGAAACTTTGCAATTGCTTCCTACTGGGGGGAGGGGCCCACTCTAACAATGCCCGCACCTTTTCTGGGTCCATTTCTACTCCTTCATGAGATATATGGTAACTCAGGTAGTGAATCTTAACTTGGTGAAATTCACATTTAGAGAGCTTAGCATACAATTCAGCCGCTGTCTTTAGGACTGCCTGCACGAATTTCCTAGTGCAGTATATATTAAAATGTCATCCAAATATACCAACACCCCCTTATATAAGTAGTCATGCAACACCTCATTGATCAGTTACATGAAAATTTCTGGAACCCCTTGCAAATCAAAGGGTAGCAATAGGAACTAAAATCTCAGAGGGCAGTTGAATGCAGTTTTTCATTTGTGACCCTCTTTGATCCAAACCTGGTAATAAGCCTCCTGCAAATCTAATTTAGTGAAGATTTTGCCTTTTGCTAGATGCACAAGCATGTCCTTCATCAAGGGAAATGGGTATATATTTTCTATGCACACTGCATTTAGCCCTCTATAATCAGCATACAGATGAAGAATTCCATTCTCTTCTCCTGGAACAATACTGGGCCTGTTACTCGCAGTCTAGCTTTCTGATTAAATCCATCTTTTAAGTTTTTATCTATGAAAGCATGAAGCTATTCTCGCTCCTGCAGAGTCATCAAGTACAGCTTAAGGTTTGGGAGATTAGTTCCAGGAAGGATTTCAATACCATAGTCAGTGGGGTGTTGAGGTGGGAGCACATTGGAGCCCCTCACTGAACACCTCCTGTAGATCCCAGTATTCCTTAGGGATTCTGGGCTTGGTGTTTGGGTGCACCTGTGTAACTGCCCCAACTCCCTCAGTTCTTTGGTTTTCTTGCTTCTGGGTGTTGGGATCTCTTTCCCTTTTTTGGCTGCTTTGTGCCAGATATTTAAGACCCCTCTCCTCCAGTTCACATAAGGGTTCCATTTCTGGAGCCATGAAAGTCCAAGCAGGAGGCATCTCTCCATCTTTGGTGACACTATAAAACTCAGAGTCTCTTTGTGCTTTCCCATTTCCATTTCCACTGGCTCAATTATAAAAGTTCTCCCAGCTTCCCCCCTCCCCAGCTACTGTCCTATCCAGTTGGCAAAAATCTATTGGCACCTTCAGCTGCTTGAGCCTTAGTCCCAACTTTACCACCACCTCAGGGCTAACCACACACCTGATGCAGCCCAAGTCCAGTAGAGCCAACATCCTCCCTTGGGTCCCCAATGAGGGCACCACTAGTTCCATAGAAATGGTTATGGGGATTATGTGTCTACTTACCAGGGGGATCATCACTGTAATTGGTAGGGAACTAAATGACGTCCACCCCTTTCAGTGCCATCTCATGGGTTCTTGGAGCTGGCATCCTTCCTTTCCTGGGGTCACTGCCACTTTGAGGTTGGGCTTAGTGGATCAGCATTTTGCAGCTTGCTGCCCCTTGTTTCCACACTTGAAGCAAGCCATGGATTGCAGTCTGGGCCTGAGCTCACTTTGGGTGATGGTCTTCATCTGGGTCGGGATCTTGTGCTCTGCCAGTGGCTCCTTGAATCATTGGTGAAGGGGTGTCATAAAGTGGACATACCATAGTTCCACAGCTTGAGGGCATCATTGTTATAGTAGACTATCCATTCTGTGGCACCCTTGATAACCATGGTCACACACCTTACTCGGGTTGGACATTTAGATGTTCAGTCCCCACAGTAAACTACAGTCCCCAGGTTGACTGTTGAAGCAGACCTTGGCTAATGTCAGGGCTGCCTTCAATCAATCCCTAGAAAAGAAGATCTTTGACTCCATAGATTCAGAGAAAAGGTACTTTTACTAGGAAAAAACTGATTGCAGCAAAAGTCAGGCAAGGTCTGAAGCAAACATGCATAAAAAGACAAATTGAAAATAACTCCAGAGCCCATCCACTCTCAGTAGCTAGGCAACCAGAGTCCAATCATCAGCCAGGAAGATGTTTGGGAACATCTCCGGTCCAGGTGCACCGATCCTCCTTCATAGATGCCTTTCCCAGGAACTTGAAGATGGTAAACAATTCACGATGGCCTCTCTGAGTCCAGGTCTCCCTGTCACTTCTCAGAAACTCCAGTCTCAGTCCTCCTGTATGCTTCCCCTCCCAAATACTCATTGCTCCCCCACCCTCTGTTTTCATGGCAGTTGGCAGCAAGCTTTAAGGGAAGCAAAAATGGCCAGGCTGACAGGAAGGCACAACTGTCATCTTTACTACTTTATGAAGCTTCTCCATTAACTTGCAGTATAAATCAATACTGCAACCAAAGCTATTGGTAGATGTAAGTGTTTAAATCTCTCAAGTGTTTCTAGGTCACCTTTATAACAAAGACTTACAGTTACAGGTCTTCTTCTTAAGTGAAATAAGAACCTATGATAAATGATGATGCCATTGCACAATGCTAATAGTGGGAGGACTGAAATAAGAGAATGCAAAGCAGCTGAAACAATTTAATCCAGGGATCATGGGATTTGAGACTGACCCAGTTATGCTGATAGAAGTACTTCCATGCAGAAAATTGTCCTACATTTTTTCTACCAGCCCTGAGTTTAATGAAAGGTAATAAATGCTTCTGAAATTTATTTCAAAAGAGAGAAGAATTTAGGTGAAATTTTCATCAGTAGTATGATGTCTTTACAATTATTTAGTTGATAATAACCAAAGTGGCCAAAACAAGTATTTAAATATCTTGTATTTTATTGTATAATTCTCTATAGCACTTCTGGCTTCTTATGCTTTAATTCTATCCTATAATGAAGGATAGAATTATTTCCATTGGGCTTTCATAGAAGATTATATTTTGCATTTCCATAACTCCAATATAGATTCCCCAAGTGAACTCATAGTTTTTGTTCTTTCAGGTATTCTTACATTCAGAGTAGAAAATTCTGATCAAAGATGGAAAAGTCCAATAAAATGTGTCTTAACACACCTAATACACCCTCACTGAACACCATCATGAGAAGACACAAACCATTTTCAGTCCTAGATCGATGGCAGAAAGGGTGATTGGGCTACATGTTCAAATTCCATCTGCAGTTCCCCAAGAAGATCTGGGTGAACAAATATATTTCTGCAAGACCGAAAATCCTGTTTATATTAATCAGTCAAAAGAGCTGGAAGTGACCTTGGAGGTCTTCTAGTCCAATTCCCTGCTCAAACAGAAACCCTATACCATTTCAGAATAACAAAGTTGGAAGGAACCTTGGAGGTCTTCTATCCAACCCCCTTGTTGGGCAGAAAACCCTATACCAGGCCTGTTAAACTGGCAGCCCACAGACTGGATACGGCCCAGGGAGGCCATGCCAATCCCAGCTCCGCAAAGGCAAAAACCATCATGATATGTCACAATCCAGCCCACAATGCAATCGAGTTTGACACCCCTGCCCCATTCAGACATATGGCTGTCCAGTCTCTTCTTTAAAACCTCCAGTGATGAAGCATCTACAACTTCTGAAAGCAAGCTGTTCCACTGGTTAATTGTTCTTACTGTTAGGAAGTTTCTCCTTAATTCCATGGTGCTTCTCTTCTTGATTAGTTTCCATTCATTGTTTCTTGTCTTGCCTTCTGGTACTTTGGAAAATAAGTTGACCCCCTCTTCTTTGTGGCAGCCCTTCAAATACTGGAATACTGCTATCATGTCATCCCTAGTCCTTCTTTTCTCTAGACAATTCTCTACCCAATTTCTGCAACCGTTCTTATGTTTTTTTCTCCAGGCCTTTAATTATCTTAGTTGCTCTTCTTTACATTTGTTCCCAAAGTCTCAACACCTTTTTTATAATGTGGTGACCAAAACTGGATGCAGTATTTCAGGTGTGGTCTTACTAAGGATTTATAAAGCAGTACCAATAATACTTCATGTGCTTTTTATTCTATGCCTTTGTTTATACAACCACAGATTGTATTAGCTTTTTTGGCTGCTACTGCACACTACTGGCTCATGTTTAAGTGATTGTCCACTAGGACTCCAAGGTTCCTCTCATAGTTACTGTTTTTGAGCCAGGTTTCACTTAATATGTACTTATACCTTTGGTTTTTCCAGCCTAGGTTTAAAACCTTCCTTTTCTCCATATTAGATTTTATGTTGTTGGATAGGGCTCATTGTTCAAGTCTGTCAAGATGTTTTTCGATCCTGAGCTTGTCTTCTGGGATGTTGGCTATTTCTGCCAGCTTGGAGTCATCTGCAAATTTCCCCTTCTATTTCCTCATCTAAGTCATTTATGAAGATATTGAAGAGTACTGAGATTAAGATGAAACCTTCTAATACCCCACTGCTTACTTCCCTCCATGTAGATATAATACCATTATGGACTACTTGTTGAATATGATTTGTTAGCCAGTTACAAATCCATCTGATGGTGATGCTGTCTATCCCACATTTTTCTAGTTTACCAAGAAGTAGATTGTGGTCTACTTTGTCAAATGCCTTGCTGAAGTCTAAGTATACTATGTCCACGGCATTTCACTGGTCAATTAATTAAGTCACTTTGTCAAAGAATGAAATAAGATTGGTTTGCCATGCTCTATTTTTAACAAACCTGTGCTGGCTACCAGTTATAACTTTATTTGTTTCTAGTTGTTCACATGCTTTTTTAAATTATTTTTTCCAGTATCTTCCCAGGTATTGATGTTAGGCTGATTTTTGAAAGATATGGTACAATGGTTCTGAGAAAATGTTCTCTTACCCCCCCCCCTTTTTTTTTTTGCTTATTTTAATTTTTAATTCCAGTCTGTCTTTTACAGTTATATTTTTGATAGGTTGGGCTAAAGTTTCTTTTTGTGTGAAAACTGATGCAAAGAATGAGTTACTGCTTTCTCTCTACTGCCTGTTTTTTCTTCCCATCTTCTCTCTTTAGTGGACCAACTGTTTCCTTGACTGTTGCAAAGAATGAGTTACTGCTTTCTCTCTACTGCCTCTTATTTTCTTCCCATCTTCTCTCTTTAGTGGACCAACTGTTTCCTTGACTCTTTTCTTTGTTCATTCTAAGCCTTTGCTTTCCTGACTTCATCTTTGCACATTGGAGCTATCTGCTGATATTCTGCCTTAGTTATGTGTCTTATCACTTTTGTCTTTTGGTTCATCAGAGAGATCTTTGTGCACCTTTCACCCTGCCCTGAAGACCCTCTTGTTCCAGCAAGCCGGGCTGGCCTAACATGAATATGAATTTTATGTCAGTTTTTAATTTGTGGGCCAAATTTTTGTATATTTGATTTTAATGGTTTTTAAATTTTGTAAATTTTATGTGTTTTAATATGGCTGTACACCACCCTGAGTCCTTCAGGAGAAAGGTGGTATAGAAGTCTAATAAAAGTAAAGTAAAGTAAAGTGCAACTATGCTAGTTTCTTCTTGGATTTCTTGTTTTTCTTTTTCAGTAGTATTGTATTGGACTGGGCTTTTATAATAATATTTTTCAGAGTTTCCCACACTTCTTGAATTGTTTTTCCCCTTTAGGATTTTCATCCAGGAATTTTTCTTAGGGTCTCTTTGACATTGTTAAAACCAGCTCTTTTAAAGTTTAAGACACTGGTTGTATTACATTTTATTGCTTGTGTTTGCATTATATTCCAATATATCTTCTCTTTTAGTAAGAATTAGGTCCAGGGTAGCTTATTTCCTAATTTCCTCCTCTACCTTTTGGATGACAAAGTTGTCAGCTAAATTGTTTAAGAATTTGTTCAATCTCCCATTTGCTGCAGAGTTTGTCTCCCAGTTGATATCAGGGGAGTTGGTGATAGTTAATGATAAAATGTCAGAATGCTTGCACATGGAGCATAGTTTTCAACAAGAAAAGAAAAGAAAAGAAAAGAAAAGAAAAGAAAAAAGAAAGAAAGAAAGAAAGAAAGAAAGAAAGAAAGAAAGAAAGAAAGAAAGAAGAAACATTTACAGAACTCAGTGTAAATAACTGAGGAGAAAGGAAAGAGCAGAGATAAGCAAGGCTATAAAAGATATCTTGGCAGTAACCCCAAAATAAGATCAAGGAAAAAGGGAAAGGAGAGCAGAAAGAAAATGAGTTGAGGCACCCAACAGAGCAGCAAGAAGAAGACTAGCATCATCAGCAGAAGCTACATTGTCATTTCACTAGACTCAGGAGTTTAGCATTGGGTTCATCAGAAGGAATGAAAGAAGTAGCATAATATTGCATAAGTGGAGGTTAAAGTTGAACCAATTAAATGAACATAGTTACATTAATCAGCAACTGAGTCTCCAATATATTTTCCTGAATAGTCTATGTGTAACAAATCTACATATTTACAAATCTAATAGTTTGGGCCGTGCTTACTTATCTTGGTGTATTTATTATTGGTAAATAGATTATCTAAATTTCCTTTAATATTTAAGACTCTAATACCAATTTAACTTTACTTTATGAAAGTAATTCTGGAATTAGAACATGCATAATTTGTAAACTATCACTTTCTTCATATCCTCACATGTTTTTAGTTGTCTTGATATTTCTTCTATTTTTTATGTCACCCAAAATCCATTGGAATTGGTTGGCTAATAAATTTAAAACAACAATAATTCTTAGTAAGCAATGATAAAGCATATCTGTGTGAGAAAACTTGTACATTTTTGCATGTTAACCTGCAATAAATGGACTATGGTAATTGGCAAACTGCATAAATGAAACTTGATCTTATGTATGAACTCATATAGATTGCTTTTGTGTAATAATTTATCAATAGAATAGGTATCAATATAATAATGATTCAGGGGTAGGCATATTAGAGACAAGTAAAAAGAAAAAAAAATCAGAGATAGAAAAAGCACAATGTATTAGTTTGTGTGTGTAAGGGGGTTGCAGATACTTAAGAGCAGAATCTATCAAATGTTAGTCACTTTAATTTAAATATCCCAGCCTGAAAAACAGATGACTTTGCAATTTTAATCATTACCATATTATCGGTAACATTTTATATTTCTTACGTTGAGGATACATTAATCATTTTTTTCTTGGAGTTAGCAAAGAAATAGTATTCATGGCTTATTCCCTAGTATTATGAAATTACTAATTCATTTATAACGTCAATACCTTTCAGTCTTGTACAAATGTTTATATGTGATATAAACTGCAAGAATTGTGTATTATTAAATATATCTTGGTGAACAAGATCAGAGATGGTTTTCAACAGGTTCTGACCAGTTCTGGAGAACCAGTAGCAGAAATTTTGAGTAGTTCGGAGAACTGGTAGTAAAAATTCTGACTGGCCCCGTCCCCATATATTCTCTGCCTCCCAAGTCCCAAATGATCGGGAGGAAATGGGGATTTTACAGTATCCTTCCCCTGGAGTGGGCTGGGAATGGAGATTTTACAGTATGCTTCCCCTGGAATGGGATGGGAATAAAGATTTTACAGTATCCTTCCCCTGCCATGCCCACCAAGCCACACCCCCAGAACTAGTAGTAAAAAAATTTGAAACCCAACACTGAACAAGATATGCTCTGATATTACCCCCCAAAAATGACTAAATTAATGTAAAGTTTGGTTTCTATTCTGAACGTTCCAAAAGAAAAAAATTCAACTTAGTGGGACAAATTGTAAAACTTTTTTTTTAAAAAATTCTGAATAAAAGTCCCACTTTCCTTTATAAAAGACTCAGGAGCACTTTGAGAATTTCAGAGCTGGTCTTTTGTGTAGAATGTAAAGGCTCTTGCATTTATTTAATTGTGAATTAGCCAAAGGATATACCGTATATTGGGGCTCTGGTTTTCATTATAATCGTTTCTTCCTTTAATGGACTACAACATGAGTCTCACCACTCCTAGTCTAAAATCCTGACTGATCTTAATCCCATTGGCCATAATGTTATATCACAGATAAAGCATTTTGGGGGCTTTGACAATTTTTATCACAGATTTATTCCTTATTATAATTTTGCTGCACTGTCATTGACTCATTGTACTAACTGACTTATTGTTGGAGAATTAATCCTCCCTTGGAAAAATGCAAACACATTTCTCATTCAATGTCACTTGCCACAAATTTCATAGAGAATTCTGAAAAGACATTGGGTTCAAATAATTCCTGAAATTTTAGTTTCTTCTTTGATCACGTGGTCTTCAGTATGGTATTTACTGTATTCTGGAACAGCACTTCAGCTGCTGAATATTTTCAATATTAATATTTCTAATCAAATGCCTCTATCCTAAAGAAATCAATATTCCATTTAGAGACCATGAACATGCTTTAAGACATTCTTTGTTCATCTGGTGTCCTCCAGATAAACTGAAAGTAAAACTATAGCACTTTCAGATTGAGCCCATTAATAAACAATTTATTCTTTAGTGAAAACAAAAGAAAGAATCAGTTTTGTGTAGTGGTTAAGCCATTCAGGCTGGTAATTGGGAGGTCATGAACTCCAATCCAAACCACTGGGTGACCTTGGGCCAGTCACATTCTTTCAGGCCTAGGAAGGAGGCTATGGCAAACCACTTCTGATATTGTTCAAATATTTGTCCAGGTAGTGTCAGATAATTGGAGGAGGGGAGGGGAGGGGAAGGAATGTGAAACACCTTCACAGCTTACATAGCAAATCATTAAATGACTAAAATTTTGATCACATCTTTTTAACATGATTATATTACATGATGGGGCTTTTACTGATGATGTTTATGCAAAGTAAAATATTAATTCAGGGGTATTAATAAGGTGCATGGGACTCCAAGCTACCTGGATGGCTTTAAATAAGATAAGAAAAAATAGTATTATTATAAATTGTATTTGTAATACTTTGCAGAATATTTTCAATGCTGTTATGTTCAAGAATTATAATTTTAATTCACATGAATATATAATATCTTCACATTGAAAAATTCAAGCCATACGTGAATTATTAACCATTTGAAAGTCAAGAAAAGTAAATTGTATATTACACTAAATTATATAATGAGCAGTACAAATAGTTGGTAATTATATATATTAAACTTCAATTACAGTTGTATAATCTTGAAACTGAGATGGTTTGTCTTAGTTATGCCATTTATGACCTTTAAATTGTACTACAACTCAGTAATTAAAGAGATTAGTAAAAGGATTGTAAAGTAAAAATTAAAGGTTATCAAAAGGCTCTATTTTCCTAGGTTTAAAATATTAAATAGTATTAGTTTTATTTTTATATTTTAATATAAGGGGTGCCTGCCTTGATCAATTGATTGAATGCTAGATCAAGCTCTTGTCAATTGTTGGTGACCATACAGAAAGAGTTTTTCCAGGAAAATCTTCCCAGAAGGACCCAATATGGTCCTCCTGATCTTTCAACAATAAACCCATAACCACAGCAATTGGGTGGATCCGCCTTGCTGCTGGTTATCCTCTATTTCCCCCCACTTTCCCCAGCATTAGATGTTTGCATAATGTGCCCAGAATATGATAATCTGAGTCTGGCCAGTTGTGCCTGGAATAAGAATTCTAGATAGATTTGTTTGATGATACATTTGTTTATTTTTCATGAATGAAGGTAAATATACAGTATACATCATAGGGATAATGTTGCAGGATCCAATCTGGGTTGGTCATGGAACCAGAGGTTTAATCTTTGGAGCTTTTGGATTTGTGCTGGAGCCCATCCTTGGGAAACTTCTCTCTAGCAGATGTTTTGCTAGTAAGAAGTTCCCTGATAATGGGCTCCAGCAGAAGTCTGAAAGCTCAGAAGACTAAACCTCTGGTCCTGGTGACTGAGTCAGATTGGATCCTTCTTTATTTTTCTTGGTTGTCTCTAAAATTTTCAGGAATCTTATTCAATGATAAACTTCAAAAGTGCCATTACTTTTTCAAAACCATCTACCACTTTAATATCTTCATTGTCAATTCTAAAAGTGTTTGTTTTATCAATCATTAGTTTGATCTTCTTTATTTTAACCTTAGCCCCAATTTTTTCACTACATCCTTTAATTTTCATTACTAGAGTTTCTAGATTATTTACATTCTGAGCTACCAGAATAGTATCATCAGCATAGGGCAGATTATTGATATTTCTTCCTCCAGTTTTAAAATTACACTCATCTACTTCCAATGCAGTCTCTCTCAAAATATATTCAGCATATAAAATGAATAAATGAGACAGACATAAAGAACCAGTCTCTTTCATTATGTTCTATCCAGAAAGGCTTCGTTATCTATGTATAGGCTTTACATGAAGACAATGAGATTTTTCTGGGATTTCCATTTTCCTAAGTGCATTTCACAGCATGAGATGGTCAACATAATCAAAGGTCTTTGGTTATGATAAGCGATGAAACACATATCGACTTCTTGTATTCTTTGGCTGTCTCGATTATTCAGTAAACATTGACAATAATGGCTCTTGTTTCTTGGTCTTTTTAAAAATCAGCTTGAACATTTGGTATCTCTTTCCATGTAGCACTGTAATCTGTATTGGATGACCCTAAGTATCATTTTGTTAACAAGTGAAATACTGTACAATATCTCACTCTGTCAACTCTCTTTATTTTAGTACTAATATGTACAATGACCTCTTACAAACTATTGGCCACTGTATCATTCTCCAAGTTTGTTGACATAGATTGTGAGAACCTTTTCTGACTCTTCTATTGTTTGTCATGTTTATAAAGATATTCTTTCAATTCCTGTAGCATTCCATCTTTGTAATGACTATAGACACAGCTGATCTAACCAGCTTCTATGTATTAGAAGGTCTTGTAAATAGAGAATATCCTCTAAGGTATGTTGAATGTTGACATTTGTACTGTTGGTATATTCATTCCATCTTAGTTTGATCTTCTGTGTCTATCTTAGGGGACATAGTAAATTTTTAAGGAAAGACAGAAGAAGAAGAAAAGTAAAATAATAAAGTTATTGATTCTTTACAAGACATACAGTATAGAAGGCACTGATTTTTATACCTCTTTGTATAATGTCTAAGCAGAAAACCCTTAGATATCAGGACATATCTAAGGAAAAGTTTGGATAAACAGTAAATATAAATAATTTTTAAAACCAACCAAAATACACAAAAAATGACTCAAAGTGCAGCTAAAGTGACAAGGAGAAATTGAAATGAAAAATGGTAACACATCTTAATATAAATAAGTATTTTTACAAACAAAAGAAGACAGGTTAGATCTAACAAAAAACAAGGATTGCTTTAACAATGATAGAGATCATGTGAAATGAGGATAAACTTGTGAACCTTCAGAAAATCTTTATTAAAATGAAGTTAAAAGTGACTTGCAAAATTAACAGCTTGAGGCTGTCTTTAGCTGCCATTCAAAACTTAATTTTCAGTACTGAATAAGAAATGTGATTATCTTTTGTGGATGCTTATTGGAAAGTAGTAGAGATTATCATTTATATATGGAAAGTGCCGGTTCGACCTTCAGCTTTCTTCACCAAAACAGATTTCCTGTTTTGGGTTGACAAGGGCAATTTCTGGAGATTTTTATTTAAAATCTGGTAATCTTTAGCCAACAATTACTGTATCAGCTAAATAAACCAAATTGTCCACCCCTTTCCTTGAAGGATGAATTGGGGAACAGCAAGAAGTTATTTATTAGTATCACTGATGTTAGCATTCATTAATAACATGATAAGTGTACTATTTTGTGCTATTAATGTATTTCAGCTAGCATAGGTGTGTATTTATGGATATCTTTAAAGTTGCCTTCTTTGCTTGTGGAAATATGGACAAGAATTTTAAAATCATGTACTTTTTTTGGCAGTTTCCTTTTTTAAAAAATTGTCCGAATAATTGTTCCTGCAAATAGTATTCATATTTAAAATTCTACTTACCATACAAATAGCACTGAAGAGGGTGTTCTCATGTCAACCTGGTAATAACTATATCTAATAAAACTTTGGTTTTTATTAGATTTTTTTTTATCACAACTTCATAGATCTGACACTTGGTTGTGAGCCAGAGATGGAATGGATTTCAGTGAGTCCCATAGAAAGTATGATAAATCTATATCAATGTATTACTAATGTAGTATAGTATAGTTTATTAATATTGCTTGCCATGGCAATGTATTCAGCAGCATTCCCATTATGCATTTCAACCACTTTGGAATGATCTTGTATATGCATCTAGAAGTTTTAAAGATATTATTAGAAATGTGAGATTGGGACAAAACCAAGGACATGAGGAATCTATTTTACTGAAGCCTATAAAGAGATATAGATTCATCATGTCAAGGTAATGACCATAAGCATGATAATGACAACAAATACTAACTTCTATTATATAAAGTAGCTACCTAACAGCTACAATGAGATTTCAAGTTTGTGAACTGGTACTTTTGATACATGGTGCATATGTGCAGAAAATGAATATAGTGTATATCTGTGAGTATCCCACTTATACATATGCACATCCATCCATAGAGATATCCATGCATATAAAATAATATTATTTTTTCATAATGTTGAATCATTCTCATCTTAAACTTTCTTCTTATCCTTCTTTCTGTGCCAGAAAATGAACCCCAAACGAAGTATTGGATTCAAAAAGAAAGAAAAAATGTCACTTCACAGGGCTTTAAATCAAGGTAATATAATTTATTCAACTTCAAAAACTTTTAAAAATTGTAAAGTGGGAAATACGACCTTCACTTTGCTGCTGCAGAGTTTGCACCCCCAGGAATATCACTTCTTACATTACTCAATAATACAAATCAAGTAATTTGAGTTTGTGGTTAGAAGACAATCAATGGCATGCATCTTTTTAAAATTTATATATTTACAAATTGCATTTTTTCTAAAACAGTCTTAGCAATATACATAAATAATAAATTCATGTATTTTAAGTCAGTCAAGTAGATCAATCAAATTAATTGCAGAAGAAAAAATCAATTATTATTTAAAAATCAAGCATTATTTAATTAATACAAAAATAGATACTGGCCTTAAAATAGGTGAGCAAGACTAAATACTATAAAATTTTGATGGGATATAACTTCAAATCTGAGGTGGGGAGATAGCAGAGAAAAAAAACAATAATATGGATCTTGCTACAGGAAAGACCCCAGCACATGCCTTAAGGCCTGACCACATACAACTTCAAAGAACTGTTTCCATCTAGTAAGATTTGATCAAACTGAATCACTGAAGCAGATTCATGCATCAAAATGACAATCCCCTTTAATATAATGAATCACATCAGGTGTCTACAAAATGCTTTGCAGCACTATGAAGTGCTTCACAAATTTCATGGCTTTTCTATAGCTTCTGGTGTTGTTAAGGACACATGCAATGTCAGAATGTCTGTTGAAAGAGAATGTTGGATGGGGGGGAGGAGAATAAAGTGATGTGATGGACTCTCTGACACTGACATGTGAAGCCAGCTAATGAATTTTATCACCTCATTAAATTGTCTGTTTAACCACTTTTGGGTGGCAAGATTAACATGTGCTTTTGAGCTTCATTTATTTTCTCAGCTTTCAACTTCTTTAAGCTGCTAACCTACAAGCATTGCTTTTCTGTTCTCTTGTACTAATAGAACTGGTCCTGCCAATATTGTTTGGAGCAACTCAACTCTCAGCACTCTGAATATGATCTCAAGTTGACCTTTCTAGTATTCACTGTTACATCAACCTGCTTCAGTCACACTGAATATAAATCTCTCACTAATGAATAGAGGTACTAACACTAACAGGCACAGGTAAAACATGTATTTTTTTTCCCAAGAATTGGGCTGCATGGCAAGGTAGATTCTGTACCAACCATTCTCTCTGTGGCATTGCATCTATACTGTTCCTGTTAAGTTCTGTCCAGAGAAGACTGAACATTTGTCATTGTGCCCTGCTTCGTGATACGTAACCAAAGTAATGAGCATTTCTTTTCCACGAAGGGCCAAACTTACACATCACCTGTACCAATCATTCCACCAAATCAAGAGAAACCAAAAGCAGTACAACTACACCAAACCACAAGGGCAACTCAGTAGGCATTCTTCAATGCCATATTAAGTGTAAAAGCAACCCTTAAATGGCTGTGAGGATCAGAGTAAAAACAAACAAATAATAATTGAGTTGTTACACATCTATAAACAGAGGAGGAGCAATGTGATAACATCAGCGTCATACTGATTCCCTAATGGTGTTGTGCTCCATTATCCAAAGGAGATAGTTGGTGATCAGGATGTTCTATTTATTCTAAACTGCTGCTCAAGTGCCAGACATTTTTCCCAGCCCCAAATGTTACAGTGCCACTTGGACCAAGAGGTTGTCTTCAGCAGCCATTCAAAACTTAATCAGACTATTGTAACATGCTCTACATGGGTCTATAATGAATAAGTAATGCAAAGAGACACGATTAAGGTTTCAGAATGTAAACACAATTCCACAAGATTTCCTATTTCTCTTATAGTAAAGTGCAGCTACAATTGCATCAGAGTGAAAATCGAAGGTGAGGTAAGAAATGTTTTGATATTTATATCCTAGAATGGGTTTTATTGGTTACAACTAATCAGATGTTATTACTAATCAGATTCATTTAGATATGAGACAGTTGTAAGACATGACCAATTTTTACAATGTCTTTCAAGGGAAAGAATACAAGATGGTTGGTTATTCAAAAAAAGGAAAAGATCTATAACTATATATACATCCCCTCTCCTTTCCTTCCTTCCTTCCTTCCCTCCATTCTCATTCTCTCTCTCTCTCTCTCTCTCTCTCTCTCTCTCTCTCTCTCTCTCTCTCTCTCTCTCTCTCTCTCTCTCCCTCCCTCCCTCCCTCCCTCCCTCCCCCCTCTCCTTCCCTCCCCCCCTCTATCTGTCTCCCTCTCTCTCAATTTATTTTCCTTGCTTTGGGTGCATAACTGTCAGAACAAAAAATAATATATTTGATAAAATCCAAAAGGGAATACATAAAACAGTTTTCACTGTGAATGTTATATTTATTAGATTATGTTGGAGAATAGTGGATCAGTGACAGAAATTTTGCTTATGGCTAAAATACTAAGTTAATCAAATACAGAGGCTTGCATTTACTACACGATACCACTCACAGTTGTACAATAAAGAGACTGCTACTCTGAGTCATCTTGAAAGACATACACTTGTTTATCTCATAATAAGTAAACTATTGACCAGATTGAAAAACTGCTACTTTTTAATGACATGTTCATTGAATTGATGCTGAACGCTAGATTTTAATCACATTAATAATATCACAGATCTTTCCAAAATTCAGTAAATTGTGAATTTCCTTTGCAAACTAATATAAAGGAATTAATCTATAAAAGAAAGTATGGACAGGAAAGAGAATCAGATGTGACAAGTAAAACCTGGAGGCTGTTGATGTTAGTCTATGATGTTCCTAAGGATACATAAATGTTTTTTTTATGCTGTTTAAGAATTTTCTGTATTTATTTCAGTCTCTGAGATTTACAAAATAAATGAACAATAAATAAAATAACAATATTAACATAGCAACTGAAGTAAACAAGTAAAAATTACTACTACTGGACAACCACTTAAATATCAGCCAGCAGTGTGCTTGCAGCCACCAAAAAATCCAGTGCTGTCCTAGGCTGCATTAATAGAGGGATAGATTCAAGATCACGTGAAGTGTTAGTGCCACTTTATAATGCCTTGGAATATTGCATCCAATTTTGGTCAATATGAAAAAGATGTTGACACTCTAGAAAGAGTGCAGAGAAGAGCAACAAAGATAACTAGGGGACTGGAGGCTAAAACATGAAGAATGGTTTCAGGAATTAGGTATGTCTAATATAGTGAAAAGAAGGACTGAGGTGGCATGATAGCAGTATTTCAATATTTGAGGAGCTGTCATGAAGCAGGGGAGGTCAATTTATTCTCCAAAGCATTGGAAATAGAACAAGAAGTAATGATGGAAACTAATCAAGGAGAGAAGCAAACTAGAACTAAGGAGAAATTTCCTGACAGTACAAAAAATAACCAATGGAAGTGGTTGCCTTCAGAATTTGTGGCTGCTCCATGCTTGGACATGAGATTAGATGGCCATTTGTCTGACATATTATAGGGTCTCCTGTTTGAGCAAGGGATTTGAAGACTTCCAAGATCCCTTCCAACTCTGTTATTCTGTTATTCTAATTGTAATAGTATTATTATTACCAATACTAATAAATACAGATAGTTACAGTGGCAAAGATACACATACACACATACATACATTCACACATATACACATATGTATACACACACATATACACACACACGTCTGTGTGTAGTGTATGCATATAATCTTTGCTTCTGTAACTATCTGTATTTTTATCTAAACCTCAATGCTACAAATGATGGCCCCGGTATTTCATCTTTCTCCCAGTCCTATTTAACATATGTGTCTTATGTGCAAATGTATGCTTAGGTATATGTATGTTTGTGCCTGTGTAGGAGTGTGATCTCTCATTTTCTCTGTGAGTGTCTCTCTCTGCATATGTCTGTGTGTATCTGTGTCAGAATATACTCTCTTTCTCACCTTACCATCAAAATGCGAAACCATGAATGCTATTGCAATTGACGCTGCCTTAGATTAGATGATAGCAAACAAATTGAAACTGAGTCTATACACCAAAGGGTAGTTTTGGACTAGCTGAAAGAAAAGCATAAAATAGAGATTCTTTCTGAAAACAATGGCATTAACATCTCCTAGAATCTTAAGTGTTTATGTGCATTTCTAGATTTAACTATTGTCTCAGATGTAATGAAGCCCCAGTTCCATCCTTTGAAGATCCACAGAAGCTCCCTAACAAGCCTGCACATGCTTAATGAGAAACTCTTCTCTTATCTTGATGCCATCACCATCAGGAGTGCTTTTAATGGAAATGCAAAAGGATTTTTTTAGCAACAGCTTCCAGATGTGAGAACTTTTCCCAGGAAGCTGTGAAATGGTGGGAAAAGACACAAGAATTTTCCATAGGAACAATCCCCCCCCCCCAGACACAAACATTGTTCTTCTTAACATTGCAGTAACGTTTATTGTTATAACTTTTCAAGCAATACATTGTGATTATTTCTAATGTATACAGTGGGTCATCTGGACAAACTACACATATATTGTTACACAGACATTTATTTATAGATCTTATTACAGAGCTGTAATTTACCATTTCATCCTGTTCCTTCGATTCAACCAGGTATTCTTTATCCCAATTTTAATATGTTCATTCCATTTGGTAGCTTCAACACTTTCTCTTCTCTGACTTGCTTTTATACTAGATAGGAGAATGGAAAGAACAAAAAAATAACTTTCTTGGAATTCCAGCATCTGGTCAAACAGTCTCCAGACAAAGTCTGTCCTATGCAAATATTGCAATCATTTCTTAGCAGCAGGTCCATTCTGCAAATCTCTCAGTTGCAAATACCTTCTTTCTCCAATTGTTCCTTAATACACATAGCATCTCCAGTCTACATACAAGCACAACCTCCAAGAATGTTCAGCAACCTCCAACAACTAACTTCTATTCTACTGACAGACTGACCTTTGTTTTCACACCAAGATAGATAGGCCTGTTTCCAAATGTTTCTGTTAGGCAAGAATTTTCTTTTTTTTATTGAAAAAGTTTTACAAATGCCAATTTTTCCCCATTCCCCCCCCATCCCTCCCTAACCCCCCCTAACCCTCCCCTCCTCCCATGACTTCCCCAAGGTGAAATCCGTCCACATTGTATTATAACATGCTTTACCACCCCTCTATTCTCCCCCCTGTGCACCATACATTTCTACATAACAATAAGCTATATTGCCCCCTATATACTATACATTTCTACACCACATTCAGCTAAAAGCTATCTGGTACTTCCTAGTTTGGTATTTATTCTGCACATGATCTATCCATTTCTTCCATTCCCATACATAAGTCTCCTGAGTCCGATCTTTTAAATATGCTGATATCTTCGCCATTTCTGCAAAACTGGCCATCTTCAAAGTCCATTCTTGAATTGTAGGCATATCATCCCTTTTCCAATATTGACCAATCAATAACCTAGCTGCTGTCACCATATACAATATCAATTTTGTTTCACCCACTGAAAAGCCCTTAACTATACCCAATAAAAACAATTGAGGAGAAAATTGAATTTTTTTCTTCAAAACATTTTGCATAACCCACCAAATTTTTATCCAAAAAGCCTTTGCTTTCTTGCATGTCCACCATATATGATAATATGTAGCATCTAAGCAATCACATCTCCAACATTTTGGTTGAACATTAGGATACATGCATGACAATTTCTTAGGATCTAAATGCCACCTATAAAACATTTTATAAAAATTTTCCCTCAAATTCTGCGATTGTGTGAATTTAACATTCTGGACCCATATTTTTTCCCACGTTTCCATCATAACTGGTTCTCCAAAATTTTGCGCCCATTTTATCATACAATCTTTAACCAATTCATTTTCTGAATCTCTTTCTAACAAAACATTTTATCTGTCTAACCAATTCTTCTTCATGCAACATTAAACCAGTTTTTTGATCTTCTCTCCATCTCAGTTGAAGTTGATTATACTGTAACCAGGTTAGATTAATCCATTCTTCCAACAGTGTGAGGCAAGAATTTTCTTGATGTGTACGTGACACTTTTTGCAGTTCTAAGAGTAGGGGAAAAAGTCTTTAACCTTAAGTCCAGTTTTAGCCCAATCAGGGCATCTCACCCTACCACAGAGTGAGATTAGTTTCCTCTCTATTACCCTTAGATAAAAGGCAAAATGTTTGCTCTTTGCAAAGACAGGCAATATTTTTTAATGCTGGCTAGCTTAATATGTCTTCTGTGGTTCACTGGGTGAATGTTATTTATTTTACTCTGTTTTTACTAACACTTCAATTATGCTTTAATTTTTTAAATTGTGTTTTTAATTTTTAAAAGTTGGAGCCTAAAACAGAGCCTTGGGGTACTCCACTGCATACTTCCCTCTACTGTAGTTCCATTGAGGACTACACGTTGAGTGTGGTTGGTCAGCCAGTTACGAATCTATCTGGTGGCAATTCTGTCTAACCCACATTTTTCTACTTTATCTAGTAGAAAAGTAGGTTACGGTCTACTTTATCAAATGCCTTACTGAAGTCCAAGTAAATTATATCAACAGCATTCCTCTGGTCCACTAATTTTGTCACTTTGTCAAAGAATGCAATAAGATTAGTCTTACATGATTTTTTTTTTTTTTTTTGACAAACCCTTGTTGGCTTTTGGTTACTACTTTGTTTGCTTCTAGGTGTTCGCTGATTCATTGCTTGATTATCTTTTCCAGAATCTTCCCTGGTATTGAGGTCAGGCTGATAGGTCTGTAGTTTCCTGGATCTATTTTACATCAGCTCTTTTCCAGTCCTCTGTCAGTTCCCCAGTGCTCCAGAATCTTTGAAAGATATAGTTCAGTGGTTCTGAGATCTCGTCTGCCAGTTCCTTCAGAACCTTGGGGTGTAATCCATCTGGTCCTGGTGATTTAAACTCGTCTAGGGTAGATAGGTGCTCACTTACCATTTTCCTCCCTATTTTAACTTGTGTTCCTAATCTGTTTTTGTGGTGCTGTTTTTGATAGGTTGGACTGTTTTCTCCTTTTGTGTAAAGACAGATGCAAGAAACAAGTTAAGTAGTTTTGCTTTCTCCCTGTTGCTTGTCACTTTCTTGCCACTTTCTCCCAGCAATGGATCAATTGTTTCCTTTTTTCTTGTTTTTCTTGTTTTAATATTGTTGCATGTGTTTTGTATGTATAAATATATCTGTTTATTAGTCAGCAAAATGTATTTTATATCATACTGTTTTTATATCAGTAATTGATGTTTGTCTCCTAGCATCAGAAGACAAACGCGGTGCAGTTTAACCAATAGTTTATTTGCAGTTTACTAATAGTTTAATTCTAGCTTATGACAGTAAACATATTAAGTCATCATAATTCTTTTACTGCTTCCTGTGAAGTTTAAAAAAGTCTACAAAAAGTTTACATGTTAATTTAATGTGTTAAATACGCATCTTTGAAGACAAAATTTATACTGAAGTTTTCATACACTGTTCTTAAAGTAAGCATGTTTGTGCAATATTTTTCATATCTCTAGTATATACAGATTTGAAGATGTTCACAGTAATGCATTAATTCTCAAAGAATGTTAAGAATGTCAAAGAAGAGTTAGGTCAGTTCTATTAAAAATGTTGACAGAATGACCTGATCCCCAATTCTCAATTCAGATTTTCTGAAAGCAGTGAATAAATACAGTTACTGAAATTTTGTTTAGGAATTGGCTTTCATTTATTCAGTTTGGGTTAATTTTTGAAACCAGGGGAGAGTTTTAATTTCCCATGGTTATTAATTCTGTAGAATCTGTCCACACTAGAATATGTGGAAATCTGAGATGTCACTAGGACCAGTGGATATAACCTAATTGGCCACCCTTATAAATTAAATCCAAAAAAATGTTTGAATAAGGTTAAGTTGAATAGAAAAGAATAGAAAACTATGAATGTATAAATGATTAAAAATGTAAAAAAGGTGGGATAAGAAGTTTAATTCATAGCTTCCCAAGGATATTTTTTGGCACAAGTGTTGCAACACAGTACGTGAAGGGCTTATGGTGATGGAGTGAGTCTCTTTATTAAAAAGTCCTTTAACTACAGGACAGAAAATTGAATTCAAGCAATGGAAGAGTAATTCTGATTCTAATGAAACACACTCAGTCAGGACGTCTAAACACTTAAATGTGAAAGCCTTTGAATAATGATGAGCTGATTATACACAACATGGAAGACTAAAAGAGGGAAGTGAAAGTAGAGCATACACTATGTTTAAATATATAAGGTGCTCTAATTTAAAATACTTTATTTATTTTGAAGCTGAATTTTAATCTGCTACAGAAAAAGCTTCTCGCAAATACTACCTTCCTTCCAAAAAGTGTGTATGCTTTGCACCATCCTAATATTATAAACTACTTCTAGCTTCAGATATCTATTGGCTATCCATACCTTAAACAAGGGGGAAAGTACATTTTTTTCTGTTAATCATAGAGAAAGTTAGAACACTGCAGGAAAGAAAAGTGTCAATATCATCAAATATTTTTTAAAAAATATTTAAAATACATATTGAAATAAAAATAACAATAAAACAGAAAATAACAATGCATGGTAAGAATACGATGCATTAATAATGAAAATATATTATCTTCCTTCTCTTCGTCCTTCTTCTAGAAATTATTATTAATTAGGTTAAAATCAATTCTTCTTTGAACTGAATTTTCATGGCAGCAACAAGACAGTCATTGTATACTATGACTACTACTACTACTACTACTACTACTACTACTACTATTTTGACTTCCCAGTATAACTTGCAACCCCAGTGTCATCCTCCATCGGACAGCCTCCATCTAAGGATTAATTAAGTCAAACCAGGTCATATAGGTGATGGTCTTTGTTTCTATATCAACTGCAAAATGAAAATAGTTTTCCCATCAATTCAGCTTCATGCAATGGAATCACATCAACTGTTGAAGGCACAGAAGCTTAATTTTAATGGTGGTTATATCTCACATTTATTTATGAAGAATTATTGATCCAATTTAACTGAAGGAAATTTGATGGGAGACAGAAGTCGAAAAACTGTGGAGGCCGCTGTGACCCTATAATGGTGAAACAAAAGTGCTCTACATGAATGCTTTTTTCCCTCCACTGGTGAAGTTCAATTGTCCTGCTGACACAAATATCCCATTTCCAAATGGCTGCTATGTTTTTAGCGGACATGCAGCCTAGTCCCTGCTTTGTGTCTTTGATGGTATATGTCAGGGTTCCGACAGATGCCCTCCCTCTATACTTTTACACTATGCTATGCTATGCTATGCTATGCTATGCTATGCTATGCTATGCTATGCTATGCTATGCTATGCTATGCTATGCTATGCTATGCTATGCTATGCTATGCTACGCTATGCTCTATAGTTTATACTGTCCAACCTCCATTTCTGTAAATTTAGGTCAAGCACAGGAATGCTGTTCGTTTATTGTATAAAAAGGTTAGAGCTGAGAAAGGCTTTCCAAAAATTTTCCTTGGAAAAGTTACAGGAATAATGTAAATCTGTGTCTTTTTTGTTTATTTGTTTGTTTGTTTATTTCAATCCTCAAAAGAAATGATGACAGAAAGTGCTTGTTTCATTAGCATGGGTGTGAGTCGGAGAAGAAAACAAGAAAATCTGCCAATTGGGAACCAGATTTATTATAAGCTAGTTAACACCAGCCCATCAAAATGGCCAAAGCAAAGAAAGAGGTGGAAATCAGGAAAAACTTGGTTAAGTTGTCTTCATTACAAGTGGTTTATAAATATGAAAGTTTCAGTGTGTAAAATCCTGAAATCCTGGACTCCATAATAATTTAAAATCTAGTAATAAAATGAGATATGTGGGTTTCAAATGAACATTTTCATTCTCAGAGGACAACACAATATCTAGAAGAAGAGAAAAGAATTAGAGATATGGGTAGATCCATAGAAACATCTTTAGTAACAATCTCTTCATCTGTATGTGTTTTATTGCTTCTGGAGAAAAAAAAGATAAATAGCAGCCAAATCTGTAAACATTTGATTTTAATGTGGGGGGGGGAATCAAAGATAAAAAGCATTTGCTTCTGAAATATCCCTCACTCCTAAAATATTTTTTCCAGATCTCTAAAAATGTGAAAAGCTGTCTCTTCTCTCTCTCTTTTTTTTTTTTTTATTTTTAGTATGGGATTAAATAAATTGGGACCCATTTTTTAATTCAGCCTAGTACCTCAGGCCCAGCTTTCTGATAAATATCTAGATGCCTTCTTAATATAACCATAAATGTCCTGTGCTTAAAGTTAATATGTTATGGTTTCCCAGCATTAAGCATTCAAAAATCTGGAAGAGAACTAATTTCGTCAATAAAATTATTTATGATTATCTGTTCCCATTAGCCATGTGTATATTTTAATTTTTTTTGCCATATAAGATAAATGTGGTTAGGTGGGACACTTAAAGTATTATGAATTCTTTATCATCAAATAACAGCACATGACATGGTGATAAATTGCTATTTTTATTTTCTTCTACTCAGTTTATAGCAGGTTTTCAAATCATGAACAAATGAGAAAATCTGAGAAAAGTGCTAATATTCATAATGAATACTTTTTTAAAAAAATATTTAACTAAATCCATTTATATTTGAATATATGCTGGGCCAAGGTTCATGTATAGAAAATATAATAGGAAAAGAAGCAACCATATGATTAAAATATATAAAATATGAATAATATGGAGTGCATATATATTTGCATTTTACTGAAAATAGAAAATTCAGAAATGTGAATGGAAAAGGATGGTACTGCATTCATTTTAATCAACTCAAAAATCCTGTTCCACCTTAACAAGATTACACATACTTATGAGGACAAGTATGATGGTATGTTGCATGTAACATCAATATATATATATTACTTAAATTGAAACAGATGTATAAGTGGACCCAGTTTGAGCTGGTGGTAAAGGATCCAGACTGGAAAACGAGAGATTGTGACTTCAAGTCCTGCCTTAGCATGAAAGCCAGCTAGATGACTTTGGGCCAGTCACTCTCTCTCAGCCCAACCCACTTCACAGTGTAGTTGAGGTAAGGAAAATAGAAGAAAGAACATGTATTGGATACAGTGGTGGAATTCAAATTTTTTTACTACCAGTTCTGTGGGTGTGACTTGGTGGGTGTGGCAGGGGAAGGATACTGCAAAATCTCCCTTCCCACCCCACTCCAGGGGAAGGATACTGCAAAATCCCCATTTCCTCCCCACTCCTGGAGGAAGGATATTGCAAAATCTCCATTCCCACCCCACTCTCGGGTCAGCCAGAGGTGGTATTTGCTGGTTCTCTGAATTATTTAAAATTTCCACTACCAGTTCTCCAGAACCTGTCAGAACCTGCTGAATAGCACCCCTGATTGGATATGTTCACTGCGTTTAGTTATTTGTAAAAAAAATAAAGGCAAAGTGCAAACAAATACATAAAAATAAAAATAAATGTAATTTGAAGTAGGCTGGAAAAACTCTTTAAGCACAGACTTTTCCTTTGAACTTCCTCAAACATACATGGAAAATGTTGTTGCTTTTGTCTAGTTTACAGATGAATAAGAGCTAGAGAGTCTGCATGGAATTTCATATCATGCTATTATAGTCTTAAATAGCAATGCCATCTAGTGGATATTGTCTATGAAACGATGAAAGAGCTATGTGAAAAAATACAGTCTTCTTTGTTTCCTGCCAGAATTTTAATATCAACCCTAGGAAGTTAATAAAGAAGAACCTAAGCATGTTTGAAGTGCCTTTCCATACTATTTTTATTTTAAAATTGATTATCCTATAATTAGATACTGAATAGAAAGGGAGTAAGATCTGTGGTCATCTAACAACATATTGGATATAGATCAAGATAACCAGTTTCAAGTCCCCATTTGAATATTAATTTCCATCAACCACTCTAAATCCATTTTATTGCACTGAGTTGTTTTACAAAGACTTCAAAGTAAGATGCTTTAAGCTGTCAGAGAAAATATGGGAATAAAAGTGAAGTAAAATTAAATTAAACTACTACATTCTCAACATTCTTCAACCTCACCATTTTCCATGCTGGTTGGAGCTACTGAAAACTGTAACTCAGCAATACCCAAGGATCCCACTTTTCTAGACAACAGTCAAATTTCTCTAACTTCAGGAAGGTCAGGGCATCACCTGCTTTTCAACCATCTTTTAACTCAGTTTTTTATGTAATATTTGATGGTGTCTATCAATCTGTCAAGCAACATTTTATGTTTCTGAGTTTTCTCTGAATCTCACTGAAAAATTACTTTTCTCCACAGACCCAACTAAAAATTCCCTGCAGATGAATTTTCCCTCAGTGTTTCTGGGGGCTGGCTTTAACACATATAATATAATATTACAGAGACCAACTTCTGGTAGATAACAGTCAATCGACCTATGAAGACCAGCTAAGGTTGAGGCAGCTTTAATGTTTAGTTGTGATTGAATTGCTTCAGACTCTGTGGTTTAGAAGACTGTAGTCAGCCAAAATTGTCTGCCAGTGCAATGTCAATAATTCCTTTGGATTTCTTCATGGGGTGGTGGTGGTTTTGATTCATGTTTATGATATTAGTGGTAGTATCCAGCCATCTTCTCTTCTGACTATTCTAGTAATTTTGATCTTTTTCCAGCAGTAATGTCTTTTTCCAAATGGCTTATTCTTCATGCAGCACCTTGTCTTTAAATCTTTAATCTAAAATACTGAGGCTGGGTTTAACTAAATCAGTTGCTTTGACTCAATAACAGGGAGCCTCCTATGTTGGGCAGATAAAAATAGCCACCTTGATGTTAAAAATGGTTTTGTGTCTTCATTTTAGAGGAGTATTTTAAAGAAAACTATGTATGTAGGCATTGATGCATGTATATATATTATTTTTATAGTACTTTTATTAAAGATTATAATTATAAACTATTACAAGCTAAAAAAATAAAAGAACAAGAAAGTAGAAGGTGCAGAAAATAAAGAGAAAAAAATTGGAAAATGTAAAGAAAAAGAGAAAGAAAAGAAAGAAAAATAGAATATAGTAAAGAAAAAGAAAACAAATATACAAATGACTTTTTACCTTCAAGTATAAACAATTTTAATAACTTATCACCTTGTTTTAAAATACAACAAATGACCTTTTCTTCCTATATCCTATCTCTTATCTATAAACCAATCCAGAATGCCTTGTCATTTTAGTCCTGATGTCAGCAAAAGTCTATTAAATTACTAGAGATAGCAACATATCTATTTTAACATTGTTCAGATAAACCAACTTTATATTCCTTCCTTACACTTCTAACATTCTTGATCTTGAACCCTTTCAAATAATGTGGTAGATCTTCATTTCTTTTTGTTTTTGTCTGTTCTCTCCTCATAAAATTCTTCAAAACTTTAACAAGCTTTTTTTTTTGAAATTCTAAAGGTTAATGTTCCAAAGGTAACTTTTGCCAGTAATCTCTTACTGGCACCATATTAAATGCTGCTTAGGGATGCTCACTTTTACAAATAAAAAAAAAAGCAGCCACTAATACACTTAATTTGTATGGTTTTCATTTATTTCTCAATGTTTTATTCAGTATTACGGAATTATAATATTATATATTATTATTTATGAAAGAAACTAAATGAAATAGACAAAAATCTCATTGACTAGGCAGATTTGCAGAAAGGCATACTTTGTTGTCGTTCAAACAAATTAATGGTGACTCTTCATATTCTTCAAAGTAAAAAAAAACAACAATTCTATTTGTACTGAAAGAAAAAAACAAACAAAACCCAAGGATATTCATGAATCACAAACTGGATCTGAATAGAAGATGTATTTGCTGCTTGAATATATCCCTGAAGTTTTAATTTTTTAAAGAATAAATGTACAATGCAAATCTGATTTTTGCCCTACTTCTTTTACTTATCAGTGGTCTCCCTAGCTATTATTTGCCTCTAAATATAGAATAGAATAGAATAGAATAGAATAGAATAGAATAGAATAGAATAGAATAGAATAGAATAGAATAGAATAGAATAGAATAGAATAGAATAGATTTCTTTATTGGCCAAGTGTGATTAGACACACAAGGAATTTGTCTCCGGTGCATAAGCCCTCAGTGTACATATGACAATAGTGATAGATCATTATCATAGTGATTGTAAAAATACATTCATCATAAAACATTAGATACAACACTTAGTCATGGATACTAAATAGTCAATAAACATAAATCATAATAGGATATTAATTAAACAGAATAGTGTATAAGTGTACTCTTGATAACAAACAAAAGCAAATTTTCAGGAGAAATAAATGTTTGGGTGGTGGCACTGAAGAAAGTGGAAGAGAGGTGGGACACAATTTAGGGCAACAGGACTGCAGAAAGATGCTCTGTGTGGGAGGCATCAGAAAGATATCATGTTACAAACAATCACATTGGTGATGTTCTGCACAGAATGCCACTGTCTCTGCTGTACAGAAGCAAAAGCAACCCTACATTACTACTTAATTATAAATCAGTGCTACTATTCATATGTTGTATAGTTTATTTTTACAAAAGATCTGCATTTGAAAAAACCTCTTACACAGTCATATGTTATATACACTGCTCAAAAAAATAAAGGGAACACAAGCAGAAGACATCCGAGATCTGAATAAATGAAATAGCCTTATTAAATACTTTGTTCATTACATACAGTAGCTTTGTGTTCCCTTTAGTTGTTTGAGCAGTGTATAAACTACTGTATGTAAAGAACAAAGTATTTAATAAGGCTATTTCATTCATTCAGATCTTGGATGCCTTCTGTTTCCTTTATTTTTTTGAGCAGTATATTATATCTAAAAAGAACCAATGTTGACCATTGAATAATTACATTATTATATACTGAGTTATATCCTATATAGTTGATTGCTATAACTGTTGCCTGATATTATTAAAGATGTTGCAACTTTGCAAAGGTGAAAAGGGCAAGAAATTCTATCAGCAGAGATGTTCATCTGTCACATTAAATAAATTACAGCATAGCAATCTAGGCTGTCCTGGCATCATTGTCAACTTTGCCTTTCACATCAGATAAGGTTGTAGGTTTTTTTTTAAAAAAAAAATCAAAACAACCAAAAACAAAGTCAAAGAGTTGGTACACTTTTGAAAATGATTCTGATCACTTATCTATTTTATTTCTTTTGTTGTTTTGCTTTTAACCAGGTCACTGTTGCTCGCATTATCACATTCAATTAACTTAGAGTGCAAGGTAAAACCCAGGGAACATATTTCATTAAGTAATGTTATGGTGCATGATTGGTCCTTTGTCAAGAGGGTTGACTTTTAGAACACTCTGGTAGATTTAGAAGAACCAGGCTTGCAAGGATTGAAAGCCCTCTTGGCAGATTTTAGTGTGATATATTGAGCTCTTGTACTAAAACGGCAATGCAAATGAAATAAGTAGTAAATAAATTGTTATCAGCTTTACAATTAAAATAAGCATAATTTTGAATGATTCATAAAATCCTTCTGTTCATCCAATGAAAATGTCTTGTGGTTTCCTTCTTATTGTAATCTCTTGCATCCTAAAAAAAAAAAAAAACAACCATAAGAAAAAGACTATTTCTACAGTGTGGATTGCAGCATTGCAAGAACAAAATTTTTAAAAAATTGAAAAGGGGCAATAGTAATGATACTGCATACTAATTTTAATGGGGGCCTATCCATTTGCTTAATCAGTGATGACATTAAATTAAACAAAACTCAAAGGATGCTGAGACTAGCAGGTTATGACCCTAACCAGATGTGACACATTACCCCCAACCATGTGATCCTTGTATCACAAGGTCATGACATGTACTAGACATGAAATGTTGAATCTAATCCCATTAAGAAAGGACTGCCTTTCAACTCTATTTGAATGATAAATTAACTCTAGCACTAGCCCTATTTCTTTAAGGGTTCAGATTAAAAAAAACCTTCCCAAACAAATCCAAGCCTATAGAAAATTTCATTCCTTTTACCCAATATAATCACTCCCCTCCTTCCTTTCCCCACTCTCTTTCGAAGGAAGTTTTTCTTCTCTTATTTCCTGTCCTTCAAGCCATCAGATCAAACTAAGCAGATTCTGGGAGATACGGTTCTTAAAAACAACAGTTATTGTAAAACAAGAATTAATTTCTTACTGTCCCTATTTCAGGATGCAAAAAGCTATAGAACATTTATGGCCACAAACTTGTGTTTCTACAAGAATTATGTCAATTAAATGCAATACTTAAAGCAAAAGATAAGGAATCAGGTTAACGTTGAACCATTTTTAATGAAAAAATGTGGCAAGATTTCAAAAAAAATAAAAGGAAGTATTTTTATGATAAATATAATATCTCCAAAATTCAATAGCTTCCAAATTCAGCAACCTAACTTTAAAGGTTAAAATTTAATACTGTTGCCCTGCCTATTTAACTTATATGCAGAGCAGATCATGAGAAAAGCAGGGCTAGATGAATCAAAAGTTGGAATTAAGATTGCTGGGAGAAATATCAACAACCTCAGATATGCAGATGATATCACTTTAATGGAAGAAAGTGAAGAGGAACTAAAGAGTCTCTTGATGTGGGTGAAGAAGAAGAGTGCAAAAGTTGGCTTGAAACTCAACATTAAGAAAATGGGGAAGAAATGGAAGTATTGAAAGACTTTATTTTTCTGGGCTCCAAAATCACCGCAGATGGGGACTACAGCCAAGAAATTAAAAGATGCTTGCTCCTGGGGAGGAAAGCTATGGCAAATCTAGACAGCATTCTAAAAAGCAGAGACATCACCCTGCCAACAAAAGTGTGTATAATAAAGGCTATGGTTTTCCCAGTTGCAAAGTATGGCTGTGAAAGTTGGACCATAAGAAAGACTGAGCGCCAAAGAATTGAGGCCTTTGAACTATGGTGCTGGAGAAGACTCCTGTGAGTCCCTTGGACTGTAAAGTGCTCAAAATGGTCAGTCCTAGAGGAGATCAACCCTGACTGCTCTTTAGAAGGCCAGATCCTGAAGATGAAACTCAAATACTTTGGCCACCTAATGAGAAGGAAGGACTCACTGGAGAAGAGCCTAATGCTGGGAAAGACTGAGGGCAAAAGAAGAAAGGGATGACAGAGAATGAGGTGGCTGGATAGAGCCACTGAAGCAGTAGGCATGATCTTAAATGGACTCTAGAGAATGGTAGAGGAAAGGAAGGCCTGGAGAAATGTTGTCCAGGCCTGAACCTTGTCCAGGAATGGGGTCCCGATGGGTTGGATATGACTGCAACTAACAACAACAACAAAATTTAAAGGAAAGCAAATGAATCTTGCTTGATTGAGAATGCTAGGATGCATACTTGGTATGAGGGTACAAATTTTTATTGTATAAATCAAACTTTATAAAATTTATTTATTATTAGGACTGATTTTAAAAAAAAGTTGTATGGCATTACCACATTCTTTCTAAGGACTTCTAGGTAGCATAGTAAATGAACTACATCTCCAACCATGGCAAAAGACCAAAGAATTAGCTAGGACAAGGAGAGGATTGCAGATTACTCATATGTCTTCTGGATAACTTCTCCTAGTGATGAGACTGCAGGAGAGATAGGAAGGGCTCAAGCCATCATGTTCTCAATGGAATCTCTGGGTTCATTAACATCACTTTCGGAAAGTGCCCATTTAACTATCTTATTGTTATTAGAGACTTTCAGAAGGACAAGTTTGAAAAGCCAGTCTATCTTAGTCCTTGAACAAAAGTAAGTAAGTAAGTAAGTAAGTAAGTAAGTAAGTAAGTAAGTAAGTAAGTAAGTAAATATTAACCATAAGTTAAAGAATTTAAATAATTCTTTAAAAAAAAGTTATGGATTTGCATATAGGTAAGGGATAGGTTATTGGAAGAAAATATGGTTGCTTGTAAGCTTATAGGGGGTAAAGAGTTATGCTTATTTATACTTATGATGAAGATCAGAAGTCATCTCTTTGTATATTTCTTTTTTTCTTTATTTTTCTGAATTTGCACTTTTTATTCTTTCTAGCTTTCCTCTCTCTGAGTTTGTAATTTATTTATTTATTGGTTCGATTTATATGCCGCCCTTCTTCGGAGACTCAGGGGGGCTTACAATGCGTTAAGCAATAGCCTTCATACTTTTGTATATACCTGCTTAGTAGGGCTTTCGCCCCCCCCAAAGTGGTATTCTTTTTTTATACAAAGTCAGTTTATTGTACCCACAATCCAGGTCCTCATTTTACCTACCTCGAAAGGATGGAAGACTGAGTCAACCTTGAGCCTGGTGAGATTTGAACTTGCAGGCAGCTGGTGCTATTTAACAGCATTTTAGTCTGCTGCGTTACCAAGGCTCTAATTGCTTTTACTATTATAATTAACATCTTCTTTTTACACAATATAATTACAGTATATAATTTTTACATTCTTAACATCTTAAATTTAGATCAGCATATTCTCTTTTAGCTTTACACTATCAAGAAAAGATGCTTGAGTAAAATTCTTGCGCTGATGTCCAAGATGTATAATGAAAAGTTTGCAGCCATTCTTTGGATTCTAATTAGCTCTCAGGAATGAAGTTCTTCTATTTATCGGTGTCTTGTGATTTTTAATTATTTAAATATTTTTGTAAACATGATAAATTTAGGTGTCTTTGTACAGTCTGCATTTAAAAGAAGCAAATATGTGAACTAATTGTCCCTCAATAATAATTTCTTTATAATGCAAAAAAGTATGTGAAGAGAATGGAAGACAGAGATGGAAGCAACGTCCTGGAAACAATTCCCCTTCAAGTAATATTTCTTATTTTATCAAAACCTCTTGAAAATTCATTTGTGATGACTAAGGTTTTCCAATTTGCTTCATAAATGGGTATAAAGAAATTTATACCCATTTATGGTACCCATTTATGGACCAAACTTGTCACAAATGCATACCTTCCAAAACTATGTGAACCCAAATGCAAAATGGGCAATGAAAACATTTTAAGAGACGCAAAAGCCAGTAGAAAATTATTCATGAGTTTTCATGACATTTTATTATATTGTGTGATTCATAGCTCAAAGCCAGTGCACAAAACTACATAAATTAGGTTAAACTCACAGATTTGCTTTTTAAAAATTCATGTTTGGAGAATGGATTTAAAGTGTATAGTAAAATATGCATAAAAGTATACATCTTTCTCCTCTCCTCCATTTTTGACTGAACTTGCAAACAGATGTAAAAAAAAAAGCCAAAATAATTGGGAAAATTGGGGAAAATAATATAATGAAATTCTAGGATGTTATCATCCACCTAAAAGTTCACTAAGCATAAATTTGGTAACAATTCTTATCTCAAATCTCTCTAGCTTTGTCTAATGTTTTAAAATCAGTCCTTAAATAAATATCTGTTGGTTTGGCAGTGCTAAGAAAAAAAGAGGCACTCAAAAAGGTTGCAAACAATAAGACACTGGTCAGCTCTTGGTTTATTTTGCTTTTTGGGTCTCAGTGGATGGTATAAAACCATTCACAATCTTACTGACCTTTCTTTAGGCTCAGACTTTTCAGTTATTTATTGAATCTGGAATAATTGATTTGTGAGAGGACCTAATATTATGGCCCTGAACTTGCCCAATTTTTATTTTCCAGTGAATGACTAACATAGCTGGAACCATATTTGAGGCAATAGCCCCACATCTAGATTCCATCTCACTCATTTCAGCTCTAAAAAATCTATTTTTTTTATCTTGCCTTTATTATTTTTGTAAATGGCTCAAGGCAGCAAGCACATCTAATACACCTTCCTCTTCTGATTTTCCCAGAACAACAAAACAGTTAAGGAGTTGAGGAGAGAGAGAGAGAGAGAGAGAGAGAGAGAGAGAGAGAGAGAGAGAGATTGGTCCAAAATCACCAATCAGCTTTTATACCTAAAATGGGATTCAAGTTTATATTTTCCTGGCTTCTAACCTAGTATGTTAATCACTAGACCAAACTGGTGTAATATAAAACTCACCCCCTAGGCTAAGATGTGATCCCCATTGGTTGGTTACATACTTATGATTACAGTGGATAATACTATAGTCACACATCTATGTGCTTTGTGCTGACACATCTCTTGTTCACTTAAAATGTACACTTAAATTTAACTCTTTTCTGCTTTTGGCAGGAACTCAGCAGTAGCCGTTTCTGAACAAAGAAGGACAAGGATGATGAAGATACTGGAATTTAAATCTATATTACCTTGAAAAAAGATATGTGTAGAAGAGATAATGACAAATCCCAATTAACTCAAAGCATCTCATACAAAGAAGGGTCAAATTCTGTTTTCTTATCAATTCCAAGAGTAGGAAGTAATGGTTTAAATTCAGAAAATGGAGCTGGCTAAATGTTAAGAAAATATAACTAATAATACATTTTTAAGAGCATGAACTAGTTAATAGTTGAATCAATCAACAAGGGGATGATGTATCTCTTTTGTTGAATTTCTTCATATGGAGGATTGGTTGTCATATCTTGGAAATACTTTAAATTAAAAATTTTATTTTGTTTTATTTTTCACATTTCTGTACTCCACATCTCCCTCAAAGAGAGACTCTGGTGATGACAACAAAATGTTAAAATATAAAACAGTATATATACCGTTGTTTTTTTAACCAGTTAAAGCTTCTGGATATTTTTCAGGGGTGGCCTAGTGATTCTCACTCTTTAGCAAGGGGTGGTGCCCAATGGTCAAAATGGTCCCCTCTCATTCTAGGACAGCATTCTTAGGGTTGTGTTACATGCATTGGAGTGACAATAAACTTCATGTCTTAGTGATTCAGTAGTGGATCTATTTAAAACAACAGGGCCTATAACTTCCAGTACTGCCAATTTTATTACTGCTGGCAGTTGCAGAAAGGACAGGAAAATGCTCCTTTGCATCTGTCTTTTGTTGCTAGAAGAAGTCTCAGTTGAAGCCCTAAAGGGATATGAAATTCTTCCTTCTAAAAAGAATAGTGTTGTTACCACACCTCATGAGTAGAAGCACTGTTACATCTATTACACAATATACTTTACTAAGATACCTTGTGAATGCCTAGTGCAGTGTTTCTCAAGATCAGCAATTTTAATATCTGTGGACTTTAACTCCCAGAATTCAACCCCATGCAAAGCAGCACTATTAGTATACCCATTTTTTCAGCAGTTAAGCAAACGCTGTAATCGTTAAATGAATCCATTATATCCAGCAGGCATCTTTTGCCAGAAAATGGAATTAAAACTCCAGAAACCAGCAAACAGCCCCATTCACCCCTGAAAATCGCAGTCACTTGAAGCAAACAGCTGTAATCCCGGATCTGCGCACCTTCCGCCGTGCTTTAAAGACCTTATTATTTCACCAGGCGGGCCTGGCCTAATTTTCTCCCTCTTTTATAAAAGATTTTTAATTTTTAAATATCTTTTAGTATTTTATATATTCAAATTTTAAAATTGGTTTTAAATAGTTCGGGGTTTTAATTTGTCTGGGCCAAAACTATTTAATTTGATTTTAATTCTACTTTTAAATTTTGTATGTATGTGATTTATTGTTTGGCTGTGCACCGCCCTGAGTCCTTCGGGAGTAGGGCAGTATAGAAATCAAATAAATAAATAAATAAATAAATAAATAAATGCGAGCACTCAAAATATGATAATGTGATCATGTGATACTTACTTAAAGTAAGTATCATCTCCTCATCAAGGAGTTTATTCCAGGGTTCATCCCAAAGCTTGATCAGATTGGAAACACACCTTAAAGCCATTAAAATACAGTTCTCATGTGTAATAGAAGAAACAGTACACCTGGATAAAGAAATATTGCTTCAAATCCTTTCTCAACTGAATCACACTGGACTACCTTCTGAAAAAATCTCTATTCTCTTGTTTCTTCTAAACACATGGTTGATCTAAAATAACAGTACCATTCCATATTTTCTATTAGTCAAACATATAAGATAAAGAAGTAGCTTGAGTACAAATTAGACTGTAATTGTACACAACTTTCCTGAGAGTAATCATATAATTTAGGAGATACTATATCTTTAGCATGCTTTATGCTATATTATCAGAAAAGGCAACATTTTCTTTTTCAACTCAGTACTAACTTTTTTTATGTCTAGATTCACTATGAGTTCATGTTTGAATAATCTTTTAGACAAATCCCTTGCAGATACTACATTGGAAAACTGGATAAATTTTAGATTCTTTCTTTTCCTTTCTTAATACTGATTATGTTTTAAATTAAGACAGATGATCCATTGTCACACATCGAGACATTATACTATTATGTAATACTTTTAAAACCAAAAATAAATTATGTCTCTCTGCATATGTGCCTATTCTATAGATTATTGAAGCAGGTGTGAATTAAGAAACTTAAACTAAAGCCAATAAGAGAGAGAAATTCCTATGGAAAATTAGAAATGACCTGTTTTCAAAGCTTTTTTGAATTAAGTACACCTCAAGCATTTAACACTATGTTAAAGAAAGAATTTTTTCTCTTTAACATTTATGGCACACCAGAAGAATGCAAAGACAAACATTAAAATCAAATTTAATCTATAGGAATAGAGCTCACTCAGTGCAAATGTTATGTAAATATCTGATTAGACTATAAATACAAGCAAGAACAAAGAACAAATTAAAATAAATTACAAATAAATACATTCAGATGGAGCATTTAAATAGAAGACTGTAAAGCTAGATAATCATTTGTGATTTATAGAAACAGCAATTAACATTCTGGTAAAATATAAATTTTGTAGAACTAGGTTCATAAATAAGTTACAGGATTAATGTATTAATGGAGAAATGACTATTATTTCATTGCTGATTCTCTATCTTATTTCTTCATATTTACCTATCACAAAGCTAGACCTAATATTCTTATAATGTGCTAAGTGAAATCTGGGTTGGAAAAATATTTCTTATTACTACTCTAATTTTCCTTAAGGAATGTGAGGCATTGGGCATTGGTCACCATTTTATGATTCCAGCAATTATATAAAATAATTTGGGTGAGAAATGCTGCAAAATCATCCCATAAACCACATAGATTGAATATGGATTAGTTCACTTCATGACATACATTATAACAACTTGACTGCATGGTATCATAGCATTCTTTGAATATGGTTTACAACAACTAGATACTCAGAAATCTGAGGACAGAGAATAAAACAATAGAAGTCTTATTTAAATTACACTTAGAAAGGCATTCAAGTATATAAATATTCATGATTTGCAATTTTGCCAATCATAAATTTATGGCAACTTGGGTAGATATAACTATATTCCTTCTCTAATCAGGTAAGGATTAAGCTCTACTGTTTTAGTGTCCATTAGAAAAAGGTGTATGAGACTTTAGCTTTCCATTACTTTTGAATATTTTTTTAAAATTCTGGGGGTTTGCATAGAAAAAATACTTTTAATTGTGCTATGTATTGTAACATTCTACTTGGATCACAAATGGAACTTGCTTTAAAAAGAGTTTGATAATTGCAATATAGGAATAATAAGTCATTTGCTGCTCATTAACTAGCATCACAAACAAATCTAGCCATTATTGTATGTTCCTGTTTTTTTAATCTCTTTAATACCTTTTTCAAAAGTATTCTGTGCAAAAGATGACAAGTTGAGTAGTGAAGCTGCAATTCATCTAAAATAAGTCACCTTCTTTCACTTTATTAATCTGACTCTCTAGCTCTGAATTTGCCCCTGGCCATTTTAATCAATGCCATTTTATTGAATAACCTCCTTCTAGCACATGTCATCCTCAACTCTTCTTTAAATTAAAATGAGAGAGTAATTAGATTAATTATTATGTGAACCAAAGTTTAAAGAGAATTGATTAAAGTAACAACTTTTACTGATTTCATAAAATCTAAATTTAAATAATTAAGTCTGTTATGCTTTACTCAGTGGCAAGCACTAACTAAGGATGAACAATCTATCAATTTTTCTCAGGTTTGATTCCCCCTCCCCCGATCTTGAGTTTGATTATCATATATCCCCATCATTGTAAGAATGTTCACTAATATATACATTTGAGAGCACTCTTTCTTCTAATACATACTTTTAGCTCATTTTTTAATCTACTTTTTACTCTTTTTTAATTTGTATCACAATACTTGAGAGATACATATATTGAAGGAACACTGAGATATAATCAAGACTGTATTCAGCCCTGGGAATTTTCTTGTATTTTTTTCCCCCCTATTCCTTGTTTCCCAGTAAACTTCAGGAAACAATTTCTTTTTCTCAGGGATTGACAATCCACTGTCTCCTGGATGTTTTTAAATATAATGGTGGTGGTGAAGTATTACTTCTATTGTTTTTATGTTGGGTTTTTATCTTTGTAAGCCATCTGGAGTCACTGAGAGTGAGTTAGGTGATCATATAATTTTTTTAAAATAAACAAACAATCCCCTGAGAGAAAGAGAGAGCAATTTGGTTGTGCACTGAGTTTATTGGACAGATTCCAGTTTTGGTGCCCAGAAGAATTCCCGCCCTATGGAATGTTTTTCCTATGAAATCAGGGAGGTGGCTGCTGTTACAAGGGCCAATCAGTTTAGGATGATTTGAGTTTTGTGTGGGCTTGGGGATTTTTATTTTTCTCCTTCCTTTCATATTGTTTCTTTCTTTGCCTCTCCTTTATATGTAAAGAATATATCACCCAAATATATTTTATTGTCAGTTCAACAACAATATCAAAAACTAACATTATTTTATATACCAGATCTCTTAATTATATAGTGCAGAACAGATTAATATGTGCCCTTGAACTGAGATCAAAAACAGATTGCCACAGAAACTTTTTTAAATAGATTTTTTTATTTTTATACATCATTATCGATACATGAAAAGTGTGGCCCCTGGGTATAATTCATTTTGATACAAACATCACTAATGATAATCATAATAATTGTTATAGAATAGAATAGAATTCTTTATTGGCCAAGTGTGATTGGACGCACAGGAATTTGTCTTTGGTGCATATGGTCTCAGTGTACATAAAAAGACAAGATACATTTGCCAAGAATAATAGATATGACACTTAATTATAATCATAGGGTACAATTAAGCAATCAAATCATACTAGGAAACAATCAGTATCAATATAAATCATAAGGATACAAGCAACTAAGTTTCAGTCATGCAATCATAAGTGGAAGGAGATGGGTTATAGGAACGATGAGAAGACTAATAGTAATAGTAATGCAAACTTAATCCTAGAATTGATATACATGACTTTTTAAGGTAATTATTCAATATTTCAATATTCCATTTTATTGCCAATGATGTTATAAACATACATGATAATACTGTGTTTCCCTGAAAATATTCCCTGTCTTATATTTTTTTGAACCCCGAAATAAGCGCTCGGTCTTATTTTGGGGCACGTGGAGCAAGATGGGGCTTCTCTTGCCGTCTTACCTGATATCTAGCTCTACGTTTAAATATTTTCTGGGAGGGCTTATTTTGTGGGGGAGGCTTATTTTAGTGCATACACTCAAAAGCCCGATTGGGCTTATTATCAGGGGATGTCTTATTTTCAGGGAAACAGAGTACTGTCTTTCACCCTCTAATCTTTCTCAACAAATTGTTACTTATATTCTATTATATAAAAAGGAGGGAAAAATTATATCTGCTAATATTCCCCCTAAATCAGGTCACTATTACTAATTCTAATATATAAAAGTGTGTATTCTTATTTCTTCCTCTATAAATTTCTAATTAGGCTATCATTATATTAGAAAAAAAGAAGAAAAAAATATTTATAATAATTTCTTTCCATCCATCGCTTCTTGCCTGTTTTAATGCTTCAATTCTTATTCATTTTTTGGCTTGCCTCCCATATTCCTGTCTTGGATCTTTATCTCTATCAACATCTGTATCTTAACCATTCAGACTGAATATTTCTCCCATCTCTATCCTCCTAAACTGTCAGGTCTCCAGAATATCCACCCATGCCCCTATCTCCCTTTCAAAAGTATCTTCCCAGTTATCTGATTCCATTTTTAAATCTCTTAAAGTGCTTTTCCCTTGGTTTATTTCATCAGTCATTATTATCTTTATCCTTTATCCTTCCCATCTTTTGGTTTTGTTTGCTGGTTAGTCCGTTCTCTCTCTTCTTCCATTCTTTCTGCTATATCCTCTCTTTTCTGGACTCTTTGATCTTCATTCATCATCAGTTGTAACATATTTTCTATTTTCCCATGTATGCCTTGCATTAGGTACTTTATCTCTCTTTGATTTTTTTCCATAGTACCCCTAATGCTTTGAAACATCCACACAATTTCTCTTGAAATCTCACTCCTTTCCCCCTGATGAAGCATCCTGTCTTAATTTAATAAATCCCATTCTTAGTCAAGTCCAAAAGCAATATATTCCAGTACAATGTTACTGCTCAGAAAGTTCAGTAACCATAGTCCTTTGCATCTCAGAGCTATTAATCAATTCCATTTAAATAGTCAAGGAAGCTTCCACAAGTCAAAAATCACTTTGCTTTACTTAAAAGTATTCCTTATTCTCATAATAGGATCTCCAGTAATCATAAAGTAACTAGTTATAAAACAGTATGTGTCACCACAATCCTCCAGATGCATGTTATTTCTCTGATCAAAGAGTTTTTCTAAACTTATAGGGGTCTGGTATATTCCATTTGCCAGTAGATGGCATCCTCAACTTAGGTTTCAGCGTTGTTTCAAGTCTTATACATATAATTAATCCAAATTTACTTCAGTCTATGGGAACAAAGTCCACTATTCAAGTAATTTCAAGTAGATAGTCCAGCATTTTTATGCCTTTTCAAAACAATGCCTACCAAATTTAAAAGTCCAGATTTTCTATGTTTTAAAAGGTTTTTTGCTTTTCTCCCCTTAATTCCTTTCTTTTGGGTCTAGGATTTTTCTCTCAATGGTAGTTCACCACTTTAAAAAATAGTTTTAAGAGTCTCTTTTCCTGGATTTTCTTCTTTCTTTCTTTTCATTAAGTTTAGGGTCTAAATAAAAAGGAATCTTCTTACCCAGCTCCAATCACTGTTCATCTGCATCGCTCCTGCACATTTCTTTGTTGCTCGGCTGTCCCAGCTTTGTGGCAGCCATGATGGCTGCCTTCTCTTTGTCGAGGGAGAGGGAAGAAGCCCTGAGTCCCGCAGGAGAGTTTCTGCTCTCCCTGAACTACAGGACCCATCTTTTCTTCACCACCCCTACAGGGTGCCTTTAGCTCCTTTCGGAACCCTCCAACAAGGAGAAGTCGGCATGGGAGCATGGAGACCCACTCCTCACCTCTGATACCACCATGACGTCAGCCAGAAGTCACAGAGACTTTTTCAAACTGCATGAAAATGGTTAGACAAATAAAATCAGGGAAAGATAGCTGCACTGGGAATAACATGGAAGAAGCTGCACCAAGTAATGGAATGCTACTAAGAGTTTTGGATGATTGTTTCATTTGCCTGATGAATGCAAAAGTCAATACGCAAGTGGCAGTAAACATTATTGATTCTCACATACAACCAAATCAGAAGAAAACCACACAAGCATATTTAAATGTGCAGAAAACTAGAGGAGATTTATAAGAATCAAACACAAGTATAGTGTTATATAGATCAAGACATTCCAGTTCAGGTTCTTTTATTTAATTAGTACCTACATAGATGGACATGTCTGAATAACACAGAACCATAGTTCCAATCCTTATTTTTTTAAGGATTTAAAAAAAGCGTTTAAAATCATGGGAGATAATTTTAACTTTATTCAGAACAATGTTACCAGCATTTTGGATGTGCAGCAATCCAATTGATTACTGGTGTAAGGAATAAATAGGGACTATTTATATTTTAAAAAGGTGAATTGTTATGCCAAAAGCTGGCATATTTTTCATCCAAATTCTCACAAGTCACATTTGGGGAGTATGTGGCAAATATTTACAAAATGCATACTACAAATGTTCAATGGTATATTATAGAAAGCCACTTTCTGATAACATCCAGAGAAATGGATTTTTCTACTTTCTTTTCATTTTAGGGCAAACAGATGCTCTGTTCTGGTTTTTGCACAATGAAGCAGCTACATGCAAGCAGATTTATTTATTTGCCTATTAATATGCTAATTTTAGAACATTTTTCTTCACCTCTTCCATATTTTGTTAGATCCAATGCACTTGTAGGCCCACTGATTCCAGGAAACGACCAAGATTTCCTAAAGTTAGGTTAATTCAAGATTTGAACAGGATGACTCCTCACATGCTTATGCACCCATCCCAACCTGTGTCACCCTCTTGAACACTCTTCCTGACTCACACATCTCACAAACCTCATTGCATCCTCCACAAACTACACTGATGTACACCACAGTCTTCCCAACCTGTGTGCACTCTCACATACTCTCCCCAGCTCAGCACCTCACATATCATTTGTACTCTTGTATATCCTCCCTGCCCCATGCCCCTGGGTAACTCCTTACTTCATCTTCTACTGAGTAACAGTTACCTGCTTGCTGGCCCAGGATTTATAACTTTCTGTGGCTTCCCTACTGACTTTGATTGTGAGAAGCCAGCAGGAAGTTGCTTTGACTAATGACTAGCAACTGGGAGTGCAAGGATTGCTATCACTAAGTGATGTAGTCATGCTTTATATCAACATTTCCATCGGCCATTTAGTGATGGAAATCCCTGTCCCAATTGCCATTGTAAGTTGAGATCTACCTTTATCTCAAAATTGTTGGGAAATTATTTTGAGTAATTTCCATTTGCACTCAACACATTCCCTGTCAATCCTTGTATCCCAAGTCAAAGAAAGTTTAGCTAGCAATAAATATAACTTCATGTTTATTGATTAAATATTAGCAAACATCTAAAAAGTTAATTGGAAAAAATGGTACAAAATATGTAAAATCAGAGAGAAAGAGGGAGGGAGAGAGATTAATAACTGGTAAGAAATAAAAAGAAGGCTTAATAACAAGAATCTACATTAGCTGTCTCTCTCTATAAAAAGCACAAACTTCAAAGGTTTTTGCAGATCTTTAATATCCTTAAGGTAATAAGGTAATATGTAATTTTTATAAGTGATTAGGTTATCAAATTCAGTTTCCTTTAAAAAGATGAGAGCATAATAATTCTCTTCAACTCCTGGTGGACAAATCTGTAGGAAAGTTCTGTCCTGCTGTCTCATTGCAAGACGTAGCTGTATGTGCGTGATCTTCCATCCTCTTCTTATCTAGAGAGGCTTCCTAGGACCAATCTGGTTGCTGGTCCTTTGATTTTAGCCATGGTGTTGTCTCTGCTCATTCAGAAATGTCTTAGCAAACCATTCCCTGCCTGGTAGTTCTCTAGCATTCTTTATTTATCATACATTAGTTAAATTAAATTCTGGGGCAAAAATCTCAAAAGAGCTCCCGTTGGTGAACTTCAGCACAAGTACTATTGTCACAATTCAGATAAACAGATTAATCTAGCTAAATCTTGGATCATATTTTTCCTTCTACAGGAGAGGTTCATAGAGATTGTCTATCCAATTTCTCTGATCATGGTAGTGATTGTAAAACATTATTGGTGTCAGGGTCTAACTAAACTGCACTTACTCGCTTTAATATAATGCTGATCAGATTTATTTACCACCTTTGGCCTGTACAGTATAGTATATACTATAGCTGTAGCTAGACTGTATCCTATATTAATCTACCTGAATACAAATGCTAGTAAATTGAATGGAACAAATTTGGAATATCTATATATGAAAGTTACTCTATTTTTCACCTGAAAAGATCCATGTAAAATCAAGCAAATAAAACTAAGTTACAGATAATAGCTATTTAAGTTTTGAGGTGCATAAGGGGTCCATCTCCCAAGTGCTATAGGCCCTGAATCACACACACTCTTAGTAGAATCATTGATCTGCTTCCATTTGACATATAAAAAAATGAGGGAGCAGTAGATACCATATATAGATACCAATAGATATGGGTAGATACCAATAATAAGTCTGAAAATACTATCTCTAAATGAAATCCTTGAAAGCTTACACTATTATACAGTTCCTAGCTTTTAAATACAGAAACTCTGTAGTGTTTTCTATAAGATATACAAAAAAATGTGTGTTGTAGATGTGTTTGAATGGGTGAGTGTGAGAGAGTACTCCTACATCTATTCACTTTTTAAAACAAACAAAAACATTAAATGCAAATGCAAATGTTTTTATACAAGAAGCCAAAATTCTTTAAAAACATTAGTATAGTATGGTGCCTCATGGTTTTATAAATAATCATTCTGGTTCCATCATCGAGTAAGAATACTGGCAAAGTATATTGCATGCTGCCAATGATTATATTGACAGTGTCTGATTATGAGCTAATTCAAGGGATGCAATGCAAGGCTTAATCCTGAGAGGACTGAGGGAATACATATCATTGCCTTCTTGGCTACCTTCCGTGACTTTGATCATCTTCTGCAACATTAGGCAGTGGCTGCCATCCAGTAGAGCAGGCGTCTTTTAAAAAAAAAATGTTTGGAGATACATGCTTTTATTATTAATTTTGCAGTGATCGAAGGCCTCAGTGGGTTAGGTAAAAATGTACTGGCAGACAGGCTTGCAAGGGATTAATATTATAACTCATTTGTCTGCAGGATTCGGAGATCCTATTTCTTTCGTCATCCCCCCCCCCCCAAAAAAAAAAAAGTATTGAAAAGTCTTTAATTTTATTTTGTTGCCTGCTGAAAATCAGGACTAAAATCAGGAATATCAGCAGGAAATAGTGCCACTGTTGTTCAGTAGTGTTAGAAAATTACATTTTTATTCTTACATTTAAGTCTTAGCAAACACAGCCTAACTATACTTTTTGTCCTTTAATTGCCTCTCTGCCTGAGATTCTTGTTTATTAATGTCTTTCAAATTGCATGCTTTAACTATTACATTATATTTTTTTATTTGATTTTATTGTTTTCTCTCGGTATTATAAATGAATTGTAAACTGTCACAAGTTCCTCCAGAGACTGAATGTGCTATAAATATTTTATGTATATGAACACATTCATATCTACCATTCTCTTCCCTTTAAGGATAAGTAACATTATGCAAAAACCCAGAAAATGAATAAAAAATAGTATTGAAAAACATTAGAGTTGTGAAAAAAAGAAAACATAGCTTTATCTATTTTAGACCAACACTGTTTACTCTCTATGTCTTTCTGCCCTGCAGCCTATCTTGTTTCTACCATGTCAATATCCTGTTTCATGCATTGCCCTTTGTTCTTTAAACTTCTCACCTCTCTTGTTGAAGATCTCTAAAACATCATCCAACCATGACTTTGTGGGTCTTCTTCTTTTTGACCTGTTCACTCTTATATATTTGTTTTGAACAAATAAGCAACAACAAAAAAATTACTGAACACTATTGAAGTAGTGGAAGATATGCTTCTCTGTTTAACCCATGAGGAACTGTAATGGCATCCTGCCACATGGAGAAGAGGGAAGACAAAAATATTTGTACCAAATATTTGTACCACTGTTACTTATTCCAACTATTGTTGTCTGCACCTACTTATTTCAGATTATTCATCACACTGTATACTACTCTCTAGAAAGCCTCTTCCTGTCTGCAGCATAGTCCAGGAGTGATGAAACCTTGAAAAATTGATAGATGAAGCTGTGTGGGGTGATGAGAATGATAGGAAGAAGTTAACTATGTGGCTTTGTAATCGCTAACTAAATCAGAGATTGACTGGAGCCATGGAAGAGACATATCTGATCAGGATTATTGTGGTTAAAAATGGTCAGTTCTGATGGATTAAGAGATGCATCAATAATTTAATTATTTTGCCAACAGTGAGAATTGGCAAGAACAGGGCAGTGTACATACTCATCTTGGACTTCAGGAAAACCCAGCAAACCTAGTTCATACATTGGACAATGATAGGCAATAGTTGGAATTCTTTTGAATAATTGAACTGATATATCTACAATATAGCACTCTCCTCAGTGGGGCTCTTTGTGAGTAAGGTAACTCATAGGATTACTCTGCTGCAAAGTTTCCCTGCAACCAAAAGGAAAATGAGTTCTTCCAGGTAGGTTATGATTTTTCACGAGTTAAAGTGAATGGTAAAGAATATATTATTCCTCAAAGAGCTGATAATTACTTCGGCTTACAAGGCTAATGATGTGGACTATTAGGAACTGTAGTTTAGGAATATTTGTGGTTCTTCACTTCTTGTTCAAGAGAAAATGGTATATAAAAGGGGAGTTCAAGAAAATAAGAGCTCTCAGAAGAGACAGTTGAGTTTTCTACTTGATACGGCTGTTTTTCTTCAAAGAGAATAGGAAATGGATCCAACAGCCATCCTGAAACAGAAAACCAAGGTGTTCCTCCATATACAGGACAGCTTTTCTTAAGTTGTACTTACTAGAAGAATTTCCATATTTTAATATGCCTTGACATTTTTCATAAAAAGGAACATGAAGACTCACCAATTAGTAAATCTGAAGATGAAGAAGATGAAGATAGAGGCTTTCACACTTTTAAAGGATAAATTGTGAATATTTCAGTTTAAGTCAAATAGATAAATTAATGTTGGGAAATGGCATTTCAGTTCATCATTTCCAAATATGGCTGGTAACTTTACATCAACATTGTTTTAAAATTATGGTGTTTCTCAAATACATGACTGTATTTGCCTAACAATAGTAAACTAACCTGATTTTGTGCTTGAGCACGGAGCCCTGGGGATGTCACAGAGAGTTTCCTGGTTGTCTAATGGATGTTTTGTCATTCCAGCTGTGGTATATGTATATTTTCTACAGAATATACAATATACAAATACATAAATATTAGGTACACACACATGCACATACACATACATATATATGTGGATGTGTGAGTGTGAGTGGGTATGTCTAATATATATATATATGTATATCTTTACAAACTATTCTAAAAATACGAGTTCCAGGTATATTAGTAAAGAAAGAAGCAGACATCCTGTGAGCTCCGGAACTTAAAATTTTAAAATAATTAAAATTTTATTTTACTAAGCTTTTGTCAGCCATCTGCTGACATTTTCAGAGTATTAAACTACCATTACAGAGATATATGTATATCTATATGTAAATATAAAAAATTGACAGTGACTTGATGGCACATAATCAAACAATCTTTTTTTAAATTATGAATCCACAGTTACTATATCTAGATTGTAGTATAGGGAGTACCATTACCAACAAAGAGTTTACATTTTCTATATTTCCTTGATCCCATCAAGTGGTTGTCCAGATATGTTCAATTCAGAGATAGTGGAATAGGTGTAAATTGGAAATGAATGGGATTTTTTTTCTAATTGCACCATCAGGAATCAGATCAATCTGTATTCAGATACTCAGTGTACAATTAAATGTGTGCAGCTGTGCAATATTGGATTTATATTCAGTAAAAATGTAAATTGTTCAGCAGCACGGCTTTCTGAGTGCATTCTTTTTCTATTTGTTCAAATTCATTGAGAATCTATGGTAATCCTGTTGCCTGCGTTTTCCTTTTACTCTTGTGAAAGGCAATTTTCTAACCAGCTGCAGCTTTCCATTCTTTTACTAAGGTGGCACACTTAATATGCATGATTAATTATTTTGAAATGGCATCTAAATTCTTCTGTTTGTCACATCACATTAAATGGTCCACAATATCCCTGGTACCTCTTGAACTGTTATGGTGTAACATCACCCAAGGTCTTGTTTAAATAAATCACAATATTTTTGCCTTAAGCTAATTCAGAGGTTTGTTGTTCTGTGGGGTGGGGGTTAGTGGCTGAGGAATCAAAAGATATAAGATTGTTGAATTTTACTATTTTTTCTTACTGAATAATATTATTTTAATTGCCTCTAGAGTCTGGGTAGAGAGTATTTAACTATTGATGCACTTGGACAGAATTATGAATGGATGATCTTAAAAAAATATGGTAGTCGTTTATCAGAAAAATATCATCGCATATTAGGAGATATATTAGGCAAAACTGTAGTTCAATAGCTTTGCTTGCTTTGTTTTTTGTTGCTGGCTGTGAATCTAGCTCTGGAATTTTTGATTACTAATTTCTTACTTTTTTGTACATTAAAGAACATCAGGATGCCTTTAATTTAACTACATGATGCCTTAACTACCACATCATGTAAAACTAGATTTAAGGTTGGGAGATAGGGTTTAGTAAGGAACCAGTTATTCAAAGTTATAAAATTCCAGCTATTGTCCTAAATATATTTTGTGAACAAAACCACTATATCATTCCATAATATGGTTTATTCATTTGTGTATAGCATACTATGTGAATGTAGCATTGTTTCAATAATGGCTCCCTAAATCAATCATGTGCTAATACAGTAACCAAGAGTCATGCCATGCACACTTTCTTATGGCCTTGGGACTCTTCTCTCATCATATATCTGACACGTGAGGCCAAACCAGCTATTCCTCTGGTCAAGATTCAGCTCATGTAACAAAAATGCATGTTGTGTGGTAATGGAAGTCAATTAAACTACTGGGTTGTTGTTTTTTTTCATTCCCCCTCTGAATTAGTTAGAATCATAAGAGGCTGGGGTGTGTGTGCCTTCTAAGACTTTATGAATTTATCTTCATGTGTGAGCACTGGGATGAGAGTTAGGGTTCTAATGAGGAAGAAGTTGCTTCAGTTTGCTACTTTTATAAATTGTAGTATTGTGTAATCAGATTTATCAAGAGCAGGGATGAAAGAAAAAAATCAGAGCATGTCCTGGAAGAAAATGAGCTAATAAGTGGCAGAAGAAAATATAGTGGGAGGATGCAACCTGTTGAAAGTAAGGAAAAAAGATTAGGCCACTCAACTCAAGGGGACAACAGCATTCAAGGCTCAAAATGGAATTGATATTGTTTCCAAAAATAGTTTGTATGGCTGGTTGATAAGAAGAGATAGATAGAATATAGAATGTAGAACATAGAATAATAGAGGTGGAAGAGACTTTGGTGGTCTTCTAGTTCAAGCAGTAGATTCCATACCATTTCAGATAAATGACTCTCCAGTTTCTTCTTGAAAGCCCCCAGTGATAGACCACCCACAACTTCTGAAGGCAAGCTTTTCCATTGGTTGATTGCTCTCACCATCAAGAAATTTCTGCTTACTAGATTGATTCTCTCATAGGTTAGTTTCCATCTATTGTTTCTCATCTTGCCTTTTGTTGCTTTGGAAAATAGTTTGACCACTTGGTCTTGGTAGGAGGCCCACAAATATTGGAACACTGCTATCATGTCTGCCCTAGTCCTTCTTTTCATTTTGTTTTTCACAATTTGAAGCTGATTTGGCACAAAATCCACATCTAAGTGTGTCACAGAAGCTAATTAACAGGTGTGTCCATTTGACACACTAATCTCACCTGACCCACTTAAGTTTGCTAATTAAAGAGGAACATTATGACGTAGTGTTGTGTATAAATGATGTAACCTGCTTCGGTTTTATTATGGGCTGGGGGAACATTGGAGTGATACTACATTTTTATAGTTTAATGAACAATCCAATGTTTAGAAATTCTTCTCTAAAGCAACACAGTAAAAGCTATTCTCTGAAAATAGATGCTTAGCTTTGCTAAAAAGGTCAACATGTTTTTTGTTTTGCTTTTTCCTTGATCTCTGACCATTTATATTAATCCTTGAAATAGATAAAATAGTGCTGCCAGCTGAAGGAATTATCCTTGATAAGATCTATTGAGGATGTATTTATATTAATAAACAGTCTTTATTATAAAGCTGAACACTGTCAGTTCACTTGACCCCAGCATCTTCCAAAAGTATAAATGGATATTCTGAAAAGTGAGCCACAATTGGTACTGAATACAGTGCATCTTTGCCACTGCCACAAGGCCAGGAAGGTAGTTATGGTAACATCATGTCTTGGTGGCAGATAGTTGCATACAGTGTCTCCTCCTTGCTCTTTTCACAATGGATTTAAGCCAATGGGGTCTCCATACAATTATTTTGCTCTGCAAAACACCATATGGCATTTGGCATCTTCTAAAATCAATTTTGTGATTTTAAAGATGCTTTTAAATTTACGGAAACACTTACTACACACATAGTTTAAACCGTTCGGCGGCGGTCGGCGTTGTTGTGCGGCGGCGGCAGCTTGGAGGTGCCCTTCATCCCCCTCTCCCCTCAGGGATCTCTGGGACGCTCTCTGGATGTTTTTCGGGGGTCCTGGAGGCGCCATGGGGAGTCCAGGGTGCCGGTTGCGAGCCAGCGACAGCGGTGGTGGTGGCAGCGGCAGCGGAGGGCAATGGCAGCCACGGATCATCCGGCTTAGGAAAGAGCTTGCAGCAGGTGGCTGGGGGAATACGGACAGCCTTGCCCTCAGGATTACCATCTGCTCTTTTTTGAGCCTTGACCCCTATTATCTGGGGTTTGTTTTGTCATCAGAGCTGAGACTGGGGATTTGGGGAGATTTGGGGCAGGAGAGGCGGGAGGCTGACCAGGGCTCTATTGGTCGCCTCGGGTGGCTTTTCCTCCCCCGCTTCTTCCCCCAGGTATGGGTGGGTGTTGGCCTTTGATGGCCACCCACCTTGGACTTGGACTGGGTTTCTTGTCTGCTATCCCTACTCTCACCCCAGGGAAGAACTTGTGCCTGTGGGATTATCATCATTGTCTTTAATAACCTTACAAATTGCTGGCTTCTTGTGAGACCCCAAACTGGAGGAGAACTGGGCAAAATGGTCTGCAGGTGCTGAGGGGGCTGTTTGTCATCCGCCAGATGAAAGGATGGACTATTGTGACTTTATTGTCAGTGTCATCTGCCCCAGTCACGGTGAGAGGGTGACTGGGATAATTATCCTCCAGACGTGGGGGGATGTCACTGGCCCCTTTCACTGTCGTGAGAGGGCAGTGAACCAGCTCCTGATATGAAGATCTACTTTGACCCAGTATTATTGGACGATCTGGTGAAGCCCTGACCAGTTGACTCTCCATCTCTGTTTTGTGCGATGTTTACGGCTGCTGACCTGCTTGCGCTGTGAGACTCCCCCCTCTCGCAGGTTTGGCCCTCTTCACTATCGAGGGCCTACCTTGATGACGGATTTTGGAATCCCGAGAGGTGGCATGTGGCGAGGAGGGGGTTGTGGGTTTTTTTGGGGAAATTTTTAGATAAGGTTTTAAAGGTTTCTGGGAGGGGGGGTGGGTTCGGTGGTTTTTTTTTTTTTTTAATTTGATTTATATGCCGCCCTTCTCCGGAGACTCAGGGCGGCTTACAGTGCGCTAAGCAATAGCCTTCATACTTTTGTATATTTATACAAAGTCAGCTTATTGCCCCCACAAACTGGGTCCTCATTTAACCTACCTTAGAAAGGATGGAAGGCTGAGTCAACCTTGAGCCTTGGAGAGATTTGAACCAGCAGTAAATTGCAGGCAGCTGTGTTAATAACAGGGTGCTTTAAACCACTGTAGTACCAAGGCTCTTGGTTTGGGGGAGAACCTGTCGGGGAGGAGGCTAGAGCCGGCTGAAGAGCATGGCACTAGAGGTGCGGGAACCGGGGTCAAGGAGGGGGTTAGAGCTTGTGTTGTGGATGGACATTACATCAGTACTGTGGGTGGGAGGGGCAGATATGTCGGGAGCAGGGGGCCACATCAGGTTGTGGGAGCGCGTGCCCGCTGGCTCCAAGCGGTGGTGTGCTCCGGCCTCCAATGCTCCCCTCGTTCCCCAGGTTGCACAGACCCTCAGGCCCTGGGCCTTCGGCTGATGCTGTGCAATGCCCGGTCCGTGGTAAATAAAGCCCCCCTCATTTGTGATCTTGTTCAGGAGGGGGGAGCGGACATGGCGGGTGTTACAGAGACCTGGTTGGGCCAGGAGGGGGGGTCCCCCTCGTTGAGATGTGCCCACCCGGTTTCCGTGCATTCCATCAGCCGAGGACACAGGGGAGGGGCAGGGGAGTGGCGGTTGTCATTAGAGAAGGTCTTGGTCTGAGGGAGGCCACTGTTCCTCAGACGGCTGGTTGTGAGTCCCTCCTTCTGAAGTGGGGTCATGGGGTGCAGATAGGCGTGCTGGTTACGTACCTGGCTCCCTGCCACGTGACAGCAGCCCTGCCCGAGCTGCTCAATGTTATAGCCGCGGTGGCGGTTGACACCCCCAGGCTTATGGTCATGGGGGATTTTAACCTGCCATCCGTCAGTGAGGCGTCTGAGGTGGCTCGGGAGTTCATGGCTTCCATGACAGCCATGGACCTGACCCAGTTAGTTCATGGCCCTACTCACACGGGGGGAAACACGCTAGACCTGGTTTTTGTCTCTGGTCAGTGGTTGAGTGATCTTGAGATAGGGGATATAGTGATCGAGCCCTTGTCATGGTCAGATCACTCCCTCCTTCGCTTTGACCTTCGAACCACTGCACCCCGCCGCAGGAAGGCGGAACCATTGAGGTGGTACCGCCCCAGGCGCCTGATGGATCCTGATAGGTTCCAGATGGAGCTTGGGCCATTTCCTGAGGCTCTGGCACACGGCTCGACTGAGGAGCTGGTGGCCGCCTGGGATAGGGCGGCCGCTGGAGCTTTGGATCAGGTCGTGCCTTTGCGGCCTCTGACCCGGCATCGATCTCACCTGGCTCCTTGGTTCACTGAGGAGCTGAGGGAGATGAAGTGCCAGAAAAGACACCTGGAGAGCGGTTGGAGGGCCAGCCATTCTGAATCTGACCGAACACTGGTAAGGTCTCATATTAAGACCTATCTGGTGGCGATAAAAGTGGCGAAGTATAATTATTTTGCCACTCTTATTGCGTCATCAGATAATCGCCCGGCCGCCCTGTTTATGGTGACCCGCTCCCTGCTCCACCAGGAAGCGCGGGAGGACCCCTTGGAGGGTAGAGCTGAGGATTTTGTACAGTATCTGTATGACAAAATCGCTCAGATTCGGGAACACCTGGACTCTGACTGGGTAGATTCAGCGGGGAGGACAGAGGCAGGTCTTGTGAGTATTATCTGGGAAGAGTTTGATTCTGTGACGCCCGAAGATGTGGACAGGATACTGGGCAGACTGAGCGCAGCCACATGTTTACTGGACCCGTGTCCCTCCTGGTTGGTGCTGGACTCTCGGGAGGTTACACGAGGCTGGCTCCAGGGGATTATAAATGCTTCTTTGAGTGAGGGTGTCTTCCCTGCCGCCTTGAAAGAGGCGGTGGTGAGGCCTCTCCTCAAGAAGCCTTCCCTGGACCCGGCAGTGTTGGCAAATTATCATCCAGTCTCCAACCTTCGCTTCGTTGCGAAGGTTGTTGAGAGTGTGGTAGTGCGACAGCTCCCCCAGTACCTGGATGAATCATCATATCTGGATCCATTCCAGTAAGGCTTCAGGCCTGGGTACAGCATGGAAACGGCATTGGTCGCGTTGGTTGATGATCTCTGAAGGGCTCGGGACAGGGGTTGTTCCTCTGTCCTGGTCCTATTAGACTTCTCAGCGGCTTTTGATACCATTGACCATGGTATCATGCTGCACCGGCTAGAGGAGCTAGGGGTGGGGGGCACCGTCCTACGGTGGTTCTCCTCCTTTCTCTCTGACAGGTCGCAGTCCATGTTGACAGGGGGACAGAGGTCGACCCCGAGGCCCCTTGTATGTGGGGTGCCACAAGGGTCGGTCCTCTTGCCCCTTCTGTTCAACATTTATGTGAAGCCGCTGGGTGAGATCATCCGTGGTTTCGGGGTGAAGTACCATCAGTACGCTGATGATACTCAGCTGTACATCTCCACCCCGGACCACCCCAACGATGCCCTTGAAGTGATGTCCCGGTGCCTGGAGGCCATGAGGATCTGGATGGGGAGAAACAGACTCAGGCTCAACCCATCCAAGACCGAGTGGCTGTGGTTTCCGACATCCCGATATAGTCAGTTGGTGCCATCACTGACTATTGGGGGCGAGTCATTGGCCCCCACGGAGAGGGTTCGCAACTTGGGTGTCCCCCTGGACTCACGGCTGTCTTTAGAAGAGCACATGACGGCCGTGGCCAGGGGGACTTTTTATCAGGTCCGCCTGATTCGCCAGTTGCGTCCCTTTCTGGATCGGGACTCGTTAAATACAGTCACTCATGCTCTCGTTACTTCCCGCTTGGACTACTGCAATGCTCTCTACATGGGGCTCCCCTTGAGGAGCACCCGGAGGCTCCCGCTGGTCCAGAATGCGGCCGCGCGGGTGGTTATGGGAGCGACATGGCGGTCCCATGTGACCCCCCTCCTGCGCGAGCTGCACTGGCTCCTGGTGGTCTTCCAGGTGCGCTTCAAGGTTTCGGTTACCACCTTTAGAGCGCTCCATGGCATCGGACCAGGGTATTTACGAGACCGCCTTCTGCTACCAATAGCCTCTCACCGACCAGTACGCTCCCATAGAGAGAGGCTCCTCAGGATGCCGTCAGCCAAACAGTGTCGACTGGCGGCCCCCAGGGGGAGAGCCTTCTCTGTGGGGGCACCTACCATCTGGAATGAGCTCCCCCCAGAGATACGGAGGATCCCGGACCTGCGCACGTTTCGCCGTGCTCTCAAAACTTTTCTATTTCAGCAGGCTGGCCTGGCCTAGCTCTCCTCTTTTAAATTTTTTAATTCGTGATTTTATAAATTGGGTGTTTTAATTTGTGTTTTGGCCAAAATATTTAATAATTTTAAGGGACTTTTTAATGTTTGTATTATCTGTATTTTATCTTGGCTGTTCACCGCCCTGAGTCCTTCGGGAGTAGGGCGGTATAGAAATTTGATTAATTAATAAATAAATAAATACTACTCTAGAGACCCTAGAACTGTCTTCTGCTTGAGGCGGCTGGTTCATTCTATCTGATCATTGGTCAAGTCATTTGTATCCCTAAATGTCTCACTTCTAATAAGATACAACAAAATGGAGATGAATTAAAGAAGAGTTTCAACAAATGTATGCAAGGTTGCACATTTTCTTCTTCAATATCACCGAACCGAATGGTAAAAAAGCATAACAAATCTGTTTCTTAGCTGCTTTCCTGTTGAAGGTGTGCAAATTATTCAGGACAAGAGCAAGACATTATGTAAGATGAAGGATCTTCACTGTAAAGATATGTTATACTATCCAGGTATTTTTGGGCTAATATGCAGATTCTAGTAATGAATATTTATAGAGATATAGTAAGTGCAAATTCCTAACATTGGCAAGATGATTGCAGGAACAAAATGCAATAGTTGAAAGATGTCAGGCAATGTGCCACTGTATTGTCAGTGTACTAAAGTGTATGTGTTACTGAGCCAATGCAACCAGGTATGTTCAATAGAAGTAATTCCTTCTATTGGGCTTGCCCAATATTTTCCTCCCATCAATGGAAAGAAATTAAAATACCTGGACTGTCAGAAAGTGATATAAAGAATGTTAAGTTAAGCTAAAGAAAGAAGGGAGTGCTCTGTTGGGCTTATTCTACTTTGATTTAACACATACAGCTACATCCCCTGTAATATATGAGTTAAACTATATTACTAAATGCTATGTTGATAACCAAAATATATATTTGATGCCACATGATCAAGAGGTTGCTAGTTCAAGGACTTCCGGTGGCTCCGCGAATGCCAAAGGATGCTCCTTTGGGAGCTCCAGCCCCGTGATTTCATTAGCTGCTAGAACAGCGAAAATCAGCTGTCTAGTGGCTCGAAACCCTCCCCCTGGGGAAAAGGGGGAGAGAAGAGCAGAGGGGTTTGGATAGAGCTCCCCTAGACCCCCAGGTTTTTTCTTTTTAAGCCTGAGGTTTGCAGGGTGAGAGCTCCCTGAAAGCTCTTCAGTGCTCCGGATCTGGGACGAGTCTGCTTTATGCAGAACGAGGTGTCGCAACCACACCAGCACCAGCAACTCAATTTTAAGGAAAAAAAATTTTGGACTTGAAAGCTGGCAGAGCAAATACGGGAAAAACGAAAATTGCAAGTACTAAACTTTAACTCCAAAATCTATCACTTCCCTCTGAATATCTATGGTAGAAAGGGAAAGTAAGATGGTATGTGACTCTAACGGGGCGTGGAGAAGTGAAACTTAGATACAAAGTATTATGTGGAAAGCCCCTATTTAAAAGAAGAGGATTTTATTTTAAAAGGAGAAGGATTTAAAAAGTATATCTAAGAAAAAAAATGGCTGGCTTTTCTGAAAGTGATGAAGGCTCACAATTGCTGACTGTGGATCTTTTGGAAGAAATTTTAGAATTATTTACCTCTGCGTTCGTGGAAAGAATTGAAGGGATTCTTAAAAAGGATTTTACTCAAATCCCAAACAAAGATATAAGTGAAGAGGAGGTGGAAGAAAAAACCCAGTTTATTGTGCCTTTGGAAAATGAAATAGAGGTTCTTCAAATTAAGAAGGAAAAGCAGAGAGGCTTGAAGGAGTGTAACCAGGAAATATTGAGAGATATTCGTCCAAAGGTTTTGATACAGACAAATGGAAAATTGTCAGGAGGTGTTGGGATTTTTTATACAAAAAGGAAGATTTGAAGTGGAACTTTACAACTTTGTTACAAAAATGGATTCTCAATCGTAGTTAAAGAGGTGTTTTTACCGAAAGGAATTAGTTTGCGAAGAGAACAGGATTGTGAAAGAAAGAAGAAAGTTAGCAAAAAAGCCAGAAAAAAATGGAGAAGGGAAAAATTCTCGAAAATAAAAGCAGGGGGAGGAGCAATGCTGAAGAAGAAAGTATTATTGAAGAAGAAGGACTGGAAAAAATATAGAAAGAAAGGAAGAATGGAAGATTAATTTATTTTAATGTTTTATTGAAGTAAAAAGACTTATTAAAATTGGATAGCTTTCTAAAATTTATTGAAGTATTAAAATGGTTAACTTAAAATTTAATGGATAGCTTTTTAAAAGTTTTGAAACTTATATTTTGAAGAATGTCATATTGATGTATTAAGAGATTTTAAAATGTTTAATCTAAGATTATGGTATTTTTAAAAGGTATATGCGACGAAATGTTTAAGTTAGACTGTCAGGTTTCGTTGCTATCTTAAATAAACTTCATTCTCAAACGCAAAGTCTCTAATGAATCTCTTTTATTTAAGGATAGAAAAAACAACATGCCTGAACTCTGTTGCAGCCAAGATTGGCACCGCCTTCCAAACCCCTCCCTTTCCGTCCTTCAACCCCAATGTCTCATTGGCCACCATGCAGATCCATCTCTTTGTCCCATGCACTTTCTTTTCACAGGAATTTCACCCCTCCCTCTGTTTCCCAAGCAACACTATCTGCTGAAGAGCCAGGAACTAGGTGAAAGTTCATCCCAGCATTAAAGCAGGTCTTTCTGTGTCCTTCATGATTTCATTTCAGTGCTGAAAGAGATCATAATTTGGAACGCTGACATCCAGCCCCTCTCCCTTCACTTCTCCGACGTAACCCGCCCCATAGGAAAAACACAACAAGATAATTATCATTATCCCCTTCTTTGCTGCGAACCCCCCCCTCCTGGCTTTCCCAGGTGGTCTGCATGATGGCCCCTCCCCCTGAAGGCTGGCACGGTCAAATTTCTCTTTTAACTCATCTATGGGGCTTTCAAGTGGCTTCCTTAGAATTTCTTGGCGCTTAGTTTGTTTTCTGGCTTGTTCCCATTCCCACAGCCAGGATGCCCTGCCCAATTCACTTAGGGGTTTCCCTTTGTCTTTTACGTTTGGAAAGGGAAATTCAGCCTCGGAGGCTTTTGGCACAGTCCCCAGGTACTTATCTGGCTCACGCTTCTTTGTTTGAAGTTTTGCCGAGGGGGAAGGCGGGGAGAGTTGAGCCTTCGTACTTTCCAAACTGGCTGGGATCACGGCCGCTTCTTCTCCTCTCGTTGCTCGAAGCAGGCTTTCCTCTGAGAGCTTGGCTTCAGCCATAATATCAGGGGACAATCTCCAGTCTGACCAGACGTCTGGGAGGGAACGGGGTGATTTTGAATCAGCCAGCTTGGCTTTGGAGGAATCTTGGCTGTCTGTCAGGTTTCGTTGCTATCTTAAATAAACTTCATTCTCAAACGCAAAGTCTCTAATGAATCTCTTTTATTTAAGGATAGAAAAAATGACATGCCTGAACTCTGTTGCAGCCAAGATTGGCACCTCCTTCCAAACCCCTCCCTTTCCGTCCTTCAACCCCAATGTCTCATTGGCCACCATGCAGATCCATCTCTTCGTCCCATGCACTTTCTTTTCACAGAAATTTCACCCCTCCCTCTGTTTCCCAAGTAACGCTATCTGCTGAAGAGCCAGGAACTAGGTGAAAGTTCATCCCAGCATTAAAGCAGGTCTTTCTGTGTCCTTCATGATTTCATGTCAGCGCTGAAAGAGATCATAATTTGGAACGCTGACATAGACATAATTTAACTTGATGGATTAATCATATTTTTTCTTTTTAAAAAAAGGCATACTTTAAAGAAAGTTTAAAAATGTTTAATTTAGAATTTTACAAGGGAGTAATGGTGAACAATCAGAAATTGGCAAGTGATTTATGAATGATTAAAGAGGATAAATGTTTAATTTAGAATTTTACTAGGGAATAATGCTGAAAAAGAAGGTATGGAAAGGATTTTAGTAACAAATGTGAAATGTGATAAGAGAATTTATAAAAGGAAGGTTGATGAATAACTTTTAAAAGGGGAGTTAAAGAATGTGAGGGAGTTTTGAATCTTGTAGTAAGTTAGCATATTTTAGCTTAGGTTTGTTAAATGTTATACCCTGTTTTGCTCTGGGAAGTTGGGGGTGTGTGGGGGGGGGTTGAAGGTTGTGTGGGGATAAAATTGTTGTAAAATTTTTAATAAAATAAAAAGATAGATAAGTGTATTAATAGAGAAGTAAGAAATGTGCGGGAAATGTCATAATAAATGAAATGATAATATTAAGATATGATAAACATTGGAGGAGTAAGAAGAAGACACAAAAGATGTACTTAGATGACACATTGAATGATTGATTATGTATTGTTTGTTTGTTTGCTTATAAAATAAAATCTTTTTTATATAAAAAAAGAGGTTGCTAGTTCCTTCAAAATGTTTGCAAGTCTATTTTTTATTTATTTATGCAATTTCTATAGCCATCCATCTCAAGCAACTGACTATTATGGAAAGAAGATAGGTGCACAGAAGAAACAAATGGAGACGGATACAAATGGAAGTAATGTATTTTTTAGACTTCACAGTGACCTCCTAAGAGAAGGTCTATGCACTATGCATAGAAATAAGACTACCAAATAGGAGTTGCAAAATCAAAATAGGCACTAGATGGCTACAAGGAGAGTTTTCATAATGCCTTTATTGATTTTTGTAGCCTAAATCTTGTTACCCTAATTAGAGTGTTTCTTTAATATTTAAAGATAAAATAGGCTGTCATTAAAGTTAGGAAGATGCAACCCTGTGGTGCAACCCAGTTTAAAATGGGTTAAAACAGAGGAGTATCTTGGCTCCAATTTTACTTAACTGCTTGGTAATTGTTATAACAGGAAAGAGATCATCCACTTATATGGGCTAAAAGATCAGTTTCATTCTTTTAATATGCAGAAGTCAATGTTTTTATCTATCTCTCAAGTAGATATGAATAAATTACTTTCAGCCTTCAAGCATAACTGAGGAAATGACAATTTCACCATCATTTTTTAAAAGGATTATTTTCCAAAGGTTTTGCCTTTGTTACTCAGTCAGAACTAATGGCAACACTTTCTCTGCAGGACCATTGTATGGTGAATGCCATGCTATTTTTAAATAACCACATTGGCACTAGACCTCTAATTTGAGGCTTACAGATACAGGTACAGAAAAAAAAATGTTTATTTGTAGAAGAGGAAATTAATATCATTCTAGAATAAAGCATCACTTTAAAGATATTTGATTACTTCGCTGGAAAAAAGAAATAAAACTAAAGTTAAATGGTAAGGAAGCCACTAATAAAATCAATTGTCTGTTGAAAAGAATCTATGCAGTATATTTACCAACATTATCTTGGGCAATTAAATAATGTAAAATAAGTTTTCTGTTAAATGTTTTATTAAAGTTGTTAAAATAATTTGATTAATGGCTTTATTTCCTCCAAAGAAAACAAGGTAAAAAAGCAGAAGAAAAACACAATGTTTTACATAAATATAAGCCAGTTATAAGCCAAAGCTAGCAAGTAAGAAGCAAAAAACATAAAAGGTATATATTCCAGAAGATAATATTTGAATAGGCCTAGAAAAGGTTGTATTTTGAGGTTTGAGACATCCTTTAATTTTTTTCTAATGCAATTCATTTTGTAGAAATGTCTCTTGTGTATCTAAATGGATACTTCAATCGTCCATGCACTTATCCTGGAGTACTACAGTGACTGAGGGAGTGCACTTCATAACAGGCCTAGCATCTTTATCCTGGTATGACATTGTCAAGATGGAAGTCCCATTTATTTCAATGATACTTAGAGATGATCTTCAAAATCAGCATAATCATATGAAAATAACTCTTAAGACTGCTTCTAGCTTCAGAAGACTTCTTTCTCTCTCATTTCTCTCTCTCGCACATATACACACACATGCATACACACAGATACACACACATCCCAACAGCCCCACAGCCAAATTTGAAGATCTTCTTTGTTGTTTATTCAATGATTCACAAATCAGACACAAACAGACAAAGAAAATGTCAAAAGTAAAATAAAGTTTAGGAAGAAATATTTGAGATGTGCTTCTTAAAGCCTCCAGTTCAAATCATGTGTAAACCAGTCACAAGCCATTCTCACAGAGAAAGTATGTCTTTGGTTATATACAACATACTTTCATTCTAGCTACATTCATGTGCAGACACATCAACTCCATTCCAACATATAATACATGTTATAAACAGCAGAACTGAATGGATGGAATTATACCTACAATCCAATCTAAAGCTATTGTTGATGGCTATATTTTCCTTCATAATTAAACATATATTGGATTTTATGAACAATATTATGAATAATATTGAAATGTCATAACTATACACAAGGTACTTAACAAATCTTTCAAGGCATTTTAGGTACACCTCAGCCAAGCACTTTGCATACCTTGAAACTTTTTTTGTTAATGCTTACTCTATTTTAAGTTTTCCCCATAAATCACCAATTACTGGGATACCGAATTTAATAGACCTTTCAAAACAGGTATGAGAAATTATATTGATCTAGAATTCCTCCTCTGAAACTTTTTAATTGAAAAACTAAGAGAGCAAATTATGTTTAAAAAGTAAAATAAACTATCCAATAAAATGTATAAAACCCTCAAAATAAACTGATATAACCTTTGAGATTGCTTTTTAACTGATTAATCATACTGCCTTTAAAAATGCCAATCCTCTGATCATCTTAAATGCTGACGATGTCTCTAATATGTAGGATTTTGAGAATGATTCCACTGTGCAATCCTCTCAAAGTAATATTCATCTAAGTCATAACTTCTGGATGATCCTTCTATAAAAAAATCCCCTTTACAGTCAGGCTAGGGAAAATAGGGTCCACCAGATATAATGGAACTACAACTCCCAACAGGCACCTTTAGCAGGGCATATGTTCCTCATATTGTTTTATTACTTAAGTCAATTTTCAGCTATTCAGGAGTAAGCCTCATTGAGTTTAATAGGCTTTACTCTGAGGCAAATTTGTATATGAATGCAGTTTTAATTGTTTAAGATTTTGTTTATTTATACTTATATCAAGTTGTTAATTTTCACATATCACATGAAGCACTATGAAAAACAGGCTGATTCTTCAAGCGTGAACACAATATAGTAAAGTCTACATTTTCTACATCAATAGAACCAAAATAGTGTTATATATGTTCTCTTAGGCACATTTTTAAACTCTGTGTGTTGTTTTCATGCTGCTTACATTGCAGAAAGCATTTTAGATAAGGACTATCGCTTAGGATGCCTCAGGACCAGGTTGTCCTGAATTTCAGTTAGGTGGCTCTGGATTATATGTATGTCATGAGTCTTTATGAAGAAATGGGACAACTATAGAAATTCATGCAGGAAGTTGTGACTGATTAAGAATGCATGTAAATTATTGCATTTCAGTGTATTCATATGATTAATGTATTATACTAGATGTTCCTTGGTTCCAGAATGAATTTGGTTTTCCAGATTTTCATAAGTACATTATACATTTTTTAAAAAGTGATTTTCCTCTTCTTTCTTCGTTTAGTATTCTCCTTAGGTTCTCTACTATAAAAACCCCATGTAGGAATTTTGTTGAAAAGAATATTCTGAATAGTACCTAGACTGGATAATCCACTTGACTTGGATATAAGCAAAACAATAATGAAGAAAAAACAGGGCTGATTGAAATAGAAATAAGCAATTGTTTCTCATCTTAATGATGACAGGTTCAGCTTTTCACAGGAAAAGTACAATAGGAATTGCAATAGACACATCTATGTGCCTTTCATGTACATTTTCCTAATATACATATTTTTTGTCAGTACTTTTTCAAACTGTACTTTTTGAATGCTACTATAATATAGAAAGATGCAGTTTGAAATGCATATTTATTTGACATATCCATTTTATGTATAGAAATGTAAGTTAATCTTGGAAAATTTAGTTTGAATTGTAGCAAACAGGAAACAACAAACAAAATATATACATTTCCCTTCTTTATGCAACTGTGTGTGTGAGAGGATGTGTGTGTATGCATTTATATGTATGTGTATATGTAGTTGAGATACATTTTTGTTCTATATTAAATAGCTATGTCAGTATAGTCTTCTAAAACAGTTATTATTTTTCTTCGTTCATTCATTTAGTAGTAGAAGCAGCAGTATCTGATAGGGAATAAGATTGGGATCTATCAAATCAAATCTTGATTATGGTCATAGACTATCATAGGATTAGGATCTAGAATCAGATATTCTAACACCACTGCTTTAATGGAATGAATAATGATATTAAAAACATATAAACTCTGTCTCATAAGAAGTGCAGTTCAGTGTAATAGACTAGGCCTCAGGCCCAAGTCTTCCTTCAGCCAAGAAAACTTACCAGATGCCTTTGGCCATTTTCAGTCAAACTAGTTCATATAGTTGTTATGTTGAGTATAAACTGTAGCTTTCATAAGACATTTTGCATTCCTTGAAGAAAGAGAGCAAAAATCTAGATGAAAATGAATAAAATAAAAATTATCATCATCATCCCCTCAAGAAGCTTTACCTTGTTGTGGTGGTGGGGCTTGTATGCTCTGTAGAAGAGCCAGACTAAACTTGCTCCAAATTCATTTAACTATGGTTGTTCTGACTCAGGAGAACAAGGATGGATAGATGTGAGGCACAGACGGATAGAACTTAAGCCATTTAATCAGTAACAGCAGTATGCTAACAGGCAATAGGGAAACCAGCAACAACAACAGAATTTATATAGCAGCTGTCAAACGGGCCGACCAATAGCGGGCGTCCATTTTCCCACTGGCAGAACAGTCATGCTTCAGCCAATGGGAGGCATTTCCTTATTACTATGCTCCGGCATGACAGAATATACAACACTCCTTCCCTCCCTTGGATGGCGCATGCATAATCAGCCAAATACGCTGGGCGCCTGCGACTTCTCCCTGAGCGACGCGGAGCCGGAGTGCATACAGGCAGGGACGGTGATGGCGGTTGCCTGGGTCCTTCGGGAAATTCTGGTGAAGGTGGCACTGGTTCATTGAGGGGCTCAGTCATAGGAGGAAGACCCTTTTCCCCAGGTGAGTCAGGCGCTGGAAAGGTCGATTGGGACGTGACGCCTGGAGGGTTTGGTGCATCAGACTCTTTAGACAGTACAACTTGGTCAGGGCATACTGTGTGTTGCGGGGGGCCGGAGGCAAAAAGGCGCACTCGAAGCTGGTCGATGTGTCGCCTCCAAATCCGTGTCAGCAAGGTGTCTTGCTGTCCAGCAGCCTGTGAAGAGGCTCTGCTGCGATGCCTTATGCGGTAGAAAAATGCTATAAAAATTGAGGAGGCCTAGAAAGGCCTGCAGCTCAGTCTTGTTTGTAGGGGCTGGTGCATTCTTAATGGCTTCCACCTTGGAAGGAGTGGGGTGAACGCCCCTAGCATCAATAAGGAATCCCAGGAACTTTACCTGAGGAACTCCAAATTTACACTTGGCCTTCTTTAACTTGATGCCCTTCTGTTTGAATTGGGTTAGCAGTTGATGTATTCTGTCAATGAGAGTTGATTTGCTGCTAGCAGAAATCAAAACGTCATCAAAATAAGGAATGACCCCATGGATTACATGCAGCAACTGTTCCATAAGGCTCTGGAATAATCCAGGAGCCACACTCACCCCGAAATGCAGGCGATTGCACTTAAAAGCACCCTGGTGAGTGACAATGGTTTGGGCAGCAGTTGTGGCCTCATCAACAGGAAGTTGCTAATATGCTGGGACATGTCTAATTTGGCAAGTATTGAGCCCTGCCCCAGGGAATGTAGCAGGTGTTGGACCACAGGAACTGGATATGGGTGAGCCTGCAATGCACGGTTGAGAGTGCATTTTAAATCAGCACAGATGCATATAGAGCCGTCCTGCTTAACTGGGATGACAATGGGTGTTTCCCACTGGGAATGGTCAGTGGGCTCCAGGACTCCTTGTGCTATTAATTTATCCAGTTCCATATGTACTTTTGGGCGGAGTGCAAAAGGCATTAGCCTGGGTTTGAGCTGAATTGGGGCCACCTAGGGATCCAAATTGAGGGATATAGGGGTCCCCATATATTTACCAAGAGAGCCATCGAAGACCTCAGCGAATTCAGTGGTTAAGGCTTTGAAGTCATCTGTGGTGGTAGCGTGGATGCCAGTGATGTTGAGATCCAAAGCCTCGAACCAGTCGAGCCTAGCAAACTAGGAAATTTCCCTTTAACTATGACCAGTGGCAGGTAGCCTGAAAATTTGCCCTTTTCTATTCTGAAATGGGCCCATCCCATAATGGGAATATTGTTGCCTTGGTAGTCACGGAGCCTGGTGTTACAGGCATTCAGGTGACTCCTGGTAATATTAGGGACTAGTGTTTGCAAGGTGTGCCAGGATATTATGGATTTAGAGGAGCCTGTATCCACCTCCATTCTGCAGGGAACCCCTTCCAGCCTAACAGTGAGATAGATTTTCTTGCTAGAACCTGGTGAGGAATGGCTAATTGACACCTCAGGGTAGCTGCCCTCCCGGAAGATGGTAAAACAGTCTTCTTTGGATCTTACAGGGGCCTGTTGAATCTCCTAACGGGACGTGGGTCTATGGGGAAATTTGTCTCTTGTAAGGTAGCCCTACAGAGGTGCCCCTTTTTTCCACATCTCTGGCAGATGGCGGATTTAAACCGGCAGACAGATCTGTGGTGATTTTCCCCACAGCCAATGCAGGTCAATGGCTGGAGTTTCCTGTCAGTTGGCCGCCTGCCTTGCAGGGTTGGTTTTACGAGGCTCATGTCAGCTTCGTTATCTGAGGCACCATCAGAGGACTCATCATCATGGTGCACAGCAGCGGAGCGGCCCATGGGGTTGGCAATTGGAGATCTGTGCATCTCAGCAGTTGATTTATTTGACATTTCGGATGCACAGGCTTCTTCTAATGCAGACTGGAGATTAATATTGCTCTTTGCTAAAAGGCGTCTCTGCAATCGAATGTCCCTCACTCCGCACACCAGCTGCTCCAGGAGGGAATCATCCAAGTCAGCGAACTCACAGTCAATGGCAGCTGTCCTGAGGGATGTCATATATTGATTTATGGACTCGCCTTCCTTTTGAAGTATCTGACGAAAAGCATAGTGCTGTGCTGTGCGGGAAGGGGCTGGTGCATCATGTGCCCTCAGCTTGGCCAGCAGGGTGTCCCAAGGTACCGTGAATACTGGTTGAGGGGCCAGTAAAGCTCTTGTCATCATGAAGATTTGAGGACCACACGCGTTGAGGAAATGGGCTCATTTCTGATCACTGGAGAGCCTCACAAAATCGTTAGCTTGAAGGAAGCACTTAAATTGCTCCATATATGCATCCCAAGTTTCGGTTGTCAGTTCCAAACGCGCAAATGTAGTCGGGGCTGCCATCCTTAAAAGGACAGGATTCAGCTCTTTGTATGTGACTAGCTCTGAACTGTCTCCTCAATTTAATCCCCACCCTCGTCACCAACTTGTTCTGAATCAGGAAAACAAGGGTGGATAGATGAGAGGCACAGACGGATAGAACTTAATCCATTTAATCAGTAACAGCAATATGCTAACAGGCAACTGGGAAACTGGCAACAACAACAGAATGGGACAGCTGCTATTTATATAGCAGCTGTCAAATGGGCCGACCAATAGCGGGCGTCATGCTTCAGCCAATGGTAGGCATTTCCTTATTACTATGCTCTGGCATGGCAGAATATACAACTATGGTGAAAACACGTCAAGTGAATTCAGAGAAGTGGATGAGGAACAAGACAGAAGAGCTGGCTTAGATCTTGAAGAACCAACAGTCAGAGCTGAACTAGCTGAGAAAATTAAGACTCAGATGAAAAACATGGAAAGAATTTGATTGCCAAAATTGAATGAAGCTAAATTATTGAAGAATGAGAATGAGGCTGCCCAGACGATTCCAACAGAAACATTAGTTTAAAAAAACCAGCTAATGTATGCAGCACTTATGTTACTACTGGAGAATTAGGCTTGAAAATTGGAAAGTATGAAGCAATTAAGAAGGGAAAACCAAAATTGAAAAAAAAATAAAGAAAATTTGATTGGATTTAAGTAATTTGAAGAATTTGAGACAAGGAAACCTGAAGAATAAAAAATCAGAATTAGCCTGACAACAATGTATGACCTGGAAAACAAGGAAATTGCAGTTGTGGTTGAAGAGCTGAAACAAAGAGTTGTAGTTATTGCTGAGAAAATAAAGTGATATGATAACAGAATAATGCAGTTCCAGCAAAACTTACAATTTCAAGCAAACCAGCATAATTTCTATAAGACCCTTGAAAGTGGACATAGTGCTATCACTAGTGAAAAACCTAACAAAGAAAATACCCTGAAATTTTAGGAGAACTTGTGGGAAAACAGCAAGAAGCACAATGGGAATGTAAAATGGATCAAGCAGGTTGAAAGCACTATAAAAGTGACTAGAATGAAAGATGCTCATATACAAAAGATATGGTGCAAAAACAGCAAAGAAGGTCAAGAACTGAAGTGCTCCTGGTTTAGATGAGCTGCATAGATTCTGGTTGAAATCACCAACATTTGCATGAATGATTAGCAAACCAAATAAATCAGATTCTGGAAACAGAAAGTAAAAATGGTGAACAACTGGAAAAACTTTCTTGATTCAGAAGGACATAAAGAAGGGAAATAAACCTGAAAATTACAGGCCAATCACTTGCTTGCCAACAACATACAAATTACTTACAGGCATTATTGCAAACCAAATTTATGGATATCTAGAAAACAAGGATTTGCTACCTGTTAAACAGAAAGGGTGCTACAAAAATTCAAGAGGAACCAAAGACCAACTGATGATTGATAAACTTGTTTTGACGAATTCAAAGAAAAGGCAAACAAATTTGTTCCTGGCCTGGATAAGAAAGCATTTGATTCTGTTCCACACAGCTGGATTGAGAAATGCTTAGACATTTTTGGAATTAGCAGCAACATCCTGAAGACTTCCATGAAGCTATGGAAAACTAAATTGATGGCCTGTGGAGAAGAACTCTGTAAATTGAAGTTGAGTGACTATGGAGGAAGAAATCAATGGTTGTACCAATAGTAGTATGAGCCCTTGGAGCAATACCCAAAGGGTTGCCTAGATACATGGAAATTTTGAACTTATTATATCTGAATATCCTGACTTTGCAAAAACCACCCACCCTACTCAGAACTGCCTATATACTCAGATCCTACCTTAATAGCTCTTAGGTCCTTGGTTAGAACTTGAACTGTTAAGTTTTTACCAGTCCCAGACTATGAATTGAATTGAAGATTAAATCAACAACAACAACAACAACAACTCTCTGTTGTTTGCCAAAGATATTGCAAAAGATTCCGTCTGGAAAAAGTAAGGATTTGGGCAGTGGAAAACAGTTATAATTAGTAGCTTGACTGGGAAGCTTCATATGCTGATGAAGTCAATAACTACTGCTGCTATCAAGAATTGTCGTTTTTTTCCTGTTTTGGTAAGCTGAATGTACATGGACTATCTTTCTTTGATTCCCTCCATCATCTACCAAGCCTTATGTGCACATCTGGAAGCTTCAGTTGTCTCAAAATGCAGTGGCTCACATATTTTTTTGCATGTCCAAATTTCCACATGTGTCACTTCTTTTGCAAGACCTGCATGGGTTGCCGATTTGCCTCTGGGGCAAATCCAGATGCTGATTTACATCTTTACAGCCCTACATGGCTTAGGGCCACTATTTGATGAGCTGCCTCTCTCCAATAATAACTGTCCGGCCCATTGGAGCAGAAATACAGGGCATGTTGCACGTTCCAATTTAAAATACATCTGGTGGGACTTAGGATAATGGCTTTCTCTTTGGTGGCTCCCTCCCTTTAGAGCATTATTATCCCAGAGATAAGATTACCCCTACCTTGCTGCTTTTCCTCAAGGCAAAAAAATATTCTGATTGTTGATTCTGTTGTCATCTCCATGGAATGGGGTTAAATTGTGGTGTGGTTTTTTTTAGCTGTGGAATTGTAATGTCATCCAGAGTCACTCTGTATGAGTTGGGGAGCTGTATAAATTTGGAAAGAAAGAAAGAAAGAAAGAAAGAAAGAAAGAGAGAGAGAGAGAGAGAGAGAGAGAGAGAGAGAGAGAGAGAGAGAGAGAGAGAGAAAGAAAGAAAGAAAGAAAGAAAGAAAGAAAGAAAGAAAGAAAGAAAGAAAGAAAGAAAGAAAGAAAGAAAGAAAGAAAGAAAGAAAGAAAGAAAGAAAGAAAGAAAGAAAGAAAGCCTTAAGAACTTTGGCCAGGAATACTGACTCTTTTGGTTCCATGGCATAATGTCCACTAAGCCAAAGGAGACAGACCAAGAAAGTTTCACCCATTCCATTTCACCCATCCCATTCTATATTATTTCACCTGTCCCATTCTATATTATAGAAATGTATGTGTCCAAGTACTCAGATGGAAGTCCTTTCTCCAGTAATAGTGACCTAAACTGGAATGGCCCAATATTAGGATTGGAAGGATACAACGGCCACTATACATTGCAGATTCTTTCTCTCCTGCTATAGTACCTTCCCAGTACTATTCCAGAGACTTTTCTTGTGTCTCCACACAATTGATGGGTCAGATTTCATTAATTGACTCATCTGGTCATTGCTTAAATTAATTTCTGAAGTTAACTATGTATAGTATTATAAAATTGAAATATCAGTTCAACTTCTGAGGGTCGAGAAATTGCAAAGTTTCAATTTCATTTGCAAAAAAAGGTCCCAAGGACAAAGCAAATACAAGAAGCCAACATATTCATGGAAATTCATAATATGTGAACTGGTTTTATATGCTTAGAACAAGAACACCACCTCTGTTCAGACATCCTGCCATATAACAAATCTATTTCTGTAAAATTATTTTCCTTTTACTGATGAAACTCAAGCATGAATAAAGATCTGATGCAGAGCCAACATATTAATATTAAAAGGAAAGTTGCATGAAACTGATATTCACCTCTGCTTTCATCTAGTAGAAAACTTAGTGTTGTGTGTTATCTTATTATGTACCTTGACAAAGCAGAGGGATCACATAGTGTTGTTTGCTTTGTTGCCAAATTTTGTCCAAATATAACCTGTGTTCTTGGTTTCCTTATTTCACTCCCATTACCTGAAAAAAACAAAAAAGGAATTACCACATTAACAAGACAAGAGAGAAACTGATTGAATAAAAAACTGAAAGCAATCATAATAAATATATTTAATTTGAATTATATTTACATATAAGTGAGTATTTGTGTTTTTACATAGCCTTATGTATTAGCTTTGGAAAATGTGAAGTGACCTTCAGACCTGATAAAGTTTTGCCACCCTCTTAGATGTAATCATTTTTTTTAGATTAATATAAAAGTTTTGCTTACTATAATGATGATCATCTAGTTGGCAAGGATGCAATTTGAACACCTGCACATGTTAAAAATTGCATCATAAACAATATAATTTATTTTTCTTTAATGCTGACTTGTAGTTTTTTTCATTGTTATCTAATTTGCTTTGTTCATGGTTGGACTTAAATGACTCCTTTCATTTCCTTTAATAACCACTGAGAAAGTTATGTACATTCTGAAAATATTTCCTTATATCCAACCTTAAGTTCCACTGTTCATTATATCCAGTTATAACTATTAAAGTTCTATGTATCACTTGTAACATTTCCACTAATTTATGGCTGATATTTTGTGAAGGTGTCTAAGTAATTAGAACTTTTCATTTCACATTTACAGCAACTTTCTAAAGTTGTGACCATTTCAACAGAGGATCCAATTACACCGAAAAGTGGTAGGCTCCCCTTTGCAATATCTGTTCATGCAAAGGTTAGACATCCAATTTTCAGAGATTACTATACTGTACAAGGTATTGAATTTAATTACTAAAATAGTTGTTTCTAACTCCATGGAATTAGGTTCCTTTTTATTTTGATTCTTAGTGATCTTTTAAAGCATTACTTATTTAAGTCGTGCTTCATAGTGCACAGTGATCACAAATCACAGTCATCATGTAATATAGCGCTATCATACTTCATACTCTAGGTAGTCATCAATTTACAATGATTTGTTAAGTGAGTTTTGCCCCATTTTATGACCTTTCTTGCCATAGTTGTTAAGTGAGTCACTGCAGTTGTTAAGTTAGTAACATGGTTGTTAATTGAATTTGGCCTCCCTATTGACTTTGTTAGTCAGAAGGTCACAAAAGGTGCTTGCACGACCCCAGGATATCACAACTGTCATAAATATGAACCAGTTGCCAAGCATCCAAATTTTGATTACACGACCATGGGGAGGCTGCAATGGTCATAAGTGTGAAAAATGATAATAAGTAACTTCTTTTCAAGGCAGTTGTAACTTCAAACAGTCACTAAATGAACTGTTGATAGTTGAGAAGTAGCTGTACATTATGTAACTTCCAAACCACTCCAGCTCTGCTATATATTCTTACTAGATTCTCAGTAAGCAACTTTGCTTTTAATTGCCTGAAATTGCAATATCAAAACGTGGTCAAGCATCTAATAGATTAAGACCCACGTTCAAAGCTGGATAAACATTTTCTGCTGTTTCTAAGCCAACAAGGTGACAATTACCAGGGCTACATCTTTCAGTACATTCTAAATATTTTTCCCTTCTGCATAAATCATTTCTCCAAATAAATAATATTTTCTTTGTTATAGACCCTGTCTTGGCTAATAATAATAATAGTGCTGCCATGGTTACAAGTCTCTCGGAGTTTTTATTGCCCTGTATTTAATAGATGTACATTAAACAATGATTTTCAGACTAAGTACTTGTTAACTGGGCAATGTCTTCAAGCAAACCATTATTTCATTTATAGATTGGCTGTTATAACTTGTTAAATCCAAGAAGGAAGCGGGGAAATGTGAAGGAGGTCTGTGAGGTGAACTATTAAAATACACATGTTATTATTATGGTTGGTTGCACAGTCAGGAAGATGTATAGACTGGATTTAGCATTTTTTTTAAAATAGTTTTTATTGAATATAAATATTAAAAAAGACATACGTAACATATACACAACAAACATTTATACAACATATACACAAAAAGAGTGTAATTTCTTCTTAAGCATTTTTTCAGAGTGACGTTCTACAATTCTACTTATAATATATTCCTTCACCTCTCTTTAATCTAATAATATTTTTTATTACATATATATGTATCAATCGGTAATATATCCCCTATATTTTTTGTATATTTCTAATTTTTAACCAATTATACCAATTATTCCATATTTTATAATAGTCTGATTCTTCTTTTTCTTGTAATTCTTTGGTTAACCTATCCATTTCAGCGCATTCTAAAATTTTCCCTATTACTTCTGTTTCACTTGGTATTTTTTCTTGTTTCCAATTTCTTGCGTAGGTTATTCTTGCAGCAGTTAATATGTGGATTGTAAGATATTTGATATCCTTAGGGTATGATTTGTTAAATATTCCTAATAAAAATGTTTCTGGTTCTTTTTCAATCTGTGTTTTTGTTATTTGTTCCAACCATTTTTTGATGTTAGACCAAAATTTCTTTGCTGCCGGGCACGTCCACCATAAATGATAGAAAGTCCCTTGTGCCTTTTTGCACTTCCAACAAATTGGGCTATTTTTAGGTTGTATTTTTGCCAATCTGGTTGGAGACATATGCCACCGATAAAACATTTTCAGTTGGTTTTCCTTGTACGCCGTTGCTTTCGTTAACTTTAGGTTTACCTGCCAGAACTTTTCCCATTTTTCCAAAGGTATTGTGTGTTTGATATTTTGAGCCCACTTGATCATCGTTTCTTTGACTGTCTCTTCTTCCAATTTATAGCGTAGGATAAATTTATAAATTCTACTAATTAATTTATTTTCTGAATCTAATATAATTTTATCTATTTCTTGTTTTTGATTATAAATTTCATATGTTTTTATATGTTCTCTATATTTGGATTGTATTTGAGTGTAAGTCCACCAGTCTATTCCTCTGTGTAAATCTATCTCCAATTGTTGTTTTGTCTTTAGTTTGCCTTGATAGTCAATTATATCTTTATATCTAATTATTTTTGTCTTATCTGTTAAGTTTGGGTGCCTAATTGATTCAGCCGGTGCTAGCCAATTTGGTATCTTCATATGTTGTTGTTTTTTAATTTTAAGCCAAATTTGTAATAGTGAGTTCCTTATTGTATGTGTTTTAAAATATGAATGTGTTTTGTATTTCTCATCCCACATAAAGGAGTGCCAGCCAGTTTGAAGTTCGTGTCCCTCAATTGTTAAAATTCTAGAGTCGTTTAATTCTATCCAATCTTTGACCCACGATAGTACTGCTGCTTGGTAGTATATCTCCCAGTCAGGGAGTGCAGCTCCTCCTCTATCTTTTGTATCCTGAACAGGGCCGGATTTAGATTGAAAGAGGCCCTAGGCTATTCCACTTATGAGGCCCTTTCACCAGTGGTGGGATTCAATATTTAACAACAGGTTCTGTGGGCGTGGCTTAGTTGGGGGTGTGGCTTGGCAATCATGTGACTGGGTGGGCGTGGCTAGCTGGTCACGTGACTGTGTAGGCGTGGGTAGCTCGTCATGTGACCGGGTGGGCGTGGCTATGTGCATAGACTTTTTTCAGAGGGCTGAAAAAAGTCATTTCTGACTGGGCCTCGCACTTTTGACCGGTCCTCACACTTATGACCATCCTCACATTTATGCCCGTGCAGCTTTCTTAACAACCATGTCACTCATTTCACAACTGCTTCTCTTCACCATGGTGACAAGATAGGGCAAAAACGTAAAATGTGAGGACAGTCGTAAGTTCGAGGACTGGTCAAAAGTGCAAGAACCAGTCAGAAATAACTTTTTCAGCCCTCTGAGTAGTCCATATGCATAAAAGGATACAGCAATAGAGAGGGATGAAGGAAGGGAAGGGAAATTAGAGGAAGTAGGGAGGAGAAGAAGAGGGGGAGGAAGAGAAAGTAAGAAGGAAAGAAAAGAAAGGTGGTAGGTTTGAGGAGAAAGATTGCTATACAATAAAAAAGATGAAAGGGAAGAAAGCCAACTCCAAACAAATATAAAGATATTAAGATAAAGAATGAATTGTTAAACTTTAAAGAATAAAAGAGAACAAATATGAATAAATAACAATAATTAGAAACACACATACAAACATACAATCTATTTTCTTTGAACAGAGTATTTGGCCGGTTCACAAATTTAAACAGTGTTTAGTCATTTCAATTAAATTTACAATTTCTATATTTCCTTTTTGCCATATTTATTCCTCATCTATTTTTGTAAAAAACCAATATTACCCTCATCCTCATCTCTAATCTTAATCAAATTCAATTTTTCCCTTCTATTCTATATTATACCCCTTCCCATTGTCATCTATTTTTATATCCATCCTCACATTGGTTAATTATGTAATATTAGTTGTTTAATATAAATTCAACATTTTAATATAAATCAATTAGTTATATAACTACCTTTTTTGTATATTAATCAATATGAACATGAATATTCCAATTATTTCCATGCAATCCAATTTCTTACAAATCCATTAATTATATTTACCAATAATAATAAACCAAATAATTTCCCCCATATATTCCTCCAAACCACAACTTAACCATTTCTGCTTTCAGAAATATACAATTAATAGTATCTCAATTATTACAATTCCCTAGTTAAATACAGCTTTTTTTGTGTGTGTGTGTTTTAAAATCCTGAACTCTTCTCTTTTTCCCTAAATTTCCCATTGTTTGCACGTACCTTTTTTGGTGAGGAAAAAGAAAAGAATTCTGCCTGCCTAATTTTCCAAACTTGCAGCAACAGCAAAGCAGTTTCACTTTCGTTTCTCAGTATAGCTAGGGGAAAAAAAATCAGCACTCTTTGGAAGGAAGCAAAACAGCGGAGACAAATCAGCTAAGAGCCGGGAGGCCAATTAGCCTATGCTGAAGCTCCGGGGGCCAATAAAATTACAAAAAAAACACCGAACCCTTTGTTAAATTGCTGGCTCCCCCGCCCCTCGCCCACCACTATTTATTGGCAATAAATAGTGGTGCAGAGGGGCGGGGGAGCCAGCAATTTAACAAAGGGTTTGGCCGAGCCACCTAGAACCCCCAGAATCCCACACTGTGTAGGCCCCTCTGGATCTTGAGGCCCTAGGCTGAAGCCTAGTTAGCCTATAGGAAAATCCGGCCCTGATCCTGAAGCAGTTTAAATTTTATTCGTGGCCTTTTCCCTTGCCATATAAATTTAGATGTTATTTTATTCAGCTTTTCAAAAAACGGTTTATCTATTTTAATTGGGGTGACCTGAAACAAATATAAAAATTTAGGTAATATAGTCATTTTGATGGCCGAAATTCTTCCTAGGAATGAAATGTGTAAATTTTCCCATTTTTCTAAGTCTTTCTTTGTTTGTTCTAGTAATTTATCATAATTGTTTTCTTTAATTGCTGATGTTCTTGTAGATAAGCAGATTCCTAGATATTTTATTTTTTTTGTTGTTTGAATTTGTATATTATCTGTCAAATCTTTTGTTTGGATTTCCGTAAGGTTTTTAACAATTAGCTTTGATTTACTTTTATTGATTTTTAGTCCAGCCACTTCTCCAAATTCTTCTATTTTTTGGAACAAATTAGGTATAGATTCCATAGGATTTTCTGTCAAAAACACTAAGTCATCAGCAAAGGCTTGAACTTTGTATTCTTCTCTATTAATCCTTAAACCTTCAGTTCCTTGGTCTTCTCTAATTTTTTTCAACAGGATTTCCAATGATAGAATATATAGTAAGGGGGAAAGTGGGCAGCCTTGTCTGACTCCTTTTGTTATATTAAATTTGTCTGTTATGTCATCATTCATAATTATCCTTGCTGATTGCTTGGTATAGATTTCTGCTATAATTTTCCCAATTTTTTCCCCAATTTGCATATTTTGTAGTTGTTCAATCATAAATTTCCAATTTTGGTTATCGAAGGCCTTTTGGGCGTCAAGAAAAACTAACGCTGCCTGCTTCTCCGGGTGTGATTCATAATATTCTAAAGCATTAAGTATTATTCTCATGTTGTTCTTTATTTGGCATCCCGGCAGAAATCCATTTTGGTCTGGATGTATATATGTATTTAATACTAATTTAATCCTTTCTGCCAAGATTGCTGCAAATATTTTGTAGTCGGCATTCAATAATGAAATAGGTCTATAGTTTTGTATTAACTGGAGATCTGTGTCTTCCTTTGGAATGATTGTTATTATGGCTTCTGTCCATGAATTTGGTATTTTGGCTTTCTCCATAGCTTCATTATATAATCGCAACATATTCTCTCCTAATACTTCTTGCATTGTTTTATATATTTCTACCGGTAGCCCGTCGGGTCCTGGTGTTTTATTGTTTTTTTTGCTTTTTCAGTACTTCATCTAGTTCTAGTTTGGTTATTGGCCTATTGAGAGTGATTCTTTGTTCTTCTGTGATTTTTGGCATTCCTGATTTCCCTATGTACTGTTTTATTTTGTCTTCCTCTATTTTCCCCTGATTATATAGGTTCGCATAAAATTTCTTAATAATTTCTTTTTTGGCCTCTTTACTATGTTGAATTTCTCCTTTATCATCTTTCAATTGGTATATCATTCTTTTTTTCTGTTCTTTCTTCAGTTTATAGGCTAGCCATCTGCCCATTTTATTTGCGTATTCGAAATAGTTTTGTTTCGCCATTTTTATTTTTTGGGCTAGTTCTATTTGGTTTATCAAATTCAATTTATGCTTAATCATTTCCCATTCTTCTCTTATTGTTCTGGGGCTTTTCCTGGAGTTTTTGTTCTATTTGTTTTAGGTCTTTCTCTAAATTATCTAATTGTTTTTTCTTCTCTTTATTCTTTTTCCTCGTATATGCTATTACTAGGCCCCTTATATATGCTTTTAAAGCATCCCATGTGTTTTGTAAAGAGGTTTCCTCTATTTTATTTATCTGGAAGAATATTTTTACTTCCTTTTCTAACATCAAATTAAATTCTTTTTCTTTACATAATCTTTGGTTCATTGTCCATCTCTTACGTCTTCTTTCCCCTTTCCAATTTATGAATAGTGGATTGTGGTCTGCCCATTAGTTTGTGCCTATCTCAATTTTTTCTACTTCTATTTTGATATTTGGGGTCATCCATGCCATGTCCAGTCTTGACCAGGAGTTATGTGGATGGGAGTAAAAGGTGTATTGGGCCTCTTCTTCATGTGTTTCCTTCCATACGTCTGCCAAGTTTAGTTCTTCAGCCATAGTAAAAAATTCTTTTGGAAGTATTTCTTTTTTCTTTTGTTTTTTTTCCCCAGTTTTGTAGTCTTTCTTTGCATTTACTATTGCATTATAATCCCCTATTACACAAATATCATCATATTCTAATTCTGCTAATTTTATATGTAGGTCTTTAAAAAAAACCTGTAGTTTTTGGTTAGGTGCATAAATCCCTACAATTAACATTTTCCTCTTTCCTATTTCTAATTCAACCATCACCACTCTACCTTGCTCATCGGTATAGACTAGTTTAGATTGTATTTTTTCTTTTACGTAAATCACTACTCCTTTTTTCTTTTTTTGGGCCAGAGATAAATATAGTTTTCCTAATTTAGGGTTTTCTAGGATTTTTTGATAATCTTTTTGAATGCGTACTTCTTGCAGACATATCACATCTGCTTCTAATTTTCGTAATTTTGTGAAAATTTGATTCCTTTTCTTTGGGGCATTTAAGCCATTAATGTTTACCGAAAAGAGTTTGATCTGTTCATCCATTGCCTATTGTATCTTGTTTTTTTGTGTTTCTTGTTTCCATCCGTTCCCTAGGTTTTGCACCTTCTCTCTGTTCTCTCTCTTTTTCTTGCCTCTGTCTTATTTCTTTTTCTTCATTTGTTTCTATTGGTTCTTCTTCTTGACTTTTACTATCTGTTTCCTCCTTACTTTCCTGTTCTACTTCTAGTCTAAAATGTGTGTTATGAAATTCTCTTGCCTTTTCTAAAGTGTCTATTTTATATTTTTTGTCTTCCCACGTAATTAAGATCCCCTCTATTGGCAGCCATCTATACATTATCTTATATTTGATCAATAGTTGTGTTAAAAACTGATATTGTTGTCGTAGATTTCTTACTCTTCGGGGTATCTGTTTTAAAATTATAATTTCTTTTTCATTATAGATCACCGTTTCTTCTCTAGATTTCTTATAGGCTTCATCTTGGATTGATTTTTTAAAAAATTTAACATGGACTTCTCTCGCCATGGATTTAGCATTTTTATCCACCTATTGAGTCCTTCCCGAAGACATGAGATAGGCAGTTGTCTAATGGTATTAGAGATTTTGTTGCAGGATGTAAACTGTTCCAAGTAAAGTTGTCTTTTGCAATTGACTGATGGAAATTTTATCAGTGCTGATAGTGTTCAAGTGATGCTTGGGGTTGCACCCAAGGCACCTATTACTATTGCTATTATCTGCTCTTCTTTTGTCACAGCTGTTCTACTTCTATTTGCAGGTCTTTGTATTTTGTGAATTTTCACCAGTTCTGTCTCTTCTATTCTGCTGTCTCCAGGCACTGCCACATCGACTATGCATGTGACAGGTGCTTGTCTGTTTGAATTCTAAAGTTCCAGAAAACTTTATTGTCTTCATTTTCTATTACTTGTCTATTTTGTGATCCCACCACTTCTTACTTCCAGGCAATCTGTGTTTCTTGTAGATATTCCAATGTATCATTGTTGGTACTTTGTCCTGCCATTATTTGTAGACAGTCTATGCTATTTTCTTGCAACAGCTAACTAGGTAGTCCATTGTTATTCAGTTTCTTTCCTTAAGTGGCATTTGCAGTTTGTTGCTGTCTTAATTCTTTATATGGCTTTGTTCTTAATCACGGGTGTCAAACTCGTGGCACCACATTGCTGTCATGTGACTTTTCACAACATTTTTTTTCTTCGCAGAGCTGGGGTAGGCGTGGCCTGAACATAATGTATCTGACCTGCAGGCTGCCAGTTTGACACCTCTGTTCTTAAGGCTTGCTTTTATGCAGCCAGATTAGACTCTCTGTTTCTTTCTTCAACTTCCCTGTTCTTAGCCATTGCCATGCCTTATTATTTTCTATTTTCTCTACTAGTCTCTCTCTCTCTCTCTCTCTCTCTCTCTCTCTCTCTCTCTCTCTCTCTCTCTCTCTCTCTCTCTCTCTGTGTGTGTGTGTGTGTGTGTGTGTGTGTGTGTTGGACATATAATACTTTTCCTCATCATGTATCTTTACTGTTCTTCATTTGATCTTTTGTGTAGGCCAGTATAGTCTCTATGGTATTCAGTAAGCTTTCATGGTATACTAGCTTTACTGAAATTTCTTCCAATGCCTTTTTTAATTCTTCAGCCGTCTGGTGTTATTATTATTATTAGTTAGTCCTTTAGCCTTTCCTACTTTTTGATCAAACTGTTCATCTTCTGACAGATCTTAGTGGTATTGCTTGATTTCTGTCCAATGTTTGATCACTTTTGCTTTTATCATGCAGTTATTTATATACTATTATTTTGCATATAAATAAGCACAAACAGGTTACCATATCTGGGATAGTTTTTAAAAAATCAGTTGATCACTCACTGGCAGAAAAAAAATTCATATATCTCATTGTCATATATACAAAAGTACTTTCTTAATTTATTATTATTTATTTGTTAAACAAATTTATAAAGCCACCTAATTTACACGTGGTGACTGCAGCTGATGTACAAGAATAAAAATCAATTATTTAACCCCTCCCTCCACAGCAGCAACATCAATCCCAAACCTGCCTAGAGAACCACATATTTAGGGCATTTTGGAAAAGTAAAGTGGGGCCCAATCCTATCTCCAAGGGAGTGATGTTTTACAGAGAAGTGCATTTTCCTGATGCACTTCTTTAATGTCCTGGTTATATTTTTATTTGTTTTCTTAAGCTTCTTACGTTACATCTATGTTTTATTTCCTATTATACTTTGTAACTAACCAATATACAATTTTAGTTCTATCAATTTACACACACATATAGTCGTATTTCTATGTGTTCACTGAATGGCTTATGGTTCAATGGGTAGAATTTTATGAATCTCATATCCTGCTATATGTGAATAGTGCTGCATGCATTCCTGCTATTATCTTAGAAATGTTTTAAGGCTTTAGGCATTTTTCTTATCTTTTCTGGATTAAGGTTTATACTTTCTTTCCTATGTCATGGCTTACTGCACTTTGTTCTTTTATTCTTTTTATAAAGATGATTGCTTAATTTTCTGATCAGTGACTATAATCCAGATTATCTATCTAGTAAAAATTTTCATCAAAATTTAACTATAGTGCTAGAAACCACCCAACCTCAAACATCTTATAGATATATTGCCTGTATAATTAGAGTGGTACTTCTGTAAAGGAGTATGCAGATCACATTGTACATGGTATATAGTCAATGCAATATAGTCAAAGCAAGGCAAAAGACAGTTCAGTCTTAGAAAATGAGAAGCATAATAGAGAAACTCAAACATGATCTTACCTTGACTCTGGCAAGATTTCAATATCATATCCTACAGCAAATCAAGTAGCATTTCTATAGTTCTTACATTGTCTGATTTCTGACCTGGGCTGTCTTGAAGGGCTGATAATGTCTTAAAAGCTGTAGTAATAATTTGCAAAGCAAGAACCTACAATGGGAGAATACCAATTAATAGCCTTTTCTTTTGCTGGCATATTCCATGCTTGCTGGCTGAGAGAGATTCATATCACTGTTGAAACAAGTGACCATCACCTCCAAAGGTAATTGAAAAGGACAACACCTGAGGGAACTCAACCATATGGGTTTCCTACGTGCTGATTTCTCGAAGCTGGAATTTCACTATCACATCTGTATTTATTCCAACTGAATATTTTATACCCCTGACTAGCAGTTGAAGAAATATGTTAGTTTAACTAATTCAATATATGCTAGCATGTACACTTAAAAGGCTATTAATTCCAATCCCCAAAGAGTAGCCTATGGCTGAAACAAAATCAATGTGATTAAGTCAATGTCGGTACACAACAGGGAACAACATAATCAAGAAATTTATGAACCTTTGAAAACTATTAATCATTTAGCCAAGTATTTACGATACAGCCACCCTAACATATCATATGGTTGATCAATAATTAGTGCAGCACTTATTAATTATGCTTGCATAACATTTTTTGGTTATAGTAAACAAGCAGTTCTAACATTCAGAAAATAAGACTGTATGATATTAAAACCTTTTCTGTCCAGGTCAAAGTATCTATTGAGAATAACTAATGCCAGTCAGTTTCTAGCATAACTCAATGAACCATATCCTAAAACTGGATCAATTTAAAGAGACAAAAACTAAGTGCTTTGACAGAAGACAGAATTCTCCTATCCAGTGTTTGTTACTTCATCTACTAATGATGTGATACAAAGAAACAATAATAGGCAATTTCATGAGAAATGAAACAAGAATCCCCTTCATTACATTTCATTGTAATATTTTAGTCAAATGGTCAGATAAATGTCCTTCCCTAAGATTATAATACATACATGTGTCTGTATACACACACCAACTTTTATTACACTGAAATATAAAATAGGTTATATAATGCATATCAACACCAAGAGTCTTAATTAACATTAAGATATTAGAAAAAAGAACAGTCTCAAAATCTCTTTTTTAAAAACTACTTTTTCATAATATGTTTCCTAATCTTATAAAACGTATATATTCATTATATATTCCTCAGATGTTTCACCTGAGGAAAAATCTCCAAAATGTAGTTTTCACTTTATTTTCAATGGCAGCTGTAATAGGTGTTGAGTTAATCCATTTCATCATCATCACCACCACTACCATTTTTAGCCATTGTCTATCCACCTCTTCTTCATGTTTCCAATATGGTCCTGAGCTTTCTTTTACCAATTGGGCCTGCAATACTTGCTAATGTCATCAAGCCATTTTGTTTTAGGTCTCTTTCGTGGATGCTTTTTTCTATGACTGCCTTGGTCCACCTGCCATCAATTCTTCTTGCTATGTGACCAGCCCATTTGCATTTCAAATCTTTTACTCTCTTGATGATATTGTATACTTTTGTTTGTTCTCTAATCCTTTCTATCTTTCTTTTGCTCTATTTAATCCCTTTGTTTTCTTCAATTGACTTTTTCACAAACTTCATGTTAAACTGACACATTTTTTCTTGGATACATTTTCTTATGGTACTCTAGTTTACTAGTGAAATTTCAAATACTCTTCATTGTCCATCGTTTTTTTATTAAATCAATTATTTCAGCAGGGATTTTTGACTGTACCAAGTGTTTTTCCAGTGATGCTATAGATCAAGGGTCCTCAACCCTGGTTTGTGGAATGGCACCGGTCTGTGGCATGCCAGAAACCAGGCCTTACAAACTAGTGAATCCCAATCTACAGGATGCAGGCAGAATACAAAATCACACCTTCTCTAGTACACAGAAAAACCCTCTCCACGGAATGGTCCCTGGTGACCCATAGGTTGGGTGCCACTGATATAGATGTAGCAGATTCAATGACATTTTTGACTATTTATTCATTTTGGTCCATAATGTTCATCTCTTCCAAAACTTGCAATAGAGCAAAGCAATTTGACAGATTAATCTCAAAATCACTGTTCTCCTCTAACAGTTTATCACTCTTTATTTTTGTTTTTCATGATGTCCAATGACTTAGCCCATGATTTCATTTACCCACACAAGCCCCTTTCCCTCATCAAGGCCCCGATCCTAGAAGGAACATTAAAATGCATTTAAGGTATGTTATTTCTTCATTAAACATAACAAATAGTCAAAAGGCAGCCTTACAAAATTCACAAGGCTTCAAACTATTTAGTATAAAAAGTAGATTAATATTTCAGTAATGAAATCTGACCCCAAATAAATGAATAGATGAACTCTACATTTTTTTCCTTTAATTTCCTGAAATTATATTGGAAATAGACTCTAAGTCTATTGTATACTAATAAGCACTAGATGTTCTGATAAATTATATTCATACTTTGCATGTATTGTTTGTGGAGTCAGTTTGCTTCTGTGGTATTAATAGAATAAAATAATTTGAAAACTATTATGGTGCAATCTCTTTAAAGTGAATGGATGTCCTAAAGTATATGATATGTTGGCTTGTAAATTTGTTGAGAATAATTTAGGGGTCATTTCATGCACAAAATTACTTTGAGATTTCATTGCTGGTTTTAACTAGACAAATTGTTTTAATCTGGTTACTACTAGGTACCAAGAACATGTTATTTGTAGTACATATCTGAAGACCAAGCTAGCCTTATTCAAATTTTGTTTTTGATTTAACCAGCACATGAGGTTAAAGATTGAAATATGAGTCCAAGATTCAATTGTTCTTTTTCTTGTTATGTATGCTGTTGTTGCCATTAAATTTACTGATTAGTCTAATTGCTTCAAATGAAAATTGTCATAAGCATAAGTAAAATGAATATGGGATTTAGCCAATATTTTGATATTTTTCCTTCTTTCATGATAATTTGTCAAGAGTGGAAATAACCAACTACATCATGGCTACACAACTATGCTATTCCCAAGCACTGATAAGTCAAGAGAAACTGTTGCTTATCATAACATGAAATTTGCATTCCAGAATAAAACTAGCCTTGATGTTGGGAGCCAAGTGGCAACAACAAAGAGAGGGACAGATAAAATAATATAGAAAAAAAGGAAGTTCTGCTTTTTTATCACCAGTGAATATGAAAAATGCTAAGAATGACTTTTGACTAAATAATGTAGTAATTATCAGCACTATAAACAAAGAGTCGTTCACGGAAGCTTGAGATATTCCTTGTTCTAGAGACTATAGACTTTTTCCATTGTCTATAAATACCAATGTTACTTCTACTATGTTGATTACAGAGAAAGGAGGCAGAGTGAGAGAGAGACAGAGAGAGGAAAAGGATTCAATTAATATTTTCTTGAGCAGGAATGTTTCACCGCCAAGGTATTTGTCATCGTGAATATTCAAGAGCTGAGCTTTTCAAGTTTGAGCAAAGATTAAATTGACTTCTACATTCTCTATTCATGAATTGTACAGGTCATGATACCTTGCCCATGTTGTATCTTTGGTAGCGGTGGATGTTTCTCTCCTAGGGTGCAAAAAAAAAAAAAAAATCTGCTGCAATCTCTGCATGGTGTCAGGAAGAGCATCAGGCCAGTAAATGCCCAGCTCCATCCAGTCTCCCCAACTCTACCCTGAATTAAGGGATTGCAGAGTTGTAAAAAGGGAGTTTATCTCAAAGTCAATCCCAAGGTTCCATGTATATATAATAGCCCGACCTCTTATTTTCTCCACAATAACCCTATGTGTGGATTGAGCTGAGAGAGAATGACTGGTCCAAAATCACCAGAAGGCCTAAGGGAGAAATAGAACTCACAGTCTCCTAGTCTAATGTCATTGCTACCACAGCAAACTGGCTCTTTCTATAAAAATTGCTAGCAAATTTCAAGACATTATTCCTTGATCATTTCAGTAGAACTCTAGCTGAAATAAAATCAGATTACCAAAGTAATTTTAGAAAACGTGGTTTTTAACATCAGTCTGAAATGTGCAAACATCAAAACTTGTTGATTGAATTCTGACCTGTCTTTTGGTAATGTATTCTTAATTCCTCTGAGAAGTGATATTTTTACAATGTGTTATCAGTATAGAGTATGAAATATATATAGTATTCTAGCAATGTCAACAATGTGATGAAACAATTGTTAATATCTGCCAGGTATATTCTATTTATATTTTTCTGCAAATCAATTTTGCAGTAAAGGTCATTTTTCTAAATACAGCTGAATAGACTATTGTAAATAAACCAACCATGTTTGCTATTACATTGACAGGATAGATCAGAATTTCAGTATACAAAAACAAAAGAAATGCATATGTATGCCCTTAGTATATCTAAAAGAAAAGATTTAACTGACAATCTTGTAAAAGAAGGTCTTGATCCTAGGGAGGCCACTGTACCTCAGATAGCCAGCTGTGACTCTCTTCTTGTGAAGTGGGGCCATGAGAGGCAGATGGACCTGCTGGTTGCGTACCTGGCTCCTTGCTGCGGGCAGCGGCCCTGCCTGAGCTCCTCAACGTTATAGCCGGGGTGGCGGTTGAGACCCCCAGGCTTTTAGTCATGGGGGATTTCAACCTGCCGTCCATCGGTGAAGCGTCTGAGGTGGCTCAGGAGTTCATGGCTTCCATGACAGCCATGGACCTGACCCAGTTAATTCAGGGCCCCACTCACATAGGGGGAAACATGCTGGACTTGGTTTTTGTCTCTGGTCAGTGGTTGAATGGCCTAGATACAGGGGATATAGTTATTGAACCCTTGTCATGGTCAGACCATTCCCTCCCTAGACTTGACTTTCTGACTGCTACACCCCACTGCAGAGAGGCAGAACCGACCAGGTGGTTCCGCCCCAGGCGCCTGATGGATCCTGATAGGTTCCGAATGGAGCTTGGGCCATTTCCTGAGACTCTGGCTCGTGACTCGACGGAAGACCTGGTGGCCGCCTGGGATAGGGCGGCCACTGGTGCTTTAGATCGGGTCGTGCCTTTGCGGCCTCTGACCCAGCGCCGAATCTACCCAGCTCCTTGGTTCTCTGAGGAGCTAAGGGGGATGAAGCGCCAGAAAAAATGCCTAGAGAGTAGTTGGAGGGCCAGTCACTCCGAATCTGACCATACACAAGTGAGGTCTTACATCAAGACCTACTTAGTGGCGATAAAGGCGGCAAAGTGTAATTACTTTTCCACTCTTATCGCGTCGGCAGATAATCGCCCAGCTGCCTTGTTTAGGGTGACCCACTCCCTTCTCCATCTGGGAGTGTGGGAAGACCCCTTGCAAGGTTGTGCTGAGGATTTTGCACATTATCTGCACGATAAAGTCACTCAAATTTGGGAAGGCTTGGACTCTGACCGGGTGGGTACAGGCGGGTTGTCTGAGGTGTGTCTTGAGACTGTTACCTGGGATGAGTTTGACCCTGTGACCCCTGAGGACATGGACAGGATGCTGGGGAGGTTGAACGCAACCACATGTTTATTGGACCCATGTCCCTCCTGGTTGGTGCTGGCTACCCGGGAGGTTACATGAGGCTGGCTCCAGAGGATTATAAACGCTTCCTTGAGTGAGGGTTTCTTGCCTCCCACCTTGAAAGAGGCAGTGGTGAGGCCCCTCCTCAAGAAGCCCTCTCTGGACCTGGCTGTTTTGGCAAACTATCATCCAATTTCCAACCTTCGCTTCTTGGCGAAGGTTGTTGAGAGTGTGGTTGTGCAACAGCTCCCACAGTACCTGGATGAAACCGTCTATCTAGATCCATTCCAGTCCGGCTTCAGGCCCGTGTACAGCATGGAAACGGCATTGGTCACATTGGTAGATGATCTCTGGAGGGCTCGGGACAGAGGTTACTCCTCTGTTCTGGTCATATTAGACCTCTCAGCGGCTTTTGATACCATCGACCATGGTATCATGCTGTGCCGGTTGGAGGGATTGGGAGTGGGAGGCACTGTCTTACAGTGGTTCTCCTCCTATCTCTGACCGGTCGCAGTCCGTGTTGGCTGGAGGGCAGAGATCGACCTCAAGGCACCTGGTTTGTGGGGTGCCACAAGGGTCGGTCCTCTTGCCTCTCCTGTTCAACATTTATGTGAAGCCGCTGGGTGAGATCATCCGTGGTTTTGGGGTGCAGTGCCATCTGTACACTGATGACACCCAGCTGTACATCTCCACCCCAGACCACCCCAACGATGCCCTTGAAGTGATGTCCTGGTGCCTGGAGGCCATGTGGGTCTGGATGGGGAGAAACAGGCTCCAACTCAACCCCTCCAAGACTGAGTGGCTGTGGCTGCCGGCATCCCGATATAGTCAGCTGGTGCCATCGCTGACTATTGAGGGCGAGACATCGGCCCCCACGGAGAGGGCGCGTAACTTGGGTGTCCTCCTGGACACACGGCTGTCTTTAGAAGAGCATATGACAGCCGTGGCCTGGGGGGCTTTCTATCAGGTTCGTCTGATACGCCAGTTGCGCCCCTTTTTGGATCGGGACTCCTTATGCACGGTCACTCATGCCCTCGTTACTTCCCGCCTGGACTACTGCAATGCTCTCTACATGGGGCTCCCCTTGAGGAGCACTCGGAGGCTCCAACTGGTGCAGAATGTGGCTGCGTGGGTACTTATGGGGGTGACATGGCGCTCCCACGTGACACCTTTCCTGCGTGAGCTGCATTGGCTTCCAGTGGTCTTCCGGGTGCGCTTCAAGGTGCTGGTTCTCATCTTCAAAGCGCTCCATGGCTTAGGGCCTGGTTATTTACGAGACCACCTTCTGTCTCCGATAACCTCCCACCGGCCAATACGCTCCCACAGAGAGGGCCTCCTCAGGGTGTCGTCTGTCAGGCAATGTCGGCTGGCGACCCCCCGGGGAAGAGCCTTCTCTGTGGGGACACCCGCCCTCTGGAATGAGCTACCCCCAGGGATACGACTGATCCCGGACCTCCGGACCTTCCGCCGGGCCCTGAAGACTTTTTTATTTCAGCAAGCCGGGCTGGGTTAAAAATGTTTTAATTGGGGAATTTTATGGGTAAGGGGTTTTAAATTGGGGAAGCCAATGATAAATTTAATTTCGTTTTAAAGTATTTTAATATTTGTATTGTGTGTTTTTAATTTTGGCTGTTCACCGCCCGAGTCCTTCAGGAGAGGGGGCGGTATAAAAATTTTAAAAATAAATAAATAAATAAACATTCATACAAATTGTCTGTGTTGTGTTAGCTTTCTGTGCCTATTCAATACATAAAACTATACCTAACATACCATGCCATTGCTTTTATAACAGGATGGAAACATGAATATAAAAGATCAGAAAAGGCCAGCGATAAATACATTCTTTAAAAATGCACTTATTAGTATTAGATAATTTGCAGAGCAAATTGATGGAGAGAAAGGTCAAAATAAGATATTATTACATGCTGCAAGAATTTCTGCGTTGTGGAAGAATTAGATTTTTTAACCTAAAAAATTTGTTAAATAGTCTTGATCAGGTTTTTATTTATTTTTTTTAATAAAAAGTGGGACATTGTACAGGTTTCAGACTGGAGCAGACACATCTAGTTCTTGGAGAGAAATGGAAAGATTTTGCACAGGTCGCCAACAAATATCCTTCCTTTAGCACAGATTTGACTGGGTAAGCAAATTAACTAAATAATTCTAGAGGAAAGCTTAATTCAACTTGACAAAATCCATAAGATCATAAAGTTGTCTCAGACATGGCTATGATAATATACTTGGAATGTACTGTGCAGGCTTAAATCTAATGGGAAGAAAACAAAATATCTAAAGGTAGATACTCAAATGTTTGATGTGCTGTTCCAATTTTCTGGGGAAAATATGCTTCCTCTTTTTATTTCTAGAAAATCAATAGCCTTACATTAAAATGAGGCTTGATTTTGTTAACACATGCTGAACAGAAGACTAATTCTATCAATTATAGAGGCCCTGTTGAAGTATGTTCCTCAACAAGAAGTAGTTACAATAATGCCAATGTGATAACATATGGATTATGATGCCTTTTGTTACTTCCATAGTGATATGACCTGTAGGTGTTCAAAGACCAGAATTTGTGTTGCACTGTCATGATACGCTTAGTCATCAGCCCCACCCCCCCACCCCCGCCTTTATTCCTCTGTGAGTGCCCTTGATATTGTAGCATATCAGTGACCAGGAACCAAGTTGTCTTCTGGTGGTTGATTCCAACCGAATATGAATGTATACATATGTCTGAAAAAAATAGTTTTAGGTTGCATATAATTTTTTCTTTGCTCCAGTTTTAGCACATTTAAAGCAGGAGTTAGAGAAATTGGAATGGTTTCAAAGAAGGCAAACAGAATGTTGAGGTCTTGAAACTAAATTTTATAAAAATGATTAAAGGCGTTGGTACATTTACCCCTGAGAAAAGTCAACAGTGTTGTAGTGGTAGTGATGGGAATGGGACTAACGCTTTAAATACCTGGAAAAAAATCACGTAAAAGAATGTCAACTTGGTTCTCTTTTGCTCCATAGTGCTCCACCCACTGACCTGGACATCATCATAGGTGATCTGCACATGCCCAGAAGTTTCTGCGCATGTGCAGAAGAGCGTGTGCATGAGGACATGATGTGAACCAGTAGTAAAGGTAAGTAGAACCCACCCCTGGCTTAAACCTTTAGAGGTAGGCTGCTCCGAGAGAAAATGACTGGCTTAGAAACACCCAGTGTATTTCTGTAACTGAGATGCAGTTGATAGATCAGTTTATTTTATGTCATTGCATTACTTATCCAATACAATGTGAAAGGGTTGCTACTTTTGATAATCAGTGTGAAGCATACTTAAAACCACTGCTGGAAGTCAAACATGGAGAAGTAAAAGAACTTTTGTCCCATAGGCATGAAATGAACAAAACAAAATAGCTCAGTGTGGATAAATAGCAAAATACCGTAATTTAATCTTGTGACATGCAAGGGTGTATTATAACTGACAGAATTCTTTTTCAAATAATATTGAAAGAAGACTATAGAAGTTCCTATCTTGTTTATTCCTTTCCTTTTTCATTGGAATAAAATACTGTACTTTTAAAATATAAGTCTGGAAAATATGCATGTGGTGTATGATTTATAAATAGTAAACTATTACTATTACAGCTATTACTAAGCCACATCAGTGAATATGAAATATCACCATGTACTTTCAGAACACCACAGGTTTCTCTCTTTTTTTTTCTTTGCAAGGAAAGATATTCACAGAATTAAATTGCAGTGGGAACAATTGTATTGCAACCGACATTAAGGAGAAAATGATAACATCTTTGATAAAAGATTTCTGAATATAATATATTTAAAAACACTACCTGCATATATAGAATTCGCAAACAGTTTTCCATCTAAGCTGCTACATTGAGATTCCTTGGATCATGGCCTGAGATCCAATTTAGCATGTAGGAGTAAATAATGTACATGTAGCTGCAACTCTCTGCCATCATTAGGTGCTGTGTGATTTAGATGGTATGAAGAGAAAAACAGTGGGGGGCGGGAGTGGGAAGGAAGGAGAGAGAAAGATTATGTGATTAAGTGTGTAATCACATCACTGGCATTACCAGCATCATCTGTTGGTACTCATCCAAGGCTGTTCAAGCATTATTTAGTAATATCTTCAATGAGAAAGCCTAGTGAATGATACTCACAGTGAGTATCACATTACAAGAATAGCCTACACATATATAGAAAGAATCCTCATTACACTTTGATATCACAATGAACAATCTGAGGACATGGTCAGTAAGAAACAGGTTGATTCAACCAGCACCCATGCTTGCTATCTTATTATTATAAGATAAGTGTCATTCTTTTGATGCATAACAGTTAGCTAAAGCCCCAGAGCATGATGGCTCGTGTGGTTAGGATGCTAAAATGGAGGTTAGCAAGCCTGTGTTCAAGACCCAAGTACTGCTGTGAGCATTTGTCCTTCACTCCAACTCCTGTCAGCAACATGAAAGGAGCCCCCAACTGGACAATCCCCAATTGTGATGTCACCAACTAATTTTTTCAACCCAGAAGCATTTCAATGCTTCTGACACGAATGCAAGATATAGCCCCTAACGTTATATTGGTTAGAGACCAGCTAGGCTGCATTAGACTGGGGAAAATACATTTCACCAACATTACAGCAAAACCATGACCTCTTTCAGAAACCTTTCAGCTCTTACTCCGAAATGAAAATAAATTGGGCTTGTTGGTCCTGACTCTGAAATTGTGTTATTTGCCTACAGATGAATAAAAAACTGGGATAGTATCCCATTCACAATCATTCTAATGGTGTGGAAAGATCATATGTTAAGCTAAAGGATAAAATGGCACACTAAACAAAAATAAATAAAATCAGGGAATGAACAATTGCAATAAGGATGGATATTATCACCATTTAGGACAGGGACAGGAAATAGGATAATTATGAATTGTTATAATTATAGATTTTTCTAACTAGTCTGACATTAGGAACATGTTTGCCCATATTCCTAGTGGCAGAGGGAAGGGAAAGATAAATTCAGGAGACATTTAGGGAGTTAGAGACAGAATATCTTCACAAATCATAAACATGGAAGGGCCCATTTAGGTTACCAAGCCCAAACTCCTGCTCAAAGCAAGAATCTATATTAAATTGTCTCAGGGAAATGGCTGCCCAGTTTCCACCTGAACCTATCCAATAAATGCCTCATCATGTCTCTGGACAATTTGGTTTCACTGTCATTCTTAGCATTTCACACGATTCTTAGCATTAGCAAATTTCTTTAATCTTCATTTAGGCTCTCCTTTCATGTACCATAAATCTATTGTTCTATGGCCCACAACCTGAAACAAAAGGCAACAGATCTTAATCTTCCACATGGTCCCTTTCAGGTATTGGTTATCCTTCAGTTCTCTTTTCTCTAAACACAGTCAGCTCCTTTGATGATCTTTATTCTCTCTTCTTAGAATTTAGTTTTAAATTATCTCACTGCGGCCTTTCTCTGACATTCTTTTTTACTGAATCCTTAAAAAATAATTTATCAAGAATTGTACATGGTCCAGATGTGGGGCTTGACCAAAACAGAATAGAAAAGGATGTGGCAGTCCTGGAAGCCATCTTTTCTTTTCTTTAAAATGGAACTTTGAGGAACTTCTAGCCTCAGGGTCTTCTTTCATTGGGTCTTCTTACTTGGAACCTTGACAGGATGATTATTTCCCACGATTTTGAAGCATTTACCTTCTTTGCAACTAGCTCATATTCAATTAGCATGTAATAAGTATTCTAATATATATATATATATGCAAGTATCTACTCCCATCCTATATCTATTTGGTTTTTGTTTGCCTAACTGCCCACTTCACATGTGTCTCTGATCAGTTTCGTTGTTTTACTTTCAGTCAATTTCTCAAAATTATTAAGCCAATTTTCTCCTCTACTGTGCTAGCTATGTTGCTCAATTTTGTTTTACTTGAAAATTTGAAAATTAAATTCAGTTTAATAATATAATATTTCAATTTTGGGCTGTCCAACTCTACAACAACTTTGAGTGGCTTACACTTAAAAAAAGAAAAAAATATATATCAAAGAAAAGAGAATACAACCAATCAGAAGATTTACTCCAAAACACAAAAGGATTAAAAGAATACTACAAAGGATTCCCCCAGTAATTTTATCCAAATCATCAATGAAATGATTGAGGAGAGGCCAATGTCAATTGTCCCTTTGGCATATGCAGCAAAAGAAACTCCTGGGACATTATTTTACCAAGAGTATAACTTTACTGATAGGTCCATACAGGTACAGAAGAAGCAAAACTAGTGAAAAACAGCATTGTTAATTTCCCCTTTCCCCCATTTGGGACACCCATTGTGTATTGTCCACCAATCAATCACATTCTTTTTATTTTGGGAAAACAGTCTGTGCCTTCGGAAGGCATGGCCTTGAAATATCAGGATCTTCTCAGGTTGCAAAAGGCTCACATAAATTCCTCACCTCCCTCCCAGCTTCCAATACATTCCAAGCATTCTCCTCCCCCCTCCCTTTGTTTCTGTTGTCAAGCTGCGAGTAGAGTTATATTACAAGTCAACCTTGACAGTTGCCTTGAACTGAACTTAATTTTATGGCATCTCATTTGATACTTCTTCCCTACACATTGAATGCCATGTATGAATTCTTTTGAGTCCCTGTTTTGAGCCAGATCTAAGGTATTTTTTCGTCTGTTCAGACATAACTGATTCTTGGAGACTGCCTGACAAGTTCATGCAGTTTTCTTAGCAAGATTTTCCAGAACTGTTTTTTGCTATTGTCTCTTCCCTAGAGCTGTGAGAAAGGATCAAATGTTATCTTTCTGGCTTTGTGCCAAAGGTGGGACTGGAAGTCATAGTCTCCCTGCTTCTAGCCAGATATCTTAACCATTGCACAAAACTGCTATAAATTAAATTTATCTTCCAGTAAATGGATTTGTTTTTATTGTTATGGTCTCTGTAACAATTACTCAAAAAAGCAAGTCAACATTATAGATATTTTATAAGCCTGAACTTACTAGTAATTTCTGATTTTTGTTTCCCAAATGTTTCTATCACCTAAGGCTTTCTTTCTAAGCTTTGAACTGGAATGAGGGAATCATTTATCATTTCCAAGTGACCTTTCCTCACTCCCCACTACCACTTAACAAGAGAAGTTATTTCTATATCTAATAATAAATTATACAGATATCATTTCTAAGTAATAAAAAAGGAAAATGCTTTTTTAATGAAGCATTTGTGGAATAATGCTTTAATGTTAATGTTACATTTTTAGTCCAAATGATTGAAATGCTCATGATATGCAGAAAAAGTTAATGAGAGACAGAATCATGAACTAGCATCATGTAATTATGCTGACTGTCCCTCTTTCTTTTACTGCCAGTAATTTCAAAGACTTTTTAGCTGAATAACTTTCCGACTTTGTATCCAACTTTCTGCAAAGCGGTGAAAAGCAAGACACAGTACTGTACATAAATATTCAGGAATATCTTAAAACAATATAAAATAGATAAATTGGCATATGCTTAAACTTTTCTGGTTGTGGCTGAAGCCATTGTTTTCATTTATCCTGGAGACTAGAAAGTCACTGGGTTGAATTAAACTGACCAATATCTTATACAGAAATACTTTAGCAAAGCTTAAAAATAATCAGTTTCGGAAACTGAGTGGCAGAATATATCATCATGATCATTTACAAGCTCTCCTAAGCCAGCAGGCCTGATGAAAGATTTGGATGCAAACAAAATCCAAAGTTTATTAGAGAAAAAAAAATACAGAAATTGAATATGCTGAAATGTAAAATAAAAAAAAAGGCATCATGTTCACTTTGAAATGAGAACTACATGATTTCTTCACTGACATACAATTACACTCAAACTAGAAAGGTATCTTTGTATGTGATTTCTTTCTAATTAATATGGTTCATTAAAAGCAACTGGGGCAAATATATCATCATCACGTCTTATTTATTTATTTTATTTTATTTTTCAATTTATATACTGCCCTTCTCCCTGAGGACTCAGGGCGGTGCACAGCCAGAATTAAAAACATGAAATACAAATATTAAAAACAATTAAAATCTATATAAATTTGGCCCAAAATTTAAAAAACCACAAACCAATTAAACATTTAAAAATTTTAAAAAATTTCTTCCTAAGCCAGCCCGGCTTGCTGGAAAAAGTGGGTTTTAAGAGCACGGCGGAAGGCACTGAGGTCTTGGATTCTCCTTATCTCTGGGGGCAGCTGATTCCAGAGGGTAGGTGCCCCCACAGAGAAGGCTCTCCCCCTGGGGGTCACCAGCCTACATTGTTTGGCTAATGGCACCCTGAGGAGGCCCTCTCTGTGGGAGTGCACAGGTCGCTGGGAGGTCGTCGGTAGCAGCAGGCGGTCTCGAAGATAGCTAGGCCCAGTGCTAAACACATTGGATACAAGGGTACTCCACAGTTCTCAGTCCACAGCAGGGGTGGGTTCTACTTACCTTTACTACCAGTTTGCAACGGGATCGCGCGTGCACGCAAGGCTTGCTTCTGAGCATGCGCAGCTCACTGATGATGACATCTGGGTTGGTGGGTGGGGCCTCCCATTGGTTTTACTACCAATTCTTGTGAAGCGGTCCAAACTGGGGGTAACCCCTCACTGCTCCACCGCTATAGTCTCTGCATCCTTACATTTAAAGTTGATGTTTTTCATTTCTTCCTGAAATGTTTGGCACCAGGTTTTCTTTGACTTTCTTCTTTTTGTCTGACCATCTGGTGGTATCCAATGGATTGTAGTCTTTGTTGGACATTGCTCACTCATATGGAGCACATGTCCAGGAAAGCACATTCTTTGTTCTGTTACTATCTCAGAGAGTCTTTGGGAATTACTTCTTTGTAGAATTTCCTTGTTTGTGACATAGTCCTGATGTGAGATACAAAGAATCCTTCTGAAGCAATATTGTTGGAAGATGTTGATCTTATGAATAATTCTTATAGATTTCCAGGCCTTACTGGCATAGATGGTAATCGGTATGACAATGGCATTAAATAATCTGATCTTGATCTTGGTTGCTGTGTTTATGGCCTCTGTGGTCCATACTGAGCACATTTTTTTTAAAATTTGATTTATATGCCGCCCTTCTCCAGAGACTCAGTACGGCTTACAGTGCGTTAAGCAATAGCCTTCATACTTTTGTATATATTTATACAAAGTCAGCTTATTGTCCCCACAAACTGGGTCCTCAATTTACCTACCTTAGAAAGGATGGAAGGCTGAGTCAACCTTGAGCCTGGGGAGATTCGAACTAGCAGTAATTGCAGGCAGCTGGATGATTCCTGGGGAAGAAAAAGCCTCAACTCCATTTGGTTGAGGTAAAAGGCACTTTTGCTAAGAGATGCTGGTTGTAATAAAATCAGGTGGAATCTAAATTCCCGCACAAAAAGACAAAGACTATTCTCCCTCAGTTCCATTCCTCCCCCATGACATGTCCAAACAGCCAATATGATGCCACCTGGATGTCTTGGGAACTCTGAGATGTTTTTGTCTGGTAACTTTCCACACTCAAGGCAAATGGCCTTGAAGATACCTTGGCACAAACTGATCCCACAGTGCTTTGCTTTTCTTCAACTGTCATTCCCCCTCCCAAATTCCCACACCAGAATGCATACAAGTTTAATTGCTGCCCATTTGGTTCCCCCTCATGCCCCCCCAATCTTTAAATGGCAGGACACCAGCACAGCACCAAACCGAATATGGTGGATCTGACATAAGCATTCAGATGTGGTTCAGATGATTTTAAGTGGAACTAGGCAATCTGTCACTCATTGGTTCATCCTTTCAGATATATTTCCTTACCTAAACAGAGAAACAGAATAACTATGGGTAATTTGCTAATGTTTTGATTTTAAACTTAAAGAAGAAAACATTTTATTAAAGAAAAAAGATGTGTAGCAAGTCTAATATAGATGCTTTTTGTTTAACCCAGGAAATTTTGATGACATTTGTAATTGATTTGTCATTCTTTAAGGATGCTCCAACATTTTCACTACTTATTTCTTCACTTAAAGTGACATATTGCTGACCATGCTGGAATACCAGGTTCTCTAGATACATCGACAGTTCTCCATGGGTAATTTGTCCTTGCACTTTATGTAAAATGAGAGCAAAATGGGAACCGAAAAGGGACGTCGTCACCTTCTTATAAATTGAGTTTAATTCTTGGAAAAATGACTCATTTTTGAGTGCAATGAGTTCTTGTAGAGTTCTTCCACAATCATCCGCATTCCATTGCAAAATCTTTAAAGATTAAATTTGCTCATTAAAATGATGAGAGATCCTATCTTCAGTTCCAGATTATGTGGCAGCCATCCAGGGAGTTCAATTGACTCAAGGAATTCTGTTGAAAAATGAGTAACATTAGCAACTTCACCGGGAGCATTGAAGGAACAATATTATTTCATCATTCCGGAGAAGTATGTAATGCATGTGGAATTTATTTTTTTCATCATTTCATTGAGGGAAACCAAGATAAAGTTCTTTGAGCATATTTCTGCAGAACTGCCAAATGTTGGGTAAAGGAAATCTATACATTCTTTCACAGTTCTTGCTGGCAGAACCACATCTTCAGATAATTCTGTTTCATCATTTTAATTTTTCTGATTTCTTTTGCCTTCCAATTACATCCAATTAAAACTCAGAATATCTTCCTTCTCTCTCACTCAGTCATATGTTTCTCTTCAATTGAAGAGTTGACAAAGTTTGTACACAAGTATGATATTCTTTTTATGCATGAATTCCTCTTTTCACAACTAATAGATGGCATGAACCCCGCCCCCTTTTTTAGTTTTTAATTGTTATTAATTGTTTAGTTTTAATTTGTTAATGGGTTTTAATTCGCACTGTTTTAATTCGGGCCAAAGTCTATAATTCTTTTAATTAATTTTAAATTTTGTATTGCTATGTATTTTAGTTCTGGCTGTGCACCGCCCTGAGTCCACTAGGAGAAGGGCGGTATATAAATTGAATAAATAAATAAATAATAATAATAATAATAACAACAACAACAACAACAACAACAACAACAATAATAATAATAATAATAATAATAATAATAATAATAATAATAATAATAATAATAATAATAGAAATAACTATAGTAAATGGCTAAAATTCTCCCAGAAGTCTCATTTTTGCCACATAGACTGTAAAGAGTCTATGGCTTCAATGCTCTACCTTCTAATTATGGAATTCTCATCCCAGACAATATATCGCATATGTTAAAGAATGTGTGCAATATTGGATATATTTTTTTATTTTACAAAGAGCACTTTCATTCACTTTGATGGCTATATTAAATCTTGAATTTGCTGTCCCACTACCAAGCATCAATGTTTGTGCAATGCCAGATAATGCTATAGCAACATCTGCATCTCTCCTAACTTTAGTGAGGATAAAGTGGGTAATCAATGTATTTTCCCATTCTTCCTGGTATATCAATGGAAATTATTGAAGAAACATTGTTTTGCAGGCACTTGCACATATAGTCATATACTCCTCTTTGGTTATAATTCAATAGAGGCTCCTTGTATACATAAATTCATGTTGTTTGTCTCATATTGTTCTTGCAATAATTCCTGATTGCCATTCTCACCTCAGAATAGTTTAAAATCCCTGCCAGATTCTCCACTGGCTTGTTGGAGGCTGTCTGGCAAAGTTTAAAAATAGGATCATGTGATCTCCTAAGAACTACCATATTTTTTCAGAGTATAAGACACACTTTTTTCCCTCCTAAAAGAGGCTGAAAATTTGGGTGCATCTTATACTCCAAATGTGGCTTTTTTGAAGCTTTTTTTCAGCCCTAACAAGGCGCTAGTGAGTGAAGCGATCTCCGCTTCCCTGCTTTGCCTGCTCCCTCCAACTCTCAACTGTGAAGCTTTTTTTCAGCCCTAACAAGGCGCTAGCAAGTGAAGCAATCTCCATGGTTTGCCAGCTTTTCTCATTGCTTCTCTCTCCAAAGATATAGTTAATAATGTACTTGATTGATAACAGAGAGATCCAGTTTCTGCTCCATCTGCAGCCATAGCAGCTTACTTGCTGATTTTCAGCTCAGCCTACATCACAGGGGGCTTATGGAGAAATGTAGGATGGAATTCTATCTGTGTGCCTTAAGTTCCTGAACAACTACTGGGTGTCTGTTTGCCAGAGAAGAGACACATAAAATAATAAAGTATCCATGACTTCTTTTCATGCACTTTAAAGTTCTTGCTTTGTTAAGTGCTACATGATAAAGATGAACATCATGGCCCCATAGCAAAAGCACAGCAGAACAGCAGCAGCCTGAAGTAACCACAACTTTCCTAAATTTTGAGAGTCATGGGTCCTAGATTTTGGACACATTCTGTAAGTTAACACATTTGAGGTACCTTAGTTGAAAAATTGTTGCCCTGGGGTGCACCCTTTCACCCACTTAAAAGTTATGATAATAACAGCTTTAATAGTGTATAGATTCTAGGCTTAAAATACACAATTGGCTTGTACAGATCTTTGAAAATCATACAATGTGGATGATGACACTAAAAACTGTAATTCTATTCAGCTGCAGAATGTAATTATATTAAAATGTCTATCGTCATCAAGCTCAGCATATTCAGAAATCCTTATAAGAGGAAACTTCTTGTTCATGCAGAGTTCTATGATTATCTTTAGCTGAACTTGATTCAATTTCCACTTTAGACCTTCTGAGTAAATACAGGCAGTCCAGCATAGAGGTCCAGGATGAATTTGCATTTTCAGTGCCCTCCATTCTTACGCATTTTGAAAATCTGAATCTGGCACACGCTCTTGCACACAAAATATGAATCATGCACTCTCTTACCCTTTTTATTTTTCAAAACATTTCCCCTATTTGAGAACTTAAGGAAGATGCTTTTATAAAGGCATCCTACATTTTATGTATGGACAATCTTTATTTTTATATGGACATTATGTTTAACCCATATGCATGTAATGGAGAAAATAACAATAGATATTTCCTATAAACTAGCTTAAAATTTGAGATGCCAAGCAAACAACCTACAAGTTCTACTTTCTTTTCATCCTGATTTTGTAAGCTTATTTAGAATTTCCATTGAAAATATTTGGCATAGGCTAATTTTGCATAACACATAGATAGTCATTTCTGAGATTTATTTCTTCCTTACTTATTGTATTTTCAGTGTCATTTCTACACTTGCAATGATTCCAATATGGAATTATTTTTAAAATGTAAATGTATTATTGAGCTATAATGAAAAGTCCCTGGATAAATTAGATTTCAGAGCATATTAATTGAAATGAAATATTTGAAAAAAAGGCTTTATACAAAACATTCCAAAACCCATTTCATAACCTAGTATAATTTAAAAGCTCCCCTTAAACAATGACTCCCCTGAAAATTTCCCATTGGAAAGCTATGCTGCCCTTTTTTCCCCAAAAAGACAGTGTTGAATTGACATTGCTGATACTGCCCGTTAGACACAGATATGAAGTAGGAAAATATTCAGTACATGTATTCTCTTTTTTCCAAAGGCGACCTTTCTTAAAGGAAAACATTGATTTCCCCCCAAAGATATACAGAAGGACAATCAATCAATGACAGAATTGCAAGTAAACCAACAACAAAACTATCCCTAGTTTATTCAGTTATACTCCTTAAGGTCATGCATTTATCTTTCATACATTGTTGGAGAACTGTTCATAATCCAAAACAATTTTCACATTCTTGTTGTTTTTGGGAAATATACATGAATAAAAAATAATGGAATACATACTGTATCTGTATCTATATATGTATATATCTTAGCATTTTATTTTTGATCTTTCTGTGATATAAGCATACTAATTAAAAATGATCCAGAGTTTGTTATTTTATTATTGCACTTTTTTAGTGCAATGTAATGCTTGCTTGGAGGAGACCACACTTAAACTCAACTCTGCTTGTTTTAAAGTTAACAAACACTACCTATCCTGCAATAAAAATACTATACATCATTACTGATATTAACTTTCTAGGATGATTCATGTAGTATTGTAATACTAAAACCTATTTCTGATACAATGGCTCTGGTACAATTTTTTCCACATTGCTAGCAGATTTAGCAATGCATTGTATCCCACTTCATAACCTTGAAAAAATTTCCAAACTGCCTACTATTAATGATTAAAATGCAATTGCAGAATGTCAATGGAGTATCAAAAATAAAAATACCATGGAAAGGTGGTGTATTATTTTTAGGCTGTATTTCAGGCTGTATTTCTTCATACTGTTAGCCTTTTCCAATGTCACCTTTCAGCCATCATTCATTAGACTGCCAGCTAGTTGAGCAAAAGATTGTGGAATCAAGCAAGTGAAATTTTCTTCAACTTTTCGTAGTCGTCAAATGTGAGATGCCAATAAGACAAAGGGCAGAATCAATCAAGTGGACAATACCAAGGAAAACAACCTCCCTGTAGTTTGATGCACATACAGTATATGGAGACTTTATAATTAGGAGTCAATAAAATGCAGTCATTTATAAATGTGGAATATGATGAGAAGTTCAGTTAATTCCCATTACCTAGGACCTAAAACCAGAAAGAGTGTGTTATAGTTGAGCAATATTTATAAGACTTTAGGCAAAGGGCCATCAGGGTAGGATTATGAGACAGAAGTCCAGAATCCCAAAATGTAACAGAGCTAATTTATCCCATTCTGAAGTTACAAGGAGAAAGAGAGAGAAATAATCATATAAGGAGAACTATTGTGAGACTGTCATGCCCAGTATCTAAAATACTCCTAATGTCATCCATACCAGTGGTGGGTTTCAATTTTTTTTACTACTGATTCTGTGGGTGTGGCTTTGTGGGCATGGCATGGCTTGGTTGCTGTGGTTTGGTGGGCGTAGCAGGGGAAGAATACTGTAAAATGTCCATTCCCATCTGATTCCAGGGGAAGGATACTGCAAAATCCCTATTTCCTCCCTCCCGATCAGCTGGGACTTGGGAGGCAGAGAATAGATGGGGGTGGGGCCAGTCAGAATTTTTACTACTGGTTCTCTGAACTACTCAAAATTTCTGCCACCAGTTCTCCATAACTGGTCAGAACCTGCTGAAACCCACCTCTGATCCACACCCATCATATAAGGGCTTTGTCGTCTGTATTGTCACGTAGGCTGGTTTTCCATCAAATTAGAACACTTGACTATATAAATATTGTAAACATGGGTCTTTTTTCAATTTGACTTATATATTCTAAAAATAATATTCCTATAGCTTTATATTTTTGAGTGAGGACAGTTTTCATTGAGATTAGTTAGAGAAGCACAGTCAATAAGGTTTAAGATTAGTGTGGCCTTTCAAATAAACAGAAAGCAAAGTTGTAGCTGTGCGATTAATGATGGTTGTTGCTATTGCTATTACAAGCAGTAGTAATCTTTTTATTCAGAAGGCATTTAGTAAATGACAGGATAAGAGGAGAAAACTTGCCTCGCCTCATTTAGAAACATTTAAAATCCATCAAATGTGAACAGTTCCATCCTTTTCAACATTGATAAGTGGTTTATGGCTTTCTACTTCTGTAGCCCTTTTAAGGGTCGAGAATACCATAGAGTCATAATTACAGGTGGCATATGATGGGTTCATGTTGTCTCTCACTTTATGTTACATTTCTTAACATACAAAATGTAGATGTTGTGTCATCTTAACTTAATAGAACACTGAGCTCATTCATATGATAGCGTTCTCATGAGACAAAGTCAAATAAATGGGAAATATTTACTTGTAAACTAATAGCTAAGGTAACATTTGAGCAATATTAGCCAACATCTGCTCCATGGGTTCTTTTTAATTTGAGTTAGTCCTTTAACTAGAAGCATTGCTTTTTTTCAGCGTAAAGTGTCTACCTTTACTAAATACAAATGCACAACATTCCATTTATGTCAAAAAATATGCTTGAAATGACGCATTATGACTCAAAACCAACTTTTAATTTTTCTTTTTCTTTTCCCTCTCAAGGATAGTCATAGGGTTTGGTTAAACATTTCCATAAAATCCAGCAAACAGAAGTTCACAATCATAGCGTCATCAAGGGACTTAGCATCTGTGTCATACTTTAGCTGAAATAGTAGGTTAGCTAAATTTATCCCAGAAGCAGTGATCTGAAAAATGGAAGATGTTACAACTGACATTTCATTCACATAGTCAGCTTTCAAGGCAAGAAGCAGTACTTATTTTCAATTTTAATTTACTGCTTTTCCTCAAAAACTTATTTCAATGAATTTGTACCAAGTTTGTGATATATTAAAAACACCTGCCTACAGGTACTCACACAGTCATTCCAAAGAGGCAGCAGAGTGTTAAATAAATATATCTTGGATATTCAGCTAAAATGTGGAAAATAGAGAATAATTATCAAAAGTCAAAAACATGAAATTGTTGTTGAATTCTTCATTGGAAAAATGCATACAAAAATAATAAAAAGTGACTGGATTATTATCTCAGACAAAAAAGTACCAACATTTTGTATAATAAAGAACTATTCATAAAAATGACTCAATGGCATGATGAGTAGCCTATAAATCATGTAACATTAATGGAAGTTCAGTAAGACTCATAGACCTTTCTTGTGATTTGTATCATCTATCACCCCTTTGAATGCTAGTGGGGATTTGACTGATCTAACTGGCAATCTTGCCTCATTGCTCCATTTGCATTCTTTTCAAAGGTATATACTTGGTAGAAGAGGATGACTCTCCCAAATAGCAGTATACTATTCTTCAGTTAAGGATTGTTCTTCGATAGAACACCCAAACAAATTTAAGAATCTTCCTTGTCATCATCCTCAGGTTCATAGGATGCAGAATAGCAGAATCTAAATCTCTTCAGGCTCGTGCATCTCTGTAAAAAGTTCCTTTCTGTAGGTAACATGCAATGCTGCACCACTGTCCAAAGTCCACAGGAGTCGTCTGTCGTACTCTGGTTGAGGTTGTGGATCATTGGTTAAAGCCAGTGTGGCGAGTGGAGCTTGTGGATCACGCCGGGGACCACGACGACCTTGTCTTCCGCCTCTGCCTCTGCCTCTGGAATCTGTTCCTCTGGGCTGGTATGTGACGGGAGCTGGAACTCATTGGGGACAATCCCGGGTGGCATGTCCCACACGATTGCAGGTGTAGCATCTTGGCATCCTTGGAGCGTAGGTCCTTCCTCGGAAGGGGCGCCTAGCTGGAGCTCTTGATGCGGGTGGTCCTCTCAAGTGTGGTATGGCCAGCATGAATGCCTCTTCTTCAATTAAAAGCCTACAGACATTGTCCACTGTGCGTTGAGCAATTGGGACTTGGTTAATTTTTGTAACAGCATCTTTCCATTCATAATTCAAAGAGTTAATAATGATGCTGATCATTTGAATATCTTCAATGTTATGGCCTCTTTCTCTCAATTCTGTTCTCAGACCTTTCAGTTTGGTCAAATGTCCTCCAATTTGTTCACCAGGTTTCAATCTCGAACCGTGGAGTTCAGACATGAGTAAACATGAAGATTCAATTGAGATAGGCCTGTAGCAATTTTCCAATTCAGCCCAAATTTGTCGGGCTGTTGTATTTGGTGGAAAAGTGACCTGCAGTTCAGTATCCATGGACATCAATAATGTTGTGCGAGCCCTTATCTCTAAATCTCTTATTGCATAAGTCCAAGGTTGAGCAGGTGGGTTAAATACCATACAGTGCGTGCCTTCTCTAAGAAGCAATAGTGTAATCTCACTGACCCAGGCTTTGTAATTGTGTCCTGACATTTTTAGTTTTGACTCACCAGTTAGTGGAGAGACAGAAAATGCCTGGTAAGGAGCTTGCATTTGGTATGCTGGCTGTGCTGGCAGGAATGCCTGTGGTATTTGCTGTGCCTGTTGTGGACCTAAAAATGGTCTTGGTTGTGCCATTGGAGGTGGGCCAGGAGGTGGCCCTATTTGCACTTGTGGCTGGGGCACATATGCAGGCATTTGTAGCTGCTGTGGCTGATGCATTGGAATCTGCTGTATTCCAGTTGCCATTTGTGCTTGATCTGCAATATTGGCATGACCTGCTGGAGATGCAGTCATTTGCCTTTGCTGTGTTCCATCTAAAAAGACACCAACACCGCCAGGGGGTGTTTGAGTTTGGGCCTGTGGAAACACTTGTGGCATTTCAGCTTCCTGTAGTAAATTACTTTTGCCAGCAGATGGTGCTGCACCTTTAGCTTCGGGCAGCTTTGCATACGGGGCATTGTATGCTTTAGAGTAGGAGTGGTTATGTAAGACATGTGTAACTTGATCAGGGAGACTTTCATGTGACGTATGCAGTGCTCTCTGCCTTAATTGGCCTGACACAGAATCCACCAGGGGGAGTGTCTTTGGCTCCGGAGAAGAAGGCAAAATGGTGCTTTTTGAAAATCTTAAGTTATCTGCCTTATCTTGCTCAAACATAGATATAGCCATTTTTGCCTGGGATACCTGCTGTTCATAGAGTTTTATATGGTCACGATAGGCTTTCATAGCCAGCTCATCCAGGGTGAGCTTAGAGCTTCAAGGAGAATAATGAATTGTTTCTCTCTCTGCGTGGGAGGAATTTTGCTCAGCAGTTTGCTTTAGCCTTGCATCGAGTGTTACAAATTCAGAAGGTTCTGGGAAGACTTTTTCAGAACTTGGAAGATCAGAAGAAAATGTTACTGACCTCAGTCGTAAATCATCATCTTCAAAAACAGCTTCTGTCTTATCTCCCTCCATTTCTGTTCCCACGGCTTCTTCTCGTTCCAGGCGTGTGGCTGTAGTAAGGGGCTGGAAATCTGGAAATCTCCTGTCTGCCACCTCTTCATTGGAAAGATCAATCAAATCATTTACGAAGAGTGGTCTTGGTTTCACTTTGCCTTTTTTCTTCTTCTGTTTCGGCATCTTAGCAAAATAATTAGCGTACCTCAGTAGCTAAAAACTAATTGCCTATGCGCTCTTATCAGAAGTAACAAAACAAGGAAAAAGCCATAAATCAAACCGTCCGATCTGCTACCAGATGTCAGGGCATCTATTAATCCCATGTTTGGCTCTGGGACTAATTACCCTGGTTTAGATTAGAGGAGATGAATCGAGGCTTATTCCTTGTTGCAATATTCCGAAAAGAAACGCGAAGGAAGGTTTCTAATAAAACTCATTTATTTGTTATAAAGAAAATAAAACACCTCACTAACTAAGAAAAGTTAATTGTTACATTTTGGCAAGCGAGGTCTCCTGCCGGTCCAAGCCGGACCTTGCTGGCAGGAGAACAAAGGAAAGAGTGTGAAGCAAGTGAAGGAATGTGGGTGGATGGACATGCGTAATAGCTTACTGATAAGGATTTGGCAAGTTACGGAGAGTCTGACAGTCCAGAAATGATGAGTTCAGCTGGTAAATAAAATAACGCAGTGACATAGATGTCTGAGACAAAAAACAAACACAAAAGCAATAGCATTTTATCATTCTGAATAGAGAATGATTCTCTAGAGAATTTCAAGTGGGCCTAGGTAAATCCTAGGTGGGATGATGATGATAATTTTGATACCAAATCAACATGATTCAAGGCACCACAGAAAATTAAAAATACCATAAAATACATGATCAGTTAAAGAACCAATGCTAATACATTAGGAAAACCAATATTCCAATCACTCTTCATTGACCTAGCAGGATTACAAATTGCTCTGACCTCTATTCTTTACAAATGAACTCAGAACTTGCCTCAGAACATGTCCCACCTAGAAAAAATAACTAGCATAAGAGAAAGAAGACAAAATAGAAAGAATGCTAAAGATGTTTTTCATGTCAAAATAAATTTTCCAGAGTTCTTATTTCTCTTACCATGTTCTATTCTTTCTTAACTTTATGGATGTTTTTGTTGAGTTGAACTTTGTTGACTTTATGAAAACTTCCATGCAGTTTTCTTGAAAACAATATGGAAGTTATTTCCCATTGCCTAGTCTACCATGGTCTGGTATTCCCATCGGAACTCTGTTTAATTTCTGAGGCCAGATAAACTCTATTAGATTAGTTTTTAAGATGCAGAAATATGTTGATTACTGTATATTCAAGCTAAGAGAATAATGTTTTTTTATTGTTTAGTATAATCTTTCTTATACAGTATATTCTGAGAGACTGCAAACCAACCAAGGTATGTTCCAAAAGATTTAGTAGCTGCAGATACACATACATCCTGTATCCATTTCATAACTAGAGATAGTGTTGCAGAACAAGGATAGATACATATATCGCTCTTTAATATATATATTTCCCATTAGCTATAAATACATATTTACTGGATTAATCTGAATTGCATGCATTTATTTTCCTTATATTTCTCTACAAATATTATCATTGTGTATTTTTCTTTTATCACATTTATACAGTGTCTTAACAACATCAAATGAGACAGTGAAATTTAAAGGCAAGCAACACAAATAATTGAAAAGTATTGTAGAATTAAAACCTACAAAAGACTTTAAATAGTCAAATTAAAGACATATGCTTTTACTTATTTTCAAAATATTGAAAGTTTGAAAACAAGTCTTAATTGTGGAATGCCCTACATCTATGGATTTTAGTGGCATCTTCTCTTATTAAACTAATTACTACAAAAAAATTAAAAACATACTTGCCTCTCTGATATTCTTCTGCTAGTGGACTGATTCATTACACTAAAAATCAGACAGCTGAATTTGCAAAACATTAACAGCCCTAAGAAAGGCAGGAGTATTGGATCTATTTCAGATACTTTCCCCTGCACAGATAAAGATACTTCACTTTAATTTTAATAAATGCCGATGCAAATTATTAATGACATTGCAAATTAGTTTAAAGCCATCTTTAATTTTCTTCATAAATTGATGGAATTTGCCTCCTTAATTATGTTCTCAAATTCCAAATTTTCAAATTTCATTCTATTTATAAAATACTCATTTCATTTTTCTCTACCATCTGTTGCTCTAAATTGTTTTTCAAGAAAGCCAGTTTGACAAACTAGGGTAATATAAAATATGTGTAATTCACCACATAGAAATAGAGAATGAATGAAATCCCAAGTGTCTTGACTTCTTTCACTCTTCATGCAGGAAAAATGAACAATGACAAAAAATATTATCACTTTAAATTCAGAAAGACTTCACAATTTGGTTCACATGCTGTGCAAAACTCATCAACCACATTTAGTGGTCTGGGGAGGAATTATTTAATTGCTTATTTGTATCCCTTACCTGATACTCAGATGCTGTCAAGATTTAGCTACTCTGCTGTATCTGACTTGTTGGATCACAAGTTCTGCAGAATTGGATTTGTCATAAGCTGGATCTAGCCCAATAACTCAGAGACAGACTCCAATTCTTTTCTGTAGCTTTATTGTTGATCTATTGGTACTGGAGGTCACTGACCTTGTACCTTTCTCCTTCAGGTATACATCTGGAATGAGTTGTGGACCATGCGGTTGGACCTTTTGTACCCAGGAGGAGGGGTTAAGAGGTAAGGAGTGGTTATAAGGATTATGGGATATGTGGTTAGTTAACCCTTGAAGGTCCGGGTGATCAGGGAGACATAGTAGTTAGGCATTTATCATGACAAAACCCCCTCTAAATGCCTAACTGGGTACCTGAGGCGGTGTTTGCATACATACAGAGAATACACTGGTACAGGCATGAATTACAAGCAAACACGCATTTTTGACATGAGGTAAGCATGTTGTTTATGTGGTAGGGGTTTAGTGAGAATATCTGCTGTTTGCTCCTCTGTGTCACAGTGCACTGCCCTAATGAAACCTATCTCTGAAAACTGCCTGACGTGTTTGTATTTAATGTCAATGTGCCTAGAACGCTGACCTATGGCATCGGCCCTAGAGATCTCTATCGCTGCCTTGTTGTCTTCGTGGATAACTATTGAATATGAGGGTTCAGCCCAGATGTCGCAGAGCAGGTCATCGAACCATACTAAATTGTTTGCGGCCTTTGATAGGCAAACAAATTCTGCTTCCGTAGTTGATGTGGCCACCAGTTTTTGCTTTCCAGTGTACCAGTGGATGGGGCAATTGTTGAGTAGTAGCACGTAGCCTGAGGTGCTTTTTCTGCACTCTACGTCCCCAGCCCAGTCAGCGTCAGCATAGCAGGTTAGCTTTGGTTCCTCGGATGTTTCTGGTTCTAGGCAGATTAGGGCATCCGCACTAAATTTTAAGTATCTAAGTAGTCTTTTGATGGCGTTCCAGTGTGTTACCGTAGGCTTGCTTACATGTCTGGACAGCAGGTTGACGGCCAAGGCGATGTCGGGCCTGGTCCAGTTGGATATGTACAGCAGTGACCCTATCGTTGATCTATACAGTTTGTTGTCTGTGAAAGGTTCAGATTCCTCATACATGGTCTTCAGGAACTCGGGTTGCATGGGGGTCTCGCTGGGTTTTGCTTCGGACATGTTGCATTTGGACAGCAGCTCGATGATCTTTTCTCTCTGGGAGAGGCGGAAGCCCTTATTGGTTTTTATCACTTGGACCCCTAGGTATCTGTCAATCTTTCCAAGTGACTTTAAGGAGAAGTGGCTACCCAGGTCAGTGGCGAACTTGTCACACCTGTTCTTGTGTTTGCTGATGTACAAGATGTCGTCCACGTAAACGAGCACACCTTCGAATGTGTTGTTTTCTCTCCTCGTAAAGAAGCATTTGTCAGCTGAGGTGGCCTCGAAGCCCATGGATCTGAGGGCCTTGGCCAAGCAGTCATACCACCTTTTGCCCGACTGCTTGAGCCCGTACAGGCTTTTATTCAGCAGCCAGGTTTGGTTCTCGCATTTGTTGTACCCAGGCGGCGCTTTGACGTATATTTCTTTATCCAGCTCGGCGTGCAAGTACACTGTTTGTACGTCGAATTGGAAGACCTCCAAGCCCAGGATGGTGGCCACCACCAGGGCGCTTTTGACGCTCTCCGCCCTGACGGTTGGAGAGTAGGTGTCCGTATAGTCTTCGGGGTATCTTTGGGCGAAACCCTGCGCGACTAGTCTTGCCTTGTATAGGGCCTTGTTGTCCTCTAATGTCTTAACCCTGAACACCCATTTGGTTCCTATTGGTTTTTTGTCCTCTGGAACTTGGGCAGGTGAGTATACCTGGAGGTTCCTTAGGCTTTCCATCTCCTTCTCCATGGCAAGTATCCATTTTTCTTTCTCCTCGCGGGGGAGCCCGAGGATGTCTTCATATGAGCTGGGCATGAAATGGGTGTTGTGGATGGTCATAACGTAGTCCTCTAACTTCTTTGGTAGCTTGTTTCTGGTTTCTCTGATTGGCCTGCTGGGGGTTGGCTCGGTTTCCTGCATGATGTCTGCCTCTTTGTCCGTCAGGTCATCTATCTTCAGTGAAGGGTGCCCTTCTTTCCAACCTTTGACGCTTGCCTTGCGGTGGTTGGCTTTGTGCCCTGTGACCTCTCTGACCTCCCTTTCCTCTTGGCCATGCTCGAACGTGACCCTATTGGCTGGGATGTCATTGGAGTGTACCCTCGACCAGTTTGCGTTTTCGTGGAAACTGGCTGATCTGGAAACCACAAAACGGTTATTGTTGTCGACAAATCTGTAGCCCTTTGTGCCTGGTTCGTAACCCACGAACCTTAACCTTTTTGATAATTTCTCCCCTTTTCTTCTTAGCTGTCTGGGAATGTGGACATCAGCTGGGGCGCCGAATATGTGCAAGTGTGCAATGTTGGGCTTTCTGTTGTATAGCATCTCGTATGGTGTCTTATTGATAGAGCTTGACCACAGTCTATTCAGGGTGTAATTAGCGTAGTGTAATGCCTCTGACCAGAAATGTTGCCCCATCCCAGCATCCTCCAGGGCGCATCTCATCATGGTTTGCAACACCCAGTTTTTTCTCTCTGAGACTCCATTTTGAAAGGGGGAGAAAGGTGAAGAGGTGTAATGCGCTATGCCCTGCTCCCTCAGCCACCTCGTGAATTCTTTGGCCATGAATTCTGAGCCCCTATCAGTCATTATCTGCCTTATTCTCATGTTATGTTGCATATCTACTCTTCTGTGGAATTCCTTAAACCTTTGGAACACTTCGTTTTTGTGTCTGAGGGAGTAGACATACCCGTATCTGGTGTAGTCATCCACAATCGTGAGGAAGAATCGCTTCCTATGTCCTACAGAGGGTCTCATTGGCCCTACCAAGTCCATATGCACCAATTGGAAGGGGTATTCCGTGGTTCGTTTGGATCCCCTGGGAATGGCCTTAACCTTGATCTTGGAACGCTTACAAACTGAACACTCTAAGTAGTTTTCGCAGTTTACTTTGAGACCTTCGGTACATTCCGTCATTTTCTTTACAATGGGGAAGCTTATGTGTCCCAGTCTCCTGTGGAGGAGGTGGGCGCAGTTATCATGCAATGGCTTGCCGATAGATACAGACTTGTTTGTCTTCTCATGGCTACATCCTGCCTCCTGCTGCACCCCCTCTGTTTCTGGATACTTATCTACCTTGTGGTTTGTGCTGGCATCAATGCCTTCTTCCTCCCTTGCGTTGGGTGTGAAGTAGGGAAGCCCCTCGTGTATGGTTACCTTTCCTATCTCTTTCCCTTGCTTGATCAAGTGTGCCTTTCCATCTTTAAATTTTATTTCTATATTTGTGTCTCGTGTCAGCTTTGTGATGGCTAGCACATTGTGGGGAATTTCTGGTACGTACAGTACTCCTTTTAGGTCCCCTACCTGTGTGATGTGTACGTTTCCTTTCCCCCCTACTTTGACCTTGCTTTGGTTTGCCACCTTTATTTCTGAGTCTATTTCTGTGAGTGAGTCTAGCAGCTCTGGGTTACAAGTAGTGTGACTTGTGGCCCCTGAATCCAGGAGCCATGTGTTTCTCTCTGCCTTATGTTTGTCATTTGGGTCATCGTGCCTGATCCCATACATGGAGCTAGAGTTACTGTCCCTGGAGTGGTCTCTGCGCTCGTGGTGTTTCCTGGGGTTGGGTGACCACCCTCGCCCTCTTTCCTTTGGGTGCCTGCATTCAGGTGACCTTCCCCCTCTACTGTCGTGCTGTCCCCTATCCCTATGGTTCCTGGGGCAATCCTTCTTTAAGTGGTTCCTTGATCCACAAGAATAACACTCTGAGGTATCCCTGGGCCTATCCTGGAAATCCACTCTTTTTGTGGGTCTAGGGTCCCCTTTGGCTAGTTGGCGTTCCCTCCTCAGAGTGTCCTCTGCAACGAGCTGACTGGTCAGTGCGCCTAGTGTGAGGTATTGCAAGTTGAGGCTATTTAGTTGGGTCATGAAGATGTCCCAGCTGCTATCAAGAGAGTTTATGATTATGCTTATCATGCTCTCTTCAGTGATGATTTCCCCCCTCTGCATGAGTTCTGCCCTTGCAGCATTCATTTTTAAGATGTGCTCACTCATGGGGACCCCTGCCTTATGCTTGGTGGAGTGGAACTCCCTAGATAGTCTAGTGGTAGTGGCTCTGCTTTGGCTATAAAATGGGTTACATAGTTTTTGCATAATATCATAAACAGTTAGATTGTCCTCAATAGATGGATACATAGCAGATGGAATGGAGGTTAACATGCTACAAAATGCCCTGTGATGAATGCAGTCAATTTCCAGTGACCAGGGCTTTTGGGGAGGTCTGTTAGCTAGGAACAGTGCATTCTCTCTCATGAGAGCAACTCTTAATTGCTGGCTCCATTCTATAATATTACCCCCATCTAACTGCAATTTTGGCAAATTGGTATAATTTGCCCCAGAAATATTAGTAAGGTTACTTACTGGGGGGAGCTGTCCATGGTCCAAAATGTGATTAAACTCACAATAAGGCTTTGGGATGTCTGTGGCCATTCTGTACTTGCTTGGATCTATGTAACTTGCTTCTCTTGTTACAGGCAGGTACTGGGCATGCGCGAAGCTCATTCCGCGTTGGAGTCCATCGGGTGAGGTTCCTGTTGCTGGAGCTCCCAGGCCTAGGCCTAGGCCTGTCGGTGGGAGGCTGGACCCACTCCCGGTGGGTCCGAAGATTCCCCCTGAGGCTGGACACCACTGCTGGATGGCCGGATCCCCGGCGAAGAAGGGCAGAAGGTGAGGAGGCGACGCGGTCGCAAGTCGAGGACTTTCGCGGGTCGGCGGCGCGGCAGCAGCGGAGGTCGTAGGTTGAGGATTCCCTGCACTCAGCGGCTCGGCGGTAATGGCGGCGGCGGCGGCGGATCCTCCCTCGTGGTCGCTGGTCCCTGGTCGCGTGGACTGGCCTGATGGATGTCGTGGCGTGGGTGAGTAGCCGGTTCTCCTCTTCTCCCTCGGGCCTCGCGCTGTTGGTGTAGTGGGTGGCGAGTTCGAGTCCTGCGGTTGATTCTTCCTGCAGGTGGGCGGTCTTCTGTGCCGGTTGTTGGTGTGTGCGGTGTTTTTAGTTGATTGTGACTCGGTTGCCTGGTTTTTGTTGGTTGTCCTGGCCTTCTTGTGCTTTCCAGGATTTTTCTTTGGTTTATTGAGTGCCGCGGGAGGCTCGAAAGCGGAGCCTAGGGCAGCGGTGATGGTCTCGATTGCCTTTTACAATTCGAGATCGGTAGGCGTTTTTCTTTTTATTATTGTGGTCTCTTCGTGGTCGCTTTCAGAGCTGGGCTCTTCGTAGTCGCTTTCTGAGTCCCCCTCGTCTGTTTCGGGGTTCGGGCATTTTTGCGCCAAGGGATTCAAATCCTGGCTTCCCATTGGCTGGTGCTCGTCCCAAGATGGCCGCCGGGAGGGGGGCACGGAAATGGGTTCTGCCGGCTCAGGATCATCAGGTTGGGGCGGCTTACCCTTTTTTGCTGGTTTTTCTTTCTCGGTGGTCTTTGGGGCCTCAATCGCTGCTTCTTGTTGCTCGAAGAGGCTTTGAAGGTCCGCGATGAGGTTTTCTTTGTCGCTGCTTGCCTCCATCAGTTTCAGGATGGAGAGTTTGAATTTATTCATTATCTGTGCTGTTTCTTCTTCCGGGGCGGTGATCTCCTTGGATGGCCCCTCTTCATCTGATTGTGAGTCCAGGCTGGAGTCCTGCTCGCTTCCAGCTTCTGTCTCCTCCATGGCTGTGGCTTTGGTTGCAAGCTTCTCAGCCATCTTCTTGGTAAGAGCTCTGGTCTGTGCTCTGTTTGCTTCTTCAGGGTAGGTGTTGGGTTCAGTCATTGTCTGGAGTTATGGGCAACCGACCTCTGCTACCATTTTGTCATAAGCTGGATCTAGCCCAATAACTCAGAGACAGACTCCAATTCTTTTCTGTAGCTTTATTGTTGATCTATTGGTACTGGAGGTCACTGACCTTGTACCTTTCTCCTTCAGGTATACATCTGGAATGAGTTGTGGACCATGCGGTTGGACCTTTTGTACCCAGGAGGAGGGGTTAAGAGGTAAGGAGTGGTTATAAGGATTATGGGATATGTGGTTAGTTAACCCTTGAAGGTCCGGGTGATCAGGGAGACATAGTAGTTAGGCATTTATCATGACAGGATTGGATTGGATAATAGATATAGTCCAAACTAATGATGTACGGAGGGAGAGAATAATGTTATAACTATTGGCTCCCACCAGCCTTCTCTGTTTTGTCAGAATATTTAAATAAAGTACTTCTTGTATGTTAATTGTAAACCTACTATTAGATAAACCAGGCTTGTATATATTTTCTTGTGGCATAACTCTACTAATCATTTTGCCAACTTCCTGGGAATATGTCAATAATGTTTATTCATTTGTTTGTAATAGAAGGAAGAAGATTGAAAATGATAGAAAAAAAGATTTATTTGTTTAGGATTATATGTTAATGTTTGATCACTGAGTAAACAGAAAAACTTGTAACCAATATGTTGATTTACAAAATGTTTCTCTACAGAAAATTATAGAGATATTCAATAGATAGATTTTATTTTGGGCTTTTCTTGTTTTAAAAAAGTAGGTAGTTCTGATTTTCTTGTTACTGTTATTTTTTACCGAAATTTGTTGAATGAAAATTCATTTGAGGCTTTTTGTTTATGAACTCTTCAATAATATTTTTGTTAATTATTTGAGTTTAACAAGCCATAAAGTTTAAGGGACAATAAGTTTTTCTACTCTTCAAGCAACTTTCTAATAGAAGAGGATGGATGGATGGATGGATGGATGTGTGTGTCTGTGTGTATACACACACAGAGGGGTGGTGGTTGAACAATGGAATCCTTGATGATGTCTGAGGTTGGTTGTTTGCTTGACAATGTTTAATTATCATTATCAATGCAAGTGACTGTAGGGTTCGCACCCTGTTTATATATAATAGTTTACCCAGCCAATATTTGTAGGGTATGGTTTTCTCCTTGCTAACTCTTTGATTAGGGTATTGTTTTCTGTTTGAAAAGATACCCTATTGTTGCTTTTCTAGCAATTATTTTTGATATCCTTAAAACAAGATAAATCATTATAAGAGTTTGTATTCATTGGAGGTTATTTGGCATCTCACAGGAATATCTCAGTATTAAAGAGTGTTTTATTTCTTGGATCTGAGATTAAAGGAATGGAAATTTACATTCAGCCTAATTAGTCATTGATGAAAATTAATTCCTTGCTTCTCTCCACCCAGTAAAATAAAACAAAACCCTTAAACAGCATTACTTTACTACAGGTAAACAATCAAATCAATAAGAACAATTCCAGCTACTGTATAATCCACATAAGCAATCCTAGCATTAAAACCTAACACTAGACCAGGGGTGGGCAAATATGGCCCCTTTATGACCTGTGGACTTCAACTCCCAGAATTCCTGAGCCAGCTTGGCTGTCTCAGGAATTCTGGGAGTTGAAGTCCACAGGTTGTAAAAGGGCCACATTTGCCCACCCCTGCACTAGACTAATACTTCTTTTATGTCTCAATAAAATGCCCTATCCATTACAAGCCTTTTCCTTTTCAAGCGAATTCCCACCTGCCATCTTTCCCAGTATTAATTTCATTCTAGAAAATCTATTATTTGATTTTCCTTTTATTTTTTTTTCCATAGAAAGATTTACAAGGAAAGTTTAAAATTCAAGTTCTATGCTAAATAAATTATTGGCTTTATTCAGGGAAGGAATTACCTCAGGATTTATCTTTTAGTCTATTCTGTGATTGTCTGTGGATAATCTTTCTATATTAGGCACTTTTATTGGCAGATTATATGTATTCTATACACAAACATATGTAAACTGGTAGATTAAATTATTTAAATGTTAAATGTTAAAAACTTCCTATTGGGCACCAAGTACCTCTTTAAACTTTTCTCCCGTAGTCATTCCCTTCAGGAATGTGCATACGTTTCCTTGTGGGAACTATGCATGGATAGGAGGACAATGCCACCAGCTTCAACTCAGTATATTTCAACTTCCTAGCTATCAAAGCCCTTTACTTGTATATTAGAATATAAGAATCTTACACAGACAGAGCAGCTTCTTTGCAATTTGTCACAAAAATGCCCAAATGATAAAACAAGTATTGTGACATCACAACACAAGATCCAACTTGTCCTACTGTACTTGTAATGTCATATGCAAGTACATAAGTGACAGATTGTGCATGACATGACATACATTTTTCACTTGCCTTGTTCCCCTTCCACATACCCCTGTGGTCAGTCATGATATAGAGATTTACCGTATTTTCCGGCGTATAAGACGACTTTTTAACACATGAAAATCTTCTCAAAAGTCGGGGGTCGTCTTATACGCCGGGTGTCGTTCTCCTGTAACCAGGCAGACCAGCCCGAAAGGCTCTGACGAGCCTTAAATGGCTCTGGCGATCCCAGCTCTGATGATCCCAGCTGAGTTCCCTGCAACTCAGCTGAGATCGCCAGAAACCATGTAAAAGAAAAAAAGTTTTTCCCCTTTTACTCTGATGATCCCAGCTCTGACGATCCCAGCTGAGTTCCCTGCAACTCAGCTGGGATGGCCAGAGCCATGTAAAAGGGAAAAAGTTTTCCCCCTCCAGCTTGCTTACCTCAGCTGCTAGTCGTAATGCTTGCCTTGCTTCGCTTGCCTGAATCTATTCCATCAGCAACTCCCTGCCTGCAATCAAGCAAGCAGGGAGTTGTGGACTTCAACTCCCAGAATTCCTCAGCCAGCAAAGCAAAGCTGGCTGAGGAATTCTGGGAGTTGAAGTCTACAAGTCTTAAAGTTGCCAAGGTTGGAGACCCCTGTTCTATTGGGTAAGTTTTTTTCCCCTTTGGGAGCTTTAAAAAAAATAGTCAATTGGGGTTTTTTTAGTTGTTCTTTTTTAGACCTAGCCATTTAAAGTTCAGGAAGTTTTAAATTTAGCTTTCATATAAAAATAAAAATAAAATAAAATAAAATAATATTTGTGCAGCTTTCTGAGATTTAGTGTGTTTCTGTAGTGATTCACTCTAACTACACAAACACACAAAATCTCACAAAGCTGTATGTGGAATTTTGTGTGTGTAAAGTGTGAAAGTTGGTTTTTTGGACTTTTTGTGGCTGTGTGAGGTTCCTGCTTGTTGCAGGGGCCATTTTGGGTCTAGCACAGCTGCTTTTACATTGTGGGTGAGCCAGTTGTGTTGTGTTGTGTGTGTGTAGAGTGTGAAAGTTTTTTGGGGGGCTTTTTGTGGCTGTGTGAGGTTCCTGCTTGTTGCAGGGGCCATTTTGGGACTAGCACAGCTGCTTTTACATTGTAGGTGAGCCAGTTGATGTTTTGTAATTTTTATTTGGTGTGCATTGGAAGAGGGGTAGTCTTATATGGCGAGTATAGCCCAAATCCTATATTTTAACAGGAAAAGTTGGGGGTCGTCTTATACGCCCAGTCGTCTTATACGCCGGAAAATACGGTACTTTTTACATATTTACACACCATCTAGAATTTATAATGAAGTAGCAGCTACATAGAAATCTACTGTTCACATTTGGTTTTATTTTATATTAATTGTAAGTTGACTTCAATCAATCAATCGAATCAAATCATATTTTTATTACACCCCAAAACCAGAAGTTATATACAACTTGTAAGCAATAGCTTACAAGAAACTTGTTTTCTCATAGTTCTTTCACACTATCTTCAAATACAACTTGATCCATAATTATTCTTCCATAATTCTCTTTTTGAACACAACATAAAATGTGAGGATTTAGCTTTTAGTCACTCCTGTTGGTGAATTATTTGCAAAGCACAAGAGAATATAATTCTGAAATAGTCATGAGCTCACTGCCCCTACTTTTATTTTAATAAGTAGAACTTAGAAATATATAAGTAGTTGTGCAATTGCTTTTGAGAAGTAAACAATATATTCATTGGTAATTTAACCACAAGGCAATACATTTAATGGGTATGCCTGGGGTGTAAATTAATATAGCTTTTTGCCCTCGGTCCTGTTTTTCAAAGTACAGTGAAAAGCAATAGTTTGCATGCACAATTGAACAAAGACTTTCAAAGACAAATTGCCTCCAACTGTGTCCCACATTTTCTCTAACTTCTTTCAAGCTGCAATCTTATGAACACTTAACTTGGAAAACAGTTCTCCATTCTCACCAGGAGGGATAAAAATAAATAAAACCTTTAAGAATGCATGCACTTGTATGTCTATGTATGCGTTTCCCTTAACTGAGTCCTTCGGGAGAAGGGCGGTATAAAAATGTAATAAATAATAATAATAATAATAATAATAATAATAATAATAACAACAACAACAACAACAACAACAACAACAACAACAACAACAACAACAACAACTGCAGCAAATAATCAATCTTCAAAAACTAGAAGGAAGGTAGGCCATATCATTAATACGTTCGTTCTTCCAAGGCTTTTGGGGATTTTTTGTCTGTTTGTTTAATGTTTTCTGGAGTTTTAACAATTACATTCATCTTCTATTATAGGGAACATTGAAGTCATATTGCCAATATTTCTTAAGAATGGAATAGGATAATTATCTGAATAAACTGGCTGGGTCACTTGACAATTTTCTGATTTCCCTGTCTGGTGAAAGAAACTCTAGTACATTTTCTGGACCGATGCCCAAAGCACACACATGCAAATATGTGTGCGTGTGCCCAAACCCCCAACATACAATGCTTGTGCAGCCCCTGCGCATGCACCTCACCCACCCTGCATGTGTGCGTGCCCCCGCACATGCCCCACTCTCCACCATGCACACTCCCTGCATGCACATGCACCCCCTGCATATGCCCCACCCTCCTGTATGCATGGCAGAGACCCAAAGACCAGCTGGCCGGTGGGAGGCATGCGCGCATGCACAGCGGAACTGAACTGGGGTGACGGCTTCCATGCCCACATAGAGGGCACTGCATGCCACCTCTGGCATGCATGCCATAGGTTCTCCATCACGGCTCTAGTATCTACCAAGCCAGACTATTTGTCTGAATTCAATACTACTTGTTGCAGAACTACTGCATTTAAAAAAAAATCTCCAGTTCATAAAAACTATGGGTGACAATGAATATACATGTCCCAGGATACTGTTGCAGGATCCAATCTGGGTCAGTCACCGGGTTTTCATGCTGGAGTCCATATTAATTAAATACATTCTGTTAGGCAAGATGCAGCTATTGGAAGAAAAATCTGAGGCTGTTTTCCTATAACAGGAAGACTGGGGCTGCTTTCTGCCTTTAAGAAAACTTGTCTCTCCTCTTCTTCTTTACGGGAAATATTTGTTACTTGTTTATTTATTCTGGTCAGGCCCAATATAAAAGACTGAAGCCTTTCTTATAACAAAGGTATTTATTTCTTATCTTCCTCAGGAATACATTTGGACAGCAGAGGTTCTGACAGGAGCAACGACTTATATACAGAGGAGGCAGGGCAAAAGGTAAGTAGAAACCAATGACAAAGATCATGATGACATCACACAATAACATATATACAAATATACATATTTACAGGGAACAAGTTAGGTATTTTCAATTGTAACAAATCCCCCCTCTAAAATACCTAACCAATAGTAAATTATTAGTTTTATATATGTACATTAAGTTTAGAAGTTAAATATACATGTTGTTTGGTTGCTAAGGGTTTAGTGAGAATGTCAGCAATTTGTTCACTAGTATCGCAATGAACAGCTTTAATAAATCCTATACTCGATAATTGTCTCACATGTTTGTATTTGATATCGATATGTCGAGATCTTTGGCCTATTGCCTCGGAAGCTGATATATCTATTGCTGCTTTATTATCTTCATTGATGATAATTGGATAAATGGGTTCATCCATATATTAGACAACAAATCATCAAACCAGGTTAGGTTATTGACTGCTTTAGATAGACAAACGTATTCGGCTTCTGCTGTAGAGGTGGCAATTAAATTTTGTTTGCCAGTATACCAACCATTTATAAGGAAAACATAACCAGAGGTGCTTTTTCGGCTCTTTGGGTCACCAGCCCAGTCTGCATCAGCGTAACAGGTCAAAGCTGGCTTTTCAGAAATGAATGGTTCTAAATATAAACAGACATCAGTGCTAGATTTCAGATATCTCAGAACTGTCTTGATTCCTTCCCAATGATATATGCTAGGGTTGCTTACATGTCTTGACAACAAATTAACAGCAAGGGTGATATCAGGTCTGGTCCAATTAGAAATATACAATAATGACCCAATAATTGATCGATATAAAGTGTTTTCTTTGAATGGCTCGTGTTCATTGTGCATGTTTCTATTGAAGTCGGTTGACATTGGTGTCTCGCAAGTTTTTGAGTTTATCATATTGCACTTTTGTATGAGTTCTATATTTTTTTCTTTTTGGGACAATTTGAACCCCTTATCGGTTTTATCAATTTGGACTCCTAAATATTTGTTTACCTTTCCTAATATTTTTAAGTTGAAATGTTTACCCAATTGTTCAGCAAATTCATCACATTTGATTTTATCATGTCCAAAATACAATATGTCGTCAACATAGATCAATACATATTCAATAGAATTATTCTTTCTTTTAGTGAAAAAACATAGATCAGATGAAATAGCTATAAAACCCATTTCTTTAAGTATTTTTGACAGACATTCATACCATCGTTTACCAGACTGTTTTAATCCGTAAAGACTCTTATTTAATAGCCAAATCTCTCCCTTTTTTGTATTCTTTCCTGGGGGTGCCTTTACATATATTTCTTTATCAAGATCAGCATGTAGATATGCAGTTTGTACATCAAACTGATATACGTCTAAATTTAAAATGGAAGCTAGTACCAATGCGGCCTTTACACTTTCTGATCTAACAGTTGGAGAGTATGTGTCTTCATAGTCATCAGGGAATCTTTGGGCAAACCCTTGAGCTACTAACCTAGCTTTATATAGGAATTTGCCATCTTCTAGCTCTTTGATTTTAAATATCCATTTAGTGCCAATGGGGGACTTTTCTGTGGGGAGATCTGTTGGTGAGAATACGTTTAGTTCCTTCAAACTATCCATCTCCTTTTTCATTGCTTCCTCCCACTTATTTTTTTCTTCTAGAGGTAATTTGAGTATATCATCATATGTATTGGGAGTCAGATATTTTGCATGGAGAGACAGTACGTAATCATCAAACCTTTTAGGAATTGTACCCCTATTAGATCTAATGGGTCTATCCGGAGGTTGTTCATTGCTATGCATATATTTAGTTTCTTTTTCAGTTAGTGGGTCTACTTTCAATATAGGATGTCCTTTCTTCCATTCATCATTAATTATTTTTGGGTATTTGGGTTTGTTTGTTGTTATAATTTTGGGGTTGGAATCTGGTGAATAATGTTCTGTGTGTGTGTGTGTAGTGTTTTTTGATTCTGGGTATATCTCGTTGAGGTGTATTTTTGACCAATTTGCATGTTCATGGAACACGGCAGATCTGGATACAATGAAATGGTTATTTTTATCAATGAAGCGATATCCCTTGGTTCCTGATTCGTACCCCATGAATATTAGTCTTTTGGATACTTTCTCTCCTTTGTGTCTCAATTGTCTAGGTACATATACATCAGCAGTTACGCCAAATATGTGTAAATGTCCAATTTTTGGTTTTTTGCTATACATGAGTTCATATGGAGTTTTGTTGAGTGTACTTGACCATAAGCGGTTTAGAGTATAATTAGAATAAGTAAGGGCCTCAGCCCAGAATGATTGGCTTAAACCAGCATCGTCTAACACACATTTAACCATGGTTTGTAGCAAACTATTTTTCTCTCTGAGACTCCATTTTGAAAGGGGGAGAAGGGACAAGATTTAAAGTGTAATATTCCTTGTAATTTTAGCCAATTTGAAAATTCGTTGGATAAGAATTCTGACCCTCTGTTGGTCATTATTTGTTTAATTTTAATATTATGTTGAGTTTCTACCATTTTAAAGAATTCCTTGAATTTTTTGAAAACTTCACTTTTATGATTAAGGGTGTAAACAAACCCAAACCTGCTGTAATCATCGACTATAGTTAGAAAGTATCTTTTTCTATATTTAATTGAAGGTTTCATTGGGCCTACAACATCCATATGAACTAGCTGAAAAATTGAATGTGTGGTGCGAGTGGCTTTTTTGGGCTTAGGTTTGTTTTTGAGTTTGGATGAATTGCATACGGAGCATTCCAAATAATTTTTACAATTTTTTATTTTTAAGTCTTCGGAACATTCTAACATTTTCCGTATAACAGGGAAACTTGCATGTCCTAGCTTTCTGTGGATTAAATGGGTACAGTTGTCGTGTATAGGTTTACCATTGTGTAAATTCTCTGATATAGTGGTTTCAACAGTTGGTGTATTATTACCCCCTTCATGACTATCTGGCTCTGCCTCTTTGTTTTTTAATTGATAGTGTGCATAGATTAATTCGTTATTTTGTGGTAGTAGATATGTTAGTCCTTCATTTGTGAATAGTTTGCCAATGTTCCTGTTGTTTTTAGTCATAAATACTTTTCCACTTTTGAACGTGGTCTCTACCCCATTTTCTATGCTTAGTTTTAGAGTTGCCAATATATTATTTGGAATTTCGGGTATAAATAGCACCCCCTCTATTTTTCCTATACCTTTTATATGCCTGTCACCTACTCCTCTTACTAGGACTTCATTTTGGTTTGCTACTTTTATGTAATATTCCCTTTCTGTGAAGTTGTTGAGTATTTTTCTATTGTGAGTTGTGTGGCATGTGGCTCCAGAGTCGATGAGCCATGTGTTGAGTGAATCTGATGTTGATGTATTACTGTCTTTTATTCCATATAGTGATTCATTTTTGTTTTCCCTAGGGTTGTTTCTGTATATTTTCTTTTCTTTTGAATATGGTGATTCCCTGCATTTATATCTGTAGTCAGGAGAAGTTCTATCTAAGAAATGTATTCTTCTATCTTTGTGATGATATGTATCTCTATATCCTGCGTTCTTGGGGCAGTCTCTTTTTTGATGTCTTTCAGATCCACATGTTGAGCATTCATGTGGGTACCTGTCTCTGACTCTGAAATCTGTCCTTTTTTGATTTCTACCTTCCCTTTGATTTACGGATTGCTCCTTTCTAAGTCTGTCTTCAGCAATAAGTTTATTGGTAAGGTTTTCTAAGGTAAGTTGTTCTAAACTTAAGTTATCAATTAAAGTAATGTAGTTATCCCAGCTGGGGTCTAATGAATTGATTATAATGCTTTTCATAGTGCTATCAGAAATATTTCCCCCCCTTTGGATGAGCTCTGCTCTGGTTGCATTCAGATTTAGGATATGTTCGCTCATAGATGTATCATGTTTTAGTCTGGCAGAATAGAATTCTCTTGAAATTCTAGTAATTGTGGCTACACTTTTGCTATAAAACAAATTAAATAATTTTTGGTATGTTTCAGATACGGTTAGATTATGTTCAAGACTAGGAAAGATACTTGGGGAAATAGAAGCAATTAATAAATAATAAGCCTTATGATGGAGGCAGTCTATTTCATAAGTCCAAGGTTTGTCTGGTGGATCATCAATAAAGAAAGTGAAGGCTTTTTGGATAAAAATTTGGTGGGTTATGCAGAATGTTTTAAAGAAAAAAATTCAGTTTTCTCCACAATTGTTTTTATTGGGTATAGTTAAGGGTTTTACATTGGGTGAAACAAAGTTGATATTGTATATGATAACAGCAGCGAGATTACTGATAGGTCAATATTGGAAAAATGAAGCTATGCCTACTATTGAAGAATGGACTTTGAAGATGGCCAGCTTTGCAGAGATGGCGAAGATTTCAGCATACCTAAAAGATCGCTCACAAGAGATTTATGTATGGGAGTGGAAAAAGTGGATAGATTATGTGCAGAATAAATATCAAACTAGGAAATATCAGATAGCCTTTAATTGAAAGTATTATATAGAGATAGAATATTTGAATTTTGTGAAGATGTGAAAAATATACAGGGGGTGGAGGGGTTCAAGTTTTATAAAAAGGGGATTTTGATTTGGATTATATTCTGTGGAAGTCCGGGGGGAGGGGTAGGCTAGGGGGGGTTAGGGGGGGTTAGGGAGGTTAGGGAGGGTTGGGGGGGGAAATTGGGGAGAAAATGTAATTGTAAAACTTTTTCAATAAAAAAAATAAATAAAATGTTTTCCCTCAAATATATAATTTGTAAATACTGGCTCCATTCCATTAAGTTGCTTCCATCTAATTTTAATTTTATAAAGTCTGTAGGTAGTGTCCCAGAGTGTTGTGAGAAATTATTTATATTCAGGAGCTGTCCATGGTTTAAGACCTTAGCATACTCGCAATAAGGCATAGGTATGGTAGATGCATGTCTGTATTTACTTATCTCTATGTTTTGGCTGGATCTGTGCTGACTTGTATTTATGTCTTCTTTTTTTTTTGCAGGTTCGTTCTGCGCATGCTCAGTCCTCATTCTTCCCCAGCAGTCGATGAGAGAGGATCCTGTGCCTGCAGCTCCCAGGATGAAGTCCCAGTCGGCCTTCTGTTCTTCGGCTTTGTTTCCGGAGGGCCTCTGGTGATTGAAGAATGCCTGGGATGCTGTCCATCTCGTCGGGAAGTCTCCGGAGTTGCGGCGATTGAAGAAAAATCCACCGGAGGATTGGCAGCCATGTTCCTCGATGCGGCCGGGAAGCGGAGCTCGATGCGGACCGTCATTGGCGGTGAAGTCAGGTCGCTCAGCAAGGTGTTCTTCGGCAGGAAAGTATGGTTGCCAGTGCGTCTTTTCTCGGGCGACTAGTTCTTCTTTTAGATAGTTTAGTTCTTTTTGACTTTTGATAGGTGTTAGTTTAGAATTTTCTTTTTCATTTTCTGATTGTTTGTTTGGTATTTTTAGTTTAGTCCCGAATGCTGCAGTTAACACCTGCATGGCATTATCTATTTCAAGTTCAGTAGGTTGAGTGTTATATTGTTTAAATAGTTGTTTTTTATTTATTTCTGGACTCGGGTAGGCATCTTCTTGGTAGGTTTTGCTTCCCGCTTTGTAATTTAAAATTTGGGATTCCTTTAATGATTGGTCGGCCATTTTGGGAGTATTAGGTAGATAAGATGGCCGCCATGAAAAAGGCGCGAAACTATCGCCGTCTTCAGCGTTATTTTTGTAGTCAGGGGTTGACTTTCTTACCTTGGACTTTTCTTGTTTATTATGTTCGTTATCTGCTGCTGTTCCGTGATTGTTTATCATGCTGCGGATTTTCACAAGCAGATTTGATTCATCTGTAGTTGTTTCTATTAACTCTAGTATTTTTCGTTTTACTTCACCTTCTTTGTTTGAGGCTGAGGGGGTTTCTTCTGTTCCAGCTAGTGGTTGTTTGTATTGTGTTAGTAGTTCATTTTCTTGTAATTGTATGTGTTTCTTCATGTCTTCAATTAGTGTGTTTTTGTCAGGAGTCAGCTGGGCTGCCATTCTTTTTGTTATATATCTAGTGGCAGGTCTTCTTTTGTCTTTTTGTGATTCTTGCATTTTTATTTTTGGTTGGGCCTACCAAACCATCCTCTTGCTACCAATTTGTTACTTGTTTATTTATTCTGGTCAGGCCCAATATAAAAGACTGAAGCCTTTCTTATAACAAAGGTATTTATTTCTTGTCTTCCTCAGGAATACATTTGGACAGCAGAGGTTCTGACAGGAGCAACGACTTATATACAGAGGAGGCGGGGCAAAAGGTAAGTAGAAACCAATGACAAAGATCATGATGACATCACACAATAACATATATACAAATATTGGATAAAGATTTGGTGGGTGATGCAGAATATTTTTAAAAAGAGACTGAAATTTACTCCACAGTTGTTCTTATTGGGTATAACTACGGACTGTACAGTTGCAGAGACTAAATTGATTTTGAACTTGATAACAGCAGCAAGATTGTTGGTAGCACAACACTGGAAGAAGGACTTTTTGCCTACTATTGATGACTGGATATTGAAAGTAACTAATTTAGCTGAAATGGCTAAAATTTCAGCATATCTGAAGGATCATACACAAGAAAGGTACATACAGGATTGGAGAAGATGGATTGATTATATACAAAATAAGTATCAGACCAAAAAATATCAAATAGCTTATGAATGATTTCTTTTATTTGTATAAGTGTTATATAAGTGATATTAGAAGTATTATGTTTAAAAAATAGGATTTTATATATGGGGGGTTAAGAAAATTTTTTTTAGGGGTGTTAGTTTAATGATTGGTTATGCAATTTAGTTTATTGTTAAAGGTCAATAGAAATACCTTGTGTTCTGCTCTGGGAAGTCGGGGAGGGGGAGGGGGGTTGGGAGGGGGGGTTGTGGGGAAAATGTGTATTGTTTTAAAACTTTTTCAATAAAAAAAACATATATACAAATATACATATTTACAGGGAACAAGTTAGGTATTTTCAATTGTAACAATATTCTATTCTGCTTCTTTTTAATATTAACAAGAAAGATTATTTTTTCGGGCAGAGGGGGGCTTCCTACACAGCCATTAGAAAACAAAAGGATTCTGAAGGTTATTGAATAGGGGGAATTTATTTAATGTTCTCTTTGGTCAGGATCCATAAAATTGTGCCTTTTCTAACACTTATTTATGGGAGAAGTTTCTATTAGTGCCAATAGGAGATATGAACGTAAACAAACAGATATGTATGTAGTAATTAGCACTTGTTTGTTAGTTTACTAAGAAATAGCATATAATTCTCATCTCAGTAACTCAGATAAATACACATACGCATACACGCCACACACATATGATAGTAATACCATAATGAATGTCACTATCTAACCTTAATAGAAAAATTAGCAAAACTGAGAACCAATTACTAGGCTCACATTAAAAAATTCAAAGCTAACTTTAGCTCCTAGTATGCATAGAAGAACACACAAGTATATTCACATAGAGACCAGAAGTGGTATTCAGCAGGTTCTGATCAGTTCTGGAGAACCGGTAGTGGAAATTTTGAGTAGTTCAGAGAACTAAGAACTGGTAAATACCACCTCTGATTGGCCCCACCCCCATCTATTCTCTGCCTCCCAAGTCCCAGTTGATTGGGAGGAAATGGGGATTTTGCAGTAACCTTCCCTTAGAATGGGGAGGGAATGGAGATTTTACAATATCCTTCCCCTTGAGTGGAGTAGGAATGGAGATTTTACAATATCCTTCCCCTGCCATGCCCACCAAGCCACGCCCACCAAGCCATGTCACGCCCACCAAGCCATGCCCACAGAACTGGTAGTAAAAATTTTTGAATCCCAAAAATGATGGCATGTGAGAATGAGTTTAGGCAGGGGTCACCAACCTTTCACACCTCAGGGACCACCAAATTCATAATTTTAAGTCCCACGGATCACTAATATGAATTTTTTAAAAAGATAAATAGTATTTAGTGCAATATAAAAAATGCAAATAATTTTTCTGCGGACCCCCAACATTTTCTTGTGGACCACCAGTGGCCCACAGACCCCCAGTTGGTCACCGCTGGTTTAGGGCACATGAGGAAGATCTGCAGCCTAAGCAACAGTTGGATAAAAGGCAATTTATGCCTTCGGTGGGGAAAAGCATAGGAAGCATTTCAGAAGAGGCCCTCCAGGGTTTCTGGACACTAAAAAGAGAGGAAGGGAAAAATACTTTCAATCTTGCAAGATTCTATTTAATGTAACCTTACAATAAAGATAAGTGCTGATACTCATGGTAATGTGTGTCTGAACTGCCTCAAAGACTTAACACAAGTAGAGACTTAATTCCCTATAACAAAGACTTTGGAAAGGTAACATTGCATATTAACATTGATCTTCCTACCCAAATAAAATACCTTGTATTGAACAGAAGACTGTAATCTGGTCAATGCATTTTTCAAAGAGTGATTTATAAACCCTAAGATGACATGTGTAATGCTTCTCAAAGTTTCTCAGTTCTGGACTAAGATGTGTTTTCCTTCTCCTTATTTCAAATAATCATTACTTCATTCCAGAAAAGACTGATAAAATAAATTGTAAAGTCTAAGCAAAGGATACTCATTGACCTTCTCCTGAGCATTTTGTGATTTCAAATTGCTGGACCTTTCATACCTTCATAAACAGTAGAAAAACGGGAATAAATCAAAATAGAAAAGACTAAGTTGTCACATGGAAGCAAAAGAAAATAGCACATTAAAAAAAAAAATAGAACAAAGTAAGAAAAAAAATGTCAAAGTATCACAGAGATACACAGAAAACAAATTAGTCAAATTAAATGAGAATTCCAACATAGCAAAGAGTCTCTGTAATAAGAGTATAACATACGCTACTGTAATAATGTGTGTGTGTGTGTGTGTGTGTGTGTGTGTGTGTGTGTGTGTATGTTTTCTCAGGTTTTCGCGGGTGTTTGTTTGTAGGTCTTTGGTTATTCGGGTCTTCTCCCACGTAAAATTGGAAGTGTCTTGGCAACGTTTCGACGAAGTCTCATTCGTCATCTTCAGGCTGGTGTTCTCGGCTTCGTGCTTCCAGGAGCAATGTGAGATCGCAGCTGTCTCTTCTTTTTAACTGCTAGTGGGGGTGTGAGCTGATTGGGTGGGAACTTGGCTGTGTTCTGATTGGGTGGAGGTGTGTTCTGATTGGTTAGGGGCTTGGCTGTGCTCTGATTGGATGGGGGGTTGGTTGTGCTCTGATTGGATGGGGGTGTGTTCTGTTTGGGTGGGGGCTTGGTTGTGCTCAGCTTAGTCTGAGTTGCAGGGGGATTTGAGCTGGTGAGCTGCGTTGTTGTTGTTTGGCTTCGTGTTTGTAGCCGTGCGAGCTCTTCATGGTGGGTGTCAGTCTGCTTCATGTATGGATTGGAGGGGTTTAAAGTGGCTAATGATGCAGCTGCGGTCTGGCTTCTGGTCCTTGGTCGTGGCTCATTATCAGTGTGGGTTTGAGTCTGCTTTCTGCGTGGATGTGTGGTGGTGACATCCTGTGTGGCTCTCGTGAGTGTGGGTCTGGTGTCATTCGTCGTGTTAGGGACTCGTTTGTCAATAAGGGCGGGTTTCCAAATGGCTGGTAGGCAGGAGGTATCGTCTCGTTTGTTCATGCTGTGTGGGCGTTTTTCTATCTCGATGGCTTCTCTGATTATTCTGTTGTTAAAGTGTTCAGTTTTGGCGATAGTTCTGGTCTTTTTAAAGTCAATATCATGTCCTGTGGCTTTAAGGTGTTGGACCAGGGAAGAAGTTGGTTCCTCTTTTCTGACTGAGTTCTTGTGTTCTTCTATGCGTGCACTTATTCGTCTGTTGGTTTGTCCGATGTATGTGGTGGGGCAGGCGGTGCATGGGATTTCATATACTCCTTGATTTTCTAACTCAAAGCCAATCAGAGCACAACCAACCCCCCATCCAATCAGAGCACAGCCAAGCCCCTAACCAATCAGAACACACCTCCACCCAATCAGAACACAGCCAAGTTCCCATCCAATCAGCTCACACCCCCACTAGCAGTTAAAAGGAAGAGACAGCTGCGATCTCACATTGCTCCTGGAAGCACGAAGCCGAGAACACCAGCCTGAAGATGACGAATGAGACTTCGTCGAAACGTTGCCAAGACACTTCCAATTTTACGTGGGAGAAGACCCGAATAACCAAAGACCTACATATATATATATATATATATATATATATATATATATATATATATATATATATATATATATATATATATATACACACACACACACAAACACACACACACACACACATATATATATATATATATATATATATATATATATATATATATATATATATATATATATATATATATATATATATATATACACACATATATATACACATACATAGCAAGAATATGTCATATAAAATATAATTAACCCAATAGCAGAATCTGCATGTTAGATCTGAAGTGATGAATTTAATAGACATGGTTATTCCTGGGACCAGTTAGAGAATATAGAATGATAGAAACCTCTGTGATACTTGGACATTTTTTTCTTACTTTGTTCTATTATTTTTCTTTAAAATGTACTATTTTCTCTTGCTTCCATATGACAACTTAATCTTTTCCATTTTGATTTATTCTTGTTTTTCTACTGTTTATCATCTGATATTATGAAAGGTTCAGCAATTTGAATAACAGGGTTCAAATGAACCTTGAAGGTTTTCTAGTTACCCCCATGCTCATAGCAGGAAATCTTATACCATTCCGGACAAATGATTGTCTGGTCTCTTCTTGAAAACGTCCATCACCCACAACATCCGGAGACAAGCCATTCTACTGATTAATTATTCTCACTATCAGGAAATTTCTCCTTAGTTCTAGGTTAGATCTCCTTTTAATGATTTTCAACCTGCTACTTCTTATCCTACCTTCAAATGCTTTGGAGAGTAAGTTGAATCCATCTTCTATCTGACAGCCCCTCAACCAGATCATATTCCCCTTAATCCTTCTCTTTCTAAGACTAGATATACCTTGTTTTCTTAATTGTTCATCATATGATTTAGCCTCCAGGCCCCTTATCATCTTTGTTGGTCTTTTCTGCGTCACTAGAATTGAATGCAGAATTCTAAATGTGGTCTCACCAGTATAGTATAAAGTGGTATTATCAATTCATGTGACTTTGAAACTATCCCTATATTGATGCGACTTAGGAATGCATTAATTTTTTTGGCAGCTGCAGCAGACTGCTGACTCTTACTTAAGTGGTGGTCTACTAGGACACCTACATCTCTCTCTTATAGTTGCTACTTTTGAACAAGATGCCACCTGTTCTATATCTGTGCTTTTGTTTTTTCTTGCCTAAATGTAGGACTTTACTTCTCTCACCACTGAATTGCATTTTGTTGAATAGAATCCAGTGTTAAAGTCTGTCAAAGTCCTTCTGAATTTTGAATCTATCATCTAACCAGGGGTGTCAAACTCACGGCCTGTGGGCTGTGTACATCATGCATTGGCCACACCCAGCCCTGGTTTAACGAAGGGGGAAAATGCCGCTCTACATCACTTCATGATGACATGACAATGCAAGTTTGACACCTCTGATCTAAACTGTTAGCTATTCCCACAGCTTGATTCCATCTGCAAATTTGATGAGTTCATCTTCTATCCCCTCTAAATAATTTTGGAAGATGTTGAAGACTACTAGGCCTAAGAAACAACCTTGAGGTACCCCACTTGATGCTTCCCTCCATGCAGATGTACTTCCATTGAGGATTACCCACTGAGTATGGTTGGTCATTCAGTTGCAAATCTATCTGGTGGTGGTACTGCCTATTCCACATTGTTCTATCTTACAAAAAAGGCTGTGATCTACTTTGTCAAATGCCTTATTGAAGTTAGTAAACTATGTCCACGGTGTTCCTCTTATCCACTAATTTAGTCACTTTATCAAAGAGGCAATTAGGTTTGCCAGGCATGATCTTGCTTTTGACAAATGCAGGCTAGTTTTTAATAATGTTCTATTAATTATCTATTATTATAATTTATTCTATTAATTGTCTCATGCCTTATTTTCTTTTTGACAATGCAAAATTTGGCTACAGAACAAGTTATGAAGGGTTCTGAATCTTATAGAAGATTCACATCAAAGTGAATCTGGAAATGTATATATTAGCTGCAGAATACAACTAAACCTAATATCCCTGTACAATTTTATCCCTGTAAAATTTACAGTACAGTAATACATGAGAAATTATTTTGATGTTCTTGTCACCACATGGACAGGTGTCTTGGTTAATGGGATTTTGGTATATCAGCCTTGCAGATGAAAGCAATAAAAAATCTGTGAATTTTTAAGAAATCTGATCTGCAATGATTCTTAAATATGTGGCATGGGTGGAAAATGTTCTTTTCTTCTGTCCTTCAAATAGAGGATTGTGGATGATGGGGAGAGCTAAAAGAATTAGCCAATTCATTCTTATTGCTCCTTTTAGTAACTAATTTGTATGAATAATGCTTAGAAGAATGTACAGTCTGAATAACTTTAAGATAACTAAGTATTTAAAAAACGAAGCCTTCTGCTACATTATAGTAAATGGGAGAGTTCAAAAAGGTTGACTTTGATCAGCTGAAGGCATTATTTATATGATTTGTCTAGCTAGAAGGAGAGGAAGAAGAAAGCAAAGAATGCTTACAGTGCATTTTTACTAACTTAAAGCTAAATATATCTGCATCTCATGTATTTCTAGCACATCACCTTTGGCCTTCAAGCTCGTTATGAATATATAGTTTTCTGAAACATCAAAGTAGTGATTTGATTCAGATCTTCTTCCCTACCTCTCATCTGAATCTTTTGCTCCAATATCTGAGATAATTCAATATAAAAAAAATCAAACCAGATGTTATTAAATTGCTTTGGAGAGATTTGAAAATGAATTGAAAACTGAACAGATTTTTCTGGTGCTCTCAAATATTTTATTTATTTACTTCAAATTTATATATAAATTTATATATCGTAGCTTTTCTTTCACATAGGGACATAGCTGAGATGGGTATGTGCTGAACAACATGGGTTCTGCAGACCCTATATGTCATGACTGTTTCCCACCCTGAAGAAGGATAAGATGCTGCTCTGTCTTGTTTATATTACCCTTCTCCTGGAATACTTAAGGGGGAGACTTTTCTCATACTTTTCTTAGCTCATACTTTTCTGCTACCTTTTGTTCTGTTTGGTCATCTACCTTCATCCAAGCTCATAACATTTTATCCTTTCCTTAATCTTTTTTTTTAAAATAGTCATTATTCAACCTTTTTTAATTTTAAAAGCACATTTCCATTTTTCAACTATTGGTAACACTACAAGTTTCATAATTCCAATTTATGGCCTATTATTTTATACATTGTGTACACCTTTAATTATTTAATATCCTTTGCTATAATCTATTTTTGTTCTTCATTAACATCGATTTAATATATTCTTCATATATATAGTATATACCGTGTTTTCCCGAAACTAAGACATGTCCGGATAATAAGCCCAATTGAGCTTTTGAGGGCATGCGGTAAAATAAGCCTCCCCCCAAAATAATTAGATGCATGCGCAGCTGCCACGCAAACAACACTACATGAGGTGGCGAGGCCGGAGAGGGGTGGAAAGGAAGGGAGAACATGACCCACGTGCCCCACATGCATCTGCCATCCATGCAGAATGGCCTTTTCGGTGAGCCAGATGCATCGCTGCCACTCGGGAGAAGAAGAGAGAAAGGAGGCGCTGCGACAGATCCCATTTCAGATGTTCTTCTCCACCTGGGAGGCGGCAGTGTGTTCAGCTCCCCAAATCTGGCTTGTCGATCTCGGCTGGTGAGGGGGAGTGGCAGGTGGGGAGGGTGGGGAAGGAAGGAAATGGAATGGTGTGTTTTGGCACTTCTCTTCTGCCTACAGTCCGACGAAGTGTGCCAGCAGGTTAGTGCGTCTTCAATAGGATTCTACTTTTTTTCTTTTTGTTCATATAAAGTGCACTGTGAACAGAACATGGTCAGACTGCTCGCCCCTGTCTTTGGCTGCCTCTGCCATGCACAGAGGAACAAGTCGAATTTGTCTTCTCACCGAAAGACCCAGATTTTTCTTTCTACAAAGGGAACTCTGTTCTTGCAAACGTGCCATGACTTTAACTCTCAAAGCCCCTCACCGGAAGTGTTTCTTGGATGATGTGAGGACCTGCCTCTGTGGCAGGCTTACACCGTGGCCCTTGGATCTGGAAGACTCCTATTATATAATGGTCATAGAACTCTTGTGCCTTGTACCAAAAAATGATAGTTCCTTCTTTGTTCTCTTAATCTCCTTGGTACTTGCTTCAAAGTTAAAATTTCTTTACCCTTATAGATTACTGGTTCCTCTCTCATCTTACTTAGACCTCATCCCTAACTGTTTTTCTTGTAAATCTTATATGGACTTCCCTGGGTAATTTCTGGCAACGTGTGTAATTGGTATGAATCCTATATGCTTCATCAATATCGTTTTGAACTTCCTGTGCACTTTTCTGCAGTGGATCAGCTAGTAATTCTGCCAACAAAGTTGAGACATCTTCTTCCTTGCTTTCTACTATGTTTTGAAATCGTAGGAAAAATGCTGATTTCTCCAATTCCAAGTGTATTATTGCCTCCTCCAGTTTTCTGTTTACTGCCATCAATTTTGCTTCCGTCTCCTCAAATTTCTTCTCCGTTTGTTCTGTTCTAGCTTCCACTGTCTTTATCTTCTGTTCATTTCTATCTATTGTCTCTTGTATTGTAATTTTCAGATGTCTCCTTTTACCTTTCCCATTTCACTCTTTATTTCTTCGTGGTTTCTCGTGATCGTTTCCTGCGTCTTCATCATTGTTTCTTGAATCATCATCAACGTCGATTGCACGATTTGTAGATTCAGTGATGAGCCTGATTTCTCACTGCGTAGCATACTTTCCACTGAGTATTGTCCCGATGGGGAGGCTATAGTTGAAGGGTTTTTTTCCTATTTTCATTACCGTTGTAGTCATACTTGTCATTTTTAATGTTTTTTAAAAATGTTGCCACAATACTATATAGTATGATTCCACTCCTTTTATCTCCATCACTCATCTAATTTTTTGTTCTTAATCTATTTATTTTAGAGAGATAAATAAAATAAAAATAAAATAGAAATATATAGATATTCTACAAACATAAAGATAATTACTTTAAATATTATAAATTATAGGGTTTTTAATGGTCTAGCAGATCCAAACTTAAATATAGCTAGAAGATATCTATAATTTTCTGTTAGGGTTATTAGTCTTATTAGGTTAGAAGGTTAGTAGTACATGATTAAGTTCATCTATTTCTACAGAGTATATTATGAATGTCAAATATTTTTAAATTTTCCTTAATCTATTTTTTTATATTGCATATATCAAACAATAAATATATTAAATTCTTCTTCCAATCCCATATGTACTATTAAATATATATAAATTTAACATACAATAAAGTAAAAATAGATCCAATAATATAGAGATTGTATCAATTAATATATGGAGGAATATAAATATTTGAGTATAAATGTACAAATAAATAACAAGTATATATAGTCACTATTCAGTTATCATCCTTTCTAGATTTACTGTTAATAAATATATTCTGTTGTCAGTTTATGTCTTATTAAAATTTACTTACTTACTTCTAAAATTTCTAGTATGTACTATCTCCACAGAAAAAGTCCATCTCTATTAATGTCCAATTTGGTGACTGTCTCTTTAAATCCAAGATGTCTCCCTTCTATTTAGCTCAGTCACTGTTATTTCTCCAACTGGCTTTCCCTTCCAAACCTCGTATTTTATCCCAATCTTAGTCCAAATTTGTCATTTATCATTAAAGTCTTCACAGGGTGCCCTGTCAGAACTCTTCTTCCAACCTTCCATGCAGTCAGTCTTTTTCTTTATCGTCCATTGCCTTGTCTCTACACCCACCGATAAATTGCCACTTTTTTATCTTCTCGGAGAGTCACTCAGCTATTTATATTTATTCAAAATCATTGAGAGTCTTTCCCATTCCAGTCTCTTTCTCATCCCTCCTCACTGATATTTCAGGCTGCTTTACCTCTTTTTTTCTTCCTACTCAAAGAGTCAGGTCATCATGCCTCCGGATCTGCCATTAAGGCTGATTTCTTTCACGGATTCCTTTTGTTATTTTGGGAGATCACACCTCTCACCGCCAACTCTGAGGTGGTGAGAGGTGCTCCCCCGAGAATCAACTTTGCCCAGGGGCCTCAAAATCACAAAAATTCAGGCAAACTAAACAGAGCCTCATTTGCTTGCTCCGCACTGGCATGACATCACTGCCGGAAGTCTCCTTTCCTTAATCTATTTGATTTATACTATAGCAGTCACTGCTTACCTGCAATAATGAAATATATTATATAATATGAATAATGAATAAAAAAGAAAGGGAGGGGGTTGCAAATAGTGTGGTCAAAGCAAAAAATAGTTTAAAAAATTTAACACTGAGATCCAGTCAGGTATGGTAATTAATGTGATCAACTGTTATCTGAGAAACCCAGATTCAAAACCAGGAAAGCTCATAGGATGATGTTGGTCCAATCACTCTCTCCCAAACCAGTCTTGTTCATAGAGTATGCATAAAATAGGGGGAAGAAATTCATTTTATGAGATCACATAAGCACAATAGAAAGAAATGAGTTGAGTGTCCACCAATACTTAATATATAAAGGTGTAAACCAGCAACCCTCAGAGTATAAGGTAGCCTGAAGCTAAATATGACAAGTTTTGGCTACGTCTAATTAGAAATATCTGTCAGGACCAATCTGCACGAAATTGGTGTAATATTTCTAAATGTTTGAAATGACTAACAGTTCTGGGAGATTACCAGATAATATAGATAATCAACTTATTTGTGGCAATGGAATCTGAATAACTTTTATCCAGCTTTCTGTTTCATTTCCACACTTGAATATTGCAATGTTAGTTTGGTGTGCATTCTACATTATGTTGCCTTGTTTCAGCCTAATATGAATTATCAAGATTTTCCAAGAAGGAGGCACCAGTACTCTCTATTAAATCCGCTGTTAGTTCAAGCTTGAGTAGCCAGACTGCCTGCCTGCATTTCTGAAAAGCTCTGCTGCAGCAGATTAAATCTTTATGATTAAATCATAAAGAGGTTTCTGATACACATACAATACACAAACATGCACATAGAAAAGGCCAAGGGAGACAGAAAGTTGTGCTTATGCTTCTCTAATCTATTACAAATGTACAAATTTCTTTTGCCAGAGAATCCAAACAAACATAGAATTGTTCTTGACTCTCTCTCACTTCTCACTCATTTCAGGATGCATTATCTAGTCAAGTTTTATATCAAACTTCTTTTATATATGAATATATAGAAAACCAGAGGCCAGAATAAGCTAGGTGCTGATGTAAATGGCAGAGGGAATGTCCTTGAGGGCCTAGCTATCTTCGAGACCGCCTACTGCCACCGACGACCTCCCACCGACCCATGCGCTCCCACAGAGAGGGCCTCCTCGGGGTGCCATCAGCCAAACAATGTAGGCTGGTGACCCCCAGGGGGAGGGCCTTCTCTGTGGGGGCACCCACCCTCTGGAATCAGTTGCCCCCTGAGATAAGGAGAATCCATGACCTCAGTGCCTTCCGCCGTGCCCTTAAAACTTTCCTTTTTCAACAAGCCGGGCTGGCTTAATTCTTTTTTTTTTTTTTTTTTTTTTTTTTTTTTATTGAAAAGGTTTTCAAATACAAATTTTTCCCCCTTTTTCCCCCCCCTCCCCCCCCTCCCTAACCCCCCCTCCCCACCCTTCCCCCCCTGTGACTTCTTCGTAACAAAAAAAAACCCTAATTCATAACAGATTACTTACTCCCTCCTCGAAATACTGACCTTTACTTACTAAAAATATTATAAATCCCCCTTTATCCATACATTTCAGAAAAGAAGAAGAGAAAAAAAAACAAAACAAAAAAAAAACAAACACATTATACTATAACTATTATAAAATAACTCTAATTTAGCATAATAGTGTTTTATATCTATGCATTATTGCAACAATTCAAAACCACCTTCCACTTTAAAACTATACAATAAGTCCTACTTTAATAACATTTCAAAGCGGGCTCCCCATAAAATCTAATTTAACATTTATTCCACTCTATCCATTTCCTCCACTCCCCTAAATGTATCACTTAAAAATCCCTTTTCTTAAACTAATCAGTCTGTAGCTAGCTTATTCACCCACTGTCTTACAAATTTACCATACACAACAATTCTTGATATCTTTAATTCACTGCCCACACTACTTAAAAATATATATATATATATATTCCATTATATCTAAATAAAAAAAGAAAAGACAATAACTTTAAATTTATAGTCCATATAATATCTTCTTGAAGTCTTTCCACTGGATTGTTAAAACCAACATCCATAATAGGGTGACATAGCTTGCGGATGCAACAGTTTATTCAAGATCTCCAATCATATCTGCCCCCATCAGTAGTAAACATCTTCTTATATATATAAAAGTAAAAACAACCACCCGAGTGACATTATAATTGTATTCCATATAATAATAATTGTGGGTTTCATCAGGATTAATAATTTCCATCATCGTATTGGGTAACAACCCGATCTTCTGCATGTCCCAATGTGATTCTCTTGCCTTATAATTCAAGATAATTATAATATATTTATCAACACAAAAAGAAGTTTCAAAATAGATAATTCAAAACCATCAATTTGAGGCTCTTTCCATGTCCCAAAATTACGGCAATGCAGAGATCTGCCACTATCCTCAGGATGATATTGACCAATATGTCGCCTCCTCTATGTTTTCACATAATCATTCATATTTTAAAATCACTGGCTTCACTGTTGCTTGGGTTAGAAATTTCTATTTTTGTACAACCTATTTCTTTTTTTGTTTTCTTTTTTTTTTTGTGGGTTTGACCTCCATCCTAATTTTTTGTGTCTCGCATTTCTTTTTTATCCCTTGTATATCCTCTAATTGGTTTCCATGCTTGTCCTTGCCTTGATAAGTCATCACATTAAAATCAGATGGCACTTCTCTCAAATTTGTAGATAATCCAGCTGGGGTATCCGATAAATCCAAAGGCAATTTATCTGGTACAGTCTCTGTCTTTAGTTCCAGCTCCTTCTGCTTATCCTGTATTATATCTGAAGACGTTAAATTCATTTTCAACCTATTTTGATAAAATTCTTCCGCCCTTTCAACAGTATTTAACTGGTATCTTTCTCCTTGATATCTCAATATAATACCAACTGGGACGTCCCACCGGAATTGAATATTTCTCCTTTTTAACTCAGACACCAGAAAGCCAAATTTCTTCCTTTCCATTAGTATCTTAGGTGGGAGTTCCTTGTAAATCCAAATCTTTCTTCCATACAATTGCAAATTAGAATTGAAGGAATTTTGCACAATTTTATTCCTAATTTCTTTATCTGAAAAATAGATTACCACATCTCTAGGCAATTGCCTTTGCTTGGCAGTCCAAGAGTTTATTCGATAAGCTCTGTCAATCCTACAAAACACTTCCTCAGGTTGAATCTTTAAAATCCCAGCTAGAAATTCAGAAGATATTTTCCTTAAGTCATCTCTGTTATTTTCCTGCAAACCTCTAAGTCTTATTGCATATTCTGTGAAATTATATTGTATCTTTAGAACCTCTTTTTGAATCCTCTGTTCCAGATATTCTACATTACCAGACTTTTGGTCAGCATCCATTTTAAATTTTTCTTCTGAACTATAATCCTGAATATTTAACAAATCATTTTCAATTTTTTGAATTCTATTGTCCAATTTATCTTGAATTTCATCCATTTTTGACTCTAGTAAATTAATATTTGTATCCAACCGAATCATGAATTCTGGCAATTTTAAAATTTTTTGCTGCAAAAAAGTCAAACTTGGATTTCACCAATTCCTTAGTTTCCTGCTTAAATTTTTCAAGTTGCTGATTCACAATCTCATCCCTTCTTTCAATCTCCTCTAAGAGAAATTCTATTATATTAAAATCAGGTTTCTGGGACTGAAGAGTTAAAACATATTGCTTTAAATTCTTGGTGGGGGAATCCCCCCCACCTATTTGTTTGTCTGACTTCACAAGCCTCAGTGCCATGTTTCCGCCTAAGCAGGCTTTGTTAGAAGAAGAAAAAAAAAAAAACAAGACAAAAGACTTCCAGCCAGCAACACTCAAGCCTCCAGGGAAGAAAGAGAAAAACAAAAACAGGAGCGGAGTTTTGTCTACAAATGTAGCCAGTGGTATTTATTCCGCTACATTGTAATAATAAAAAACGGAAGAACTTTCCCTCTCAAACTCTTCTCCAGCCGCGGCAGACGCCATTTTAAAAAGAAACTTTTTTCCTCTTTCTCTTCCTCTATTCTCTTAAGTAATTTTTAAAAGATAAGTAAAATACTTGCGCTTCAGTATTACAGGTCCAGCTCACATTTTCTTTGAGTAATCTGTCAAATTCGCAGGCTTGCTTTTGACGCCTGGCTCTGCATTAGCAGAGGTCTCCCAAAGCCCGGAGCAACGGCTGGGGATATGGGGCATCTCATCCGCTCCATCCCAAAAGTAAAAGAAAAACTTTTGGGACTCTGCAGAGAGTTCTACCCACCCCTGCCGGCTCTATCTCCGTTTCCTCATGGGAACGGAGTTTTTTCGAGCCGCCGTTCCGTTGTGAAGGCGGCTCTGACAGGCAGTGGAAGCTGACGATCCCGAAGGAACGTCTGGCAGCGACAAACAGCAAACAGGAAGTCTGGCTTAATTCTTTTTAAGGGTCTTTTAATTGTTTTGTTTTGTTTATCGTTTTAATTAATGGGGCCAAATCTATATATATATTTAACTGTGTTTTAATATTTATATTTGATGTTTTTATTTGGCTGTTCACCGCCCTGAGTCCTCAGGGAGAAGGGCGGTATACAAATTCAAAAATAAAATAAATAAAATAATAAATTGAGGGATAGGAGAAAGAGACATCACCAAGGGAATGGTCAAATAAAAGAAGCCTGAATCTAGTATGAAAATTGCCCTGCATAAATGTCTTAGATATGTTCCTCCCTAGTTCTCCAAAAAGATAAAGAGAGAAGGAAAGGAAACACATTGCAAGACTCTGTTATTCCATCTTTAAAATAAAAGAGCATTGACCTACATGACATTGGTTTTCTAGTCTGATCTATGAAGGGCTGATAGCTGATGATACTTCAGTACAAATCTCCAAATAATGGTCTCCAGATGTATTATGTAGATGTTGAAAAACACAAGGAACATAACAGAACTCTTCTAGTATCATTTGCTGAGTTCATCCTGGAAATTGAGTCAGACAAGTGATCAAATGATATAATGGAATGATACTTTTTAAAGCCTCCAATGTGTTTAGGAGAACTGTGGTTCTTTCTGCCCAAAAATCATCTCTGGAACAAGATTGCAATTAATCATAATTTCTACACTCTACAAGCAATAAACATATCCTAAAGTTGCATGGATTGATCTTATTCAAAATTCAGCCTTCTTGAATAAAATCTGTTTCTCTTGGCCCTTCTTCCTATTCAATCAAGTAAAGTATTAGACATTCCTATACCTTGCATAAAATGCTTTTTATTTTTTAATCTCAAAATATTTTAATCCATGATTCTAGAATTAATAATGCATTTGCAAAACTTGAAAAGAATGAAATAGAAGAGCACAGATGCTACAACACATGATGTCTAGTTTTAAACTTACCCAAATGTTGTACTGAAAGTGTGTCACTCTTTCTGCTCTATTCTTGATGCTCAGTCTGTTATTTGTTTCTCCAAATGGCTTTCATATTTGAACATCCTAATTCCACGAAGACAATTTTTAACTTCAGAGAGACTTGATAAAGTAAAGTAATTCTTAAATTATGTTATTTTTTGCAACCCAATGGATTTTTTTTTAATTTTCCATTTAATTTAAAGGTCAATATATTTCTTTTTGTTGTAGTTACAATAGCAGACTTGATACCATCTATTTAAGAATACAAAATAACTATTCCTTCATCTTCCAGAGCTCACATAAACTCTGTAGAAATGCCTTATTAACTGCTTCTGTTATAAACTGTCATCTGTTAGGAACTTTGGATTTTATAGCACCAGGTGATTTTCCTATAATCCTTAGCAAAAGAAGTTTCAAATCAAGTTTAAATACTTATTTTTTTTCTGTAACAAATGGCAAATGTGTTATTAAAATTTTGATTATAGCAAATTACAGATTAATCCAGGTAAATTGAAATAACATTTTGGAATTATTATAAGAATCCTTCCCATGTGAAAATACTTGTTTTGAATTCTTAAAAGAAAAAAATGACTCTGAAGCAGGGATGAAATGCTACTGGTTTAGACTGGTTTGGGCGAACCGGTAGTAATAAAAGCTACCGGTTCGGGTGAACCGGTAGTAAAAAAAATGCTTCCGGTTTGGACAAACTGGTATTTCCAATAATTAGCTGTGCCATGCGATTTATATTTGCTAGAAAGCAGGAAATCTAAATCGTGTGTGTTTGGCACACACTGCGCATGCTCATGTGAAGCCCGTGTTTGGCGCGCACTGTGCATGCACGCACTCAGTGAACCGGTAGCAGACATCAGAGAATTTCACCACTGCTCTGAAGGTTAGACACTACTAGGAACTGGAAATAAATAAAGATTATAATGAAAGGAGAAAAACACATTTGTCTAATTCAGAATGGAGCAAAATAGTTTAACACTGGACATACTGACTGGGCATTTTGAATAAAGGAACAAGAACTTAATTTTAGTAGTGTCTTCCTCTGTAGTTTGTTATAAAAGATGCTGTGGAAGAAGAACAAGTATGATATTAAAAAAAGATTGATTTGAAAGTAGATTTAAAAATGACAGGTTACAAGAATGACATAGAAAAAGATGCTATGCTGGACATACAAAAGAAACTGACTGATGTCATAATAATCAAAAGGAATGGTCAGATAACAAACAAAAGAGTGACCTGAATAATCTTCCGATACTGGGTTTAGAAAAGCAGCTTGTTAAAGCTTTGAAGAATTTTGTGAAAAGGAACAAAGAAAATAGGAAGAAAAATTAAATTTTAAGACATTATTTGCAGGGACTAATGATCAAGATTGTTAAAAATAAAAGGAACATATATAAAGTTAGTTTATTTGATCAAAATTTCATATATCTTTAACACTTGATGGACTTTTGCTGATCAGAATTGAGATGATGAGGTTTTAAAAGGTTTGTTTATATAGGAAAGATATGGGCTAGGGGAAAAATAATTATTTATTGTACTTTAAGAGAAAGTGATAACTTACTAAATTTGTTTATATTTGTTATGATGAAGGGGAAAGTCATTTTTATATATTTCTTTCCTTTTCCTTTTCTATATTCTTATTTTTCTTTCTATGCTAAATTTTCCTATTTTCTTTTTCTTTCCCATCAACACTCACTTCAAAAATTGAGTCATTTAAATTTATTTATTTATTGATTTATTGATTTATTGATTTAATTTATATACCGCCCTTCTCCCAGAAGGACTCAGGGTGGTGTGCAGCCAGAATAAAACACACAGATATAAAATTTAAAAAAACAATTTAAGAAATATTAAATAGTTTGGCCCATATCTAATTAAAATAAAACTACCCATTTTAGACATTTAAAATTAAGAGTTAACGATTAAAAAATTTAAAAATTAGGCCAGCCCAGCTTGTTGGAATAAAAGCATCTTGAGGGCCCGGCGGAAGGTGCGTAAGTCGGGAATCCTCTGCATCTCGGGGGGCAATTCATTCCAGAGCCCCCACAGAGAAGGCTGTCCCACTGGGGGTCGCCAGCCGACATTGCTTGGCCGATGGCACCTGGAGGAGCCCCTCTCTGTGGGAGCGAATTGGCCGGTGGGACGCTATTGGTAGCAGAAGGCGGTCTTGTAAATACCCAGGTCCTAAGCCATGGAGTGCTCTGAAGGTGGTAACCAATACCTTGAATCGTACCCGGAGGACCACCGGAAGCCAGTGCAGCTCATGCAGGAGAGGTGTTACATGGGAGCGCCATGACACTCCCATAATCACCCGCACAGCCACATTCTGGACCAGTTGGAGCCTCGGAGTGCTCTTCAAGGGGAGCCCCATGTAGAGAGCATTACAGTAGTCCAGGCGGGAAGTGACGAGGGCATGCATAGGGAGTCCCAATCCAGAAAGGGACACAACTGGCGGATCAGGCGAACCTGATAAAAAGCCCCCCTGGCCACGGCCATCACATGTTCTTCTAAGGACAGCCATGCATCCAGGAGGACACCTAAGTTGCAAGCCCTCTCCGTGGGGGCCAACGACTCACCCCCAATAGTCAGAGATGGCACCAACTGACTATATCAGGACACTGGAAGCCACAGCCACTCAGTCTTGGACGGGTTGAGCTTGAGCCTGTTTCTCCCCATCCAGATCCACACGGCCTCCAGACACCAGGACATCATGTCAAGGGCATCATTGGGGTGATCTGGAGTGGAGATGTACAGCTGAGTGTCATCAGCGTACTGGTGGAACTGCACCCCGAAACCACGGATGATCTCACCCAGTGGCTTCACATAAATGTTGAACAAAAGGGGTGAGAGGACCGACCCTTGCAGCACCCCACACATAAGGCGCCTCGAGGTCGACCTCTGGCCCCCTGTCAACACAAACTGTGATTGGTCAGAGAGAAAGGAGAACCACCACAGCACAGTGCATCCCACTCCTAACCCCTCTAACCGGTGCAGCATGATACCATGGTCAATGGTATCAAAAGCTGCTGAGAGATCTAATAGGACCAAGACAGAGGAAAAACCCTTGTCCCGAGCCCTCGAGAGATCATCAACCAATGCGACCAATGCTGTTTCCGTGCTGTACCCAGGACTGAAACCCGACTGGAATGGATCAAGATAGACCGCTTCATCCAGGTACTGGGGGAACTGTCGCACCACCACATTCTCAACAACCTTTGCCACAAAGTGGAAGTTGGAGACTGGACCATAATTTGCTAAAACAGCCGGGTCCAGGGAGGGCTTCTTGAGGAAGGGCCTCACCACCGGCTCTTTCAAGGTGGCGGGAAAGCAACCCTCACTCAAAGAAGCGTTGATAATCCTCTGGAGCCAGCCTATGTAACCTCCTGGGAAGCCAGCACCAGCCAGGAGGGACATGGGTCCAATAAACATGTGGCCGTGCTAAGTCTACCCAGAATCCTGTCCACATCTTCAGGAGTCACTGGGTCAAACTCATCCCAGATATCACTCTCAAGACCTTCCTCCATCACCCCATCTGAACCTACCCCATCAGAGTCCAAGCCTTCCCAAATTTGAGCGATTTTGTCATGCAGATACTGTACAAAATCCTCAGCTCTACCCTCCAAGGGGTCTTCCCGCACTCCCAGATAGAGCAGGGAGCGGGTCACCCTAAACAGGGCAGCTGGGCGGTTATCTGCAGACGCGATAAGAGTGGAAAAGTAGTCAGACTTTGCCGCTTTTATTGCCACTAGGTAGGTCTTAATATGAGACCTCACCAGTGTTCGGTCAGATTCGGACTGGCTGGACCTCCAACCGCTCTCTAGGCGTCTTTTCTGGTGCTTCATTTCCCTCACCTCCTCGGAAAACCAGGGAGCCATCTGGGATCGGCACTGGGTCAGAGGCCGAAAAGGCATGACGCGGTCCAAAGCTCCAGCGGCCACCCTATCCCAGGCGGCCACCAGGTCTTCAGCCGTGTCATGAGCCAGAACCTCAGGGAATGGCCCAAGCTCCATCTGGAACCTATCTGGGTCCATCAGGCACCTGGGGCGGAACCACCAAATCGGTTCCGCCTCCCTGCAGTGAGGTGTAGCAGTTTGAAGGTCAAGTCGAAGGAGAGAATGATCTAACCATGACAAGGGCTCGATCACAATATCCCCTATATCAAAACCATTCAGCCACTGGCCAGAGACAAAAACCAAGTCCAGAGTGTGTCCCCCCATGTGAGTAGGGCCATGAACTAACTGGGTCAGGTCCATGGTCATCATGGAAGCCATGAACTTCTGAGCCACCTCAGACGTTTCACCGATAGATGGCAGGTTGAAATCCCCCATGACCATAAGCCTGGGGGTATCAACCGCCATCCCGGCTATCACATTGAGCAGCTCACCCAAGGTCGCCGTCACGTGATCAGCAAGTCCATCTGCCCCCCACAGCCCCACTTCACAAGGAGGGACTCACATCTGGCTATCTGAGGCACAGTGGGCTCCCTCGGACCAAAACGTTCCTTCCTCGGACCAAGACCTTCCCGGGAGGTTACACAAATGGTTTGGACACATGTAGAAATAATAATATACATGAAATATAGGTCAGAATTAATGCCATAAAGCAAATTAAACCACTGCAACTCATAATGTGCCCATTAGAATAAGTAAATCCTTTCATACTGTTACTTTATCAGTTAACTTCTGCTCACAACAAAGAAACAGCACAAAGATGGGAAGTGAGTACATAGCAAAACTGCCTGCCAGTTATAGCACAAAAACTGCTCTCATCCATCTCACACCCCATCAAAATGATGAAAATGAGATGGGATATTTTTATTTTTATTTTTATTTATCATGCAAGTTCCAAGGACACATAAAAATAATGAAGCTACTGGAAACTGGTACGTCTGTCACTCAGTTCACTTTTTTAAAAAATCTGCAGGAGAGGAGGGGGAAGAGAAGATATGCAGGTAATATCTGGTATTTTAGATTGTAGAAGTCTCCCTTTCAAGAAAATCTAGAAAGCTATGCAAGCATTGTTCAACCAGCTGTACACTGATTAGGGAAAAGAGGGCATTAGCTTCAAACATACATCAAAGGTACTACAAAATTACTTCCAAAGAGGAAAAAGTATTGTCTTGCAAACCATAACTATAGGATACAACACAGAAGTGTTGTGCCAATGCATAGTGAATGGGGTTTTGTGAACACCACAAATCAATTCATCTTATTTAAGGAACTATTGTGTAGGGTAGCAATTTGGCTTTGACTGAATATTTCAGTAATTAAATTCTTTTTGTTCCAATAGTTCCAACCCTCAAACTCTTACATTTCAGTTTTATTGCAACCTTATTAAGGACAGAATATGGGTTGAGCTGTCATGAATCTTTAATTTCATGCTTACTTTTAACAGCTTAGGAGGGTGATTGAAAAGAGAAGAGCTTGCAGAATTTATATCAGCTATAATCTTAATGTTTATGGGCTTGTAGCATACTGTTTTCACATAGAATGCATGTATGCATAGTATGCATTGATTGATAAATGATTAATAGAGAATGAATTAACTAATGGATTTTGATAAAACGTAATAAACATACAAGCATTCTGGACTTCTGATAGATTTTGAGATTGTAGAAAGATAAACATGCTAACTAGTAAATTAGTTACAGCTTCATCGTATATTTCAATTATTCAAAGGTTTTGCAGTGAAGCTGAAGACTGTGTAGAAGACTAGCAGAAATAACAATTTAAGGGTATTGTATTAAAATAGCCATAACTTTTTGATTATTACTTTTTGATTAATAAAGTTTGATATAGATCCAGTAAGTGGGAAGATGAGCTTGTGATTAATATCATCTTCCCATTCCATATGCAAGTTGCATTTGGGGGCATACATTTCCAATACACTATAGTAAATATTGTGCGTTTACCTTGAAATCTTCAAACCTATAAATAATATATAAATATTTTGAAGTATGAGTGGAATAGTGCCCTGTTGTATTCTTTTTATGTACTCAACAAATTGCCTTTGTAAAAGAAGATAACTATTCAGAATCTTCCACTAGTGCAGAATATAGTGCAGAATATACAGTAGTGGCCAAAATTGTGGAAACCTTTTGGGAAAAGTGTATTTTTGAGGTTTGATGGCTAATAACACCACTTTTTTGGGGGGGGAGTTTCAAGATAATCATATTCCACTGCTGGAATGGCCTGGGAATAGCCTAGACCTTAACCCAATTGAAAATCTATGGAGCCGACTAAAGAAACTTGTTAGTCAGAAGCGATCCAGCAATAAAACCCAGTTAATAGAAGCAATCATTCAATCTTGATTTCACATTACAACAGCTGCAGAACTAAAGACTTGGTTCACTCCATGGGAAGACATTGTAAGGCCGTAATTCATGCTAAAGGTTACCCAAATAAGTATTAACTGATGTGATAATTTTTGTATATCTTGTTTTTTCTACGTGTTTCACTTTTCTTCTTTATACTGTAACTGCTATTCTAATAGAAAATCCTTCATAAAAGTTATTGCATTACATTCTTAATTAAATTATCTTTCCATTGATATATAGTTTTATGGTACTACTAAAAAAAAAGTGGTGTTATTAGCTAGTTTTAGAAAATACACTTTTCCTAAAAGGTTTCCACAATTTTGGCCACTACTGTATGGTCCAGGCAGTTATGTGTGCTACCAGATTGCTACTGTATATGTAATTGCATCTCTGCTCAGAGAGCTGCATTGGCTTTCAGGGAAAGGTGCTGTTTTTAACCTTTGAATTTCTTCATGGTATGGAATTGGGCTATCTGAGGAATGCCTCTACCCAATTTCATCTGCCTGTCCTATTAGATACAGCAGAGAGTACATGCTGTGCCTCCCATCTGCTAGGGATTTATATTTGGAGAGTCCCAGGAAAAGGCCTTCTCTGCCATGATATTCATCTTATGTAACATTCTTCCCCACTGCCAAAATGAAGTTAGTTCCATTCCTGTTAATGTTCCGGAGGTCCCACAAGATATGGTTATGTCATCAGTCTAGGATTCCCAGAGAACTGGTGTCATTTTAAAATAGTTCCAACATTGCACTGTAGTTAATATTCACTCACTCCTGTACCTTTGTTTTTAAAAATTTTAATAATACTTGTTTGATACTTTAATGATGTTTTATATATTTATTATTTTGCTTAATCATTGTACGCCCCCAGAATGACTTTTGTAAGATCGGTAACTATATACATCAAACAAACAAACAAACCATTTCAAAACATCCAGTAACATATTCTATGATCTGGAGTAGTTTACTTGTTTAATTATTTGCTATTTTCAAAATCTAGATTTCTGGTCATACCAGTTCCTTTTTGCTTGAAAATTTTTAACATTTGAGGCAATAGTGTTTGACCACTCTGGTAACATAAACTAAGCAATATCTTACAAATCAAACCCCTAAGGCCTGTGAACATACAGTTAATGTGGGGCAAGGCACATATGTCATTTTCTACCTCAGTTGAATAACAGCTGAGAATCTAGGCAGATGAGGTCTGAAATTGAGATTCCCTGAAGGCAGAAAGATAGACAATTTACAGATTGTTTCCTGCAACAGCTAAATCAGAGAAAAGGGACTGATGGACCCCAGATTCTATGTGGCAGACCAAATTACCCAAGGAAATTGAAACACACAGGAAAACTCTTTCAATAAGTTTGCTTTTCAGATTATAGTGCTTTCCCAAATCGGGCTTTGGAACCTCTCCAAAATGTATTAACTGTGTCAGGCAAATACATGCTTATATGTCAGTGACTATGATGTTTTAAGAAGTCTTGTCATAAAACTATGGGAAGTAGTACTAAGATTGCACGAGGCCATACCACCCTCGATTTCCAGTCATCCTGCAGTAATTTATTATTTCCAACAGATTGTGTAGAGGTTGGTATTGATTGGATCAAGCCAGGGAGAACAAAAACTGGGACCTCATTTTGCCTAGGTCAGCACATTTAACAGTTTACACACAGTATTTTATGTAATTTTTAATGATGCATCAGCAAGACCTAGCTTCTTTAGCAAAGTCTAAGAAACCTCAGCATTATTATGTTGCCTAAAGAGCACAGCATTCTGTCTAGGAATGAACAAGATTTATAGTTAAAATAATATTAAACCTGTCAGTGCATTGCAGAATCATATATTGCTGATCACATCTGGACAGAGATTTTGTGGCTTAAGGTTTTAGTGAAACCTCAAGATAATGTATAACATTGCACAATGAAAATAAATCACATAATATTGTACCAAAATCTATTCTACAATTTCCCAAAGGATTTCCTTCCCTAAAAAAACAACAGTAAAAAACCACCAACAAATAAAAACCTCTTCTTTTTTTCCCTATCTTATTCTCAGGGCATTTAGAATTTGTTCCTAATCTCTTTTGTAACATTTTAAGCTTGGTTTATTATTTTATTTATTTATTTATTTTGTCACGTTTCTATGCCGCCCAACTCCCAAGGGACTCAAAAGGATGGACAATAATGTTATTAATGTGACAATTGTGCAGTTGTTGTTACATGTCTTTCTCTTTTACCCCAAAGCCTTGTAAGAGTTCCCTTATGATGTTTTCTTTTGCAATTTAATTAAAATATGGGGAGGCTAACAGAATATAGACTGCTGGAGAGGTAATTGGATAGAGAAATAGAAAGACATTGACTCTTTAGGCAAGCCATAAATAAGACAGGATGAATAAAAATTGTGCCCTCACCCAACTTTATTTCTCATGGAAGAAAAAAAACCATGTTTCTTTGAAATAAATAAGAATACTCAAAATGCAGAAAAATATTACCAGTAACGAATACCAGCTGTAACGATAAAATGAATTACTTCAAAAAGTGAGAATTATCTACTCCATAGTTTTCTATAGAAATAAAATAATAGAAAAACTTGTAGGTTATTTTTTTCACATGGAAACAATTTGACTCACTGCTTCACCATAGAAAAGAGATACTTTCTATTTATTCAATAGTAGAAATGTTACCAAACGATATTTTCTCTAATTAAATATGAGAAAGGGCAGAAGAGAATGATAACTGAAAAACATATACAGCAGGAATTAGAATGTTTTATTAAAATACATTTATAAAAAAGTCAGTTTAATAAAATCTTTGTCAAATATAATCCCTTTTTAAAAGGAATTTAATAGAATTTTGTTTTTATTTCCCCCCTTTTTTCCTCTGTATATGTCTGTAAATATGTGTTAATGTTCCAAATAGTTCAGATTTCATCATGTACTATATTTTTCCCCACTTTCATCCACAATTAATTCACCAGTCTTTTACAAAGCTCTCTAGCAGATTTCTCCCTACTATTTCAAAGCAATAGGATGTGTTCAAAGACATTTTCCTAGGTCTTGGATACTCATAAACATGATTCCCTTGATCAACTGTCATAAATCACAGATTGTTATGTCTTAAGAGAATAACGTTGCTGGCAAATTTTACCTAAAACATATGAAGAACAATATAGATGGTTCTTCATGAGGCAAATAAGGGGCAAAGAATTAAGGACATTTTTGTTCTATAAAATCAGTCTTACTGACAGTGTTCTAAGAGGAACTGCCATTGAATGGGTATGCTTCTGACATAGGGATATTTAAAATTTCACAGTAAATAGAAATGACAAAATCATTTACTTATTTTGTATGGCCTCCCATCTATATCAAGTTTTGTGGTATACAAATTTGCGGTATACAATTTTAAAAAAGAAATAAAAAGAAATAAAAATACAGGCAGTCCTTGACTTACAATAGTTCATTTAGTGATGTTAAAAGTTACAATAGCACTGAAAAAACTGATTTACAACTGTTTTTCACACTTACAACTGTTGCAGCATTTCCCTGGTCATGTGATCAAAATTCAGATGCATGGCAATGGTTCATATTTATGACAGTTGCAGTGTCCCTTTTGCAACCATCTGACAAGCAAAATCCACGCGGAAGCCAGATTCACCTAACAACAATATTATTAACTTAACTGCAGTGATTCACTTAGCAACTGTGGCAAGAAAAGTCATTAAATGGGGCAAGCTCCCTTAACAAATGTTTCACTTAGCAACATAAATTTTGGGCTCAATTGTGGTTGTAACTCAAGGAGTATTTGTAATACAAATATTAAAATATATAGCAGCAAAAAAAAATCTCCCATTGTAATTACTAAATTAACCAAGAAATGAAAGCCAGAGCCAAGTCTTTAAGCAGCAGGTGGGGCTATCCTGCTCTCCTTAGGAACAATGTTCCATAAAGTGACTACTATGGCAGAACATGTTTTCCATGTTCCATGTCATTCCTTAACTTATGTGATGTGAAGATGTCCATCTTCCCTAATCGGATCCAATGGATAGAAGCAATTGGAGTGAAAAGAGCCTCCAAATAACTTGGTCGAATTCCATGATGGCATGGAAAGTGACAACCAATACCTTGAACTGCACCGAAAAATGCACTGGCAATGAATGCAATTCATGGAGTAGAGGCATGACATGCATCAAATAACCAGCACCATTTACTACCTATGCTGCCACATTCAGCACTTGGCCACTCACTTTTGTTTGGGTTGAGTTCAGTTCGCTGAGTTTTTAATATGCAAGAAACATTAGCTTTGGAATACTTGGGAAGCAATGGAATCTAATTCACATGGTCCATTCAGTGGCAAATTTCTTCTTGAATTATTTGGTCTCCAAATTGCTTTTCTGTGTTGTTCAATTTCTTCAGTAGTTCAAAACACGCACACATGTGTGTGTGTGTGGGAGGGAACTTTCCTCTACAACCTAGGCAAGGGTGGATTCTACTTACCTTTACTACCAGTTCGCAGCGGGGCTGTGTGCTCTTCTGTGCATGCGCTGAAGCATTTTAGTGACATCGGGGTAAGTGGATGGAGCCTCCCGCCAATTTTACTACTGGTTCTATAGAACCGGTGCGAACCAGGAGCAACCCACTACTGAACCTAGGGCAGGGGTCAGCAACCTGTGGCTCTGGAGCTAGTGGGGCCAGCCAGTGTCGAGTGATCCCACCACTGGCTGGCCCCACCCCTTGGCCTGAGAAGGTAAGGGCGACGGCAGAGGATGGAGAAGTGGCCAGGGCAGAGAGAGAGAGAGATACAGAGAGAGCAGGAGAGAGAGAGACATAAAGAGATATAGAGAGAGAGGGAGAGAGAGTGGAGAGGGAGAGAAATGTCAAAAGGGTTTTATGGTTCCCGGTGTTTTTTAACAACTGGTTCTCTGCCCTAATGACCGGCTGGGTAGGCGTGGCTGGGGGGGGTGTCATATGACTGGTGGAAGTAAGTGACATTGAGATGGCCACGCCCACCCAGGTTTTGTGGCTCCAGGTGTTTTCTTTTCTGTGGGAAATAGGTCCAAATAGCTTTTTGAGTACTTAAGGTTGCAGACCCCTGACCTAGGGAATCATTTTTGGATTTATCAAGTGCAACAGTTTGTCCTTTCTGAGAATCAGATTTACAGGAGCTCTGAAATTATTGCAATGAAAATTTTAGAAAATGACACACTGTTCATATTTAGCCTCCTATAGAACTTCACACTATATAAAAAAAAAACTATGACGCCCTTTAGAAACAATTTATAGTAAACTAATCTTTCAGTTAAATGTTGTTAAAATGTTGCTGGCAGCTCAGAATGTGGTATTATTTCTAGGCATGATAAAGATGTGTGGAAATTTCAGCTCAATGCATATTGATGTTCAGAGTAATATATCATACAGTTGACAGAATTATTTGATAAGTTTTATTGATCTACATGGGAAGATTTTACCAGTCTATGAACAAGTATATCTTTGCAGGATTCATAAGGCACACATTAAAACCAATCTATTTGATATACTATTCCTTATCTTCAATTTATTTTATGCTAGGATTGGCTCTATGCAGGATTTTTTCTCTGTAAATAAAGGTATAAGAATAGAATGTTTCGTTTCTGAATAAACACTCTGATTAATCTAAATTGGCATGAACCATATATTCATGATTGATTGTTTTTTTCCCCCAGTTTCTAAAGTTAATCACACATCTGTTTGTTGGTAATAACTATATGAATCCATGTCTATGGAGATTCTCAGTCATCCAGGTCATGACTGTCCCAAAGGTGCTTTTTCAGGAAGCAGCTGGACTTTCTTGTTATTCTTTGAAGATGTTTTGCTTCTCATCCAGGAAACTTCTTCAGCTGCGACTGGATGGTGGGGAATGGAAGGGTTTATATTCCTTGCAGACAGCTAGTCATTTGCATCCTTTTAGAGAGTCATTGAGGCCACTTGGGGGTTTATCTGTGTCCTCAGGGTCACCTAAGTAGTGCAAATGTGTGTGGAACTTTCTGGGCTGCAGGATGTTTGTTTGCCCTGTGTCCCCTTCGCTGTTGAAGACAGGTGCAGGCTGTTGGGAATGAGTCTGTGTTGTCTGCATCTCAAACTGAAGTGCAAATGGTTCCTGCAGTCTGCATTTTTTTTTAGAAAGAAAAAAATCCACTCATACTCCCATACCATCTAAAGGGTGTTTATCCCAAAGTGCATAGATAAATGTCTATGGAGATTTGCACTGCTCGGGTGAACTTGAGGACACAGATAAACCACCAAGTGGCCTCAATAACTCTGTAAAAGTATGCAAATGACCAGCTGTCTGCAAGGAATATAAATCCTTCTATTCCCTACCATCCAGTTAGAGCTGAAGAAGCTTTTTTGATGAGAAGCAAAACGACTTCAAAGAATAACAAGAAAGTCCAGTTGCCTCCTGAAAAAGCACCTTTGGGTCATATATAGATCCATGTGAGTTGCCTATGATGACAGTTACACTTAATAAAGTTATTTTCAGGAAATATCTCAAAACCATTTGAGGCAATGCCCAACTCTTTTTTAAAAAACTGCTGATAAACCATCATGTGATAGAAGAGAAAATTATTAAGCATAGGAGGAACATTTTACATTTTTATTGATTTAATTTAACTATTAAATTAGCAATTAATTTACATATAGTCCCATTTCATATTTTGTGGCCTTGAAAGATTGCAAACTGCTGACAAACGAAAGAAGAAAATCTTAAAGTATTCAATCAATTTACTAAGGAAAAGGATATAGTTAATAGCTTTGGTGTGAAGATTATTATTAAATGTGCATTTGCAACAATTTAATACATTAAGGATATTTTCCAGAAATAAAACATTTGATTTTTTTTGTTAGTCGCCAAATTGTTCCATCTGTTTCTCTTTTACCATTTTTTAATACAAGGTTATTCAAAGTAAATGAGACAAACCAATCCTAATTCATTCTCCTTAGTATTTCATCATATATACAAATTGTATTATCTATTCATTCAATTTATGTCCCATATTTCTTCCAAAAGAAATAGGTATAACATTCACTTTTCTATTTTTTCCCTTGGCTGAGATAGTAATTGGCCCATCATTATCCAGTAATTTTCTAATGCTAAGTTTGGACATCAGAAGGAATCTAAAGAAACTCATTGAGCATCAACATTAACTGAAACAGCAATACATATATTGTTGGGAGTTGCCGGGCCTGTGGACTGGCTCCCTTGGGCGGCATCTCTCCCCCCCCCCCCCGTTTCTTTTCAGCCTGGTTTGGACTTCTTAGATGCTGCCCATGGATTGTACTACTGCAGATTTATTCCCGGTTTATGGAACATCCCCCGCCCGTGGATTATCATCGACCTGTCTCTATAAATTATTATTCTATTCTGCTATTCTATTCTTATTGAGCCCATGCACCGAGGTGGTCTGGATAGTCATGTGGGTGCTGAGGGAGATGGCTTTTGGGCACTGGTTACTGCTGTAAGACTGGAGGCGGACCAACAAATCCTCCAAAGTTATGACTATCTGACCATCGCCGTGAAAGGGTGATTGGGACATTGATCTTGCAGAGGTGCTCAAAGGCCTGGGACTCCTCCCACTGTGGTGAGAGAACAGTGGAGGCCAGCTGTTCTTCCACATGGTTTCCACCATCTTTTTACCATTTTCTATTATAGAACTTTATTGGACCCCACCCGGATACCAGTTCCATTTGGTCTTCTTAGTGGATGTATTTGGCAGCTGAGCTAATTGCACTGCGAGATGCCCCCACTCGCACATGTGGCCCTCCACATTATTGAGGACCTACCTCAGTGACGGGTTTTGGGACCCGGAGAGGTGGCATGTGAAAAAGAGGGGGTTGAGGTTTTTTTAAAAAAGGGTAGCAGGGATGCTTTTAAGGGGACCCAGGAGGGGGGGAGGGGGCTGTAGAGATGGACCATGGGGGTCCATATAGGCACTGTGTGGGGTGGTGGGTTGGATGGGTGCAATGGAGGAGGGGAGAAGGGTAATTTGACCGGGGCACCGGGGTGTGTGTGAAAGGAAGGGCAGTTCCATCAAAGTGATAAGTGGGAGGGGCAGGTATGGTGGGCGCAGGGGGCCATATCAGGTTCTGGGGGTGCGCACACACTGTCTTCGAGCGATTGCGCACTCCGGCCCCCATAGCGTGGCTCGTGTCCTGGATTGCACAGAGTCTCAGGCCCTGGGTCCTCGACTGATGCTATGTAATGCCAGGTCGGTAATTAACAAAGACCCCCTCATTTGTGATCTTATTGTGGAGGGGGGTGTAGACCTGGCTGGGATTACGGAGACCTGGTTGGGCCAGGAGGGGGGTTCCTCTTGTTGAAATGTGCCCTCCAGGCTTCCGTGCATTTTTCAGCCAAGGGCCCAGGGGAGGGGTGGGGGAGTAGCGGCAATTATTAGAGAAAGTCTTTGTTTGAGGGAGGCCACTGTTCCTCAGATAGCTGGATGTGAGTCCCTTTTTGTGAAGTGGGGTCGTGGGATGCAGATGGGTTTGCTGACTACGTACCTGGCTCCCTGCCACGTGGTGACCCTGCCTGAGCTACTCGACGTGATTGCCGGGGTGGTGGTTGATACCCCCAGACTTATTGTTATGGGGGACTTCAACTTGCCATCCGTCGGTGAGACGTCAGAGGTCGGGAGTTCATGGTCAGAGGTCGGGAGTTCATGATGGCCATGGATCTGACCCAGTTAGTACAAGGCCCCACTCACACAGGGGGACACACTCTGGGCTTGATTTTCATCTCTGGTCAGTGGCTGAATGATCTTGGTAGAGGGGACCTAGACATTAAACCCTTGTCATGGACAGATCATTCGCTCCTTCACTTAGACTTTCAAGCCGCTTCCCCCCGCCGCAGGGAGATGGAACCAACTAGATGGTTCTGTCCCAGGTGCCTGATGGATCCCGAAAGGTTCCAGATGGAGCTTGGGCCGTTTCCTGAGACTCTGGCACATGACTCAACTGAAGACCTGGTGGCTGCTTGGGATAGTGCGGCCACAGGCTCTTTGGACCACGTCGTGCCTTTGCGGCCTCTGACCCGATGCCGACCTCAATTGGCTCCTTAGTTCTCCGAGGAGCTGAGAGAGATGAAGCATCGGAAAAGACGCCTAGAGAGTGTTTGGAGGACTAGTCAATCCGAATCTGACCGGACACAGGTGAGGTCTTATATCAAGACCTACCTAGTGGCGATAAAAGCTGCAAAATCTAACTATTTTTCTGCTCTTATCGCATCTGCAGAGAACCACCCAGCTGCTCTGTTTAGGGTGACCCACTCCCTCCTTTGGGTGGGAGTGCAGGAAGATCCCTTGCAGGGTCGAGCTGAGGATTTTGTGCAATTCCTGCATGATAAAGTCGCTCAGATTCAGGAAGGCTTGGACTCAAACTGGGTGAATCCAGGGAGGGAGACGGGGGTGAGTCTTGAGAATATTATCTGGGAAGAGTTTGACCCCATGTCTCCCGAGGATGTGGACAGGATTCTGGGTAGGCTTAGTGCTGACACATGTTTATTGGACCCGTATCCCTCCTGATTGGTACTGGCCTCCTGGGAGGTTACATGAGGCTGGCTCCATGCTTCTTTGAGTGAGGGTGCCTTTCCCGCCACCTTGAAAGAGGCGGTGGTGAGGCCCCTCCTCAAGAAGCCATCCCTGGACCCGGCTGTATTAGCAAATTACCGTCTGGTCTCCAACCTTCGTTTTGTGGTGAAGGTTGTTGAGAGTGTGGTGGCACGACAGCTACCCCGATACCTGGAGGAAGCTGTCTATCTGGACCCGTACCAGTCGGGCTTCAGGCAGTGGTACAGCACAGAAATGGCATTGGTTGCGTTGGTTGATGATCTCTGGAGGGCTCAGGACAGGGGTTGCTCCTCTGTTCTGGCCCTATTAGATCTCTCAGAGGCTTTTGATACCATCGACCATGGTATCATGCTGCAGCGGTTGAGGAGGTTAGGAATTGGAGGCACTGTGTTACAGTGGTTCTCCTCCTACCTCTCCGACCGCTCGCAGTTTGTGTTGGCAGGAGGGCAGAGGTCGACCTCAAGGCGCCTCGCTTGGGGGATGCCGCAGGGGTCGGTCCTCTCGCCCCTTGTGTTCAACATTTATTTGAAGCCTCTGGGTGAGATCATCCATGGTTTTGGGGTGAGAGTCCCCCAGTATGCTGATGACACCCAGTTGTACATCTCCACCCCAAACCACCCCAATGATGCCCTTGATGTGATGTCCCGCTGCCTGGAGGCCGTGCGGATCTGGATGGGGAGAAATAGGCTCAAGCTCAACCCTTCCAGTGGCTGTGGCTCCTGGCATCTTGGTATAGTCAGCTGGTGCCATTGCTGACTATTGGGGGTGAACCTTTGCCCCCCACAGAGAGGGCTCACAATCTGGGTGTTCTCTTGGACTCATGGCTGTCTTTAGGAGCATATGATGGCCGTAGCCAGGGGGGCTTTTTATCAGGTTCGCCTGATCCGCCAGTTACGTCCCTTTCTGGACTGGGATGCCTTGCACATGGTCACTCATGAACTCATGCCCTCGTCACCTCCCGTCTTGACTACTGTAATGCTCTCTACATGGGGCTCCCCTTGAAGAGCACTCAGAGGCTCCAACTGGCCCAGAATGCGGCCGCACGGGTGGTTATGGGCTCACCTCGTTATGCCCATGTAACACCTCTCCTGCGCGAGCTGCACTGGCTTCCAGTGGTCTTCCGAGTGCAATTCAAGGTGTTGGTCACCACCTTTAAAGCGCTCCATGGCATAGGACCAGGATATCAGACCGCCTTCTGCCACCAACAGCCTCCCACCAACCAATTTGCTCCCACAAAGCGGGACTCCTCAGGGTACCGTCGGCCAAGTTATGTTGGCTGGCGATACCCAGGAGGAGAGCCTTCTCTGTCAGAGCTCCTGCCCTTTGGAATGAATTGCCCCCAGATATTCATAACATCTCTGACCTCCGGGTCTTTTGCTGTGCCCTCAAGACCCTACTGTTCCAACAGGCGGGGCTGTCTAACTGAATGATTTTAAATTGGGTTTTAATATTGGGTTTTAAAATTCGGCCAAAACTATTTAATGATTTTAATTAATTTTAACTATGATATTGTATATTTATGTTTTAATCTTGGCTGTACACCGCCCGAGTCTACCTTCGAAGGGCGGTATATAAAAATAATAATAATAATAATAATAATAATAATAATAATAATAATAATAATAATAATAATAATAAATGTTCTATAAAATTGTCACATGCACATGTCTCCATTACATTATTCCACATCTGCTTAAGCAAGGTTATACAATGTAAACAAAAGTAAAAACTACTGAATAAAATAAATGTGGGAGGTTGAGTGGGAAAAATCTAGTTGCGTGAGAAAAATCTAAAACCATTATCTATACATCCCCATATCTATTTATCCTACAAAGAATCCTTGTTTTCATCATATCCATATTCAGATTAATACTTAAGATATCCCTTTTCTAAGGATGTCTTCCTTCCTGATCTTCCCCTCAACCCATTCATCCATTCACCATAGCTGACCAACTCAACATGGAGACAAGGGGCCTTGGAAGTCTTCTAGTACAACCCCCTGCTTAGGCAGGAAACTCTACACCACTTCAGACAAATGGTTATCCAACATCTTCTTAAAAATTTCCAGTGTTGGAGCATTCACAACTTCTGCAGGCAAGTTGTTCCACTTAATAATTGTTCTAACTGTCAGGAAATTTCTCCTTACTTCTAAATTGCTTCTCTCCTTAATTAGTTTCCATCTATTATTTCTTGTGCTGCCCTCAGGTGCTTTGGACAATAATTTGACTCCCTCTTTGTGGCAACCCCTGAGATATTGGAACACTGCTATCATGTCACCTCTACTCCTTCTTTTCATTAAACTAGACATACCTAATTCCAGCAACCATTCCTTATATGCAGTATTCCAAGTGTGACCTTACTCTTCAAAATTATCATAAATCATCTTCATATATGATTTAGATGAGGAGATAAAATGCAAACTCATCAAACTTTCAGACAACACCAAGCTGGCAGGAATAGCCAACATTCCAGAAGATAGGCTCAAGATCCAGAAGGATCTTGGCAGACTTGAACACTATCTAACAAAATGATATTCAATTGTGAGAAAAGTCAGGTTTTACATTTAGTCAAGAAAACAAAATGCACAGGTATAGAACAGGTGATACAGTACTTGGCTCAATAGCAGTAACTGGGAGTCTTAGTGGATAGCCACTTAATTATGAGTCACCAGTGCCCTGCAGCCACCAAAAAAGCCAATACAGTCCTAGGCTGCAATAACAGAAGGATAGAATCAAGATCATGTGACGTGTTAGTACTTTTTTATAATGTTTTGGTAATATCACATTTGAAATACTGCATTTAGTTTTGGTCACTAAGATATAAAAAAGATGTTGAGATTCTAAAAGGAGTACAGAGAAGATCAACAAAGATGATTGGGTGACTGGAGGCAAAAATATATGAAGAACAATTGCAGGAAATGGGCATTCTAATCTAACAAAAAGAAGGACTGGGATGACATAATAGTAATGTTCCAATATTTGAGTAGTTGCCACAAAGCAGATGGGGTCAACCTATTCTGTGAAGCATCTAAAAGCAGGATGGATGGAAACTCAAGGAGAGAATCAACTTAGAACTAAGGATAAATTTCATGATAGTAAGAACAATTAAGCAGTGGAATGGCTTGCCTCCAGAAGTTGTGTGTTCCTCGTCACTGGAGATTTTTAAGAAAAATTGGACAGCAGTTTGTCCAGAATGGTATAGGGTCTCCTGTTTGAGTAGGGGGTTGGTCTACAAGATCTCCAAGGCTCCTCCCAACTCTTTTACTCTGTTATTCTGTATTCTGTTGTTTCTCCACCTATTTTAGTATCTTCAGTGAACATCCTACATATCAAAAATTGTCATTTATGTATAATATACAACATTCACTTCAATTTTCCATACAAGAAAAGCTATCTTGACCTTTAATACATTAGTTTCATATCCAAATTCCTTACTATATCACACAATATGTCTATCATTAGCAATAATCATTGGGGTGGCAACATTGGCATATAAAAGTATTCACACATTTATGTCCCCAATTATAGTAACTCATGTCTTCTTCCTTTGCCACAAGTATTCTTTATACAGTACATTTATCTATAACAACATTACCTTATCAATGAGCTGTTACAAATCTTACTCTTAGTCCCTGCACAGTGTTAAACCAGTCACTAAGCATTCAATTTATTCTTATATATGCTTTATTTCCATCATATACTGTACTTTTCTCATTACATTCAGCAGTGAACCTTCCAGATCATAATCATGAAAAATGTTATGTAATTCAAACCTAATTATAATTTGTGCCTATTATCGATTCCTTGATGTATCACTATGTTTCCACACAAATCTTTAAAATTCTCCTTCCTGCATTCTTTTCCTTCAGTTTCATTCCAAACCATTTCATTACTTTAATCCTTTTACCATTCATATTTACAGAAGCTCTTTTATTTAGGCCCTTCACTCCAGGTACAACATCGTTATTCATTATAGTTAGTAACAGTCTGCCAGGAATTTAGTCTGGATTTGACATTTTATCCACCTAGATAATCCTTCCCAAGGATCTGGGATTGGGAGATGTTGTGGATTGATGGTATTAAAGATATTAACACAGAATGTAAGATGTTCCAAATAAAGCTGCCTTTTGCAATTGACTGATGCTGATTTTGTCAGTGTTGATGATGTTCAAGTGATACAAGGAAAGAGGGAAAGAGAGCAAGGAAGGAAAAAGAAGGGAAGAGGGGAAGGAAAAAGAAAGAAAGAATGAAGAGGGAAGAAAAAAGGAGGGAGGGAGGAAGGGAGGAAGGAAGGAAGGAAGGAAGTAAATTTTGGGATTACATCTTAAATGCTTTGGTATTTTCTTTGTTTTCTTTTGCCATAGTTCTACTTCCATTTGCAGGTACTATTATTATTGTTATTTTCAGCAAAAATAACTTTATATTTTCTTTTCTTTTTTTGAATTTTTAAATTTTTTTTAAACAAAACGTAAAACAAATCCATCATCCATTACAATTGCAAACAGTGTGTCGGTCAGTTACAAATCTTTTGTGTTTCATCCCCATATTCAAAATTGACTAATTATCTAATTTCTAATATTGTCAAACAAATAAACATCCTCATTTATCCTTTATTTAACTATGGCTTTATTGCCTCATAAAAATTATTTTCAAATATTATATTTATGACATTCATTTCATGTTCCATATTTCATTTTCATGTTTTATTATCTAGCCATTGATAAAATAAATCTCATATCTTGTAATATTGTTTATCTTCTTGTTCTCTAATTTCAAATGTCAATTTACTCATTTCAGCACATTCCATGATTTTCTTAATAATTTCATTTTGCGTTGGTATTTTCTCATTTTTCCAGTTTTTAGCAAACACAATTCTAGCAGCTGTTAAAACATTCACAATCAGATATCTCAATTCTCTATTGTATATTTCTGGCACAATCCCTAATAAAAAAAATCTCTGGCTTAAAGTCTATGTCTTAAAATCTAAGTTTTTTTGTCATTTTTTCCAACCATGTGTGGATTTTAGTCCAGTATCTTTTAGCTTCTACACATGTCCACCATATATGGTAATATGAGCCCGGTATCTGATGACATTTCCAACACTTCTCGGATTTGTTCTTGAACATTCTAGCTATTCTTGTCGGGGGTAGATGCCACCTGTAAAACATCTTATACAAATTCTCCTTGTATGCTGTTGACATTGTCATTTTATAATTTTGCATCCACAATTTTTGCCATTTCTCTAAATCAATTCCATAACCAAAATTTTTCCCCCATGCAATCATTGTTTCTTTAACTTGTTCTTCCAATTTTACCTCAAATAAATAACCATACAATTTTTTAATTACATAGTCATCAGAACCTGTTAAAATTTTATCTAAGTTAGTCAAATTATTGTAAAAACTCTCTGTCTTCGAATCTTTGTCATATTGGAATGTATTTGCATATACAAAAATCAGTCCATCTTTATATCCTATTTTTCTAATTCTTGCTTCGATTAAGTTCACCCTTTTCATTCAATAATTCACTATATCTAACAATTTGTTCCTTTCTAAATGTTATTGAATATGAGAATGCTTCAATAGTAGATAACCAGACTGGAATTTTTAAATAATGTTGTCTTTTAATCTTCTCCCAAGTTAATAGCAAAGACTCTCATATAACATGTCTTCTAAATTACCCCTGTGTTTTTGTGCCCTTGTACCATAAGAAAGTGTGACAGCCCAACAACAAGTCATGTCCTTCTAAAGTCAACAATCTAGTATTTCTTAACATTATCCATTCTTCAATCCACATCAAATTAGTTGCTTGATAATATAGTTCCCAATCCGGCAAACCAAAACCTCCTCTAACTTTATATTTTCTTTGTGTCTTTTAATCTTAAACATTCCTTGTTCTCCTTCATTACTTTATTCACTAATCTTTTTTTCTTTCTAATATTATATTTGCATTCTCTTACATGTGTCTTTTCCCTCATCCACAACTTCTTGCATTCATCATTCCACTAAGCATTATTTTTTTCTTTCTAGCATATCTCTTTTTTAAAACTATTTTTATTTTATTCAAAAAAGTTAAAATACAAAACACCAAAATATTTTATTATATTTTCTCTAAATACATTATATCTCTAAACAATGTTATAGGATATCTAACACATTTTCTTCACTCTGTTCAAGGCAGCTTTCACATTATCTTTTCTAATTTTGAATATTCACTCTCCCTCCCTCCTTCCCTCCCTCCCTCCCTCCCTCCTTTCTTTCTTTCTTTCTTTCTTTCTTTCTTTCTTTCTTTCTTTCTTTCTTTCTTTCTTTCTTTCTTTCTTTCTTTCTTTCTTTCTTTCTTTCTTCCTTCCTTCCTTCCCTCCCTCCCTCCCTCCCTCCCTCCCTATTCCTTTTCTTCAATGTCCATTTTTCACAAGATGGTTTCTTGATGGTATCCAATAATCAGAACTTGTCATTACATACATACTCTTCATTCCCCCCCCCCCATTTTTCACTTTAAACATCCATGATTGTTTAGATTCATCCATTTGCCATGACCACTAATAAATAACTTTATTTCAAAATAAACAGTTCTCTTTCTAAGCATCTACATACCAATCACCCATATTATTTGTTCTTAGGTCTCTAAATGGTACAGTCTCCCCCTATTTATTTATTTATTGCCCTCATATTTCATTTCCACTTATCTATTCAGTTTCCAGAATAACTTGTCCCCTGGATTTAATTTCTTTTTCAATAACTTATGAATTCTCACTACTTAACTGTAATTATGCACAATTACAACAGTCTAAACTACACTATTTTATACTGGTTGATGTATATGTTAGCTTTTTCATAATCACTTTCATTCACATCTATACATTCATTAACAAAGTTAGACCACTTTTACTCAGATTTTTCCGTTTGTGCCATTATTTAAATATTTATTGACTGATATGTTAATTTTTGTTCAAAAATGTATTAATGCATATACGCAGCTTTACATGTATAGAGATTCATATCTGAGCTTCAGCTGAAAAAAAGGCTAACTAGGCAGATTCAATGGGAACTGAATATATCATCCTATGAAACAGTGAAACTATGAAATGAAATAATATTCAGATTAAGTAATATTATTGGAGGAATTGTATCTACTAATTTTGTGGAACAGTTATCAGCTGTAAGTGTAGTATGTACATAGCAACAACTGGTATGTGTTGTTTTGTCTTTGCTTTGCCCTAAATCAACTAATGACAGACAAATCCATTTCTTTTAGCTTTTCTCCTAAGCTCAAAAGTAGAATATAAGGAGTAGAATATAACACTCCACAGTGTTGACGAAACTGAAAAAAAATCAGGGAACATTTCTAGGCCAAAGGAACATAAATAGCTTCTAGCCTCTAGGCAGAGCACTTTATAATTATAAAGCAATTAACTTTAAAAAACAATTGCATGGTAGACAGGGAGCAGGAGAAATGAAGCGATAACACGATTTTCTTTCTTTCTTTCTTTCTTTTCAGATGAAACTGATTCTTGTTCTTCCTCATTTCCTAGAACTGATCTAATCCTTTTCCTTCTGCACAATGAATTAAATTTTCTCTTGCTCTGACTTTATTGTAATTTGAAGTAGGTTTAGCAAAGAACACTAACTGAGTGGCCAGTATAAAACACTTAATGAAGTATAAGAAAGTCTGCTAAGTTTAGGCTGTGCTTTGTGCTGGAATTTTCTAGAAACATGGAGTGATTATAAAGAAAATTTTAAAATGCAGAGCATGAGGACCTGCGTCTGCTGCTGGAACAAATTATAACAATTCTCAGTTTAGGTTATTGCGACTGAATATAAATGTACCATTAGCTCTGTCATTCTGAAGTCAGCAGCATAAAATAAGAATGATTTAAAAACCATGGTTGAAACAATGAGATTTGTGAATCATGTTTAAGAAATTTTATCCAAAGCAATGAGCCACTCTATCCATTTTTAGAGTGCCTTACAAAGCAAAGGGTAGAAGCTATTTTTTCTAGATAGCAGTGACATATTGTAGTTGTTACAAATAAGCAGCATGCTTAGAGTGCAGGGAGCACTGCCTATTTTACTATTCCTACAAGTCACATGAAAGACAGGCTTAGGCAGAAACACTCTTCTATTATCCATCTGTTGTGCCTGAAACTTACAAAGTGCAAATGTATTCCTTGCTTCCATGCATATTTGTACAACACCTACCATTATGGCTTTGCAGCATGTTGGAATTCAGCTAGACAAAGATATGAATGCATATTTGTCTTTCACAGCCAACAGTGGAGCCAAAGCAAATATACAGAATATTGCCAAAAGAATATTCAGAAGAAAAAAGCAATAAACAAACCATCCTCAGGGGAAAAAAAAAACCCAAGCTTCCCACATACTGCAAATAGAGATTAAAATAAAATTGTTTCTTCTTCTTTGCTCATTTTAACTGGACACCAGTCTCTTTGAGATCCTGATCCTTTGTTCAGCACAATTTAGAATATCAGAGCCAAGCAAGTCCTCTAACAACATCCCCCTAAGTAAAGCAAAATAGCTCTTCCAAATTTCTTGGATAAGGTGTCTGCAATGTTTTATAGAAAATGAAATACAGTACCTATACCTTATTGTGTTAATATAACTCAATATTCATGGAAAATAATAAAGCTTTTTTTTCTGCAAATGCAGCAGAATTGGTTATTTCTGACAAAAGGCAAAGTCATGTGGACAACTTTTTCCATCAGAATTTTAAGGTTGGTTTCTGCAAGCTTTCCATCTTAGTTACATTAAAATGTCACATTATTAAAATAACATACTGACACTTTCTATATTTCCATAGGCCCATGTATTTACACAATATTCCACAACTGTGTGTGTGTCTGTGTGTTTATGTGTGTGTATATACATGTACGCATACATACTTATTAATTTGGCTACATAAAAAGGTACATATTGGGACAATAAAATGTACTAATTTAGAATATTTGAGTGGTTTTATCACCACTCACTTTATGACTGGCAGAAAATTTGTAGTTTATAAAGATTTTAATCTCAGCTGCTTTTAAAATCAGTCTCATATGGCTGCTGTAAAAACGTACTTTCTTGCTGAAGAATTTTCATTACTAATTGATAATTTGGATTGAAATAAATTGATTCTCTAGCTGAATATCATATATTTATGCAAATAATTTTATAGAAAAAAACTCTTCTCCTCTTCCCTATAATTTACTGTGACCTAAATGGGAAAAAACATAATTACATAATCACTGGAATTTTTTAAATGAAAAACTACATGCTAAGTGCATTATGTCAGCATGTTCATTTAGATATATATTTTTATGCCTCTCTAGGACTTTAGCAAAAACAAACACATTATAATGAGTAACTTCATCATGCTTGAACTTTAAGATCAGCTATATAGAATTATTATTTACATTTGTACACATTGAATAAAGTTACCCAATGCCTACACATTACTTTATACCTACACATACAATATCTACTTGATGCTTCATAGTGATGAGTTATAGGGTGAAAACTTAAAAGGTGTGCACTACTGGGAATCTAGAGTACACTATTTTCAAAAGATGAGATATATCGTATGATGTATGCTATATCATACATATGATCAGGTGGTATTCAGCAGGTTCTGACCAGTTCTTGAGAACCAGTAGTGGAAATTTTGAGTAGTTTGGAGAACCGGTAAATACCACCAACTTCCCTTCCTGGATGTCTTAGTCTACAAGAAATCCAATGGCTCCCTAGGACACACCATCTACCAGAAGAAAACACACACAAACCGCTATCTGCACGCACTCTCACACCACCACCCAGCACAGATCAACTCCGTAGCCAAGACACTCATCTCTAGAACAAAACGCTTAGCTGACGAACAACACCTAAAAACCGAACTACACACTCTCACTAACGTATTAACATCCAATGGATTCCAAAGAAATAAGATTACCAACCTAATCCAAAAAGAAACCCCCACTAAAATCCAAGACAGAGAACAAGAAAATGGCAAAGCCCTCCTCCCATACATAAAAGGCACCACAGATAGAATCAGCAAGATCCTACACAAACACAACATCAAGACAGCATTCTGCACAAACTGAAAAATATCCACCATCCTAAGAAACCCCAAAGACAAAATTGAGTTAGAAAATCAAGGAATATATGAAATCCCATGCACTGCCTGCCCCACCACATACATCAGACAAACCAACAGACGAATAAGTGCACGCATTGAAGAACACAAGAACTCAGTCAAAAAAGAGGAACCAACTTCTTCCCTGGTCCAACACCTCAAAGCCACAGGACATGATATTGACTTTAAAAAGACCAGAACTATCGCCAAAACCGAACACTTTAACAACAGAATAATCAGAGAAGCCATCGAGATAGAAAAACGTCCACACAGCATGAATAAACAGATGATACCTCCCGCCTACCAGCCATTTGGAAACCCGCCCTTATTGACAAACGAGTCCCTAACACAAAGAATGACACCAGACGTGGGTGAGAGAGCCACACAGGATGTAACCACCACACATCCATGCAGAAAGCAGACTCAAACCCACACTGAGGATGAGGCACGACCGCGGACCAGAAGCCAGACCACAGCTGCATCATTAGCCCCTTTAAACCCCTCCAATCCATACATGAAGCAGACTGACACCCACCATGAAGAGATAGCACGGCCACAAACACGAATCCAAACAACAGCAACACAGCTCACCAGCTCAAATCCCCCTCAGACTAACCCGAGCACAACCAAGCCCCCACCTAAACAGAACACACACCCATCCAATCAGAGCACAGCCAACCCCCCATCCAATCAGAGCACAGCCAAACCCCCAACCAATCAGAACACATCTCCACCCAATCAGAACACAGCCAAGCTCCCACCCAATCAGTTCACACCCCCACTGGCAGTTAAAAGGAAGAAACAGCTGCGATCACACACATTGCTCCTGGAAGCACGAAGCCGAGAACACCAGCCTGAAGATGACGAATGAGACTTCGTCGAAACGTCGCCAATTCTTTGCTTTTGTATTTCATTTCTTATTTTTTTAAAGAATGTTCCAGCAGAAAGGATAGCAAGAAAAATATAGAAAATCCCTTAATTCTACCATGGATGGTTCTACTATAACTGTCCTTTTTCTATTCAGCTTACCTTTCCTAAATGTATTTAGAAAACTAGTTAAAAAGGCAATCACATGTTTTCTCTTTCTCTGCCTACATAGCTATTTCAGGGAACGATGGAATCGGTTTCATGGATGGAAGGCATTTCCTTCAAATTGCAATCTGGGCACCCAGAGTTAAGAGACTTCCTGCGTAAATCAGCACAATTTTTTTGGATGGAAGCCTCATGTTAATTTCATCCAACTCTCTACTCAGAAGACAGATAGCAAGCTAATTACAGGTCCTAATCTTTAGTAGACAGGAAAAAATACTGTTTGGAAAAATAATGGCTTTTTACTGGACTGATGCCTAAATGTCATTGTCAATATTTGTTTAAAATTACGCAGCTAAATTATCTTGCTAAATGAATTGGTGTAATTTACCTGCCTTATAAAACATGCTTCATAAATCACATGCTTCTAATGTAGACATGCTCAGTGCAAAAAACTATATTAACTTTCATTAAATAGTTTCCGGTTTGTAATTCCTCAAAAGCATACATTACACGAAGTGTTGTTCATCAGTGAAGAATATGTAATTTGCCTGCAGCTTGGCTTCTAATTTTTATATTTGTGATAAATATAAATTGCCATTAATAAATTTAAATTAACCTGGTGCTAGTGAAGGATGAATTGATCAATAGGATTTTTGGTTACCTCCCTCACACATTTGCCTACCCTCCAAGTTCATTTTATTCAATTTCCATACAAATTTATGTTTCCAAAAGCCTGCATCCAACTCGGGTTAAATAATATATAAGTAGAAATATTTCAGTATAATTTCTGTCAAAGATACAGTTCAAGCAGAGCAATCCTAAATTCTCATTTTAGTGATTTGTTTAAATTTCAAGGGTGCACAACACCTTTGTGATCATAAAACAGTTTAAAAATATAAACAAAAGAACAACAGCTGTCTTGAAAAAATGGTCCACCAACTCTAACAATGGGTCTGCAATTCACTCTAGTCCAAGGCCTGGGGGAAGAGTAAAATTTTACAAGCTCTTTTTAACAAGGTGGGAATGGGGTCCAAAAATATATCTGAGAGAATGTTGTCCCAGAGAGCAGACATTAGAACAGAGAAGGTCTAATCAGATAACACTGCTCAATGGAAATGTCTGGAGCATGGCAACACTGCTTGATTGCACAGAATGACTGAAACTCACAACAGCCAACTCACCACGGGATAATTCGCCACAGCCAACACGCCATGGGACAATTTGCCACAGGACAGAAGTAACATAATATCGAAGAAATGGTGGAATCATTAAAGAAAGTGTCAGCCTCCGCCTTTTCTGCTTTGGCTGCCATAGTAACGGGAGGGGGAGACCTGGGTAGCATGGGGGGGAAGCGTGCTGGAGGAAAACGAAACCGATAGTTAACCAACCGGACTGTATCTTTGAAGCTGGCGGGAGGATTACTTATCAGATGCGGCACGAGTGAGATGCGTCATGAATGTCTTAGAGGGAGTAGCAGCTGAATGGATGGTAGTCCTCCACAATAATAACTCTTCCTTGCTAAGGAATTACAACCTGTTCATGGGGGCTCTTAGGAGGCAGTTTGAAGACCACCTAGCTGAGCGGAAAGCAAGACTCAGAATGAAGATATCCAGCAAGGCCGGAGATCGGTGGCAGAATACACCCAAGAATTTCGCGAACTGGCACCCTACATGACAGGGTGGTCAGAAGCGGCCCTACTGGAGAGTTTCAAGGACGGACTGAATGAAGACATATACAAAGACTGTAGAGCACAGGGGGATCCCCGAAGACTTGCAGGGTTGGTACATAGTAGCTGAGGATGTGGAAATCGAGCTGGCCCGAAGCTGACTCTGAGGGGGCCATGCAGGGGACCCGTCATCCCCCTTCTACCACAAAGGAGCACCAAAGGCGGGCGCGGGGAGAGCGAAATTCAAACCAAAATTGAAGCCCTTCACATGTTTCAAATGTGGAAAGGAAGGCCATTGAGCTGCCAAATGTTTCTCCAAGCCAGTGCCAAAATCTACCGGCTCGGGACCAAAGAAGGCTGACAAAGCACCCGCAAAAGCTTGTGAAACCGCCCTGAAAGGAGAAGTCATTGAGTTTGCTCTCTGAAACCAGGGTGAGTTGGGAACTCCGACCACCACGGACGACAGTGGGACGGACTCTGACTCTGACTCCGACTCCGATGATCTGGTGAGTCACACTGGGGGCCCCATGCTCATCCCCATAGAAATAAGGGTGCCGTCCACAGGGGCACATGTGCAGATGTTAGCCCTATTAGACTCTGGGTGCACCAGGTGCATAATCAGCCTGAAAGTGGTGGAGAAAATGGGCCTGAGACTAAAAACATTAAAAAGGCCCATTGCGTTCTGTCAGTTGGACGGATCGATTGCAGGAGGGGGCTCAGCCAGCTTTGTGACCGAACCTATTGAAATGCAACTGGGGGATCATGTAGAGACCCTCAGGTTTATTGTGGCCCCTGGCATGGAACGACCCCTCATACTTGGACTGCCCTGGCTCCATAGATGGAACCCACGGGTTAACTAGAAAACGGGGTTTTTGCGCATTCTCACCAGAAAACCGAGACTAGAGAGGGAAGAAAACCCCCTGAAGGACGGAGTAGAACATGAAAGGGCGGAAGTGGCAGTAGGCCACATCGAAGGGGAGGAAAAGATTCCAAAGGAGTATTGGGATCTCCGAGAAGTTTTTAGTGAAAAGGCCTCGGATGTGCTACCCCCCCACAGAGCTACAGACTGTACCATTGAAATATTCCTCGGGGTGAAGCTCCCTAAGCCAAAGATCTACCCCATGACCCCTCGAGAACTAGGGGAATTGCAAAACTTCATTGATAAAAACCTAGAACGGGGTTTTATCCAACCAGCCAGACCAAGGGTGGCAGCGCCTGTAATGTTCCGAGAAAAAAAAGATGGGTCACTTCGTTTGGTAGTTGATTATAGGAATATCAACACTATTTGCGTGGAAAACGTTTACCCCCTGCCGCTCATGAAGGACATGCTAGCACATTTAGGAAAGGGGAAAATTTTCACCAAACTGGACTTATGAGAGGCATACTACAGAGTGAGAATTAAGGAGGGGGATGAATGGAAAACCACGTTTAACTACCTACTGGGATGTTTCTAGTTTCAAGTGCTCCCTTTTGGACTACAAGGAGCTCCTGCTGTGTTCATGCAATTGATTAACAAAGTACTGCATGAGCACCTTTGTGGAGGTGGCATATAATAACTCCATATATAACAGCACTGGCTTCACTCCATTTAAGGTGGCCTCTGGCCAAGAGTTTGTGCCAATCACAAAGCTACCACAGGATAACCCACAGAACCCGTCTTTAATTGAGTGGATCGAACAACTACGGGGTACTTGGGCAGTAACTTGAAAAGCTTTAGATGACGCACACCAAGCACATAAAGCCCAAGCTGACAAAAAGAGGTGCCCGGCACACATTTACATAGTGGGTGATATGGTTTATCTTTCCACCAAATATTTACAAACCTCTCAGAAATAAAAAAAGCTCAGTCCAAAGTATGTGGGGCCTTTCCCAATCACTAGACTCATCAACCCAGTCACAGTTGAATTGGAATTGTCGAAAAATTTGAGACGAATCCACCCTGTATTTCATGTTAGCTTACTGAAATTGGAACATTCGTCCCCTTTGCATCCAAACCAGGACTCTTCTCCGGTTCCCATACTGATAGAAGGGGAACAACATTTTGAAGTTAAGGAAATCTTGGATTCTAGGAAGCATCATGGTAAAGTGCAGTATTTGGTGGTTTGGAAACATTTCCCATTATCTCAAGCTGAATGGGTGAATAAACGTGATGTCCGGGCACCAAAGAAAGTTCAGTTGTTTCATACCAAATATCCTGATAAACCCTAATTTCTGTGTTGTGTTGTTTTCTCTTTCCCTATTTAGGACTAACATCTCTTCTGCAGAGGGGCTGAATGTCAACCTCTGCTTTTTCTGCTTTGGCTGCCATAGTAATGGGAGGGGGAGAGCTGGGTAGCATGGGGGGGAAGCGTGCTGGAGGAAAATAGTTAATCAACCGGACTGTATCTTTGAAGCTGCCGTTGGGCCAACGGTCATGGCATTCCTGATTGATGACACTGCCAGACATGTGCTTCCACCTGACCCCTGGGAGACCTTTGGATTGGATTATTTACGGTGGATAGTGGGAGGGGATGCTTTCTATATGCAATTTTCACGCGTTTTGCCTTAGATTCTGCTTTCCTTTGGTTGCGTTCACTTCATCTTTTAGTAAAAGTACCTTTCTCTATAAACAATGGAGTTTTGGTCATTCTTTCCTGGACTTTGAAGGAAGCACATCTGACAGAAAGAATGCAAAAGGAGAGACAAAATGAAATGTGAATGACAAAAATTAAAATATAAAATATATATTTTAATTATGTTAAATAATTAAATACAATTTTTGAATTTCCTGACAGCAAGTTGTCCCATGGCAAGTTGGCCATGGCATGTAGTCCCATGGCTAATAGACCATGGGCAGCTGGCCGCAATGAGTTAGCCAGGGCAAACTGACAGCGGTGAATTCACGGCAAGTTGGCTGTAGTTAATTGTCCCATTCCATGTCTCATATAACCTGTTCCTAAGTCATGAAGAGCTTTATAGATAACATCCAGCACTTTGAATTCCAACCAGAAGCCTACTGATTACCAATGCAGCTCATGAATAAAAGGTGTTACATATCTGCTGATGATACTGCATTCTGGTTCAGTTAGATCAGGGGTGTAAAACTCGCAGCTCGCGGGCCAGATGCGTCACATGCTGGCTCTGCCCCAGCCTGATTTAGCGAAGGGGAAAAAAGTCCTGATACATCACGTGATGCCGCTATGACGCCGGGAGTTTGACACCCCTGAGTTTGATGATATATAGTCTGTAGACAACTATGTGAATCAATAGGTGCTTAGGATGAATTTGGAGGAAGTGACTTTTCTAAAGTTTCCAGGTGTCCATTATTTGAGCGGACAGTCTACTTTTTTCACATTATGTTCACTATTTTTTTTCACAAAATAGTGGACATTTTTTTTATTCAAAAGCTTTATGATGAAATGGTACGTAATCTAAAGCTGTACAGTCTAAGAGAATAAGGATAGGAGAATCGCGTTTTGCCTTTTTTTTCATAAGTTCGAATGAGACAAAGATCAAATATCCATTGAACTCGATTCTCCGAAAAAATTAATGATGAGATTAAAATAAAAATATATTATAAAATTATGTACAGTTCACATTTTTAAAATGTATTGTAGCTTGTGTCAACTGGCCTAAAATGGCATCGAGTGATGAGAGTGACAGCGGCGAGATTTCGAATTCTTTAAAACAAAAGAGAGGAGTGTGCAAATACACCAAAGACTGGGAAGCTACTTTTGCATGGATTACCAACAACGAAACCAACAGAACAAATACGACGGCCTAGTGTAAATTGTGTCAGAAATCGTTCACAATTGAATATAATGGTATAAAAGCTGTCACATAGCATGCAAGCACAAAAAATCATTTAGATAAGGAGAAAATAGCTTCCAGCAACAAGCGAATCAATTCGTTTTTCATTGTTAAAGACTCCTCTTTCAGTGAGAAAGTGACTGTAGCTGAAATGGCTAAAACTTACCATGGGATCAAACACCATATTTCTTTCCTGGCTCAAGATTGTGGTATTAAGTTAATGAAGCAAATTTTTGATGATTCAGAAATTGTAAAAAAGATGTCTTGTGGAAGAACCAAATCATCAGCTATTGTCAATGAGGTTTTGTATCCTTTTTCTATTGAGTTGGTTCTCAATGATCTTAAAACTGGAATTCCATTTTCTCTCTCCACTGACACATCAAACAAGGGAAATCGCAAAATGTATCCCATTGTTGCACAATATTTTACTTGTGAAGAAGGACTGTGTGTGAAAATTTTAGACTTTTATGAGAATTCTTTCGAAGATTCTACATCAATAAAAAATCAGCTGTGTTGAGTTCTTAGTGATAACAAATTGGAAATAAATAATGTTTCAGCTTACTCAGCAGATAATGCATCGGTCAATTATGGAGTGAACAAATCTGTTTACCAAAAATTATTGCTGGAAAATGACAATATTGTAGCTGCTCATTGCAATAATCACATTTTACACAACAGCACAAAAAATGCATTAAAGCAATTATCTTTTGATATCGAAAATGTAGTGCTGAAGGTTTTTGCTGAATTTTCGAATTCTGCGAAGAAACAAGAAGAGTTGAAATCATTTTTTGAGTTTTGCGAGTCAGAATTCCATTAAGTTTTGCGCCATGTTCCAACACGTTGGTTAAGTTTGTTTAAAGTGGTCGAAAGACTTCTTTTAAACTGGATACCTCTAAAATTGTATTTTATTTCTCTTGGATCTGATGATGCCATAAGGTTATCTGGAACCTTATTTCAGATCAGGAAAATGAACTCGCAAAGGACGATGAACCAACAATTTCAGAATTGTATTTATATTTCACGCACTTCTTCATGTCAATAATGCAAGACACCCTACTGAAGCTGGAAAGCAAGAAAATTCTTGCATGTGATCTTCACATTATCATGTGTAAGCTGCGTGATTCTTTGCAAAAAAAATACGATGAGCAGTTTTTTGGAATGAAAATTTTATTTGCCTTACGTAAAAAACATTTGCCTGAGAATGCCGTGCAAAAGTTCAAGAAAGAAGCCATCAACGTGTATCAAAGAGCCATTGCGTACCTAGAAAAGGGGTATAATTTCACCGATTCAGTATATGAGATGCTAAATTCTTTCAATCTAATTGATCGCAATAATTCTCCAACTTTATAAGAAATGACGAACATCTGGTTATTATCACCATGGCGAGAAGAAGTTCCACCCAACACTCTCTTCGATGAAATTTCTGCCTTAGAAGAAGTTTATGTTCATCTGCAGGGCGATTCATCCCTTGATAATTTATTTGATGTTTTGAATTTTAAGTAAAGTTTTGAAGAGATTATTTTAATACGTGTTAAAATGTTTGTAAGAAAATATATAATTTAATTGTATTTTTTTTTTACTACTTAACCCCCCCCCCCCCGCTTGTCCGCTATTTTTTGGAAGCAGACCTGGCAACCCTAGGTCACTTTTCAGTTGAAGACAGACAGAGATACTGGGGTGTTAGAAAGAAAGAATTGTGCTGAAAAGATCACAATCAAATACAAATCACAGTTAAAAGCAGCATATCCTTTTGAAACATAGAGACATGAGTCTATTTTCCAAATGATTTACAAGCAACAATACCATGTGGTTGCTCATTCCATTATATGTTGTTATTACTGCTACATAGCAATAAGCCACATGCAAAGTGATTAAAGCATGAGTGACCATCTAAAGAGCATTCCAGGCCTAGCTGAATTGGTATGAAGGACTTTATCCTACACCTGCCACCTACTTCTCAAGCAGGAGAAAGAGTCAATTCAAGAAGACCCTGAAATTTTAATTTTATGCTGGATACTGAATCCTAGAATAGAAGTTAGGATAGTGACCGTGGATTTATCAGTTTCTGAGCCCTGGATAGGAATACATTTCTAATCAGTTTGGGAGCATAGCAAAATATGGGAGCATTGAGCATCTTTTATCCCCCTCAATCTATCAAAGCAATGTTCAAGGGAAATCCCTCAGCCTTATCCAATCGTCACCTTACTTCCTTTTGGACTTAAGGACAGGTTACCAGAAAAAACCAGGGAGAGAAGCTGGCAGGAGACACCTTTTATTGGATTTTTCTTCAAGGTGTTCTTCAAAGACCACAGAACTAGAGCTTTTAAATGTTTTGATGTATTGTTTTGAGCAGAGAAATCTGTTAACATTCTGAAATTAAAATGTTGCTAGATAATTCAGCTGTGATCTACAAGTCTGAACCTTGTCAGTTCATATTATAATTCCCACAGATTAAATTCCCAAATTTATAACAGCCTCTAAAAATTGCTTGGCGTGTACATAATTAAGACTAGAATCTTAAGCTCACTTAACAGAAATCAAAGCTTCTAAGTTTAGCATGCTAAATGTTAATAACTGAACAGTATCACATGGTTTCTTCAAATTGAATCATTTGCATTAAACATGAAAAAACAGTAAATATAATTAGCTATTTCACCAGTATGAAATTCACAGTAGTATTTTTTAATCAAAATTGTATTATCTTCAGCATTTATTAACTCAGAAAAATATCTTTTTTCTTCTCTATATTAAGTCAGTTATGAAACAAATTTGATAAAAAGTTCATAAATCCTGCCCAAAGATATCTTTTTATTGTTATCTATGCAGAAATGTCTGACATATCTAAATCCCTCTGACATTTTGTAGCATTACTTGCAGATTAAGACAACATCTTCAAATACGAGACAATTTGAATTCTGTATTTTGCATGCAGAGGATAATTGTGATTATCCAATACATATCTGACAGTTTCTCAGCAATAAACTGTGAAAGAGAAGAAACAATGAGAATAATTGGGAAAACAAAGGAATGTATTAGATTTTCACATATATACAGTTTGAAATATTTTTTAAAATGCAACAGAATGGAAGTTGAAACTTATCCAAATTTTCTCAAATAGGAAGATGAGGCACTTCAATAGAATACATTGTGATGAATAAATCAGCAGTATTAAATAAAATAATGTGAAAGTTACATTTATATTAGATCTTAATTCTACTGATATTTGTTCTCCATGTGTTTAGAACTGTATTGTTAGTATTAAGGCAAATATATATGTCCCAGGATAATGTTGCAGGATCCAATCTGGCTTAGTCACCGGGGTCAGAGGTTTAGTCTTCCAAGTTTTCAAAGTCATGCTGGAGAAATCCTCTGGGAATCTCTCTGACCACCAAACACATTCTGATGAGACAGAAATTCCCTAAGGATGGGCTCCATCAAGAGTTCGAAAGCTTCAGCAAGAGTCCAAAAGCTTGGAAGACTAAACCTCTGGTCCCGGTGATTGACCCATATTGGATCCTATGTTGTTAGAAGGTCATATGTGAATATGGCATGTATGTGAGTCAGTGTGATGTAGTGGGTAAGGTAGGGTTCCTAAACTTTTTACCATTGTATCTCTTTTTAGTGTAATCTTAACACTTCCTTTAAAAAACCTAACCCAAAATGAACACAAATGAACAATGAAAACAATAGACTGAAATTCTGGGAGAGGTGGATTTATTATAACAATATAATTTATAGGTTAAAGGGATATGGTGGCTCAGTGGCTAAGATGCTGAGCTTGTTGATCAAAAGGTTGGCAGTTCAGCAGTTTAAATCCCTAGTGCCATGTAACAGGGTGAGGTCCCATTACTTGTCCCAGCTTCTGCTAACCTAGCAGTTCGAAAGCACGTAAAAAATGCAAGTAGAAAAATAGGGACCGCCTTTGTGGAAGGTAACAGCATTCCGTGCGCCTTTGGTGTTTAGTCATGCCAGCCACATGACCACGGAAATGTCTTCGGACAGCGTTGGCTCTTCGGCTTTGAAACGGAGATGAGCACCGCCCCCTAGAGTAGGGAACGACTAGCACATATGTGCGAGGAGAACCTTTACCTAATTTATAGGTTCTTCACACCTACCCTGGACTCTCTCTGCACTTCCCTAATGGATGTGCACCTCACAGTACAGAAAACTCTGGGCTATGTGCTGGAATGGGAACAAAGAAACAGTCTATTTCCTCCTGTATTCTATCCAGAATACCTTAATATACATTAAATACATTTAAAGAGAGTGATACATTTTATTAATATTCTTAATGACTGCACATTTCTGTCTAAAAAATATTTTACAATACAAATTAAAGTGTAGTCGCATAAACAGTGCTCCTAATTTGAATTAAAGATAATATATTGAACTGGTAAATAAATGCAAAGAAAAGAGTGTTGATTAGAATCAAGGGAGTGTAATGTTTAAAGTGTGTTGGATAAATACAAAGTGGAAAGATTCAAAGTAAGCCTAGCCATGAAGTTTACTGGATGACTTTGAGTCAGTAATTTTTTCTCTACCTAAATTTATTCAGAGGGTTGTTGTAGGAAAAAAAATAGAAGGGAGTTTTGTGTATGCTGTGTAGAGCTTCTGAATGAAAGGTAGAATATAAATCTAATAAATACATGAATAAAAAATTTATGTAGCTATTAGAGATTCATGCTATTTCTTCCAATTTCTATTGGATGTAGACAACAAATGCATTTATAAGTCATAATCATCAATGATGGTTCAAGAACTATTGACCAAATTGCTCTGAGTCATTCAATTCATACAGGGGTAGTATTTCTGCTCCTTGGAAAGGAGACAAGGCCTTAATCTCTAGCTTCTCAATTTAAATTGATTTAGAAATATTAACTATTTTATGATACTTTAAAATTTGTAATTATAAAGTTTATTTTTTACTGATGTGGGAAGGAAGGGAGTTATTTTAATCATACTGAAGGGCTATTAAAACAACATTGAACTGTAGGATGCAGTAATCCTAAAATAATTTAGTAAGAAGATAGTGAGACTTATTTCCAAGACAACACATGTAAGTTTGCACAATTAACATTCTAACTTTCTGTTAAATCGCAGGCGATTGAAGAAAGGACTCGATACAATGTGTACTAACAACACTTTATTTAGCTCCGTAACAGCAATGGCTATTCCAGCCGCGGCAGCCCTTTATATAGCCAGGAGGAGTCCACGGCTTCCGCCATTGACGTGCCTCTAAATTTCCCGCTCTCAGGACTAATTCCTGATTGGTTTATTTAAACTGTCACTTGATATTCAACACCCCTCTCCCCTAGTTCAGCGCCCACCAATCCGGTGACTCCTAGGCCACGTAGTCGCGTAAGTAGGTGGGTCGCCTTGCGGCTCGACTGGACCTGCGCAGTTCAGTCATTCCGGTGTTCTCGGAGGGAGATCGAGTTCCATTGCTCTCTTTGCGTTGGCTTCGGAACTCTCGGCTGCTGGCCTGGATTTATTCTGCCCGTCTCCTTCTCCCACTTCACTCGGCTGTCCTTGCAGGTTTCTTCTGGCGATCGGCTTCTCCTCTTGGATCTCAGATAAGTATTCATTGTTTTCTTCCAGATTAAAGTTTGTAGTCCCCTGTACTGGTGCTTGTGGTATGGCCCAATCTGCTGTTGCCTGCTTGTCTTTTCCTTCCTCCTGGTTGTTATGTTGTGGTTCACTCTCGACCCTCGTTAGTCTTCCCCTGATCTGGTCGATGTACCTTTTCCAGTGCTGACCGTCTGTTGTTTGGACTCGGTATGATAATGGGCCCGTCACTTGTGTTATCGTCGCTGGCACCCAGAGTGAGTTTCCGCTCAGGTTCTTTGCGTATATTTTGTCCCCTGGCTGAAATTCTCGGATGCGGCTTGTGGAGTTGGTTGGTTTCTCTGTGCTGTACTGTGGGTGCAGCCTGTCCAGTGGAGATCTCAACTTTCTCCCCATCAATAATTCTGCTGGGCTCTGGTGGGTTGTAGCGCTTGGTGTGATATGTTGGATGGCCAGTAATTTATCCAATTTGGCCTGTATGTCCCCTGGACCCAGTCTTGTCAGTGTCTCCTTCGTTGATCTCACCATCCATTCCGCAAGTCCGTTTGTGGATGGCTTTTTTGGGGCGGACAATGTATGCCTTATTCCCCGGTCAGCGAGGAACATCTTGAATGCGTTCGCTGTGAATGGGGGCCTATTATCCGAAACTACGAGATCTGGAATGCCATGTGTAGCAAATAAACATCACAAAACTTTTATTACTGCATCTGCCGTAGTCGTCGTCATGAGCACTACCTCGAGCCATTTCGAGAACGCATCCACAATGATTAGGAATGTGTTCCCTTTGCATGGCCCTGTGAAGTCGACATGTAATCTGGACCACGGTATTCCCGGATTCTCCCAATCGTGGACGGGGGCTGAGTTCGGGGCTGCTTGAGATTCTTGGCAATTTTCACAGTAGGACACCCATGTTTCAATTTCTTTGTCCATTCCTGGCCACCACACATAGCTCCTGGCCAGTGCTTTCATTCTCACGATTCCCAGGTGTCCTTTGTGTAACAATTTAAGGGTACTTTGTCTTAGTGTCTCTGGTACTACGACTCTATCTCTTCACAGTACGCAACCCTTTAGTCCCGACAGCTCATTTTGCCTCCATCTGTATGGTAGGAACTCTGGGTTTATGTTATTTTCTTCCGGCCACCCCTTCCAGATCCAGTTTAAAACTCGCACCAACGTTTTGTCTCTTGAGGTGGCTCTTGCGATATCGGCTGCAGATATCCGAGCTTCCTCCATGGTTTCTGTCAGAAGTGTGGTCATTGCTGGTGCTGGATCCTCTCCCATTTCTGGGAGTGGGCATCTGCTGAGCGCGTCTGCAGGGTCAATCGTTTTCCCGGGACGGTGGTGTAATGTGTAATTGTATGCTGCTAAAAACTCTACCCATCTGAGCATTCTGGGTGATAGGACGGGAGGTGTAGGTTTGTCCCCTGCTATGATGCCTAACAGTGGTTTGTGGTCGGTTATGAGTTCAAAACTCCGACCATAGAGGTACTCATGGAATCTTTTTATTCCGGCTACTGCAGCTAACGCTTCTTTGTCCAATTGACTATAGTTCCATTCTGGTTTTGACAGAGTTCAGGAGAAGAATGTGATGGGGGCTTCTGTTCCATTTGGCATTGTGTGACTTAATACAGCTCCAATGCTGAAAGGGGACGCATCACACGTTAGTCTTATTGGTAATGTCCCGCTGTATTGCACCAATATTCTGTCCGAAGTCAATAGGTTTTTTTATATCTTTGAATGCCTTCCTTTCTCGATCCCCCATTTACATTCTGCCTTTCTGTCCAGTAGCTGGTGGAGCAGTTCAGCAGTGGTGTCTTTCTGCGACAGGAAGATAGTATAAAAGTTAAGCAACTCCCAAAATGCCTGCAGTTCCATTTTATTTTTTGGTGTGAGTGCATCTTTGATTGCTCTCAGTTTTCCCGGTGTGGGCCTAATCCCCGACTCGTCAATTAGATATCCTAGGAATTCGACCTACATTTTTGCTAGATGGCACTTGTCCCTTTTTACCTTGAGCCCCACTTTCTGGAATCTTGTTAACACCTCCCTTAACCACTGTTTCAATTGGGTTGTGTCTTTTGCTGATATGAGGACATCGTCGAAGTAAGGGACGATTCCGTCAATTCCTTGCAGAAGCTGTTCCATCAGGCTTTGAAATAGCCCGGGCGCTACGCTCACCCCAAATTGTAGTCTTTTACACTTAAATGCCCCCCTGTGAATGACGATTGTTTGAGCCTCAGCGGTGGCCTCGTCTACTGGAAGCTGTTGGTACGCTTGTGCTAGGTCTAGTTTTGCAAAAATTATTTCCCTCCCCAGAGAGTGCAGCAGGTGTTGTACTACTGGCACAGGGTATGCACTTTGTTGGAGCGCCTTATTTAGGGTACTTTTATAGTCTCTGCACAAGTGTACTGACCCATCTGGCTTAATGGGTGTCATGATAGGGGTCTCCCATCTTGCGTGATCTATTGGCTCTAAAACTCCCTGGGTGACCAGCTTGTCTATTTGTTCATCTATTTTAGGCTGTAACGCAAAGGGGACCCTTCGGGGCTTGATTCGGACTGGGGCTATCTGGGGATCTAGATTAAAAGTGATTGGGGACCCCTTGTACTTGCCTAGCTCGCCGTTAAACACTTCCGCAAACTCTTTCATCAGGTCCTCTTCCCAGGCGTCATTTCTGATGTGGTCGATGCCGGTAATTGCTAGTCCAAGCGGCTCAAACCACTCCATGCCCAATAGGCTGGGTCTGTCTCTGTCCACTATTGTGAGGGGTAGCATAGCTTTGAAGTTCTTGTAGGTGACGTTGAACATGCCGATGCCCACTACAGGAATTCTGTGTCCCTGGTAATCGATGAGTGTGAGGCGTTGCCGTTTGAGTTCGTGGGTTGTGATGTGTGGCAGCAGTTTCTTTATTGTCGTCCACGATACCCTCGATAGGCAGGATCCTGAGTCCACTTCCATTTTGCAGGGTCTCCCTTCGATGAGGACGGTCGCTGCCATCTTGTTCGTCTTTCCCGTGCTGGCGTGGCTGACCACTATGGTTTGATGGGTTTCACCTTGGTCTGCCTTGTGGTCCTCATTCCTCTGGCCCTGTCCAAACGGTTGCCTCCTTCCGCTGGTCTGGAACTTTCTGTTGTTCGTCGGTGAACGGGGAGGTCTGGTCCTTCTGGAGACTGGCTGGGATGCCCTGCAAGCTCTTGCTATGTGCCCTTTCTTTTCACGTCTCTGGCAAATAGCATCCTGAAACTTGCATTCGGACCGTGGGTGGTTTCCTTCGCATCCCGAACACCAGGCCTCCCTCTTTCCTTGTTGTCTCTCTTTACGATTGGCCCGGAGGTGATAGACTTCCTCTTCCTCTTCCTCCTCTTCCGATTCTGACTCCACTCTGTCATAGTGCACAGATGCCTCCTCCTTTACTGGTGGTCCGTTTTTCATCTTTTTCATAGCCGCCGCCGATTTCTGGGATGCCTCAGTTGCGGATGCCTCTTTTACAGAGCCTCCTTGAATGTGATCTGAGGCCTGGCTAGTAACCTGCTTTGTAACGTGAGGTCTCTCAGTCCCAGCACTAAACGATCCCTCATCGCCTCTTCCAGATTCAAGAAATCACATGCGGCGGCTATCTCTCTTAAGGTTGCCACGAATGCACTGATTGACTCTCCCTCTCTCTGGTCCCTCTGGTAAAACTCATGCCTTCTTACCAGGGATGATGCTTGTGGTGTGTAGTGTGCCTTTAGTATTTCCTGCAGCATTGTCCAGGTCATTGTCCTTGGGGCGGCGAGTGTCTTGGCCATTTTAAACACTGCTGGTCCGCAATGGGTGAGGAAACGGGCTCTTTTCCTCTGTTCCGACAAACTTAATAGGTCGTTTGCCTCCATAAACATGTAGAAACGCTCCATGTAGGCTCCCCAATCTTCTCCGGTTGGGTTGAATGGAGCGGGTGGGCTGATTGCAGACATCATGGTAGCCGATGATCTGACCGGTGCGGTGCAGTATATCTGATGGTTGGCTGTTGATTGCTTGGAGTTCGCTGTACCGTCCCTTTCTTCAGGATCCCACCTTCGTCACCAGTGTTAAATCGCAGGCGATTGAAGAAAGGACTCGATACAATGTGTACTAACAACACTTTATTTAGCTCCGTAACAGCAATGGCTATTCCAGCCGCGGCAGCCCTTTATATAGCCAGGAGCTGTCCGCAGCTTCAGCCATTGATATGCCTCTAAATTTCCTGCTCTCAGGACTAATTCCTGATTGGTTTATTTAAACTGTCACTTGATATTCAATACTGTCCACGGAATCTGGCGATAAGCTCACAAGCACATCCAGTTGATATGAAAACCTTTGAAATTAGGCAATTTACTCATAAATGAATAAAGCAATGAGCTGAAAACTTACTATTCTATAAACTAGTTTAATAAATTAATTTCTACAGTTCTCTGTTTAAAAGAAAAGGGGAGAAACCCAATCATTAAATTAAAGTTAAAAGAAAAATATTTTTTGTTGTAGACTATCATCTGAACATTATGATCTGATCTTATTCTTATATATACTAAGATACTTTTGCAAATACTGCTAGGTTTGGTGGTAGGACTAAAGTTCAGGTACAGATATACAGAAGGAAAACTCTCTTGCTTTATATTTAGCAATTTTATTGAAGACATTTGCTTCTACAACTGGAATAGAACTACATACTTTTTTCTCTCTGCCATCCGGTTTCTCTTTCACAGATTTTTGAATGAACGTTACAGCCCAACAGAGCTGAGCAAATTAGGATTTCTGAATGTGTCATTTTTCTTTCACTTTTTGTTTTGATCATACTGAGAATTTTCCTTCTGTGACTGCTGCCAACAGTGTCCCATTCTGCAATTTATTTAACAACTGAATCCAATAAAAGAGATATTTTATTTGAATTTTTAAAATGTTATTGTACTGATGATTGTACATATTTGAGTTACATTTTCAATTCTGCTTTTAAAAATCTTACGTTGTATTTCATTTTCCTTTGTGGCTTTCAGCCACACTAAGCATTCTTTTCAGGTGGAAGGACAATACAGAGATCCTAACAACAACAATACAATAACATCTAAATAATAATAAAATAATATTATATGAAGCAATCACAATTTAAAATACACAAGATGGTTACCTTTATTTCTAGTTGATTCATGACTAATTTGAGAAGATTATGTTGAACCATTATGTATTTTTCAAGAAGAAAATAATTCAATTTTGTTTCTTAATGAATCATCATAATATTATTCAGTCCTGATGGAATGTTTCTGACTGAGAATTGTGATCATTTTGCAATTTGGTCTAAGTCAGATAATGAGATAATTTGGAGATTTGATACCATCGTTTAATCAAATTTCCATATCAAATTTTTGTGCAATCTCATGCTTGGAGAATAAATTTAGTATAATGGTTAAGGTTCCTTGAAATTGAGAGACCATGAGTTCTAATCTTGTCTTAGGTATGAAGTCAGCAGGATGACCTTGGGCCAGTCATTCTCCCTCAGCCTTAGGAAGGAAGCAAGGGCAATCTACTTCTGAAACACCTTGCCAAGAAAATTGCAGGAATATATGACTTCAGACAGACAGCGTCTCTCTCTTTCTCTTTCTCTCTCACAAACAACCCCAGTTTTGTTCCTAAAAAATGGCACACCTATCATTTCCAAATGTTATTCCTCAGCTGCAACTGTACAGAGCACTACTGTAGACTGGAACACCTGCTTCCTACACCTGATATCCATCTATATCAAAAAAGAACTTTGAAATCTACAGTATGTCTTCAAACCTATGAATGAAGAGATGTAGAAACAGACTAAACATTCAAGATCACGTGAAGTGTTAATACCACTTAATAATGCCTTGGTAAGGCCACACTTGGAATATTGCATTTAGTTTTGGTCGCCACGATGTAAAAAAGATGTTGAGACTTTAGAAAGAGTGCAGAGAAGAGCAACAAAGACGATTAGGGGACTGGAGGCTAAAACATATGAAGAACGGTTGCAGGAACTGGGTATGTCTAGTTTGATGAAGAGAAGGACTAGGGGAGACATGATAGCAGTGTTCCAATATCTCAGAGGTTGCCACAAAGAAGAGGGAGTCAAACTATTCTTCAAAGCACCTGAGGGTAGAACAAGAAGCAATGGGTGGAAACTAATCAAGGAGAGAAGCAATTTAAAACTAAGGAGAATTTTCCTGACAGTTAGAACAATTAATCGGTGGAACAACTTGCCTGCAGAAGTTGTGAATGCCCCAACACTGGAAATTTTTAAGAAGATGTTGGATAACGATTTGCCTGAAGTGCTGTAGGGTTTCCTGCCTGGGCAGGGGATTGGACTAGAAGACCTCCAAGGTCCCTTCCAATTCTGTTATTCTATTCTATCTATTCATGAATTAACTATTAGCATAATGTAGATGACAGAAAAAAATAAGTTGTTTGACTTCACCTCCTAACAGCATATAGAGAATGTAAAAGTTGTGAAAAGTGGTTCAAGTAGGTCATCAAGGTCAAGATGGTCAAGAGGATGAGGACATGAAGGCTGTTGCTGGAGCTGGCCAAAGAGAGGGCTCTGTTCAAATGCCTGAAGATGCTGATGACTGATTGACCAATGAAATAGAGAAGAGCTTAGAATTAAGGTCTAAAAATTATGCAGTTATAAATCTGGAGAAAAGTAGACAGGCTCCAAGTACTCAGGGGGTCCACTGTGGAGTTTGGGGATAAAACTCATGCGATCTTGCTATAATTAGATAACAGAAAGACCCATATGCTCATAGTCCGCTTCATTTCACATTGCTTAAGCACACTAGCAATGAAAAAACTGGAAATCATTTCCTGTAATAAAAAACACGAGAAAATGTGATGGCACAGCTGCTACTATGAAGAACAAAGTGAGTGACACAATGAGCACTTTCTTACCTATTTCTGGCTGTCCTATATGAAACTTGATCATATCACAGCTGAAATAGCCTTCAGAATGCCACATATACTAGGTTTTGTGGTTAAGAGATTTGCTTTAACTCCATAGAAAATGACAATTAGCATTGATATCTCCTCCACATGATTGATATGGAAGAATCCACAGTCTGATTTTCCATGCCTGAGTTCATGCTGCCATGAACTTAGAGCACTACTTCTGTGCCTGGTGCAGATAATAAGAAATGGTTTAGCATTTTGGTTCTATCTTAATCTCTTATATGTGGTGCTCTTCCCTGTTTTCTCCTGCCCTGGGTCACCTTACCTCTCCAGTTTGACTTGTGGCTGTTCCTTTATGGCCATTTCATCCCTCTCATTAAATGTTTTGTTTTCCTTGCAAGTAAAATTGATTCATTTTTTCCCCATGAACTATTTTTGGAGTCCTAGCTTGGGAGATAAGATATTGCTTGAAGAGAGAGTATTCAAAGGTTCGGGGACTTGAATCCTTCTGTTTCCTGATTTTTTTCTTAATTTATTTTCTCCTTTTTCGAAAATGTATCTTCTCCTTCTCCTTTCTATCTGCCTATTGAATTGAAAAGCGATGAAATAATGATGAAATAAAGTCTTCTCAGCAGAAGAAGCCATGCAGTAACAGTAATTTTCTTTCCTTAGTTTGTGGGTTCCAAAAGTTTCCAAAACTGGAGATATTTGATACAGTCAACATGATCATGTGCTCCTAGAATCTCTAGTAAAAACAAATTGGGTGAGTCAGAGGTGTGCGGTATTATGCATGGGAATGTGAACTATAAGCATTTAATGGTTTAATGGTCCTATCTGTTTCCTTTACTATTTCTACTATATATTTTAAATCTTCTCTGTAGAAATATCATTTGGAATGAACCTGTAATTTATGGATTTATAAGGAAATGAGTATCATTAAAAAGATATTGTTTTTACAGGGCACTCTGTCTAAGTTCTGGTTGGCTCTAGAGTGAGAGTTTAAGTGGGTGCATTTGCCCATCTCCAGTAAATTGCCTGTGAATGACTTTGTAAAGCTGAATTGCTTTAAAACAGACAGTTGCAATTGCTTTTTGAGAATTGTAAGCTGTTAGCAGACCAAGAGGCTAGGTAATGCATGTAAAGCAATTCTGAGGTGAACAGATATAAATTTTGCAGTACCTTTGCAGAGTATTGAACTGTTCCACCACCCTTTATTCTTTTAATGCGTTATGAAACCTACTAGAAGAAAAAAGAGATCAGAATCATTGTCCTAAGGCAATGATTCTTATATTTTTAGATTTTCAATTTGCTCTGTTTAGAAGAAAAGAAAGCTGAACATTATGCTTATGCATACCTCTATAAATCACAAGTTCTGCTTTTTTCATGAGGTAAAAATTTGTTTGATTATATTTACATTTTAAAGCATCAATGAATTTTCCTCTTTTTCAGCATTCGTTGATATTCAGTTGGAAAAATTGTATTATTGTTTTCCATTATCTAAATTGCGAGCATAATATTCCGCTGTAAATAGACAGAAGTATGTTGATCCTGAACAGAAGCAGCTTTTTGTCATCTTTTTTTCTTTCTGCTGAAGATTCTTCCACAAATGTTTTGAAGAGTTGAAACCTGACAGATCATCATTAAACTTGCTTCTTTTTCTAGCTCTAGGCCATACTGGCTCTCCTACAAATCATTCAGCCCTTCTACCATAGAATAATATAGCATAGCCAACCCGCTCATTGTTGTCATTGTTTTGGCTTAGACATGGGGTTCTTAACTGGCATTCTGAAAACTACAATTCCTGCCAGAATTCAAACAAACAAACAAACAAACCTCACAAGATAATTATTGTTTACTAGATGAATTACCCTGCTTTTCTTCCATTACTAATTCCAATTGAATTGGATAAAAGGTAGCTTGTATAGAAAAGTATTTATTAATGTCACTATTAGGGAAGAGTTCTTGCACTTAAGGATTTTTTGTAGAAGTACAGATTACTCAATTTTTCCATCCACAGAATTATTGGAGCATTTAAAAATGCAATTTGTATTTAGCACTAGGCTATGCCCAATTCTAATCAAAATGTTTGGACAATATTTAAGAACTGAGCAATTCCATTAATGATACCTAAACATAGTAGATAAATAATACTAAAGGACCTCACAAAACTATTTTTGAGGTAAGGGTTGTGTAATTTTATGCTCTCATAGAAATGTAAAACTTTTATTCAACTTCAAAGGAAGATAAAGCCAAAATCCCACACTTTTCTCCTCTAGAGAGTAAAGATGGTAACCTTGACAGAGATATGCAAGCCCCATTGCCAACGTGACAAACATTAAAATGTATTTTGAGTCCGTAATAGTCAGGTAACATTTGGAAGCATTTCAGACAGACATGTCCTTAATTCAATGAACTATAAAGAAAGGGAAGAACAAGGAGAAAAAATAGAGCATAATCAGACTTGTAATGCTCTGTTATTTTAACCATTCTTAATAAAAGTCCTTTTAGTCTTGTGGATTTTTTTTTCTTAGTCTGATCTGCAGTTAGGCTGATATTAATCCTGCAGATTCTACAAATTTCTGCTTTAGCAGTATTTACTTTTAATTTATTTGCATTCTATATTCATATGATCCAGGTCATCATCATTGTGTATTATCTTTTGAAGTTAAAGAAGATATATTTTATTTATTTACTTTCAGTATTCAGTATTCTTATAATGTAGCAATTTTTTCTGTGCACATTGAGAAGCTTTGCATAGTCTCTTCCTTCTTTAGTTCTACTAATTTAAATTACAATAAATTAAAACAAAACATGTATTCAAGGATTATATGGTGAGTGAGTTAGAAAGAAAATGGATACACACTAAAAATAGTAATATTGAAATATGGATTCACATTTATGGGACATAATATTGTAGCTAAAATAGCAATCTCTGAGCTTTCAGTGAGTAAAGCAAAGATTCCCACTTATCCTGTAGTCTGTAGACTTCAGAATAAATGCAATGGGGAAAAATACAGAAATGCTGCATGACCAATGTCTGATCCTGCACTTTGTTTTTTTCAAGGAGGACTTTTGCTGTAGCAGTATAGGATCATTAAAGCCTATAGAGCCTTTACAGAAAGGCCTGCAAGCAAGAAATCCTTTGGCTTTCATGTGATTCCATAAGAGCCTGGGAAAGCCAGGTTACTTTCATACTAGACCAATTCTGTGCTTATGTAACATCTAAAACATTTCTCCTAAATCATTTTCATTCCTCTGTATCTCTCTCTCAAAAAAAAAAAAAAAAAGAGGAGAAAAGGACCAATGCAATGCAATGCAATGCAATGCAGTGCAGTGCAATACAATAAATTCGTTTAAATCCCACCATCTATGATTTGAAATAATATAGTCAAACCCACCACTGAAATGATCTACCCTTCATCTGTATGATGAGTGAAAGCTGTTGGGTTAGGTCAAGATGAAAAGCTTAGATCAGTAACAAATCTATACTTAAAGGATATAATCAATGAATAGATCAGAATGGAAAGGCTAGCTGTCTTTTTTCTTTGTGTTGTTGTGTAGAACCGCCCCCCCCCATCCCAGATTAAAATATTCTTTATTCTTAATATTAAAAAGAGGCAGGATCGGGGGTGAAATGCTCCCAGTTCGGACCGGATCACCCAATCCGGTAGCGATGGCAGTGGGTGGTTCGGAGAACTGGTAGCAAAAATCCCTGCCCTCCCCTCCATGCCCAGCTGAGCTGCTCAATCATCAGAGGCATCTTTTTTTATTTTTAAAAGCATTTTTTCTACAACCTCTTCGGCTGAAAAAATGCTTTTAAAAGTAAAAAAAAAAACCCTCTGATGATCGCACGGCTCAGCTGGGATCGTCAGAGGCTTTTAAAAGCATTTTTTTTTACAACCTCTTCGGCTGAAGAGGTTGTAGAAAAAATGGTTTTAAAAGTAAAAAAAAAAAAAGTTGGCCACGCCCACCCAGTCACATTACCCCACCACCAAGCCACGCCCACAGAACCAGTAGTAACAAATTTTACATTTCATCATTGGGCAGGATGGAATATTTCCCCTAAAGGAAAAGAGGAGAAAAATCTTAACAAAGTCAGAAAGCAGCCCCAGTCTTCCTACCATAGAAAAATAGTCTCAAGCAGGAGCTTGAAGAGGCTGGTCTTTAGGAATGGCTATTTTGTATCCATTCAGAAAGAATGAGCCAATCTATCCATAAACAAAGAGTCTCCAAATAAGTAACACAATAGGCAAGGTTCCAAAGCTGACAAGAATAGCTCAAACACCTAGGATTTGCATTTCCCCTTTTGCCTGTAGAGCCAGCCATGACCCCTAGATAACCCCATAGCAATCTGGCAACAGCCATTAAAATATTGAAGTGTGAAACTGTCAAAGCAAGAAAACATAGGTGTATTAGCAGACAAAAATGTTTGGTGGGCAAAAAATGAATGAGCCACACCATATTCATCCAACTGCACATCAACTGATTTGCTAGTAGCTGCCTTGCACATGGCACACCCATCATCCAACTATATCCCCAAGGGTCAAAAATTAGATCCCAAGGACTTGTGAATATCTGGATTTGTAATTAACAAACCAAAATTGCATTTTCTAATCTCTTTTCAACATGCTTACAGTACATGCCGTTATAAATTGCATGTTGTTTTTTATAAATTAGACACCATTTGCTATGATAATGCAATCCTCAGGCTGTGAGTTTCCTTTCATATTTGAAAGTTAACAAATCCTTTGGAGTACTCAAAATCATGAACATCTCACTTGTTGCAATTCCTTAAACATATATTTTCCTGTGGTTACAGATAGTCCTCAACCTACAACCATAATTGACCCCAAAATTTCTGTTGCTAGGTGAGACAGTTGTTAAGTGAGTTTTGCCCAATTTTATGACCTTTCTAACCACAGTTGGCAAGTGAATCACTAAGTTGTTAATACGGTAGTACGTATTAACCTAATATGGTAAAGTAAGTCTGGCTTCCTCATTGATTTTGCTTGTCACATGATCCTAGGACACTGCAATCATTATAAATATATGCAAGTTGCCAAGCACCTGAATTTTGATCACACAATCATAGGGACATGATCATCAATGATCATATGAAAAATGGGCATAAGTCACTTTTTTCAGTGCCCCTGTAACGTTGAACGTTCACTAAACGAATGGTTGTAAGTTGAAGACTTCCTGTACCTAATTTCTGAAACAGCAACAACACAATCTCAAAAAAATGAAACAACTGCTTTAAGGAGTTTCAGTCATATGCCACATTTGTTTGTGCTATGATGTCTTCCATTCTCTCTGATCTCTCTCCGATCTCTTTTCTTTAGATTTTGAAGGCCACTTACCCTCATTCCTTACATTCTTCTCTTAACATCTTAATGACTAGTTGCCTAAATGACAGTAGACGGAAATGTAAAGTTACTTATTATAACCGTGAATAAGGGATGGTTATCATGGTGAAATTATGTAAATGTTTAAAGCTTCTGGAATATCCATTCTTTCAAATCCAAATATCCAAAAAGGTATTTCTTTTACCTTATAATGATGTGCTTCTTCTATTATTTCCACCCTAATTTCCCTGAATGCTTCTTTTAATAATTTCGTTAAAGAGCAAACTGCTAAGATGCTATTGGGAAAAGGGTATAGTTATACATCTGTAAAATTACAAAATGGATTTAGGATTGAATTTCCAACATACACACGAGTTCCTTGGCATTTTCCAAATGAGTCAGATGCTAAATTCAATTAAAACAGGACCGTTGTTTTGTAATGTAATCTGCTCTATAATCTATTTTCTAATCAAATCAAATATAGCTTCATATAGTGTTGCCATTGGCAAAAGATGCTGCCTGGAACCTTTATGTTCCTTGTCTGTTGTTTATAAGACACCAGATTATGATATAATTACAAGGAAATGATCATTGAAGAGTTATTAGTAAAAGTGTCCCCCTCCCCTTTTTTCTTTTATTTGTAATAAAGCCCAGCAATTCTAGACAATGAACCACTTTGCCAACAAGCCCAGAAGCTATGTTTTTACTGCCAACCTTTCATTATTATCCCTAACATCTTTGGCCCATCGAAGAGCTCTCTCTATGTGCATTTTGATTTATCCTTGCCCCCATCACCAATATTCTATGGTGTCTTCTTCAGCATTAATTCATTTAGAGCAAATGTCTTCAGCAGGAAAGCCTTTGTGAATACAATTATATTCAGACTGACTTCCATGTGAGTTAGTATCTTGATAATGCAGAGACTCTAAGCCAAAATATGGTGTCCTATGCATGCAGACTTTTATCTTGCAAAGTCACTTTTTTTTCAGCATTAACAGATGAAATGTCTGAAACCAAATTGATGTCCTCTGAATAACGGGACATACTGTACCTAACCAGCTGCATGTTTTGTGAGTTTTCTAGTTTTCAGAATATTTAAGCATTCGTCTTTATGTGATACGCATAGTGTTGTTAGATGCATAGGGGTATGCACAGGATTGTTAGATCATTTTCTCATCCAGTTCACCTGCCCTGAAAACCCATATTACAAATAACTATCCACCTAAACCCTATACTTAAATCATTTGAAACAAACACATCTGTATTTCAGATACCTTTCCAGTCTATACAGAAAGCCCTAGACTTACAAGAGTTCATTTAGTGACCTTTCACAGTTACAACAGCACTGAAAAAAGTGACTTAATTTTTTTTCACTTAACAACCATTGCAATATCCCTATGGTCACATGATCAAATTTCAGATATTTGACGGTTGCAATGTCCCAGGGCCGTATGATTTCCTTTTGTGACTTTCTGACAAAAAAGTCAATGGGGAAACCAGATTCACTTAACAACCATGTTACTAATGTAACAACTGTGGCGAGAAAGGTCATAAAATAGGACAAAATTCACTTAACAACTGTGTCACTTAGCAACAGAAATTCTGGGCTCAATTGTGGTCATAAATCGAGGACTACCTATATTTAAATCCATATAGCTGCATGGAAAAAAGAAACAAATTTGGTCATTTCCTCTAGACTGAATAGCACTTTCCAGGTCTGGCATTAGCTGCCTCTCATCTCTTGCCTACGCATATCTGCTGTTATTGGCCAGTTAATTCTTAGCTGTTCTTCATGGTTGTTTGGATTAAATAGCATAGAACATTGTGGTGAATTTTATCTGCCACATTCTGACTATTTTACTGGATTATACTTGATTCAGAAGACCATTTTTCAGAGTAAAGTCTAGAGCAATTGAAGAGCTCTTATGCCTTCAAGGAAAAATCTCTTGGGTCCAACATTTCAGAATATATTAAGTCACCTTTCTGCTAGCTCATCATCCAGGTCCCTCTCCAGTTCCTGAACAGTGGACACAGCTTTTACTTGTTACTGCAGCAACAGATAACACAAAAAGGCCTCTATATGCTTTGAAAATCATTTGAGTGTCAGACCAGTGTACACTTTAACACAGCACTTTCTGCTATTCATTAAAGAATTCTCTTTTTTAGGTGTCTGTTATAAGAGGTGCATTAACTTTAATGAGTAGATTTGTTTAAAAGGCAGGATTTTTCTGATTGTGAAGAGAAAATAATGCTTGATCATAAATATCTGAAAGCTTAGTTGAATATCACTCTTCCCTGATTTAAAAGTGCAAATTAGTGTGAATTCCACTGAATCCAGTCTAGGATTGCTGACAAATTGGGTTGAGGTAAGCACCACATGGCAGCAGATAACTCTAAAAGATTGACTATAAAAGGACAGAATTCAATCATGAGAGTTTTATTGGAATAATACCAAAACAAACACATTGTGTTGAAATTGTAATAGCAAAGTGCATCTGCTGTGTATTCTAAGCATGCATTTAACTTCCGTTTTATTATCTGATTGACTATCTTCAGCCTTTGGCACATCTGGCAAACCCTTCTGTCTCTTCTTTTCTGCATGATAAGTCTCCATTTTCCCTAAGACACAATCACAATGTTAAATTAGTTAAACATACACTTTTGCATTGTATGCTCATAAAATACCTCAATGGCAAAAGGTATACAAATTGTATGAAAATTAAAGCCCTATAAATCATAAAAATGAATACATAATATCTTTCCAATGGTAATATGTAATAACTTTCTACTGTTTATATGGGTGGAAAACCTACAGCCTGCTAAATGTTGATAAATTACAATTACTACATCCCTCATCACTGATTATATTGCTTAGGAATTATACTTTAGCTGTATCTCCAGCTGTTTACAGTTACTAGAAATAATTAGTAGGGCTGTCAGATCCAGGCTGCAGAAACACAGTTGACCACTAGATGGAATTAACAAAATTCAATTTGGTTGCAACTCAGATTTGGTAATAATAATAATAGTCTTAGAGAGCATGATAACCACCAGGTTCATTTATCAATTCGTCATGTGATAACTTGCTTTAAAGTGAACTGGCTAGCAGTATATTTTGCAGAGAACATGGGGCCTTTTTGTTTCATCTGATATTTATATGAAGTCGTTGACAGTATCAAAGTCATGCAAATGCCTTAACTACACTGTTCAAAATGTACTATGTTTCCCTGAAAATAAGACCCTGTCTTATATTTTTTTGAACCCTGTAATAAGCGCTTGGCCTTATTTTCAGGGAGGTCTTATTATTTTGGGGTGCGTGGAGCAAGATGGGACTCTTCTTGCCATCTTACCTAATTTCCAGCTCTGTCTCCCTAACCCAAACCAGAGGAAATGGCGGGGACTGGCTGCGCATGTGTTTAAATATTTTCGGGGGATGGTTTCTTTTCGGGGGAGGGCTTATTATCCAGGGAGGTCTTATTTTTGGGGAAACACGGTATTACATTGTCTTTTACAGTAGTAGTAACAGTAGTAGCAGCAGCTATACTTTATATGAAAGGAGACTCGTAGTAGCACTTTTGATTCTGAGCAATTCTTAGTACTATAATTAACATGCCTGCTGCTTTTTCATGGTAGCTAATGGTGATTTTTGTGTACAAGAAATGCATAATAAGTGAACCAGATCCAAAGACAAGCTGGAATAATACCTAGAGGTTTTCTTTATTTTTTAGAGTTACACTGCATCTGAATCACCTTGAATTTTTCAGAGCTTCAGATAATAACTTCTATTGAAATACTGCACTGCCTCCAATTCTCTGCTCTTCTGATAACACAATAATTCATCTAATTCATCCAGCTATCCAGATTACAGTCTTTATTTTTATGCAGTGTATTTTCAGACTATGAACCATAAAAATAGATAAACCAGTGTAATCATACCTCTTGCCTTCCTCTCTCATCTTTCTCCGGCCACAATAAAAACATTCAGGAGACCCATTTTGTGAAGATGTATCATAGTATCAAGACAACTGCAGCAAAACTTCAGTTTATTTACACTGAAAACCTGTTAATGAATACCATGTAATGATTATAATAACTTCAGGTTACTATATAAGAGCTGCAGAAATCCTAATGATCCCTAGACCACATTTGTTGCCATGGAGAGCCAAGGAATTTTTGAAGCTCTGATACGATAATCCTAAATTAAACACAAATGCTTGTGATTAATAGCAGTAGTAATAGCACTTAGATTTATATACAATAGCACTTAGATTTATATACAATAGCACTTAGATTTATATACAATAGCACTTAGATTTACAGCCTATTTAAGAGGTTTACAGAGTCAGTGTATTGCCCCCCAAAATCTGGGTCCTCATTTTATTGTTCTTGGAAGGATGGAAGCAGTGGTGGGTTGCCACCGGTTCACCCCAGATTGGGTGAACCGGTAGCGGCAGCGGTGGGAGGCTCCACCCACTCACCCGGATGTCTCTGCGCATGTGCAGAAGCATCACGTGTGCGCATGCACACGAGCAAACAGGTAGCGAACGAAATTGAAACCCACTAGTGGATGGAAGGCTGAGTCAACCTTGAGTCAGTCAGGATCAAACTGCTGGCAGTGAGCAGTAAGTTAACCTGCAGTACTTCATTTGCATCACTGTGCCAACAAGGTTCTTAAATTACTTATATTATTAATTTTGTTCTAAACCAGGTCCCATCTATGTCCTTTCATTTAACACTGATATTATGGATTTCTTTTCAGGTTTTAGAAATTACTCTCTCTCTTTTCTGTAGGAATTATTTTTGGAGTAATTAACAAAGACTGTCCTTGAAATCAGAATAAAATACCAATCTTCATTCAAATATAATTCAAATTCAAATATATTTATTCTCTTACAACATGGAACGGATACATCTAATCCTGCCTGTTTAGATTCAAAGTGTACCAGGATGTTTTTGTTCTAATATATTTCTTTTGAATTATGGAATATTGCAAAAAAGAAGAAAAAAAACCTATATTGTTTATATTGATTTATTTATTTTATATATATATATATATATATATATATATATATATATATATATATATATATATATATATATATATATATATATATATATATATATATATATATATATATATATATATATATATATATATATATATATATGTTTTTCTTCTAGCCAGGTTTTCCCTACGTAGCCAAGGTTTTTTTGTAGCTCCAGCTCAGTAGAATCACATCTACTCGGTTCTGGGCTTTTTTCCTTTCTAACACCTAGCAAGCTCTAACTGCTAGGTGGGAGACCTAAATAGATCCATTTCTAGCTCGTTAGCTGTCATCAGTAGGCCACACCTACTGATGACAGGTGTGGCCCACACACCTACAGTAGGTGTGGCCTACTGATGACAGCTAACAAGCTAGAAATGGATCTATTTAGGTCTCCCACCTAGCAGTTAGAGCTTGCTAGGTGTTAGAAAGGAAAAAAGCCCAGAACCGAGTAGATGTGATTCTACTGAGCTGGAGCTACAAAAAAACCTTGGCTACGTAGGGAAAACCTGGCTAGAAGAAAAACACACATAAACCCTATGAAGAAGTAAGAAAATTGATACTGTACCTTTACAGGGAGGATACATAAGATATGGGTGTGGCCTACTGATGACAGCTAACGAGCTAGAAATGGATCTATTTAGGTCTCCCACCTAGCAGTTAGAGCTTGCTAGGTGTTAGAAAGGAAAAAAGCCCAGAACCAAGTAGATGTGATTCTACTGAGCTGGAGCTACAAAAAAACCTTGGCTACGTAGGGAAAACCTGGCTAGAAGAAAAACACACATAAACCCTACGAAGAAGTAAGAAAATTGATACTGTACCTTTACAGGGAGGATACATAAGATATGGGTGTGGCCTACTGATGACAGCTAACGAGCTAGAAATGGATCTATTTAGGTCTCCCACCTAGCAGTGAGAGCTTGCTAGGTGTTAGAAAGGAAAAAAGCCCAGAACCGAGTAGATGTGATTCTACTGAGCTGGAGCTACAAAAAAATTCCACAATACAGAGGGAAGGAAAACAGATATTAAGAGATCTGCCATAAATCAGAAAGAATCAAGGTAGGTGAACCATTTACACACTTGTGTGAACCTAATGAAGCTTTAACCTAGAATAAACAGAATAGTCATAAATCAATTTGCTAACTCTCATAAAGTCATATATCAGCTATCAATCTTTCACCTGATCAAGGGATCAGTAAGTACCGGTATTTAAGAGTACAGCAAACAATTTACATTATGGAATTATGGACCAAGTAGCTGAAGTGAGGCAGTTTGTCTCCTCAGAACCCTGATGCAAACCAAAACAATTGTAAGGATACAGTGCATCTTCTTTGGGACATGTATTATGCATATCTACATTATGCTGCTGAGTGAGGCAAGCATGTTATATCTCTTTTACATTAATTTGTTAAAGATTCATTAAATATTCTTACAGAAAATGCATTATGGCCAGAAGGAAATCAAGAGAATAAGCCATTACTTGATACTTTCCTTACCTTAGTTCATTCACCTTAGTTTAATTTAATTTATTCAGTTTAGGCACAGTCTGACTCTGAACTGACTCTGGGTGGTACACAATAAAACCAAACAGAATAGAAATACAGTACAATGTAATAATAAATGCCCTGAAGACGTTTTTATTTCAGCAAGCCGGCCTGGCCTGAATAGGTTTTATGGGTTAGTTTTTAATTGTATTGCTAGGGGTTTTAAATTGGGGCAGCCATTTAATTTAATTTATTTTTAATTATTTTAACTTTTATATTGTATGTTATTTAATTCTCAGCTGTTCACCGCCCTGAGTTCCTTCGGGGAGAAGGGCGGGATATAAATTTAATTTAATAATAAAATAAAAATAAATAATAATAGTAATAGTAATAATAATAATAATAATAATAATAATAATAATAATAATAATAATAATAATAATAATAATAATAATAATATTGAAGATAAGCAGCAAGAAAAAAATCACAAAGTACCGGGACTTGCAAATTGAAGTTGAGTGACTGTGGAAAAAGAAATCGTGTGTTGTCCCGATTGTAATTCGAGCCCTTGAAGCAAAAGCCAAAAGGCTACCTCGCTATTTAGAAATTCTAAATTTACCGGACTTGAACATTTTGACTCTACAAAAAACCACTTTACTCGGAACAGCTTACATCCTCCAACGATACCTTAAGTTTATTTATTTATTTATTTATTTATTATATTTCTATACCGCCTTTCTCCCGTAGGACTCAAGGCGGTGTACAGTCAAGAAAAATATAGACACACAAACATCATAAAATTGCTAATTAAAATTATTACTTAGTTTGATCAATTAAATAAAACCCAGAATTAGATAATATTTTTTTTTTAAAAAAATCATTCACATGTTCATATGTTTAGCCCCGCCTGTTGAAACATCAGGGTGTTGAGGGCACGGCGGAAAGCATGGAGATCAGGGATATTCCGTATCTCCGGGGGCAGTTCATTCCAAAGGGTTGGAGCCCTCACAGAGAAGGCCCTCCCCCTGGGAGTCGCCAGTCGGCATAATTTGACTGACGGTACTCTGAGTAGTCCCTCCCTGTGAGAACAAACTGGTTGGTGGGAGGCTATTGGTGGCAAAAGACGGTCTCGTAGGTACCCAGGTCCTAAGCCATGGAGCGCTTTAAAGGTGATAACTAACACCTTGAATCACACCCGGAAGACCACCGGGAGCCAGTGCAGCTCGCGTAGGAGAGGTGTTACATGGGCGTAACGAGCTGCGCCCATAATCACCCGCGTGGCTACATTCTGGACCAGTTGGAGCCTCTGGGTGCTTTTCAAGGGGAGCCCCATGTAGAGAGCATTACAGTAGTCCATACGGGAGGTAACTAGGGCATGAGTGACCGTGCACAAGGCGTCCCGATCCAGAAAGGGATGCAACTGGCGGATCAGGTGAACCTGATAAAATGCACCCCTGGCCACAGCCGTCAAATGATCTTCTAAAGATAGCCGTGAATCCAGGAGGACACCCAAGTTGCGGGCCTTCTCTGTGGGGAGCAAGATCTCATCCCCTATTGTCAGTGATAGTACCAGCTGACTATACCGGGACGCCGGAAGCCACAGCCACTCGGTCTTGGAGGGGTTGAGTCTGAGCTTGTTTCTCCCCATCCAGATCCACACGGCCTCCAGGCAACGGGACATCACAGCAAGGGCATCATTGGGGTGGTCTGGGGTGGAGATGTATAGCTGTGTGTCATCAGCATACTGATGAACACTCACCCCGAAACCACGGATGATCTCGCCTAGCGGTTTTACATAAATGTTGAACAGAAGGGGTGAGAGGACTGACCCTTGCGGCATCCCACAAATAAGGTGCCTCAAGGTTGACCACTGCCCCCCTGCCAACACAAACTGCGAACAGTCAGAGAGCAAGGAGGAGAACCACTGAAGCACGGTGCCCCCTATTCCTAACCCCTCCAGCCGGTGCAGTAAGATACCATGGTCGATGGTATCAAAAGCTGCTGAGAGATCTAATAGGACCAGGATAGAGGAGCAACCTCTGTCCCGAGGCCTCCAGAGATCATCCACCAACGCGACCAATGCCGTTTCCATGCTGTATCGTGACCTGAAGCCCGACTGGAATGGATCCAGATAGACAACTTCATCCAGGTATTGGGGTAGTTGTTGCGCCACCACACTCTCAACAACCTTTGCAACAAAGCGAAGATTGGAGACTGGACGATAATTTGATAATATAGCCAGGTCCAGGGAAGGCTTCTTGAGGAGGGGCTTCACAACTGCCTCTTTCAAGGCAGCGGGAAAGACACCCTCACTCAGAGAAGCATTTATAATCCCCTGGAGCCAGCCTTGTGTAACCTCCCGGGAGGCCAGTACCAACCAGGAGGGACATGGGTCCAATAAACATGTGGCAGCATTAAGCTTGCCCAGAATCCTGTCCACGTCCTCAGGAGTCACAGAGTCAAACTCTTCCCAGATAACGCTCTCAAGACCTGCCCCCGTCTCCTCCCCTGGATCTACCCAATCAGAGTCCAGGCCTTCCCGAATCTGAGCGACTTTATCATGCAGGAATTGTACAAAATCCTCAGCTCGACCTTTTAAGGGATCTTCCTGTACCCCCACCTGAAGTAGGGAGCGGGTCACCCTAAACAGCGCAGCTGGGCGGTTCTCTGCAGATGCAATAAGAGCGGAGAAGTAGCTAGACTTCGCTGCTCTTATCGCCACTAGGTAGGTCTTAATATAAGATCTCACCTGTGTTCGGTCAGATTCAGATCGGCTTGTCCTCCAATCGCTCTCCAGGTGTCTTTTCCGACGCTTCATCTCTCTCAGCTCCTCGGAAAACCAAGGAGCTAGACGAGATCGGCATCGGGTCAGAGGCTGCAAAGGCACGAAGCGGTCCAAGGCCCCAGTAGCCGCCCTGTCCCAGGCGACCACCAGGTCCTCAGTCGAGTCGTGAGCCAGAGTCTCAGGAAATGGCCCAAGCTCCATCAGGAACCTTTCGGGGTCCATCAGGCGCCTGGGACGGAACCATTTGATTGGTTCCGTCTCCCTGCGGTGGGTGGAAGTGACTTGAAAGTCCATGTGAAGGAGAGAATGATCAGACCATGACAAGGGCTTGATGTCTATATCCCCTATTCTTAGATCATTCAGCCACTGATCAGAGACAAAAATCAAGTCCAGAGTGTGATTCCCCAAGTGGGTGGGGCCTTGAACTACCTGGGTCAGGTCCATGGCCGTCATGGAAGCCATGAACTCCTGAGCTGTCTCCGACATCTCACCAGCGGATGGCAGGTTAAAATCCCCTATAACAATAAGTCTGGGGGTTTCTACCGCCACCCCGGCTATAATGTCGAGCAGCTCAGGCAGGACCGCTGTTACGTGGCAGGGAGCCAGGTATGCAATCAGTAGGCCCATCTGAATCCCCCGACCCCACTTCACAAGGAGGGACTCACATCCAGCTATCTGAGGAACAGTGGCCTCCCTCGGTTAGGTTAAGTTCCTAGGTCCTTGGTTAGGACTCGAGCTGCTGAGTTATTAACCAGCCTCAAAGGCTGTGAATCTCACCAAAGATTAACCAATAATAATAATAATAATGGCATGGCTTAAGATGGGAACCATCAAGAAAGAAATTGATGGTTTAATACTCGCTGCTCAAGAGCAAGCATTACAAACTAATGCCATGAAAGCAAAGATACAAAAATCCACCGACAATCCAAACTGTCGACTTTGCAACAACAAAGTTGAAACTGTTTCACATTTAATATGTGAATGTAGCAAAATCACACAAACTGATTACAAAGCTAGACACGACCGCGTTGCTAAATTAATCCATTGGTCATTATGTAAAAAATACGACTTACCTGTATCCAAAAAGTCACAGGAACATAAAGTGGAAAAAGTTATAAAAAATAAAAAAGGTGAAGACCTTGTGGGACTTTTGAATACAGATGGATCATTATTTCGAACACAACACATCAGATATCACAGTTGTCAAAAACCGAAACGTACAATTTATTGACATTGCGGTACCAGGAGACGCCAGAGTTGAAGAAAAAGAACTGGAAAAAATCACGAAATATCGCAATCTGGCCATCGAAACTATGCGATTATGGATGAAACATGTAACAGTGATACCCATTATCATTGGGGCACTTGATACCGTGTCCAAAACTTTTATAAGATACATAAACAAATTGCAGCTTCCTGTAATAACACCAGTGGAACTGCAAAAAACTGTGCTACTCGGAACATCATATATTTTAAGAAGGTACTTGGTTGATACCTAGGATACTGGCAGCAACCCGTATCAACCATTAGCACCAGTCAATGGTATTTGTGACGCATTTTTAAATGTCCAGTTGACTGAGTTTCATTTTTAATGAATAAAAGAGAATAATAATAATGCAATAAAGAACAAGAACCAATGGTGAGTTTGTTTAATAACACCTGCATCCTGAAATAATTTGATGAAGACCCTAACCACCTTATATTTAGGCCTAGAAGAACCATCAGATTTTAAAGACTTTTTAGAATACCATCAGGGTGGATGTCACATGAATATCAGAGGGAATCTCTTTCTAAAGGACAGGTACTGCAACAAAGAAGACACAGTTCCTGGGTCTTGATAGATGACATTGTTTAATTAAAGCACACATGGAGCATACCAACCCTATTGGATTGAAATGTCCAGGCTGATATTACAGAAGTTAGGCAGTTCCTCAAATAACCATACCTTATGTTGAGCCCTGGTGGTGTGTAGTTAGAATGCAGTATTGCAGACTAACTCTGCCCACAGCCTGGAGTTTGGTCAGCATTCCCTCTTTCTGTGGTCAGTAAAATGAAGATCCAGATTGTTGGGATTGATATGCTGACACAGTAAACTGCACAGACAGTGCTGTAAATCTAGGTGCTATTGCTATGTTAGCACCTTGAATCACCCAAAAGCATACTGGTTCATGAAGCAGAATGACCTAGAGAAGTACACCCATCATCTCCATGCCCCTGCATTTTGGATCAGTTGAAGCTTCCAAGTTCATGCAGCCAGTTTATATTTCACTCCCACAGTAAAGAACTCATCTATTGCACTGAATATGTTGTATTTTATTTTAATTCAATGTAAAATGTTCTTTAAATAAATGTTAAAAATGTTGTGGGGGGGGGACAGTTAGGATTTGAGACATGATTGTTTGAAATGGAGTAAAAATTCATATGGTTCATATGTTCATTCTGAACATTTTCTAAACAAATATGTGAACTGAATATATGTTAATCTTTCTACTTTAGGGATATTTTACCTTGTAAAAAATAAATGTCATACAAAAATATGGGAATCAAAGAAAGTGTTCTAAAATTCATATATTACTGAAAATAAAGTATAAAAATAGGGATAATTACTGACAAAAATAGATATGTTCAGAGAAGTGTGTCTAAATGAAAAGGAAAGGTTTTTAAAAAATAAGTTTGAAAAATAATCTGCCATATGAGCCAATAATCTGCTATATGAGCCAAATTTCCATTTTAATTTTTGTACATTTCAAAATGCACCTAAATTTTATATTATCTAACAATCAGATGTAACAGGTAAGATTATTTTTAGATTTGACTTTTTTAAATCTGTGTTTTATATGACTTAAAACTTCTTCCTTTCTTCCCTTCTCAAACATATAAATGTTGCATAGAAAATAACACAAATTGCAGAAAAGTATACATAAAAGGCTTCAGTTTGGAGTGGGAGGTAGCAATTGAAAAGGTCAAACGCATTAAAGGCATAAACTGCATTAAACTGAAACATGATGTCCAGTTCAGAGATGTGGTAGTTCCAGTTTATATGGATATAATATATGGATATACATATAATATACTGGGTTAATATAATAAAGGAGCTCAACATGTTTATTCTGCAAAAGAGATTGATAATAGCCTACACATTTGTCAGAAAGTAGAAATTTACATGATTGGACAGATTTGATTTTAGAGAGCAGATCAAGGACCAATAGATTCATGTTTTAAAAAAGCAGTTTGAGACTGAAGTTTAGCGGAAGATATTGATGGAAAAAGCCTTGGAGTATAGAACAGCTTCTCTAGAATAATGGTAAATTCATACTTATTGGAGACTTTAAAATGAAACCTTGGCGATGGTTTAGTAGATTCTGAACTGCATGAGATAAATTATAACATCTCTTTTAACTCATACATTTTATAATTCTACAGGAAGGCATTAGATAAATTTTCCCACACAAAAGAGAAGTCTTACTTGGCTTTCCCAACAAGGAGTATTTAGGTATCTTTGTTTAAATACACACTTCTAAAACTTTTTAGCTCTTTATTAACTTTTACTCACAAAAGGAAATATAGGACATTTGCTTAATATTCTGTATATACTTTAGGTAGTTTTAGATGGCAATGGTGACATAATTTATAATTTAAACACAGAAAGGTCACTCCAAGGGTACTGCTACTTGTGGATTTTATCAAGCAGTCCTTTCCTTAATAGTAGTTTTAAATTCAAAACAATTAGCAACTTGTACTTTTAAAATAGCATGAAGAATTCCAACTTCCTTATAGGATTTCAGATTATCTCCTATATTGCACAAGGAGTTTTAGAATAATCCCATCTCTTGAAAGCAATATGTGCCACAGTTTTCACTGTCATTTTAAGATTCTAAATACGTTAAAGGCTCTAAGGCACATCAAAATCTGGATTATGGGCCTCAACTGACATTGAATGACTGTAACTTGAGTAATGACATACACAATTTTGATCCATTTTTTTTCTATCTGCAAAACAGTAAGTCTTTGAATTAATGTCACTCCTTATAGAATTGACAATGATTTTCTTCCTTTAACATACGCAAGCAGTCGGTGAAAAATTCTCGAAGGGACACTTTGATACCAGAAAGGCATACTTGGCATAGTTGTAAATTCTTTAAGGCTGCTTGTTCTTTTTAAATTAGATTCTGAAATTGTTCAGACAAGGTCACAGTTGCTGTAGCCTGCTTGCTTTATGAGGATATCCAAATCTGTTTCCTCTTGAACTGAATGTATTTCAATGCATAATAATAACGGTGTTAATGAAGGCATATCAAAATATCAGAGAGCAGAGTATTAAGTTAAGGAGACATGCAAATGTATTAAAATAACATTGAATTTGGGACAAAGGCTGCTTTTATCTTTAAGGATATAGGGTATATATATCTCCTTATTTGTTTTTATGTTATTATAGAATAAAAATGCAGTGCACTGTCATACCATTTAAGCTAACTGGGTGTGTTAGTAGAACATTATGCTTAGTAGACCATAGGTTTGTGAATGAGGTTACCTACCACAGTGGGCATGGCTTCCTGTGTGCATGCTATATTATTGTTTGGTGTAGAGAGACAGTTTGATGTAGAGGTTAAGGTGCTGGCCTAAAAACCAGGAGACCATTGTTAGATCCCACCTTAGTCATAAAAGTCGACTAGGCAATCTTGAGTGAATTATTCCCTCTCAGTCCAACTTACTTCACAGGATTGTTGTTGTGGGGAAAATTGGAGGAGGAAGGAATATTAAGTACCTCTGCCACCTTGACTGATTCACCAGTGTGCAATTTCTGTAGCTTTGCCATTCTGTGAGCAGTTTGAAAAAAAGACACAACGATTTCTCCTTTTAGATTTTCTGAATCAAACAACATGCTTTTGATTACTAACTGGATGCAAGGTTCAGATGTCAGGTTCTACTTAATAGTAAAAAAATCCTAATAAATTTGGCTCATACATATACCCCTTCTAATCATCCTATATATCCTCATTCATCCATTTCAAGATCTATATTGCTCCTTTGAGTTACACATCTATTACAGCAGGTTTTCATGAAATTCAAGAAACCATAATGTGAAGCAAGTAGGTGTGGTGAATTCTGCTCAATTACCTGATACTAAAGCAGCTATAAGAGAATACAATTAAAAATAGAAACCAAAATGATTTGACAATAGAAACTCGTATGACTTGTGCTACAGGTTTCACAAGTAGTGCCAACTTTCTTCACTGTTTACCTATAGAGATCAACATATTTAAGATTTATTGAGCTCGTGATCACTAGCCCTATCCATTTGTTTGGGATTGGGAGGGCTATGGAAGATAGGTGCCACAACTATTAGCCAAATAATAATTTTATTAAAATTTTATTAAAAATTACACTTAGAAAATTAAAAGCCTATTATAAACAAAAAGAAAACAAACAGACAGTTCAGGGAAAAATGACAATAGAAAATAGAAAAAGAAAAATAAGAATATAGTAAAAAATAATAAAAGAAACATATAACAAATGACTTTCCCATTCATCACAAATATAAACAATTTTAATAACATATCATCTTCTCTCTCTTTTTTTTAAATTTTGATTTATAAGCCGCCCTTCTCCGGAGACTCAGGGCGGCTTACAATGCATTAAGCAATAGCCTTCATACTTTTGTATATTTATACAATGTCAGCTTATTGCCCCCACAGTCTGGGTTCTCATTTTACCTACTTTAGAAAGGATGGAAGGCTGAGTCAACCTTGAGCCTGGTGAGATTTGAATTTACAGTAATTGCAGACAACTTATTTATTTATTATTTTATTTTATTGAATTTATATACCGCCCTACTCCCGAAGGACTCAGGGTGGTGAACAGCCATAGAATAAAACATATAAATACAAAATTTAAAATAAAATAAAACGAATTAAATAATTTGGCTGAACAAATTTAAAACCCCAATAATTTAAAACCAAATTTAAAATTTCCATTTAAAAAGGGGAAAGACTTAGGTCAGGCTAGCTTGATGAAATAAGAAAGTCTTGAGTGCACGACGGAAGGTACGCAGATCCGGGATCCTCCGTATCTCCGGGGAGAGCTCGTTCCAGATAGTAGGTGCCCCCACAGAGAAGGCTCTCCCCCTGGGGGCCGCCAGTCGACATTGTTTGGCCGATGGCACCCGGAGGAGCTTGATGTTAAGAACAGTTAATAACAGTACTTTAGTCTGCTGCTCTTAAGAGGAATGCCAAAATCAGTAAAGAAGATGATGTGGCATAGGGTCATACAGTCAATGAACTAATTGCCTACAGTGAAAACAGTGAAGTTAGCAACTAGTAATATATCTACATTGTTGCAAAGTAGGACCTTGGTAACAACAAATATTTATTTATTTCAAAATATGTAAATGATCTAATGTAAACATTTTGGAATTTGAATGTGCAGAACATTGTCCTCTACTTTCCTAAACTTTCTTCCTGCAAATACAACTCATTTTATTTTTGATTATTTAAAAAAAAACTTCAAGAAGGTCACATTTTTCTTAATGTTTTAAATTACAGTGTGAAATTATCTCCTAGAGAAGGAAAGGAGAGATGATCATGTATCCTTTACCTAAGGGACAGATGTGCCAGGTTTTAAATGTCTAAATTTAATCTATTTACTATATTAAGTCTGGCATACAGTACAACAAAGACAACATAACTAGAAGTCACATAGATGTAAGGCTTGATTTGGTGATATAGAAAACAATCATACAACCTCAGATGGAATGATATATAGCAATAGCAATAGCACTAAGACTTTACAACCCTCTCTAAGGGCTTACAGAGTCAACATATTGCCCCCAACAAGCTGGATCCTTATTTTACTGACCTCAGAAGGATGGAAGGCTGAGTCAACTTTGAACCTGGTGAGATTCGATCTGCCAAACTGCTGACAGCCAGTGATCAGCAGAAGTAGCCTGCACTGTACTCTAACCACTGTGCCACCGCGGCTCTTCTATATATCCTCCTATATGTTTAACTGATAGTCAAAATCCAAATGGCAGCTTAGAAACTTAAATATTCCAGTAATTAAATAAACAAATCTATATATATATATATATAAAAGCAAAAACCACTCACACTGCGATCACGAAATCTCCAGAATCATAAAGCCTACAAACTTGAAATTTGGCACGTATGTTCCTCTTGGCTTCTAGGTGTTTGATAAGAAAAGATTTTTTGAAATGACCATCAGATCATTAGTATTTCTTATATTATTATTAACACGGTCTGATGCTAATTAGTTAGACATTCTACTTCCCCTCCCAACCTGAAAATAATTCTGGAGAGAACAGGAGAGGAGAGGAGAGGCTTCTGTGGGGCAAGCCTGAGGGAGAGAAGGGGAGAGGAGAGGCCAATTGTAACTACTCATTAATTTTCAAGCTGTAAGTATCGATTTATCAAACCCGATCACATAGTTTCGTAGCAGACCACGGGTATTCAGCTAGTATCTATATATATTTTACATAGCTGAATAAAATTCTTGGAAATACTAATTTTCTATAGGATAAGATGAATGAATTTCAAACAAAGAACAGTATTTTTCTGATCTGTATATTTCTGGAGTTTTTTTAACAATTGGCTGATATTTTTATATGCAGTATATTTGAAAAGTAGGAAAGGGAATGTCTATTACATTCTCCATCTGTAGTAAAGAGATACAGCCAATCAAACTTGTAATAGTTTCACTCTTTTTTCTTGGCATCCAATTTGATGCCTAGAGTCCCTTTCTTCTTTCCTCTTCATATATTGCATCATTTCCCCCTGAATTACATTCACATTATCTGATGGGTATAAACAAGATCTAGTCTTTTCAACAAGCAAAGGCACTCTTTTATCACATAGCTGATCTTTATGGGCTTCAGAATTTCAGTTCAAATATGCTAGAGTTCATATTTTATTTATAATAGATTTGGGAAACAGGGAAATGAAAGCAGATGAATTTTTAAAAGGAAACTAAAATTAAAACACCCAAATACCCTTTCCTAACAGCTAAAATAGAAACAAATCTCATACTTGTATTCTCACCATTGAATTGGGTTTTTTTTGTTTTTGTTTTGGTACTTTTTATTGTAACATTCAATAGGCTGCATATGGAAAATGTGGAATCTCAACAGCAACAGAAACTTTCCAGGTGATTCTCATAGCTGTCCTAGGGCCACAAGAAGTTTTGAATAGGAAATATAATTTGATGAAGCTTCATATGAATCATTCCATTGAAAAAGATCCACTAATCCAAGTAGAACTGTGTTTTAAAGCAACATTTAAAAATTGGGGCATATTTAAGCACTTCCGAGATTTGATTTCTTTTTTCTTTTCTTTTCTTTTTTTCTTTTGATGTTTGGGGATTTTTACAGACAATTTAGAAGGTTGCGGCTTTCTTGGGAGAACACGGAGGGGATTCTGGATGCTAGGATGGGCTCTCTGGAATTGACATGATCACACAGTCCCATCAATATCTTTCTTTATCAAAGCTCTTTTATGGTGGCAAGGCTAATTTTATTTCAGACTTCATTTACTTCTCAGTTTGTAGTTTTCAGTTTGTAGTTCTTGACTATAACTATGACTTGACTTTTTTTAAATCTTGTGCTAATTGAATCTTATGCTTTGATACTTACTGTCAGATCTGGTTGGCTCAGCATGGGAGTCCTCACAGGTATCCTGCCATAAAAAGAAGAGGGGGAGGGAGGGAAAGAGAGAGAGATGAAACGGCAATAAAGAAATCAGGAAATCAGGAGGGGGGGAGCAGCCAGTTCCTGTTTGTACCAACATCCCACAGCCAGGCACCCTGAGAAATATGCAGATTACCTCTCAAACATCTCAGAGTTCTCAAAACATCTTGACGAGCTTCAGTTGGCTGGAAAAGGACTGGTCACGGGTGGGGATGAGATGGGCATAAACCTACACATTAGGTTTTGTATTCAGCAAGCGAGATACTTTCAGAGCTGGGTTGTCTTTACAAGACAAGAGCCGAGGTGGCGCAGTGGTTAGAGTGCAGTACTGCAGGCTACTTCAGCTGACTGCTAGCTGCAGTTCAGCAGTTCAAATCTCACCAGGCTCAAGGTTGACTCAGCCTTCCATCCTTCCGAGATTAGTAAAATGAGGACCCAGATTGTTGGGGGCAATATGCTGACTCTGTAAACTGCTTAGAGAGGGCTATAAAAGCACTATGAAGCGGTATATTAGTCTAAGTGCTATTGCTAGTGCTATTGCAACCATCTCTCTTAGTAAAAGAACCCTTTGCTTTAACCAAACGGAGTCGAAGGCTTTTCTTTCCTAAGGGATCAAATTGGGACAGGTCTGACATTTACCCTTAATACAAGTGGGAACTCAATTGACTTTCAACATCCTAAATATGGCTAAAGGCTGCCTTTACTTTTCAATTTTGCATAAATGGGACAGATTGAAGTTCATTAAATAACAGAAAAATAGAGTTGGAAGGGACCTTGGAGATCTTCTATTCCACCTCCTCAGACAGGAAATCCTGTACCATTTCAGACAAATGGTTGTCCAATCTCTTATTAAAAACCTGTCCAATATTATGGTATCCACAACTTCTGGAAGCAAGTTGCTCCACTGATTAATTGTTCTAACTGTCTTTTTAGTTCTAGGTTGCTTTTCTCTATGATTAGTTTCCACCAATTACTTCTTTTCCTGCCTTCAGGTGTTTGGAGAATAGCTTGACTCCCTCTTCTTTATGACACCCTTGAGATATTGGATCATGTCACATGTACTCCTTCTTTTAATTAAACTAGACATACCCAATTCCAGCAAACATTCTTTATATATTTTAATCTCCAGTCCCCTACTCATCTTTGTTGCTCTTCTCTGTACACTTTCTAGAGTCTCAACATCTTTTTTATATCATGATGACCAAAACTGAACACAGTATTCGAAGTGTGGTCTTACCAAGACATTATGACTAATAATTGATCTTGATTCTATCCCTCTGTAATGCAATCTAGAACTGCATTGGCTTTTTTGGCAGCTGCAGCACACTGCTGGTTCATATTTAGGCGATTATCCACTAGTACGCCAAGATCCCCCTCACAGTTACTACTACTGTGCCAGGTACCACCTATATTATACCTGTACATTTGGTATTTCTTACCTAAGTGATTGGCAAAAGGGGAATGGCTATCTAGTTAACAAAGAATTTGGACCAGGCACTTACTGTTTTAAAATTAGGGGTGAAGCAGAAAAGCTACAAATAATACACTGTTTGTGCCATCCTGATTCTTCTGAATCTCCTAACTCAAACGTATTGCCAAAAATCACAACTCTAATGCAATCAGATCTCCCTAGTGATTGGGCAAGTGTCCTCTCAAGGAAGGGCCAGATTTGCCAACCAATTATGCCAGCTTTCCTGGTATATTAGAAAACTGAATGATTAGATGCCTGTGGAACCTCAAAAAAGCAAATGGAAAGATAAGCATTTTTTAAAAGAAAAATAGTTTTTGCAAATGTGCATTTTTCAATTGGAGGAGGACTCTTTCTGCATTTATTCAACCAATTTCTCCATGGGATCATTGCTAAACACTACAGAGATAGTTGTACTATCATTTCTTTATCTCTTCTGATCTAAAAGAGTCACATGAAAAGATATTTTTAAAAAATTGAGGTCAGACTTTTGAAAATGTCCAGCTGAAACTTGAGAGTTAAAAGTTTTCAGAAGGGTAAATCATGTCTGCTTCCTTCCTCCCATTGTGCCAAAATGTGAAACAGCTTCAGGCATTTTGAAATTTTCCTCTCATACTTAAAGGTAAATTTTATTTCAAATCAAATCCTGAAGCAGATCAAATCAAATCAAGTTGATTTTGAGTAAACTCTATACAAATGTCAAATTCAAACTTTATTATAACCTCCAATTAGTATTGTATCTGGACTACTTTGTAAAAAGTTTGATTATAACAAATAAGGTTTGTTGCAATTCTTTGTCTGTCTTCTTTAGGTATGCAGAATGAGTATCACTATTGTCCACAGCAAATATATTATGGCTTCTGAGTGCTTGGCAGCATTTCTAATTATTGCAGACCACGAAAGGTGCACAAATCTTGTCAAATAAGCTCATAATACATTGTTGGTAGATTGTCTGCACTTTCATGGATTCCTAGCTGTGCTTTATCTTCTAATTCCCCATATGAGATACAGGAGATATCTATAAGTAGCCGCTATTGTCTGCAGCCCTTGATACTTAAATCAGCACTTGTTAGCAGACTTTCATATACAGAGTACATTTTGTCAGAATTCATGCTTATTCTGATAAGCTAGCTTTCTGAGAACTTGAGAGTCATGCTATATTTTCTTTTCTGTTTCCAGTAGCAGATAAATACAAGGCATAAACTATAAAGTCTGCCAATGTGTGCTTCTATTTGAAGAGAGCTGTTTCCAAGAAAACAACTAAGTCATTGTCTGTGTATAATTAAAAAAACATGATAGCTAGTTATTGATATGGTAGCAGGAACCATTTCTTTTGTCGTGATGGATTATTTAACTTTATATTACAACTCCCTGTGGCACAAGCAGCAAGATTTATGGAGATGTGTGACTATCTTGTGCAACTCCTTTGGTGTGACAAGGTAAAGGATGGCTTCTTCCATATCTGCTTCAGTTTTTTGTGTTTGATGGATTGGACCTTTCCATTGGAAGCTATATCTAGTTTTGTCCTTCTCAAGGTAAAGAAATCTGATTTTTTTTCTTTTGCCCTTGACAAGGCCAGTTTTCATTTGGTGAAAGGTTTGCCTTTCAAACAGTGCCACAAAGACAAAAGAGCCCTGACACAAAACCTATTCGCATGATATGTTGAGCTTTATCTAGTGAGCAGAAAAGACAATAGGATAGGAATAGAAAATAGGCAGATAAACAGCTGTTATACTGACTGGTACTTTCTGCTCTTAAGCATGTGGGATAATTTAAATGATTCATGGACATATGAATAAAGAAGCAATGCTTACCCTGTTTGTTGATCAACATATTTGTGTGGGTTCATCTGTCTGCATTTTTTCTCTGCAATCATTTCAAGGTCTAAATTATAAAAGCTACCATCATGAATGTTAACCTCATGTTATAGCATTAACATTATTTAAATGAAGCTTAAATATAAACATTTATATGGCCACGCAACTTCAGCAATTTTGAACAGCCGGCAACAACAATAAAACTAATTAATAAAACAATCCTAAAAGAGTAAATAAAATAAAAAATGCTGTGCCATAATTGTTCCCTTGGGATGCCCCACAGCAAGGTCAATTGCCCTCCTTTCATAAATTGCCCTCCTTTATCTACATATCCAATCATACCCCAGCACCTCAGTCTGAACAGCCTTCTGAAAAGCTAGAAGGCAGAGTCCTGTTGAATTGCTGGTGGGAAGGTGTTCCACAAGGAACAGACAGCTATGGAAAAAGCATGCTTACAAGATCCCATTAGATGGCAAGATTTCAGAGTGGAGACCTGGAGTATATCCACCCTATCTGACGTAGTGGGACGGCAGGTATTTCTAAGGTGAGGGGATCCCATAAATAACCAGATCACACAATGAAGAGTTTTAAAAATAATAACCAGCAAGAAATAAAATAACAGATTTAATAACCAGAAGGTTATTTAAAAATAATAATCAGCAGGAAGCCAGGACAGCTCACATAATCAAGGTGTTTCATGGGAAAAGATGTGGGCACCCAATTTCCAGAACAAAACGCTTAGCTGACGAACAACACCTAAAAACAGAACTACACACCCTCACTAACATACTAACGTCCAATGGATTCCAAAGAAATAAGATCACCAACCTAATCCAAAAAGAAACCCCCACTAAAATCCAAGACAGAGAACAAGAAAATGGCAAAGCCCTCCTCCCATACATAAAAGGCACCACAGACAGAATAAGCAAAATCCTCCACAAACATAACATCAAGACAACATTCTGCACAAACCGAAAAATATCCACCATCCTAAGGAACCCCAAAGACAAAATTGAGTTAGAAAATCAAGGAGTATATGAAATCCCATGCACCGCCTGCCCCACCACATACATCGGACAAACCAACAGACAAATAAGTGCACGCATAGAAGAACACAAGAACTCAGTCAGAAAAGAGGAACCAACTTCTTCCCTGGTCCAACACCTTAAAGCCACAGGACATGACATTGACTTTAAAAAGACCAGAACTATCGCCAAAACTGAACACTTTAACAACAGAATAATCAGAGAAGCCATCGAGATAGAAAACCGCCCACACAGCATGAACAAACGAGACGATACCTCCCGCCTACCAGCCATTTGGAAACCCGCCCTTATTGACAAACGAGTCCCTAACACAACGAATGACACCAGACCCACACTCACGAGAGCCACACAGGATGTCACCACCACACATCCATGCAGAAAGCAGACTCTAACCCACACTGATAATGAGCCACGACCAAGGACCAGAAGCCAGACCGCAGCTGCATCATAAGCCACTTTAAACCCCTCCAATCCATACATGAAGCAGAATGACACCCACCATGAAGAGCTCACACGGCCACAAACACGAAGCCAAACAACAACAACGCAGCTCACCAGCTCAAATCCCCCTGCAACTCAGACTAAGCTGAGCACAACCAAGCCCCCACCCAAACAGAACACACCCCCAGCCAATCAGAGCACAACCAACCCCCCATCCAATCAGAGCAGAGCCAAGCCCCTAACCAATCAGAACACACCTCCACCCAATCAGAACACAGCCAAGTTCCCACCCAATCAGCTCACCCCCCCACTAGCAGTTAAAAGGAAGAGACAGCTGCGATCTCACATTGCTCCTGGAAGCACGAAGCCGAGAACACCAGCCTGAAGATGACGAATGAGACTTCGTCGAAACGTCGCCAAGACACTTCCAATTTTACGTGGGAGAAGACCCGAATAACCAAAGACCTATATATATATATATATATATATATATATATATATATATATATATATATATATATATATATATATGTATATATATATATATATATGTGTATATATATATATATATATGTATATATATATATATATATATATGTATATATATATATATATATATATATATATATATATATATATATGTATATATATATATATATATATATATATATATATATATATATATATATATATATATATATATATATATATATATATATATATATATATATATATATATTAATGTATGGGTAAATCCTTAAGAAAGTAAATACTTCCATAAATCATGAATAAATTTCTCAGTAGCCTTGTAAACCACGCAATTGGGCTATTATTGTCCATATTAGTGGATGTTTGGGAGGCTCACAAAGAAAAGGGTTAAAGACTTTAAAAATTGCAAGATGATGGTAGCCAGATTTTACAAGATGGACTGAAGTTATAATTACTGAACTAACAGTCAATGCATGGCAGAGAAACTAACTGCTGTAAGTCGTTTTTGTCACATCTTCTCATGTACAGAATTTCAGATGTGGTAGATGTCTCTATCATGCTATGTTGAATATACTTAGAAATCTTTGAGACTGCAGAAACTTTAAACAATTAGCATGTTCCTAAAAGTACATGTCTTTTTTTCATAGTGTTCTTTCTAATGTAGCAGAGAACAGTGTACCAATATATAGAGATAATATACTTGAGGCAACTGAGAACAGTATAAGATCTACAGTAGACACTTGCCTTTTTAAATGTTGCTGAACTTTCATCTCCCACATATTTATTAGTTTAGAAAGATTACATACTGTCTACTTCTTTAATGGCACTGGATGGGTTGCAAAATAGGAACAATAAATTGTTCACTATATTCTTCATTTTAAATATCTGATTTACCAGACAAGTCAAATCTCTTTTTTGGAGAATTAATTTTACCAATCTGTATTGCAAGTTTAGTAAGTAAAAGAGTATTGCAATATCTTAGCCTACCTTAGCTTTGAGAATAATAACTAAGCAGTTAAATAATTTCTTAACAAATTTTATGTATCCAAAAATATTATATCATCTATATTACCAATCAAAACATTTTGACATTATGTAATGTCAAAACGTTACATAATTCTACATGACATTAAAGAATTCTACATTATTTAATGTAGAATTAAAAGTTACATATTTTGGGCACAGGTTGTTATACTGACTAAAAATAAAGCAAAGAGTAAAAGTGTAACTAATGAGGTCTTAAATCCCTCAAAGACTGTATGGTTATGATGATGTGACTGTTTAAATAGAGACATTAGTTATAGTAGCTATAGAAGACAGAATTTTTGAAAGGCATCAGTACTGAAAGTCAATGACGTTGATATTTAGAAGCCAGTAATAATGCTTTTGTTATGGTGAATTGCTTAAAATAAGTTCCCAAAAGTTCACTAAATCTCAAAGAACAATTGAGTCAGTCCAGAAATGTAACCTACATTATTATGCTATTTTTTAACTTTTTGAACTCATATTAAAATATATATTATCTTTGTGCTTACAGGTAGTCTTCAGTAACTGACCTCAGCAACTGATACAGTAATTAAGTGAAACATTATATGACTATGCCAATTTATACTGTGTCCATCAAATAAATCACTCGCCATCATTAAGCACAATGCCACATGACATCAACTTGCAACTTACTGTCAGTTTTCCCATTGACTTGGCTTCTCAGAAGCCAGCCATGAAAGTTGCAAATGGAGATTATGTGACTGTGGGATGCTGAGACCACCATAAATGTGTTCCGATTGTGAAGCATCCAAATCACAGTTTTCTGACAGCGGCGATGTGTCAACAATCATAACTTCAAGGACTGATCAGAAATCTTTTTTTCAGCACCAATGGTTGCCGAACAAGCAGTTGGTAATCCAGGACTACCTGAATTTAAATTCTCTTGAGCTATTAAATTCATTCTGCAAACACAAAAAACAAGGAATATTGTTTGTTTTGAGAAAATTATGTACATTGTCAAATCATGAAAAATTTTAATAGCTATAAAATTTGGAAAAAAATGAAAATGTCCTGAAATAATCTAATTTAAAAATCTTCCTTAGGCAACAATCTACAACTTACAATATCCTTGACAAATTGCCAACAATACTCTGTTTAAACACCTCCAGTGAAGAACACCATTTTTTAAATACATTGGGATTTTTTTTCTTGATGTCCAACTGAAATTTATTTGCTTGTAATTTAAATCCACTTTTTTTGTTCTGTCTTTTGAAGTAGTTCTGAATAATTCTGCTCTATTTTCTGCATGGCCACCTTCAGATATTTGGAACACAGTTGTTAGTGTCCCTGCAATTTGTTTTTGGAAAAAGAACTACTTTCAGATTGTTCATTTATTGTTCATTACAACTACCATAAATGACACAAATAAAATTTAGAACCTTAGTTCCCCACAATGTAATATGTTTCAAACCATGAAAGTAATCATGCACAGAGTAGATTATTAAAGCTATTAAATGTAAACAGCAGAGTGCCTAAAGGGGTGGTCAAAATTTGCAAGATGGCAAATGAAGCATTATGATGCAAGCCACTTCTATATACTGTATCTGCTAAAGTCTCCTGGGTTCCAAAAAGAACCATATTGCATCGTAACTCCCTCTCTCACACCTTGCGGATTTGGACTGTTCCTGATGAAGGAGCTGTATCCTTACATTTAGTGGTTTAAATAATGTAGACAGTGATTGATTATGAGAAAAGATAAGATAACCTTTATTGTCATCTTTTTCTGTGAACATATTCGCACACATTTAAAAAAATGAACTTGATGCCTAAATAGTGTGTCTATGTGTGTGTGCAAATATATTAATCACAGTCCATTTTGAATACATAACAGAAAAATAAGTCTTGAGACTTAACAAAGTTTATACTATATGGTACAGAGCAGTGGTGGGTTGCCCCGGTTCGGACTGGTTTGCAAGAACCGGTAGTAAAACCGGCGGGAGGGCCCACCCACCACCCCGGATGTCATCATTGGTGATCTGCACGATTCTGTTGCGAACCAGTAGTAAAGGTAAGTAGAACCCACTCCTGGTACAGAGCTATTACAGAATCTAGTTGTTCTGCTTTGGATACCACAAAGCTTCATCCCAGAAGGTAACAAAGAAAACCAGTCATGGAGAGGATGTGTACTGTCCATGAAAATACTGTGGACCCTGGTCAAGCAGTGCTTATATACTATATCTTGGATAGAAGGAAATGAACTTCCAATAATCTTTTCTGCTATCCTCACCACTCTCTGCATAGCCTACATGTCCAAAACAGTAATACTTCCAAACCACAGAGTAATACAACACAACAGGATGATTTCAATTTTTCCTCTGTAAAAAGTGGTAATGACAGGGGAAAAAAGATTTGCTTTTCTCGTACGATGTAGAAAATGCAGGTGCTGCTGTGCCCGCTTCACCAATGTCTCACTGTTGAATGACCAAGCTAACTTGCTCATCAGCTGACACCCACAAACCTCTTACTACTAAGTAAGTACTTAGTATTAAACATGAAGATATATAATTGATTAATACAAATGGATGTTCAGCATTCATCATGTGTGGTGCTGAAACATCCTAAAAAGTATTGATTTCATGGAAAATAGGTTTCCAGTCTTTTATTTCATTTGCAAGATGCTTTAGAATCAAGCATGAAAGGTTTTGTCTGTGTCAAGCTCGGGCTTGTCCTAGCAAGCCGAGAGAGGTTTCTGAGATCACCAAATGTATGTGTCAGACTTGCCCCACTCAGGTCCCTAGGAAAGAAAGACCCTTGACTCCATTTGGTTGATGTGATAGGATCTTTTACTAAGGATTAATGGTTGCAGTGAAAGCAAGGCTAGATCTGAATATTCCCACACAAAGATTATATTTTTCCTCTTTCTATGGCCCTTCCCTCTTTGTCCAGTCCATCAGTGTCTAAGAGTAGGTGGCTTAGATGTTTTGAGAACCATTTGGATGTTTGGCACTACTCAGTGCAGTTTCTCATTCCGTTCCCAGGCCAGGTGTACTTGGCAACTGGTTTATTCTGGTCTCAGCACATCTGGTTTCTGTCAAAGCTGTATCTACCTCCCACCATTAATCTTCACATTCCCATGCTCAACTTTAGTACTCTATATTCCTTTGCCCCTCCATCCCCCCTCATTTTATGGCAGGATGCCAGCGAAGCATAGAGGCTGAAGATGGCAGATCTGACAGTATGTGATATGGGTTTTTTTTCCTTTTCAGAAATGTCCTTGTTATTGAGCCTCTGTATACCTGTACTTTCTGATCTAAAAATATACCATAGATAGAGTAGCATGTTGTTCTCCCTATGATTTAATTGATGCAGAAAACTGCCTATCAGTGTCTGAAATTGATGTAGTCATTGATTTTCTTTTTGAGAAAAGCATTTTAAATGCTCTCATTACTGGTCCCATCTTTTCTTTAATTAAATCTCAAGGGAAGAATCATAGGCTAAGGATTCCCATGAGTGCTTTTTATATCAGGAAGTCAAGTCAGATGAGGATACTGCAGAATGCAGGAAAGTTGTGTAATAGAAAGAGAAAATGCAGGGACCCCCTACTGTCAGCCACTTACAAACAAACAAGCAAACAAAAAATTATCTCAAAAACTCTGCTCCTCAGATAGGAGAACTTACCTAAAATTCTCTTTCTGCATTGTTGTTACTTTTTAAAAAATGGGGAAATGCCCAGCTTGGTACCAGTAATGCAGTGAAATTGGCCTGAAGATAAATGAATGGAAAACACGATCATGATGGGGAGATATATATATATAAAATCCTCCCCCCCCCCACACACACACATGCAATGTGGAGGGAAATGTAATTCCTGAACATTTCTGCCCTTTTTTTCTCATTTCACCTACCTCCTGTCACACTGTTTTAATTCTCTCCTTTTCTCTCCTCTCCTCTCCTCTCCTGTGGTGAGTTGCTCCTAGTTCTGTCCGGTTCTTGTGTACTGGTAATAAAAGCAGCAGGAGGCTCTGCCCACCCGCTCAGATGTCATAATGGATGATCTGCGCGTGTGCAGAAGCTTCTGTGCATGTGAACCAGTAGTAAAGGTAAGTAGAACCCACTCCTGCTCCTCTCCTCTCCCCCTCCCCCTCCTCCTATATTGATAAATTTCAATATAGGATAATCCCTACAGAGTATAATTTAATATTCATATTATATTAATATTCACATGTTCCTTTTTGATCTGTTTGCAATCTTAGTTTAAGCACCACAGGACTGCTAAGCATAAGGATTCTAAATACATATCATCATCATCAATTTTAGCCATTGTCTATCCACTGCAAGATGAAGGACTCTTCTGCATGTTTTCAACCAATATGGTCCTGAGCTTTCTTTTGTCAATTGGACTCACAATACCTGCTGATGTCATTGGTCCATCTTCTGTGGACACTTTTTATCAAGTTGAATCTATTCTACTTGATAACCGATGGCAGGTGCCTTGTTATGTGACCAGCCCATTTCCATTTCAATTCTTTTACTCTCTTGATGATATCATATACTTTTGTTTGTTATCTAATCCATGTGCATGTCTTTCTATCTTGTCTTATAATGCTAAGCATGTATCTTTCAATGACATTTTGTGCCATTTGAAAGGAGCCCAGGATGATTTTAAAAACTATCACCCAATAAGCCTTCTTTCAGTCATCTACAAGGCTTTCCCCAACATAATAGGAAAAAGAATATTGAGAACATTAAATGAATGAATGTACAGCCCAAGGAGCAAGCAGTATTCAGAAGTGGTTAAAGCACAATGGATCACATCCAGGTTGTTCAGCAAGTTATTGAAAGACACAACAAGAAAACCATGCCTCTGTGCATGGCTTTCATTGACTAAAAAAAGGCATTTGACTCAGTATTCCGGAAAGCAATAATTAGTGCTTTGCTCAACCAAGGCATGGACACTGCTTACATAAACTTACTGCAATCAATATATGAAAAAATAGTAGCAACAATTTGCCCTAATGATCTTAAAGTGAAATTATGTGTATGTATATCTGGGGCAAGGGTGGGTTCTAAATTGTTTTACTACTGGTTCTGTGGGCATGGCTTATTTTGTGGGTGTGGCTTGGTGTGGGGTAATGTGACTGGGTGGGCATGGCCAACTTTTTTTTTTATTTTTAAAAGCATTTTTTCTACAACCTTAAGAGGTTGCAGAAAAAAATGTTTTTAGAAGCCTCTGATGATCAGGCAACTCAGCTGGGATCGCCAGAGGCTTTTAAAGGCATATTTTTTCCTACAGCCTCTTCGGCTGAAGAGGTTGTAGAAAAAATGTTTTTAAAAGTAAAAAAAAAGCCTCTGAAGAGGTGGGTGGGGTAAGCAAGCGGCGACCGGGGCGGGGACCGGTTCGGGAGCGTGGCCATCCTATGTTATTGCCAGTTTTCTGAACTACTAGAAATTTTTACTACCCGTTCTTGCGAACCGATGCAAACCGGGAGCAACCCACCACTGGTCTGGGAGGAACAGAATATGAAGAATAGACCCATGTGTCCTACAGCAGAGGTGATCTACTTTGGCAACTTTAAGACTAGTTGACTTCAATTTCCAGAAATCCTCAGCTGGCTATGCTGGAGAATTCTGTCAGTTGAAGCCCACAAGTCTTAAAGTTGCCAAGGTTGGATGCTCCTGCCCTACAGAAAGTAATATTTGAATAATTCCTTCTTCACATGTCTTCCTTCTCATAACAGATTTTTCCAGACTTGCTGACAGTTCAGCTAGCTACCTAGTGAACTGCATAGATAAATAATCAGAAATATGTTTGGTTTTTATCATTATGTTGCAATTAAAATATTTAGGTTTTGATCACAATATTCTTTAAGGAATTGTAGGTTGTGAGATATATCCAGTTTGCTAACATAATATCAAGCAAAAATAATATAAATTAATATTTGCAATTTATAGGCAGAGTATTTGGCATTCATCCCAGATGCAATTATGTATGTGGTTCATATTTTTTCTCCTCCACCCTCGGAGAATAAGAATTGTACTATCACATTTGAAACGTTAAGACTTTTCTTCAGTTAAAAGAGGCTATTTTGCATGAAAACATGCTCCAAGAAATATATTTAGCTATGCTTCTTATAATTGGCAACTAAAGCTAAAGCTATTCAAAGAGTATTTGGTGATACAGCTCTTTCTCAGCTGCCAAATATCCTGGAACGTATTCTGAAATTTATTCTCATGGTATATTTGATCATTTTGCATTTTTGTGATTGGAGTTATACAACAAGCATTGTTAAATATATTATTAAGGACTCTATGTGTTCTTACTTAAATTCAAAACCTGCTAATAAAACAAAGTTAAATGGAATAATTTTACTGAAGTTTAATAATTCAGTATGCCAATTGTGCTTGCATAAATCTATGTGAATATCTGCCTGCCTGCCTGCCTGCCTGCCTACCTACCTATCCTCTCCCTCTCCCTCCATCCCTCTCCCTCTCCCTCTCCCTCTCCCTCCCTCCCTCCCTCTCTCTCTCTCTCTCTCTCTCTCTCTATCTATCTATAATCTATCTATCTATCTATATAGATATACCAGTGATGGAATTCAAATTTTTTTTACTACTAGTTCTGTGGGCGTGGCTTTGTGGGCATGGCGTGGCTTGGTGGGCATGGCTTGGTGGGTGTGGCAAGGGAAGGATACTGCAAAATCTCCATTCCCACCGCACTCCTGGGGGAAGGATATTGGAAAATCTCCATTCCGCCCCCACTCTGGGGCCAGCCAGAGGTGGTATTTACCAGTTCTCCAAACTACTCAACATTTCCACTACCGGTTCTCCAGAACCTGTCAGAACCTGCTGAATTTCACCCCTGCACCCACTTCATTATACTATTGTTCTATGGGTCACCATAAATCCACTAAAAATTGGCACATAACTATGCATTCAAAATGTAATGACAGAATTAAAATTTATTGTGCACAAGTAAATTCACCATGATTGAAAATTATCCTTAGTGTCTTCTGAATAATGAAGATGATATAGAACCTAGCTCTGAGGCATTGGTTATACAGGACAGTACATTTTGTAACTATGCTAAGGTTGAATCTTCCTTCCTTCCTTCCTTCCTTCCTTCCTTCCTTCCTTCCTTCCTTCCTTCCTTCCCTCCCTCCCTCCCTCCCTCCCTCCCTCCTTCCTTCCTTCCTTCCTTCCTTCATCTCTCCCTCCCTCCCTCCCTTCTGAAATCCATTAAAACCTGAAATTTAAAACCATTTAATATCTATTAATTCTATAAAAATATCTACAAATATTAATAAGTAATAAGAAGTCATGCATGAATGTTAATTTTAGCCATGTCTAAAATACTTTCTAATAAAATAAAAACTAATAATTATCAATGTTTAGTCTAAAGCTCAATTATCTAAACCAGGGCCCACATTTGGCGATACAAATGGAAGGAAAGGGGAAGAAGTAATCCACTTTTTGTTTTTTGTTTTTTACTGTGGGGGTTTTTTATCTAAATGTCACAGTCTTTTTTCTCCATCATCTTAGAGTTTCTTCTTCTTTTTTCTATTTTATTTGTATTCCCATATTTGCTTTATTTAATATTATTTGTATTTTGATCATCACTCATTTTTACCATGGGTACAGCCCCCCATTTCAGTCTCTCAAGCTATAAGGTTTCAAACAGAGAAACTGTAGAATATACATATCCTCCCTTCCAAACACCTGCTTGATAACTAAAACATACTTATAATCTTTAGTATACTCATCTTTCATCATATTCATGCCTTTTTCATGGCAACCCCTTGACCCCTGACATTTGGCAGGCCTCAATCCTTTTAACCTTCCTTAAGACTTTAAAGATCTGGCTTTCCCCGCAAGCATTGGAAGAAGATTAGATTACCATACATTAAAACTGATTGGTACGAGATTTTTGTTGTTTTTAATGTTTGAATATTTTTATTAGTTGAGTTTTATGGTTTTAACATGATTTTGTATGTCTCTTGTTTTTTGATAGGTAGCCACCCAAAGCTAGTTGAAAGATAGATGGATATATACTGTAAATGTTTAAATAAATAAATCCTTCCTCTACAAGGCTCCTCACATATCATACCCTGTTCTTTTAAGTGCCGTCGCTGAATGTTTCTCTGGCATTGACTTTGCACCCTAGAACAGGGGTCTGCAACCTTAAACACTCAAAGAACCATTTGGACCCGTTTCCCACAGAAAAGAAAACACCGGAAGCCACAAAACCCTTCCCGTGCCTGACTATTTCTTGAGCGGCCACAAAACTAACATATGTAGTTGAATTAAATGTTCTGTTTTCTCTGAAACTTTTCTTTTATTGGATTTATCCATGGTTGGCCTACCAGGTGTTGAAAAGCCCAATAAATTGGTGGGTGTTGCACATTGGTGGTTGTGATGCATATTTTGAGTGACAGGGAGCTGCAGCAGAGGGGTGAAAGAGCCGCATGCAGTTCCAGAGCCGCAGGTTGCTGACCCCTGCCCTAGAAGATGCTCTGCTCCATTCCCATTCTGTCATTCTAAGAAACTCTGTTCTAAGAAACAACATGATTCTCACCCACAGTTTTTTCACTCCCCAGGCTGAACTCTTCTCACACCACATTTGTAGCCCACTCATCTCAATTTCAGTGTGACAGTGTTAGCTACACTAGTTGTTAATGGAATGATATGGAGAGAATTGGAGAGATTTGCCAAATTATGCAACTTTTTATTCTTGGGTTATCAAGATGCATGAGGCCTATATCATTTGCAGTTTCCATTTGATAAATACTAAATTCAAAATTTGAATTGCTGTTAACAAGGAATGGATGGAAAGGCTGTACATAGAACAAAGGAGAGCTTCCCAATGTGAAAACCACTGAGATGTAGAAATTGCAGAAGGAAAATTAATGCAGAGCAAGCAATGAAATTGCAACATTGTAGCCTCAGTAATTCAAATGTTATTATCTCACTTGGAGATAAATTAAACTGTGCATGAATGTGTTATTCAGTCCCTGTTTATCTGGGGGAAAATGTTTATTTTTTGTTGATAGAATTAATTTATTGCCATGGGATGTTTAAAATTAAATAAATAACAACACAAATGCCATTTAGAATTCTCTGCAGAAACCATACACATTAATTTTCAGCCTAATTTAAAGATACTGCAATTAGAAAATCATGTTACATACCTATATTTTTTTAAAAAAATAAATAGTGTAATAGGCTGTGTCCTTGGTATCTGCCATTTGATTTAACATACAGAATTTATTCTTGTTTAATATTTGAAACACCTTCCCTACCTATAAACTGTCTGAAAAATGAAATATGAATTCCCTAGACAAATAAATCAAATGAAAATCAATATGCCTAAGATCAAGATATGAAAGATGACATTTAATACTCAGAAGCAAATTTGCTTAACCTTATATTGATGTTATCAATGCCATTAGATTTATAGACTTGAAAAGGATGATGTTTACTATATATACAGACACACATATACATATACACATAATATGTACATGAACACCAGTTTTGTAAGTCAATGTTTTATACTTATAAACATCCGTATGCATTTTGGCATGCATCTGTTGAAAAAATATATATTATCACTATGCCATAATATAGCTTTTGGAAATCAGAGCATTTTCATCAAGTGTTAACCTTGTTTTCTTGAAAATAAATTACAAAAATAATTCCTAATCTAAAGCTGAGTATCAGTAGAAGGAATTTCACAACATTTCGAAAAGTATTCCAAAATAACAAAGAAGTTGAACAGTACTTGATTCTTATTTGTTTTCAGTTTCAAGTGCATACAAAAGAAAAAATTTACCTTCCTGGACTCAGTTTGAATCAAACTACAGATTCCATTGTTAATTTGGTATGCAGCAGATTCTGCTTATTTTATTTTTTCTTGAAAGAAATATTCAGATCCTTAATATAGAGCAGGACTGTAGACTTTTAATTTCCCTTCTCTCTCTTCATTTCTTAATTTCCCTCTACACTCAGAAGTTTGTCCTTTAATTGCCTATCTATGAATGCAGCAACAACTGTTTTCATTAACAGTTGCCAACCTTTTCCTTCTCTCCAACCAAGGATATAGAAGTGTGGTCCGACAGAAACAAAAATTTCTTTCTTTTTGTGTTAATTGAAAATTTATGCACAGATGCTGGTAGTCAGTCTTCAGAGACCTATGCCTTCTGAGGTGTTGTTACCCGATTACAAGCCCCAAGACACAAACTGATACCAAAACTGTTTAACAGTGTTTACTCTATTAGAGAGCATACAACTCCAAAGAGGGATGGATGCTAGATTTACATGCAAACAATTATATGGTGTGAACAAAAGAACATTGGATAGTCCAAAATGAAGATTGAACCTCAGGGAAAATAGCAAAAAGAATTAGGAAAGGATTTGAACCAGAGATGGGTTTCAGCAGGTTCTGACCAGTTCTGGAGAACCGGTAGCAGAAATTCTGAGTAGTTTGGAGAACTGGTAGTAAAAATTCTGACTGTCCCTGCCCCCATCTATTCTCTGCCTCCCAAGTCCCAGCTGATCGGGAGGAAATGGGGATTTTGCAGTAACCTTCCCCTGGATTGGGGATGGAATGGAGTTTTTACAGTATCCTTCCCCTGCCACGCCCACCAAACCATGCCTATCAAACCATGCCACGCCCACCAAGCCACACCCACAGAAGTGGTAGTAAAAAAATTTGAAACCCACCACTGATCTAAAATAAAATCAGATTAATACAATTGTTTACTTACTGCTTCTACAAGTAGTTCAAAATGCCAGAAAATTCACATATTTGTTCTTTCTTCCTTTTTTTGGAGCTAAATTTATCTTTTCTGAAAGACTCAAAGGCAAAACTTCTTAGCAGACTCTTCACTTTTTAATTTCATAGAGAGACATGCACATAGAAGTGTATGCTCTTTATCAGACAGAAACGTGAACAGCTTAGATTGCCAAAGGTGCCTATTATATGAAATTAAAATATATAAAACCAACCCACTCATACTGTTTGAAGATACAGATCTTCAAACTCTTAAAGGAAAATATGTATAATGTATAATGATATGTTGCAGAGTTCCACTTATGTGTATCATCATCATTTATTATAAATCCTTTTCTGCACAGTGAGTGAAGTATATGTTATATTTGGTTGAATACATGGTTTAAGTTTGTATGGTTTTGACTACACCAGTACTAAAAATAGGTATGTATTTGGTACCACAAAACACATACCTATTTCTAGTACTGGTGCAGTAACCATAGATCACTCTCCAAGATGTAAATGTTTTGCTACATTTCAGATCAGCTATTAAACTTTCTAAATTTTCTTTTCTTGACAAGAACATAATAAGAAAACAATAGTGTAACTGAATTAGGGAATTGTAATAAAGCTAATTGAAGAAACTGGATAATATCCAGAAATTGTACAGTGAGCTACAAGGATGACAGAGATCTGCAAAATACAGGACAATACTGCTATATATGGATGGGGTCAAGATTTTCCTTTCATCTGAGAAAATTGGTTTATGGGGAAGTGCTTATTTCAAATATGATAAGTTATTGTTTATTATTAATGGTTAGTTAGTCCAAATATTTATATTTATAAATATGAAATATTTATAATATTTATAATATTATAGCATTTATACCTGAAAAAGGTACCACCAAGTTTCGTAACTCTGGAGAAGTTTCCATAAAAAGTAGGGATCTGAGAAGCTCATTTTACTGAGACATATGGTTGCTTGGTCATTTCTTTCTGCAGACTTTTTCATCATACACACTGTTGAAGTGTTATATTCATTGGGGAAAATCTGATCATGAAAAAAATGAGACACAAATAGAACACTGATGGCAATCCACAATAATGCACCTTTGTAGTTATAATAATACCTCCTATTTGATAAACTGAATAGGAAACATTGGAACATTTGAATGAAATTAGAATAAATTAGAATAAGAAACATTAGAATAAAATGTATTTGTTAATATTTCATATTTCTAAACCACCACACTCTCCCCCCCTCAAAGAGAGGCTCTGGGCAGTTTACAATAATATAACTGATAAGTAAAACAATGTAGAAAAATTGATTTAACATTAAAAAAATAAATTAGGGTAAAATATTTAAAATTATAGAATAATGATGATTAAACATCAAAAGTGGGGGGAATCCTAAAATGGCCATTTAACATTGGATTATTGCAGACTGGGGGAGGGCTCTCAAGAAACTAGCCAGTCCCATGGTTGTGTGGTCTTTTGTCCCCCCCCCCCCATGCAAGACTGCAGAACAAAGTTTTGACCCCTTTGTGGAAGGCCAAGAGATTGAGGGCTTTCCTCAGCTGTGGGGGAAGGATGTTCCACAAAACAGAGGATTCTTCTTAGACCCCACCAGTCGAATCTCTTTTTATAGCATACCTTCTCTGCCTGATTGAGTGAGATGGGCTGGTGAAGTTGGGCAATACCAGTTCTATAGCTCTTGATCACGTAGGGCTTTATAAGTGATAACCAACAACTTGAATTGGACTGGAAGAAAACTGGTACATGGTGCAGTTTGCAGAGCAAGGGTACTCAGTATGGCTCATGTGGCTGCTCTCTGCATCAGCTGAAGCTTTGAGATACTTTTTAGGGGGAGCCCCCAAAATTATTTGGGCTCTATACATATGTATAGAATATACTTTAACAGATTGGTTAAAGTATGAAATGCCCAACACAAAGATAAATTGAACAGCATTTGCAAAATGATCATTCAGATATTTGCAACAAATGATCCTTCAGAAGGTGCCAGAGATAAGCCTACTGTGTTTGTATTTCTGTGGAGACTAACCATAGACACTTTCAGAACAGAAATGAATTGTGTTTCTAGTGTCAATTATTTAGTATTAAATATATAATTTTATCACATTTGAAACATTGGTGGTTCCAAATCCTATAGCAGATGTACTTATCCATGTTAATGGGTCTAACGGAGCACTCCTTTAAATATTTGCAATTCTTCTTGTTGTTTTTTACTCAGAGCTTCTTTAGGTGAAGTTTGCAATGCTTTACAGGAATAACTTTTTAAATTATAGCTGACTGAGATGCATTTTTACTTAATTATATTTGGGAGGGTTTATGAGCATGGAAGGGTGGCTTTATTTATTTTCTAAAAATAGCTTTTAAACTATTTATTGACTTTCTTTTTGAATGCTGGATAAGCCATATTAACAACAACAACAACAAAGACAATAAAAGCAATTATCAAGCATTCATGCTGCTTTTATAAATGAAAATCTTGGTTTCATCTCCCCCTCCCTTTTGATAGTTTTCTGAATATTTAAAGCAAAAAATAAAATAAAATGTGATAATTAAAAAATAATAAAATTATCTGAGGAATCAGCTGTCACTCATGTTTTGACAGTTTATGGAAAAGTGAATAACACTGCTAAGCCTTAGTAAATGTGACTGTGATGGACAGTTATTATTGAGTTAACATGTTCTGTAGAAGCTAATATCAAGCAAACAAGCTAATTCAGTGCATGTGCCATTCATAAATTGGCAAGCATGTTTTTGCCCTTTGCACAGATATAAAGGTCTCTTTGTTTTCACCTTCACACCAAGAGTACACCAATAATAAGTTTGTATAACCTTATTACACAGAAATTTTATGCCCATCGATGAGGTGTAAATCATCCTTCCATTTACTGAAATAAATAAGCCAGCAGGAAAGAGAGCCAGTAATATCTATGGCTGCAACTTACTTGTCCCCTGAGTATAGCTTTTTTAAAAGTGATATAAATGATCAATATTACGTTCTGCTCCTCTGTATTAGATATTAACATTCCATGAAGGATAGAGTTCTCTGTTCTGCTAAGCATCAGGCATTTTTTGAACTGCTAAGCGATGCTTGTTTCAAAGGAACCAACCTAAGAGATTAAGGCATTATAGCAGATTTCTGTGGGGAAATATATTGCATATAATATTTTAATTTATTTATATTAATATAAAGAAAAACTTCAATTTAGGGACTATAGCTTTTAAGATTATGTATCAGCTACAGGTTTTTTTAAAAAATCTCTGAAATAAGTCATTCTCTTGAATAAGCTGAAACAAAGTCAATAACAACATGCAATTCCAACCAGCTTTAGAATTTTAAGGATCTCCTCCCTTTCAGAGATCTATGAGGATCACGATAAGCCTTTCCAATGGTACCCTCTGTGTTTAAAACATACTTTATTTGGAGATACGTTCAGTTCTCTTCTTGCACTTTGCAAGCTTGCACATACTTAGTTCTATTTTTGTTCTAGTGGATTGTGGGATTCATTGTACTTTTTTCTGATGTGAAAATGTAAACATGAATAATGTACTGCAAAGAAATTATTCACAGGAAAATGAAGGGTTTTGTGTCTGTGTGTTTATGTTCTATAACTGTATTAAAACTCGGACCACATGTTTTCTGAATAGTTTTTATCCTATAATTGCACTCAACAATGAACTAAAGGGCCACCATCAGTGAGCTGTTGGACAGCATTACTTGGTCTGTTGTATCGATGTTTGGGTGGTTTAGGGGTGGGGAATTGTGGTGGGTGGGAGTGTGTTTGGGAATTGTTATGTGTGTTGGACATGATCTTTGGGTGTTAAATGAATTCCGTTGTATGGGTATATTGTGTATACACGTACAATGACAATAAAGTTGTTGTTGTTGTTGTTGTTGTTATTTAGACCTTTTTAATTGAGCTTAACATGAACACCTTCCTTTCCACAACCAGAAAACATTGTAAGATGGTGAATGATACATTTGAATACAAAGACAACTTAATGGACATGAGAATATATAATCATAAAAAACTTTAAGGTAAAGAATAAACAATTTCCAACCCCCTTGTATTAGAAGTAACTAGCCATGGAATCCCTAAATTTATTTTACATATTATCCCATCTTTATTATTCTTTATAATAACTCAGTGGAGGAACATACCTAATACTCCTTCCTCCTTCTATTTTTCTCACAACAACAACCATATAAGATGGTCTAGGGTGAGAGAGACTGCCTGGCTCCAAATCACCCAACTGTAATTTAAAATACCCTTCCCTTTCCTATTTGGTTCAGTTTGTGCCTTTGAATCAGTTTTGCCTCCTGGCAACTGCCTAATAGTTTTGTTGGCAAAATTTCAGTATGAGTTTGCCATTGTCTGTTTCCACTTTACCTTTCTATAACACCCAGCTCGTACCATTTAGTTTACTTTGTCACATTTAAAAAATCTCTGCTTTCTCTTTAGGATTTTGAAATGAACATTTTATTTCAGTTATTTTTTTTCCAGGGTGAAGCTTATAAGACAAGTTTTATATATTTCAGATGCCTGTCTATCCTTTAATGAAAAGACACATTAATGCTAATATCACAGCAGCCATTTTCTGTTTATTAGACAGGAAGGTGAACATTCAGAACAGTTCATGGGGATTTAGTTCACTGACTCCAATTAACATTAATGAGGGCTTGTGAGGTTAAATTCCTGCACATCAAATTGAAAAATTACTCTAGAGTATGAAGAGCTGTATATTGCTTCTTAAGACTCTCAGAGGCTGTTATTTTTCAGGAGGATATCCATGAAATAGTAAAAGTACATAAAGGATACAAAAGAAAATGCATTAGTAATTACATTTTATTTCTTATTATTTCTTCTTTTGCATTGCAATAATGAGGTAATTATTTAAAGCCTCAAGGAAATGGAGTATAAGCCTATGACATGTAATTCATGTATTGGGCACAAAAGAACTTATTATCTTACTCAAAAAGAGAAAGCTCAGAGTTATGGAAAGAATTATTTTAATAACTATGCAATATTTAGTTGACCCCATTAACTTTTTTAAAGGTTAAAATGCATCCTGGATAGGTAAAAAATATTGAAATCACGTTTAGTGCGAATAGTAATAGAACAGTTAATGGGCATCTTTAAAAAGAGGCAGACTTGGAACACATCTGGGGAAGAAATGGCGGACTGAAGAAAGAAGAAAGCATGTCCATGGTGGAATGAAGAGACAGCAAATAATCTCTTTCTGGACAGCGAGAGGATTTGAGATTACCTACCATTGCTCTCTTTTTCAATTGATTTTGCCATTTAAGATTCAGTCAAGTTGCCTTTCCACATGTTAATTTCATTCCATAATGTAATCCCAAACAGTCTGCCCAAATAAAAGTATGATTATCCATTGCTATGTTTCTGCATGCATATGTATACACAGAGAGACCCAGATTTTTTTATTGCCAATATCAATTTAGTTTAATATAACAGAATTAAACTTCTGAAAATCATAAATGAAAACTGTTTATAGATGGAAAATATGTCAACTTTGTTCTCTGCTATATAGAAGAAATGCAGTAATATCAGGATAGAATTTAACTTATGGTGTCTACTATAGTTTGTCAGTGAAATGGGAAGAGAAGACTGTGTATATATGGATGTTTATATGCTAAGTGAATAGCTAAATGTAAACCAGGCAGCTAATCAAACATCTTTAAAGCCTACATTTTATCTGATTGAGTCAACATTCATACCAGTGGCTCTGGCAGATGAAAATTAGGGAAAATAGCTAGCTATCCCAAGAAAATTGCTTTTTCAATTCCCCATAAATTGTTGTGATCTAGAACAGCATTATATCTAAACATGCAAGCTGAATATAAAAATGACCTTAAAAAAATAAAAGAGGAAGAATTGGAGAAAAGCATGCATAGAAATAGCTGTATGGATTTTTTCTAGATGCTTATCGTTTCCAAATAATTAATTTTAGATCTCTCGCTAAAACAATACAGGTTGTTATTCAGGGAGAATTAAATCTCCCTCTCTTTTTCAAATAGAAATGTAGTGGTCATGAATGCATTTTCCTTTCTTTAGTGTTCATGTTTTAGGGTCAAACTGAATTTGTACTCATTTTTGAAGTGCCGTTCAAAAATATAGTTGGTTGTCTGGATCAGGACTGTCATTCTTTATATCCTCAAACAGTAAAAAGAACTGGAAAAATATAAATGAAATAAATAAAATAAAATAAAAAGACTTTCTGAAGGACTTTTTTTTAAGGACAGAAAGCACTAAAGACGTAGGGTCAATGCTTATTTTTCTAAAATGTATATATTTACCAATTATATATTTATAATGAATGTGAATGAACAGTCAGGTTTGAGGCATAAGCAGTTCCCCAAACATCAGCTCACCAATTACTAGGCCTGTATTAGGCAGCTGTAGAAGCAAATGATTTTCCCCATCAAAACTTTTTGTGTTATCTCAAGTCTCTCATCTAGCACTTTATTAGCTGCTGAAATAGCTGGAAGAGACTTATATGTATGATCTGGATGTTCACAGAAGCCACTTCTAGCTACTTGAAGTGCTGGACAAGGAGCTTAGAGTCCTATGAAGCAAAGCAATGCATCTGCTTTGGTTTGAGAAGTGTGGAGGCATTGCTTCATGAAGAGTTTTGAAGAGATGCTTTACAGAAGGCTTCAATGAAACAAGCCACCATTTGGAAGTTTTGCACAATCTTAGTATTTACCAATTCATTATTATTCACAGACTAATTTGAATAGTTTATTCCTGCTCTCAGTCAGGCATGGGATTTATGTTCCTGGATTCAACTACCAAAACTACTAGGTAGTCATCTATTGATAGTCTTCAACTACCAGAAATCATGAAGGGTAGTATGATTGTTATGGCTTAATGTGTCAGGTAAAAGAGGAGCTCTTTAAATTTATATATATAACTAGCGTGCCCTAAGAATGCACACAGAGATATGTGTTGCATTCCCAAATTCCAGAAAATAGCTCAATATTTCAGAGAAATCATTTTATCATCCACCCATTGCAGTTGTAAATGAGATAATTGTTATTAAACAAGATTTCACAAACTCATTAGACAAAGGAAATATTTGACATTTTGGTGCATCACCACAATTTAATTCTATTAACCCTAATAAAAATGAAATCTGGGTTTCACTATAGGATTTTACCTGTCTATGATATGTATCTTCTCCAATAATAGTTCATATTTTATTTTTCTGTTTTAACACTTTAATTAATATTAAAAGAAAGAAAAATCAGTGCATTGAATGAAGGACATTTTGGTTAGCAAAGCTTTCATTGCCACTGGAAACAAATTTTGCTGAAGTTGCTATGAATAAGGCTTGCCAGGTGTCCACTATTTGAGCGGACAGTCCGCTTTTTTCACATTATGTTCACTATTTTTTTTCACAAAAGCTTTATGATGAAATGGTACATAATCTAAAGCTCTACAGTCTAAGAGAATAAGGATAGGAGAATCGCGTTTTGTCTTTTTTTTCATAAGTTCGAATGAGACAAAGATCGAATATCCATTGAACTCGATTCTCCGAAAAAATTAATGATGAGATTAAAATAAAAATATATTATAAAATTATGTACAGTTCACATTTTTAAAATGTATTGTAGCTTGTGTCGACTGACCTAAAATGGCGTCGAGTGATGAGAGTGACAGCGGCGAGATTTCGAATTCTTTAAAACGAAAGAGAGGAGTGTGCAAATACACCAAAGTTTATGTTCATCTGCAGGGCGATTCATCCCTTGATAAGTGGACGTACTTTTTCAAGAAAGAGCCAGCTCCGAGTTTACTGAAACTGTTCCAATATTGTGCATCAATTCCGGTATCAAATGCAAACGTTGAACGCATTTTCAGTGTCATGGGAATTTTGTGGACTGACGAATGTAACCGACTGCTTGTACCATCAGTTCGAAGTGAACTTTGTATATTTTTTAATATTTCTCAACGTTGTACTGAAATTAAAGAATTATTCCTTAAATACAAAGAATTGATCAAAGCTGCGCAGTCAAATAAAAAATACACACGACAGCAAAATAAAATGTAATTTAATATTTTACATATTATTATAATATATTTGATGTTTTGAATTTTAAGTAAAGTTTTGAAGTGATTATTTTAATACGTGTTAAAATGTTTGTAAGAAAATATATAATTTAATTGTAATTTTTTAAAAAATTTTTACTACTTAACACCCACCCCCCTGCTTGTCCACTATTTTTTGGAAGCAGACCTGGCAACCCTACTATGAATATAGTTATGAAAATGCAATTATTACTTTCATAGTTGAGAATACAAGAGCTATGCAATATTCAAAATACTATATTTTTTGCAGAGTGTAGGCATCTATTTTATTAATTCAAAGGTGTATAGAGGGCATATGAATGTAGCCACAGATCTAATATATGACTGGTAAAAATTAATATATGCTTTGATCCCAATTTGATTGGACTTTTCCTTCGTGATTTGTAAGAAAGACTGATTTTAATATGGACCATTTCAGAGACCATCTGATTAGACTTTAGGTGAGTTGTGAAAGGAGATTCAATAATTCAATGCATAATATCTCCAAACAACTATTTTAAAAGTCCACAAAAACTGTAACCTTTTCCTTCTAATATAATTTAATTAAAATTGTGCCTCAGTGACTTTTTGGATAGGGTAAAACCTTTGAAATACTACTGAAATAAATAGAGGGATTTCAATGTATATTCTTCTGGAAAAGAATGTATTTAAAATTTTGGTTTTGCTTTCATAAAATTAAATGTCATTTGCAAGCAAATGTATTCCGTATTAACAATAAAATTTTAGACTTATATGAACAGTTATTTTTCTAAGTTGTATATTGCATGGTGGATAATTTTTATGTAACCAGAAAATACCTCTTAGAAAAAAAAAAAACCATTTTACAATAGTATATAATAACATATGTGGGAGTCAGTGTTAGGCGCTCAGCTTAATTCTGGTTAGAAAGGAGTTCCTTGCATAATGAATGTATGCAAGAACATGCATTATATATTATATAATATTAGAATGGAAAAGGAAATTTGTGAAATTATTGAGAAATCTGTATCTGAATAGGAAAAAAATTATGAAGTAACTGTTAAAAATAGATTTATCTAGTTGCCAAAGAAAGACATTTAAAAACTTTGAGTCATCTCTCTCCTTCCTTCCCTCCCTCCCTCTCTCCCCCACACTCTCTCTGTGTATGAGATAGTGGGGTGTGTGTGAATATCTTGATTTTTGTTTCTTGGACCTCCATTGGGTTTTAGATTTATTTTATTTATGTTATTTCATAGATGAATGACAGTTTGAAAACACCATCTAAGCTTTTTAATTGTGGCTTTGGAAAGAGATGAGGTGAAAATAATAAGATGAATCAACATATGAATAAAAATTCTTTGTTTTGCTGAAAGGATTGGCCCCTAGTACATTTGTATCATTTTAAAAGTTTGGAAAAAAGAAGACTCCGAAAGGGTTAGCATGCAAATGAGAAGCAAAAGTAATCTTCATGCTGTTATTGAATTTACCCTTGGAATTTCCTTAGAAACAATGCTGCGGGTTCTCATCTATGCTGAATGCTGTAATATGCTGCTGGTAATTAGATATTGATTAAACCTGTCAATGGATATAGTTTCTAGTGTCCTTCTTGCTACCCTGAGAAATATGTCAAGTCAGAATTAATTTTGGAACCAGCACCAATGATACATTTTACTTGAATAAGATTGGTTACCAAAGAAAATTACTGCAATTAGAAATTTAAAAAGTGGGACAGGGGAAGACAGACTTCTAACATGAAAGTTAAGTTAACAAGAAAATGTTGATTAGGTTATTTATTAGTCTTTGCACTATAAATACTAGCACAGATACAGATACAAAAATGATCATATCCAAATATAGATGTATTCACCTGTTCTTTTGCTACCCTAGAAATCTTTTTTAGTCATTTTGGTATTTGCTAAAATCCCTTCTTTGAATAATTTTGCCTAGTGAAATGTTTTGTGTTCTCAAAACATTCAGTAGCTGTTTAAGGTATCCAACTCTTATTTTATAAATAATGATAAATATACAGGGAGCAGACAACATGCAATCCTCTTTTCTTCTATTATTTAATTAAATATCCATATTTTTCATATTTCTATGGTGCTGTTTGTCATATTGATCATAGCCTTTTTGATGAGATTATCTTCCCCAAAATGGCATATAATTTATTAGAAGTCTGTGGTAGCAAGATAGTTGTATTCCTATTTATTAAATTATAATGGAATTAACAAAAATAAAATTGTATTTTGATTTTGTTCCAATTTATGAATAATTGTGAGCAGCATGATCCTAAAGGAGTTAGGTCTCCAAATTCCATAAAAGGTCTTGGAAAGGCATGTCAGTTTTTACTGGCTAGATGGTTCTGTTCTCAATGTCAGTATAGCAAGTGTTTCTAATTAAGAATTCACTATTTCCATCTTCTTCCTACTTAAAGGGTTCTCATGATTATACAATGTTGCATGGCTATGAAAGACAAGTTGAAATATTTGAACTTTCAGAAGATTTCTGGAACATGAGAGGCTCTTTCATGAAGTAAATTAAAAAGAAGAAAGAGTAGAGAATAGATGCTTACATAATGAAATCTTCCCTATAAATTTGAATCGGAAGTATTTCAGCCTTTAAAAGTCCCCTCTTTTAGAGTTCCATGAACACCAGAAGTATATTGATATTCACAATTTTCCCTTTACTTTACTTTGCAGCTGTCACCGAAGAAGATCTGCTATTATCAGCTGCCGTGAGAGGGTGGCTTGGTCACTGCTTTCCCGGGGCAGCGGCCTGAGACTCCTCTCCACTGTAGTGAGAGGACAGTGGAGTCCGGTTGACCCGTGCCGGAATGGTGAACTTTTCTCTCCTGGACCTTTTTTAATCAGCACCATTGAATCCTTGGACTCGTTCATCTTCCCCAGACAGACTATAGGATGTATTCACTGGCTGAACTCTTCGCGCTGCGAGACTCCCCCCTCTTGCAGGCCTGGCCCTCCATGTTATCGAGGGCCGATCTTGATGACGGATTTTGGAATTCCGAGGGATGGCGTGCAGCGAAAAGGGGGTTGAGGGGGTTTTTCTTTAAATTTTTAATGAAAATTTTAAGGGGACCTGGGAGGAAGGGAGGGGGTTGTAAAAGTGGACCTGGGGGGGTCCAGATAGCTACTGAGCGGGGCGATAGGTTGATTGGTTGCTGCAGAGGGGTCGGGAAAGGAAATTTATCCGGGAAACAGGGGAGTAACAGGAAGGGCAATGAAATTGAAATAATGAGTGGGAGGGGCAGGTATGACGGGCGCAGGGGGCCATATCATGTGTCGGGGGTGCGCACACGCTGTTTACGAGCAATTGCGCACTCCGGCCCCCAATGTGCAAATCGTGGCCTGGGTGGTGCAGAGTTTCAGGCCCAGGGTCCGCGGCTGATGTTGTGTAATGCCAGGTCGGTGGTTAATAAAGCCCCCCTCATTTGTGATCTTATTTTGGAGGGGGGTGCAGACCTGGCAGGTATTACGGAGACCTGGTTGGGCCAAGAGGGGGGGTTCCCCTCGTTGAAATGTGCCCACCAGGTTTCCATGCATTTCATCAGCCAAGGGCCCAGGGGAGGGGTGGGGGAGTGGCGGTGATTATTAGGGAAAGTCTTTGTCCGAGGGAGACCACTGTTCCTCAGATAGCCGGATGTGAGTCCCTTTTTGTGAAGTGGGGCCGTGGGGTGCAGATGGGTTTGCTGACTACGTACCTGGCTCCCTGCCACGTAGCAGCGACCCTGCCCGAGCTACTTGACGTCATTGCCGGGGTGGCGGTTGATACCCCCAGACTTATTGTCATGGGGGATTTCAACCTTCCATCTGCGGGTGAGGTGACAGAGGTGGCTCGGGAGTTCATGGCTTCCATGACGGCCATGGACCTGACCCAATTAGTTCAAGGCCCCACTCACATACGGGGACACACTCTGGACTTGATTTTCATCTCTGGTCAGTGGTTGAATGATCTTGGTAGAGGGGACTTAGATATTAAACCCTTGTCATGGACAGATCATTCGCTCCTTCACTTGGACTTTTCTACCGCTTCCCCCTGCCGCAGGGAAATGGAACCAACCAAATGGTTCCATCCCAGGCGCCTGATGGATCCCGAAAGATTCCTGACGGAGCTTGGGCCGTTTCCTGAGACTCTGACACACGACTCGACTGAAGAGCTGGAGGCCGCCTGGGAGAGTGCGGCCACTGGAGCTTTGGATCGTGTCGTGCCTCTGCGGCCTCTGACCCGATGCCGATCTCAATTGGCTCCTTGGTTCTCTGAGGAGCTGAGAGAGATGAAGCATTGGAAAAGACGCCTAGAGAGCATTTGGAGGACTAGTCATTCTGATTCCGACCAGACACAGGTGAGGTCTTATATCAAGACCTACCTAGTGGCGATAAAAGCGGCGAAATCTAACCATTTTTCCGCTCTTATCACATCTGCAGAGAACCGCCCAGCCGCCCTGTTTAGGGTGACCCACTCCCTTCTTTGGGGGGGAGTGTGGGAAGATCCCTTGCAGGGTCGAGCTGAGGATTTTGTGCAATTCCTGCACGATAAAGTCGCTCGGATTCGGGAAGGCTTGGACTCCGACTAGGTGAGTCCAGGGGAGGAGACGAGGGTAGGTCTTCAGAATATTACCTGGGAGGAGTTTGATCCTGTGGCTCCCGAGGATGTGGACAGGGTTCTGGGTAGGATTAGTGCCGTCACATGTTCATTGGACCCGTGTCCCTCCTGGTTGGTACTGGCCTCCCGGGAGGTTACACGAGGCTGGCTCCAGGGGATTATAACTGCTTCTCTGAGTGAGGGTGCCTTTCCCACTGCCTTGAAAGAGGCGGTGGTGAGGCCCCTCCTCAAGAAGCCTTCCCTGGACCCGGCTGAATTAGCTAACTACCGTCCGGTCTCCAACTTCATTTTGTGGCGAAGGTTGTTGAGAGTGTGGTGGCACGACAACTGCCCGGGCACCTGGATGAAGCTATCTATCTAGACCCATACCAGTCGGGCTTCAGGCAGGGGCACAGCACAGAAACGGCATTGGTCGCATTGGTGGATGATCTCTGGAGGGCTCGGGACAGGGGTTGCTCATCTGTCCTAGTCCTATTAGATCTCTCAGCGGCTTTTGATACCATCGACCATGGTATCATGCTGCAGCGGTTGAGAGGGTTAGGAATGGGGGGCACCGTTCTGCAGTGGTTCTCCTCCTTCCTCTCCGACCACTCACAGTTCGTGTTGGCAGGGGGGCAGAGGTCGACCTCGAGGCGTCTTGCATGGGGAGTGCGACAAGGGTCGGTCCTCTCGCCTCTTCTGTTCAACATTTATGTGAAGCCGCTGGGTGAGATCATCCGTGGTTTTGGGGTGAAGTGTCATCTGTACGCTGATGATACTCAGCTGTACATCTCCACCCCAGACCACCCCAACGATGCCCTTGATGTGATGTCTTGCTGCCTGGAGGCCGTGCGGGTCTGGATGGGGAGGAACAGGCTCAGACTCAACCCGTCCAAGACCGAGTGGCTGTGGCTGCCGGCGTCCCGATATAGTCAGCAGGTGCCATCGCTGACTATTGGGGGTGAATCTTTGCCCCCCACAGAGAGGGCTCGCAATCTGGGTGTCCTCCTGGATGCACGGCTGTCTTTAGAAGAGCATATGACGGCCGTGGCCAGGGCGGCCTTTTATCAGGTTCGCCTGATCCGCCAGTTGCAGCCCTTTCTGGACCGGGACGCCTTGCGCACGGTCACTCATGCCCTTGTCACCTCCCGGCTGGACTATTGTAATGCTCTCTACATGGGGCTCCCCTTGAAGAGCACTCAGAGGCTCCAACTGGTCCAGAATGCGGCCGCGCGGGTGGTTATGGGTGCAATTCGTTGTGCCCGCGTGACACCCCTCCTGCGCGAGCTGCACTGGCTCCCAGTGGTCTTCCGGGTGCGATTCAAGGTGTTGGTTACCACCTTCGAAGCGCTCCATGGCATAGGACCTGGGTACCTTCGAGACCGTCTTCTGCCACCAATAGCCTCCCGCCGACCAGTCCGTTCCCACAGAGAGGGTCTCCTCAGGGTGCCATCAGCCAAGTTATGTTGGCTGGCGACACCCAGGGGGAGGGCCTTCTCTGTGGGAGCCCCAGTCCTGTGGAATGAACTGCCCCCGGAAATACGTAAGATCTCCGACCTCCAGGTGTTTCGCTGCGCACTGAAGACCCTGTTGTTCCGCCAGGCAGGGCTATCAACATAATAATTTTAAATTGGGGTATTTTAAATTTTTGGGGTTTTAAATCGGCCAAATCTATTTAATTATTTTAATTTTTAATTATTGTTGTGTCCTGTGTTTTTAAATTGGCTGTACACCACCCTGAGTCCTTCAGGAGAAGGGCGGTATAGAAATAAAATAATAATAATAATAATAATAATAATAATAATAATAATAATAATAATAATAATAATAATAATAATAATTTATTATTATTATTATTATTATTATTATTATTATTATTATTATTATTATTATTATTATTTACACAACCATTCATGTAAAATGTCTGCTAATAGTTTTTGTGCACACTTTTCAGAAGCATATGTTTTTTTATTCTGGCACCCATGCCACTATGATGCCCTCAGAGAGACAATCAAATGGCCCTGGTCTCAAGAGAATTCATAATATTTACACACACATAAACACACACATATGTGTGTGTGTGGATGTGTGCACGTGTGGGTATGTGTATTCCTACCTTAGATGTCTTAGAGCTACAACTTCAAAAACTCCTTGCATGGATGGCCAATGATTTGAAGGCTACAAAGCTGTAATCCTGCACATATAAAAAGTACTAGATAGTAAAGAGTGTATATAATTTAAATTTTCATTATAAAAGATGCTGTCTTCAATATCCCTGTCCCATTTGGGTCAGAGGCACTGTTTAAGGCATTTCAGGGTTGAAAGGATTAGCCGGTGACATAACCATTGCCCAGGGAATGCCTGTGGGGACAGAAGTTCACCCTGCCATGCAGCAGCACTCAGGTCTCAAATGCAGGATTTGCACTGGTAGGTACTAAGTTGCCTAGACAATTGCCCTAACTTTTATGCCTGTTCTAATGTTCATACAAGTGAACATCCATTAAAAGATGGATGGATCACATCAGAGAGGACATGAAATGCGTGGACATTGCCTGAAGACACACCGGTTTGACCCAAATGGAGACAGTTTTGCCAACAAGCTGACCCTGCCATAGTGTGGAAATAATGCTGGGAAGAAGAAGAAAAATGTTTATATAGGCATATATTACACATGGATAGTAAATAAAGGTTTCCTTGATGTTAGGAACCTGCTTAGAAATGAGTGAGAGTAAGAAACAGTCTGACTACAGAATTGACTTTGGGCTATTTTGGTTAGTTTGATGGTCACCTGTGGGAAACAGAAGTAACTACAATCATCTCCTGCACCATCTACATGAGTAGATAATCAATATCTTATAGCAGTTGTATTCTCCCAAACAGTCTTGGACAGCATGATGAGTGATCTTGCAACTATGCTGGAGTGTATCGTAAATCACTATTTGGCCCATGAAGCTATGGCCAGTCAGCAAAAGTGAAGATGATATGCTGATAATCTTGAAAACTATTTCTATAATATTTGAAACCAGGAGGCCATACATGGGTTGGAGAAGACTGGTTAAGAAGTGGAACATTTGGCCAAGAATGCATTAAAACAATATCAAAGCAACTGCATTAGCTCCCTAAAAGCAGCAGAAACAGGATAAAGTTTTAATTACGAAAAACTTGAGTTTTGAGTTTCTAATCAATCTTCCTAATATAAATCTGGACAGTTGCTTTAGTTTTTAGAGAAGTCCTGTTTCTGCTGCTTCAGCTTTCCAATTGCCATCTCTAGTTATGTTTAAATGTCTCTTCTCTGGGAACATATTTTCAAGACAATCCTATGTCCTATGATTTAGTTTTGAAGTACCCATTGAAAACCTATCACTTTTCTATGTAAATGTTAAGAATTATTTTTTGTCATTTCTTCTTTCTATTTTTATAAAATGTATGTGGGAGTCTTAATTTGATTTGGGTGCATTTTAATTTTCTTCTTCTCTCTCAAATGACAACTTTGTATATCAATTGGAGTTTGTTTTAAAATAAGTATGCAATACAGAAATATTTTAAATCAATTAATCATTGCATGATTAACTATATGCAAGCCAAAGTTTGTAAAGAAATGCAGAACAAAGGCTAAGTCTCCTGATTACAATGGTAAAAGTAAGAATTCGAATAATATTTTGCCAACACTATAAACGTGGAACATATTGAAAGAAGCAAAGAATGAAAAAAAAAACAAAAAACCAGGTTCTTCAATATTTTCAAATGTTGAAACATAAGGCTATAGGAAACTGCCTTAATAAATTGATCCTCGGAAATTGTAATAACCAAACATGGGTTTGTCAAAAACAAATCGTGCCAGACTAATCTTATTGGATTCTTTGACAAAGTGACAAAATTAGTGGACAAAAGGAATACTGTTGATATAATTTACTTCGACTTCAGTAAGGCATTTGATAAAGTAGACCATAACCTACTACTAGATAAAATAGAAAAACGTGGGTTAGACAGCATCACCAGCAGATGGATTTGTAACTGGCTGACCAACCACATTCAATGTGTAGTCCTCAATGGAACTGCATCTACATGGAGGAAAGTAAGCAGTAGAGTATCCCAAGGCTCTGTTTTAGGCCCAGTAGTCTTCAACATCTTTGTCAATGACTTGGATGAGGGGATAGATGGGAAACTCATCAAATTTGCAGATGACAGCAAACTGGCAGGAATAGCCAACACTCCAGAACTTAAGCTCAAGATACAGAAGGATCTTGACAGACTTGAACATTGGGCGCTATCTAACAAAATGAAATTCAATGGAAAAAAAAGTAAAGTTCTACATTTAGGCAAGAAAAACAAAATGCACAAGTACAATATATGTGGTACCTTGCTCAATAGTAGTAATTGTGAGAGGGATCTTGGAGTCCTAGTGGACAATCATTTAAATATGAGCCAGCAGTGTGCAGCAGCTGCCAAAAAAGCCAACACAGTTCTAGGCTGCATAAACAGAGGGATAGAATCAAGATCATATGAAGTGTTAATACCACTTTATAATGCCTTGGTAAGACCACACTTGGAATACTGCATTCAAGTTTTGGTCGCCATTATGTAAAAAAGATGTTGAGACTCTGGAAAGAGTGCAGAGAAGAGCAACAAAGATTATTAGGGGACTGGAGGCTAAAACATATGAAGAACGGTTGCAGGAACTGGGTAGATCTAGTTTAATGAAAAGAAAGACTAGGGGAGACATGATAGCAGTGTTCCAATATCTCAGGGGCTGCCACAAAGAAGAGGAAGCAAAGCTATTCTCCAAAGCACCTGAGGGTAGGACAAGAAGCAATGGGTGGAAACTAATCAAGGAGAGAAGCAACTTAGAACTAAGGAGAAATTTCCTGACAGAACAATTAATCAGTGAAACAACTTGCCTCCAGAAGTTGTGAATGCTCCAACACTGGAAGTTTTTAAGAAGATGTTGGATAACCATTTATGGTGTAGGGTTTCCTGCCTAGGCAGAGGGTTGGACTAGAAGACCTCCAAGGTCCCTTCCAACTCTGTTATTCTATTCTATTCTATTCTATTCTATTCTATTCTATTCTATTCTATTCTATTCTATTCTATTCTATTCTATTCTATTCTATTCTATTCTATTCTATTCTATTCTGTTTATGAAGCCCTGGGTTATGTAGTTTATGCAAATGCTTAGGTACTTTCTGTTATTTTGATTGTCTATTTGAAATGTAAACCACCTGAAATCACTCTGGAGTTGAGTGGTTTGTATATCTGGTAAACAAGTAAACAAATGATAATCAAGCATTAAACAGTATGTAAGGTTGTGGTACAGTTGGAGGTAGCTAAGAAAATAATGAAGATCTGGAGCAGATATGGTACTGTAATTCTTGCTACTACTTGATATAGGATCTGTGTATGCATAAGTTGTTTGAATGAGCAAAGTAATAGGACAAGGAAAGAAACCAAAGCCTATGTAAGAGGTATAGAATGGGACAACTTGGCACAGCCAGCTCAGCATGGCTAGAACATCTGCTGCTAGAAAATCACTGCCAAGTCCTTCTGCCAACTCATCACTGCCCACCCTGCTGACTGCTGCTGTCACTGAATAGCTCGAACAACAAATGGCCTGAACTTCGAACAGGTCAGAGTTTGGCAGAGTGGCAGTGGCAGTGATGGCAGTGGGTGTGTGTGAAAATAGGAAGCCCCCAGTCACCACCGCTATTCTATACTCAGCCCACCTGCTTGCTTGCTCACCTGCGTGGCCCTCCCTCTGGTGTGAAGTCCTTGGCTGCTACTGCCACTCTGTGCTCTGCCACCTGCTTGCTCACCCCCTTGCCTTTCCCTCTGGCTTCCCATGATGAATTATCCCCATGGCAAATTGGCCATGTTGAGTTGTCCTGCAATGAATTGGCAGTGGTGAGTTGGCAGAGGCAACTTAGCAGTGGTGAACTGGCAACAGTGAACTGGCCACACCAAACTGGCCATGCCGAGTTATCCTAGATCCAAGAGATAAGCCCGTTTCTTGAAATATCAGGACACAATATTTCAATATCCTTTTTATTTTCCTTATAATTTGTCTGGTTTATTAGTTTTATTTAAATCAATAAGAGTCCTTTTGACATAAATATGGGTGGAATGTGGCACAATAAATAAGCAGTAACAAAAATATCACAGTGGTAACATACAGTATATAGGATCGCCCTGTTTAGTCATTTCAGCAGAATATATGTTTCTGTCTACTAGTTTCAAATATAGATGCAGATGATAATAAATTCTGTTCCATTTTCCATAATCCGTTTCTTTATAAGAGGTGTTAGTAAAATATGTAATCCTTTGAATCATGTCATATTTTATTATATCATTATTGAACTTTAAGCATAGAATACTGAAAATGAATCTTCTCAAATAAAGTAAAACAAAGATGATTCTCAAGATTGCCTCAGATTATGTTTTTCATCAAGAACATAAACAATGCTCTTATATATTTACATACTAAGACACAAACAAAATGTATAGTATGTTATGATTCAAAGTAGTTCTGTTTCCTCAACACATATTATTTGAGAAAAAGTTTCAGTAACCATAGATGCAATTGGAAATTATAATATTTCACAATCACCGGGGTGTCATTTCTGTTTGCTAAGAAACTGTGCCACTTTATAGAACCATTTTGAGAAAGGTATTCGAAGGACTAATTTCAACAGAAGCACCAAAGTTAAAATTAATTAGAAGCTTTAACACAACTTATCAACAACTGAACAAAGCTCATGTATTTTTATTCTATGAATGCTGGCTACCTACAAAGCACAATAATATTTATGACAGACTAGAAATAAAAATTAAAATAAACAAAAAATGGTTAAGAGAACACCTGTCTGACCTTGATGATTATAAGTCACTGGGACCTGATGAATTACATCAGAGTTCTGAGTGAGCTGGCAGATGTTATCTCAGAACCATTGTACCATATCTTTAAAAAAAATCCTGAATCACTGAGGAACTACCAGAGGATTGGAAAAGAGCTGATGTGGTTCCCGTCTTCAAAAAAGGGAAAACAAACAAACAAACAGGCCCATGGAAACTACAAACCAATCAGCCTAACATCAATTCCTGGGAAGATAGTGGAATAATAATAATAAAAAAAACCCAGATCTGTGAACATCCAGAAATAAAGTTATAACTAGTAGCCAGCATGGGTTTGTTAAAAACAGATCATGCCAAACCAGTCTTATTTCATTCTTTGACAAAGTGATTAAATTAGTAGACCAGTGAACTGCTGTGGACATAGTATATTTAGACTTCAGCAAGGCATTTGACAAAGTAGGCCACAACCTACTTCTTAGTCAATTAGAAAAATAGGGAATAGACAGCATTACCACCAGATGAATTTGTAACTGACTGACAAACCATACTCAACAAGTAACCCTTAATGGTACTAAGTCTACATGGAGGGAAGTAAGCAGTGGGGTACCACAAGATTCCCTCTTAGGGCCAATACTTTTCAATATCTTCATACGTGACGAAATAGAAGGGGAACTCATCAAATTTGCAGATGACACTAAGCTGGCAAGAATAGCCAACACCATAGAAGACAAGCTCAGGATTCAAAACGATCTTGACAGACTTGAACAATGGGCCCTATCCAACAACATGAAATTTAATGCAGAGAAAATCAAGGCTTTAGACAGGTAGACAGGAGAAACCAAAGGCACAAGTACAGAGTAAGCAAAACCTGGCTTAAATGATCACTTAAACATGTGCCAGCAGTATGCGGCCGCAGCCATAAAAGATAATACAATTCTTGGTTGTATAGAGGCATAAATAAAAATCATGTGAAATATTAGTAACACTTTAAAAAGCCTTAGTAAGACCACACCTGGAATACTGCATCCAGTTTTGGTCACCACATTACAAAACAGATGTTGAGACTTTGGAAAAAGTGCAAAGAGCAACTAAGGTGATTAGGCTAGAGACAAAACATATGAAGGATGGTTGCAGCAATTGGGTCCGGCCAGTCTAGAGAAAAGAAGAACTAGGGGTGACATGATAGCAGTATTCCAGTATTTGAAGGGCTGCCACAAACAAGAGGGGGTCAACTTAGTTTCCAAAGCACCAGAAGGCAAATAAAAAACAATGGATGGAAACTAATCAAGGAGAGAAACAACCTGGAGTTAAGGAGAAACTTCCTAACAGTGGAAATAATTAACCAGTGGAATAGCTTGCCTTCAGAAGTTATAGGTGCTTCATCACTGGAGGTTTTTAAGAAAAGACTGGGCACCCACCTATCTGAAATGATATAGAATCTCCTGCTTGAGCAGGGGGTTGGACTAGAAGATCTCCAAGGTCCCAGCTATATTCTAATTGATTGACATTTAACTATTTTGGATCAGTATAGGTATTTATCATGTTTTGCCTCTCCATTTATGTTAAGGTAATGATTTAATAACTGAACAGCTGCTGTAATGCTGTAATACTGAAATGATGATGCAATGAGAATAAGTTATTTAACTGTTATCACTTTAAGAGGCTGTTTTATAAGAGCTTCCGTGCTATCGTTGATGATTGATTGATTGATTGCCTGACTTTGCCTAGTATGTGTATGTATATATTCCTTGTAGATAAACCACTATTTGAAAGACAAACTTCTGTTTACTATATTTTGCTCCTGGGTTGTCTCAAAGTAGTCACACTGTGCACTCTGACAATTTATCCATTCCATCCCAACAAAAACTGTGCCTATACTGTACAATGTTCACATGACTGATAGAAGAGGGAGACGGGGAGGGAGGGAGAGAGAAAGAGAGAGAGAGAATGAGTGTCTACCATGAATTCTGTTGAGTTTATAAAGTACTCCACACAGTACCTATCTTATGTTGTAATAAATGTGTTGATATTTAAAGCACTACAAATCTGTTGCTTTCTCAGCAAAAGAATAGCATAGTCAACTTTGGAAAAAGAACACGTGGTCATCTTTCATTAATGTGCTTTAGTTTCCTTTCAAAGATATTGTGCCAGCAAATGACATAATTTGGGTTAAGCAGTAATTTGATTGACTTTTTATGTTATAGATTTTAGGTGTATAAAGTAATGGAAGCATTACAATATGCCATGCTTCTTCCTAAAGTATTTACTTAGAATAATTGAGGCAAATTCTTTAATGGAATAACAGAGTGTAGTAGATCTAGGTAAGCAATCTATAATTAGCTTCTAGGTAATTTTCAGTATTTGTATAAACTAATGGAGGACAAGAGGACTGACTAAAACCAAACATTTATTTGCTGACTTTCACTAATAATGCTTTTCCTGCTTTTTCAGAACAAGGAATTTTCAGTTAATTAATGCTTATTTCACAGCAAATTATTTTGACTTGAAATTAAATCAGCCAGATCCAAAACTTTCTTTTTAACCAATATATGAAAAATTCATAATACAGATGTTATTCTCTCTCTCTCTTTTTTTAATATACTTTATTGAGTTTTTTAAAAAGGTTTTTTTTAAAAAAGAAAATATCAAATCTCAGGTAACATCTGAGGTATCGTGCAATTACATATATACAGTATATACACAGCAAGTATCTTCAAACCAATCATTGTTATTAATCGTTATTAGATATAAGTATATCCTTATAATCATATTCTATTATTCCACCATATGTACCACCTTTGCCATACTGCCTTGAATTTTGAATTTTCCTCATCTTTAAGCATACTGGTTAATTTCGCCATTTCTGCACATTCCAAAATTTTATTTATTATTATCACCTCTGGAGGAACTTGTTTATCCTTCCAATATTTTGCGAAGGTTAATCTGGCCGCTGTTATGATATGTATTATTAGTTGTGTCTTATCCTTAGAGAGCCCGTCTCCTGTCATTCCCAGTAGGAAAATTTCTGGAGAGAATTTTATATCTTCTTCCACTATTTCCTGCAGCCAAGTTTGTATTTTTGTCCAGAACTTCTTTGTCTCTGAGCAAGACCACCACATATGAAAGAAGGTGCCAATCTCCTTTCCACACTTCCAACAAATTCCTGAGGCATTAGGAAATATTTTTGCTAATCTAGCTGGGGCTAGATACCATCTGTGAAGTAGTTTGTAGTGGTTCTCCCTATAAGTAGCTGATTTAGTAAAATTATAATTTCTATTCCAAGCCTCCTCCCAATCATTAAAATTTAGTCTGTGGCCAATATTTTTTTCCCAAATGTTTAGTTGGTTTCTCGCTATCCCTTCTGCTCTGTCTTCGCCTAATAAGAGGTTATAGAATCTGGCTAACATTTTCTTTTCAATCCCCAGCATAATTTTATCTAAATTATTGTGCTTCGTCTCTATCCCAAATTGATCCCTATCTTTTTGATATCTAGAGCTTATCTGCATGTAACTCCACCAGTCCAAATTAAAGCCTTGATTGTTTAGTGTTTCTCGAGATCTAAGAGTACCATTTCCATCTAATATGTCTTTATACGTGCCAAATTTTCCAATGTCTCTTTTATTAGCAGCAAGCAGCGCCTCCATAATTGAGAGCCAAATCGGAATTTTGGTATAAAATCTTTGTCTGATTTCTTCCCATGTTTGGATCAGAGTCTCCCTTAATTTGTGTCTGTGAAAATGAAGTTTCTTTTTGTTCTTTGGGCCCCATAGATAAGCATGCTAGCCTGCCTGTAGATCGTGGCCTTCTAATGTCAGAATTCTTTTATTTTGTAATGTGACCCAATCTTTAATCCATACTAATTTGGCCGCGTTCTGATATAATTGCCAATCCGGTAGTCCGAAACCGCCCATGTTTCTTTTCCCTTGCAGCGTTTTATATGCAATTCTTGCCTTCTTCCCTTCCCACAGAAAGTCTCGCACCTTCCTTTCCAAATCTAAAAAATATTTTTTATCCAGGTTCACCGGAATGGTTTGAAACAGAAATATGATTTTGGGAAGAATATTCATTTTAATTGCTGAAATCTTACCTGTAAGGGATAGTTTTAGTTTCTTCCATTTATCTATATCCTGCTTTATTTTCTGTAGTAATGGACTGTAATTGTCCTCTTTTAAGGAGGAATATCTTACAGTGATCCAGATTCCTAAATATTTTATCTTCTTTGCTATTTGCAGTTCCAGGGACTTTTCTAACCGCTTCTTGTTCATCTCCTCCATATTTCTTACTAAGATTTTGGTTTTAGTTTTGTTAAGTTTAAAACCAGCTACTTCACCATATTGTTGTATTTCCTGGAGTACCTTGGGACCAGATTCTAAGGGATCTTCCATTATTAAGGCCACGTCATCCGCGAAGGCTTGTATTTTAAAAATTTCTTTCTTAATTTGTAATCCTTTAATTTCTTTGTTGTCTCTAATCTTGGCGACTTGAGGCGACAGGGTGTTAGGTGGGCGATCGCCGCTCCCTTTCACTCGTTAACACCGCGTTTTGGAGACCCTTTAGGGGCGCAGGTCCCGGAGAGACCTGCGGACAAGAGAGAGAGCCGGGCGAGCGAGAGTGTGGGGCGCAACCACCCCCCGCTGGACCCGGCAGCTCTGTCGAACCAACGCGGCGAGCCGGCCCTTTAATGGCTGGCCTGAAGCCGCAATAGCCAGCAAAAAAGACGGGAGCTAAGAGGAAGATCTGAGGTGCCGTGCCAGATTGGTTACCACCTTTCCATACATTGAAGCGTTTGGCGTGGAGAGAGAGGTTGGTGGAGTCGGGTGAGGAGTTCTCGATCGAGTGAGGCGGCGACGGAGAGTGGGAGCGGATTATATTGGCGGAGACCTGGCAAGCTGACCAGGAATACGCAGAGAGCAGTTTTCATTTATATAAAGAGCTCTGGAGGTCGTGGCGAGAGGGAGAGGAGGGCGAGTGCTGATGTGGCTGGCGCTGTGATTGGAAGCGGAGCGAAAACCAAGCAAGAGACTGAGACTCTGATCCTCTGAATTTTTATCCCTGTGAGTATTGCAAAGAAACAGGAAGTCGGAGGAGGGAGTTAGCAGAAGATTGACAGGAGGACGATCTAGCAACAGGATCCACCATAGAGAACTGCCGGAACGTATTGGAAGCAGGTGGAGAGAGGAGAGAAGAAGATTTATAACTTGGCTGATACCATTCTTGTATAACTAAAGATATACATAATTGGTGACTTTCTGATTTCCATTTTTTACGTCCTTTGATTAATTGATTAATTGGATCTCTAATATTGGAATTTTGATTATCTTCTGAATAATTGTATGAATGAGAATTAATTATAAATAGCTAAGGAATATAGAGTATAGAATTTAAACACTGATCTTATTTTGCTGTTATTGAATATATTTACTTGTCCATATATTTATATATAAGAATTTGGATTTAAAATTAACAAATTAATTATATAATCACATTTATTATATTTATATTATATACATAGTTATTTAAATTAATATCTATCTAGTTATATTTAGCTACATTTATTTATTATAGAGTACTTATTTTATAGACAATATTTACAATATTTATCAATCTATCCATCTTAACTCCATATATTAAGCTTTGAATATTTATATTTAAGATTTATATTAATCCTTATATAAAGATTTGAATTTAGTTACATAACAACTATAATATCTATAAGCCTTGATCTAAGGAAGATAGCTTGTTGAACTGAGGAATCGATGCTAACTAATTAAGATAGCAAACTCCTTAATAGATTTAAGAAGAGGAACCGATAAAGTAAATAGGGCAAATCATTGAATGGTCATCTGGAAAAACATTGAGAAAATTATAAAAGAACAAAAGGTAACATTGAAAGAAATGGCAACAATGACTTCGACAATCTTGAAATCAGTTAAAAAAGCTCCATCTAACCCTACGCTAACAACACTGTCCCCGGTAATTCAGAAACCCTTAGAAGGTATGCAAAAGTCAGATAAGCCACCACCAACTCCAACTCTTCAAACAGTACAATCTTCTCTATTTATGATTCAAGAAACCATGCTTGCAATGCAGGAGAAATTGCTAAATAGTCACTCCGAACTTAAAACAGATATTCATGTTCTGGATGCAAAAATGACTGAGATTCAGGCCTCTATTGCGAATAACGAAAGGAGAATCCAAGATGTAGAACAGAGGATGGATCAAAGTGAGAAAAAATTAGACATGGTGGACCGAACATATGCGATACAACACAAAGGAATTGAAGAGTCCCTGCTACAGCTGGAAATGGATAAGGCCTCATACTACATTCGCCTCCAAAATATTTACGAAGAGAAGGAGGAGGACTTAAGTGATAAAATAGCCGGATTGATAGCAGATGTCCTTCAGCAGGACAAACAAGATATTATTAAAGAACTTGATGAGGTCTACAGGGTTCAAACGAACTTTGTTAGAAGAAATAGACTTCCCAGGGAGGTCCATGTGAAGTTCGCCAGGAAGAAAGTGAGGGATATTCTTCTTAGCATAGCGAGAGAAGAAAAGATTGAATTCCAAGGAAAGGAGGTGAATATCCTAAAACAGGTACCTAGAAGAGTGAGGGAAGTGAGGAAAAACTATAGGTTCCTGGCGAGCCACTTAAATAGAAGGAATGTCACATTTCGATGGATTCTGCCAGAGGGGATGATTGTGTCATGGCAAGGAAGAAAAGTTAAAATCGATAGTCTATCTGAAGCACAAGACTTCCTAGAACAAATAAGAGGAGGAGAAGAAGAACAGATTAGTAAAGAAGAGCTCGATACAGCAAATACGGAAGAAGAGACCTCACAAGAGCAAACTACAAAAGAAGATATAGAGGAGGAGAAGAAAAAAGAAGAAGCGGAAGGGCAAGGAAAAAAGACCAGACCAGTAAGAGCGGTAACCCTAAAGACAAATAAAAACTAGAACCCGGACACAAAATAAGAAATGGATGGCCTAAAAATTATATCCTTAAATGTCAACGGCTTAAACGACCATAAAAAAAGAAAGATAATTCTATCAAAATTGATAAAACAGAATCCAGATATAATTTGTCTACAGGAGGTCCACATAAAAGAAGATGAGGCAAATCGCTTAGAATTTACTAAATTTGGTAAATTATTTGTGTCATTAGCGGAGAAAAGGAAAAGGGGTGTGGCGATTTATGTGAAAAAGGGAATCGAGGCAGAATTAAAACATAAAGATACTAAAGGGAGAATCTTAATGGTAGAAATTAGGAGAGCTAATGCAAAAATGCTGTTAGTGGGAGTATACGCTCCAAATGAGAAACAGGGACAATTTTATAAAAAACTACACGAACAATTAGGGAACTGGGCCCATCTGGAAATATATATGTTAGGCGATTTTAACGGAATTGTTAATCCATTGAAAGATTATAAAAGTGGTGAGAGAAAAAGGAATAAAAGATTACCGCTGCCAAAAAGCTTCTTTGATCTTGTTGATGAACTCAATTTAATTGATATATGGCGTACTTTACATCCTTACGACTCTCAATATACCTTCTTCTCAAACCCACAGAATTCCTGGTCTAGAATTGACATGGTATGGACTACTAGAAAATTAGGTTTAGAAATTAAGAAAGCAGATATAAGTATAAATTCTGGGACAGACCATAAACTTCTGGAAATACATTGGCATTACGTTAACAAGAGGAGACAACAAAGATGGAGTCTAAGATCTAACCTCTTGAATGAAAAAGATTTCATAATAAAATTAAATGAAGAAATTAAGCGCTTTTTCATTGAGAACGGCAGGCAAGATACGGCGAAGGAAATTGTATGGGATACCATGAAGGCGTATTTGAGAGGAGTAGCGATTTCATATACAGCATTTAAAAATAAGGAAGAAAGAAAAGTTAGAGACGAATATAATAAGAATTTAGAGGAAGCAGATAGCAAATTACAACAAAACCCGGGAGACGAGATGGCCAAACAAAAATGGATGATGGCAAGACATAACCTGAATGTTCTGGATCAGAAAGAGTTGGCACAAAAAATCAAGAGGATAAAACACTATCACTTTGAAAACGCCAATAAGTCGGGAAGATGGCTAGCATATAGATTAAAAAAAGAACAGGAAAAAAATCAGATTCTTATATTAGAAGACATCAATGGGGACATTCTGACAAAAGAAATGGATAAGCTAGAAAGAGCGAGAAAATTCTATGAAGCCTTTATATAAAGAGGAAGTGATTGACCCAGACAAAATTGCACAATATTTGATGGAAGCTAACTTGCCACAGATAGCAGAAGAAGAGAGAGAAATGTTAAATAATAAAATCACAATCGAAGAACTTAAATCTGCGCTTGCTAAAATAAAGAAAAATAAAACACCAGGTCCAGACGGACTCCCGGGGGAAATATACACAAAATTTGAGCAAGAACTACTATTAGAATTGTTGGACATATTCAACGAGGTACTAGTCGGTACAAGAATCCCAGACTCCTGGAAGGAAACCTATATTACCCTCATTTTGAAAGAAGGTGCTGACCCAAAACAGATAGCAAATTACAGGCCGATTTCTCTGTTAAATTCAGATTATAAATTATTTACTAGTATAATTGCGGAGAGACTAAAAAAAATTTTAAATGGCTGGATTCATAGTGATCAGAAAGGATTCCACCCAGGGAGGCAAATGAGGGATAATGTGAGGACAATAATAGATGTTATGGAATACTATGAACAGCACCCGGAAAAACAGCTGGCGCTAGCATTTTTGGACGCCCAAAAGGCGTTCGACAATTTAAATTGGAAATTCATAATTAACCAAATTGATTTGATGGGATTCGGCACAAATTTTAGAAAGATGATTGAAAATATATATAACACAGAGAGAGAAAGTATATTAATAAACGGGGATAGGACACGGACATTCTGGATACAAAAGGGAGTCAGACAGGGATGCCCCCTGTCCCCCCTACTCTTTATAATGGCGCTGGAAATTCTATTAAGAAAGATTAGATGTTATTCTCTTTTTGCCTTTTCTCATTTTGCAATGTCAGAAACAAAAAGTAGAGTAAAGAAACCCAGTCGTGCATTTCCTTGGAAAAAAAGCAAAACTATGAAACTATAAGAATGCAATAAATATATTAAATTTACTGTATACTCCAGTTTTTTGTAACAGAAATTCAAAACTATATGGTGTTCCCTCCTTGTATTTTTTCCCCACCACCAAAATCCTGTGTGTTACTTTGGGAAGATAAGGTACTGTACAGTAGAACCTCTAGTCATGAATGCTTCTGACCATGGCCAAATTGGGTTCTGACCAAAAAATTCACAATTTTTTTTTAATCTGGTCACGAACACATACTCGGGTGGCAATCAAACACGGCTGCGGCCGATTTCCCCTTCCACACCATTTTTTTTTTTGTAAGCGCCAAACAACAGCAACCTCACGACCAAATCGGGTTGTGACCAAAGTTATGGAATGAATTATGGTTGTGACCAGAGTTTCTACTGTACATTGTTCAATGAGCTTCCATTAGGACCACTTTGTTCCTAATCCAACAAATTTGATTGGTTTACTTTTTCTTTTTCTTTTTCAACATTGACACAACATAATGCAAGTATTTTCTTTCACTATGTTGAAAAACCTTTATTTAAATACAAGTTCTATAAAATGGGCTTTGTCTCAATATTCATCACTATTATAAAAGAACTACAATTGAGACACAAAGAGACCTAAGAAATAGATACTTGCTATCTCTGTTAAAATGCTTTTAATTGCTGAAATATTTGCTGTAGCTGTTTTCAAGCATCCTATGTCTGGAGTACAAAAATCTGAATAATCAGTAGATGAAAGAAAAACATACAGGAAACTCAAATTCTGTGTTCCACCTATTCTTTATTTTTGGTGTCTGGATAAAGTAACTTTGTTGCTAAGACACACTTCCAAAAAGAATACCACAAATTAATATTTCAGAATATAAATAGGGCCTTCTGCAGATTAATTTATGCAATCTTGACAATATTAATTCACAACTGATACAAACATTTATTTTTATGCCTGGCATTTGGAGCTACCTTCTTGGTTTCAAGCAATGTGTTTGACAATCATAGTGGTGTACTGCAAGTTATCATGATTACATCTACTATCTTTATCTATAATACATACATGCTATTTTATTTAGCTGTCCTGCAAGTATATTGTAATCCAGGGATATCTTGCATGCTGACAGTTCATGCTTTCAGAGAAGTGCCTTGCATATCAACAATAACAACAAAAAAATTCTCACTAAAATACAGCTTGCAGTATTTCACAACAGGAGAGACGGAGGGAAGCATGAAAGGAAGGAACTTTCTGCAGGTGATTTTATAGCATTATAAACATTATCTTGTTTAATTGCATTTATTTTTCAAAATAAAATAAAATATAATTACATATGTTGCTTCTTACAATATTTCCTGAGATGAAGTACTGTCAGGTTTCTACATAATTCTTAAAAAAAAACATGCTACATAATTCTTAAAAAAAAACATGCTACTGCTTTAAGGGCTCTGAATTTTTAAAGGATCAATATTTTTTTCTAGGCTCCGTCAGAAGTCCCAAAGGTGCTTTTTTCAAGAGGCAACTGGACTTTCTGGTTTTTCTTTGAAGACGTTTTGCTTTGAAATGTCTTCAAAGAAAACCCAGAAAGTCCAGCTGCTTCTTGAAAAAAGCATCTTTGGGACAACCATGACCTCGATGACTGAGAATCTCCATAGACATTCGTTCCGTCAGAAGCTTGGGAAAACATGGTGCTAACAGAATGATGGAGCTAGGCTCCCATGAGGACTGAAGCATTCTTCTGAATAATTTTCAAATTGAACATAGCTTTATCAATTAAGATACTGTTTGCATTATTGAATACAACTTTCTTCTGTGTTCATAAAATACACTGGACTCCAAGTTAACAAAAAGAAAGAAAGAAAGAAAATTTTGCATGATACACTGAGTGATATAAAACCAACCAGAAGTAATACTAACCAAACTTAGGCTGCATCTTGGAAAATTATTTTAGTATTCTTACTTTATAAAAAACACGCTTATGCTTATCAGTACCATATTTCCATCTTTCAAATAATTTAATGTCAGGTTTAGATTAAGAATTTGGTGTAATATGACTATGCTATAGTCATTATATATTATATATTTATAATATTATAAATGTTAACATACTTTTTTATTTTCTATGAGATCATAGATGCCAACCAACTCTTTTTACACTGAAATACTCAAAGAAAGCTATTGTCATTGAGTAGTAAACTATGGGTCTAAACATTGGAAAGAGCATTCCTCCCTATTTATTTATGGTGGTAAACACTTAAACCACAGCTTAGAGCCTTTGCTTTTTCTTTTGCAGAATTACAATTGGACAGAATGGGGGTCATTCTCTGTCAGATCCAGCAGTATCAGTGAGCTACTTAATACCCTTCCTATTTAGTTGAAAAGCTCCCTGCCTCCTAAGCTCAGCCATATCCAATCACAAGTTCTGATCAAACATGCAGGTTTCAATACACCTGACATGAACCTTGATTTCCCAGGTGACAACAGAGACATTAAAAGATTTCAGATCAACAATCAGCAGCATTCTAGTACTGCATGAGAATGAGCAAGGCATTATCCGTCCAAGGATACAGAATACTTTAAAGAATAGAATGCAAGTATTTTTGGTTGGTTGGTTTGTTTCATTTTCTTTTATTTTCCTGGAAAAAAATGGGAGAAGGGTTCATAGAACTTCAATATAATGTCAAAGGGAGAAAGGTATATATTCTATTGTGTGGTAAATAAAGACTCTATTTGCAGAGAAAGTCTAAGCTAATCACAAAGAATTGGGCTTGTAATGAATTGGCTTCAATTTAAATTCATCAGCACAATGACCTTCATCCAAGCAAATCTCCCTTTAGCGACTCAAGATATCATATGTGCAGATTCATACTGAATGCAGCAGTTATTCATTCTTTAATAGTGATTCATATTTGCATTCATCAGCCATGCCAGACTACATTTGTCAATCGTGCTTCAATAAAAGAAAAGAGCAAAGTTTCTTTTTTAAAAGAAAACATACATTTTAACATAGAAATGAATGGTAATTAGGAACATATGTCAGGGTTCAGCAACTTTTTCAGTTTGACAAACCATGATGTCCTGTGATGTTGTCAATGAATAACCAATTTTATTTTTAAAAAAAAACCCAAAATGAGCATGCTTATAAATGCTTCTGTCAATTTGCAAAATCCTGTGATTGGAAAATTTCAAGTTAACAGAATGACAGAGTTGGAACGGACCTTGGAAATCTTCTACTCCAACCCATGCTCAAGCAGGAAACCCTACAACATTTCAGACAAATGGTTGTCCAATCTCTTCTCTTCCTAAAAATTCTCCAGTGTTGGAGCACCCACAATTTCTGGAAGCAAGTCATTCCACTGATTAATTTTTGTAACTGTCAGGATATTTCTTTTTAGTTCTAGGTTGGTTCTCTCCTTGATTAATTTCCATCCAATGCTTCCTGTTCTGCCTTCAGGTGCTTTGGAGAATAGGAATGGAGTTAGTTCATCCTCTCTAATAATCATCTTTAAAAAAAAAAAAAAGTTTAGCTATACATTAATATTTCATTTGAAATGTTCTGATATATAATATTCTCCATTATCTTACATTATAGTTCATTTGATTTACATTAAGATTTCATTTCAAAACAATGTATATGTCATGTATTTATGATACATATTTTCCTGTGGTATTAGATTATGGCTAAAAGTCTCTAAAACCATCAAAAATATTTTTTAAAAATCAATAAAAAATGGAAACTGTAATAAACAAAGACAGAGCAGGAACAGGAACAACTTCTATAATATTGAGTAAAATTATTAGGAAAAATTTGTTAATTATGGTTGGTTTTGGATTGGAGGAATTGGGGAGTTGGAATGGTTTTGGGGGTGGAATTTTTGGTTTGCTTTCTTTTTAAATTTCTACATTCTTTTTACATTTCTGTATACTAAAGAACCATGACCATTATATCAAACCATTGGCCATTTTATTTAGAAGCCACCATGTACTGATTTCTATGAAAATCTTAAGGCTCTCCCTGCAATTCAACTATATATTTCATTTCCTTTTGGAATTGTCACACTATGAATAGTCCTTCAACACTTGAAATGAGTAATTCAAAAATATAGATTTAGCACCAAATAAAAAAATAAAATCGAACATAAACATTACATTTCTAACTAACCTAGTATTCAGTTGGGTTTCTTTTAAAGCAGATGTTTGATAATACAGAAAAAGAAAAAAAATCTGATGACTCTCCTAAATCAAAGAACTATACCATCCATTGTGCACGGCCAATGCCTTGTTCTGTTTGAAACAATTTGATTAATAAAAGAATTCTGTCTGCTGTTCTCTATAATCAAGCATGCATCACATCTGTTCATGACTATGCTTTCATCCTGTGTATAGTAAAGGCTGTTGTAGAAAAACCAACAGTTGCGGATTAAAGTTTTCACTGTTTAATATAAGCTTAGTAATAATGCTGAAGTGATGAATTCTATGGATTGTCTAGTTTACCTATTTTTCATCTGTTTGTCTTTTTCTTATTACAGTATATCTATATTAGTCCAGCTTTTTAAATAATCTTCCTAAATGTTTGCACTACATTTATTTTAAATGGTATTTTGAAATATGTATTTCTCCCAGAGTATGCATTTCTAAATTTCTTTCAATATGACTATACTTTCATCCTCGCAGCCATTTGTTATAGCCACAAAATTGTGTTTATTATGATCAGATTTACTAGATCCAGACTCATAGCATATAAAACAAAGGGATTCTATACAACTTGGACTCCTGTTTAGTTTTGAGTACATGTAGCAATAGAACTAACCAGAAAAAAAGTAGCTGCACTCACTAATTAGAAAAGAAGAATGTTTTCAATATCCACAAATGTATGACAGTTCTTTCAAATGCCACTTTTGTATAACAGAGCCAAATCCTTAGTATGTAATTGAGTTGACTGTTGTTGATCAACTGACTATGATTATATGCATGTGTGATAATTCCTGTTTAAAGGTCTTGACAGGACATTATTGGAAATTGTCATTTAAATTAAAATGCTATTAAGAAGCCAAGCAAGATTCTAAAATTGCCACTTAGGGTTTTTTATTATTGTTATTAGTATGAGATTAAAAAATAGTCACACTTCAGTTATCCTTAACTTGTTAGCATGCTCATTAAGTAATTCAATCATGAATATTCAACAAAGTTTTAGCAGTAGCTGCTCCAAACACAAATGAGATTTTGAATTACATTGCCAAATGCTAAATTGTTAGTGGCTGACCCTAGCAGTGCCAATCCTGTTTTCCACTAAATAATATGAGCACATGGATTAGAATTAAAAGTGAAACCTTCTAAGTATTTGACTGCAGCCTTCTGAACAGTAATAATTAATACTGGATAAACTGTTTGCTCTGTTTAATTTGTCCCATTTGTGAAAATAAGTGAAATGTGGAGGGGTAAGATTCTTAAAAAGGAAATGCATCCATATCTGGAAGTTCAACAAAGAACATTTTCCTTTATTTTTTTAACATTCTCTCCTTTTCTTTTACTCTGCCCTTTTTAGCTTTTCATATTCCCTTTCTTGCAGTTTTTTTAATTCATTCCCAAAATTGCAGTTGTGTAGGGGAACAATGCTGAGCCACTGTAAGCATGCACATGTGTGAAGAGCATTTTTTTTTTAAGTTAAGGAAAAAGGAAGTTGAAGAAAAAGAAGGAAGTCAGATTCTCAAACATGCTTGGCTATCCCCTTTAACCTTTGTCAACCACAACTCCCAACAGAAAGGGTAAAACAAATTACGCTTATTAATATTTATAAGAAATTTGAAAAGAAACTGGATTTTGGTTGGCACCACAATTAATATTTATTATTTATTCTGAAATCAATACCAGGAAACCCAGCCTCTTCATTGAAGTCAACATGAAAATAGCAATAGCACTTAGATTTATATACCGCTTCACAGTGCTTTTACAGCCTTCTCTAGGCAGTTTACAGAGTCAGCATATTACCCCCAACAATCTGGGTCCTCATTTTACTCACCTTGGAAGGATGGGAGGTTCAGTCAACCTTGAGCCTGGTGAGATTCAATCTGCCAAATTGCAGGCAGCCAGCAGTCAGCAAAAGTAGCCTGCAGTGCTGCATTCTAATCACTGCACCACCGCGACTCTTAAATGACATAAAGCTGTGGGGGGGGGGAATGGTAGCAAGATTGGGGTATCATGTTTGGAATTTAAAAAAAATATTGACAATATGAACAAAGAGGTGAATAAACTATACTGTAATTTAACAGTCTATTAGTTTCCTAAAGCCAAGATCTGCTTGTTCTTCCCAAGGCCCTTCTTACTGTGGAGTCATTTGGAGCCACCACCATGGACAGAAACCAGGGTATTCAGCATCAACTTCTTCCAAAGGCATTTTCCCTTATGTAATTCCCATCTTTTGGATATAGCGCACGCGCACGCGCGCACGCACGCACGCACATACATACACACACACAAAATACAGATTTCTAAATCATATTGCTGATTCAGACTGAACTCCTAAACAGATGCCTCTGACTGAAATGGAAATGTAATAATTCTTTATAATCTGAAATGAATTCAGGAGAAGGCTTTGGAGAACATTAGCAGTTAACAAGACTCAGTTGCCTGGGAAATAGACACTCAGACTGCTAATTGAGAGAAGGAACATTAAAAATAAACTGAAGCAGTCTCTATCACAATAAGAGGAAAGATACATAAGGTTTTAAAATGAAGTTATTCAGGCATTGTTTGATAAGGAATGCCACTTTAAGGGAAGAGAAACACAAGAAAGATATCATGCCCAATGTAATAATATTTGGAAATTAGAAAAGAATACAAAATGCTAATAAAAAGAATTCCAGCAGAAACAATGTGAAATATGATCTCAATTATAGTTAATAAATTTGAGAGTTTGGCGAATTGTGGATCCATTTTCAAGCACTGCTGATGTTACCAATATATGTCTCCAGTGATCCTACCTGACATATTTTCAGTACATTGTTAATGGGCCTGGTTGTTCATTCTTTGCAGTGCTGACATTATGTTTTAAGCAATATACTCAGAAGGCCATCACAATAGTAATTCAGTTGATGAAATTAAAGTAACCTAATCTAGAAATCTTAAAGAAGAATTGCTTTGTGGACTGCCAAGAATATTGAATGTTGGTTTGAATCAATTTCACTATATCACGGGTGTCAAAATTCAATCGTGTCATGTGACATATCCCGATGTATCATGATTTTTTTGCCATTGCGTAGTTGGAGCGGGCATGGCCTGCACTTAAGGCATTTGGCTTTGGGCTGTCAGTTTGACACCTGTTGTGACCCTGACTCCTGAGCCTGACCTAAGAGAGGAAGAGGACTCTGAAGGTGATGGGGAGGAACTGATAAGGCCTCCCTCTCCAGGACCCTCCTTTCTGGCAATGCCTCAGGTTCCATCCGAAGGCCAAGAGGAACAGCCTGGGATATGCCAGAAGGAAAGCATATCAGAACAACAACAGATAGGGAGCAAGGATAATGAATCCTGGCTTGATCCCAGGCAGGGTCAGAGGGAGGAGCATGTGCAGCAACAAAAGAGGCATGAGAGTGCCAGAGATTGAGCTGGGTCACTGAGCCACACCCCACAAGGAATAAAAGTGGGTGTGATTGCTCTTCAGGCTTTGTGACGGTCAAAGTTAAAAACCTGAGAGTCACATCGCGTTACCTGAAATCTGGCTTGTGCATATTTGGATTGGACCTTGGAGAACTATTGCTTCGTGGATTACTTTTTGCTACTGAATCGGACTGAGGATAAACTCTCTCTTGCTTACTGTGAGTGAAAACTGACTTGGCAGGCATTTCGTAGTTTACTGCCAAAACTCTTATCTGCAAGGGTTTCTAGTCTGATTGCTTAATAAAAACTTGGCAGGTGTGCCTGGTTGTGTGTTTGCCTGTGTGGGGAAGGGGGACAGAACAACACCCGTTCCCTAGATGATCTAGACTGACTCAGCAATTTGCATTTGATTGGAAACAATCTGCATATTCCTGTTAGCTAGTCCAAAACACTTACTTCAGCCTTACTACATTCCTCCCATCTGCTAAATTGCTTCCAAACAGAGGAAGGATCACCTGGTGTCTTACTTCCATCTCTATTAAAGCTGGAATAATCAAGGGCCACTTCCTTTGGGATTATCCATGCCTATTACCAACAATATTGTTTCCAGTGGTACTGAAAATTTCTGTATCTTTTGATTTCATTTATTAATTTAAATTATTTCCTGGTGTCTCTCTCATTTTCAGTTATTCCCTACACTATGACTTTTTTGCTAGTTAATTGTTCTGATGTTTGATGACACTCAATAAATAAACAAACATCAAACCTTCATTTCTCTTTTTGATAGCTGAACTGAGCAAAAGGCATACATGCTCTGATTCGACTAAAGAAGTGTTTTAGATGAGAACACTTCTATAGTCAAATCAGAAACCCACAGTAATTTTCTATCATAGTCCACATTGTGCATACAGCACATTGTGCGGATTATAGGTAAAGCATACCTAGGCAGCTGTAGCTACTATTTGGCTGTAGCATCTGTTTGAATAGGTAGCAGGCAGGAAACAGGATAATGAGCTAGAGGCAGTCAGTTGCTGGAGGGTAGAATTATGTGTAACCTAGCTTGTTGTGATTCTCAGATGAACCATGTCATAAATGTTGAAACAGTGACCAACTGCTCAGCTGTCTGGCAGAAACAGTGAGAGGCAGTTTATTGTTTGACTCAGGCAACAAATTACCTTATCCCAGGTCCACCCTTGCTAACCCAGAAAGATGAGCAGACATTTCAGAAGCAGAAATGCAGGGCAGAGAGGAAAATAATGAATACTCATGTTTACTTATGCTCATGTAATGAAACCAATCAAAATATTTCATGGCTGTGTGGTATTCAGTTGAGAGAGGATATCAAGAGGGCTAGAACTGCTTCTGATTTAGATCTGTTAGAATCAGCAACAAAATATGAAGTGAATGTCAAAGTTAAACCCAAATTATTATTACATTTATAGCCTGCCTGTCTTCCAACGATTTCAACACAAGGGATGTTTCTCAGAATAAGAATAAGAATAGGAATAGGAATAGGAATAGGAATAGGAATAGGAATAGGAATAGGAATAGGAATAGGAATAGAATATTTTTTGTCACTTTAAATTACACTAATCAGCGTAAATTAAAATATTTCATTGCATTCAGCTTTCAGAAGATAACCATTATGCATATACCCACATTCACACACAATTTGACACAGAGAAACATCATAGTCTACTTCGAATATATACACACACACACACACACACACGGCGGGGTGGGGGAAGAATCTTGTGAATTTACATGATGGATGGCATAAGGAACAATGCTGTTACAGAATCTAGTAGTTCTACTACAGATACCTCAAAACCTCTTCCCAGAGGGGAACAACAGAAACAGACTGTGAAGTGAGTGTGTGGGGTCTCAATTGGTCAAGCTCTAAGGACATAGCACTTATAAACAGTATCCTGAATAACAGGAAGTGAGCTTCCTATAATCTTCTCAGCTGTCCTTACCACTTTCTGTATGGATCTTCTATCTGAGGCACTGCTGCCACCAAACCAAACAGTGATGCAGTTTGTTAAAACACTCTTGATCATGCCTCTGTAAAAAGTGGCCAGAACAGAAGGAAAAAGATGCACTCTCCTCATCAAATGCAGGAAATGCAGACACTGGTTTGCACGCTTTACTAAGGATGAAGTGTGGAGAGACCAATTCAGATTGTTAGTTATCTGCACTCCCAGATAGTTAATACTATTGACCATCTCCACAGCTGCAGCCTTGACACAAAGTGGAGTATGACTATGCCGGCTCTTTCTAAAATCAGCAATGATCTCCTTTGTTTTGTTAACATTCAAAACCAAGTTATTTTTATTGCACCAATCCACCATAGCCTTTACCTCCTCCTTATAAGAATCTTCATTGTCATCCCAGATAAGCTCCACCACTGCCGTGTCATCCACATACCTCACAATATGATTCATTGCATACTTGCCACAGCAGTCATGGGTCATCAAGTGGAACAGTAACGGAGTCAAGACAAAGCCCTGCGGAGTGCGTGCAAAACACGCAGATAGCGGAGTGCGTGCAAAACACACACAAACCGCTATCTGCACGCACTCTCACACCACCACCCTGCCCAGATCAACTCTGTAGCCAAGACACTCATTTCCAGAACAAAACGCTTAGCTGACGAACAACACTTAAAAACCGAACTACACACTCTCACCAATGTACTAACATCCAATGGATTCCAAAGAAATAAGATCACCAACCTAATCCAAAAAGAAACCCCCACTAAAATCCAAGACAGAGAACAAGAAAACGGCAAAGCCCTCCTCCCATACATAAAAGGCACCACAGACAGAATAAGCAAAATCCTCCACAAACATAACATCAAGACAGCATTCTGCACAAACCGAAAAATATCCACCATCCTAAGAAACCCCAAAGACAAAATTGAGTTAGAAAATCAAGGAGTATATGAAATCCCATGCACCGCCTGCCCCACCACATACATCGGACAAACCAACAGACGAATAAGTGCACGCATAGAAGAACACAAGAACTCAGTCAGAAAAGAGGAACCAACTTCTTCCCTGGTCCAACACCTTAAAGCCACAGGACATGATATTGACTTTAAAAAGACCAGAACTATCGCCAAAACTGAACACTTTAACAACAGAATAATCAGAGAAGCCATCAAGATAGAAAAATGCCCACACAGCATGAACAAACGAGACGATACCTCCCGCCTACCAGCCATTTGGAAACCCGCCCTTATTGACAAACGAGTCCCTAACACGATGAATGACACCAGACCCACATTCACGAGAGCCACACAGGATGTCACCACCACACATCCACGCAGAAAGCAGACTCAAACCCACACTGATAATGAGCCATGACCAAGGACCAGAAGCCAGACCACAGCTGCATCATTAGCCACTTTAAACCCCTCCAATCCATACATGAAGCAGACTGACACCCACCATGAAGAACTCGCACGGCCACAAACACGAAGCCAAACAACAACAACGCAGCTCACCAGCTCAAATCCCCCTGCAACTCAGACTAAGCTGAGCACAATCAAGCCCCCACCCAAACAGAACACACCCCCAGGAATCAAAGCACAACCAACCCCCCAGCCAATCAGAGCACAGCCAAGCCTCTAACCAATCAGAACACACCTCCACCCAATCAGAACACAGCCAAGTTCCCACCCAATCAGCTCACACCCCCACTAGCAGTTAAAAGGAAGAGACAGCTGCGATCTCACATTGCTCCTGGAAGCACGAAGCCGAGAACACCAGCCTGAAGATGACGAATGAGACTTCGTCGAAACGTCACCAAGAAACCTCCAATTCTACGCGGGAGAAAACCCGAATAACCAAAGACCTACACACACACACACACACACACACACACACACACACACACACATATATATATATATATATATATACACCAATTAATATACCAAATTATGTTAAGTAGTAAGTCAAGGTAGATAATTATATAATCAATCAATCAATCTACAATCACTATATACACTTAATAAATAAATATTAACAATATTAATTGTCGGTTAGATCTTCAAAGAGACATTGATCTCCACTCTTTAATTCAGTTCATCCAAGTGGTTAAAATAGACAGGAAAGGGCTCACTATTATGCTGCGCTCCTAGGGAGGAGTGGGGGTCAGGAGAAGCTTTACCCCCTAATCATCACTTGCTTCATACAGCTACTAATTCACAATATATTATTCTTTTGTCCGCTGGAATTCAATTATTATCACAGCTAAAAACTTTCGTTAGATCCAATAAGCACTGTCATGTAATCCAATTAAATCATACTTCCGTTTCCTTCTAACTCCACAGCAGCGAGATTTCCAACCAATTAGTAATTAAAGGCCTCCTTCTCTTATGATCTAAGCTGCTGCTGTTCTCTCAGGTCGCTATACAGTCCCTGTTGTTTTAGGTTCAGTTTCCTTCTTCTTCTTGTCCTATTTGGTTCTGCCCTGTTTCCCCGTGCCGGTCAAAACTGCATCATCATTGGCTTTGGGGCTGCTGTCACGCGGCCCTCTTCCTGTCCTCCGGGTCCTCAGAACTCACACTTCGTTGCAGCGGGGGGGGGTCGCACTCCCTCTCCTCGCCTCTGAAGAAAGCCCTTCTGCTCCCCCAGCCTCTCCGGGGCTGGGAATGGCGAAAAAAAGCCAGGGAGGCTCAGAAAAATCGGAGCGGAGCTCACACCGTGCCGATCCTCCGCCCTGAGTGCTGCACCCTCTCCCCAACATTGGGAGAGATGAAAACAACCCTTGCTAAACATGAGGACAGATTGACAGAAGTTGAAAAAAACACCGAAAGAGTTGAAATCCAGATGGATAAATGTGAAAAGAGATGTGCCCAAGCAGTTGGGAAACTCAAGGACGAGGTAGTATTTTTAGAGATGGAGAAGTCTGCTTTCTTCCTACGTCTTCAAAATGTGGAGGAGGACAGAGAAGAACAGCTGGAGGAAATCGTAGGAGAAGTGATAGCAGAAATAGTGGGGAAAAAGAAGGAAGAGGTCCATGCCGAGATAGATGAAGCCTACCGCATTTACACCAATTACACAAGATGTCATAACCTGCCCAGGGAAATCCACGTAAGACTCACCAAAAAGGCGCTTAGAGATGAAACATTCCATAAGGCTAGGGATCAGAACGTTACATATAAAGGGCGTCAGATCACAATCCTAAAACAGATCCCTAGAAGGGTGTGAGAACAGAGACAGAGCTATCAATTTATAACCTCGCAATTAAGGAAACACAATGTGCCATATTGATGGTTGTTACCTGAAGGGCTTTTGGTGACTCGGCAAGATCGGAAAATTAAAATTGAGAGTATACAGGATGCACAAGAATTTTGCGAAAACGTCTTTGGACCCACTGAAAGTGAAAGAGACAAAGAAACAATAAAAGAGACTCAGAGAGAGCAGAAGGAGGAATGGAGAAATGAGAGAGGAACACAAGCACATTATGGAAAGGGGAAACTAGATGGGAGGAAGGGGGAGGAAGGAGGATTAGAAGAATACGGGGTTGAGACTCGCTTAGCAGCTAAAACTAAAGGGAGTAATAGATAGAAAATGGATCAAGGAGTGAGACTTTTGATGGTAAATGTCAATGGCCTCAATGCTCCGATAAAGAGAAGACGTATACTAACCAAAATTGTTAAAGCCAACGTGGATATAATATGTATGCAAGAAACACATATCAAACTATCACAAGCTAAATTATTGAAATGCCCTAAAGCAGGGAAATTGTTTGTAGCGGCTCCAGAAGAGAGAAAGAGAGGAGTAGCAATGTATAAGAACATCTCTCTCCAAAACAACTATTTGCAGACGAAGAGGGAAGAATACTAGTACTAGAGGTGGAATTACTACAGAGGAAAACTTTATTGATAGGAATTTATGCTCCAAATACTAAACACAAATCATTCTTTCAAAGATTACGAAGAGAAATCCGAGATTTGGAATATGAGCAGGTATGTCTTCTGGGCGACTTTAATGCAAGTGTTAATAGGATACAGGACTACAAAATGGGGGAAAACTCAAAAAAAAAAAAGAAATAGAAGACAAGACAAGAAGATATTACCAGCCATTTATAATGAAATAAAAGACAAATTAGGATTGATAGACACCTGGCGTGAGCACAACCCGATAAGCAAACAATTTACTTATTATTCTCCCAGGCACAAATCGTGGTCCAGGTTGGACATGATTTGGATGACACAAGAACTCAATTCTCAAGTGGCAGAGGTTAGAATTATGCCGAATGATTGGGCGGATCATAATCCAGTACTAGCCATATTAAAGAAAGAGGGGAAAAATAGAAAGAGATGGATGATGCGATCAGAGATATTAAAAGAAACTGAATTTATACAAAAGCTCAAGACAGAAATACCCCTTTTTTTCCAAGAAAATAAAACACCAGGAATGCCATTTCAAACAATTTGGGATACTGCTAAAGTCTTTATAAGAGGTCTTATTATTAAATATACGGCCACTAAACACAAAAAAGAAGAACAAGAAAGGGGTGAGTTAATAAGTAAATTAATAAAAGCTGAGGAACAATTACAAGAAAACCCACTTTCCATAGGAGCAAAAGAACAGATAGCACTCTTAAAACTGAATCTTTTGGAGCTAGATAAATTGAAAGATAAGATAAAGATAGCAAAACAAAAACACTTCGAATCAGCTAATAAATTAGGAAGATGGCTCACATTTAGATTAAAAAAAGAAAAACAGGCTAGACCAATTGACCAACTAGAAGATAAGGAAGGAAATTTAATAAAAGATAAAAAGAGGAAAGAAAAAATTGCAATGGACTTTTACAAAGAATTATATAAAAGAGAAGAGATGCGATAAAGAATTATATAGAGAATTCGGATCTACCCAAGACACCCAATCTAACGAAGGAAATATTAGAAGAAGAAATTACTTTAGTGAAGATTGAAAAAGCAGTAAAGAAACAGGGAAACCTGAAAACACCTGGTACAGATGGACTGCCAGCGAAGCTATATAAAACAATGTTTGAGGTTATGGGAGAACATATGAAAGACCTATTTAATGAAGTCCTTGGGAATCCAGAAATCCCTCATTCATGGAGGGAGGCCAACATCAGTTTAATCCCTAAAGAAGACCCCCCCCGATAGATATAAAAAATTATAGACCAATATCCCTTCTGAATTCGGATTATAAAATTTTTACTACAATTTTAGCAAATAGATTAAAAGGATTTCTGAACAAATTTCTACATATAGACCAAAATGGATTTTTACCATCACGACAATTACGAGACAATATGAGAATCATGCTAAATATATTGGAATATTATGAAGAACACCCAGGCAAACAGGTCACACTAGTTTTTATAGATGCCCAGAAGGCATTTGATAGAGTTAACTGGGAGTTCATACTATTACAGTTAGAACACATGGGATTTGGACAGAGATTTATAAATGCAATTAAAGCTATTTATTCAAAACAAACAGCTAGACTACTGATAAATGGGGACTTAACAGAAGAATTTCCTATTAGCAAAGGCACAAGACAGGGCTGTCCTTTATCCCTTTACTCTTTATCTTATCACTAGAAACATTGCTGCGTAAAATAAGGAACGAAGAAAGAATAAAAGGCCTTAGAATTGGTCAACAGGTATATAAAACCCAGGCCTTCGCAGATGATATGGTCTTCATTTTGGAAGAGCCTATAGAATCTTGCTTACATCTATTAGAGACAATTGAGGAATTTGGGGCGGTAGCTGTTTTACTAATCAACAAAAAGAAAACAAATATATTAACTAAGAATATTTCAGAGGAAGCTAAGAAAGACCTACAGGAAGTGACTGGATTAAAGGTAGTTAACAAAGTTAAATATTTGGGAATTTGGCTAACTGGCAGATGCTCGAGCATACAAGAAAATAACTACAATAAACTACTGACTCAAACAAGAAACGACTTAGACAAATGGGGTAAAATACAACTCTCACTTCTAGGACGAGTAATAACAGTTAAATCCTACGTGCTACCGAAATTTAACTTTTGGTTTCAAACCGCCCCAGTGAACTTATCTAAAAAAATTTTCATGGACCTAAACCAAATAATAACTAAATTTATCTGGCAGGGGAAAAAACCATGGATTAAAAAAAAGATGATGCAAGAGATAAAAGAAAGAGGAGGCCTGGGCTTACCATGTTGGGAGAACTACTATTCAGCAGCTTTGTTAACCTGGGTAAAAGAATGGATTATTTTAGATAATAGCCGTCTTCTCAAAATAGAATGTAGGCTTCGGCCTACATCAGGCTGGCATATGGCACTTTGGCAAGACAATACCCCACAAAGCAAATGGTTCACTCGACATTACATAAGAAATATTTTGATTCGAAATTGGGAAAAAGTTATTAAAAAATATTATATTAAAACACCGTGCTGGATATCACCTTTAGAAGCAGTGACATATCCTAAACTCTATAACTATGCGAAAAAATTAACATATAAGGACTTGCTGAATGTACAGGAAAATTAAAATCTAAACAGGAATTGAACTCCCAAGGGGTACAAGTGGACTGGTGGACATATCTACAGATCCAATCTAAATACAAAAAAGACAGAGATAGGAAGGGTATTAATGGTGAGTTACAAGAACTAGATAAAATTTTGATGGGCCAAGAAAAAGGCATGATTTTGAAAACTTATAAATTGTTGATGAGAATAGAGATAGGTGATGAGATAATTAAGGATACAATGATCGCCTGGGGAAAAAACTTTGGTTATTCAATCCATTTAGAGAAATGGCAAGAGATTTGGTGGGAGAATATGAAATTAGTAGTTTCCACGGCATACAAAGAAAATATTTACAAGATGATATATAGATGGCATCTTCCCCCCGATAGACTAGCTAAAATGTTCACTGGACAATCAGCAGAATGCTGGAAATGTGGGTGTGAGCATGGCACTTACTATCATCAGTGGTGGACATGCCCGAAAGCAGTAGAATTCTGGGGGAAAATAAAAGAATGGCTGAATGAGATTCTAAATCAAACGATTGAATGGCGACCAGAGACATGCCTGCTCGGCTCCAAACCTGAAGGTATTAAAAGAGATGTATGGTATCTTGCATTACATATTATCACAGCGGCGAGATTGGCATATGCTCAACTTTGGAAAAATCAAAGTATCCCATCAGAGGAAGCTATTATAAAAAAGATTTTAGACTGTGTGGAAGCAGATAAATTGACCAAAAAATTACAAGATAGAGATCAAACACAAGTATGTTTATCTTGGGAAAAATTCTATAGGTGGCTAGAGAAAAGGAAAATATAACCCAAATTAGAAGAGGAACTATATGTACTGAGAAACTTCGATTATACAAGTAAAGTGAGGTCGGATAGACCTAATTGTTTTATAAAGATATGTAAAATGTTCTGCCTTCTCCGGATTATAATATAGATATACAGTACCGAGTACTAGGTTATTAAGGTACTGCTTATAGGTATGCTAGTTTTGTTGGTTTTTGTTGTGTTGTTTTATATGTTTTGTTTGTTATTTATATAATGTGTCGTTCTCTTTTTGTTTTTAATGGTAAAATGTAAATAAAGATTATTTTTTTTAAAAAAAAGGCAAAGCCCTGTGGGCAACCTGTATTCAAGCAGATGGATCTGGAAACTTTTCTTCCAACTCGCACAAACTGGGGCCTATCAATAAGGATATCCAATTACATAAAGAAATATTAAAACCTAATATTCTAATAGGCCCAGTTTGTGCTTCCATTTGTTTTCAGAAAACTTCTTCAGATATGTTATACTGAGATACAGAAAGTCTCACACACATTACAAGTGCACCAGATTTAAACCTTGCTGTCTAGTCAACATTTTGCAACATTTCATACTCCTGTCTAATAACTGTACAATGTGAAAGAGAGCTTAATTTTTCATTTGAAGCAGCTTACAAGATTCACTGTGCCTCACCAAATGTCTGTCTTTTCTTCCAGTATATCTTGTGAACAAAAGAAGATAGTTTATTCACATTTTTCTGAACAACTTGCATAACAATTTAAATCTGCTGTTCTGCTTTCTATCATTCCAGCTGTTATTTGCTGAGGAGCTACAACTCTTCTTTGTCTTTAAATATTTCAAGACCTAGCTTGTTTTATTGTCAGAAAGACATTCATTTCTCAAAAAGCTAGGTTACTCTATCATAGCAAAAATTAAGGTGATATTATTATTATGGTACATTGCAAAGTTGGCCAGATGTTTAGACTTGATGTGGTATTTTTATCCACTTATTGAGTACTTTGCTAGGACCTGGGATATGCAGATTTTGTTGTTTGATGGTGTTAAAGATACTGTTTCAGGGTGTAAGCTGTTTGAAGTAAAGCTGCCTTTTGCAATTGACTGGTGATGATTTTGTCAATGCTAATGGTGTTCAAGCAGCGCTCCAGTTGTTTGGGGATTGTACCCAAGGCACTTATTACTATTGATACTATTTTTGTTTTCTTTTGCCACAGTCATTCTAGTTATATTTGCAGGTGTTGCAGTTTTTTTTTTTTTTGTGTTCTTATCATTATAAGAAATGAGCTTTTGTGAATTTTAGCTCAAAAAGCATATGGCTTTTACTAAAATAAGTTAGTTAAGAAAGATCTTTTCAGATTTCTTGTGACTCCTCTCATTCATTTCTCTTGTCTTCTGCATTAGCTTTCTGTATGTTTCTTGTAAAGTTTTTCCTTCAGTACTTCCTTTCTGGTATTTCTTAAACAGAGGCTTAGATTTTAGTGACTTATTCCTACCTCCTCTCCATTTCCCCATTTTTTTATGTTTTTATAAAAAAATTGGTATACCATTTAATTTTATGCAAACAATGTTCTGTAATGCCCAATGCAAAGTTTATTTTTTGTAGCTTTTATGGGACTGTGAATTTAATTAGTTTCAACCTGTACTCTTTTGTTACTAAGAGATTGATAAATTGAGCCAAAATTACAAAATGAAATAAATATGTATAAAATTAAATCATAAAAAACTTCTTACTGGATCTTTTTGCACCACAAATCAAGATTACACAGAAGCAGCTCAAAGTGTTACATTAAGGTGTGCTGTCATTATTTCTTTTCAGCAATAAAAAAAAAAAAATACTGATAGTGGCTTTAGATGGAGAAAGCAGACTTTAAAGTCTGAATCACAAGCTAGACCATGCAAAATCTGGACAACTGGGTTGCAAAATCTGGACAACCATTGGGAGGCAGCAAAGGGATACATCGGAAACATATTATTTGATTCCTTTACTATTTGTTCTAATTTTAGAGCCCAGATATGGTGTGCCTATTATAATCTATTCATCATTTTAATCATCCACTGTGACACTGATGACTTGATTCCCACTTATCTTTTACAATCTGAATGTACTTTGTTACTATTTTATGGAAATACTAAAATATCTTATTGCTGTGAGGGATATTTGTTTTTCATCTTCTAAATCTTTAAAAAAAGAGAGATACAGATAATACTATAAAATCCCTAAAGTGTTATCCACCATCAATCAGTCTCTAAATGATTCGTAACTACATAAAAATGACAATTGAGGTATGAGTCTCTTTTGCTGAGTTCAGAATAAATTAACTAATTTGAGTGGGGAAAAAAAACTTAATTTAATTTAGGCCCAAATGAATAAAGTTGCTTTAAGAATGAAGTTGCCTTTCTGTACTAAGGCTTTCTTTAGCATTCAATGATAATATTACCCTTGCCATCACCATTTTATACATCTGGGAAATTTCCTCAAACATATTTCAAAAGTAGTCTTGGTTAAACTAGAAGGGTTTGTTCAGGCAGGCCAAACATTGATACTGGCAGGAGAATGAATTTAGAGTTCGATTAGGCTTCCTTGAATCCTTTGAATAATTTAGTGATAGTTTCTATGCTTAATGGCAATCTTAACTTTCTGTATAGTTTGGAAATGAGTTTGGTAAATACAGAAATTGGCAGGAGAATGAATTTAGAGATAGCAACAGATTTGCTTAAACTTTGAATATCAATATTGTATTTAAAGGGGAATTTTGTGCTTAATGGCAGTCCCAGCTTTCTTTTTGAGCTTGAAATTCATGCTAATGCAGGTCGATGATTGACCCTGGGAGGAAGGTTAAGTTAGGGTTCGGGCTTGTGTGAAAACATACTTTCAGGGTTAGATTTAGGGAGAATTATTAGTTATAGTCCCATGCAGTCTGTATTGCAGAAGTCCAATTGCATGGTGAATTCTCTTATTTCAAGTAAAGTATGGTTGATCATACAAAGCAGAATAATTTATGTAACCATGTTTAAAACATTACATTACTAAATTAAAAATAGGTAAATAAGTATTGTATTTAGAAAGATGAAACAAGCAGAAACAGCATAAGTAACAAAGAATTAATTGAAACCTTTCTGCTATAACACGATCATAAGTATGAACAAGCATCAGTCAACCTATCACTTTTTGACACCTGATTTTGCAGGTGTAAATTGTTTTTTTTAAATATTTTATAATTGGCATAGTTGCCTCACTCAGAAATTATTTCTACGTAAAAGAAAAATGGAACCCATTCCAAATTGGCTAAAATGATATTTTACATTTAAATTAATGTTGTAGGTATAAATTCTTACATTAGACTGCTAGTCCCTCTAGTTTAGTCCTTTATGTAGAGTTTACTTGGGCAATAATTCTTTAGGTCTACAGTAAAACATTTCTATCTTCAACTTTTTAAATGAACATTCACTAGGTCAACACAGGATTGTTTTTTATATGCATTCTATCAGCTATTTCTGAATTTTCCGGTTGTTTTTGTTTTGTAAGTATAGAAAACAGATGTAAGAAAAGCAATTAACAAAAGTAACCTAGTGAACCCATGGCTATAGTTGAACTATAGCCATGGGTTCTATAGGCTATAGTGGTACTCAATTGGGCAGATTATAGTCAGCAGATGTAACCACTGCATCACCATGGCTCTTATTAAATGTATTATGAAATTATGAAATGTATCTGAAAACACTAATCAGACTGCAGTCTTTAAAATCCTTTTTAAAGATTTTTTACCTTTAAATAAATATCTTTTCTAGGATTATGGTTGAAAATCTTCATATTTGACGTTATCCTTTGAGCCATCTGGCACTTAGATGTTCTGTTTTTCTGAATTTTTCCTGGAGAGATAAAATATATTTGTTTGCCTTTGTCTTTGATATATTTTCTACTTTCTTTCCTTCCCCAGTATGATGTGAAGCTTTTTTAATGATATCACAAGGCTTCCTCATTTAATATACTAGTTAAAATTGTAGCCAGCTTGGTCAAACTGTATTAACACACACACGAAAAAGGAATCACATTAGATTTCAACCACAGAATGAAGATAAACGACTCTGTGTGCTTTCTACAGAAGTTGCTATGGGCTGTGAATGTGAAATAGGATAGTAAGAAGAGAAACAGCACATAAATTCAATACAACTGGACAAAAAATATCTTTCTTTTCAGGGCTGAGGGAGAAGTACAGAGCGGATTTTTATGAGAAATTAATGTGTAAACTAGATTTGAACTATGTAATCTAAAATAGGCAATTGTTATTTTGGTTATCAGTATTTATGATTAAGCATACCAGAGACTCACTCTCAAAAACATATTGTGATGAAGTTGTGCCCTCACAGGGAAGTGCAAGATAGCAGAATAGTTCTACTTGATCTTTGTTCTGTAATCTGGAGTGGTAGTTGGTTTGTCTTTATTAAATTCTAGCTAAAATTCTGGACTTGAAAACTAGAAAACTTGAAAATTCTGGACTTGAAAACTAGTTTTCTTGACAAGGCTATTGGGAAGTGGGTTGCAATTGCCTCTTTCTTAAAACTGAGCGTGACAGTCCCAAGGTCCCACAAGTGGCTTCATATCTAAGCCAGGACTAGAACCCAGTCTCCTGGTTTCTAGCCTGGTGCCTTAATCACCACACCAAACTGTGAATTAAATTTGGACACAAATATTTTTGGCTCTCTACAGTCTGGCTAGTGTGTGTGTGTGTGTGTGTGTGTGTGTGTGTGTGTGTGTGTGTGTACATATATATATATATATATATAACCCTCTTATGCATTTCAGAACTGGATAGTGTAGTGAATGATATATAGCACATATAGAAATGGTCTAAATCACATGTGACTAGTAGATGGTTAGTGAATCTAGAACTAGTAAATTGGAATCTACCATGTTTTCCCAAAAATAAGATCTGGTCTTATTTTCTTTTGGGTCCCAAAATAAGCACTAGGTTTTATTTAGGGGAAACACAATTTCAGGGTGATCAGCCTGGCTGGGTGCCTCATCCCCTGGTGCACACAAAAGAACGGGCAAGGGCACAGGGACCAATTGTATCCAGCAGCAGCTGCAGCCTACCAGTCCCTTAGTCAGCACACTCTGGGCCTGTGCAGAGTGGAAGGCATGCAGCAGAAAGCAGACAATCCCAACATGTGGAGTGGAAGGCAAGCAATCTTGATGTGCTGCTTGGGATGCAGGCAAGATGAGACATGGAAAAACAAGCCTCCCACAGCCAGCCACCACCTCTTGGCTTTCCCACCACGCAAGCTGCACATCCGGATTGCCTGCCTTCCTCACGCTTCTGCTTCTGTCTGCTGCCAATGTCACTGCACGTAGATGAGCCTCCCGTGGCTGGCTGCCACTCTGGTCTACCACCGCTCAGCTTTCCCGCAGCCCACGCAACACATCTGGATCACCTGCCTTCCCCCGTGCCTTTGCTCCTGCCTGCTGCTTACACAGGTAGTCAACTCAACTGTGCTGTGCGGGCTGTGGCTGCTGCCAGACACCATCAGCCCAGGGGTGAAATGCTACTGGTTCGGACCAGTTTGGCCAAACTGGTAGTGGTGGCAGCGCAAGGATCTGCCCACCTGCCCGGTTGTCATTACTTCCTGGTTTTAACCAGGAAGTTACCTTTTTTTACTCTCTGCACATGCGCAGAAGGCTTTGCACATGTGCAGAGGGTCCAAAATTGCACATGATGCATGCAAGTGCACTTCCCAACCAGTAGGGAAGGTAAATAGATTTCACCCCTGCGTCAGTCCATCACGCTCACCATCTCCTATGTTGGCCACACTAGGGCTTATTTTGGGGTAGGGTTTATATTAGGCACATATGTGTAAATTGGGCTAAGGCTTATTTTCAGGGTAGGTCCTATTTTTGGGGAAACATGGTACTAATCTAATAATCTGTGAAAAGAAAGAACAAGAAAGAACTCCCTATATCTTTGAGGGAGATGGGCAATTCAGAAATGTGAAAAATAAATAAAAGTAAAAAGTAAATATATTGCATTCTGTTTTGTTACATTACAGAACAATTCTACATGTATATGTATGTAAAAGCTTACTAAACATAGTATATTATTTTCTTTGTGAGCTGAAAGTATCATAGAAAAAGTTGATCAAGTTAGAAATGTGAAAGATAATTTACATTATGATCTACTTCTTAAGTCTCAGAGGAACAAAATGGTTCTGTTCATAACAATTGGTGAACTATAAATTCCTTTAGCTTTTCCAAGCAAATATTACATTGTCTTCTGCAAAAGTAATAACAAAAACATGATAACATAACATAACACAATACATTGTATAATTTGGCGAATCTATCCCCTCCAATTCATATTTCTCATATGAAGTTTTGGTTCATATTTTTTTCTTAGAAATAATCCCCTCCACACCTTTTCACCTAAATCATACAAGAGATTGTGTTCCACACACTTGCCTCTTAATTTGAACTGGTACTATTAATTTGAAATTATAGCATTACATAGGAAGCAGACCATAGCAAACCATTCTGAAATATTGCCAAGGAAACTTTAAGTAGTACCCAAAAGTCAAAAAGAAAATGCAATAACAGCAACAAAAGCATTAAAAAAATAGCCATTGAAAGAAATTTTATTCCTTAATAATGTCTTTGCTTTATTTACATAAAATAATTTACATTTGAAATACAATGAAATTATTGGTGCAACAATACTATGTTGTACTAAATAATATTAAATAAAGAAGCTTTAGATAATTATTAACCTGAAATCAAGGGAGTGGCAACAATCTTTTCAGGTAATCTCTCCCATGAAAAAGCACATGCCTTACATTACCTGCATGCAGAGTGTTGTTGCAGGATAATAATAATAAAAAAAGGCATTTCCAGAATAGAGTGTAAGAATCTGTTTTTCTTAGTGTTTCTTAGAAAATTGTAGAAAGAGACATGGCAAAACAAAGTATTATATCTGCCTATCTTCAGTCCCTGTGAAGGACTTGATAAGTAGATAAAAATACCAGCAAAACAACATTGATAGATTTTTTTTCTTGTCTTGCTGCGTTTATTTCTTGTCGGCGTCTTCTGCTTCTGAACTTTTGCCAAGAAAAGCCTTTGGCAGTTTGCCACAGTAGACCAAGGTTGGTGATAAGGCTGAAGAATTGTGTTATGAAGAATTTGTTTTGAATTAGTTTGGACTACGCTGAGAATGAGTTAATTCTCAGCTGTTCTAATGAAGTCTGTTTGTTTCAAACTGTTTGCGTCTAATAATACCTACTTCGGCCTGGGTCACAACAGGTAGTGCATTCCAGGCATTGACCACTCTGTTGCTGAAGTCATATTTTCTGCAATCGAGTTTGAAGCGGTTCACTTTAAGTTTGTATCTATAGCGTGCTTGTGTATTGTTGTGGTTGAAGCTGAAGTAGTCATCGATAGGTAGGACACTGTAGCAGATGATTTTATGAGCCATGCTTAGGTCATACCAAAGGCGGTGTAGTTCTAAATTTTCTAAAGCCAAAATTTCAAGTCTGGTGGCATAAGGTATTTTGTTGCGAAGGGAGGAGTGGAGGACTCTTCTTGTGAAATATTTCTGGACACGTTCAATTGTATTAATGTCCAATATGCAGTGTGGGTTCCAGACAGATGAGCTGTATTCAAGAATTGGTCTAGTAAATGTTTTGTATGCTCTGGTTAGTAGTGTAATATTACTGGAGAAGAAGCTACGCAAGATTAGGTTTACAACCCTTAATGCCTTTTTGGCAATGTTGTTACAGTGGGTTTTGGCACTTAGATCATTTGATATCAGTACTCCAAGATCCTTGACAGAGTGAAGGTCATCTACAAGGTTGTGTCCATTCAGCTTGTATTTTGTGTTCTGATTCTTTTTGCCAATGTGTAAGACAGAGCATTTGTTTGTTCACATTTGGAGTTGCCAATTTTTTTACCATTCTGACACATAGTCAAGGTCTTTTTGAAGGGTAGCATCATTGTTGGTTGTGTTAAATAATTTTACATTATCAGCGAAGAGTACGCAGTTACTTATAATATGATCACAAAGGTCATTTATGTATAGTATGAAGAATGTTGGTCCTAGAACGCTGCCTTGGGGAACACCGCTATTAACAGGTGCAGGATTTGATAGGGCACTCCGTATTTTAATCATTTGTCTGTTTGACAGGAACACAGTTATCCAATTATGGAGGAGTCCGGAGATGCCATAGGATTTATATCTAGCTTTATTTATTTATTATTTATTTATTTATAATCTAGCTTCCCCCTTGCTTTTGCTTGTCAGAAAGTTGTAAAAGGGGATTACATGACCCCAGGATATTGCAACTGTTATAAATGTGAGTCAGCTACTGACTTCATCCTCAAGAACAATTATTAAATATTTACCTTTTTTTCAGGAAAGGAAATCTCTGTATACAATAGCTGTGTGGTGTTCAGTTTAATGTTTTTCTTCAATTTCTACAATGTATTGATACATATTTGGAAACATCCCCCCACCCCACTTTCCCCAGAACTAATTAATCTTGAAGCATAGGGCTCACAATGCAAATTAACATGTGCTAGAGACTGTAGAAAGCATTATCATTATTATCAGAAACCTTCTTGGGTTTGGACAAGAATGGTTCCTTAACTGGAATACTTAAAATTCCCAGGTCCTATTCAAATATAGTTCACTAATTATGTTGTCTGTCTATCACAGAGCATAGTTGGCTGGAGAATTCTGGGAGTTGAAGTCTGTTGCAATCAACTTGGCGGGCTCCTCATGAATGGTCCAGATTAGAGAATACACAAACGCAGGTGCTTCTCGGGATGATGGAGCAGAGAACAAAAGCCTGCCATCTCTTTTATTAGTTATCAAAATACAGCGTCATCAGAAGGCGTTATTATGGCTACACATCTCATATTACATACAAGAGATAGAAAAACATCCATATATTCTCCATATAAGTTTCACATTCTTACCAATTACAGTAAATCACGTGATTTCTAGGAAAGCGATACTTAAGGTGCAAAAACAAAACTTAACTCTGGCTATTTGGTGTCAGTTACTACCAGGCGAGAGGCCCATCTCCTGTTATCTGATTACCTCACTTCTCAGGAATGTTTTGCAAGGAGATGTCTCTTATCTTTGCAAATACAGTCTATGTTCTGAACAAAGAGAGAACAAATAGGGCCCTTTAGAGAGTATCCATATGAACCCGCTTTTCATAGTCAGATTATTTCGGTGCTAAGCTCCATACACGTGTCCAACCAGTTAAGCTGATCTATACATGTACTATGGCCACCGCATTCCCACATAAGTCCACAAGTCCTAAAGCTGCCAAGTTTGAAGACCTCTGGTCTATCTAATAAACTTAGTATTATCCATGAAGCACTCCAAAACTACTAACAGAACTCACAACGTGCACGTTAATATAAATTAAAGGCAATGGGGTCTTAGAAACCATTGTCTTTGTATTTCTCTATTTTTCCTCTTTTTCCACTCAGTACCCACAAAAGGAAAATGAACAAATAACAACCCTCCCCCCAATCTACATTACTTTTGCTCTTGTTGTTATTGCTTTCTCTTTTGGCGGAAAACACAAGCCTCCTTTCTCATCCCAAGGTAAATTTTTAAAGAAAATAATTACTAAAACGTCTTTATGAATTATTTAGGAATTTAAAAGACATTTTTGTTTAGTGGTACAGAATCATTTCTGAAAACATAAACAAAAAATATCTGTCTGTCTGCTATCTCTTTGCCTGTCTGTCTCCCTGTCTTCTCCCTCTCCCTTTCTCTCTCTCCCTCCCTCTCCTCATTTTGCTCTTTCTTATCAGGATCAAAATTCCTCTCCCCCCCCTTTCTTTCTTTCTTTTCTCTCTCAACAAAAAATAATTATGATTAGATCAAATCTACTAAAGTCAATCCAAATCCAAAAGATGCCTTACTGTATCAGGCAAGGCTTTTTTGTACTTTTGATTCTTTTTTTTAAGAATTTGTTAAGTTTAGCTTCCCCTGCATTTAATCTATACTTTTGCTAACAATTTAGTTGTTTGCTGCCTATGTCCTGTGGGGTATGGTATGAATAGAGGCACAGGCAAATTCATAGAAAATTAATATGTCTAGATTTCTATTTATAGTAGGTATATTATTTCTAAAAATGCAAACTGATGATGAAAATGAATAACTTATATATTATTATTCATGATCTGTCATTTTATTTAGCAGCTGCTTGGCTACCAAGAGAAATATAGAACTAAATAGGACTTTACAATAACCCATTGTTGAATTTTTACAGTAATTTTGACTATGGCTTGAATGATCCTCCCACCTATATCTGATTGCATCAAAATGTCACCTCACAAAAATCCTCTCCTCTCTTACAGGTGAATGACTTTACCATATGGCTTGATAAGACTTCATGCCATTTGAAGGGAGATCTAAAATTTCATTAACATAAATTCTTGAGTGTCTACCTTCTGAATCCTGTATTATCATATTAACATCCAGTTTAGAAGGTAGTTCACTTCTTTCTATTTTCAGGACACAGCAGTGGTGGGTTGCCCCCGGTTCAGACCGGTTCTATAGAACCAATAGTAAAACCGGCGGAAGCCTCTGTCCACCGACCCTGACGTCATCAGGAAGCTTCTGCACATACTGTTGCAAACCGGTAGTAAAGGTAAGTAGAACCCACCCCTGCGACATAGCATATAAGTGATGCTTGAGCAGGGGACACAGCATTGTCTGGGACGGGTACACATCCTCTTCATGACCTGTTTTTGTTGTTACCTTCGGGGAGGAGGCTAAGCAAAACATCTAGATTCAGTCCCAGTTTTGTTCTATGTGGTATCAACCTTGTGAACTCTCAAGCTTCTTATTTTTCCTATGTATTCAAAAATGGGCAATGATTATACACGCACAAACACAAACATATGTATATATGTATGTATGCATGCATTAGCCTGTGTATATGTATGTTATGTATGTATATGTATATTTCTTTTGAGAGCAGGCAACAGAATTTTATTTTTAATGTGCACCAGTGTACCCACAGTAAAAAATGACAATAAAGGTTATCTTATCTTATCTGATCTGATCTGATCTGATCTGATCTGATCTTATCTTATCGTATCGTATCGTATTATACATCAAGAATGAAGCTTCTGAACACCCTGGGGATGTTTAGAAAATAGCATCAAGAGATGCAGATTTTGTTTTTACCTTTACTTGGCAAACTGTGTATTCTGAATTCCCTGCTTGATAGGAAAGGAACAGAAGCAATGTTTCTGTTTAATTTGATAACGCTACAGGAAAACCCTCAACGGGCTATACATAATGAAGAAAAATAAAGCAAAACAATTCCTTTCACATTTAATAATGTGAAAGCAATTATTAGATTTTTTATGTCATGTTAAATAAACCATTTTTATCATAGTGCATGGGAAATAAAATATTAATCATTACAATCTGCAAAAAGTCTCCTATCCAATTTCATAGTTAGATCTTTAGGGTACTAGTCCTCCGATTTTAAAAAATAATAGATAGATAGATAGATAGATAGATAGATAGATAGATAGATAGATAGATAGATAGATAGACAGACAGACAGACAGACAGACAGACAGACAGACAGACAGACAGATATTGTATCTTTTTCAATGCAGAAAGATTTTTGTTTAAAAAATAAAAAGAGGAAGTGTGATAAAGTTTAAAGAAATTATGGTACACTCCAGGGGTGAAATGCTCCTGGTTCAGACCGGCTCGGGCGAGTAGGTAGCGATGGTGGTGGGCAGTTCGGAGAACCGGTAGCAAAAATCCCTGCCCCCACCCCCCATGCCCAGATGAGCCCCATGATCATCAGAGCCTTTTTTTCCTTTTAAATGGTTCTGACCAGCCAAGCTCTGACATCCCAGCTGAGTTGCCTGCTAATGGATGGATCACCAGAGTCATGTAAAAGAAAAAAAGTTTATTTTTCTCTCCCCGCTCCCAGCCTCCAGCTTGCTTACCTTAACTGCTGATCACATGACGATCGCAATCCATGCATCATCAAGCAACTCAATCTCCCTGCCTGCAATCAAGCTCATCGGTGAGCAGCTCTTTCTGCCTGCCTGCCTTGACTTGTGGACTTCAACTCCCAGCAAAGCTGGCTGAGGAATTCTGGGAGTTGAAGACTACAAGTCTTAAAGTTGCCAAGGTTGGAGACCCCTGTTCTATTGGGTAAGTTTTTTTCCCCTTTGGGAGCTTTAAAAAAAATAGTTAATTGGGGTTTTTTTTAGTTGTTCTTTTTTAGACCTAGCCATTTAAAGTTTAGGAAGTTTTAAATTCAGTTTTCATATAAAAATAAAAATAAAAATAAAATAAAATAAAATAATATTTGTGCAGCTTTCTGAGATTTAGTGTGTTTCTGTAGTGTTTCACTCTAACTACACAAACACACAAAATCTCACAAAGCTGTATGTGGAATTTTGTGTGTGTAAAGTGTGAAAGTTGTTTTTTTTGGGCTTTTTGTGGCTGTGTGAGGTTCCTGCTTGTTGCGGGGCCATTTTGAGTCTAGCACAGCTGCTTTTACATTGTGGGTGAGCCAGTTGTGTTGTGTTGTGTTTTGTAAGTTAAAAAGGGGCAAAGAAGTGACATTGACTTGCCACCCAGTCACCTTACCACCAAGCCCCGCCCACTAATTAAGCCACGCCCACAGAACCGGTAGCAAAAAATTAGATTTCACCCCTGGTACACTCCTTTAAAATATCTTTTTAAAAGATCTGTGGGAGGATTGTTTCTGGGTTTTTTTCATCAAAACTGAATTATATTATAAAAAAGTATAATTGATTAATAATTAAAACATGCCAAATTTCACAGAAGTTAATAGTATAAAATTTTTAAATTACACTAAATAAATTTTCAAGAAAAAAAAAAGATTTGCAAAAGATTCTCTGTTAAACTCCTTCCCGCTCATTGTCTACTATTGGAATTAAATTGATGGTAGTGTCACTCTTATCTGAATTTAAACCTCTTATTCCTGGAAATTTTCCTATAATCCCATATTCTCTCTCCTCTCCTCTCCTCTCCTCTCCTCTCTTTTTAAGTGCCTCTCTAAATGGCACTTAAAGCTCTTCAATTATGTGATCAATAAAACTATTTTTAAAAACCTTTGTTTAAATTCTAACTGTAGTTCTATTGTCTTTGTTCCCATGTTCATATCCTGCTATCCAGAATTAGAATTCACAGGGCCTATTATCAGGTTTATATAAGACTGTATCTTGAACTTGTCTTGTGAATTGAACATGGTGGTGACATGACTTGTTTCACTGAGGTGGAGAAATAATTTGATTTGTCTTGAAAAGAATGGATCACTCCCTTTATAATTCATGTTTATTAAATTGGCAGGACCAGCTTAAAACAATTACTCTACTCAAAGGCTGGTATTTATTCTTCTAGTATTCTCATAAATTGGTGGAACATCACTTCATCATGTTGTTGAATGATACTTTGAAAATCTCAACTACAAAAATGTCTCCTTAAATCATATTTTCTGCATTAATCACATATTCCATGCATATAATCATACAGAGTTTTAGTGAAGCACATACACAACAACTATATGAATACCTTTATGTATGATTGTTGCCTTTGTGTTTTCTTTGTACCACTCCTCTTTTTCCAAATAAAATTCAGGTGAACAAGACAGGCACTTTTTGGAATTTGTAAAATCTTCCATATAATGGAGTTGTAAGGACCTTGCAGGTCTTCTAGTCCGATCCCTGCTCAGGCAGGAAACAAATGGTTGTTCAATCTCTTCTTAAAAAGTTCCAGTGTTGGAGAATTCACAACTTCTGGAGGCAAGTTGTTTCACTGATTAATTGTTCTAACTGTCAGGAAAATTCTCCTTAGTTCTAGGTTGCTTCTCTCCTTGGTTAGTTTCCATCCATTGCTTCTTGTCCTGCCCTCAGGTACTTTGGAGAATAGCTTGATTCCCTCTTCTTTGTGGCAACCCCTGAGATATTGCTGCTGCTATCATGTCATCCTTAGTCCTTCTTTTCAACCATAGCACAAGAGAAATAAGCACGCCGCAAAGCCAGAGCTGCAAATGCTGCAACAATGTCTGCCCGACATGTGGCAGAACATTCTCTGCCTGTATAGGCCTTACCAGCCACTGCGGACACACTGTGGGCAGCCCTTTAGATGTCAAGGTCCTCTTTGAACACGATGGATGAACAATAGTCTTTCTTTTCATTAAACTAGACATATCCAATTCCAGCAACCATTCTTTATATGTTTTAGCCCACTAATATATTACTGAATTCTCTTATAAAGTTCTATCTATGTAAGATCCAGTATCCAGCTATCAACCCTGAATACAGAGGTAAATTATTTTTTCCTTTTCTCTCTCCCAGACCTTCTTTTCAATCTGGTATCAAGGCAGGATTCCTGCCAGTATAAGCTCTCAATACCCTCAAGTACATTCTGTGATCAATCTGATCCTTAATCTGATTCCTAATGCAAGGAGGAACCAGGAAAAAAAGTGTAAACAAGGAGAGTTTCAAATAGCAGTATATTGAAATGGGCAATTGGTGACAAAGTTTCTTGTGACTACATCAGATTTTTACTTTGGCATTTCCGTAGTTGATAGCAGTAGGATAAATAGAATAGAATAGAATAGAATAGAATAGAATAGAATAGAATAGAATAGAATAGAATAGAATAGAATTCTTTATTGGCCAAGTGTGATTGGACACACAAAGAATTTGTCTTTGGTGCATATACTCTCAGTGTACATAAAATATACATTCATCAAGAATTATAACATACAAGACTTAGTGATAGTCATAGGTTACTAAATAAGCAATCAAATCATACTAGGAAACAAATAAAACAATATAAATAGTAGAAATACAAGCAACAAGGTTATAAACATAAGTGGAAGGAGATAAGTAATAGGAAGGATGAGAAGAATAATAGTACTACAGTCTTAGTAAATAGTTTGACAGTGTTGTGAGAATTAGTTGTTTAGCAGAGTGATGGCATTCGGGGAAAAACTGTCCTTGTGTCTAGTTGTTCTGGTGTGCAGTGCCATATAGCATCGTTTTGAGGGTAGAAGTTGAAACAATTTATGTCCAGGATGTGAGGGGTCTGTAGATATTTTCACAGCCCTCTTTTTGACTCGTGCAGTGTACAGGTCCTCAATGGAAGGCAGGTTGGTAGCAATTGTAAAGATAGTCTTTACCTAAAATACAGTGGCGAAGTGGGCTGGTTGCATTAGTGGGTTCTTTAGGGTACTTCTATATCCTATAAGATTATTCACAGATCCTGCTATCCAGTCTTCAATCTTGCATTGATTTAATGCTGATTAAATGTTTAATGCTGATTTAGTGCTGATTGAGTTTTAGTTCAAATCATTGCCATGAAAAACATTTAATCTCTCACTCCTTACTATTATGGTGGATATATGTCTACCCACTTTCCCATCAATATACCAAAATTTTGCTTCTCTATTCGGATTTGGAATATATTCAGAAAGTCTACTTTATTGTGTTTTATTCTCTATAAAAAAGGTAAATTTAGTTACTGGTTTATTATTTTAAAAAAATTGGAAGTTCTGCTTAACAGTTTCCCAAATTTTATTACCATTTAAAGCAAAGCAAACCAATATCACTGAAAATGGCAGCAGAATACAAATTCCCTGAGGTCAGGGTATAAAATATATTTGCAGCAAAACAGACTTTAGAATACACTGTGAAAGAACTGGATTAATTAAAAAGGGCTTTTCCTGGCATCAGAAAGTTAAAAAGAAAAAAAACCTTCTTCTGTTGATCACCAACTGTAAAGTATCCCATCACTAAAAAAGTTTCATATTTACAAAAAAAGATATAGAAAAGTTTACATGGAAATAAATGGATTTTAGACAGGCATTTTCCAAGCTCTGAGCAATCATGATCCAAAATGGCAATTCTGCTCTGAAAAGGTAGATGGGTTGTGTGACCTGGAAGTACAGAATCTATAAATAGAGGTTATATTTGCTTGTAATATGATTACTTTTATAATGCAAAGTATAAAGAATGGACAATCATTACAATATGCTTCCTCTGATTTATTTTGATACTTTGTGATGTTCTTTTTATATCCAAACATGCTAAAGCACTTAATAGTGTAAAATTGCTCTTTGTGAAATATAATGTCATCAGAGCACTGGAAAACGAGTTTTCTCTGAGGGAAAACATAGTCATTCAAGATGTCTACAGGAGGTGTTAAAATCAAATTCTAATCATAATTCTCTTGTGCCAATTGGCTTTGCCCTTTCACTGTTATTGTTTTATTTTATTACTTTATGATAGCAGGAACTCCTGCTTAACAGCTTCCCAAATGCATGTTTTATTTTATATAGGATTATATTTAAGATCTCCTTCCCTCACCTCCCCAAACATTAGTAGCAAGTCCATTGGCTGCAGATCATACTTCTGAAATGTTCTAGGTCGAGTCATTCTAAAATGAAGATGAAAGGCTACAAGAATAAAATATATTGTGTAGTAGTAAGTGGCAAAAGAAACGTAGGAATATAAAAGTTAGGCAGGTTGAGAAAAAGTGGGTCAGTGCACTAAAACTTTTTAATTAAAGGTAAGTGAAGTAGACTAATGTTTATGGAACTTGATCCCAAAAGAAATAAGGTTGACTCGCACACTGTCTCCTTTTAGACAACTGAAGATATATACCTGTCCTCTCTCATTTATAAGTTATCAATCTATTCCAGACCTGAACTGTCTTTTAAACTGCTTATTGCACCAATTTCCTTTTTAGAAATGAACCATATTTCAATCAATCAGAAGGGACCTTGGAGGTCTTCTAGTCCAATCCCCTGCTCAAGCAGGAGATCCTATACCATTTGAGACAAGTGGCATTCCAGTCTTTTCTTAAAAACCTCCAGGGATGAAGCACCTACAATTTCCGAAGGCAAGCTGTTCCACTCAAAAATTTTCCCTATCGGTTCTGTGGACGTGGCTTGGTGGGCATGTAACGGGAAGGATACTGCAAAATCTCCATTCCCACCCCACTCCTGGGGCCAGCCAGAGGTGGTATTTGCCGGTTTTCTGGCTACTTACGGGACTGCCTACTACCACAAACAGCCTCCTACCGGCTGGTACGCTCTCATAGAGGGGGGCTCCTCCAGGTGCCGTCAGCCAAACAATGTCGACTGGCGGCCCCTAGGGGGAGGGCCTTCTCTGTGGGGGAACCTACTATCTGGAACGAGCTCCCCCCGGAGACATGGAGGATCCCGGATCTACGCACTTTCCACTGTGCTTTGAAGACACTCCTATTCCAGCAGGCCGGCCTGGCCTAATTTTTTCCCCTTCTTTTAAATTTTTAAACTCAAAATTTAATTCGTTTTAAATTATTGGGAGTTTTAAATTGTCTTGGGCAAAAATTATTTAATTGGGTTTTAATCATGTTTTAACTTTTGTATTTATGTGCTTTATTTCGTGCCTGTTCACCGCTCTGAGTCCTTCGGGAGTAGGGCGGTATACAAATAATAATAAAATAATAAAATGAAAATGAAATGAAAACTACTCAAAATTTTCACTACTGGTTCTCCAAAACCTGTCAGAACCTGCTGAATTTCATCCCTGGTTCCACTGGTTAATTCCAGGTTGCTTCTCTCCTTGATTAGTTTCTATCCATTGTTTCTTTTCTTACCTTCTGGTGCTATGGAAAACAAGTTGACCCCCTCTTCTTTGTGGCAGTCCCTCAAATACTGGAATATTGCTATCATGTCACCCTTAGTCCTTCTTTTCTCTAGACTAGCCATACCAATTCCTGTCATATCAATTCTTTAATAATCTTAGTTGCTCTTCTTTATTTTATTTTATTTTTATTTTATTATTTAAATTCTTGCTTTTAAGAATAGTTGGTTTTATGATAACACATTTTCTTTTCAGAACAAAATAATTTTTATGGTGGTCATATGGTGCAATGATAATGGGCATACAATGGCAATGTACATACATTTTGAAGCAACAGCAACTGAAGAGTGTTTTGAGGGAGGTAGTAAAATGGCACAGTTTGTGCTGACTCTAAGGGTATTCATGAATGCCCTTAGAGTCAGTCTAAAGGCATTCACTCAAAAAATCAGTCATAACTACCCTTTTTTGTATGTGTGTGGAAGTCACATTCATGGTACAAAGGGGTGAGTTTTCAATCATATACTCACAATTGATTTGACATTTCCTGTAACATTTACCCCATCAGCAAAAAATCATTTGGGATTTAGAGAAAATCAGAGCAACATTAAAATGTGAATATGTGCATAAGGCTTTAACTGAGCATTTTAAAAAGCTGGCTAGTTTTGAATACCTTGCTATTGTTTTAAAAGAAATGTATGCCAATTTCTATCATTCTAGCATAGAAATATCACTAAATGTCCCATAGATGAAACATGTCAATTTACCACAATATCAAGACATTTCAACCAAATTGGTATATTTTTCCATCAGGGCACCTGACGCATCCATTGATTAATACCAAGGATGTTTGGTTTATATAGACTAACATTCAAGAAAATAATTAAAATGTTTATTAAATTGGCAGAACCAGTTTTTGGAAGTTTCCCCCCCCCATTAAATTTTACAAAGCAGTTTACTGTACAGGTCTTTTCAATGATATGCATTAATTTATTCATCTAAACATAAATGTTTTATGGAATTATTAGCAATATGTACCACACAGGGCTATTTCCTGCTGAAACAAACCAACCAACAACTATTTATAAATTAATGGATGAAAAGTTCTATGGAAATATTAAGTAACTCTTTCAAATCATATACTTCTAAAAATGCTGTAGTATAAAACTTCTTTTCTAAAGTTATTTTTTCAGCAGTGCAGTGTATCCTATTAAAAAGATATGCTAGCGTGGAACACATTAACTGTACCCCCCCTCCTTCTTTTTCATGGGTTGGATTCAAACTACCTTAATAGAATTCTACTCAGAGGACTCTTCTGCTAATGAAAAATAATTAGGCACTTCTCTTTCTGTGTCCTTGAAAAAAAACAAGGGCACAGAAAATTATGAGAACAGCAGCAATGTGAGTTGATCCAAAGACTTATTTCTGTTTGTAAGCAAGCAAATCTACATCTAATCATTTATATGAGATTATTACCAAAATATCAATAATCCTTCCAGAGGAAATGAGGAGCATGAGTTAAATTTTTGTATGTTAGAAGTGTTCATAGAAATCTGAGTCATATGTTTTGTCCTAATCTACATTGATTAATGGAGAAAATCTACATATGTGGTCACATAAGAGGCCACAATGATTTGATGGTAAATATTCAATTAATTAATCTACATTTTGCAATTCTTTGGTTTATTAATCATAAGGTTGTGAATACTTGTGGTATTGGAAAAAGAAATGATGGTTAAAGTTGTGAAACTGATATTAAAATATATTCTGAAAATCTATTTATCTATTCCCATATGTGCCATTACAAAATATTGCAATGCTAGCAACCCTTATTTCTAAGGGTTGCAATTGTGTATGTCACTTTAGAGTTAAAAGATATAATATTCATTGCTGCTGACCTTTGGCTTTAGATATCTAGATGACTGGTTAGCATATAAATTTTGGCAGCCTGGACTTCTGTTAAGTAAAGGGAATAATAATTTTGACTGATTTTCTGCATAACACCTACATCTTAATATGTTCAATCAATTCTGTCTTCCAGGTCAGATGGGCAAAGTCTTTGAGGAGTTGATATATTATTATATGTGCCCTGTAGGCACATATAATAGGACTGCAGGTAGAAGGGCATCAAACTGACTCTAATAAATGGCTATTGAAAAGAAGTGGTTTTAAGTAGTCTGCAGGGGAGTAACTTCAATTTATTCATATGGAATGGAATTGTCTACTGATTTGATTTAATTCTTCTTGAAACTCATATCTGCAATTCTCCTCTTAACTACTCCTCTAACTGCATGTAAGGTGGAACAAAGTGAGGGCTCAGATGAGAAGTGTAACATGCTATTTCTCCCCAGAAATGCTTTCAATAAAGATTGGAATTTTCTTTGTGTGTGTGTGTGTGTGCGCGCGCACAACTATTCTAGATTGCTGAACATTAATGAATAAGTTATTTAGATATAAGATAAACTAGCCAATTAATACATGTGAAATAATCACATGTCATGTAATTTAAGGATTTTTCCTCTAATGGAAAAGAAAATATGGGCTACAAGGTGACATTATTGAAGAAAGTTTTGCTTACTAACTGAATTCTGATTTAATAATATAAAACGAACACTACATAGTATGGAAAATAAGTTATTGTGAACTATAATTATTGAACCATGAGTAGATACCAAAGTCAAAATCATTAATTCAATTAAGTCAATAAGAAACAACTCATTGTGAAATAAAAGTCAAAGGAATTATATCATACCAACAGGATCCTACAAACTGGCCCTATAATCCATCAACTCTTTCAGTCAGACGGAGAGTTTAATAGCTAGGATGCAGATATTGCAGGAGTCAGTACATCGCTCTTCACCACCAGATGGATTGGCACATCAGACCATTTATACTCTAGCCAGCCACTGTGAGAGGCCTTGACATTATTTCCTTGGTGTTCTTGAACAACATAAGACTCCTCCTACTGTTATTAGAGGACAATATAGCATTTTCTACCAACAGCTAGATTTACATCTTCCTTCTCTCCAGGACTTTCAGAACTTGTGTCATCTTCTTGGCCATTCTAAGATCACCCTTTGGTCACCAGATGTACTCAGCGGCTGAGCTTCTTGCTCTGCGAGACTCCCCCCTCTCTCAGACCTGGCCCTCCACATTATCAAGGGCCTACCTTGATGATGGATTTTGGAATCCCGAGAGGTGGCATGTTGCAAAGAAGGGGTTGAGGGTCTTTTAATCTAATTTCTTATCCAATATTTTAAAGATTTCTAAAAAGGGGGTAGATGGGAGCGGGGTGGGTCATGTGGATTTGGGGGGCAACCCACAGAGGGAGGGGTTAAAATATGATTTTTTAAAGAGGATGCCAGATCTGGCACAGAGTTATACCATAGGATGTGTGGATCTGGGAATGGAGGGCCTTAATACCTGTATGGAAAGAGGTTGCTCCATCAAGGTCATGGTTGGGAGGGGCAGATATGGTGGGAGCAGGGGGCCACATCATGCTAGGAGAGCATGCAACCGCTGTCTTCAAGCGGTGTCATGCTCTGACCCCCAAAGCTCTTCTTGTTCCCTGGGTTGCTCAGAGTCTCAGGGCCCAAGCCTTAGGCTGATGTTATGCAATGTCAGGTCCACGGCTAACAAAGCCCCCCTCATTTGTGAAATAATTCAGGAGGGGAGAGCGGACCTGGCGGGCATTACAGAGACCTGGTAGGGCCATGAAGGGGGAGTCCCCCTCCTAGAGATGTGCCCACCAGGTTTCCATGCATTCCATCAGCCAAGGGCTCAGGGTAGGGGTGGAGGGGTGGCAGTTATTATAAAGGAGAGTCTTGATCCTAGGGAAGCCACTGTTCCTCAGACAGCCGGATGTGAGTCCCTCCTCATGAAGTGGGGCCATGGGTTACAGATGGGCCTGCTGATTATGTACCTGGCTCCCTGCCACGTAGCAGCAGCCCTGCCTGATCTCCTCAATGTAATAGCCGGGGTGGCGGTTGAGACTCCTAGGCTTCTTGTCATGGGAGATTTCAATATGCTGTCCATCGGTGAAACATCTGAGGTAGCTCGGGAGTTCATGGCTTCCATGATGGCCATGGACCTGACCCAGTTAGTTCATGGCCCTACTCACATGGGGAGACACACTCTGGACTTGATTTTTGTATCTGACCAGTGGTTGAATGGCCTAGATATAGGGGATATAGTCATCGAACCCTTGTCATGGTCAGACCATTCTCTCCTTAGGCTTGACTTTCTGTCTGCTACACCCCACCGCAGGGAGGTGGAACCAATTAAAAGGTTCCGCCCAGGCGCCTGATGGATCCTGACAGATTCCAGATGGAGCTTGGGCCATTTCCTGAGATTCTAGCTCACAACTCGATTGAAGACCTGGCGGCAACCTGGGATAGGATGGCCGCTGGTGCCTTGGATTGGGTTGTGCCTTTGCGGCCTCTGACCCGGCGTCGAAGTTGCCCGGCTCCACGGTTTTCTGAGGAGTTGAGGGAAATGAAACGCCGGAAAAGATGCTTAGAGAGTAGTTGGAGAGCCAGTCGTTATGAATCTGACCAAACACTAGTGAGGTCATATATTAAGACCTACTTATTGGCAATAGCAGCGGCAAAATATAACTATTTTTCCGCTATTTTTGCATTGGCAGATAATCACCCAGCCGCCTTGTTTAGGGTGACCCACTCCCTCCTCCATCTGGGAGCACAGGAAGACCCCTTGCAAGGTTGTGCTGAGGATTTTGCACAATATCTGCACGATAAAATCGCTCAAATTCGGGAAGACTTGGACTCTGACTGGGTAAGTTCAAACGAAGTGATGGAGGCGAGTCTTGAGGATGTTATTTGGAATGAGTTTGATCCTGTGACCCCTGAAGAGGTGGACAGGTTACTAGGGAATTGAATGCAATCACATGTTTATTGGACTCGTGTCCTCCTGGTTGGTACTGGCTTCCCGAGAGGTTACCCGAGTCTGGCTCCAGAGGATTATAAACACTTCTCTGTGTGACGGTTTCTTGCCTTCCGCCTTGAAAGAGGCGGTGGTGAGGCCCCTCCTCAAGAAGCCCTTTCTGGACCTGGCTATTCTAGCAAACTACCATCCTGTCTCCAACCTTTGCTTTGTGGCAAAGGTTGTTGAGAGTGTGGTGGCACAGCAACTCCCGCAGTACCTGGATGAAACTGTCTACTTAGATCCATTCCAGTCCGGCTTCAGGCCTGGTTACAGCACTGAAACGGCATTGGTCGCATTGGTTGATGATCTCTGGAGAGCTCGAGATAGGGGTTGCTCCTCTATCCTGGTTCTATTAGATCTCTCAGCAGCTTTTGACACCATATAAATCCAATAAAAACAAACAAAACATTGACCATGGTATCTTGCTGCGCCAGCTGGAGGAGCTAGGAATGGGAGGCACTGTTCTATGATGGTTCTCTTCCTATCTCTCTGACTGGTCGCAGTCTGTATTGGCAGGAGGGCAGAGGTTGACTTCAAGACACCTTATTTGTGGGGTGCAGCAGGGGTCGGTCTTCTCACCTCTTCTGTCCAACATTTATGTGAAACTGCTGGGTAAGCTCATCCATGGTTTTGGGGTGCAGTGCCATCTTTACGCTGATGATACTCAGCTGTACATCTCCACCCCAGACCACCCCAATGATGCCCTTGCAGTGATGTCCCGGTGCCTCGAAGCCGTGTGGATCTGGATGGGGAGAAACAGGCTCTGACTCAACCCTTCCAAGACCGAGTGGCTGTGGCTGCCGGCATCCCAATATAGCCAGCTGATACCATTGCTGATTATTGGGGGCGAGTCATTGGCCCCCACGGAGAGGGCTCGCAACTTAGGTGTCCTTCTGGACATGCGGCTGTCTTTAGAAGAGCATATGACAGCTGTGACCAGGGGAGCTTTCTATCAGGTTTGTCTGATTCGCCAATTCTGACCTTTTCTAGATCGGGACTCCTTATGCACAGTCACTCATGCCCTCATCACTTCCAGTCTGGACTACTGTAATGCTCTCTACATGAGGTTCCCCTTGAGGTGCACGCGGAGGCTCCAACTGGTCCAGAATGCAGCTGTGCGGGTGATATTGGGAGCGACATGGCGCTCACATGTAACACCTCTCCTACGCGAGCTGCACTGGCTCCCGGTGGTCTTCTGAGTGCGCTTCAAGGTGTTGGTTCTTACCTTTAAAGTGCTTCATAGCTTAGGACCTGGGTACCTACGAGACCACCTTCTGCAACTAATAACCTCCCACCAACCAGCATGCGCCCACAGGGTGGGCCTCCTCAGGGTACCATCACTAAAGCAATGTCGACTGGTGGTTCCCAGAGAAAGAGCCTTTTCTGTGGGGGCACCTACCCTTTGGAACAGGTTACCCCCAGGGATACGAATGATCCCAGATCTTCGTACTTTCCGTCGTGCACTTAAGACCTTTCTGTTTCACCAAGCTGGGCTGGCATAAATATCTTCTAATTGTTCTAAATCTTTATGCTGAAGATTCTTAACCGATGAACCAAATTGGCTTAATCATCTTATATTCACATTTTATATGTATGTTATTTTATCTGTTCACCACCCTGAGTCCTTTGGGAGAAGGGCAGTATAAAAATTAAATAAAAAAATATCAAGAATCACAAAGCTTTCTTTATTTCATTCAAAACTCCTGTGGTATGAACCCAGGAATCATAGTGCTATTGATGAAAAATGCAATTGACAATATGTAGCAATGTAAGAGCACTGAAGAGGTAGGAGAGAGACAAAGGGGAGGAAAAAGAGGGAGAAAATGTGTATTTTTCATCAAGCTCATGTTGTTGTGGCCTATTGCCACAGAGAATGAATTCTGTATAAAAAGAAAGTGGATGGGATGGCCATTTTTTACTTGTATTGCAACAGTAAGAAAAGGGGGGACGGTTTTCTGTTTAGAGAAGCATGTTAAATGCTTATAGCATTGTCTCTAAAATGATCCATATTGTCCAATGGATAGCATTGAACAATTGCCTAAAGTGTGCATAAACTGTTGCAATTTATTCAGCTTTGACCCTAAACATTAGGACAATATTCCAGTCCCACAGCTGCATGATAAGAAGCAGATCAGAACTTGCATTTGTAATGGTGTATGGACAAGTACCACTAGGATAAATATTGAGGACAGCATTTCCATTCTTCCTTTGTTTTAAAAAAAAACAAAGTATTTTAACATATTTAATAATAATATACATATACAAAGTATTCATTTGGGGCTTTTAAAAAAATCATTGGTTTTTAAAGGCTGTTTTAAAATGGGAAAATAGAAGAAATGGGCTGCTGAATATATATGTATTTAAGGACCCTCATTTTTTTTTTACTTTAAAGTACATCATCATTTTCAACCACAAAATGTTTATTACTAATGAAATAAAGCTTTCAGTATCAGAGAAATACTGGCACATTTTCTTCCTACATTTATCAGGATTCTTTTTTCTTTAAATGAATTTAAGACTGGACATTAGGTACCCATTAGCAACCTTTTTATAAAGAAGTGTTTTGCTCCAACATTAACAAGGATGTAGAGATAGTTGTGAAGTATTCAGTAGAAAAGGAGGCAAAGAAGAGAAGCATAAGCTATTACTTGACAAATTAGATAATACAGCTTGATCATTAAAGGGAGGCTGGAATGTTATTAAGCCTACAGTTTAAAATGTTCTAAATGCTTCAATGATTACAGTGTGGTATGAAAAATCTTGTTCATCAAATATTTCTGTTATTGCTCTATAATGCAGGATTAAAGAATGACTTTCAGCACATGACATAGAAGAATGCTTTTGATAGTTTCTCCTTTTTTAAAAAAAGTTTTAGGATTGTAACGAAATCCGCAATTTAATCAGAAACCTACTTCCTTCCAGTGGGTTGACAGGAGGAAATGCTATCCATGAAATGAAGGGTTGTTGGTACTATCTGAGCTTGCCTATTTTCTTGCAGATATTTGATTACCCAAATTAGGTAACATCAACAATGCTAATAAGGAGTGTGGTTTGCTGTCTGTAGCATAGATTAACTCCAAGGTTAACATCAGACCAACAATCAGGTAAACAATAACCCAATCAAGAAACTGCCAAAGAAGCCAACAGCAAACAGTCCAACCAAAGAATCTCTAACACCACCCCCACCAATACTGACAGGCAAGCCGCTAGAATATAAACTGCAAACCACACTCCTTACTAGCACTGATGATGTTCCCTAATTTGGGTAATGAAATATCTGCAAGACAACAAGCAAGCTTCGAGAGCACCAAGGATCCCTCATTTCAACCATGAGCTACAAATATTCTCCTTTATTGGTATCCATGAAATCTCAGTAAGTACTCCACCAGTCTTATATGGGAGAAAAAGTATGCAGTCCATATAGTAATATGTCAGGCATTGGAAGAAACATGGGATTCCACAAGAAAATACCAATGAAGATTTATTTTACTCACTTGTTTGTTCATTCGTTCAATTTGTATGCCACCCATCTTGCCCAGAGATCAGTGCATCCTATAAGAATGAGACTCCCATTGTGGGAAGATATCCTTTTTGGAGGTGATTGAACCGGACCGAACTGGGAGGAACCCACCACTGGTATGAATCCATCTGACACATAGTTTATCTCTTGAGGGTGTTATTCTTCACAGTAAACCAGATCTCTCCAAAATGTTTTTCTCTCTCGCTGCCTGAGTGATTTTGTGCTTTAATACTGTACATGATCATATACCTCTCTTTTCTTTTCTTGTTGAAATTTTGAACAAATTAAGTAAGTGATGTGCTTGGATAGAGATAAGTGAAACATGACTGAAGATATTTTTGCTAAAACTTCTGCAGCTCTGTTCTGCAGTATTAATACACCTCAAGATCTTAAACCAAAGTAATATGATTGTGATCAACCCTCAAACAAATGTGCCAATGTCCCCTCCATTAAAATGAAGTTAGTATCCTAGTAATATTTCTATAGTGTTCAAAATATTCAAAATAAAATCTTTTGTTTAACTAAACCCATATTACACTCAAAACCTGTATATTTTATAAAATTTAAACACACTCATTTACTAAAACAGGATGCAGTCTTTCTACAAGGGTATGTCCAAATAGCTCACTAAGAACTTAAAAGAAAAATTCAGCTACCTACTCTGTAGAATACACTTTTATTATCAGCTTTCATTTAATCCTTGTGAATTTGTTTAATTCATTCTTAGCATGGGATGGGGGGACAAAGATAGGCTTCAGCTCTTCTAGCAAAATTGTGGGAGGTTTTTCCTACAATAGTTCTCATGGTAGACATGCTTCTTCCACTTGTTCTGGAAATAAATAATAATATAATAAATAAATTTTAATTAATAAAATAATTATTGATGCTGCTTCCTGTGGAAAGGAACAAATGCTTCCTGAGGATTCTCTCTGCTCCAGAGAGCATACATTCTGGTTATGTCCATCCATGTGAATAAAGTTCTTTTGCTGAGATTTTTGTAAGATTTTTCAGTATCTCTATCAATAACTTCTGTCTTACTCTCTCAAATTTTAACTTTGTCATTAACTTGTTTACTCCAGATGTTTGATTTATAGAACTTTACATTTTCTTAATTTCTTTCATCATTACAAGTCTTTCATTCAATCTCTTTTTCAAAAGCTGTCAAGCTGTCAAGCTTACTATCAAGTATTTTGGCAGGGGTATGAAATAATATTTGCTGGGGGACTATATACAATTAAGAAGAATGGATAGGCATGTGCACAAAGTGTTAAAAAGGATGGTCTGTATGTTCTGGGAATGCAAGAAACATAATTGTGCACATGTACTTAAAAATGTTTCTACACATGACAACTGAATACACCTGTTACATAGAAGATTAGAGCATGCAAGTTTTAACGTGTTGAGGAAAATGCCAGAAATAGCTGAGGGGCTGAAATTAAAGAAATATAATGCATATTTAGATAGTTCTGTATCTAAAGAATCCAAAGCTAAAATGTATCCTATAAGTAAGAAAAGTGCTAGAACTACAAATAGGGTATTACAATTAGTTCATGCTGATCTGATTGGTCCTATGACACCCTCTTTAGGAGGTGCAAGAACGGAGTTGGAAAGCAGGTTAGTGAAGGGATGTGCCTTGGAGGTTGTGGAGGTGTGTGTGTGAGAAAGAGAGAGAGAGAGAGAGAGAGAGAGAGAGAGAGAGAGAGAGAGAGAGAGAGAGAGAGAGAGAGATCTGATCCAACCTCGGAGAGTTACCGTATACCAGGGCTGGTGGCGGTGTGCACTCTCTGTCTCTCTCACACACATAAACATACACACAGAGGTTCATGGGATGCCCTCCTGGCAGTGCTGCTGTTGGCCACCCTGCTGGGCTGCTTCTGCATGAGATTGGTCTAGAGCTACGACCTCTGGAGTCCCCCCTCCCCTGGCTGCCAGCCTGCCAGGGCCCTTTGCCAGCGGCCACTGCTGAAGCCAAGCCGCTTCACCTACTGCCGTTTTTGGACTGCTGAGCGCCTTCCTGCAGGTCTACTCAGTGCTGCAGGCTCCAGGCTACGAGCTGAGCCCAGTGCTCTTCAGGCCCTGGTGGGCACAGCTCTCATGCTGGCTGTGTGAGGTGGCATGGGCGGCGCAGCTCCACCAGCAGCAGGGGGGCACTCCGGAGGTCATAGATCTGGGATGACTCACCCTGCACCAGGCAGGAGCAGCCCAGCAGGATTTATTTATTTTATTTATTTATTTTGTCAGATTTATATGCCGCCCTTCTCCCGTAGGACTCGGGGTGGCTCACAACAATAGAAAACCCAACAATAAGTAAAAATTAAATAGTATTAAAACCAAATTAAAAGTCCCCAAATACCCAAATTAAAATCCACTGCAGATCAGGGAAGTTGGTGGAAGAGCCATGTCTTTAGGTCGGCGTGAAAGGTGCGGAGGTCGGGAGCTGTCCGGAGCTCGGTGGGCAACCCATTCCAGAGAGTTGGTGGAGCCACAGAGAATGCCCTCATCCTGGGGCCAAAAGGATGGCCAAAAGCAGTGGTGCCAGGAGGGCAAAGAGCCCCAGCGAGGCCGAGCAGCACAGTCAGCTGTTCAGCAGCCAGCCACAGCAAGGCCAGAAAGCAGGGCAGGCAGAGGCCATGGCATGCAGAGGATTTGGGTCATTGCGGCCACAGGCAAGCAAAAATAAGGCCAAGTCCTTATTTGGGGGGGGGGGATCAAAAGAAAATAAGACCCTGTTTTATTTTTGGGGAAACACGGTACGATCAAGTGATTGTCTAGAGCTAGTAACTATTTCCCCATATCCCAAAAGTAAGCATGCTTATTATATATAAGGCAGAGAGACAGTCAGAGAAAAAGAGAAAGAAACAGAGAGCGAGGGGGAGAGAGAGAGAGGTAATTTCTTTATTACTTTGTACTTCTTTCAGATTAGTCTTCCACAATACTTTGCACCTATGAAAAGAATAAATAAATACTTTGAGAAGGGATAAGATGTAATTAGATTGTCCTTTTGTCCTCTGAATTTGATATAATTGTATACTTTCTTAAAAGCTGATTTAGCTTTGTGCTTATTGTTAGAGATTAATCTAATTGGGGGAAAGGGTGCAAATCATGTCATGGAATAGAATCTGCACAGGTAAATATAGAAACAAAATTTAGCCTCTTCTACAATGTAACATCATTTTTTAAAAAATATACATGTATCATACCAAATGTGCAATTGAAATTGTATACTGTTTTAGAGTGCCTGGAAAATTCTTCCCCAAATTCAAAATATGGCTTACATGATTAATCTGACAAACTGACATTTTCTTCTTCCATTTGCATATTTGATTTCAGCAATAATAAAAGCTAATTGCCCAGAATCCAATAGAAAATAATTATTCAAATGCTGCATTGGGAAAGTATGATGGGATTATGACACTGTATTAATTATTATTAAGAGCTGGAAAGGGGAATTAATGTGCTTATATAGATGTTTGATGTTGCTTTTGAGAAGCAAGCATTTGCACTGTAAGAGCAGAAGGGAGGAAGGTAATATAGGGTATTATAAAATGTATGATCATAGTGCTGAACTTTTATTAAAGGTACATAGAAACAACTTCAGCAGAGAGATAGTCACAAGAGAAAATGGATGAAGCTTGGAAAGGTTTCATATAGCTATTGGTTTGGTAAGGAAAGTGCACCCAAAAATGCTTGTCATGTTGCTTCCCTCAAAATTCCCTAGAGATCCTTTAACCCCATCAGAAAACAAAAAAGTTTTTTACTGTATCCCTTTTTCATGAACTCTGCCTTCCTTGGAAGAGAGAATGGTTCACCAATGAATCAGAAGAGATGTAGGAAAGTTGGAAATGGCTGTTTTGGCTTTTCATTGGTCCCTTTTGAAACTTTAGCTCAACCTTTGAAAGTCAAGCTAGCTGTTACCCATCAGTAGGATCTGCATGGTCCAGATTTCATCAACAACCAAAATCACATATATTTAAATGAAGCGTATGCAAACTACTTTTACTTGCCCAAATGTAACTTAAAATTTTAAGCAGACATTATGTATAAAGGTATTCTTAATACTCTTGGTTTTTATTTGTTTATTTTTTAAAATAGCAAATTATTCAGAATTTTAACAACATAGACATAAAGACATGGAAGTCTGACGTTCTAGAAGATCTTAACTTTAATATCGTAACTTTCATACCTCTACAAAAGTTAGATTTAGATATTATTGTCTCCAGTCAATTCATTCCCTGGTAAATAGGTTTTCTTTTCAGAACTTTGTTTCAAAGCACTGAATGCCCAGTGTCAGCAAAACACCACTTTTAAACATTCAAGCAGTTTTTTTAAGCTGCTTCATTTCATTTTCAAACAAGCAGCCAGAATTGGGGAATCTTAAAAGCACCGTGCTTTATTTTCATTACACCTTATATAGAAGGGACTCTTTGCAGAATTCAGATGAACAAAAAATAGGGACAAAACCTAAAACAAAATGGTGACAAAGGAAGAAAAGAGGTATTTTCTTGCAAAAAGAAGAGAAGATGAGGTAACTTCTGGCTTGATTATCTATATATCTCAAAAGTTATTACAAAAAGCATAATTGTTTCCTTTCTTCAATAATTGGTTGAGTTGTTTATTTAAAAAGAAGAAAGAATGTAACTTAATTAAAACAAATTGCACATCAGCTTAATGTGATGTTAAGTAAGTATCTAATGTATAAATCAACACAAAATAGAACTTGTAACTCCTTTACTTAAAAACAAACAAACAAACAAAAACAGGTTATCTGGTATTGTCCTGCAATCTGAAAAGTGACATTTTTATCAATTGCAGTTTTTCCTAGTGATACTGCCAAGAACCAACTAGAAGCCAAAAGTCCAAAAGTCTTTGAATTCTTGCTCTTTAATGCAACTGTTTGGCAAATAGTGTACTGAACTATTTGGGAGAAGGCAAGCAGATGTGTGCCAGCCAAATAGTTGATTTCATTTCACGAACTGTCTGCATTCCCTTCCTCTCCTCTCCTCTAGGTGGTTATTTTTAGTTTTGTTGTAGAGAATTTAGATTCAGCAGACTAGCAGTTACAGTATTCTATCAGCATGTTAGAATTCAATTTTAACATTTCAAAACCTTTTGGCTGGCTTGCATGTATGCTGTTTTCTGCTAATACTTCTTTGATTGACATGTGGCTGAAAATAATATTCCATTTCCTTGAACAGAGGAGACCATTTCCTAGTTGCTAATGAGATAAAGATACAGTACATGCAGACAGACCATGAGTAATACAGAGAAATAATAGGAAACTGCAAGAATACAACTCACTATGTTTAAGTTAGGTAAGATACGAGGTGGAGATGTGCAAGTCACTTTGTGCACACAGTGCTGCTTTCAGATATTCATGCATATATTAATGCAATCCTGTGCCAGTGCTAAATAGTGGTCTTTACTGTCTTTCCTCCAGCTCTCCTGCTGTCTTTCATTATGAGCCAGCCAGTTCACATGTTCACATATCTTTTTATGACTGCAGCTTTATATAGTGCTTTGCATGTGTGAATGAGCTATTCAAGATCAATCTCTGTTGTAAAAACATTTTATGACATTATAGTTTATCCAATGCAGACAGTTCAGATACTCTGATCATAACAGCACTAATCAATGTTTATTTTAACCATGACATATCAAATAAACCATGAATTTTCATACTGTGGTAAGCTATAAAGCATATCGTGTAAACTTCAGCGTATGGATTTATGCAACACACTAAGCCCAAACCAAACCAAGCACCATAGTGAGCAACCTGACTTCAATCTGTTTGAACTATATTTTGCCAACAATGACTGCCCTTAACATTTGGAGAAAGTTTTGGACAAGAGGAAAATTTGGGGATTCTGATTTTTAAATTGTGATATGCCTTCATTATTTTTTTAAATTCAAAATGGAAGAAGCTGCTTATTGTTACCAGCAGTCATATGAACATAGTTTTGTATATGCCAAAAAAAAAAAAACCCTCTGGCTACAGATATCCTGCTCCTCCCTTAATACAATGTATGAGAACTGCTTGGATTTTCAAATGGTTGACTTGAATGTTTCAGTGTTCCTCTATTCTTTTCCCTGATCCCCACTTTGTTCAAGAAAATTTGATTGTGTACAATCATACTGTACAATCATACATTTGCTTCAGTATAACTAAACAATATAAATTGTGTAAATCTACTGTGTCTTATAGAGCAAATCATTAAAAATCTTATTACAAAGATGTATAAAACTGATGTATGTGTTTAAAGAATCTAATTCTTTTTTTTTCTGAAATTGCTACTTGGCAATGAAGAGTCAGTTCCAAATCTTATTAGCTGCTATGTCTGGAAGTAGAGGATCTGTTCTGGATCCCACAGGGACAAAACTGCAACAAACTATTATGGACTGCACCCAGAAGCTAATCAGGCAGCCAGGAATGGAGCAATGTACCGTATTTTCCGGTGTATAAGACGACTGGGCATATAAGACGACCCCCAAATTTTCCTGTTAAAATATAGGGTTTGGGCTATACTCGCCGTATAAGACTACCCCTCTTCCAACGCACACCAAATAAAAATTAAAAAAACATCAACTGGCTCACCCACAATGTAAAAGCAGCTGTGCTAGACCCAAAATGGCCCCTGAAACAAGCAGGAACCTCACACAGCCACAAAAAGCCACAAAAAACAACTTTCACACTTTACACACACACAACACAACACAACACAACTGGCTCATCCACAATGTAAAAGCAGCTGTGCTAGACCCAAAATGGCCCCTGCAACAAGCAGGAACCTCACACAGCCACAAAAAGCCCAAAAACCCAACTTTCACACTTTACACACACAAAATTCCACATACAGCTTTGTGAAATTTTGTGTGTTTGTGTAGTTAGAGTGAAACACTACAGAAACACACTAAATCTCAGAAAGCTGCACAAATATTATTTTATTTTATTTTATTTTTATTTTTATATGAAAGCTAAATTTAAAACTTCCTAAACTTTAAATGGCTAGGTCTAAAAAAGAACAACTAAAAAAAAACCCAATTAACTATTTTTTTTTTTAAAGATCCCAAAGGGGAAAAAAACTTACCCAATAGAACAGGGGTCTCCAACCTTGGCAACTTTAAGACTTGTAGACTTCAACTCCCAGAATTCCTCAGCCAGCTTTGTTTTGCTGGCTGAGGAATTCTGGGAGTTGAAGTCCACAACTCCCTGCCTGCTTGATTGCAGGCAGGGAGTTGCTTGCTGATGGAATGGATTCAGGCAAGCGAAGCAAGGCAAGCAGCTAAGGCAGTGGTTCTCAACCTTCCTAATGCCGCGACCCTTTAATACAGTTCCTCATGTTGTGGTGATCCCCAACAATAAAGTTATTCCTAAAACCATCAAAAATATGTGTTTTCCGATGGTCTTAGGCCAGGGGTCCCCAACCTTTTGGACCTCAGGGACCACCAACTTCATAATTTTAAATTTTGCGGACCACTAATACGAATCCAGTGTACCGCTTGCTGAAGCACCTGGACTCCCAGTACGGGATGGGGTCCTTCAGGCACTCTCCCTCCTGTCTGTCTCTCTCTCTCTGTCTCCCACTCTTTCTCTCTCATTCTCTCTTTCTCTCTCTCTCATTTTCGCTCTCTCTCTCTCTCCCTCTCTTTCTTTCTCTCCCACTCTTTCTCATTCTCTCTTTCTCTCTCCCCCTCTCTCATTCTCTTTCTCTCTCCCCCTCTCTCATTCTTTCTTTCCCCCACTCTTTCTCTCTCTCCCCCCTCATTCTCTTTCTCCCCCCTCTTTCTCATTTTCTCTCTCTCTCTCTCTCATTCTCTCTCTGATTCTTTGATTCTCTTTCATTCTCTGTCTCTTTCTCTGTCTCTCATTCTCTCTTTCTCTCTCTCTCTCTGATTCTCTCTGTCTCTGTCTCTTTCTCTCACTCTCTTTCATTCTGTCTTTCTCTCTCTTTCTCTCTCTGTCTCACTCTGATTCTCTCTCTCTCATTCTCTCTCTGATTCTTTGATTCTCTTTGATTCTGTCTCTTTCTCTGTCTCTCATTCTCTCTCTCTCACTCTCTCTCTCTGATTCTCTCTGTCTCTTTCTCTCATTCTCTTTCATTCTGTCTTTCTCTCTCTTTCTCTCTCTGTCTCACTCTGATTCTCTCTCTCTCATTCTCTCTTTCATTCTTTGTCTCTTTCTCTCTCTGTCTCATTCTGATTCTCTCTCTTTCTCTCTCATTCTCTCTCTCTCTCATCTCATGGGCCAGCCAGTGTCTTGGGGCTGAGAGGAAGTCAAGCATCTCCCTGAGAGACTGAGGGCCGAAAGAAGTGTGGGAGCGAAGCACTACTTGAACTTGTGCGGCATGAGCATTCGCCTTGGTATATTTGCGCCAGCCGATGGCCAAGGCAGCCCTCATCTCTCTGCTGAAAGTGCAGCATCAGGATTCTGCCTTGCTATATTTGCGGCGCAAGGCAGCCTTTGTTTCCTGCTGCTTGGGACTCAGAGCGGTAAATAGCGTCTGATCCGGAGAGCAGCTGGATTTTCCTCTCTAATCCGGATGCCAGATCGGCCCCCTGCAAACTCTCGTCTCTCGAGGAGCGCTCCCTGAAGCGGGGCTGGAAACTTTGGTTGGACTGCTTGAGAGAGGAGAGCTTGCAGGGGGGCGATCTGGTGTCTGCAATGGAGAGCAGCATCCGGCTTTTTCTCTCCGCTGTAAGAGCGCTGTAAGAGCGGCAGCCCTCATCTCCTAATGCTTGGGACTGCAAAATCCAGCTGCTCCCCGGACCAGTCACCATTTACCGCTCCGAGTCCCAAGCATTAGGAGATGAGGGCTGCCGCTCTTACAGCGCTCTTACAGCAGAGAGAAAAAGCCGGATGCCGCTCTCCATTGCAGACACCAGATCGCCCCCCTGCAAGCTCTCCTCTCTCAAGCAGTCCAACCAAAGTTTCCAGCCCCGCTTCAGGGAGCGCTCCTCGAGAGACGAGAGTTTGCAGGGGGCCGATTTGGCATCTGGATTAGAGAGCAAAATCCAGCTGCTCTCCGGACCAGTCACCATTTACCACTCCGAGTCCCAAGCATTAGGAGATGAGGGCTGCCACTGCCACTCTTACAGCTCTCTTACAGCGGAGAGAAAAAGCCGGGTGCCGCTCTCCATTGCAGACATCAGATCGCCCCCCTGCAAGCTTTCCTCTCTCAAGCAGTCCAACCAAAGTTTCCAGCCCCACTTCAGGGAGCGCTCCTCGAGAGACGAGAGTTTGCAGGGGGCTGATTTGGCATCTGGATTAGAGAGCAAAATCCAGCTGCTCTCCGGACCAGTCACCATTTACCACTCCGAGTCCCAAGCATTAGGAGATGAGGGCTGCCACTCTTACAGCGCTCTTACAGCAGAGAGAAAAGCCGGGTGCCGCTCTCCATTGCAGACATCAGATCGCCCCCCTGCAAGCTTTCCTCTCTCAAGCAGTCCAACCAAAGTTTCCAGCCCCGCTTCAGGGAGTGCTCCTCGAGAGACGGGAGTTTGCAGGGGGCCGATTTGGCATCCGGATTAGAGAGCAAAATCCAGCTGCTCTCCGGATCAGACGCCATTTACCACTCTGAGTCCCAGGCAACAGAAGAGGAGGGCTGCCTTGCGCCACTCCTGACACAAATATACCAAGGCGGAATGCTGTTGCCATACAAATGAAAGTAGTGCTTCACTCCCACAGCTTCCAGCCATCGCAAACGCTGCTTCTTCCCGCTTCTGCCGCCTCCTCTCCCACCGCCACAACAGCACCATTCATTCCGGATGGCGAGGGCTGCGCTCGTTTTTCTGTATTGCACCACCTGCAAAACCCCTGTGAAAGGGTTGTTTGACCCCCAACCACTGAGCTAAGGTAAGCAAGCCGGAGGGGGAAAAGTTTTTCCCTTCTCCATGGCTCTGGCGGTCCCAGCTGAATTGCCTGATTAGCAGGCAAAGCTGGGATCGTCAGAGCTTAGATCGCCAGAGCCATTTAAGGCTCGTCAGAGTCTTTCGGGCTGGTCTGCCTGGTTACAGGAGAACAACACCCGGCGTATAAGACGACCCCCGACTTTTGAGAAGATTTTCATGTGTTTTCCGTCTTATACGCCGGAAAATATGGTAATTTATGCAGCACAATGTATTTGAACCATATGCAAAGCAAAGTACATTTTGTATTCTGTGCATACTTCTAATATAAAAGTGGAGACTGTTAAAAACATCACCAGTGCTCTTAGTGGGAAGGAAGGGAGGGAGGGAGGGAGGGAGGGAGGGAGGAAGGAAGGAAGGAAGGAAGGAAGGAAGGAAGGAAGGAAGGAAGGAAGGAAGGAAGGAAGGAAGGAAGGAAGGAAGGAAGGTCTACCAAAAAGTGCAATAGAACTGAAGATACAATATCCACTATAAATCTGTTTTGTATTTTTTTAATCAGCATGCAAAAGTTACGCATTCAGAATCCACTATCAGAAGAAGCACATATTCTTGTCTGTACCTGCAGAGAGATAAAATATGAATTTTCTCCATCTTGATCTCATTTTCAGGCAGATAAGTTGCTAAATTAAATTGAGATGGTAGAGCCTGCTGTGGAATGTTTGAAGATTACAGATGTTAACCTTTGTGTCCTGCAGAAATTATTCTGTTACAGCAAAATTTTATCTTTCTTTCAAGTGCAAGGGGCATTCCACAATGTAGAGATAGAATATGTACCCCAGCAAGAGGCAGGACTTAATGTGAGAGCTCATCCTGATACTGTTTTCCACAGCAGGATTACAGAACATATAAAATAATAAAAAAATCAAAAATCCTTTTATCCCCTCTCCACGTGCAGAGACCTTTATCTGCATATTGATCATCAAACTTTTTTTCAAATCAGATTTAAGGAACAAAATTATAGAGAAGGTAGTTTTGAACAGGAATTGATGAATTTTGTAGCATTAAACTGTCCCATCATTAAACTTATTTTCCAGCATATTTCTTTGTCAAATTAAAAAAATGGTCAAAATATATAAAGCATGTAAATCCTGTTTGGAAATCTTTAATAGATCCAGTTGTTTGAACTCATGACCATTCAACTCTCTTTCAGCAGAAACTTGTTGTGTTTGTGTGTGTGTGGTTGTGTGGTTGTGTCAAAACAGAGACAACTTTGAACTCTAATTATAATTGCACTAGTTGCTTGCTCAAAGGACAGCTAGAGTGCCAGCAGTTGCCAGTTGCTACCAGCTTCTAGATGCCTATTGTTTCCATTTTCTCCAAATGTTTGAACTTTGCCCTTCAACATTGAATGTTGACTAAACATTCATAAACATACTAAATTTAATGTTTATTACTGAATAAATATTTTGAGAAGTTTGTGGGGGATAAATCACTATGCCCTAGCTTTGACTCACATACTATGTTTTTATCTGTAGCAGCTAACAAAAGGCCTATCCAAGATACTTGAAATAAATGGACAAGGAGATATCAATTAGATTGGGGAAGAAACGCAGATTGAGGCAGCACAAGGGATGTTTAGAAAATTAAACCCTATTGGTGTATTTATGATGAATATTTTTATTCATCATAAATACAATTGATATTTCTTCTTGATTTACTGTTAATATTAAACAGTTTAGCGTCAGAAGAGAAGAAAAAAAGAGAGAAAATAAAAAGGGATAAATAAAAATTTCTGAGCAATAAATAATGATTTGTATTTATGCAGCTTAATTTATAAAGCATGGAGCAAGGTGGGAGGGAAGCCAGTTTAAGATTTAATGCATATATAAACTAGCTTCCCTTTTCCAATGCTATAGTGAACTTGTTTTAGCAATGTAAATACACTCAATATCTACGATGATAAGCTTGAAAGAGCCAGCCATAATAATTCAACTATAGTTTTATACTTTAATGGAATGGAACTCTTAATGCCTGGATAGATTGCTAAATATGTGAACCATCTCCAATGAAAATTGCAGTGTTGGGGGTGAACATTATACTTTGGCTCATACTAAATTGGGGAACAGAGCTCCTGTAAGACGGGAGGCCTTTTTTAAGCAATGGGGTACTATTTCTGGAATGCATTATCCTTTCTCCTTCCTTAGGGTTTGGGTGATTTTTAACCTATATATTTGGGAACGGCTTTTTAACTCATTCAAATGGTTTGCTCATCTCTGACATTGACTATAGTTTTACTGGGTGCTATTCATTGCTATTGTTCTATTATCTTACTGTGAAGTGGTATATTGTTTCACAGATATTGCTATCTTATATTTTTTTGCTTTAACTGGTACAGTATCCAAGAAACATTGGTGAAAATAATATATAAACATGTTTATACCCTTATTCTATGTAAGTTTGGATGTTTCCTCAATTCAAATTGCATCATGTTTAGATGAATAGGAATACATAGAGGATTCCAATATTTCATTTTTCCAATAGACATCTAATTTTAACTTAGGCTATTGAATTTTAATAGTCTTTGTTGCTTGAGATAAATGTTAAACAGAACAATCTTTTTAACACTTGGCTTTAGTCTTTAAAGCCAAATCATCCCTCCAATAGTAATATCTTGCTTTGTAAACATAATTGCATAATTACCACCCTTAGGTCATACAATCCAATCTTCTAGTGACTTTAAGGTACTTATTGCATAGCTCATTTTTCAGAAATATCCCTATTAAAAGAAAAGATATAAAACCATTCCTTTTTTTTTGTCTAGAGTATTAATTGATTGACTTAAGGCAATTTTTAAATCACCTTTACTGGAATTATTCAATTTTCTTTTACTGGATATTCCAATGTAAAAGGTATTCAAATATGGACAGGATAATTTTTCTATTTATATTTCCTTTGCAGTCCATTTATTTCACTCATAATTAGAATCATGAGCCTAGATGTAGCATCCTAAAACAACTAAAAAATTATGAACATGATAATAACAAACTTACAGGGCAATAGCAGAACATTAAAACCTGAACACTGGACTAAGAAGGGTTATATCCACTTGCCTCCTATATTACAATTTTGGATAGCACTCAAAACTAGTTTAAGTCTTAAAAGTTTTCTATCTTTTGAAATATATTATTTATTTATTTATTTATTTATTTATTTATTTATTTATTTATTTATTTATTTATTTATTTATTTATTTATTTATTTATTTATTTATTTATTTATTATATTTCTATATTTCTTTCTCCCGTAGGACTCAAGGCGGTGTACAGTCAAGAAAAATATAGACACACAAACATCATAAAATTGCTAATTAAAATTGTTACTTAGTTTGGTCAATTAAATAAAACCCAGAATTAGATAACATTTAAAAAATCATTCGCATGTTTGCATGTTTAGCCCTGCCTGTTGGAACATCAGGGTCTTGAGGGCACGGCGGAAAGCACGGAGATCAGGGATATTCCGTATCTCCGGGGGCAGTTCATTCCAAAGGGTTGGAGCCCCCACAGAGAAGGCCCTCTCCCTGGGAGTCGCCAGTCGACATAATTTGACTGACGGTACCCTGAGTAGTTCCTCCCTGTGAGAACGAACTGGTCAGTGGGAAGCTATTGGTGTCAAAAGACAGTCTCGTAGGTACCCAGGTCCTAAGCCATGGAGCGCTTTAAAGGTGATAACTAACACCTTTAAATTATATTAAATGGTAGGGGATATTATTATTTTAATCCTTTACTTTAATAAGCTTTACTGCTGAGTTTTTAAAAAGTCTAAAAATTTATATTATATAGTGGTTTTCAACCCTAAAGAGAATCGAAAGATTCTTCCTACCAAATATAGTTCTTCTTACAAAGAATAGCCAGACTTTCCGACATTGTTATAAATTGCTATCAAATACTGAACATTTTAAATGAATTACTTTGAGATATTACTTTGAGACCAATGCAGCATTTGAAAAACTATATCACATTACTGTCATACATCTTTTGTTCTCCTGCTTTAGGCCTAACTCCAATGGTGTTGGAGTTAGGTGCAAGTGATTAATTCATACAATTGAGGTTGTATAAAATGTAGAATTTACTCTATAGCACCTTGTGTACAACTCTTAGCATATACAATACCTTGAACATCCTTTGTCATTTTCATATCCATTTTTGAAATGCTTTTGAATTTGCAATCTCCCAGGATTTTTGTAGTGGAATATGTACTGAACTTAACCAAAGCCTACATCATGAGGGACAATGAAAGAATCCTACCCCTTTCCCCAAGATACATCTATGCTTTGTCATGGCTATTAAACAGTACAATAAAGATGCACTGGCTTTCAAGTGAACTGGGCTGCAACTCACCTAGATGAACTAGAACTCATCTAGTTGAAAACTGATTCACAATTCATTTGTTTCATTTGGGAACAAAACCTATCTTCCATTTAAAAAGTACCTCTAAATTGTGTAAATTGAGCTAAAAACATGTTGGGGAAATAGTACAAAACTTACTCATTGAACATTTAGTGGAGCATTATTTCACACTGGCCAACTTCTCTCAAACCAAAGTTAATTAGGACAAAGCTCTCTGAATCTCTTCAGATTTGTAAAATAAATATACACATACACACATATAAACAAACACATAAATATTTCCCAGCTGAGAAGAGCTAATAGATGTCCTAACCACTGTATAGTTTCCACGCTGTGATAGAAAACTCCCTCTGTTTATGCTGAGTCTACATAATGCACCAATGGCTCTGCAATAAATTATACCGAATTGTAATCACTTTGTATTTTATAGCTAACAAAGTTTTTTCTGAGAGATATGAAACTTTTCTGGCTAATAGTATACACTGTATTTCCTTTGAGCTGATTACATTCTGGTTCACAGTTACCAATTAAAAAAACCAATTACCGCTCCATACTGTGTCAACACAGACTGACCTAATTTGATCCTGGTTAATCAGCTACACAAACAAATTTTATTTCCAGAATATATTGAAACTGGGTTGAAGAAAATAAAACATGAACTATGTTTACAGCATTTAAAATAGTCATCAAATATTGAAAATAAGCTCAGTGTGACATATTAGTTTTCTGAAAGAAATAGTTAACTTCTACTTCTAAAGATGTACATAAGTTGAGAATATTTGCATTTGTGTAAGTCTGCAGACATTTTATGAACTCATTTTATGAAAAAAGAAATAAGTAATTGATTATTAACAGCTCTGGCTTTTGGCTGCACACAAATTATCTGTACCCAAGGCACTTTTCTAAGCCATAGTTATGTATTAAAAATATAAATCAATCATAAAGACAAGGACACGATCTATCAAATATGAAATACTTAAAATCCATGTTAAGCTCCAATGTCATTCTTATGTATTATTTGTTAATTTAATAAATATTAAAATTAGTAACTATGTCTCTCCTTACTTATAACTTAGATTGTTGTGAGCTGCCTAGAATATTGTATGAGATAGGCAGCCATATAAATCAGGGGTAGGTTCTACTTACCTTTACTACCTGTTCGCAATGGGATCGTGTGTGCACGGTCCGAACCGGGGGCAACCCACAACTGATATAAATCTTATAAATAATAATAACAAATAATAATAAAATACATATTAGACATGCTATAGTCCAGTGTTTTTCAACCTTGGCAACTTGAACAAGTATGGACCTTGCTGCCTGGAAGTTCAGCTCTGGGACTTGAAATAGCCACATCTTCAATTTGCCAAGATTGAGAAACACTGCTATAGTCCATTAAGGGGCTCTAACGTCTAAATCAGGGGTGTAAATACTCAATTTTATTGAGGGCCAGATCAGCATTGTGATTGTTCTCCGCAGTCCAGGGGGGTTAAGGGATGGGGGAGGGGTGTGGCCAGAGTGGTTGCAACTGACTGGGCATGGCCAGCTTGACATCACTCAGGTGGGTGGTGCCTGTGGGTTTCGGCATGGTTGGGGAGGGAATGCAGAGGTCTCCAGTGGGTGGGGCAGTGAGCAGGAGGCTCATCCCACAGGATGAGGTGAGGCAAAGCAGGGGTAGGGCAGCTACAGCCAGAAACCATGCGCTTGCTGCCCTTTGTGTGTGGGGGGAATAGTTTCCGGCTGTAGATGTAGCCTGCCGGCCCCTCAGCTGGCGCATGCTGTGGCTCTGGAGCCCACTGCCAGCACTGGGCTGGCTATCCAAGCAGCAAATGGAGGCAGTGGGAAGGAATATAATGTGGATCGCTGGATGTGCTTACTCGGTCCAACTGTCTGTTTTGGCTTGTGGTTGGAGAGCAGGTCACCACTGGTCATCTTCTTCTCAGCCCCCTCGTGGGTCTTGCCCTTGGCCTGTGCATGGAGTGTGTTCACCTCGCACACTCAACTGCAGCAGCTGGCATACGAGAGGGGAGCTTCACCAGCAGGGTGCCTCCTGCACACATTCACACCTGCCAGGATGGGACGGGCGGGCTGAAGTGATGTGGCCTGGACCCTTGTTGTTTTAAAGATGGCCATGTGGGCTGGATCCAACCACATTGAAGGCTGGATTCAGCCCATGGGCCTTGAGTTTGACATATCTGTTCTAAATGGATCCAAAGCATTTTTTAAAAAAGAAATAAACTATTCAATGTGTCCTCTCAAGAAGTCATATTGAACAATAAGAGTAAAGCAGGTGGAGATGATGACTGGCCTCTGCTGCTAGAGACAATGGAGGAAGGATGGTCTCCCAACAAATCATGCTGATTTTGTTGACCACCAGCAGTGGCATCACATGATGTCAACTTTCTTCTATTTTCCATAACTTTTCAGAAGTTGTTGTTGCTGTGAAAAAAATATCTCTTCCTTTATTCCCTAACATTTTAAGGCCACTTTATACATTATATTTTTAAAGATGTATCTAAATTGCTGCACATCTAGAAATAGCAGGCATGGATATGAGGGCTTAAGTTTTATTTTTTTAGTTGCAGTAGTTTTAATATTACTACAGCATTTCATTCATCTATTTACTGTCCCGACAACTAGGGTATGTCATTTAATGGTTGGTTGGTCTCACCCTTAGGAAATTTCTTCTTAGTCCTAGGTTGCTTCTTCCTTTGGTTAGTTTCCATTCATTGTTTCTTGTCATGCCTTTTGGTGCTTTGGAAAATAGAATTACCTCCTCATTTTTGTAGAGGCTCCTCAAATTTCCTGACAGAACAATTAATCAGTGGAACAACTTGTCTCCAGAAATTGTAAATGCTCCAACACTGGAAGTTTTAAAGAAGAGATTGGATGACCATTTGTCTGAAGACACAAAAGGGTCTTGTAACCCAAATACTGTTAACTTTATCTTCTCAAAATTACAACTTGTGCTACAAAAATTAAAGTATTAACATTTGTAGAATCTCCTCCAATGGCCTTTTGTCAATGCCTTTCTTTTTCATGAAATAAAACATTAAACATTATCTGCAATCACTTGAGCAGGTTTTCCTGTTTTTGAGCCTTTGTCTGGAGTAAAATGATAAAGATAACTTCCACCCAGCTCACTGCACACAGAAAAATATTCTTCTTTAATAGTACTGGGGTGGGGAATTGCTGGTCTCAATTGTTTTTTACCCTTCTTACAGAGCTCATCAAATTCTTGATCTAGGGACTTCATAATTTTTCCTGGTCTCTCTTGATTTTATTGTGGTCAACTACAAGTCTCTTGTCTTCTTCAGTGACCAAGCTAGCATCTATGATGGTGGCTGTGTTAATGGCAGCAGTGACAAGTAGACCAACACCATATCTTATGCACTGCATAGGAACATTTGTTATTTCTAATCTATTGTATTCTGTCTTTTCTTTTGAAGTAGACAGCACAAATGTTTGGTCTAAGGCCTCTTTATTATTATTATTATTATTATTATTATTATTATTATTATTATTATTATTATTATTATTATTATTTCAATTTATATGCCGCCTTTCTCCGGAGACTCAGGGCGGTTTACAATGCATTAAAAAAAAAAAACTTCCATCACATTCCTCTCCATTTTCATCATAAGAGATTACTTCATTTGTCAGTATCAAAATGTCTGGAATACTTTTCTGCTTATATTTAGCTAGGCTTTGTCTCTCATCATCTTGTCACTTTTGCCTTTTGATTAGTCTTTACTGCTCAAGCACATTTCTCAATCCAATCTGGTCCGATCCAAAAGAAACACTCTTTTCTCTCTGATCTTTAACAAAAGCAAGTTCCTTCAATGGTATCTTTGTCTCCTTAGGACAGATACAGTTAATGTGAGCTTCTTTTTTCAGCCAACAGGACACTGAATTCAGAACAATTTGAACAATTGTTCAAAACATTTGACACTTGTAGTTGAGAATGTCAAACAGTTTGTCAATTTTCACAGTGAAAGTCTCTTTGACATCTAGCTTTTCTCTACCAAGATATATGTTTTTGGCTTATATTGAACAAGATCCAAGAGAGATTCCAGCTCTCTTGGATCTTGTTCAAGATTGTCACTTGTGAATTTACAACAGGGGTCACAAAAGAACTGTTCACTCATTCCCATTTTTCAAGCACTTTTGGATATATGTCTCTTGCAAGATTAGCTGCTGGGTAGTTTCTAGCATCATCACTACTTTGTTCTCTTAACAGTAGGCCATATCTGAGAATGTTTTGCAGTTTTGGGAGTTTAGACGGCAACAAGTCTCTGCTAGTCTCAATTAGGTTGCTCATATGAGTGAATGTTTCCTTGTTCTTTTTGTTCTTTTTTTAAGAAGTCATTACAGACCAGTTATCACACTCACAGGAAATGAAGCCAGCAGTATTAACATTCTCAGACAAATAACATTTAACAAAAAGAGAAAGACAGCTGAACCTGTGAAATGAAATGTTAAAAAGTTATTATATTTATACAGTATAGTTATTTACCAAGCACATGCAGATTATATTAAAGTAACCCAAATATGTTTACAATCCCCAAGACATGTCATGTCAGTATATAAGAATTTATAAACTGGAATAGCCATAACAACAAGTCAGCCAATGGGAACTGTTTGGCAACTGAGAGCCATGTCAGACAGCACAGAGCCTGGGCGTGGCTTAGTTTAACTGTTCTGTGTATATAAGCTTTCTTCTAGTCTTTATTCCTTGTCTTCTACTTCTACTTTTTATGCTTGTATCTGCTACCATGTTGCAAGAGCTGCATGGATACTGTATACATGCATCATGTTTTATATTATTCTATGTAAAGAAGTTTCTTCTATAAATGAATCCTGCTGCATTATTTACTTGTGTGCTGGCTGGATAACTACAGACTCTGATGTGTCACAACTTTTGAGCTCCCCTAATGTTTGGAAATTGAAAGTTGAAAAATCTGACACGTCCTATATCCCGTGCTGCAGATTTCTTAAACTGCTTTAATGTATGCAACAGCTTCAACCATTCAATTTAAAAACTAAACATTGGACATAGCCAAGAACTTTTGGGAATATACTCTATACATACATACCTATCCTGGTATTTCTTTTTCAGTAAGCAACATCTGGAACATATTCATCTATCTAGGAGGTAATGTACAAAAAACAGCAGCATTAATCTTATATGACATGAAAACTTATTTGCAATATAGATAGCTTCTGATTTTGAGTCATAAGGATCATGTACTGTACTGCTGATAAACAATAATCTTTAATTCTAAATATTTTGGAGAGGGAATGAATATTGTACATTATTAATGAGTGTCTTTAAAACTTCATTTAAAACTTTATGCAATACAGTGGTACCTTGGTACTCATTGTTAATTGGTTCTGGGAGGCACAATGAGTACCAAAAATGATGAGTACCAAACAATTTTTTTCTCATAAGAAATAATTGGTAAGTCACAAGGCAGCTGACACCAACAACTTCTAGCTTGTGTGTTGAATACCAAACAAATGATGAGCACCAGGACAAAATGTTCATGTCAAAATGCATTGAGTACCAAATTCGCTGTGTTTCAAAGCAGCTGAGTACCAAGGTACTACTGTAGTTAAATGGGTGATGTACAAGTATACAAGGCAAATATATCTAAAGCTTGTGTGTGAGAGACAGGGGATTATTTATTTATTTATGCTTCCCTAAGACAATTAATTTATTAATATATGAGCTGTGGTGATACAGTGGTTAGAGTGCAGTACTGCAGGCTACTTCTGCTGCCTGTCGGTTGCCTGCAATTTGCCAGTTCAAATCTCACCAGGCTCAAGGTGGACTCAGCTTTCTATCCTTCCGAGGTGGGTAAAATGAGGACACAAATTGTTGGGGGCAATATGCTGACTTTGTAAACCACTTAGAGAGGGCTGTAAAGTACTGTAAAGTGGTATATAAGTCTAAGTGCTATTGCTATATGAGATAGAATCTGATGAGAGAGGGGGGGAGGGAGGGAGGGAGGGAGAAGTGCTAATACCTGTATAGGTTTTCTCATATTATTCTCTGGAGAATTACCAATGTAAATGAGATTCATGTTTCTCTCATACACCCTCTTATATTGTTTGTTTATTATTGCTGTCAATAGTTCATATTTTCCATACAACCTGTAAACTTGATTTTTTAGGGAAGAATTCACAGCTACACACATGAAACCCTTGGGAAATCTTTAGCTCTAGAGGTTCCTCCTCATTTGTCAAGGAACCTGGTGAAACTATAGAATGCAAATATATTTGGATCCTCTTTAATGGAAAGTGATATGCTTCTTTCCTGAAGAGTTTCCTGCAGGTGATGGCCTGACATTTGTATTTATCAGTTACAAAACTCTTGTGTAGAGCAACTTCAATAATCAGGCTTCATTTCAGACAAACATTCATATAGGGGAGAGAGGGAGAGATGCTTCTATCTTAATTATTATAAATTTATAACAAAAGTATACACATTAGTCTCCTGGAATGCTATTCAAAGCTTCATTTTATACTCCAAGGTACTTTTCCTAAATATAAAAAAGCTTAATATGGAAACTTAATAAAGATCAGAAATATATTGCTGTGTTCAAAAGCGTCAGGCTAAAGGGAAGGCTATTATTAGACCAATGTTATCCAATGAACTATACAAAATGCACATTTGCATTAACCATTTGACATTGGAAAATATCATCTGATGGATCATGTGGAATTTTCCTCCTGAGATTCTTAATGTAATGCATATTTCAAAGGAGCCTGAGTGGTGCAGCAGACTAATGCTACTGTTAAAGGTAGTATTTAGCTTCCAGCTGCCTGCAATTACTGTGAGTTCAATTCTCACCAGGGTCAAGGTTGACTCAGCCTTCCATCCTTTCTAAGGTAGGTAAAATGAGGACCTGGTTTGTGGGGGCAATAAGCTGACTTTGTATAAAATATGTACTTCATACTTTGTATAAAAGTATGAAGGCTATTGCTTAATGCATTGTAAGCCGCCCTGAGTCTCCGGAGAAGGGCGGCATATAAATCAAAAATTTTTTAAAAAATACATTCAGCCAACAATAGTCATAATTAGGTACATACAATCTAATCTACTGTATGTACTTGGAAGTAAAACCCTAACTTCCCCATGAGCTAATTATTTACTTCTCAATCAAGGTGTCCAAGATTTGTATGTACATGCTACTGAAATGAATACATTTTAAATTAGTAACAATTTAATCCATTCCAGTTTATCCAGAAGTTAACTTCGGAAAACTTGGGCAACCTTTTCTAAAACACATTTGAGTTGTGAAGTATTGGACATTTTTTTCTGGCGAATGCCCAATCACTTACTTCTTCAGTATTAAAGTTTTTCTGATCCAGACATAAATTATCTCCTTTGCCCAGATATTTTATTTTTGGAGAAAATATGTATTTATAAATATGAAAATTTGGAAATTTATTTGCAGATGTCAAAAGTGCCATCAGGAAGTGAAGAGGATAAATTCATCCTGTTACTTTCAGTGAGATTCTGAATTATCTAGTCAGTTTACAGAGGGGATAATTGTAAACATGGTGCTAGTCTGATATTATATGTTCAGCTTCTGTATATGGTTTTTAATAAAAATGTTTGTCTTCCAAATTTGCCAGAAGAATATTATAACTGATGGCCACAGTTAGGTGCAGGATATTGGATTGGTTGGATCCCTTGGCTTTAAATGTGAGAATATTTCTTATGTGATTTTAGTAGGTGGATTTGATGGTTTTGGAGGTTCCAAAGAAATCAGTTATCCACATTACAGTTATGTTTAGCTTACTCCCTAACATTTTTATAAAGTAATGTCTTTGAATCCAAAATTATAATAAACATATTGAAATAAATATGACAAATGATGGCTAACTAAATAACTTTAATCTCACTGGCTTCAATAATTTCTGCTAACAAATAATAAAAATGTCAGTATCCAAAATATAACAATAAATTATTTTTGTTTCTGTAAGCCTTCATTTTCCCTTCTCAAAGTATCTCATCCAGATAAGCAAGCAATGTACCTTTTGGAAAGAGATTGAACATCATTCCTATACTGACTAGGGGTGTTTTTGACACATGACATATTTTATCCTTGAAATGATGAAAGAGATTGCAGATTTCCATGGACAAGCTATTGTTCACTTTATGCAAATTCATCTTCTTTGTTTCCTCCATGATTTCAGTTTTCTAAACAGCAATGCTTCATGTGGTCTTTTCACCTTGACATGATAAATACCACCAGTATCATTTCTTTTTTATTATAATTACATATCAATTTAATACCTGGAATTAGCGTCTTTTCCTAGATGGATGGTAAAGGGTGGACTTTATTGACATGACCATGGAGTTTGCTTGCCATGATACAAGAAAAACCAAATATGGTGTCTTCAGGGCTTGTTCTTGCAAGATATGCTTTAGCCAGTATGTGGTGGTTGACTTACACTGTGGCACTAAGCCCAGCAGTTCAAGACACTTCAAAGGTTATTGAAAAAAATGACTGTGAAAAATCTGGCTGCACTGGAAGATACATGTTAAAGTTCTCTTTGTGGGTCAAAGTCTATAAAACCTATCCCAAATTTGGAAGAGAATAGGTAAATGTTATCTGTTCAGCTGTTCTTGAGTTTAAATAATGACTGACTCCATCCATAACAATGAATTATTTCTTTAAAAAGAGAAAAAGGAAGAATAAAAGAAATATAAAATAACAGATCCCTCTGCTATACAATTTCAATATACAGGAATAAGAGAATATAGAGGATAAGAAGAAATGCTGGATACCTATTAAACTGAAATAATTCAAGTTTTGTTCATAGCCAAAGAAGACTCAGAAAGATAAGTGACATATTTTATGTTCAAAGTCAGAAACAGAACTGCAAGTGAGGAAATGAGCATGATGATGGAAATACAATTTATGTCCAAGTCTCAGGATGTCAGGGTGTGGGGTAAGGGATTTTCATTATGACATCACCATAAAATTGTATTATTTTATACCATATTGCTTGTTATGGATATTACCTCCATTGCATTCAATAGTTTTGTGATTTCTCTCATGTAAAAGGAAGGAAAGAATAAGATCAAATCATACATCTGGAAGGATTGAGGTTTTGTAGAAATATAGGTAGAATTATGTGAGGGTTAAACTTTATTGAGACTGCTTTCTGTGTATTTCCTGTCTCAAAAAATAGAAAATTGTTTTGCTGATTTTTAGCAATTACACTGCTCAAATTTGGCAGTGCAGTCAAAGGGACTCCATTTGCTATCTGACATTTGATTCATTTTCTTATGCTAAGTGGACTCCCCGGAAGAATCCAGAAGGGGGAAAAATGACAGTAGAGTCAATCAACTGGAAAAACTGGCAGGAAGAAAAAGAAGAATTAATACTTTGGCTCAGCTGATAGGTGAAGCTGATAAACTAAAACAATTTAGTGCCCTTGAGCAAGAAATTTTATCTTTGGAGACTGCTTGTCAGTATCTACAACTAGTTTACTTGGCTCAGCTTGAAACTGTGGCAACTCAGCCAAATACACAAGATGTTCTTCTAGAAATCTATAAGGGTTAGTGTTCAAAAAATGCATAGACAATATCCAGCCATCAGGAAGATATTGCATTAATTAGGCTGTTACTGTAATATAAATTACCTTGATACTAACATTATATGTACTACATTACCAAATATTATTTACATTCTAAATGAATCATATCTAAAATGAGTATTCTAATATATCTTGCTATTTCTAGAATCTCTATTCATAGTGATATAAAATGGCAATACTGACACAATAATACATTGTGTATAGTATCAACATCCATTATTAAATTGTTTCTTCAGTAGTTTGCAAACCTGAAACCTACTCACCAAATACTTATATTCTGCATAAAGCCCAGAAGTTATCCTGTGATAACTTCTACAATGGGGCATTTTCAGCTGAGGAGAGAATGCAAATAAATGATGACAGATATTTTAAAAAGAGAAGTGGAGTGGGATATCTACCATCTTGCAATAATAAGTCCTATTAGTTCAGGATTTTCCCCAAAATTTGCTACTAAACAAGTGTATGCTAATTATTAATGTTAACAGCAAATCAAGGCTTGTTTGATCCAAGCAGCAATTCTGGCTTTCTGGCTGTTAATAACCATGGAAAACTGGTCTTGTCCTTTTTTTCTGGATTGCCCCACTAGTTTACTCTAGCATATTTATTCTGGCATATTACTTTTGTAATTTTGTAGTATAAATCTCTTTGCATGACTCTTTGTTGGTTGAACTGTTAGCTTCACAATTTATATATTGGATATATTTGGAATTTTTGTACTATATTGTTAAACTTTCTTTGAAACTAATATTTTGATCATTTAAATGCAGTGCTTTTTCACTCATTCTTTGAAGAAGAAAAACATCTTTATATTGAAAGAGATGAAAACCAAATCAAAATGTCATACAGTGTTAGTTTAGAATGTAGCAGCAGTTCTGCAATTAAATTACTAGCAGATTAAGTTTTGTAAATTTCTTTAATATGTTTACCTTAATACTCTTAGACAAGTAAGGAAAAGTAATGAAATGCAAATACAATGTTGCAGTGCAGATTCTTCTTATTTACTGTCATGCAATGTCACAACACAAATACTAAAGGGAGGAATTTTCATTATAACATTTCATTGTATTGGCATCAATATGGCTATGATAGAGGCCTACGATGAACTCCATGCAATAAAGTACAAACTTAGCTATTCATTTAGAATACTGTAGGTGAAAAGGCTACTGCTTATACATCATGTTTAACAGATGTTTATCAACAGATAACAACTTATTCATTAAAAATCATAAAATATTCTTTGGTCAAACTTCTTTATAGGAATATATTTTCTTGAGACTGATTTACTGAACTATCTGCACAGTGTTTTGTTTTAAAAATTTTAAGGGGTTGCAACATGATATTTGTAATATCATGACTTAACCAGATGACAAACACTGATTTTTAAAAAAAAAAAAAAACACCTGCTTTGATAGGTTTGTTTATATTCTAAGATAGATATAGCTAGATGATATAGATAGATAGATAGATAGATAGATAGATAGATAGATAGATAGATAGATAGATAGATAGATAGATAGAGAGAGATAAATAGATAGAAAGATTGATTGATAGATAGATGATTGATGCTGCTGGTGGTGGATGGAGAAAGAGAGATGATGATGATGTGATGATGATGATGGATAGATGACAGACAGGCAGGCAGACAGACAAACAGACAGACATATAATAGAAATGATAGGAATAGAATAGGAATAGAAAGGAATCATCAGCAGTATACTTGTAGATCACCAATTATTTCCAGAAGTTGGAAATCATTGTTTCAAGATTTAAAGATTTAAACCATTTTTGTTTTTGTTTTTTTGAAATATTTCATTATTGTATAATTCTTAGAATCTAAGTAGATTTTGAAATCGCTTGCTGAGCAATGATTTTTCTTCCTAAACCAACCTTCCCAAGTTGTTTCCTTCTGGAAGTTCTCACCCAAACATATTGGACAGAACCAGCTAGTCAAAGCTCTGAGTGTTTTGAATTTTACATGTTATCAACAAGATATTTAATTCTGTTCATCTTGGTCTAAAGGCTAAAGAATAAAAACCAAATGCAGCTATTTTAAGTAAAATACTAAGCACAAACGATGCTGAGAATCCAAGAATCAGTTTTTCTTCCTTTCTCAGATTCCTTAATACATCAAGCTAAAAATAGTTAGGGCCAGAATATCTTGTTGCTATAAATCTCTCACGTTTTCCTTAGTTTAATTTGCATTATTGAAGTTAAGTAATCTCATCATGCTTGTTTCTTGGCTTGACACAATTTGAGGGATTATCGGAATGACTAAACATGGGAATTTCCCCCCTTCACTTTTAGATCAACTGGTTTAACTATCTGAAGTTTTTGTTTGTAATTTATCTTATTACTATTTAATTCCTTTGAATGGTTTATCTCAAATGGAAGAGTGCTTACTCTTGCTTTATAAACAAAAAAACTATCTGAATGGCTTGCTAAAAGAAAATGTTAAAATTATTTCAGCACTTAATTGCCATAAATAAAAGACAAGTAACTTGCACTATATCTTTCCTACTTCCTCCCTCCTCCTCCTTCTCTTCTCTTCTTCCTTTTATATCCAAGAAAGTCAGGAAAAGGCCAACCTGAATCCTTTCCCAGATTCCCAGGATTTAGGGAATGCATTTGTCCTTTTTGCTTAGGTTCTTGAATATTTGCTTCAAGATCACCTCCCTGGCTCTCTACCCATAAGAGAATCTACACCAATTAGCCACACTATTAAATGTGAAGCTGATGAAGATTTAAAAGGATAAATCTATTTGGTAGGATATTTCACTTTTGATATGTCCCCTGGAGACAGTGCTTTGACTTCTATTTTCTATAGTTTCAGTTTAATGAAGCTTTCGCATATCACTAATGCAATATTATTATAAGTTAATGGCTGAAGTCCCTCAGTTTTGTATAGTCAAACCACTAATGAACACACAATGATCTTCTGGATGTTTAACCCAATCACTGCAAAGGTTTCCATGAAAATATTTACACTGAAAGTTCCGTATTTAATAAGAATACAGGTAGTCCCATTTAGTGATTGCCTCATACAGTAACTGTTCACAATTTTGTGGATGATAAAAAGCAATTTTGCATATAAATCATTGCACTTATGACCTTCATAAGTATGTAAAGCAAAAAAAAAGCTGGAATAAAATTGTAAGCATAGTTGTGGTTTTACGTAGTAACCATTTAGCTTATTGACAAATTTACTGGTCCCAATGAGGTTGCTAAATGAAGACTACATGTAATGTTTACCTTATTATGATAGCATTGATAACCACAAAATTGTAAATTTGCACTAATATTTTTGAATGGAAATGATAGTTAGTCCCTTATGAAACTTCAGTCCAAAATCTGTACTCTGAATGCAAATAAACTTTATTTTAAATTTTGATCTTCTCCATGTTTATTCCAACCCATATAGTTAGTAAATGTTAAAATGTGTAAAGGCACATCAGGCCTATGAGAGATATGGACCAAGTGGCACACACTTAAGCAAAAATCATGGAAGCAGTTGTTGAAATGATTAGAGAAGAAGAAACCGTATTGGATAGAGGGAAAGGGATCAAGATCAAATCTTTAATGAAAACCTTAAACAAATTGCTCAGATACAAGGTGCATGCAGAAACAAACAAACAAACAAAAAATAGTTGAAATGAAGGAACTGTATCCTGCACCTGACCCAATATATCATATTTTCATATTCTTTATATGAACAGTTAAAACAGATATGACATTTTTGTCATGTTGACTTAGAAATAAAAGAAGGTTGTTTTTATTTATCCAGCAAATTTATATAGCCGCCAATCTCAGGAAACATGAATGTGAGTGTTGTAAAACCCCAGTTACAACTGAAACAATATAACAATTAAAAATTTTAAACACAAATAAATTGCAGGAGAGTAATAATCATTAACATTATACAAGTACTTTGTAGGATCTCAATAGGTCCTGTGTGCTCATCAAACTATGGTGGGGAGAAATCTGAAATGTACTATGTGAAGACATGCAGTGAAGTAAATGAAAAGGAAGTAGGAAAGTGGATTTTTGTATTTTTAAAATAATAAGAAACATAAGAAACATAAGAATAACATAAGAATAACATAAGAAACATATGAAGAAGAAAGTGTAGCTCCTTGGGCTAGTATGCTACTTTAAGAGGTATTGTTCAAAAGTGTGGTGAGTAAAAATGATATTTTCCATATGCTTTATTCTCAAATGATCCCCACTTCATTCTGTGAGTCCATGCCTGAATCCATGTTTCAGCAATAATAAACACACATGAGAAAAGCAGAAATATTCTGTCCTGATACAGAAAAACCAGGCTGTGTTACTGATTATTAGTCTCTTATGTACCACTGATAAAGGAAATGACATCCACAATTGTACAAGGTAGACTTAGTGTGTAATGGGAGCTTTTCACTTTGATAACATGACACTCCAACAGATGTCACAGAGAAAGTAGTGTTTTTCTCTATTTCCCTCTAGATAGTAGTGTCAAAGGTGTCTTGATGATAAATGATACTATTCTCAGATTTTAGTGTATATTATGTTAATAATATCCATTACTATAGAGAAAATAAGTCTTATTTCAGAAAATGAAAATATTTCCAATAATCATAATGAGTTTTTAAGTGAGCCTTTCAGTTTAATTTCTCCTTTCCCTGCCAGGTGATTAATTTCAATATACAGTGACATATGTTTAATTTCTATACAACTTTTATAATCAAGCTTTGTTTCCAATGGTCAATTTGTTTCTTATCACCATTTGGCAGTCTATTATTTGTGCACCAGCTGTGCAACCCAGATGTCTTTACTTTGATTCCCTCAACTCTTAAGTATATATCCCCAGAAGTAGCATGTATAAATATATTTAATTTTCTGCCAACATATAGCAGAAGTACATCATGTGGGAAAGCATGAAGTGTTATGGAGATATTGTTATAAAACAATGGTGTAAACATTTACGGTGAATTTGTTTTTAGAACCAGAAGTTTTATTTAAATAATAATGATGTATGTAATGCACTTCATGCTATTTGAATGAAATATTTAATTAATTAATTAATTGGTCAGCCATCTTACCACCGGGTAAGTCTGGGTGCTTTCATTCAGTTCCTACTCAACCATGAAGGTCAGTATGAAGCACTCAGCACTGTTATAAATTATATAACAGTTTATTCTATCACCTCAAGTTTCTGTGAGGAGAAAAAGGACAAAATCATCACTGGTTCAAGGTCCATGAAACTATAGATCCTATTTTTTTTTATATTGTATAGCAGAATCGCTCTTTGTGACCACATACATCATGGAATATACCCTAAGAGTAAAATCTTTTGAGAAACTTCAGCCGCATCAGTAAGTGTCTTTTATATATAATAGCTAGTGAAAGAAAGCCAAAAAAAAAAAAAAAAAGGAGTCAGTGGGTAGCTTTTTTTTCAAGGGAGGAATCTAAGTAATAGAAATGTTGATAATTTATGTTAAGGCTGGGATTACAAACAATTGCAAATTTAGTTCATTTGGAAAGTGGGGCCTTAAGCATTGATTCTGATTTCCAATCCTTTTCTCTAAAATTATGTTGTGAAGTCTTCTATTCTTTCTCCCTTCTCAACAAAAAGGCAAGTGTCTGCTTTTTACATTCATAGTGGGAACAGAATTTTAGTGCTTGGGTTGATGTATGACACCTAGAATGAAGGGCATGAGGTAGCAGTAAGAACCGTGTAATTATAACCAGGTGGTATTTGAAAAGGTGCAGTTCCTCAGTTGTGTTTTTGGCCAAATATCTCCTAAAAGATGTTTCAACAAGCAAGGGCTCCTTTCGTTGATGGTGAAATTAAGTAGTCATGTTGTTTAACTTTGTCTGACTTCTGAAGTATCCCCCAATAACAGTTAGGACAAACTTTCCCACATATTTGAACCTCTGGCTGAAGCTTCCAGGTAAGACAAAGTGATGCATGAGAAAAACTGCATTATCCCTTTGTTTCAGCAAGCAGGAATGTGTCCTCTTGGTAGAGAAAACTGCCTTACATAAGGAAACAAGCTACCTCAGGCAGGTTTATGGCATAGAAAAACTTTCCATATGATAGATGGAAAGCTGGGAGACAACTACTCATTTGTCTTCTTGTCTTCTCTAAACTACGTAGCCAAGGTTTTTTTGTAGCTCCAGCTCAGTAGAATCTCATCTACTCGGTTCTGGGCTTTTTTCTTTTCTAACACCTAGCAAGCTCTCACTGCTAGGTGGGAGACCTATATAGATCCATTTCTAGCTCATTAGCTGTCATCAGTAGGCCACACCCATATCCTCCCTGTAAAGGCACAGTATCAATTTTCTTACTTCTTCGTAGGGTTTATGTGTGTTTTTCTTCTAGCCAGGTTTTCCCTACGTAGCCAAGGTTTTTTTGTAGCTCCAGCTCAGTAGAATCTCATCTACTCGGTTCTGGGCTTTTTTCTTTTCTAACACCTAGCAAGCTCTCACTGCTAGGTGGGAGACCTAAATAGATCCATTTCTAGCTCGTTAGCTGTCATCAGTAGGCCACACCCATATCCTCCCTGTAAAGGCACAGTATCAATTTTCTTACTTCTTCATAGGGTTTATGTGTGTTTTTCTTCTAGCCAGGTTTTCCCTACGTAGCCAAGGTTTTTTTGTAGCTCCAGCTCAGTAGAATCTCATCTACTCGGTTCTGGGCTTTTTTCTTTTCTAACACCTAGCAAGCTCTCACTGCTAGGTGGGAGACCTAAATAGATCCATTTCTAGCTCGTTAGCTGTCATCAGTAGGCCACACCCATATCCTCCCTGTAAAGGCACAGTATCAATTTTCTTACTTCTTCGTAGGGTTTATTTGTGTTTTTCTTCTAGCCAGGTTTTCCCTACGTAGCCAAGGTTTTTTTGTAGCTCCAGCTCAGTAGAATCTCATCTACTCGGTTCTGGGCTTTTTTCTTTTCTAACACCTAGCAAGCTCTCACTGGGGGTTGGCTGGGGGTGTGTTCTGTTTGGGTGGGGGCTTGGTTGTGCTCAGCTTAGTATGAGTTGCAGGGGGATTTGAGCTGGTGAGCTGCGTTGTTGTTTGGCTTCGTGTTTGTGGCTGTGCGAGCTCTTCATGGTGGGTGTCAGTCTGCTTCATGTATGGATTGGAGGGGTTTAAAGTGGAAGTTGTCCAGTTTTTCTTTCCCATGTGGCCAGATTATGAAGAATGATGAAGAATTAGATATGTCTATTTTAATGAAAAGAAGGACTAGGGGTGACGTGATAGCATTATTCCAATATATAAGAGGTTGCCACAAACAAGAGGGGATCAACCTATTCTCCAAAGGCAGAACCAGAAGCAATGGATGGAAACTAAGCAAGAAGAGACCCAACCTAGAAATAAAGAGAAATTTCCTGACAGTGAAAACAATTAATCAGTGGAATGGCTTATCTTCAGAAATTGTGGGTGCTCCATCACTGGAAGTTTTTAAGAACAGATTGGATAACCATTTGTTTGAAATGGTACAGAGCAGGGCTGCCAAACTCGTGACCCATGGGCCCGATGTATCATGCACTGGCTGATACCCAGTTTAGTGAAGGGGAAAAAGTCATGATATGTCACGTGACACCGCCGTGACGACGCGAGCTTGACATCCCTGGTATAGAGTGTTCTGCTTGAGCAAGGGGTTGGGCCAGGAGACCTCCAAGATCCCTTCCAACTCTCTTTTTCTGTTATTCTAAATTTATACTAGTCCTCTCAGATATCATATTTAGTTGACTTATCTTCTGTCAACTACTTTCTCAAGTTTCAATGTTTCCAAGCAATGAGTCTTGTCTTCATATTATGTGTCCAAAAATTCCTTAAGTTTTGGTTTCATTATTAAGATGTATGAGAAAAGTCTATTTTTGCCTCATGTAGTACTGAATGATTTCTCTTTCTTACAGTTCAATAATTTTCTTCAGTATTCATTGCAGTTCAAAGGCACAATTTTTTCATTGTTTAGCTTTTCTTATGGTGCAACATTCACAGCCATATGTTCCACTGGGGAAATAATTTCACACCCATAATTATAATTGGCAAACCATGATTTTTGCTTGTTTTCTCTTTCTGTTTAATATTTTTTGTAGATCTGTCATAATTTTTCTTCCACATAAGAGATATCTCATCGGAGACATATATAATAATTTTATAGCAAATCAAAGAAGAATAGAAGTCTTGGACTTTAGTGAACTGTGAAAAATCCTTACTAATGAGGCCTTTTTAATTCCCATGATATTTATTTCTCCTTCTTTTCTTTTCCAATGGATATAATTCACAAAAGTTATGAAAAAAATACAGATTGATCAACATTTGCCTAGTCAGATAAAACTAAAGAGCCTTGGATAAAACATTAAAATAGGACTAATTGATTATTTTTATTTTTATGTATTTAATTTACTCAAGGAACTCAAGATTTTGTACATAGCATTACTTTCTCCATTCCTTTCATCAATGATCCTGTGAAATAGGTCACACAGTAACCATGGATTTACAAATAAAGATGTCAGTGCTGCATATCTTTGTTTAATGTTGATAAACTTAATACACACAAATATAGAAATAAACAATATAAGCCACTTTATTAGACTGATGTAATCAAATATACTGACAGTTACTCACACTCTGACCATCTCCCATATAAACTACTGGAATGCATTCTACATGGCATATTTGAGTAGTATTTAGCAGCAGCTGCACAGGCGCTTTCATGCCCAGAAAATATTTTGATAATATCTTTGTAACTCAAATGATGAGAAGGAATTAGGAATCACACAGGCTGAAAAGTAAAGCCAGCACATGTTTATTATGTGAACTCTTACCACAAAAAAATGTAGGCATTTTTCATATGGTTGGTGTTCTTTAACAGTTAGACTCAGTGGTGGGATTTAAATAATCTAACAACCGGCTCTCTGCCCTAATGACCAGCTGGGTAGGCATGGCTGGGTGGTCATGTGTGGCCAACTCGACATTATTCATATCGAGGGGTGATTCACCTCGCCTGGCCTCTTGTGACCGTGGAGAAGCTGCAATGGTTGTAAGTGTGAAAAATGGTCATAAATCACTTTTTTCAGTGCCATTGTAACTTTGAATGGTCACTAAATGAACTGTTGTAAATCAAGGATTACCTATACAAAAATACAAAAAGCTGCTTTGCTTGCAAAAAGCTGCCCTAAATACCAATCATTAGATTAGAAATGGGGGAATAGACACTGAAGATCAATGATTGCCACAGCCATCATGGAAACCTAAACCATTCTGTCTGAATACCTTCCTTTTGGTTAACAATACCTCTACCTCAGGCAGAGTGCCAGAGCATCTTGAGGAATTAAAATAGTTAAAATGCAATGATAACTATCAGCAGCCAACTTTTGCTCATAAAGTGAAACCCTTAGCAGAGAGGTCATTTAAGCTTTCCAGAAAGAGCACACCCAGGGGAAGCAATGCTTAGATCCATTTGCACCACTTAAAAATACCAGCTGGCCTCACTCACCTCACAAGATATCCTAAGGAAATCACCCAGATTGAAGGAAAGATCACATGCCCCCCAGAAAAGAAGTAAAAAAAATCAGTGCCAAGCTTGCATCCTGCCTCTTGGGTACACCCCAAAAGGACAATGCCAGGAACCACTAAAGCAATGAAGGAAGACCCCCTCTCTGTCTGGGTCATTGCCAGACCTCACACCCCAGGCAAGCTCAAGTGTAAACACTTGAGATAAGCCTAACTACATAGAAAGTAATTAGTGCTAGAATGTAGCAAAAGAGCAAACACAGTAGCTGTTGCTTGTTAAACCAATTACCAGAACAAATAGACACAGGAACTAGGCAGATTTCTCAACCCAGTTTCTTTTCAGGAACAGAGATTAACCTTTTTCCTTCTAAACAAAGCTGAATAGGGAAAATTATCCCATCAATAAACACAGGATTAAACATCACCAAAAACCAGTTTTAGAACAAAACTCAGAAAGTGTATGTAAACTAATGTTTGAATGTTAATCTTTCTATCTGGCCAAGAAGCCTTGCTGAATGTTACTCATCTTGGTTCCTTGTCATTAAAAGCTTCTTTCTGGCAGCCATGCTTCATTATTCAATTATTTCTTCAAAGCGCTGATTGTTGCACCCCAGCTAGAAGAATCCCAACAGGGGAGTATTTCTTCCCAATATGACAAAGCACCCTTTCACACCCAGGAGAAGCAATCCTTAGAGCCATTTGTACCACTTAAAGATACCAGCTGGTCTCACTCACCTCACAAGTTATCCTAAGGAAATCATCCAGATTTAAGGAAAGACCACATGCCCCCAAAAAGGCAGTAAAAAAATCAGACAGAGTACCAAGCTTGCATCCTGCTTCTTGGAAGTATACCCCAAGCAGTGTAAAAAGCTTTTTTTAAAAAAGTCAAAAGCCCCTAACAAAGTACCAGCAAACAAACAAACAAACAAACAAACAAACAAACAAACAAACAAAAAATCCTCTAAAGAAGCTCTGGAAGATCCGGCTAGTCTGGGCATACTGCCGAGAACAATTAGCTGTTACAATGTAGGAGAGACAGTTTCTGAAAATACTTAAGCAGAGCAATAAAGATAAGGATTAGGCTAGAAACAACATAGAGGCACACCTTCCTGACATGATTAGCCCTGTAAAGTGAGAAAAAGTGTTCCAACAACTGGTTCACCAAACTGCTCAGAAAGTTAATAAATGGTTCTCCCAAACTGGTGCGAACTACCTGAATCCCACCACTGGTTAGACCTATGTGTTTTCACACAACACTGTGGAAACATTTTATAGATCATTAAAAGAAGGAACAAATAAGTAATACTTTTATCCTGATCAAACAAATGACACTAGAGACATTAGTATGTATTGTATCATAAAGAGGCCAAAATAAAAATAAGCACACTCATATTAATCAGAAAGTGTATTATAATTGGCTTTTAAAAGGCCAACACATGCACAGGCCATTGCATTTGCTAATACAACAGCATATTATTACAGACATTATTCAGTAGTATGTGTATAGATTTCTTCTGTAATTTCAAAATTTTAAAACAAAACACAGTTGTGCTGAATAAAAAAGAAAATCTATAAGTTTCAAAAATAGCTTTCTCTTGTAACCACAGTTATGTGTGTGGTAGCACTTAGTCTTAAAAAAAAAAGAATACATCCCAAGCCCCATTGAATGGTTTCTTCCACAGTTTAGGAACTGTCACATTATCTGCAGCTTCAATATGCAACTTAAAACACTTCTTTCAGCAAACTCAATCACAATGCTGTGTATGGTTGTGTGTGCTCAGGCAGCACGAAGCATTTATTCTTTGGGGACAGCCTAATCTCATAAATCAACACTTGGATCAAACTATCTAGTTTTACAGAGAACCATCACAAAAAATTTCATATAACATGCTTAAGAATTATAATTTCTTATTAAGGCAATGAAAGCTTTTGCTGTGAAATCTCTGTGTAGATTTACTTTAAATTCCTTACATATACTGTAACACAGGGATCTCCCCAACCCCCAGTCTGTGGACCAGCAAAGGTTGCAGCATGCCAGAAACTGGGCCATGTAAACAAGTGAAGCCCCATCCATGGGAAGTAGGCAGCATGCAAAACCACACCACCTCTGGTCCATGGAAAAACCTTTCTTCACAGAACCAGTCCTGGTGCCCAAAACGTTGGGGAACACTGCTGTAACAGTCAAAATTAATTCCAGCTTTCATGGTACAATCAGACTTTCTGCAATGTCAAACTAACAAAATTTCATCATATAGACTGTTGTCCAAGAATATATTATATGTCATGAAATAATTAGTGTAACTGTTACATTTCCATTTGGCCATATCTTAGTCCTGAGGCAAAATGCATGGGGAAATGTCATTGAGAGGGACATCTACTTAGGGTTAGTGTTAGGACTTCATTTTACCTCATGAGTAAAATCAACATGACAGAATGGATCAAATTGGTAGACTATCATTAGCATGACTCTCACATCTTGATTTGGTCTTATAATTCTCATTAGGCAAATATGTATTAGAAAATCCCATTGAGAGTGAAATCTTTAGGACATTAGGACTCCATGAAATCAATGAAAAAAATGAATTTGACAGAAAGAATAGGAGAAGCTGTTTATATTCAATGAGACCCATACATTTTTTTCATTTGAATACATATTACTCCTAAGGAAAAATGGAAGGAGAAATCCCATTAGGATTGAAATCTTGGGCCAAATGCTTGGGGAAATTTCATTGGGATGAAACTCTATTTAGGATTAGGGTTAGGTCCCCATGAAATCAGTGAGAGAAATCAATGTGACAAAAAGATTTGTAGAGGCTGTTTATGTTACCTGTGTACCATACATTTCCATTTGTATATATGCTAGCCATTGGGGAAAATACATGGAAATCCCATTTCCCCATACATTTTGCCTAATATATGGCTAACAAAAATGTTCACATCCGAGTAAGTATAGTCTTCCTACCCAAACCTTTTTGTCATGTTGACTGAGTTTAGCTTACCATACTTGCCATGTATTGAAATGCTGCTGTTTCCTCTTAATTACATGGGTTCTGAATAAAACTTTTGCTATGTTATCTGTAATTGTGTCCCACTGTTGTTTCTCTGTTTTTCAAGTGGAAAGCATGGAAAAGTCCTTTTCAGTTTTGTTATTTCTTTTGTGGAGAAGATGGAAAAAAGATTTGACAGATATCAGGGTCTGGTTTAGGATTTTTTGAAATATTTGGTATCTTGTATCTACTCATACCTTGATAACTAGTTTGATTAGCATTATAAAACTATTGGCTTGGTCTATGTGAATTAGGGCTTGTAGCAATTCCAGCCAATCTAGGTAATAGTTTGTAGTGGAGAAATTTAGATTCTGCATATGATATTTCAGCCACATCTGAATACTACAGATTTCCTACAGGGACGCGTAGTCCCTCAGATTTGCTTTTCCAAAGTATAAAGTACTGCAAATTCCTTATATAGAATCTTCCATAGACATTGAATAGCCCTGTAATTTCAGCTGATTGGGTAAGTGTGTCCATATAATGTTTTTGTTTTTATGCTGTAACTACTAGTGCAGGTGTGTCAAACTGGCGTCCTGTAAGCCGGATGGATCATGTGCAGGCCCCACCCACCCCGGCTCCGCAAAGGCAAAAAATGTTGCGATATGTCATGATATGTCACGTGACACGATTGAGCTCGACACCCGTGTACTAGTGACTCCTGACAAATGATCATTAAAATATTCTTTGATAACCTATAGACTGGTGATAATCCATAATGCAATGATGCAATCATAATTAGATACTGCAGGTGCATGCTACTTTATACCTCCTTCTTCCTTTCTTTTCCTCCTATGCCTTTATGACTGTTCAGCATGGAAGTTTTAATACATGTGAGATTATTTAAAGAAAAAAAAAGCCTGTATCTACTAAGTATTAGCAAGACTAAAACATACTGTATTTTTCAGAGTATAAGATGCACTGGAGTATAAGAGCAGCTTAGTTTTTGGGGAGGAAAATGGGGGGGGGAATCTGCCTACCAGGCATTCATCTGGCTAGCGTCCTTAGTCTGGTCAGCTTCAGCACATTAGTTTGCTGGTTTTTTATCCCCTGCTTGGAGATAAAAAACAGCCTCTAAGGCACAGCTGAGAGGAAGCAGCAATGAGAAAAGCAGGCAGAGCATGGGGGACACTCTCTTCACTTGGCTAGTGCCTAGTTAGGGCTGAAAAAAAGCTTCTAAAGAACAGCTGAGAGTCGAATCAAAGCATGGAGATCACTTTGCTCACTAGTGCCTCGTTATAGCACAGCAGAGAGTTGAGGGAGCAGGCAAAGCTGGGAAGATCACTCGCTAATGCCTAGTTAGCGCCTCGTTATGGCTGATAAAAAGCTTTGAAAAAGCTACATTCGGAGTATAAGATGTACCCAAATTTTCAGCCTCTTTTAGGGGGGCAAAAGTTGCATCTTATACTCTGAAAAGTACAGTAGTTATTTGCATCTACAGTACTTTTAAAGATGAATGTACTGTAGATGAACTTTGTGGATCTTAAACTATGGTTTGTAGGTTGAAAACAACCTACAAACCTCCTTAGTGCTCCACTATGACTCCAAAATCCAGTTACAGACCCATCTATTCAAATATAGTTGATGTTAGAAGCTAAGCAGATCGAGCCATCATATGTATGACGAGGTGATTACTAGTTAGCAACTCCTGCACTTTTTTTAAAAGAAGGAAGAGTTTTTATATTTGAATCTGAAATTCTGTGAAGCCTTATTGGTTAATACTTGGATCAGAAACCAGTATGAGATCTGAAGGTTGTAAACAAGGCTGATCAATCAATCAATCAATCACTAATTATGTCCATAACTCTGCCATGAAAACTATATGGATATTCCAAAATGGTCTTAGGAATTGACTCAAAGGAGACCAAATTTTAAAAAAACAATATTATAATTTTGAAAACTTGTTTCTTCATTTTTAGACAAGTGTTACAATGAAAAGAAGAACATAGAAGGAAAATGTCATCTAGTAAAAGGATACATTTTGAGGGCAGGACTCTAAGCGGATCAGTGAAGCAGAAAGGGCAGAGGCTGGGATTTTCCATTTACACCAACTTGAGGAATCAAATTTGGAATTGCTTAGTATGTTTCTAAGCTCCGTGAGGTCTATTTTAGAAAATATGACTGTTTTCAGACAACAGCTTGTTGGCAATCTAACTGGAAGAGGGCTGGAGAAGGACAGAGAATATCAAAAGGAAGAGTGGAGCTGCATATAGGCTCATGGACTCATTGCCCATCTCCATATGGCAGGAATAGATTGTTTTTCCCACCAGAACAGTTCAGGGAAAGATAGGTCACATTATATATTTAGTGAAGAATACATATACATTTTCAAACCACCTTCTGTCTGCTCTTTCTGACCTCCCACCCCGCCACCCTTCATTTTGTCAGCTCAGGGTTTTTAATTCAATATTAAACCGAAATAATTTTCTTTTGCTCAGGAGTGGAATTTAGCCTTTCCATGCTTAGAATACCCACTCCTTTATACTCTCAATTTCAATGTTTCCTATTAAAAAGATGAGAAGAAGCTTTGAGATGATAACTTTAGCTTTTTCTGATTTGTATTGGCTGACTATTTTTCAAGCATTCTTCTGTTGTTCAGGCATGCACATTCAGAAAGCAATTTCACCCAGCATTTCCTGAAAAGAGAAAAAAAGAATTTGGTCATTTCCATATTGAAAGAAAAATCTACAGTCCAGTATGCTTTGTAATTTTTTTTTTCTGAGTGCAATGAAACCATCAAAGGATTAGATCATCTTTTTTTAAAAAAAAAAAACCTGTAAAAGATTGAAACAGTTGTGATAATTCTATAGAATATTTCCTCCTTTATAATTGCTCAGAATGGATAAACAGCAATAATATTCCCACTTGATAGAAAGCTATACAAATTATGTATTCCTGGGGAAAAAAGAAAATTAGAAGTATCAACTAGATTGCTTTTACTATAGGGCCAGGCATTAGCTATAGACTTAATCTATGTTAAATCTATTTCAGTTTTGCATTTCAGTTGTAATTTTTATTTTATTTTTATTTCTTTAAAATTTTTATTTTTTTAATTACTAACATTACAAACAACATATACAATATTTCACCCTGTGCTATACATAAGAAAGGAAGATTTGATTCTTCGGATATATCCTTATGATCGCCAAAATCCACGTTCTTGGGGTACAGGTACCGAAGCATCCAATTTTCCCAGCGCATAGTCCACGAATGGTTTCCAAATTTTCCAGAAAATATCTTCTTTATAGTCACCATTTCTAATTTTAATATCACATGTCATTTTATCATTTAAAGCTAATTTCCACATTTCACAATACCATTCTTCTATTCTAAAATTCACATCTAATTTCCAATATCTGGCTATTATAATTCTACCCATTATAATCATAATTCTAATCAATTCTTTCTCATATTTTGTTGGTTCTATTTCCTTAATTATCAACAGTAATATAGTTTCTGGTCTCAATATTATTGCTCAGAATGGATAAACAGCAATAATATTCCCACTTGATAGAAAGCTATACAAATTATGTATTCCTGGGGAAAAAAGAAAATTAGAAGTATCAACTAGATTGCTTTTACTATAGGGCCATGCATTAGCTATAGACTTAATCTATGTTAAATCTATTTCAGTTTTGCTTGCATTTCAGTTGTAATTTTTAAAACTTTCCATATTGTTCTGCCATTAAAAAGGATTGCAATCAATGCATATTTATTTTCATACTAATAATGTGTACATTATTCCTAATGCAAGTATCTTGAATATATCCATAGTAAACTCTGTTACAATATACATAGCAATTTATGGGTAAAAATGTGAACTAAACAACATTATCTGACATTTTTACCCATGATGTCCTGGAGTGCAGAAAATACCAAGGTCAGAAGTGTGACAAAATTTAATAGAAAGCCACAAAAGTGTTAGAGCCAGCATCTATGAAAGAAGTCAGAGAGGCATGTTCAAATCTTATCAGATAGTTGGTATACCAAACTTCCTAGAATAGAAAAACAAACTGTGGGTGTTAGGAAACAGATATCAGAAGAATAGGGACCTGGTTAGAAAGATGAAGTCAAACTGACAATGCGTAAATCAAATTCAGAAACTAGCAAAACTATAACAGATCTGATACGAATGGTCTGCTTGAATGGAAGACTCCAAGTGTCAGCGTTCCAGAAAAATCCCAACTCCAAGTAAAGACGTGGAAGCAAGCATTTTTCCAAAATTCTCTTTACTAGAATAGTAAACTGGCACATCTGGGAAAACCCAAATCTGAAAAGCCCATCTTTTCCTTCAGTAAGTCAAAGTTCCCAAAACCATCCCCTTTCTCCCCAGTCAATCACATGCTCCAATCAACGTCCGTTCCATCTCGACCCAGCCCCCTGACCACTCCTTCTCCAGATGCTGGATTGCCCTGACCTTGACCAACAGGAAAAATGCTATTATGTCTACTAACAACCCCACTCCTTAATCCCCCCTCTACTTTCCCGCACATGAGAAGGTGGCAGCATTGAAACTTCCAGCCTAATATGGCTTCAAAAGCTGACACCAAGCTCTTGGGCTAAACATTTGGGCAACTCTGAACTGCAAGAGTCAAGCAAGGGAAAGTCTTTGTGTGTGAGAGACAGAGACAGAGAGACAGACACACACACACAGAGAGACAGAGAGACAGAGACAGAGAGGAAAGGTGTTCTTTTTCAATAAAGCTTTGTGGATTGCAGAATTTTTGTGCTCATATGATAAGTCAGCTCTTCATTGTTCTGGCATATACACAAACAGGAAGAAAGGGGGAGATATGCAAAGCCTGCCTAAGAGAGATCAAAGGAAAGCAGAAAGTGTGTACTTGCAGAGCTTGCCTAGATACTGAATGGTCAAAGGTTAAGAGCCAATTGCCTGTCACACCATGCATACCAGGCCAGACATATGGCTAAGATAGGGTATAGAGAAGGTGTATAGCCAATAGTGTGTTTGTTAGAAAATTCCTGAATTATCCATTAGTTGAGACTTAGGAACTAAATGGCATGGAGCCAATAGGATACTTGTTAGGCATCTACATCCCGCTTTAGAAAACTGTGTAAAAACTTGTCTGTGAAGATTCTCAGTCATCCAGATGATGGTTGTCCCAAAAGTGCTTTTCAAGAGGCAACTGGACTTTCTGGTTTTTCCTTGAAGCCGTTTTGCTTCTCAAAATGACTTCAAAGAAAAACCAGTTGCCAGAAAGTCCAGTTGCCTCTTAAAAAAGCACCTTTGTGTAAAATCTTGTTGAATCCTTTGTTCGGGGTCCTGGCATTTTGCTGGCCTTTTGCTAAAGCTCTTCAATAAAAGGAAATCAATCCTGCATCTCATATCTGGTGATTATCATTGGCTTTGGCACCAAGCTCAGACCCAAATTTGGACAACACATAATTCAATGAAAAAAATCAGTTGCTCTACTAATTAGTGTTTAGGAAAGTTACAGAAAGAGTCTCTCTGAATGCCATGTGTATATTATGCTATCATAAATCCCATTGTTCTGACCCAGCTCCCCAAACATGACAAACCCTCTGACGTGAACTCAAAAGATTCCTTTATTAAGAATGCCGGCAGCCCCAGCAAAAAGTTTATCTCGCAGGTTAACAAGTCCAGCCAGTCAGAAGACGAATAGTTGTCTGCCACACCTATTCCTCTTCACCCCCTGCCTTTTATTCCCCAGATCTAGGGTGGGGCCTCTCTAGCAGTGGTGGCTCTTCCTTCCCCAGGATCGGCCCACAGTTTTCCACTGCTCTCCCCTACTCTGCCTTCTGTGCAGCCGCACGTCAGGCACTGGACCCAGCTGTTCCTCTTCTTCTTCATCAACCACCTCCAGATCTGGTGGGTGTTGACTCTCCATCTGAGGCCTGACGGATGGCCCAGGTTCTGCCTCTGTCTCTCTCTCTGCCAGCTCCATTCCCTCTTCCCCCTCAGAGGTCCCAGGTTGCCCTGATGCTGATCCTGACTCCCACACCCTCTCCTCCTCCTTTGTTTCGGCTGCTGGAGGGGCTGGAGGCCGACAGGCCACAACACCCATCTTCTTTACTTCAGTTGTGCAAATTAGCTGTGCAAAATGCTCAGTCAATTTTTATTTGTGAGTAGTTGATCAACGCAGGTGGGAGGAGCTGGACTGTGTGCTCAAAGAAAAGGGAAAGGAGTGTTTGAACTATAGATAGGACTTTCAAAACCATAGGGCTATATAGACAAGGGTGAAACAGGTATTTGCTATGGAGTGGAGGGGGCATTGTGGGTTATATATTTCACTTTTTTATATAAATGAAACCTGCAGGAATATTTTATAGCTGTCCATCTTTTCAAACATTCATAATTCTGTTAAGGGCTGTAGCTATGCCTTTCTTTAAGATTATAGTGAGCAGCAATTAAAATTACAGGCAATAAATTGCTGCAGTCATGAGCAGACTGACACATTGCATTTGTTAATGTTTGTTTTAAAATCATCAGAAGGGAAATTCTGATGAATGGTTGTTTTAGAATTAAATAAAAAAGGAACACTGCATGTGGCCCCAGACTAAATTTCATTAATTATTGGATCTCTTTTCTTAGGAAACGGATGGACTGCTGGACTGCAGACTTTTGCTTGGCCTCTTTTTTTATTTTTTTAAATAGCTTGCCTTATCAGCAGGAGGCAAGCAGAGAGAGGCAGTGAAATCTCCGCAAGGACCTGGATATACCCGCAACAGGAATAGATAAAATAATGATGGGTCATATTTCCCAAGCAACAACAATGCCTACAGGTGGAGGCATGTGATCAAAAGAGAAAATGAAACAAAGATGGAGGGCTAAAAACTAGACTAAAGGGTAATCCATAGAGAGTGTCACTACTTCTATTTTGTTTGCTAATGTGCTCCTTAGAGCCTAAAATGGTTTACATGTAGTTAGAGTTAATAACAAACTGGCAGGTGAGAAACTGCTGTGTCATCATTGCAACAGAAACTTGTTTAAAGCATTCTGTCCTGGATAGAGCTGTTAACTTAGGTGGATTCTCAACATTTTGGCTTATTTTCTTTTGAGAGTGGGCATCAGAATTTCATTTTTAAATGTGTGCCAGTGTGCCAGGGGAAAAAATGACAATAAAGATTATCTTATCTAATCTTATTTTGTGCCCACTTTCTGACTAAGCAGCTATTTTTTGGGTGTGCTTTGATTATGTTTACCAATGGAATTGCATTTACCAACGTCATGATTTTCTGATTGTAATTGTTTTAAAAGTTGATGTCTAAGGCATGGCCAGAGTACTTTATTTGGAAACTTCATCCCAAATGCCTTTAATCTGCAGGATAAAGCTATTAAAGATATTCCCCACCTTGGATGTTTAATTGGCTTTGGATGTCAGGTGATCAGACCAACCATTTCCTGGGATGACATTCCTGACAAGAAGGCTTCTCTAAGAATACTACCGCAAACATAACCTTATTTGTTATTTGTATGGATAAACTGTATTGATTTCTTCAGTCAAGCTGTTATTACAGGCAGGAATGAGTGATTCTTCCAATATTGATTTTTTTTAACATTCTTCATCTTGATAACTACACTCAATCCCACTATTTATAAATTTAGGAGAATATTTCTTCATATTCTTCTTTATGGTTCTCCTGCTGCTAAACAAAGCCACTTTAATTAACTTTTCTAAAATCATTCCTGTTATTTTCTCTAATATATGTATTGCATGCATACTGTATGATGCAAGGGACAGGATCTCTAGGAACACAACTTCCAGAGTCACATTCTGGAAGTTGTGTTCCAGAATGGAAGGTTCCTTTAGTTAACTTGATCTTGTGTCAAGAACCAGCAATTTAACTTTGAATTATAACTCCAAGTTTTTAGTTTAGGTCTAAATCTTAACATAAAGTGTTGTTTTTACTTATAGAACAATTAAGATAGTAACACAATGAGTAACAAATAAACCATTTCTTTTTCACCTTTTTTACAAATGCTTATACTATGCCCTTTATACTTGTTAGACATACATGCATTTAGCTATAAAGCTTTTTTTTTTTTTTCATTTCTTTGTCTATCTCAGGAAAAACTTCACACACCAGATTTTTTTAGTCAAGCTGTTCCTAAGGCAGGAATAAGTGATTCTTCTAATATTGTTTTTATAATATTTTTCATCTTCAGTCCCACTGCTTATAAATTCAGGAGAATATTTGTCACATTTGTTCAATTCTCTTGCTGTACACATTTACCTAATTCTTATAGAATTTTTCCCACAATTTCCAGTAATAAACCTATTATATACATTTTTTTATTTTTATCCCTCTCACCCCCCCCCCAAATCCCCAATAATATCTTGTAAAGTGTATATTTTGAAATATAAATACATTCTGGATTATTCTACATTTTTGCTAATAAAAACACAATCATGTCAATTCATAAATGATAAGCAAAGCCACAGGTGATATTGGCAACTACAATAATGGATGAAATTGTGATACTAATTAAGTAATTTAAAATAATGGAAAATTATATGGATTTATGAATGGAATGAAATAAGTTTTAGAAATATGTTTTACCTAAAATTAGAGAAATTGTAACAATTGGAATATTTTTAATTGCATTGTTGGAGTTTATTTATTTTATTTTATTTTATTTTATTTTGAATTTGTATACCGCCCTTCTCCCTGAGGACTCAGGGCGGTGAACAGCCAAGTAAAAACATCAGGTACAAATATTAAAATACAGTTAAAATATACATATATAAATTTGGCCCCATTAATTAAAAACAATAAACAAAACACTTAAAAACACTTAAAAAATTAGGCCAGCCCGGCTTGCTGGAAAAGGAAGGTTTTAAGGGCACGGCGGAAGCCACTGAGGTCTTGGATTCTCCTTATCTCTGGAGGCAATTGATTCCAGAGGTAGGTGCCCCCACAGAGAAGGCCCTCCCCCTGGGGGTCACCAGCCTGCACTGTTTGGCTGATGGCACTCCGAGGAGGCCCTCTCTGTGGGAGCGCACGGGTCGATGGGAGATCGTCGGTGGCAGCAGGCGGTCTCGAAGATAGCTAGGCCCTATGCCATGGAGCACTTTAAAGGTGATAACCAACACCTTGAAGCGCACCCGGAAGACCACTGGGAGCCAGTACAGCTCGCGCAGGAGCGGTGTTACATGGGAGCGCCAGGCTGCTCCCGTCACTACCCGCGCTGCTGCATTCTGGACCAGTTGGAGCCTCCGGGTGCTCCTCAAGGGGAGCCCCATGTAGAGAGCATTGCAGTAGTCAAGGCGAGAGGTGACGAGGGCATGAGTGACTGTGCACAGGGAATCCCGATCAAGAAAGGGCCGCAACTGGCGGATCAGGCGAACCTGACAAAAGGTCCCCCTGGTTACAGCCGTCAGATGTTCCTCCAAGGACAGCTGCCTATCCAGGAGGACTCCCAGATTGCGAGCCCTCTCTGTGGGGGCCAACGACTCGCCCCCAATAGTCAGTGATGGAGTCAACTGACTATATCGGGATGCCGGGAGCCACAGCCACTCAGTCTTGGAAGGGTTGAGCCTGAGTCTGTTCCTCCCCATCCAGATCCGCACAGCCTCCAGGCACTGGGACATCACTTCAAGGGCATCGTTGGGGTGGCCTGGGGTGGAGATGTACAGCTGGGTGTCATCAGCGTACTGGTGGTATCTCACCCCAAAGCCACGGATGATCTCGCCCAGCGGCTTCACATAAATATTGAACAGGAGGGGTGAGAGGACCAACCCCTGAGGCACTCCACATATAAGAGGCCTTGAGGTCGACCTCTGCCCCCCTGCCAACACGAACTGCGACCGGTCGGAGAGAAAGGAGGAGAACCACCGTAATACGGTGCCCCCCATCCCCAACTCTTCCAACCGGTGCAGCATGATACCATGGTCGATGGTATCAAAAGCCGCTGAGAGGTCTAACAGGACCAGAAGAGAGGAACAACCCCTGTCCCGAGCCCTCCAGAGATCATCAACCAACGCGACCAATGCCGTTTCTGTGCTGTGTCCAGGCCTGAAACCCGACTGGAACGGATCTAGATAGGATGTTTCCTCCAAGAATTGTGGAAACTGTCGCGCGACCACACTCTCAACAACCTTCGCCAGGAAGCGAAGGTTGGAGACAGGACAATAGTTGGCCAATATTGTCGGATCCAGGGACGGCTTCTTGAGGAGAGGCCTCACCACCGCTTCTTTCAAGTTTAATTGCATTGTTGGAGTTTATAAAAGTTCTAAAAGTTCTAAAAATATGAATAAATTTAATCAGGGAAATTGTAACAATTGGAATATTTTTAATTGCATATTTGAAACCTAATTAAAAAAGAAAAGAAGGTGAAATGATATTGTATTATGAATTAATTAGATTGTGGTGAAAGTAGAAATGATTAAGATGTTAAAATCTTAACCTCTTCAAAATTTGAAGAGGTATAAATATGTATCTTTGACAAAATATATGAAAATTAGAGATGAGATTTAAGGAAGCAACTTGGTTTATTATTATTATTATATAAAGAGAAAAAAATCTGTTATATAATTAACTGGTTTTAATTAAGATGTTGGAGTGTATTATTTTGAATAAGTGTGTATTATTTGGTATAAAATGTTTTGGTTTATTATTTTGATATGAAATGAATGATTGTAATGTTAGGAATTATGTTAAATGAGATTTCAAATTTAAGGGGTTTAATATAGAGATGAAGGGAAAAATGGAATTTGATTAAGATTAAGTTAGGATGAATGGGTAAACATTGATTTTTTAAAAAGAAAGAAAAATAGAGAAAAAAAAAGAAAGAAAAATACTATGGCAAAAAGGGAATATATAAATTGTGTTGAAATGACTAAAAATTGTTTAAATTTGTGAACCAGCCAATACTTTGTTCAAAAAAAATACACTGTATGTGTGTCTAAATAATAAAAAAAGACTTTAAAAAAAGAATAATGGATGATGAGTTCTATAATCTGAAACATATAATTGCAAAGAAATTGTTCTTATATATTATTGACTATGTTCCCAGTTAATTCCTTTTTTAACTCATCAAAGTTATTTCTACTCTCAAAGAAGATGATTACATGATGTTTTGCCTGTGTGATTACATAACCAAAAATAACTACAATCAGAACTATTTCTTAGCTTTCTCCACTTCAGACCAAGTGGTCATGAATAAATGTTATCTACCGGCTACAGCTTCTGTGAGGATGCCAGTGTTTTTAGTGTGTGACTCCATATCTTAGCTTGCTTAAATAGAGTCAAACAAGAAGGCCACCCTTTCATTGAACCACCCAAATGTGTGGTCTGTGATATTACTTAAATAGGTGCATCTTCATACAGTTTCTGAAATGAGAAGATTTCATATACAATTATAATGATTCGATTATAGGCTGGTTTATTTATTTGCTTTTACCAGCCTTTTTCTCTGTGTATAACAAAATAACAATGTCCTATCCCAATTAAAAACATAAAATGGAAGAGCTATAAAGAAAACACAGATGTTTTGAAACATAGACCTAGGCAGTGGCAAGATTTTAGCAACATGAATGAATATTTACAAGAAATGTTATCCTATTTAAATTCTAGGCTAGATGTGTAGAGTTATTCTGAAATTATAAGAAACGTGGTTTCAATCAATTCCAAAGACATTCTCTTTTATGAATGTTGCTGTGTTGCTTGTTGCTAAGAGCAAAGGGAAATACATTTAGTAGCAAGGTTTTATTTCTGAGTAACAAAGAAGGAAACAAATGCAACCTTTGGTCAATTGACTTTGAAGGTAAATTTGCACCTTTGTGTGCAAATTTCTTTGTGTGACTGTGTATTTAAATAGATAGTTTGGTTATCCTTAATAACAACACTTCAACAGCAGATCCAGTGTTTCAGATGTTAGGTTGGGGTATTTTAACTCAGGGGGGAGGGGAAGAGTAGGATAAGAAGCAATGGGTAGAACTTCATCAAAGGCAGAGAGAAGCTTATCAGAGAGAGATCCAACCTGGAAATAAGGATGAATTTCTGAACAGTGGGAATGATTAACCCATGGAACAGCTTGCATCCAGGGGTTTGGCGTTTTCCATCACTAAAGGTTTACAAGAAAAGATTGGACAACTATTTGTCTGGGAAGATATAAGGACTCCTGTCTTGGGAGTTGGACTAGAAGACTTCCAAGGTTTCTTCCAGCCCTATGATTCTATTACTCTGAGTTTTATAATTAAGCTAATATCTTATATGTAGATTTGAGCCTATAATCAACATTGTACATTTCCATGTTAAGCAGGACATTATCTCTGTGTGTATTTTTCCAAGATATAATTCCAGATTTTGAATGATTACTGGACTGGTATAAATGATTCCTATTGTTTAACTTGAAATCTCAGGGATTTTTACCTATATGTAGAAAAAATTAACATTTGATTTTAATGTGGCATGGCAACATACTCCTATGGGACACTCATTGGTAAAAGAAACCATTATCATCTTCTGAACTTCAATTGTGCATTTAGGTGCTGGGGAATTATCCCCTAAAGTTTTGCAATACTTTTAAGTTATTCTTACCTGTATTAAAATATATTCTCATGAGCAGTAGAAATATTAATAAGTTTTTTTTCAAAAGAAAGACTTCAAGTCTTCAAGTGGAGCCTGAGTGGCGTAGGAGGCTAATGCCTCCTAAAGGCAGCATTTAACATCCAGCTGCCTGCAATTACTGTGAGTTCAATTCTCCCCAGGCTCAAGGTCGACTCAGCCTTCCATCCTTTCTAAGGTGGGTAAATTGAGGACCCAGTTTGTGGGGGCAATAAGCTGACTTTGTATAAATATACAAAAGTATGAAGGCTATTGCTTAACGCATTGTAACCCGCCCTGAGTCTCTGGAGAAGGGCGGCATATAAATCAAATAATAATTAAAAAAAAAAAGTAAAAACTGCATGCTCACCCACACTGGTAATTCATTAATTGTAAATCATTAATCAAATCTGAGCCAATTGTAAATTTCACTGACATTGCTTTTCTGTTTATAATCATAAGAGTACTAATTATGCCCTATTTTAGCTGGATGGTTCTTGGGTTTTTGATAAAATAATAATCCTGGTAAACTGATGGGATGGTTTGTACTTTGGTGTTATTTTATGCCTGAGCTACTAATTGTCTTTAAACATCCTGCTGTATCATTTTCACAGACTATTATAGTCCATTTTACTAGAGATATAAAATGAGTAAATTCAAAGAATTAAATCATTATTTTGTATTTTATGACACAGTTGGACTATAAAGTTACAATAATTTGATATAGAAAAAAGAATTGTAGTTCAGCTGTAGAACATCTACTCTGGATGGATGGATGGATGGATGGATGGATGGATGGATGGATGGATGGATGGGTGGGTGGGTGGATGGATGGATGATGGATGGATGGAACTTCTGCCACCCAAATCTCTACTGTGTTACATATGTGTGTTTTCTCTATTTCTTGAAATACTGAAGAGTCACTATAGTTCAGTATAAATACACTGAGCACATGAACCAATAGTCTGACACAATATAAAGCATTTTCTATGTTCCTGAAGTATGAGATGATTTAATCATTCAAGCTGTGATCTGTCACCACTCAACTTTCCCCACCTTTAAAAAGAAACAAAAATGAAATGCTGAAATTGATATACATAGGTAGTTTTCAGATCAAGCTGTAAAATTATTAATGGAACATTAAGTAACAACAATTTTTATGCCAAGCATATTGAACTGATTTCTGCTAGTTATTCCTTTGTCTTTGCTAAATTTAAGGATGATATGATGATATCTATTACCATGGTTGGTTGTGTAGTTAGTCAGATGTTTAGACTGGATTTTGAATTTTTATCCACCTATTGAGTCATTCTCAAGGACCTGAGCTAGGCAGATGTTGTTGTTTGATGGTGTTAAAGATATCAGCATAATATGTAAGCTGTTCCAAGTAAAACTGCTTTTTGCAATTGATCGATGGTAATTTTGTGAATGGCAATGGTGTTCATGTGATGCCCCACTTATTTTGGAATTGCACTCAAGGTGCCTATGATTACTGGAGTTATCTTTGCTTTCTTTTGCCACAATTATTCTAATTCTTTTTGCAGATCTTTGTATTTTGTAATTTTCAGTTCTTTCTCTTCTATTCTGCTGTTCTCAAGGTGCTGTAACATCCACTATCCAGACTTTTTTTGACTTTCTTATCACCAGTTAAGTCTGGAGTATTATGTGGCAGGTGCTTGTCTGTTTGAATTCTATTATTTATTATTATTTCAAAACCTTCCTAGGCTGGAAAAGAGGCTGAATCATTATCATTAACAAAGAGGAAGAAATTAAATAATTGGTAGTGCTGTGAGGAAAAAAATGTTTCAGGTAAATTAATGAAGAAAAGGATTGTCCCAAAATCAGTTTAGAAACACTGATAGCATGCCAGAATTATACAGATTCAATCATCTTTATTCTTTAAATGTGACAATTAACATAATAATAGAACAGCCGTGGTGGTGCAGGGATTAGAATGCAGAATTGAAGGCTAATTCCGCTGACTACCAGCAGTTCTAGCCTGACCGGCTCTAGGCTGACTCATTCTTCCATCCTTCTGAGGTCAGTAAAATGAGGACCCAAATTGTTGGGAACAATATGCTGACTCTGTAAACTGCTTAGAGAGGGCTGTAAAGCACTATGAAGCAGTATATAAGTCTATTGCTATTGCTAATATCAGAGATTGCATTTTAAAGTTGAAGATATAAACAACTAGCAACCAATACACACACACACACACACACACACACACACACACACACACACACACACACACACATTATATGAAGCAGACAGAAATGGCACCTGAAATTAAACAGAATGGAAGAAAACAGTTTAAAAGGCTTTGAAAACTCAGTTGCTACATTTAAAATGGTACCATGGTAACAGAGATAGCAATCAAATAAAACACATTTTTGTATGTTCTGAAATATCAGGAGATATTTGGAAAGCAGAAAAAGGCAAATAACAACAAAAAAAGTAGTTTTACAATTTCAAATGAGATTTCAAATTCTAGTTCATAGCTTTGACCATAGCGGACTATCCTGTTTTGGAGAGTTATGAAGCTATATCATTTAACACTCTTAATCTTTCCCTTTTACTGCTTTTCTTTGCCTCATAAGGCCTGCAGCAATGATTGAAAGGGGTTGTCTTTTTTTTTTTTCTGTAATGAAAACTGCCACAGGAGCTATTAATATTTTGTTATTGTTGTATTTATCTAATGAAGTGCTTTGTTATGCTTAAGTGCTTCTTTTTATTTGCGGCATTTTGGTAAAGGGATAAATGGGTTAGATTTAGAAGTTAAAAGTTGTTGCTATTTTGCTTCTATTCTTTGTCCCTCATTCTCTGTCTATAATAGAGACATGCTAACGTGAAATAACTCTGGAAGGAAGAGCTGTTATGAGATGGGCACTGGAAAAATGTCAAAAGGAAACTAATGGAACAAGATGAGAGGATCACAAGTTTTAAGGAATCATTGCTATGTGCCAGATGTAAAAGATGGAACTCCTGTTCTGCCAGTCATAAAATACTAAATTGGAACATTGTCCCATAGGAGTTAATCCTGAGTGAAAAAGAGCTAAGGGGTTCAGTGCAAAGACAAAAAGTTGAAGTGGATGAGACAGTGAGAGGTGAAGGAGATATGAATCTTTAAAGTAGACAGACATTGAATTAAAATAAGACCTTGGGTTTCTACCTATGGAATTTTACCATTTTTTTCAACATCTTACCCTCTCAAGTGGACTTCAGGGTTTTTGTTTTTGTTTTTTTACTTTTTACATAGCATTAAATTCAAATAGACTTGCTTTTTCCAGTCAGGTTTCCCAAGTCAGTGATTATCCTTTTCTGACATCTGCCTCTGGTTCTACTTTTTATCTATTTCTATTTGTATCTCCCCATTGAGGGGTCCTTTGTATTCTCTGAGGTTGCTTGCTTTCTTGCAGACATTTCATTATCAAAACAAGGTAACATCATCAGATGCTAGTAAGGATGATGTTACCTAGTTTGGGTAATGAAATGTCTGGGGGGAAAAACCCAAACAAGCTCAGAGACCACCAAGGATTGATTATTTCAACTCTGAACTACAAATATTCTCCTTTATTGATATTTTCCTACTGCATACTATTTCTGTATTTTTATTTTTTAAAATTAATTTTAAGATTACTCTTAATATATAATCCTTGCTAATATCAACAATACTTTATTATTTGCTTCTATTTGTCATAATGGTATATCAAGATATTATCAAAAAATTGTGTTTCCTGCTATCTGAATGCATGAATGAACATTCTGGCATGGGTGATTTACTGCCCAAAGATTGATTTATGAACTAGAGATAGAAAAATCTCAAAGTGGTTTGAATTGAATTAATCTACTGAAATGCTAATTGACCTAAACCTTATTCAGCTCTTGAATCTCTTATACTAAATCAAATCACAGTTGATTTTTTGCAACTCTATTACTGAACATCACATCTGTATCAATTAATTATGTACTTTAATCAGAGAAAATGTATGTAAAAGGCTGCTCTATTGTACTGGTCTTGAATCTCCCTTTCATATTTAATCTTTTCTACCTGGGATTATCCACTAGAAATTACCTATTAAAATATTGTAGGAGAGGCTGTTTAAATTTTCACATTTCCATATCAAGTATTATTTTCTATTCTGTTCAAAATTGCCTAAGTCGAAGCAAAGGAAAAATCCAAATTCCATAGCCCATCCTTGTAAAAACTAATCTAGTAATTTTAGTTGCCTTTTTTGGTACCAATATATGTAAATAATAGCACCAGATTAAAGGAAAAATGAATTTAGAATATGGAATCATAAGGCTGGACCTCAAAGACCTTCTAGTTTGCTCCCACTCAAGGCAGACCTTATACCATCCCAATCAAATTTTTGTCCAGTCTATTTTTGGAAACCTCCAGTGATGGAGCACCCACAACTCTGGGAGGCAAGCAATGTTCTATCATAAAATTTCTCCTTACGTCAGTGTTGGATCTCTCTTTAACAAGCTTCCACCCATTACTTCTTGTCTTGTCCTCTGGTACTTTGGAAAATAAGTCAATCCTCTCTCAAGAGTCAGTTAGCGTGCAACAAAGGAAATCCAAAGAAGGAACACCAGAGGAACAGGAGATAGAAGAGAAGGAAATTAAAGAAACCAAAGGAAAGAGACAAAGACCACAAAGAGCCGTTCGAGCAAATAAGAACTAGACAGGTTTTATAGAGAGATGGAGGGTTGGAAGTTACTGTCTGTTAATGTTAATGGTTTAAATAATGGTAGGAAAAGGAAACATATATTTTCAAAATTAATAAAACATAATGCAGAAATAATATGTCTCCAAGAAGTGCATATAAAAAGAGAAGAGAGGATAAATTAATAAATTAACATTATCTGTACCATACAAAGAAAATGCTTATAAATTGTTCTATAGGTGGCATCTACCACCGGCGCGAATTTCTAAAATGTTTCCCGGCACATCTCCACTCTGTTGGAAATGTAAAGCGCATAAAGGGACATACTATCATATATGGTGGTCATGTCCCAAAGCTAAAAAATTCTGGAACAATATAAAAATGCAACTGGAACAAATAATAACTCAAAAGGTGCCATTAAAGCCAGAAACTTATTTATTAGGAATACCTACAAGCAAATATGAAAAAGAAATAATATATTTAATAACACACATTTTGACTGCAGCAAGAATTATATACACACAAAATTGGAAACAAGAAGAGGTCCCGACTCAAGAGAAATTAATATCCAAAATTATGGAATGCGCTGAGATGGATAAACTTACCAAGGAGATCCAAGGAACAGAAGAATCTGAATATTATCTGGTCTGGCAAAAATGGTATAAATGGTTAGAGGGAAGTGGAAAAAAAAGAGAAGAAGAAAGAAAGAAAAATTAAATAAAAGAAAAGATATCAATAGGCTAAATTAAATTTTTACATCAAATGAAATTTAAGAAAGAGACACGAGATATCAATAAAATAATATCATTATATAAGGTGAGAGAAATATTGTATATTGAAGAATATAGGATATTGATATTGTAACAATTCAGATATTATAGGTAGATGTTATAAAGATGATGTTTGTTGTAAATTGTTTTATTTGCATTTATAAATGTATTATGTGGTTTCTTAAATTAATAAAAATTTTAAAAATTAAAAAAAAAGTTTAAGATAGAGGTATTTAGAAGTAGAATTTGTGTAAAGAAGTTAAATAGGTTAGAGATACCGATACAGGAAAGTTGTTATTAGTATTGAAATTTTGATATGTTTGTTTTTGGTTGTTTATATCTTTTGTGTATGTGTGTGTGTGTGTGTTTTCTTGATTTTTTTTGTGTGTATTATGTTTCTTTTTGTACTGTGTATTTTAATCTTTGGAAAATTAATAAATATTATTTTAATAACAAAAAAAAAGAGAGAAGAGAGGAAATATTTAGAATTTGAGAAATTTGGTAAGACCTTTACCTCCCTGGCGGAGAAGAAAAAAAGGGGCGTAGCATTATACGTAAAAAAAGGGATTACTGCCGAATTCAAATATTCAGATAATAAAGGGAGGTTGCTGGCGATTGAAATTAGGAGAGGAAGTACCCCAATCCTAGTTGTCGCTATTTATGCGCCAAATAAGAACCTAGGAGAATTTTGTAAGAAATTGGGCCACAAAATAAGTGAACTGGACTATAGGAATGTCTGCATAGTTGGGGATTTTAATGGAGTAGTAAATCCGGGAAAAGATTATAGGAGTGGAATAGAGAAAAAGAACAAGAGGGATAAGCTTCCAAAAACTTTTTTTGATTTGGTTGATGAGCACAACTTAGTAGACATATGGCGAGTATTACACCCGAATGAAAAGCAATTTACCTATTACTCGAATCCTCAGAAATCCTGGTCAAGGATTGACATGATCTGGGCCAGTAGGAGTTTGGGGTTGGATATTCATTCAGTAGAAATTACTCCGAATGTATGGGCAGACCACAACCCATTAGAGATAAGGTGGAAGAGTTGGAGATTAAACACCCATATTCTTAGAGATAAAGAATTTACTAAAAAACTCCAGGGAGACCTAAAATTGTTCTTCCTGGAAAACGAGAGCCAAGAGATCTCTCAAGCATGTGTCTGGGACACAATGAAAGCCTACTTAAGAGGGCTAGTAATATCGTACAATATTTACAGCAATAAGGAAAAAAGGAAGGCACAGAAAGATTTGACAGCTCAGTTAGGAGAAGCAGAAAAGGGACTACAATGAGATCCGGGTGATGAGGCAAAAAAAGAAAAATGGATGATAATAAGACATAAATTAAATCTACTGGAACCTTGATCCTCAGAAGGCCTTCGACAATTTAAATTGGAGATTCATGACCCAGCAAATCAAAAGGATGAATTTTGGGGAGCACTTTGAGAATGTGATAAACACAATTTATGATAAGCAGAGAGCAAATATTATACTTAATGGAGATATGACTAAAACACTCCAGATCGGCAAAGGAGTAAGACAGGGTTGCCCGCTCTCACCACTCTTATTCATACTGGCTTTGGAGGTGTTGTTAAGGAAAATTAGGCAGAATAATGAGATCAAAGGATTGGAAATAAGGAAAGAAAACTTCAAAATTCAAGCATTTGCCGATGATGTTGTAGTGATCATGGAAGAGCCGCTAACAACCGGGAAAAGAGTATTAGAAGAGATAGATGAGTATGGGAGGTTATCCAGATTTAAATTAAATAAGACAAAAACCAAAATGTTAACTAAAAATATCACAGTAGGAGATCAGAAAATCTTAGAAGAAAATTTGGGCATCCAAATAGTTAAAAAGATAAAGTATTTAGGGATTTGGATTACGGCTAGATGCTCAACCCTGAAAGAGGACAATTATATACCACTATTGGCAAAAATTAAACAAGATTTGGAATGATGGGGGAAGTTACAAATCTCACTGTTGGGTAGGATAGCCACCGTCAAAATGAGTATCCTCCCCAAACTGATATATTTATTCCAAACTATGCCAGTCAATGTAGGGAAAAAATATTTTGTAGAACTAAACAAGATAGTCAGGAAATTTATTTGGGGAAGGAAAAAGCCAAGGATTGTGTTCCGAACATTGCAGGAAAAAAGGAATAGAGGTGGATTCGGGCTCCCAGTGTGGGAGATATACCATAAAGCCGCTAACCTAGTGTGGCTATGAGATTGGGCCACACTAGGAAATAAAAGAACCTTACAATTGGAAGGGCACGATCTGCAAAAAGGCTGGCACGCCTATCTTTGGGATAAAGGAAAAGAGGCAGGGGTATATTTCCACCGACATAAAATTAGAGACGTGTTAATGAAGACATGGAAAGAAATTAGGCGTATAAATTACACAAAAATCCCAAAATGGACCTCCATAATGGAGGCAATGATTCATCCAAACACGCTAAGCAAGGAAAAAATGTACACTTATCAAGATATTCTAGACAATAGCGGCAATCTTAAAACAAATGAGATCTTAAAGGAGCAAGGGATTCACATTGATTGGTGGCCCTACTTACAAATTCAATCCCGATATAGGAAAGACAAGCAGGAAGATGGTATAGAAGTGGGAACAAATAGCTTTGATAAGATATGGATGGGTGGTGAGGACAAATTATTAGCCAAATTGTATTCATACCTGCTTGAATATGATAGAGAAGGGAAAATACTCAAGGACCAGATGATTGCTTGGGGGAGAAACATCGGATCAAAAATAAATCTAGATGATTGGGAAGAAGTGTGGAACAATAATCTGAAGCTGACAAGAGCGGTAATTTACAAGGAGAATCAATATAAAATGCTGTATAGGTGGCATCTAGCACCATCTAGGATTGCAAAGATATATCCAAACGCAAACCCTAAGTGTTGGAAATGCGGTCATTGGCAAGGTACTTTCTACCATATGTGGTGGACATGTCCTGAAGCGAGGAAATTCTGGAAATTGATACAAAAATGGATCCAAGAAATAATAGAGGAGGAGATTGCCCTTTATTTACCTCCTGGGAGTTCTGAAACAAGCATATGGGAAGAAGAAGAAATATCTAATTATCCACATCGTTACAGCTGCGATAATCTCTTATGCACAACATTGGAAGGAGAAAAGTTGTCCAACTGAGGAGCATATAGTTAACAAAATATTGGAATGCACAGAAATGTGTAGATTAACATATGTACTAAATGAGAAGGAAGATTCAGAGTTTTATACGGTATGGGATTTGTGGTATAGGTGGTTGGGAAATAAATGCAAAAGTTAATTACTAAGGGGGACAACACTTAACTATTAACTTATGTACTATTATATTATGACTTATAATACATTAATTTCATAAATATCTTACGATTCTAAATGTAAATTATCTATATAACCTATTAGCTACCATATTTATAAGCATAAAGTATGACTACACGTTGCCAAACCGAAAAGGTTGAATTGTAATATATTTGTTTATTCAATAAAATTAAAAAAAGAAAAGAAAAAAAGGAAAATAAGTCAATCCTCTCTGTGACAGCATCTCAAGTACTGGAAGTCAGCTATCATGTCCCCATAATCTTTCTCTTTGATAAACTAGACATATCTAGTTCCTCTGCCTGTTATGATTTAGCCTCCAGATCCTTTATCATCTTTGTTGCTCCTCTCTGCACACTTTCTAAGGTCTCAGAATTTTTTGTATTGTAATGGCTAAACCATACTCAATATTCCAAGGGTGGCTTCACTAGTGCACTTTAAAGCAGTAATATTGTGTTCTCGTTATTTTATTTATTAGAATTTGTCAAAAACGAGAACAAGAATAAAAGAATAAAAATAGAATGACAGGGATAATAGGCACATTAGTGCACTTATGCACACCCCCTCTACTATTTTCATGCTATTCCTCTGTTTATGCAGCCCACATTGGCTTTTTTATCAGCTGAAGTACATTTCTGGCTCATACTCAAGTGGTTGTCCCCCAGGACACTTATATTTTTCCTTCTAACCCTTCATCTTAATAATTTGTGAAGATGTTGAAGAGTATTGGGCCCAAGACAGAACATTGAGGCCCTGGCTGCTTCTTTCCATGTAGATGTAGTTCCATTATGGACTACACTCCTTCCTGTTTATATTCTGAAAAAAAACAAAACATTTTATTGTAATTAATGTACTTGTTTATTTCTTAGCTATTTAGCTGTAGATTTTATAAACCACGTAAAATCTACATACAAATGCCTGCAACATACAAAACTAAATCAGCCAATCAGTCAGATGATAAATAAATAAAATAAAAATGTGTGACGGTAGTCCCCAATTCTGGCATTTTTTCCTTAATAGCCCAGTTCAAAATTCTCAGGTTTTGCATGGAACTAGAGAGGGAAGTGCAAAATCCACATACTCAGTTGGACATTAATGTTGAATTCAAGCTTAAATATATACACATGGAAAAATCTTTTAAATAGTTCAACAATGAAGTTTACATGAAAAAGAAAGTACAATTATTGCTATTTCTTTTCTATCCTTCATTTGTGTTAACAAAACAAAACAAAAACCAAACTTCCTTATGTCCCCCAAAAAATTGTTTGAGAGAAAATTTATCCCCTGAGCAATAGAAAACTGTGGCCTTCTTGTCAAAGACTTTAAGGTGAATGTGCCAAGGAGTCAAGAAAACATGGCTTTTAAAATCATACGAACCTACATCAATGCTCACAATTCTGAATGCTCACAAAAAATAAATGAATATGTTGCATCTGGTTACCTAATAAGGTGTTTTGGCCTATTGGCATCTCATAGGGAATAGCCCACGTGACCCTATGGTTCTTGTCTAAATAACAATTTTCCAGTTTATAGCAAAGCTGTATTTTACCATTCTTACCTTGAGGTATACAAAATCTATTTTCTAACCTCATTAGGTTTCTTTTCTATCTATTCTCTATTATGGCTTTACAAACCTATAGCCCGAGGCTAAGACATGGTTAATATTTTCCCTTTCTACAGCCTGATTAAGCTATTTGACTTTCCATTTTTGGAGAGACATTTGCACTTTCTTAATTCACTTTAAAATCTCTATCACTTTCTCAGCTACCTTCTTAAATAATTTTCACAACAGTTTTATCCCACTCTTCTTCCATTTTATCCTGCTGGTATGCATACTGTAGATGTATAAATCAAAATTAAGAGTTTGAGAAAGAAAGAAAGAAAGAAGGAAAGAAAGAAAGAAAGAAAGAAAGAAAAAAAGAAAGAAAGAAAGAAAGAGGGAGGGAGGGAGGGAGGGAAGGAAGGAAGGAAGGAAGGAAGGAAGGAAGGAAGGAAGGAAGGAAGGAAGGAAGGAAGGAAGGAAGGAAATTATTGAATCTGGTTTATTATGCCTGTTTTATGGTTTAGCATTTTATAATGCAAAGTATCCATGTAAAATAACTCAGCTAATAATAGGCAATAGAAATATAGCACAGATAATTAATTAGGAACAGAAGAAGTGGGACGGTAGCTGGATCTATTCCAAAGAGTCCTCCCAGAAAATCTATGGGACTGAAGATTTTCCTGGCCATAGAATTTTCCAGAGTCTTCTGCTTGAGCTACCTCTGAACAATAGCTTGGCATCTTGGATAAACTCCGCTTTGGCAGGGAGTTATTTTGGTGACTTTAAAACTAAGATGGTTGTATCTTTTGTGGCTCATTTTTGGGGCCCCTACTGAAGGATTTTTAATAAACTATTTTAAAGGGATTTTCTATGCCTTTTAAATTCATTTTAAAAGATTAAAAATCAATCCTAGCCTCAAAGAATGGCCATTATATCCATTTTACATTTGTGTATCAATACATATTGAGAATATTCATTACATGAGAAATGTATCCATACCAGGAGAAGCAATTAGTCAAAAAGGGCGGGGGTGGGGGGGCAATCACATAGAAAGTCTAGAAACCTGTAACTGGAAAAAGCAAGAAAGAATTTAAACTACTGTTCTCCATAGTGTAGAAATGGGAGGTGCCAGTCTGGGATTCAGTATGCTCTAGCTCTATGTCCTGAGTTGAAACTTCTGAAGATCTGCCTCCCTGGTGACGTCTCTTCAGTTTGTTTCAACTCAGCCCTAGCTCATGGTTGCAACCTTTAAGCTCCTGAGCTTTGAGTTGGATTTAATTGATTTATAATTATTCCCTGGACTTTGTTATTTTTCCTTTTTTGTTTTTCTCTCTAACATTGTACTGTGACTGTCAGAAATAGCAGGTAGGCTAAGGGGAATCTCTCCGTTTCAGGATTGAGTGTGTGTGGGAGGGTGGCTGTTGCTCTCCCCCCAACCTCCCCTACAATTTTAAGGCTCTGAGGGGGCTATCTGGCTGGCCTTTGCCCCAGTCCCTTACAATCCACTTTTTCTGACTGCAGGAGGCTGTGTTTGGAGCCAGGGTTGCGCGCACCGTTTCGGCTTGCCGCAGCATCCCTTTCATCGCCGCTTCTCAGCTGAGAGGCGCAGTGGCTTTTTTCTTCTCTTTTTCGCCGTTTGGGAGCCATTTGCAGTCGCGCCAGCCTATTTCAGCCTGGGCGCTGCTTTTTGGTTGATGCCTGTGCCGAGCTGCAATTCTAGAACTGGAGAAGCGGTGCCAGGCATTCAGAACTTGGTATAAGTCGCGGCGGCCTTCGTTCCCACGCAATTTCTGGCAGCAATTTGTCCGGGCGGCTTTGATCCCCTGGCCTTACTGGGCACAGTGCTGGTGATTCCCTGATTGGCGGAGGGCGCATGGACACTGACCAGCGTAAAATTTTGTATTTGTCTGCGGGCTTGCGTAGCGGCCTGACCTGCTGCCTTTTGTTCACCCTCGAAAACTGCCTTCTTTGAACTGTGGCAGTTGGAAGCGGCCATTTTGACTTCAACGGCAACCATTTTGTCAGCACTTCAGGCCAGTATAATTCCCTTCCCTCATCGGTTGGGAGAGACTTTGCTTACTCTGTGGTTCTCTGGACAGGGCAACAGACTTTAGAATTATGGGGGATGCTGACAGGCAAGCATCCTTTTCTGCTGAGGGCTCTTGGTCCCCCCCTCTTATCAGAGGCAGAGCTGCTTCTGGGCCACGAACGGCCAGCATTGCTGCAGCTAACAAAATCAAGGCCAAGGCCAGGGCTCACTCAGGGCGTTCCAAGGCCGAGGAAAAGACTGCCCAAGTTAGACAATGTGCCTTGGACAGAGAATTTGCAAAGGCTGCTGTCATTAATGCACCTGCAGAACTCCCTCAAGCTTCTGTGTCTGCTCATCCTCTATCTGGTCAAGCTGTGGAAACTGCTGTTCCTCAGACTGTGCATTCTGCAGTTTCTCAGACTGTGCATTCTCCTGTTGTGGCTGGGCCGTCTAGACAATGGTCTCCAGAGATACAGCCTGAGCCTCAGCCTATCCCGGGGCCTTCTGGGTCCAGTAGACGTCCTGAAGCTACCTATACCCCCACTGCGGCTGGCCTTAGCCAGGGTGAAGGGGGGGAACCAGATGTTTCTACCTCCATGAAGGCTTGGGTAGAACAGGCAATTAAACAGGGCATTGCAGAGGGCATGCAGCTTCAATCGCAGGTTTTTGCCCAAATGTATGCCTTTAGACCTGAGGCTGAGACTCAGGGTTATGACCCCCCCTGAGGATTACCAGGGGCTGATTTCCACTTCCCCATCTGAATTAGCTGACTATGCAGAGGACTATCTGGAGGAAGGGGAGATATCTGATGGGGATCAGGACTAACCACCTAGGCCTGCATTCAAAAGGTTATTTAATCCAGCCCTTTTGAAGCCCCTTCTGTCAAAGGCCAGGGCTACCGCTCGCTTGGGCCCTGATCCAGCTCTCTCTGGTTCTGGGGGTGCTGGAGAACAGGATGATTACCTTTTCACTGAGCAGGCCGTAGAGGCAGATACTATCCCTATCCCGGGGATGTTTCTGGACATGATCCGTAGACAGTGGGCGACCCCAGCTTTACCTTCCAGGGCCTCAGGTCTCGACAACCAGTTGTTTACGGTTGATGCGGACATGATTAACTTGTTGGAGGTCCCCAAGGTAGACACTCTGGTGGTGGCTCTCACCTCTTCTTCTGTTTTACCACCTGATGCAGAGGACGCCTTGAAGGCTGAAGATAGGCGAGAGGAGATGGCACTTCGTCGCACACACCAGGCAGATGCCTGGGCTGTGAGAGCTTCTTCTGCTGCATCCTTTCTCACCAGGGCATCGGTCAGATGGCTTCGTCAGCTGCAGGGCCATTTGGCACCAGATGATGTTCGGGCCCATCAAGACCTTTCTAAGATTTTGGCAGCGGCTGAATATACGGCAGATGCTACCTTGGCAGCTGCCAGGTTCTCTGCCAGGGCCATGGCTTCGTCAGTAACAGCTAGACATATGCTTTGGCTACGTCATTGGCGAATGGACGGGAAGAACAACTGGAAGTTGGCTTCCGCTCCCTTTGAGGCGGGGGTTCCTTTTTGGCCGAGCATTAGATCCTCTGCTCATAGAGACGAGGGATAAGAGAAAGATTCTTCCGTCTCAGGGCAGGCGAGCGGATTTCCGTTCGTTCCCTTACTATAGACGGCCCTCCTTCCGCCAGGGGAGAGCCGGGCCAAGCTTTCCCCATCAGCAATGGCCCTTTCACTTCTCTAGACCTAGTTACCAGGCAGATAGATCAGCCTTTCCCCGTGGTCGCCAGCAGCCATCCAACAAGCCCTTTAGGGGCTCTGGCGGCAGAGGGGCTAGAAGATCTAAGTGACTGTCCATCTCTGGCCCCTATTGGGGGCAGGCTCACCCTGTTTGCGGACCGCTGGGACAACCTGACAACAGACAATTGGGTGAGGGAGACTGTAAGAGCAGGGCTCTCCCTCGAATTCCTTTCACCTCCTCCGAGGCGTTTCCTCCCTTGCCCCATTTCTGGAGACCCGTCCAGACGGGGACTCATGGAATCGGCTATCCAGCATTTGTTGGATATTCGGGCCATTCAGCCGGTTCCACTGGGGCAGAGGTGGCGAGGGTTCTATTCCATCCTATTTGTCATCCCAAAGGCCTCAGGGGGGTAGAGGGCAATTCTAAATTTAAAAGGTCTGAATGAGTATATGGTTTACCGGAGGTTCAAAATGCACTCCCTGCATTCCATCTTAGCGGGAATCAGGGAGGGAGATTTTTTAGCCTCCATAGATTTGACCAAAGCATACCTCCACATTCCAATTCGGCTGGAGCATCGTCAATACCTGAGGTTTTGCTATTCAGGCTGTCACTACCAATAACTTGCCCTGCCGTTCGGGCTGGCCTCCGCCCCCCGGACGTTTACCAAGGTTTTTTCTGTCTTGGCAGCGTATCTCAGGTCTCTTCCCATCAGAATTCAATGCTATCTCGACGATCTGCTCTTACAGGCGTCCTCCCAGCAGCGAGCGGAACAGGACTTGGCCACTACAATACAGGTTTTGAGGGACCATGGGTTCTCGGTGAATCTGGCAAAGTGTCATCTGGTACCTTCTACAAGGTTAGTTCACCTAGGGGCCCTGATTGACACGCAAGCGGGGCAGGTTTTCCTGTCCCCAGACAGACAGGACAGTATAAGGGCACTGATTCTGTCCATTCAGGGGTCCCAGACGGTTCAGGTAGACCAACTATCCCACCTGTTGGGGAAAATGATATCTTGTCTGAACATTGTTCCCTGGGCCAGGTTCCATGCAAGACCACTACAGTGGTTCTTGCTCCCCTTTCAGAAGGCAGGAACGAGCTCGTTCAAGATCAGAGTTCAAGTTCCACCATGGGGTCTACGTTCCCTGACCTGGTGGACGTCAGAGGCAATCCAGAAGGGGTGTTACTTCAGGGAACCCCACAGGGTAGTAGTAACGTCAGATGCCAGCTTGCTGGGCTGGGAGGGGTGGGTCATTTCGGATCCCAGGTGGCCCAGGGCCGCTGGTCACACCTAGAACTGTCTCACCAGATCAATTGGCTGGAGCTCCGAGCTGCCCGTCTGTCTCTCCAGACCTTTCTTCCACAGGTGAGGGGGCAGCATGTGCTCCTTCTCACAGACAATACAACGACAAAAGCCCATATCAACAGGCAAGGGAGGACTTGTTTCCGGCCTCTAATGCGAGAGGCAGAGGCCCTTTGTCTTTGGGCAGAGACTCACCTTTTGTCCCTGACAGCGGACCACATCGCCGGGACAGACAACGTCGAGGCCGACTGGCTGAGCCAAGCCACTGTGGACCCCTCGGAGTGGAGGCTCCATCCCGGCCTGTTTGCAGAGGTAGTTGACCAGTTCAATCGCCCGGTGGTAGCCCTCTTCACCTCTCCAGCGAACTCACAACTTCCTCTTTTCTTCTCCCGTTTTCCTGCCCCGGGAGCGGCGGGGGTGGACGCTCTGCAGACCCCATGGCCCAGGGGCCTCCTATATGCCTTCCCTCCCCTACCCCTGATCCCAGCCGTCTTTCGAAAGGTGTTGTTGGAGGGGGCGGAGATGGTGTTAGTGGCCCCGCACTGGCCCAGGCGGCCTTGGTTCGCCGACCTGGTTGACCTGTCAGTTGCCAGGCCCTGGCAGATTCCCCCGGACAGAGTCACCCTCAGCCAGGGTCCAGTGCAGCACCCGGACCCGCAGAGACTGCAGTTAGCCGTGTGGAAGTTGAGCGGGGGCTCTTGAGGAGGGAGAACTTTCCGGCCAGGGTCATCAGGACTATGCAGGCGGCCAGGCGGCCCTCCACCATGCATATTTACAAGGCCACGTGGAACAGGTTTGCAGTGTGGTGTGCCTCCAGACATTTGAGTCCAACCTCAGCATCGGTGGTGGAGGTGCTCGAGTTCCTACAGGACGGGTTGGACATGGGACTTTCCACTAACACACTATGACGACAGGTGGCTGCGCTAGGCATTGTCCTGACCTTTGGGAAATGGGGTTCCCTTGCTAACCATCCGAGGGTGAAAATTTTTCTGCGTGGAGCGGCTAATTTAAAACCCCCACCTCTTCACCGTTATCCCACTTGGGACCTCTCTAAGGTTCTTCAGGCATTAACGAAGGCACCATTTGAACCGCTGAGGGAGGCTAGTCTTCGTCTCCTCTCATGTAAAGTAGCTTTCCTTGTGGCCGTCACATCTGCCCGACGAATATCGGAGTTGACGGCTTTATCGGTGCGGAAAGACCTGTGTATTTTTCACCCCAACAGGGTGGTCCTGCGGCTGGACCCTGCCTTTCTTCCTAAGGTCAACTCCTTGTTCCACCGAGCACAGGAGTTGGTCTTGCCAGACTTCTGTCCTCGGCCTAGGCATGCCTTGGAGCAGACCTGGCACACCCTGGATGTAAGGAGGGCCCTCCGTATTTACATTTTTAGGACCGCTTCTTTCCGAAAGATGGAGGCACTCTTTGTCTCCTTTCAGCCGTTAACTCTTGGCCACAGGGTGACCTCTTCCACGGTGGGACGCTGGCTTCGGACATGTATCTCATCTGCATATGAGCTTCAAGCTCTCCCGGTGCCTCAAGGGATAACGGCCCACTCCACCCGCAGTGCTGCCACGACTGCGGCCTGGTCAACTCAGGCGTCAGTAGAAGACATCTGTAGGGCAGCCACGTGGACTTCTCCCACTCCCTTCATCCATCACTATAGACTTGACTCCTTCGCTTCGGCGGAGGCTGCCTTTGGGAGACGAGTTCTGCAGCGGGTTCATGAAGATCCGGGGTCGTCGGCCCAGGACAGCTCCCACCCTTAGGGCTAGTCAGTCTTTGGTATATCCCAGACTGGCACCTCCCATTTCTACACTATGGAGAAGGGACGTTGGTTTTACTGTGATACGTTCCTTCTCGTAGTGTGAAATGGGAGGTGCCAGCCCCACCCTGTCTGTGGCTGCCTGGACCGGCTCCCCTGGTGGAGCATGTTGTTTCTATCTTTCAGACTGCGTACCATTCACCTGGACTGTGTACCATTCACCTTGGCTTCGTTGGCACAAACTGAAGAGACGTCACCAGGGAGGCGGATCTTCAGAAGTTTCAACTCAGGACATAGAGCTAGAGCATACTGAATCCCAGACTGGCACCTCCCATTTCACACTATGAGAAGGAACATATCACGGTCAGACCAACGTCCCTTTTCTTCTGGCTATACTGATAGCTTTTATTCTTTGAGGAACAATTCCAATTTCTCATAGAACTTGATCTAGCTTCTTTGTATTGGCCAGTGATCTCAAAACAAATTTGAATTTATTTGTTGATTGATCAGGGAAAAAGAAGCTGACTTCAGTGGTGAAATCCAATTTTTTTTACTACTGATTCTGTGGTATGGTTTGGTGGGTGTGGTGTGGCTTGGTAGGTGTGGCAGGGGAAGGATACAGCAAAATCTCCATTCCCACCCCACTCTGGGGCCAGCCAGAGGTGGGATTTGCTGATTCTCCAAACTGCTCAAAATTTCCGCTACCGGGTCTCCAGAACCTGCTGGTTTTCACCCTAGCACATAAAACAGTGACACAACTAACAGTTGGATCATCATGAGTCTACTTTCTTTCAGCTGGATCTTCTGTAGTTGATAAACCTGGGTAAATAGAAGAAGAGGTGATGTGACTGCAATTTATAAGATCAATCTCTTATCAGCATGTATACAGGAAAATTGACTGTATCTAGCTTAGTTTGAAGACACATATAAACTGGAAGTTATCTGAATGTGCCAAATGTAATGTGTCAAACTGCTGCTTCAATATAGTCTCTGAATAAAGAGCAGGATTTGTCTCATTATTGATCTTGGGATCCCAGGGCTTATAATGTTTACAGGGCACTTTAGTATTGTTTGTTGGTTAATGGGTCATGGGTTTAAAGCAGCCACTACAACTATGGATCTATATCTACTGGTTTTAAGTCAACTCTTTACAATGCTAGATTTAAGTGTTCTTCATAGGTTAAAATTCCCCAAATTTGCCCAGTGCCATGAGTGGAAGACATATTACATAATTCATCCCAAAAGGTTGTTGGATCTATCAAAAAGCCTTAGAAGGATCAGTGGTTGGTTCTATCAAGAATTTTCTTAATACTCTCATAATCAGAATAGAAAACTGACTATAGAAATTCCTACAGTCACGCATAAGCACTCTTTTTAAATTGTAAAAACTATATCTGAATAACTGGGCATGCCATGGAAGTTGAAGGAACAAAGTAGATTGTTAAACCAAAATGAAAGTAGGCTTAAGCCAGATTTAAATATTCCAAATAGCCATAATATAAAGATCATTTGAGGACTTAGTCTTTGGTAATACATATAGCAAAGTGCTAGAGTTTCTTTGTTTAAAAGCTTTTTTACCACAAGACATAAAACACAAGACATATAAACACAAATGAATGGGAGGACTCTACAGTCATCACCCTGAATATTCAAAACATATTTGTATCCCTGTCTGAAAATAATGCAACCTTACAGGAAATATTTTTAAAAGAAAAGTCAGGTTTGAAATAGCAAGTAGTAGCATTCAATTTATGAGAATGAAAATTTAACATATCAAATAAATAAGATATTACAATAAATACTGACAGATGAAGAAACTGCCATAAAAAAGAGAAACTAACAAAGGAGCAAGTTCAGTAGAAAAAAGCAATTGTCAAGATTCCCCAAAATGGGAATGAATTAAGCAGTAAATTTTCCAGACACTTGGGTGAGCATGGATAGGAAGTAGTATTGTAGTTCCTGTATTGTAATTCAGGAAATGAAGCCATTTCAGCTAGCTGACAGTGAGTGGGCAAGACAGAATTTATAGCCTTCTTTTTTATATGCCTTCCTTTGGTCTTCTTTTTCCCACAATTCCGAACTGCTTATTGAAGGCACTTGCTTGTTTGCATTCATACTATGAAAATCTCCGTGAGAATCTCCTGCTGTTATTTGCAGTGTTCATAATGATAACCAATTCCCACCCAAAGATTTAAAAGACATCACTAGAAATCAGAAAAAGCTTTGAGATCTTTGCTTGAAAAACAGACTGGAAGAAATGATAAACAGGAAATAGATTTTAAAAGGACAAAATAGATGCAGAACCATCTAGAAAGAAGACAAAGAAGAACTATTGTGGTTGCCAACTCAGCACTGTGAAGAATGGAAGTAAATTGCTAATCAAGTACATTAGATTATAAAATAGGAAAAAGAATTAAGGAAGTGATAAAATGTCTAAGTCTTCTCAAGCCTTACATCAAGAAGCCCTGGATCAGGAGGTTTTCATGATCAGTCACAGCTTAATCACTCCTGTCTGGGTTCCTACAATAAAGTTTACATGGGGTTGCCCTTGGTGACCATCTGGAACCTTTGGTAGGTCAAGAATGCAGCAGCCTAAATAATTATGAATGTATAATACCTCTACTCTGCAATCTGCATGAGTTACTAGTACATTTCCAGGTTCCATACACCGCCTACTAAACAACATACCCACAAAGATGACACCACCACAGAACACTCCATGTCTACAGAAACCATCATGAAACTTCTGGATGTTTCATGTGCCTCAACACATACTTCAAGTTCAACGGGAAAATCTATAAACAAGTACAAGGTATCCCGATGGGATATATTAGGAAAACTGCCACTATTGCAAACCCACACTTCTAGGTACAATTCAAGGTGGTAGTTGACCCATAAAGATCTTCAGATGGGACTGTCTATCTTCAATTACAACCCCAATTGAGCATAAAAATTTCATTGCTAAGCAAGACAGTTAAGTGAGTTTTACCCCATTTTTATGACCTTTCTTGCTGCAGATGTTAAGTGAATCATTGTAGTTATTAAATTAATAATACAGTTGTTAAATGAATCTGGCTTTCCCATTGACTTTATCAGAAAGTCGCAAACAATGAATACATGACAACCAAGACATTGCAACCATCATAAATACTTGCCAGTTGCCTAGAGTCTAAATTTTGATCATGTGACCAGGTGGATGCTGCAATGGTCCTAAGTGTGAAAAACGGTCATAAGGTACTGTACTTTTCCGAGTATAAGATGCATTTCCTCCCCCAAACATCGGTGAAAATTGCAGTGTGTCTTATATATTGAATGTTGCTGAAGCCCCGCCTATCCACCGGCCCCCACCCTTTGGCCATTTTCGGTCTCTGCGCATCATGTTTTTGGCCTCCGCATGCCCCATTTTAGACCCATTCCAGGCTGCAGGGATTGCCACAGCACATCACTGCCAATTGCCTCCTCCATGTGTCATGTTTTTGGCTTCCGCGCATTGTGTTTTTGGCCTCTACACGCTCCATTTTTGCTCTCTGCTCATCACATTTTTGGTTGGTTGCAGGCACCGGGGATTCCCGCTGCCTGGAACAGCTGATTGGCAGTATTCAAGGAGGCTATTCCAACCACCAATCAGCTGTTGGTGCTAAATCAGGCTGCAATAATGTGCTGAAGCTAACCAGGCTGTTTGCTGTTTGCTGCAAGGACACTAGCAAGATGAATACCAATGGATGCTGGTAGGCAGAGGCAGATTTTTTTTTCTTGTTTTCATCCCCCAAAACTAATGTGCGTCATATACTCCAGAGCATCTTATACTCCGAAAAATACGGTACTTTTTTCAGTGCTGCTGTAACTTAGAACAGTCACTAAAGTAATGGTTGAAAGCAGTGGAGAAATGTAAAATTTGTTACTACTGGTTCTGTGAGCAGAGTTTTAAAAGGCTCTGACAATCAAGCAACTCAGCTCGGCTGAAGAGTTTGTAGAAAAAATGTTTTTAAAAGGCTCTGATGATCCCAGCTGAGCTGCACAATCATCAGAGACTTTTTTTTTTACCTTTTAAAAGCATTTGTAGAAAAAATGCTTTTAAACGTAAAAAAAAAAGCCTCTGATGATTGTGCGGCTCAGATGGGCATGGGGAGGGGGCAGGGATTTCTGCCACCGGTTCTCCGAACCACCCACCGCCATCGCCATCAAGCGATCCGGTCCAAACCAGGAGCATTTCACCCCTGGTTGAAAGTCAAGGACTACCTGTATCTATCTACCCCTATCTATCCAGGAAAATCCAACAGGAAAATCTAATTAGAATGGATTTCATCACTGCAGCAATACAAGTTGGCTGGACCAGCAAGTGTTCCTTCTCTGTGCTGCTCTTGCCTGGCACCTCTGTGTTTATGTGTTTGGGGTTTGTTTGTTTGTTTTTTTGCTTTGTTTTTGTTTATTTTGTTTTAAGTTTATTCTGTCATTTTCATATGATTATTACTGTTTTGATAACATACATTGTTGTGTGCTGAGTACAGTAGCTATATAATTTTTAAATAAATAAAAATTATTTTTTCTGGTAATATGTCTGGATAAACAGTACAGCTTCAATTATATCAGTATGATTTTTAAAGACCAGATTAGAAGGCTTGAGAACCTGGTCATTTGGATAGTATAGTTTCCCATCCATTCATTCGACGGAAAGGGAGTGGAAAGATAAGTGGAAAAATCAGATGAATACTGGTTATGCAAATGCCTCCCTGGGTACATAGTTTCTGGCAGTACTGAAATATAGAAGTATCTGGATGATAAACTGTTAGGATGAGATGAATTGCCTCAGAAGGACTCATAAAAATGGATCTGATTAAAACACAGTGAGCTTGATAAGGAGAAACAATCCTGGGAAATTGGAAACAGAAAGCCTGAATTAAGGACCATAGATAAAGACTTTTGCATTGGACAAGTGGGAATGTTCCTGTCATGGGACCCGTTAAACTGCTCAGTGGAAAACCAGGAATAACATTGGCTCATAAAGCTCACAGCCTTCACTGTCTACACATTAAACCTCTAACTATGGGAAATAAACAAGATGAGGTTGAACTCTTAGTAGGGAAACATGTGATGAAGATCTGGTGGGATTACTCCCATGATTGTAATATAGCAATTGAAGGATATAATTTGTTCAAAAGGAATAAAAAGAATAGAAAGCAAGAAGGAGCACTGCGCGCGAATATACAGACCTGCTCAGAAATCCAAGGAAATGAATAGTGAAACTGTACAGAGTTCTCATGGTTAAAATAAATGACAGAACAAATAAAGGCAATATCATCTGCCCAACCAGGGAGAAGATATGGGTGATGGTTTCCCAAAACAAATTGCAGATTGCTCTGAGGCATGAAATAGTAAACACAGGGGACTTTAATTACCCAGATATCTTTAAAAGACAAGCTCTGTGAAGCATGATCCTTTTGGGAAATTCCTGACTTGTTTTGCTGACAGCTTTTTCATCAGGGGATAGAGAAAGGGACAAGAAGATTGTATTAGTTATCATCTGAAGTCTGCCTTTAGTTGAGCTTAGGTCCTGGTGATCTCATGGGCATGATCATAACATGTGTTATTTCAATATTTGTCTTTGCACTATCACTCTGAGTGATATTGAGTGGAATACATAAAGTTTATTAATTTTACTTCTCAGTGTTTTGTTCTGGCATGCGTCTAATGATGTCAGAGTCACCTTGGTCAATTATAGAAAGTGTACATACTCTGTAGAACTTCCCACAAGGTGTTCCCAGTTCAATATTGTTGCCACTGTAGTGATGCACACCAGTTCTGGCCAACATAGCATAGTACTCAATTTCTGATTTTCTCAAAGCAGGACAGTTATTGGCTAGGATAACCAACTTGGCTTTGTCCTGCCGAATTATTTTCAGAATTTGTTTATATCCAAGTACATATTTACCACTTTTCATAACCAGCTGAAGTCTAGAGTTTATGGACTCTAACGACTTTTTTGTCTTCTTGGCGGCCACCATGTTGCCGGCTCACGTTGGCCCTGCCATTGCCAGAGGAGCACCTCCAAGATGGCTGGGCAACGAGGAAAGGAAGGAAGTCTCTCACAGCAACGCCTAGGACCATGCGGGTCAGCGTGACCGACAGCGACTCTCGCGAGAGCGGACAGCTCATTTCCCCACCCCCACCCAAGAATACATAAAGAGATTAACTTAGTTATGTGAAGCTTGATGATGTTATAGATTAAAAAGATTTTCCTATAAATAAGTACATAGGAATCATGAGGTTATGGTCTAAGATTACAAATAACTAACAATGTAGTTTCCCTGACACTAACATTTAACAGTAACCAAATAGGTTATATGAGTTCCTGATTTCATATTTATTTACTTGTATCCTGCCATTATTTTTTTTACAAATAACTCAAGGCAGTGAATACATCCAACACATCTTCCTCCTATTTTCTCTACAATGCCAAAATGATCAAGCAATATTAGTATCCATTGACCTGCATTCCAAACTTAATTTAAAGGATGTAAAATAAAGCATTTGTTATTTGGCTTTAAGCAATAAATCATATAAAACCATGCCATGCCACACTCAAAACCCGGGAGGGCACATTTAAGAGAGAAGACTCCTTTCGATGCCCAACCAAGTCTTGGTGACAATAGCCAGACCAGCTTTCCCATTATCAGACATATTGTGGATGAAGTAAGTTTCATTGCAGGTAGACCTGGCATTAAGCAGTAGCAGCCAAAGACCTGAGCCACCAAAGTTCAAGAAACCATGTCCTGTAACTCAGCACAGGAAGTCAGAATGTGGAGCCGGTATTAAACATTGGAGTCACCTTCTCTGAAAGCAGCCCACCCCGTGTCTCCTACCTTATCTCTCCATGACCATCACAACTGCAATGCCCTTCCTTATTCTCTCACCTACTTCCCTGTCTGGATCCCTCCCACATCTCCTCAAGGCAATCATCCACATCCAACCTGGAACAAAGATAGCTGCCCTTTAGGGAGATATTTATAGGCCTCCACCAGATCCTTTTAGCTATTTGATCCACTACAGTTGCACCGGCTGCCTCAGGTGTTCCTACTTTTCCAGTTCCTTTTGTTGGCCCAGGCAACTGATACAAATGTTGCTGGCTGACCAGCACAATCAAACATCTCCACACACCATCTACATCACCCTCAAAATTCCCAGCAAAGTAACTTCCAAATAGGCATCCATCTTGGAGAAAAAAAATGAACCAACTCCTTTTACATGTTAATCATAATATACTTATCGAAAACATCTTTTCTTACATTCCTATATTTCAGTCCTTCTCCAAGCCTATTTTTCTATTTCTGCTTAATTCATTTAATTTAGCTGACATCTAAGGAAAACTAGGAATTATGAAAATTTAGTGGAAGCCCAAAAGTGTGTGTCTATAGTATCCTCTGGTGGTTAGTAGGTGTATTTGCAGGATATATCATAGGCAGTTGAACTTCCTGGGACACTTTTATTTTGACATAAAACATATCGCTTGGTTTTCAGGCTGTATATACAAATTATATACAGCCTGAAACTGTAGCTCAGGTTTGTAGGAGTCGGGTGTTCATCAAAGATAGATTTATTAAATAGAACCTATAAAACAGACAACCTTCCATATTTCATGAACATAGACAAAATTTTATAATGTGTGTAGTTTTAAACAGCACTCCATTTTTAAAAATAGCAAGTTATGTTCCTGAGCAATTTTTGGCAGAACAAGATTTGTAAATGAATAGGAACCAATAGCTCATCAGTATTTAATGCAACTGTGCATATTTAAAAGGCAACATCTCTCTGCTATTCATTAAAACAGCTTCTTTTTCAGGCTTCTATCTTATGGACTGCCCGTAACATACAATAATTCTGAAAGTATAACCATAAGGTTTGGGTAAAAGCTTGAGAAACAAAAAGAGAAAAAACAAAACAAACTAATGAAAACCAACCCAGCTGCTTTAAAGAGTGGCAGCAGATAATTGTTCTGAATCATTTTTGAAGCATGCAGAGAAGAGCCAAAGCATTTCTTCTTAATCATTTTTGAAGCATGCACAGCCCAAGTGTTTAATATATCCTTATCTTTGTCAGTAGTACAGTTTAATTACCTGATGAACTCTTGTATATACTCTCCCCTTTACCAGGATTACCATCTCTGAGCTGCGGGTTTCCGATAACTACCTATGGTTATGAAAGTTGGACATTAAGTTTCAGTTTCAGTTTATTTAGATTTATATACCGCCCTACTCCCGAAGGACTCAGGGTGGTGAACAGCCAAGATAAAACACATACAATATAAGATTTAAAAAACAATTTAAAACGTATTAAATAAATTTGGCCTATACTAATTAAAATACTCCTGTTTTTAAAAAACAAATTAAAATTAAACAATTAAAAAGAGTTAAGCCAGCCCAGCTTGTTGAAATAAAAAAGTCTTGGGGGCGTGGCGGAAGGTGCATAAATCCGGGATTCTCCATAAAAAAAAAAGCAAGATTGGATCAAGATTAAAAATCATCCTTTTTAAAAAAGCAAGATTGGAAGAAAATGGATTTGTTTGAAATATGATGACAGAGAAAGCTCCTATGTATTCCTTGGACACTAACGGTGACCAACAAGCATAAAACCAGACATGTCACCAGAAGACAAAATTACAAAACTGTGTCTCACTTATTTTGGCCACGTCATGCAGGGGAATTCACTGGAGAAAGCAATTATCTTGGGTCGAGTTAGCAATAAAAGGAAACCAGGCCACCAAAAGTCATGTTGGCTGGACACCATCAAAGCTGACACCTGCCAGTGCATAGAGAAAATCAAAGAAGTCATGCAAGATTGGAAGATCTACAGGAACCTGGCCCATAGAATCACCCAGAGACAATATGACTGACTGGATAACATCGTCATCATCATCTGGGCTGGAAGAAGGAGAAGGAAGAAGAGAAGGAGGAGGAAAAGGAGGAAGAGGAGGAGGAGGAGAAGAAGAAGACCAAGACTGCATCAAAAAAGGGCATTTTTAAAATCTTTTTCCTGCCTTCTGTTAGCCCCCCATTTTGTACCCTCCTGCCTTACTTTTCATAATGACTGGTTTAAATGACTGGCCAGTTTATCCATGATGGGTCTTTGGAAGGTATAGGATGAAGTAAGAATAAACTAGAGTTCAGGATGTCAGTTACAAACCTTAAAAGTATAGTTTCTGTCAAGTTGACTCTCTGTATGGTTGGCATTGTAGCCAGGTATTGGGTAGCAGCCTGGGAAAGAATTAGTGACATCTCTCAGGAGGATCAGTCTTTTATTATTTTTTTTACATTTAGGAAAAAACCCTACATTTCCACTCTAATATCTTCTGCGTATGTGGCACCATCTTAATATATAGAAATGTTGCTTCTATGAATTTTGAGTTATACATGCATGTAGGCATATATATGTAGGCATATATACCATATATAGTAAAAAAAACACACATTAGTGCTAGATAGTGAAATAATCAAGTAAGAAAGGATGATATAGTAAGGGACCAGCCATAGAAAGCTGCCATGTATCACTGTCATTCTTAGATATAAGAATAATTATGTCTCTTCATATCAAATGAAACAATCATCAAATATGTTGGACTGGGATTTACAGTGAATGGAATTTCAACCAATACTTTAACTTCTTCTTTTGTTAAGGTCTTCACTGAAAATAAATGCAAACCTTTGGTCGTATAGAGAGGTAAGGGAAATTTTAAAGCTTGTATAACTGCTTCATTGTAAGAATGCTAAACTGGACAAAAATTGCTTTAAAAATCTTAAATGTGACTATTTGTAATGCAGCCTTTGGACTTGGACGGATTCAATTTACAGGATAGTCAGGGAAGGAAATGATGTGTATAAGCTATTCACACCCACTTTCATCTGCATGAATCTGCCCACAGAGTAGTTTTCACATTGCTTCATGGTATTATTCATAGAGATAACATCTCTAACAAATTTCAGCTCTAGACTATGAATTCCATGAACAATGCAAACACTTGTGGTTATTCAAATAGATCTATTTTTTAATGAAATACTGTTCTCTGCAGTCTTTTTTTTTTTTTAATGGTACCAAGGGTCTTTTTCCATTCAAGTTTTTTTTCCTCTCTCTATGGAGAAGATACCACAAATTCCTTTCACTCATCTTAAGATAGTCATAGCTTGTAGTCTTGTTTATTTGTGATTCATTGTGAATTTTTCAAAGTTAAGCAACTCTTTAGTTCTTGACTGAGCAATTTTTTCATCACTACAAGAAGAGAATAAGATGTTAGATATATAAATTAATATTTTGCCTCTGGTTGTCTTCTCCTTATTAAAATGTTGCACAGCTGGAGAGGCCACCTGTAGTATAGAAGATTCCACTATAATGTTGTAGAGACTTATTGATATATGAATCACCTTCTTTCTAACTTCAGTTTATGCCTTTAGGGAATGACATATGGAGTACAAGATGCTTTTAACACAGACAGGTTGATTCTACCAGAACTTCTTTTTCAAACCAAATATGAAGATTAAGGTGCTTTTAACACAGCCAAGATGATCTTACAGAACTTTTTTTTTACAACTGAAGAAAAAACTATTAATAATTTATTTTTCCTTTTTTCTTTTGTTCAGTTTTAATGATGAACTCTATGTTTATTACAACTGCTGCAAATATTTTTCCTCCTGAATGAGGAAATATACTTATAAATTATCTTTGAATTCAGACAATTATCAATATTTAATAAAACCAGATCAAAAGACAAAAGTCATTGGGTGCTAAGTAATAAAATGAAATTCAATAGTGAAAAAGTAAAGTTCTACATTTAGGCAAATGCCCAGGTATAATATAGTTGGTTCCTGGCTCAATAGTAGTAACTGTAAGAGGGATCTTGGAGTCCAAATGGACAACCATTTAAATGTGAGCCAGTAGTATGCTGCAGCTGCCAAAAAGGCCACTACAGTCCTAGGTTGCATTAACACAGGGATAGAATCAAGATCACATGAAGTGTTAATATCATTTTAAAATGCCTTGGTAAGACCATACTTGGAATACTGCATCCAGCTTTGGTCACCACAATGTAAAAAAGATGTTGAGACTCTAGAAAGAGGGCATAGAAGAGCAACAAGGATAATTAGAGACTGGAGGCTAAAACTTATAAAGAAGAGTTGCTGAGTTGTTGGGTATATGCAGTTTAATGAAGCAATGGACAAGAAGCAGTGGATAGAAACTAATCAAGGAGAGAAGCAACCTAGAACTAAGGAGAAATTTCCTGACAGTTAGAACAATTAATCAGTGGAACAACTTGCCTGCAGAAGTTGTGGGTGCTCCAATACTGGAAGTTTTTAAGATGAAATTGCACATCTATTTGTCTGAAATGGTATAGAGTTTCCTGCCTGATCAGGGTCATGGACTAGAAGATTTCCAAGGTCCTTTCCAACTCTGGTATTCTGTATTTTGCAATACTTACTGTAATATTAGGGACCACAAGTCCCCCTCCCCTCCCCCTCTCTCTCTTGCTGAAAACAGCAACTCCCCTGTATTGGTTTAATTATTTATCCTTGATTCACTAGCACAACTTTCTCTGCAAAGATATCTACAGAATATGTATAGAAAGGAGCAGAAATAATGCCTAGAGTGCTGGTAAGGAAAAACAAAAGCCTGACCAGGGCTTACTCCAGGACAGTAAGAGCAGTGAAGCATCATTTCTTTGCTTCTCTTGCTACATCAGCAGGATGTAACCTAGCAATTGTGTTTAGGGGAAATAAAATTGGCAGTTTCTTCCAGTTTGGGAAATCTAAATCAACAGAGCCATTTTAAGGACTCAGGAGGACTGCTTCCAGAACCTGGAAAACAATTCACTAAAAGACTTAATTTCCCAGCAACTCCTTGAAGTTGTAGTTCCAACTCTAAATCGGTGACCTCTGAAAGGATTTAAAGAATACAGTGGCTAGGCTCAGGTTCAGTCCAGGGTGTGCATATGTACATGTGTGACAAGATAGCCCAGAAAGGTTTCTTTTAGGAATAATAAAAAAAAAACAACCCTGAATGTGTAGGGAAATATTAGTACTGGTTGCCCATATTTGCAGTTCTGCTGAATGACTTCTGCCATTGATGGAAGGAAAAAGAATCAAATGAAAGTTTCCCTTCTCCTTTTATAAAACATTTCTACTTTGAAAGTTAGAATAAAATAGTTCAGGTAGGGCCACCTGTGGAAAATGAACAATGCATGAAGTGGTCATGACTATCAATTTAAAACAAAAGAACAAAAAATTTGGAAAAGGTTAGGTCAAGTGACTAAGTTTCTTCCTGATCTGAACAAAAGTGTTGCAAAAAAGATTGACATTCTGAAAGATTTCCCCCAGATTCTTTTTAACTAACCATGGAGGTTCCAAGGAAGAGTCCATGGGCAACTAAAAAGCATACAATATGGGTTATGGCATATTATCTTATGAAGGTATTTACTCCTTTTTCCAATTGCTTTATGAATCAACAAGTCTGTTAAAAGACTGAAGTTCAGAAACATCCATCTTCAGATCCTTTTAAAATCATGTTTGTAGTCTGTGGCTTCTGCAGTACATAAAAAGTTATAGAACGGGTTAATAAAGACACTCCATCTTTTCTCCTTCAGAAATCCTGTGATAGATTTCTTCAAGCACATAAAGGTATCAGTTTCAATACAGGAAAGATATAGCACTTTGACTCATTGATTTGGCCATTGATTGTATTAAGGCTGTAGAACCACTAAATTAGAGATCCAGTTTACAGAGATGAATAAATTAGAAAACAACAAAGCATTGTCTGGCTCTCCTTCCCTCAGAAAGGTATTCTGTTGGCTTATAAGTGAATAGCTGGTACCAGCTATCACTGTATAAGTTTAGAGGGATGACTCTTTTCCAATGAGAATAATGAAATAAGATTCAGGGACAGAAAAAAAAATTCTGACCCAGGGACCTTGGTTAGAAAATCTTGGAAAACCAAGGAGATTTATAAGGAAAGTTTCAGGGTTAGACTTAGTGTAGGCTAGTGTTTTTCAAACATGGCATTTATAAGATGTGTGGACTTCAATTTCCAAAATTCCCCAGTCAGCATGTTAAAGACGCCAAGTTTGAAAAACACTGGTATACTGTAGGTAGACTGAGAAGGATCTTTTGTTTCTTTACAGTACTGCTTTGTTCAGTTTGTTGAAGTTAACATCTATTCCCATTTTCTGAACTTCAGTCTCCTCATTTCTTTGGTCAGGTTAATGATTGCTAGCTTTAGTATTCTGTTCTCAGCTTCATGTTACATGATAAACTAATTAATTTGTAGCGAAATTAAAAAGAAAAACCTCAACCTGAATAGTTCAGACAAAAAATTAAAGGAAGAATTAAATCTGATCCATGAGCAAAATCTAACCTGTCAATCCAGGTGGTAAACTGAGATAATCAAAATCCAGGAAAATCAAATCCTAAAGTGCCAATCAGAATGAGGAACATTTCTCCATCTTGCAGGACTTTAAAAAGAAGTGGTAACATTTCTTCCTAAGGTAATTAACAGCAAAATAAGCAGAAAATGAGACTGAAGATTCCAGAAGAATACAGCAATCTTGGAACAAGCTGTATATACAGTAGATTCAAATTTTGTTTACGTGATCCATTAGATATACTTTAAAGTTTGATTGCTTGAATTATGTATTATATTTGTTTCATTTCACTCTGTCTTTGTTCTATGTATGTCTTCATGAGTGCTACTGACTAAAACAACCAAAGTTACATTAATTCCTTTAAATGTTGTTCTTATTTTTCTTTCTACTTTCATCTTTCAACTCCTATCTAGTTCCTTAATCTTGATATACATAACAAAGATTTGAATTCTTACTGAATCGGCATTCTTATTCTGAATGAATTTTAACCTTAGGACACACATCTTCCTACTCAGTTAAGCTACAGAAAGGAATCAAAGCAGGGGAGAAGGTCACCACTTAATCTCTTGATGAATAATTCAGCACCAGAGAAAATGTCTCTATAGAAAAGTGGTTGGTGGCAGCATACCCAATAAAGTTGCTCCACAGGAGTGCTGGAGTACAATTGAGTTCATGAAGGAAAGGCTTAGGGAAGGAGCCAAAGGGCTCTTTCAATTCACAACATTCAAGTCATGTGATTTTTATCATATTACTGGATTTGTTGCATATTTTCATTTGGTTGAGTTTATTAAAATAAAAATCCCTGACTCTTTATTATTCTAGAGTTGGCATATGTTGAAACTAAACAGTCTTGTGTAGGCATCGTTGACAACTAACTTGCCTTTTTTCCTGCTGTATAATCTAAATAAGCTTACTTTACTTTATAGTGGAAAAGAATAAAGCTAAAAAAAATTGAAAAGCATCCTTCTGCTGTCCTTCAACATACATTTGGACCCAACAAAGATCAAATCCAGTTCATCTTTTTGCCTAATCTCATCTGACCAAAATTGACATGCCCACCTGCCTGCAGACAAATCTGCCTTCCTCCAACCACATCTAGACCAATCTCACATTATCACCATCTCACATTGCAGACCAAGAGGAACCCTTACAAGGAAATTGCAATCTAAAACAATTACAACCTTCAATCTTCCATCAACTGATATCTTCAACATGCCATCTCCTTCACAATGTACTTTCCAAGCTCTGCTATCCTCCTGAAAGACCCATTTTGCCTAATAACTGAACTGACTCTACTTGGCCTCATTCCACTGACAAGGACCTACCCAGCTTCCCCAAACTGGCCAAAAAAATCAGGTCCCTAGGATTATAACCTTCTCTACCACTCAACCTCTATAAAAATCTTTGCTTTTCCATTATTCGGAGTTTTTCTTTTTTTATAAAGCAGGCACTCAGTGACTGTTGCCATAAACATGGTTCTTCTCAATGTTGTGCTCCTCCTTCAGACCGAATCAATGACAATTTGTCTTCCCATTCTTTTTTCCCCCACTTCTGTATTACTTATATAACGTTAACCACTTTGAGTGCTTTGGCAAGCCTGAAATGGCAGTGCATTAAGGTCACAAGTAAACAAGCGTCTACTGATTCAACTCATTCAATAGTACACTTGCAGGAAAAACAACAGGTGAATAGTGGCATTTTATATTTGGAACAACCAATTTGTAATTGAATGCTTCTGTAAGATGGTAGCTGAGAAATCAGCTGATCTTATATCTAACAGAAGTACACTTTGAACACAAATCCAAAATAGGCGTTACAAAAACGATTATATTTTTTTTCTACTGCCTTCACTATAAGGATAACAATACAGACCTAGGCTACTGGATAGTGGTAAAGGACAATTTAAACTTGTGATTTTAATACAAAGCATATGTTTTATTATTTTTATTGTTAGTAAATAATTACAGTAATGGTATGAAACATGATGGTTGTTATTATTTTTTTTAAATCATTATCACATGAACTTCAATTCAATTTCTCAAGAAAAAAAATCATCTGAAACAGCTGCAATGCAATAATCAACATTACTCTGGATCTGATGAAAACACAAGTATCTATTTTGGAGAAAATGTGTCTAATTATATAAGAAGTTCAGGCAAGTCATTTTAATTTGTCCCAACTAAAATTAGACAAATTTTTACAAGCCAAAAGGATATCCCAGCCATCTCTTTTATTTGTTTTATTAGATTTCAATAATCAAAGTTCATGCTATTATCAGTGAAAAATCATGCATATCTATGACCTTTAAAAAAGTTTCTAAAACAAGAACAACTAAACTCTGAAATCAAATTTCTAACATATAAAGCATCTCCAAAGTCTATTAAAATATTCATATTTTAATCTTTGAAGTATAAACTTAAAGTACCTTAATCCCAAAGAAGTCTCCATTTTAAATTATACCTTCCAACAGACTGCAAGATGAAGAATTGATCTCCAAGGTCAAATATGGACTGTTACACTTCTGAGTATGAAATTTTTATTACAATTAAGTATTTGAATATTTCCACAATGACTATAGTAGAAGTGTCACCCAGTTAGTATTCTCCTTTGTTATCATGGCTTGCAATTCTTACCAACTTTTAAGGAGAGTTCAGTATCATTTAAAATTATCTTACTCAAGGCAGTTACTTAATCTATAGTCCAGTGCTGTAAGAAGGTAGAATTTTATCCAAGTATATAAATTAAATACAAAAGACACACCATTGGTAGATACAATTTTCTAGCCTTTCAGTTTCGTACTTGAAAAGTAATCCAAACTATGTTTCATTAAATAGAATAAACCTCTAATGAAAGGTATCAATTGATTCAAGAGAATGGCAACAAGGAAAACTCAGTTGGAAAAAGCTATATCACATGGATATAGCTAATGTATAGCTAATGTTCACAGGCATTGCTACAGTCATTGATTTTGTAGTGCAGAATACAGTTTAACAGATATAATCTATCTTTGAATATGCACAAGGTAATAACAGTATCTGCCATACTAATATGCATCCTGTGTTTAATGAGTTACTACATAGATGTTTTGCAGTTCCAGCTTCTAAAACAGCTCAAAGACCCCATACTCATTGATTAGAGAAGGACAAGGGTTTTTTTTTCTTTTTCTTTTTTTCTTAACCTACATGCAGTAATTTTTTGTTGTGCATTAAGGGGTATAAAAACATTCAAATATGAAAACGGTTTAAGCATCATAATTATTGTGGTGGGATCATTTTGAAATTTGTTTGTGAAAAGACAAAATATGATGTCTTACAAATAAAATGAATGCATATGTAAATGTGCAGTTGCTGGTGGGTATAAATGCAATAATTAAGGAAAAGCTGGTCCTATCATCTTTGTTGACCCTTTCATTGTAACTATGATTTGTGGAAGTTGTTTAAGACCTTTTTTCCCATTTTCCCATATGTGCCTTTGTTCTTTCATTTCTTCTTCCTACCTTATTTCTCATTTTATTCTTTGATTTTTCTTACTCCTTCTCTTTAGATTGCTCTCTCAACCTCCTTCACAATTTTAGATCTTCTCCAATTGATTGCTTTCTTCACAAGTCTTCTCTGTATTTAGTATTGTATTTTCTTCCACTTAAACAAGTTGACTATACCAGGGAAATTTGAAATTCATCATGAGAGGCTTTGACATTTTTCAGTTTCTTGAAATGACCCAAATATAATATATATTTAGAAAATCATTCATGCAGCACTGCAAGTAAGCTTCCAACTTATTTTACACTGGAAATAAAATTCAGAGATCATCTGCTCCAAGTTGCCTATCTAGGTAAATGTGATTAAACTGGAATAGCATATAAATATTCCAAAGCTATTGTCTCTCTTAGGGCTATATTTCTTCCTAGACAATTCTGATTGTGTTCATCCATAAGATGCAAGAATTTTGCCCAATCCAGAATACTGTTTTTCTCATTGTTTAACTTCTATATACTATGTTAAAATACTATTTTTTGTTAAGAAGAATTTTTTTTTTAGATTTTTGTTATTCCACCTTTATTTTCTTTAAATATTTCTTTTAAATATTCCTTGAAATTATTTTGAATATTTTAATATGTCCCTGGCTAAAAATCAAAATAAAAAATAACCTTCTCCAGTGAGAAAAATATTACCAATATTTGTAACACAAAGTTTGCTTGTTTGTTTGTTTGCTTGCTTGTTTGTTTAACATATCTTTTACTAATATATAGCAGGTTGAATTTAATGGAGGGTATTTTTGTTTTTTGCTTGCCTTCCATTCAATTGTCTCTGGAGACTGCCTGAACAAGTCCCCCTGCTTTTCATGGTCAGGTTTTTCAGAAATAGTTTGCCAATGCCTCTTTCCTAGGGTTGAGAGATAGTGAATTGTCCAAGGTCACCCAGCTGGTCTCATGTCTAAGGACAGGATTAGAACTCACGGGATCTCAGTTTCTAGCTGATGCCTTAACCACTACACTAGACTGGCTTTCTCAATGGAGGTATGTTGCCTCAAATTCATGACAGAAAAAAATCATGAAATAAAAATATTATTTTAATTTTAGAGTCAATAGAAGTTTCCCAAAGTATCGTACAATTGGTTAAATTTATAATGCAAATATGTTGTTATGCATCTGTAATCTGGCACTAAAATTGATAATCTGATGTAAAAAAATAATAATTTGAGTTAAAAATATTCCCTGGCATTAGATATAAAACAGAACCAATGCAAGCATATGGGCAATATTTTCTTCCCTCTTATCTTTTTAGGGCCTAGGTGAACAGATGAAAGCATGGATATCTGAAAGGTCAGGAAAGGGGATTGGCAACCTGTGCATCATGTTGTTGTAATGTGACTAACATATTGTCACACTTCATGACACAATAACATAACTGTGTCATTTCTCCCGGATGTCATGATGTATGCATTATAGTTTGATGCCATTGTGACCTTTGATGTGAAATATTGACCCTTGAAAGTGAAGGCAAATCAGTCTGTTTATCTACAAAACTTAGACATGGAAAGTGTATTTGTGTGTGTGTGTGCACGCACATATGCATACACCTTCAAGTTAGTGTTGATTCCTAGCTTGGATTAATCCCTGAAGTTTTCTTGGCAAGACTTTTTTTTTTGGGGGGGGGATGTTTGGTCATTCCCTCCTTCTAGGGCTAAGAGAGAGAGAGAGTGACTGGCCCAAGGTCACCCAACTGATTTCATGCCTAACTAGGACTAGAACTCACAATCTCCTGGTTTTTAGCTTTAACCACTGCATCAACCTGGCTTTCAGACATGGAAAGACCAATCTTTTCTTCATGTATAATTTGACCTATATCAATACATAATTTGTCCTGAAATCAATACATACTGTACATCGGGATATATTCATTCTCTGACTTTTGTGGTACAATGCTTTGCTTTAAAAAATCATACAAAAGTGTATATATTGTGTAAAATTATCAGGAGATAATTAAGGCAAATAAATAGCTGAAATGCATATTCTAGAATATGCATTTTCATATTCTAGGTACATATTTTTTGAAAATGCAAAACCTATATATGTAAGCATGAATTTTCATGTAGGTTTATATATAGAAACAGAATACTACAAATTTGAAATAAATGTATCCAGTATAGCAATCAAAGTAAAGTTATCCAGCCTTGCTTTAAATTATATGTTCTTTCTATAATTATATGGATTAAATGCTTAACAGATAATGATTGTGATTTTCTGAAAGGTCAGAGGACAGAATGATCATTTTGTGCATTACTTGCTGTTCATGTCTGCTTGTATATTCTATTTGATTTACCTGTCTTAGCACTTTTCTCAGCAAAGATGGCAAAGGAATTCCTATACCAGCAACAGGATTAGATTTAATTTTTAAATTCAGCAGATTTCAGGGAAATAATGCTTGCCTGTCAAGTGACTTGAAATATTGGCCAGCACTCCAGACTGAAATGCACAACCTGTGAGAACCTGTGCCAATCTGACAACTGCATAAAGCAGCAGACTTCCCTCCAGTGTGACATAATAAGATATATTTTGTTATTAAATCCAGAATTGTAGATCACAAGCTGTCCACTACCAAAAGCAGAAAATAGGTCCCGAAGGTTGCTTGCCAGTCTTCTACTTACCATTATTTTTAAAGGACTTTAATATTTAAAAATATATTGCTAATTTCCACGCTGCCCTCCCAAACCTTCTTTGTGGTGTAGTTTACAAATTATCCCTTCAAGGCAAGTGCTGTAAATAATTCCTCAGTTCTGTTCTTTGCTACTTGCCAAGGTCATTATCGAACTTTCCCAGAATCCTTTCATTCTGTCTTTGATTGTGCAGGATAACTATGAAACAGTCATGAGATGCAGTAACAAGCTGTGGCAGAAAACTGAAGACAGTCCCAGCGCTCTGCAATGAAGCTATTGGCTCAGCTGCTCCTGATTCTATAATACTTTATTTTCGATCTTTCAGTCTGGCCTTCAGCACAACCCAACAGAGCAAAATAGTGTTCTACCTTAATCAGGAATTAAAGCAGGAGTGGAATAAGGCTTCTGCCAAATTAAACAAAAAATCAGCCACCCTCCTGCCCATGTTTCCCTGTTGTGAAAGTAAATTTCCTAGTGGCATTCAATATAAGAACAGTTATTAATATCCATATCACTTACATTTATCAGGCAACATTTTTGTGATACATCCTTTGTAAGTTTCTGTTCCTTGTACATATAGAGTAGGTTTGTTATTACAAGCTTGATAAATCATGTTAGAATAAACAAATGAAATAGACTATGGAAAGATATACATTTTTTAAATTACAAAAATCTATTGTTTGAGGAAGAACTGGAATTCCTGTTCTTCTAAGTTGTGTTTTCAGGCTGTTCCCTTTCTAACCATCATTACAACTGTGGCTCATGGGTTGTAACGGGTCCCAGTGCATTTGGAAAATGTAAATTGTAGAAAACTGCATCAAAGACAAGACTTTATGGTTACACAGGGAACAACATCCTATTTGGTCTTATTTTTCTCTACTCACTAAATTGTCATAGCCTCAAATTTATCATTACAGATAAATTTGATAAAGATCCATGTTGGCAAGAATCATAGTGGATAAGAAGTGGATAAAAGTGATAGTTAAGAACCAGCATATCCTACCTGGTATAGATATAAATGTCTCACCAGTGTAAAGCAACCTTTGAAAGATTATTATAAAAATAATGCAAATTAATAGCAATCAAGCATACCTTGCTTTGATTATATTAACCTTTAAATCCTTACATGAATCCTTACTCATTTTTATACTTATTTTTCTGGATACTGAACAAAATTTCTGAGATATGTCCCTGATACTTTACAGTCTGCTTGGACATCTTAAGTGTCCACCTATAAAAGTTCTCTTATAACTGCTATTTGGATCAGAATTTCCATTGCTAAACAAAGTAATTGTTAAGTAAGCCTCAGTTGTTAAGCAAATCATTGCAATTGTTAAATAATCATGTGATTTTTAAGCAAATCCACTTTTTCTCATTGATATTACTTGTAGGAAGCTGTCTGGGAAGGTTACAAATGATGATCACATTTATTTTATATATTAAATCTATATATCACTCATTTTGCTATTTAGGGTGACTCTAGATCAGGGGTGTCAAACTTGTGTCGTCACGGCAGCATCATGTGACGTATCGTGACTTTTTTCCGCTTTGCTAAATCAAGTGGGGGTGGGGCCAGCAAGTGATGCATCTGGGCCGTGAGCCGCGAGTTTGATACCCCTGCTCTAGATGGCTTATATGATCCCATCCCAGGTTACTGCAATCATCATAAATAAATGCCAATTGCTAAGCACCTGAATTTTAATTATGTAACCATGGGGATGCTATAACAGTAGTAAGTGCAAGGACCAATTGTAACAACTCTTTCAATGTCATTGTGACTTTGAACAGTTGCTAATTGAATTGTTGTAAATTGAGGACTATTTGCACTGATATACTTGTTTGCTATTAAGGCTTTATGCAATTTGTTTTAGCATTTCAATATTTTATCATTGTAAAGTGTCTATATTGTGTGGCTCCTAAGCCTATAAACAAGTAAGGCATTCAATTAGATAACTAATAGCATGAGGCTGGCAGACATTGATATAAGTATGGATAGGAAAGTCAACATCATAGTTACCAATAGTGAATTTAGTATCAGTTCCACATAATTTATTTTATTCCCAAGAAAGTATATTCTAAAGTGACTCCTTTTTTGTGATATTTCACAGGGAACTTCAGTTGCATTCAAAGATACTATGAAGACTTTTAAAAAGTCAATCATAAAATTGCAGAGTTATATCTTCCTTAAATGTATGATCTTCAGGGCTTAGAAATAATTATAGTCTGCTTGACAGATGTCTATCCAGACTTTTTTAAAAAAAATAATAAAGAGTATATTGGAAACCAGAAACGTTTTTACTGGGGATATTGAACAGAATTTACAGTAAAGAAATTAGATATTTGATTCTGCATATAATTACAGTGGCAAGGATAGTCTACGCACAGCCCTGGAAAAGTGAAAAGATTCCAACAGAGGAAGAAATAATTAAGAAAATCCTGGACTGTGCGGAGATGGATAAATTAACAAAAGAAAGAAAAGAAAAGGAAGATACAGAATATTATCAAGTATGGACTAAATGGTAAGATTGGCTCGAGATTAGGGAAAGTAAATGTGAATAAACGATGGAGAGAAGAAGGTGACAAATGTGCAAAACATTGTAAATGAAGAAAATTAAAAATAAAGGGACGATAAAGATAATGTTAATAAAGGATGGGAAAAATGGGGAATATATATAGTAGAAAATAAGAGGAGTGAAGCTGATATATAAAAAGAAACACATATCATGTGTTTGTGTTTTGTATGTTGTGTTGTGTTGTGGTAAAACCAATATTTTTTTTTTTTAAAAAAGAGTATATCACCTTCTTAGGAAATATATTCTACTGATGAATAGGTTCTATCTTTAGTCAGATTCTTCAGAACTCCAGGAAAAATCTTTTTCCTATAATTCCCACTCACATCTATTCCATTGTTTTGGAGCAATCCTGTTTTGTCATTTGTATAGTTCTAGAACCAAACATACTGTACAAGATTGAATAGGAAAAAGGGCCAAGAGAAACTGAGATTTTATTCAAGAAGGCTAAATTTTGAATAAGATCAATCCATGCAACTTTAGGTTATCTTTATTGCTTGTAGAGTATAGAAATTATGATTACCATATTTTTCAGACTATAAGACACACCGGCGTATAAGATGCACCAAGATTTTGAAAAGAAAATTTTTTTTGCCCCCCCTGGCCCCCTAGGAGGACTCTGCAGGCCTCCCAAAACCTCTGTGCGTCCCATTTTTGTGAAAACAGGCCATTTTTTTTGCAAAAATGGGGCATGCAGAGAGTTTGGGAAGCCTGCAGAATGCTCGTGGGGGCTGGGGAGGGCAAAAACACCCCCATTTTTGCAAAAAATGGGCCATTTTCATTAAAAATGGGCCCATTTTTGGCCTCCCAAACTCCCAGAAGCAATTTGCAGGCCTCCCAAACCCTCTGCGCATCCCATTTTTACAAAAAATGGGCCTGATTTTGTGAAAACAGGACACATGGGGCAGGGTTTCGGGAGGCCAAAAATGGCTGTATTCAGTGTATAAGACACACTAACATTTCCACCATCTTTTTTTGGGCGGGGGGGGGGGGGGAATGTGTCTTATACTCTGAAAAGTATGATGATTACAATCTGCTTCCAGAGATGATTTTTAGACAGAAAGAACCACAGTTCTCCTAGTAGATCTTCGAGTATATTACTTTGGTGCTTTAATTTAAGTAATAAAGAAATAATGTTTTTATAAGCCATGCCAATTTTTGAGGCATGCTGGAATTTTACCTCAGTAATATACAGTAAATCCCACCTCTATTGTAAAATTGTTAGGAAAAAAACACAATTTTAATTATTAAAAGATGGAAAAATAGAATTTGAATATGTGTCTGTATAATGGAAAGTACACACAAAACTCACTAACCCTCATAAGCATGGGAGATCTGTAGCAGAAATGCCTTTATGTATTGATGCTAAGGGCTCTCTTTTAATTGTTTGGAGAAATAACAAAAATTGTTTATTTCTATCAGCCACAATCAATATAATAAGACCAGGATAGTTGTGTTATCAGTAGTTATTGAAGTTTTGAATGGTCATGTTCTTCTGGATTTTTATATTTGATTTTCATGTCATAGTCACTTGGGCCCATTTATTTATGTTTCTTTTCCATATCTACCATGATGGTTTGAGTTATTGTTAATGGTTTTGGTTGTGGTTGGTTGGTTGTGGCTTAAAAAATGGATGATTCCCTTCTGTCTTATTACTGGTAATTGCTCTTTTTTCTTAAGCTCCTCCCAGCCTTATTCATATTTCTGATCCATTTGCTTGTATCAGAAACCAAATTAAACAGTGCAAGTCCTTGCATATTCAACAAATTTTACTTGCAACAAAATTCCAAAATGTAATGCAGGTGGGTGGGAGAAAACTAAAGCAAAAGGCTCAATTTCTAAAGCCAGGGTAGAATATTTCATTTGGGAGAAAGTTTTGCAACGCTTAAATATTGTGAGACAAATAGAGCATTACAGGGGATTTAGATCTATGCAGGGGAAAAAAACTGCAATCAACATATAAAAAGATAACTAAAGGAACAAAAATGAATCTCTTGAACTGAGAAGCAGATTTACTCTACTTGCCCTTGGAGTCACTTTTCAGTTTAAAAATATGTAGTAGCTCACATACAGAGGGAGAATGCAGCAACTCTAACCAACAACTCCCCTAGCAATCTAGGCCAGTCCCCACTGCAGCCAAACCACAGCACAGCAAGATAATGGCACATTAAACAGTATTCACAAATAAATGAATACATTGTGAAGGAAAATATATGCATTCAACTATAACTAACAGGCAGTGCAAAGTAATTTACATTCACTTCAGTGAAGCAATTTGTGCCATGGAGGCAATGTGATATATTACAATGAAGCAAAAAGGAAACCTGATTCATGTCACTGAAGCACTGAGCTGCATTGAACAACTCTGGGCAAGTGCTCCGGGAGGAAGCCCCATTCACACTTCTCTTCCAGAACTAGTGAAAAGGCTCAATAGCTTTGGGATTTCCTCAGAATATGTCAGAGTTGCCAGCCCACAAACATTCAGCACATAAGGGTATGTGGATGAGGTAATGGCTTGGAAGGACACAAAGTCTTCTGGTGCTGCTGGAACTGTTGACAGCTTTTAAAGATTTTGGCAATGAGAGGGATAGAGGCTGATATGATCCAGAGTGATTGACACGAAATGGCTCTGGACAAATATGATTCCATTGAAAATAATTTAGCAGCTGGAAAAGAAGTCAGACACACTAGAGATGGAGATGATTTGCCACACTCAGAGAACAACTGTCTTGGAGTAGCAACAATAGCACTGAAGGTCATCAGTTGAACATTGTTGTGAACTTGTCTGGGGATGCTGAAGATTAGCTATTAGGCACAGCACTACTTGGCAGCAGTGGTGGCAACAATAAGCGTTTGTCTGGCAACAGTCAAGGCCATCTGCTGTTGATGTATTGAGCCAGGTACTAGGAAGAAATAGTAGTTACAAGATTCAGTGGCTGAGCTGAATGCTGTAGCTTCTGCAGAAGCCACCCTTCTGAACAACAGCCATCTTGTCTCTTACAGATGTTACTGGATTGGATTATCAGTTGCCTCCTCAAACTGTTGTCAGTTGTTTTTATACTGTGATATGATAGCAATTTAAGACAGAGTGCATTTTTTATCTGTAGTTTAGAATTCTGGTGAATTCTGGTGGATGTGGATTGGAAAGAACAGAGATGGGGCTTGTTTTTCTTTTACATACATGGGGGCAGCAACTATCCTACTGAGATATTCCCAATTTATAATTCATATTGAGAGGGTCATTTTATTAGTTCTGGTTGAAAATGAAGGAATTGGGAGTGGTGCACCAGTTGTGGTATGTATGGAGTTAGGTTGATGGATTTGGAAGCAAAAATGAGCCAAAAGATTCTGACAAGCTAGTTGTTGCAGAGTGGCTAATTAACACCTGAAAGTTAAAATATCTCCTTGGACTTGGGGAAGAAAGTGTTGTGACTCTGATCCCCAAGCCTGTCTTATCAGAGGGAGAAGACTCCGAAAGTGAAGGAGAGGAGTTGGCAAGGCCTCCCTCTCCAGGACACTCCTCTCTGGCAATGCCTCAGATGTCCTCTGAAGGCCAAGAGATAGGCCAGGGGCCAGGCACTTCGGAGCAGCCACAGTTGGACAGCAATGGAGATTAGTTCTGGCTGGACCCCCAACAGAGTTGCAGAGATAAGCGCGCACAGCAGAGGAAGAGGCGTGCCAGAGATTAAGATGAGTCACTGGACCACACCCCACAGGGGATAAAAGGGGGTGTGGTGGCCAGTCAAGCCTTGTGATGAACAAAACTGAAAGCTAGCAAGTCATTCTGCATTTCTGGAACTTTGTTATACGCTCTGCTTGGATTGATTTTTGGACTGGACTTGACTATTCTTTGGCTTTTGTGGACTTACTTTGATGTTTCGGATGGAGGAGAAAAACCTCCCTTTGTAAGTAAAAACTTTTGGCAAGCAGCCACTGGGTTGCTGCCAATTCTGTTATCAAAGGAAATTCTTGTCTGCTGGTTTATTTTAACTCTTGGTCGACTGCTGGTGTGCGTGTGTGAGACGGGGACAGAACAGAAATAACAGAAATCATAGAGGTTGGTTGATTGTGAATAGGAGCTGGCAGCAACATTCCAGTTGAGAGAGATACAGCAATAGGTAAAGGGAGAGTGAATCTTGGGGAAGGCATGTTCAATATCTTGCAATCCACTGGACTCAACCCCATCTTCAGATCCTCAGAAGCACACACCAACCTTCCACTGATGAATTAATGAAATAAATGGTGTGTGCTTGTGCAGCTGGCGCATGGACCAGTGCGGTGATGGTGGCGGCACATTCAAAAAGGAGAGCAGCTCCGGTAACTTTCGGGCACTTGCCTTCCCTGGCAGCCAGCCACAGGAGAAAGGTAAGAAGTAGGACACACCGTGTGGCAAAGGGCGAGCGGGTGGTGGCTCCGCGGCAAGGCTGGAGTTGGGGAATGGTGCATTCCCTGACCCAGTTGAGGAAGGCATTGAGCAGGCGGCAGTTCTGGGGCTTCGGTGAATGGCGTGTCTCTGGGCCCCAGCCCTTGACCCAAAGCGAAGGGAGAGCAGGTGGTGAGAGGGCGGGGAAAGGCCGGAGTCTCTTTCTGGGTGTGTCGCTTCTGCCTGTTGGGCCACTTCCTGAAGCTGGCAGCTCTGCAACAAGCCGCTTTGCTTTTTCCCTCTTTTTCCTCATGGAAGGCTTGCGTGGTGGCACCAGCAAAAGCGCTGCGGGGAAGTGGTCCAATAAGCAGAAGTGCTGTACCCAGAAAGAGAAGGGCAAGAGGGGCCAGTGGGCTGCAGAGGCTAAGGCTGGTGGGTGGAGCCTCCAGCTGCCATCGCTACTGGTTCTCCGAACTATCGGCCATAATCGCTCCAAACTACTGGCCATCACACTCCCGGTTCGGACCGATCTGGTCCGAACCGGGAGCATTTCATCCCTGAACTGAATATATGTGTGAGTAATAAGAATAGAATAGAATAGAATAGAATAGAATAGAATAGAATAGAATAGAATAGAATAGAATAGAATAGAATAGAATAGAATAGAATAGAATTCTTTATTGGCCAAGTGTGATTGGACACACAAGGAATTTGCCTTTGGTGCATATGCTCTCAGTGTATACAAAAGAAAAAAATACATTCATCAACACTTAGTGATAGTCATAGGTTACTTATAAGCAATCAAATCATACGAGGAAACAAATAAAACAATATAAATTGTAGAGATACAAGCAACAAGGTTATAGTCATAAGTGGGAGGAGATAGATACTAGTAAGGAAGAGAAGAATAATAGTAATACAGTCTTTGTAAATAATTTGACATTGTTGTGGGAATTTTTTTTTTTATTTGATTTATATGCCGCCCTTCTCCAGAGACTCAGGGTAGCTTACAATGCGTTAAGCAATAGCCTTCATACTTTTGTATATATTTATACAAAGTCAGCTTATTGCCCCCACAATCTGGGTCCTCATTTTACCTACCTTTGAAAGGATGGAAGGCTGAGTCAACCTTGAGCCTGGTGAGATTTGAACTTGCAGTAATTGCAGGCAGCTGATGTTAATAACAGTGCTTCAGTTGTTTAGTTGCTTAGTTGTTTAGCAGAGTGATGGCATTCAGAAAAAAACTGTCCATGTGTCTAATTGTTCTGTTGTGCAGTGCCCTATAGCATCGTTTTGAGGGTAGAAGTTGAAACCATTTATGTCCAGGATGTGAGGGGTCTGTATATATTTTCACAGCTCTCTTTTCGAGTCATGCAGTATACAGGTCCTCAATGGAAGGCACGTTGGTAGCAATTGTTTTTTCTGCAGTTCTAATTATCCGTTGAAGTCTGTGTCTGTCTTGTTTGGTTGCAGAGCCAAACCAGACAGTTATAGAGGTGCAGATAACAGACTCAATAATTCCTCTGTAGAACTGAACCATCAGCTCCTTGGGCAGTCTGAGCTTTCTGAGTTGGCGCAGGAAGAATATTCTTTGTTGTGCTTTTTTGAAGATGTTTTTGATGTTAGGTGTCCATTTTAAGTCTTGAAATATATGATAGAACCTAGAAACTTGAAGATCTCTACTGCTGATACTGTGTTTTCTAGTATTGTAAGAAGTGGTAGTATAGGAGTAGTTTCTAGTTTAGAGTTTAGGAGTAGTTTAGGAGTATTCTCCTAAAATCTACCACCATTTCTATTGATTTGAGTGTCTTTAGTTCACATTGTTCCGGTTGCACCACAAGGCTAGTTGTTCAACCTCCCATCTGTATGCAGATTCGTCGTTGTCTCGAATGAGACCAATCACTGTTGTTTCATCTGCAAACTTCAGTACTTTAACAGAGGGATCTTTTGAGATGCAGTCATTGGTGTATAGAGAGAAGAGAAGTGGAGAGAGCAGACAGCCCTGGGGGGCTCCTCTGCTAATTATAAAGGTATCTGATGTGATTTTGCCTAGCTTCACCTGCTGCTTTCTGTCTGTTAGGAAGCTTATGTTTCATTTACAAGTGTGGTCAGGTACAGCTAGCTGATTTAATTTAGTTAGAAGAATATCTGGAATGATGGAATGCTGAGCTGAAGTCTACAAAGAGGAACCTTGCATAGGTCTTTGGAGATTCAAGATGTTGTAGGATGCAGAGCCATATTAACAGCATCATCTGTCGATCTATTTGCTCAGTAGGCAAATTGCAAGGGATCTAACAGCAGATCTATGATGGTTTTCAGGTGGGATAGCACTAGCCTTTCAAAGGTTTTCATAACTACAGATGTTAGAGCAACCGGTATGAAGTCATTCAGTTTCTTGATGGAGGGTTTCTTCGGCACTGGGATGATAGTAGATTGTTTGATGCAAGAAGGAACATAGCATATCTCTAGTGATTTATTAAAGATGCAGGTGAAAATGGGGGCCAGTTAGTCAGTACAAGCTTTTAAGCAAGAAGGAGTTATCTTGTTTGGGCCTGGTGCTTTTCCTGGCTTTTGTCTATGGAGTAGACCTTGCACCTCATTTTCTGTAATCACCAGAGATAGTGGGCCTAATGGAATGTGCTCAGTTGTAGGAGGCTTGGTCGTTGTAGGTGTGTCTGAGATGGGGATTGGATAGATGGGTGGCAGTAGTTTTCTTTCAAACCTACAGTAAAAAACATTCAGGTATTTTAAGTAAAACCTTATAAAATACCGGTGATATTTTAAAGAGTTTTCCACATGTTTGCTGGTTCATTTGTTGAGAACTGATTCCTTAGCTTTTCAGAGTAGCTTCTCTTTGCTGCTCTGATCTCCCTTTTAATACATTTCTGGCCTGATTGTACAGCATTCTATCACCTTTTCTGTAGGCTTCCTCCTTGGTATGACATAGCTGCTTAAGTTTAGAGGTGAACCAAGCTTTATTGTTACTGTATATTCACAGATTTCTGGTTGGCACACATAGGTCTTCACAAAAATTGACATATGATGTTCATCCAGGTCTGCAGATTGGAATGTATCTTCAAAAACATTCCAATCAGTGCAGTCAAGGCAAGCTTATAGCTTTAGCTTTGCCTCCTCAGTCCAAGTCCTCAGTGATTTAATTGTTGGTTTCATGGCTTTAAGTCTTTGTCTGTAAGCAGGTACAAGGTGAATCATGCAATGATTAGAGTGTCCCACAGCTACTTGTGGTAAAGACCAATAAGCATCTTTTAATGTTGTGTAGCAATGGTCTAGAGCATGGGTCCTCAAACTATGGCCAACAGCATGAAACAATTAATCCAGCCCACGGAGCACCATGAGGTTGCCCCGCCCACATCTCCCCACCCACCCTTCAGCAAAGTTCAGGACTTGCTTTCAGGAGCCCTGAAGGCTGGAATCAAAAGGTAAGCTCAATAATTTTAGCCTGCAGAATGCTTCTGGGGGGGCGGGAAGGAGGCTAAAAAACAGGCAAAAATGACTCATTTTTGGCCAAAAAACAAGCCATTTTTACCTGGTTTTAGCCTGCAGAATGCTTCTGGAGGGGGGGGTGAAAGGAGGGCAAAAACCAGGCAAAAACGGCTCATTTATGACCAAAGAAATGAGTCATTTTTGCCTGGTTTTAGCCTGCAGAATGCTTCTTAAGGTTGGGTGGGGGGGGGTGAGGAGCATTAAAAACAGCTGAAAAGGGCCTGTTTTTGGCCAAAAAATGAGCCATTTTTGCCTGGTTTTGGCCAGCAAAATGCTGCTGAGGATGGAGGGGGAGGAGGTCAAAAAACAGGCAAAAACAACCCGTTTTTGACCAAAAAACCAATTGGTTTTTGCCTGGTTTTAGCCTGCAGAATGCTTCTGAAGGTGGGGGGGGGTTGAGGCCAAAAAACAGGCAAAAATGGCCCATTTTTCACTTTCCCTGCCTCCAGAAGATAGATAGATAGATAGAGAGAGAGAGAGAGAGAGAGAGAGAGAGAGAGAGAGAGAGAGAGAGAGAGAGAGAGAGATGAAGAAAGAGAGAAACAGAGAGGGAGAGAGAGATAGAAAGAGAGGGAGGGAGGGAGGGAGAGAAGAAAGAGAGAGAGGGAAAGAGAGAAAGAGAGAGAGGGAGAGAGAGAAAGAGAGAGAGAGAGAGAAAGAAAAAAGAGAAAGAAAAAGAGAGAAAGAAAAAGAGAGAAAGAAAAAAGAGAAAGAGAAAGAGAAAGGGGGACAGAGAGGGAGAGAGACAAAGAAAGAGACAGACAGACAGATAGAGAAAGAGAGAGAGGGGGGAGAGAGAGAAGGAAAGAGAGAGAGAGACAGAGAGAGGTTTCTCAAGCTCTTTGGGGCTGAAAAGAATTGCTGCAAAACTGATTTTCCTGAAGTGGACCACTAGACTCCTAAACAACTGAAAATCATTGAAAAAATGATCTAGTAAAAAGAAAAGGCAACCAAAAGAGCAACATACAAACAAAAGCAAATAAAACACCCCCAGGAGCAAAAGAAATTAAAGTTTAATTTGTGTGCATTGTTCAATGGATTGTTAAATTGGCCACGCCCACCTAGTCACATGACATAGCCATGCCCACCCAGCCGATCCAGCCCCCCCCAACAGTCTGAGGGACTATGAATTGGCCCCCTGTTTAAAAAGTTTGAGGAACCCTGGTCTAGAATGTTCTTGCCTCTAGTGAGACAATTGACATGCTGAAAATATTTTGGTAGCTGTTTCCTTAAATTAGATTTGTTGAAATCTCCTAAAATTATCAGAGGTGAATCTGAGTATTTAACTTCAGCCCACATAATCTGGTCAACTAGAGTTCGTAATGCATTGTTTACACAAGCTTGTGGAGAAACATACACAGCAATTAGGAGAAATGAGAATTCTCATGAAGAATAAAATGGTTTGCAATTGATAATTAATGTCTTTAAGTCCATATCACAGAATTTCTTTAGTATAGTTATATTTCGGGACCAGCGTCCGTTAATATATAAACATAAGCCTCCTCCCTTCTTTTTACCTGATGTTTCTGCAATTCTGTTTGCTCTTTGTTTTGGAAACCCTGGGATATACAGGCTGTTATAATCAATTGGCTCATTTAGCCAGGTTTCAGTAAAGCAGAGAGCTGCTGAGTTGTAAAAATCAGAATTGCATCTATTTAAAAGAAGTATTTCATCCATTTTGTTAGCAAATGAATGTAAATTAATCAGAAAGAGTGAATGGAGAAGGGTTTTTATTCCACTTTTCCTAAATCTATTCAAAATTCCTGCTCGCTTACCCCTTCTTTGCCTCCGGCATCTCCTCTATTTGTTTTTGTGTATCCATTGTTCAGAGGAAGTTGCTTCTTCCTGTGTTAGAAGCTATTCTGAATTTGTAAAGGGGGGGGGGAGGTTGAAGTCACAGAAAGCTGCCCATCAAAGAAAAATTGCTTGATGCTTAGCAGTTGGTCTCTTGAGTATGAAATCCATAGTAAATCACAGAAAATGATAAAAAAAGAGCAAAACTGTCAGAGAGCATTTCACCAAGGCTACTGTTGGCGGTGCCATCTTGGCAAAGGTTTATAAGCTTATAAGTTTATAAGTTTTTTTATACCATTCTGGTTTATTTTAGCTAATTTAACAATTAGAACATTCACCCTGCCCTCAATATAGATGATGTAGTCTTCATGTTTCTGAAATATATTTTTACTCAGAGAGAATAGTATTTAGATATGTCTACAACTTTTAGTCTTCTGCAATTGGTTTAAAAGGCTGGATCAATCTCTGTGGCTTGTATGAAAATGGAAGGCTGGAACTAGAACTATGCAAACTAAATATGGTGCTTCAGTTCAGTGAAGATTCACCTTTTTAGTAAACATTTACTCAATTGAAGCAGATTCGCAAACTGAATCTGTAGACCCACTTTTGATGCAGCAAATCAAATGAAAAAATCAGCAAATTCTCTTCTGCTTCTGGGGTTGTTAAACACAATATGCTGTACTACATTGCACTCCCATATGTGAAAAAGTTGAACATAAGCTTGAGAGGCATAATAAATTCTTTGACAATTCTGTGTTTTTTCTATTAAAGAAAACCTTCTCTATTAAAGTAGTTTTGAAGTAGCAAAAGTAATATTGCTTTTAACTTCATTCATGTCTGAATTCCAAGTTCCTTAATGTGGGCAGCCTTAATCTGAATCCTCCTGTTCTAGGACAATGTTATACTTATGTGCTAGTCTTGCCAATATATCTAAGACTTACTGCTTTCCCCAAAACTATAGGTTCAAGGATTGACATTCTCATGCTTTCCATTGGTTCAAAATCTTACTTTTAAATCCTGCAAGATTGGGGTAAGTTTACATCACTCATCAGTGATTCAATGGTTCAAACATACATTTTTGGAACCCACTGCATAATGGTCTGGGACAAATGTTACTTTTAAATTATGTGTAACAGGGATAGGTTTAAGTATCGGTATATAGACCAATGTTTCTCCATCTTGGCAAATTTTAGATGTGTGGACTTCAGCTCCCAAAATTCCCCTGTCAGCATGCATCAGCAAAAAACCAATCTACACAATGGGTACAAGGCTAATACATGGATAACTCCCCAAATGTTTACACTTCTTACACAAGGCAATGTGCAACTTTCTATTTGTCATTCTGCCTGCCTGCTTTTGCCATCTCTGTAAAGGAAGTAACATTGAATATTGTCAGCAAACCAACGTAAGACTCATGTCACAAAAAGTCCAGTTTTGCCAATTTACCTTGCCCAGCATGACATGTCCTCACAAGCACTGATAACTCTGTCCCAGTAAGTATTGAATTTGTCAACCAACCATACCCAATTGTATATTCCCTCACAAAGGGAATAAAGCCATATTATGTTTTTCAATGTAAACCAAATTTTGAAATCAAAAAAAAAACAGGTGAAAAGTTAAGAGGGTGGTTTTCAAACAAGGGATAAGTTTAAATGTGGGTTTTTTTTATATCAGTTCATAATTTCCCTGTGAGCTGTTAGTTGGACAGTATGGAAACGGGAAGACTGTTTTTTTCCCTTATGCCCACTATCTTTGACTGTAAATAGATGCACAAAATAAAAAAATAAAAATACAATAAAACCATATATAAACAGTATAAAATATAAAATAAAGTACAAGGAAACCCGAGGGAATATTTAGTTAAAACTGGGCAGAATGATTACCCTCTAAAGATTCCATCATCCAAATAATTTGGTTTAGTTTAGTTTACTTTATTGTCATTGCACCTCATACAACGAAATTAAATGCCATCTTCAGTGTACATTATAACTATAAAACTAAAACACAAACACACATTCCATTTCTATCCCAAAAAAATGAAGCAGCTGCAGGCATTTTTATGCATATCCATTATAGTCTATGCATCTCTCTCTCTCTTTTTTTTTTTTTCAAATAAATTCTCTGATCTCCATTTTGAATTAAATCAGGACTGTTTGACCAGGTCTGGGTTATAATGCTGAACTCGATTTAAGTTGGCCAATCCTTTGGTGACATGACTCTAAATCCATTAACAGTCAGGAGAAAGCTGCAAAGGTGGAGCACTGGAGCAATAGGTGATAGTCACAGCTTTGACTGACTGAGGCCCCACTTCTTGTATCTGTGTGTTGCATACAAAAAAAAAATATTGTGATGCCACACACTCTATCTTGCCAGTTTTAACATCCTCAGCAAATGTTGCTGTTAACAGCAAAAAATAAAAACAAATCTTTGTAAGAGTGCAGACACTGAATTGCTGATTTTATTCTTCCTGATTGTCAGATTATCTCATACAATCAGGGAACACTGAAGTACTATGATTAGATTTGTTAACTTACGACCAATGAAGTTTGTTTGGTGATAACACTGCAAAATCAATTTGCAGGAGTTTATTATAAACAGTTTAATAACTTAGCTTTTAGGATACATCCAGATGATCTCTGGAGGGCTCGGGACAGGGGTTGTTCCTCTGTCCTGGTCCTATTAGATCTCTCAGCGGCTTTTTTTTTTTTATTGCAAAAGTTTTACAATTACATTTTCACCCCTTTTTCCCCCCCACCTCCCCCCCAAACTTCCCAACCTCCCTAACCCTCCCTAACCCTCCCCTCCCCCCAGACTTCCCTATAATATACTCATAATCATGAAGAACCCTAATATAACACTTATATATAAACTTGAGCCCCTCCCTCCCCTGTATAATTTTTCTCTTTATCTCATTACTTTAAAAAATTTCTAGTACATTATTTTCAAGTAAAAGCTATTTGATACTTTCTAGTTTGATATTTGTTCTGAACATATTCTATCCACCTTTTCCATTCCCACTCATAAGTCTCTTGTGAACAGTCTTTTAAATATGCTGAAATCTTCGCCATCTCTGCAAAACTGGCCATCTTCAAAGTCCATTCCTCAATAGTGGGCAAAGCTTCATTCTTCCAGTATTTACCTATCAACAATCTTGCCGCTGTTATCATATACAATATCAATTTTGTTTCACCCAATGTAAAACCCTTAACTATACCCAATAAAAACAGTTGTGGAGAAAATTGAATTTTTTTCTTCAAAACATTCTGCATGACCCACCAAATTTTTATCCAAAAAGCCTTAACTTTCCTACAGGTCCACCAGACATGATAATACGTAGCATCCAAACATTCACATCTCCAACATTTTGGCTGAACATTAGGGTACATACATGACAACTTTTGATACCATCGACCATGGTATCATGCTGCGCCGGCTGGAGGGGTTGGGAGTAGGAGGCACCGTTTTACGGTGGTTCTCCTCTTATCTCTCCGACCGGTCGCAGTCCGTGTTGGCAGGGGGGCAGAGGTCGACCCCGAGGCACCTCGTTTGTGGGGTGCCACAAGGGTCGGTCCTCTCGCCTCTCCTGTTCAACATTTATGTAAAGCCGCTGGGCGAGATCATCCGTGGATTTGGGGTGCGATGCCATCTGTACGCTGATGATACTCAGCTGTACATCTCCATCCCAGACCACCCCAACGATGCCCTTGAAGTGATGTCCCGGTGCCTGGAGGCCGTGCGGGTCTGGATGGGGAGGAACAGGCTTCGACTCAACCCTTCCAAGACCGAGTGGCTGTGGATGCCGGCGTCCCGATATAGCCAGCTGGTGCCAACTCTGGCTATTGGGGGCGAGTCAGTGGCCCCCACGGAGAGGGCTCGCAACTTGGGCATCCTCCTGGATGCACGGCTGTCTTTAGAAGAACATATGACGGCCGTGGCCAGGGGGGCTTTTTATCAGGTTCGCCTGATACGCCAGTTGCGTCCCTTTCTGGATCGGGACTCCCTATGCACGGTCACTCATGCCCTAGTCACCTCTCGCCTGGACTACTGCAATGTTCTCTACATGGGGCTCCCCTTGAGGAGCACCCTGAGGCTCCAGCTGGTCCAGAATGCGGCCGCGTGGGTAATTATGGGAGCGACTTGGCGCTCCCGTGTGACACCTTGCCTGCGCGAGCTGCACTGGCTCCCGGTGGTCTTCCGGGTGCGCTTCAAGGTATTGGTTCTCACCTTTAAAGCGCTCCATGGCTTAGGGCCCAGCTATTCGCGAGACCACCTTCTGCCACCGATAACCTCCCATCGGCCAGTTCGGTCCCACACAGAGGGCCTCCTTAGGGTGCTGTCGGTCAAGCAATGCCGACTGATGACCCCCAGGGGGAGGGCCTTCTCTGTGGGGGCACCCGCTCTCTGGAACGAGCTACCCCCAGGAATACGACTAATCCCGGACCTCCGGACCTTCCGTCGAGCTTTGAAGACCTTCCTATTCCAGCAAGCTGGGCTGGCTTGAAATTTTTAAAGGGTTTTTAAGGGGTAATGGGTTTTAAATACTTCGGGAAGCCAATTGGATTTAATTCTGTTTTAAATTATTTTAAATTTTGTATTGTATGTATTTTAATCTGGCTGTGCACCGCCCTGAGTCCTTCGGGAGAAGGGCGGTATACAAATTTAAATATAATAATAATAATAATAATAATAATAATAATAATAATAATAATAATAATAATAATAATAATAATAAACTTCATAATGTGTTTGTTTGTATGTGTGTATATACATACCCTGTTTCCCCCAAAATAAGACATCCCCTGATAATAAGCCCAATCGGGCTTTTGAGCACTTGGCAATAAAACCAGGCGTTTATTTCAGGGTTCAAAAAGATATAAGACAGGATCTTATTTTCAGGAAAACACGGGTATACACATACACATACATACATACACACACACACCACCTAAATTATTAATGTAGTTAATCATATTTTACTATGATACTGCCATAAATGTGCTGAGAGAAAGTGACTGGCCTAAAGTCAGCTAGGTGGCTTTGTGCTGAACACAGGACTAGAAGTCACAGTTTTCCAGTTTCCAGGGTCTTAGCCACTGCACCAACATGCCTCTCTTTTGGATGGATATCTGTACAAATAACTATCTATACAAATATACAAACATATTCAAAATAGATTAATTGCTAACACCAGGAAATAAAAGTTTTCTGAAACACCAAAAACAATTTTTCACTGAGGATTTTTTTTAACAATTAATTAAAAGCACATTAATACAAAGTGAAAAAAAATTTAAGTGTGATATTAATAATTGATTTGTAAATACTTTGTAATGTTTATATTATGTTTATGGAAAGAACAAACTTAACTGAGCTTTGAACTACAGTACAATTCTCTGATGCTTTTTAAAGCTATCCCTTACCAGGGGTGGGTTCTAAATTATTTTACTACCGGTTCTGTGGGCGTGGCTTATTTTATGGGTGTGGCTTGGAGGTCATGTGACTAGGTGGTCAGAGTCATTTCTGGAAGGTCCTCGCACTTACATTCAGTCCTCGCACTTACGACCCGACTCATTTGTTTGCTTTTAACACTGATCAGCTGTAGGACAGCCCTTTGAAGCCCCGCGGCAAGAGTTTAAACAGTTTTTTTCCCTCTAGTCATCAGCTGGGAGTCAGGAGGCAGCAATAGATTGGGGGTGGGACCAAATAAAAGGTAAGAATAATGTGGGTGGGGGATGGGTGGGTGGGCGGGCAGGGGGGGAGAACCGGTTCGGTGATGTCATATCGTCACCGCTACCGGCTCAGCCGAACCAGACCAAACCGGGAGGAACCCACCACTGTCCCTTACCATCTATGAATGGTACTAGAAAAGCCTGCAATTCTCTGCAGTATCTTTCTTATATGCTATTACAATATTGAAAGATTTTCAGCCAAAGTTTATAAAGAACATACTGCAGTGTGAGATAGCAAGACAATTTATTCCAAATACAGAGTTCCTATTAAAATAGCATTATAAGAGTTCAGATAAAAATGGTGAAAGGAATTCAATGCAAGTCTTTCAACTTCATTATATTTTATTTATTAAGGTAAGATTAAAGTGAAGGCATCTGTTTCAATAACACAGAACAGTGAGAAAATGTCATGATGGCTTTTTTCTCTTCACCAAACCCTGGATTATCACAATATGCTAGAGGTCTTAAGATGTTAATCCTCAAACCATTCATTTTAGAGTATCTCTCTTGTTAGGGCTGTGACTCTTAAATTTAGTTTAAGAGTTCACCCAAAACTTAAAACAAAGTTTAAATATCATCTAGAGGTGAGCTAAGGATGGAAATCTTATCTATTCCTGCACATTTTTAGTGATATGATTTGACATATGTGGGACATAGAACATATAAATTTGCAGGAAAAAATCACCCTGGCTATAAACTCCATTGCAATTATAAAGAACATAAATAAGAGTAGATCCATAAAAAGACTTGGTAAATATCCTATAATTGAGGTTTTTGAAGAGGTCATCTGGGAATTTATGCAACAGCATAAATAAGCATTAAGCATGTAGGAAAAGCAATGTTTAGAATATTCTAGAAGGCATAGAATAATTAAAGGACCTCCAATCTCATGCATTCCATTCAACTAAATTCCTGTTGGATCCTTTCAGTTACTGACATCAACATGTCAAATCTGAAAAATAATATCAGGCCACTTGAGCTATACTGTGCACAACGATGGGTTGTATAAATTCAAAGATGTATATTTGAATAATTCCACTTGAAAATCTCCAGATAAGTGTGAAGGTTCATTCTCTGAGTTTGTGAGTTGGTTTCCAAACATTTCATTACCAGGCTAGATAACATCCTCAGTGGAGTTTAGGGGATGTCACTGTCAGTGTTCTTCTGTTTATAAGTGCTTCATCTGGCCAGTAAGTCTTGTCATGGGTCAGGTATGGGTGTGTCAGGTGAGGGTCTTGTGATGAGTCAGGTGTGGGTGTGTCAAGTGAGGGTCTTATGATGGGCTAGGTGTGAGTGGGAGTCTTGTGATGGGGAGGTTACATTAGGTGAGGGTTATTGGGAGGTGAAGTGTTGGTTGGGGGAGCTTGCATAGGTTGGTTGAGAGTTGGTGCTGTCTCTGGTTAACTGTGCAGTTGATTTGGAATCAAGCCACAAGCTTGGAGAAGGAACCTTCACCCTCATCCTACATCCAAGCTACAGATATTCACCATTATTGCAAACTCCAGATAACTAATCAGTCCTTCATTGGGATACTTTATGATTCACACATACAGAAGTGAATAGCAAGCATATTACTTGGAGAGGGATCTGGTTGTCATAAGAGAGGACTTGCTCATAGTCATGACATGTACAGTTTTGGGTGTCCTATGGGTCATCCACATTGCACCACTGTTAAGTGAGCTGTATTGGCTTCCAGTTGCTTTCTAGGTGCAAGAAATTTTATCATCTTTGAAACCCTACATAGAAAAGGGCCAAGTTATTTGTTGAACTGTGTATTGTCTGAGGTTATGTACCCATAACACAAGGTCAGATAGGTGAGTCGCTACTTTTGAATGTTTTCATCTAATGGCACCAGATGCCTCAAGGGACCAATTATTCATTTTAAGCAGACTTAAAAGATTTTCATTTTGCTACATAAGAAATATTTTTATTTAGCTAAGAAGACAGAAAAGTTTTCTTTACATTGGCTTTGAAAGATGGTAGAATTGAATCCTCCAAGGTGTAAAATGGAAGGAAATAAATTTGAATTGGATATCTGCTCTTCTTAATTGGGAGACACCCAAATTTTGGCATAAAAAAGATGACTATGTAATTGTTTAAAATAAATAAAATATGCTACATATGAATAAAGTGTAGACCAGGACAGCAAGCTGTGTAAATTCTAGAGGATCTGAAGTTCTGAGGATTATAGCTAAATTGTGATTGGGGGAACCTGATTTGGAGGCTATGAGTTGTATAACTCTGCTGAAATTGTCTCTAGCCATCTTCTGAAAGAAAATTATCTGATATAAGTTAAGACTAAGAAATACTAAGCGGAGAGAGAGAGAGACAGAGAGAGACAGAGAGACAGAGACAGAGAATATCCCACATCAATAAAGAGAGAAGAGGCCAAGCAAACTGTGGTCACCTTTTGACCCAACAGATCTTATGTATATGCAACTATAACACACAAATGGTATATGTGTGCGAGTTGATAACAAAATCCTAGGAACATAAATGCATATACATACTTATCATATTAAAAATATTCAATGTAATTATTTTTCATTACATTACATTTTTTCAATTTTTAAGGGGAAAATGACTACTTTGATTCTGTTAATCACTGCCCCAATAACCATATTTTGGCTGCAAAAATCTAGTTAGCCTTTAGATAGCGCACAGTTAAAGTTATCAGCATCCCTTTGTTGCCATCCAGTGGTCACCCACATTTTTGCAACCCAAATACAGAAGACCTAGGCCCTATGAATTAGATAAAGGCCCTGGGTAAAGAAAATACATGGTTTGTCCTTGATCCCTTCCAATATTCTAACATGTAGGAAGGGAAAAGACTTTTAAACAGTTATTAATCATATAACCTCATCTGATCATTTTTTCTTGGCCATTGCAGAAATAAAGCATTGTAGAGTAGATTGTATAAATAGGAATCCACTTTTTAAAAAGGACTAGAGAACAAATGAATTAATACTGAACTCTTTAGTGCAAAGACATATTTTCTCTTATCATATTTTAAAAAGTACAGATGGAATAATATATGTGTGGAGGTGGAATGTGGATGTATTTATGTGTGGATGGATGGAGAGAGAGAGAGAGAGAGAGAGAGAGAGAGAGAAAGATGGATGACAGAGAGAGAGAGAGAGAGATTTGCCTGCCATTTTACTTTTTACTTTTTCTAATTATGTACTGATTGTTGTTATTATAAATCTTTATCAATCAATCAATCAATTGTTTCTGTCTGAGTGCATACTCCTCTTCACCGAAGTGGCTACATGATTTACTCTTTACAGATAGATTTTTCAAAGAATGTGGGGGCTTGTTCAGTTATGTGATAAAAAACAACTAAGCCCTGTCACAAATGTGGAATATATATTCATTTCAAACTACCTGTGAAGGTTTGATCAGGATTACGATAGATAGTATTTTACATAAATTTTCTGGAGGATTCTTTCCTCACTTACCAGAAAAAATAATTCATATTGCCTGCTTGGAAATATAACAAAAGTCACATTTTATTCCATGAAGCTTTGACAACATCACAGTCTGTTTTAAAATTTAAAACTATTTCAATATGTAGGTATATATTTAATGAATGTTTGAATATCTTTCTCTGAACTGTAGAGACCTTGAAAAAGAATGTTGTATTTGTTTAATTAAATGAAACACTGATAAAGGCATTTTAAAATAATCTGTTTTGTTTGCACATTACAGTTAGTGGTTCCTATGGGATGAAAATGGAAAGCTTATTCAAACCCTGAGAACATGTTTGTAGACCACATCTACATATGGTCAATGTCTAAATAAAAGCCATTTATATATCCCAGGCATATTTTCTTATTCTGCCTCAAATATAAAGATCACAACATATGTAGAATTAGAAAATATAAACAATGGGAGACTAATGTCATAAAGGATTAGCTTTAGTTCATTGCTATGGATAGAATAACAGAAAATAAAAACAAAACTTTAGAACCATTATATATCCTAAATGGTTCTCCTAAAACTAATAAAAGCCATAAAATGTAGTTGTTGTCTCCTTATATGGGCATCTGCCAGTGGTTGGCTAATCCACCAGCGGGAAGTTTAAATGGATGCCATTGGCCGGCTAGCTTGCCGGAGCTGTATATAAGGAGGGCTCGGCAGCTCAGCCGGCAGTTCCGTATGAGCTGAATAAAGTGCTGAACAGACCTCTGCTGAGTCACGTCTTCTTTTCCCTGCACCAACCTAACACTGGCAATGAAGGACACAAAAGAACCGACAGCATATCTTGTGGCACAATCGCCACCATCTACCAAGAGCTGAGTCACTGAAACCGAACCACAGAACCATGTCTGGACCACAGATCTCACTGGCTCCGTTCGAGCCTAACCAGGAGAAATGGAAGTCCTTCATGGTCCGGTTCAGTCCGGTCCAGTTCCTGGCAGGCAGCGGTTTCACCGACCTGGACGACAACCGAAAGTGAGCCCTGTTCCTGGCTCACTACGGCTCCAGGGTCCTGGAAATGGCCATGGATCTCATGGCACCGAGGGATATTGAGCTGATACCTTGGATTGAACTACAGGAAGTCCTGCAAGAGCATTACGCTCCAATCAGCACCCCATTGGCCAACCGGTTTGATGTCCACCAGCGGAATCAACGGGACGGCGAATTGGTTAAGGACTTCATATCTGCACTCCAGACAATCGCAGCCAGCTGTGAGTTTGAGAACGTAGACATCCAACTGAGAGACTGGATCATCTTCGGGATGAGGGACGTTTCTGTCCAGAAGAAACTCCTCAGCTGTAAGAAGGTCTCACTGAGAGATGTGATCAAAGAAGCTACAGCTGCAGAATCATCAGAGAGAGCAGCAGCCACCATGAGGAGGTCTAAGGGGATCCACAAGATCTACAAGAATTCCCAACCTTCATCAGACGAGACCACCACGGGGTCAGAGTCCGAAGCTGAAATGGCCGTCCACAAGGTTCTCAGACCCCAACGGCAGGAAAACCCTCAAGATGGCGGATGAGAGGAACGCTGTGCCAGCAGCAACGGGAATCACGTGCACGCCAGATGTCGCTGGCGGGATGCGACCTGCAGGCACTGCAGGAGGAAGGGCCACATCGCCGAGGTGTACAGAGCAGCAGAACCAGTCATGGAGGCTCCCAGAACCCACGACCGTGAGAACCAGAGGCCATCCAAACGGTCCCAATACCCCAGGTGCGAGGGAGAAGGCTACGAGAAAAGCAGAGGGGTCCATCAGACCACCATAGCGCAGTGGTTGGAGTGGTTCAAGCCTCTAGGGCTCACCATGGCGGTATTAATCAGATTAGACAGAGCGAACTCGACAAGCTCCTAGGGGACTTCCAGGACATCTTCAATGGGAGCCTAGGTAAATTTTTGGGGAAACGCATCTCATTCAATTTAGATCCAACAATTACTCCAATTCGGCTAAAGCCCCACAGGGTTCCATTCGCCCTCCAGCCTAAAGTTGATGCCCAACTGGACAAATTAATCGCCCAGGGCATATTGAAGCCGATTGATCATGCTGCATGGGAGACCCCCATTGTGACCCCAATGAAGCATGATGGATCTGTGCACATCTGCGCTGATTATAAATGCATCATTAACAGGGCATTACAGCAGAGCGTATACCCAGTTCCAGTGGTGCAACATCTGTTGCATTTGCTAGGGAGTGGAACCATATCCACAAAACTGGACCTGGCCCAGGCTTACCAGCAACTGCCAGTCGATGAAAAAACTGCGGAGGCTCAGACTATTGTCACTCACTGGGGCGCATTCAAATGCAACCGCCTCCAATTTGGAGTCAGCGCTGCCCCAGGCATTTTCCAATCGATGATGGAATGCTTTCTACAAGGCATTCCAGGGGTGGTGCCATACTTCGATGACGTCTTGGTCTCCGGCCACTCGGAAGCCCAACTACTGGAATGGCTCAGGCTTGCCCTGCAGCAGTTTCAGGCGAAGGGTCTAAGAGTCAGGAGAGACAAGTGCGTCATCAGGGTCCAGGAGGTCGAGTTCCTGGGCTACCTAATTGATAGCAAAGGCATCCACCCCACCAAAAGTAAAGTAAAAGCAATTCACGAAGCTCCAGCCCCCAAAAACAAAGCAGAGCTTCAGGCTTTCTTGGGACTACTGAACTTTTACAGTGTCTTTTTAAAACAGAAAGCCACAGTTGCTGAGCCGCTCCATTGACTTTTAGGGAAGGCGATCCCTTGGAAATGGGGAGAGGAAGAAGAGGCAGCTTTCCGGAACATCAAAAGACTACTCTCCTCGGACAGCGTTCTCATGCAGTACCATGAGACACTCCCCCTGTTTCTGATCTGTGATGCCTTGCCATATGGAGTTGGGGCTGTCCTCAGCCACCAACTTCCCAATGGATCAGAAGCTCCCATTGCGTTCTTTTCCAAAACAATGTCCACGACTGAGCGCAACTACAGCCAGCTGGACAAGGAAGCCTTGGCCATCATACCTGGCATCAAGTACTTCCATGAATATCTATACGGAAGAGCGTTCACCATCGTGACGGATCACAAGCCGCTGCTGGGACTCCTCGCAGGAGACAAACAAACGCCCACCTGCATGTCGCCCAGGATGACACGCTGGGCCATCTTCCTCGCTGGCTACTCGCATAAGATGATTCACAGACCTGGCAAGACCATCTGCAACACTGATGCCCTCAGCAGATGCCCCATTCAAGAGCCAGTGGAAGACCCGGCACCCACTCTCGGACTGTTCCACATCAATGATGACCAGTTGTGCCCAATATCATCCACCTCTGTGGCAAAGCACACCAAAGAGAAAAAACCCTCAGGCAAGTCATGTCCTGGATCTTGAGGGGCTGGCCAATGGGGGGAGTGGGCAAAGAGTTCAGTCCATTCGTGCAGAAACAAGAACTCTCCACAATGCAAGGATGCCTCCTCTGGGGTGACAGGGTGGTGATTCCCCACACCCTACAGAAGAAGACCTTGGAGACACTGCACAGCAGGCATCCTGGCATCGTCAGGATGAAGGCCCTGGCACGGAGCTATGTCTGGTGGCCAACGCTGGATAAGGACATTGAAAAATGGATCGCCAGATGTGACCCGTGCCAGGAGGTGAGACCGGCGCCACCGCAAGCTCAGCCAACGGAGTGGGAGATGCCCAGCAGCCCCTGGTTGAGAATACACATTTATTTCGCAGGATCAATAGATGGCAAGTCTCTCCTCATCGTAGTGGATGCTTTCTCAAAATGGCTGGAAGTAATTGTGATGCCCACCACCATGATGGAGGCCACCATCAGGGCACTCCGCCGGCTGTTCACCATGCACGGCCTTCCAGATGTCCTGGTCTCGGACAACGGCTCCCAGATCACTTCCAAGACCATGGAAGCCTTCTTAGCAGAGCTGGGCATTAGGCACGCCCTCATCGCCCCTTACAGGCCGGCAGGAAATGGGCAAGCGGAGAAAATGGTGAGACTCACCAAAGACACACTCGCCAAAATGGGCGCAGGAGACTGGCAGGAGAAAATTGATAAGTTCCTGTTCACCCAGAACATCACTCCGCACACCACCACAAAGAAGAGCCCGGCAGAGCTCCTGATGGGGAGAAGACTACGATCACCTTTGGATCGGCTACACCCCCAGTACAACCCGCAGTGCCAACAAAACAATGCCCAGCCGCCACGGACTCTTGGAATCGGAGATCCGGTCTTCGCGCTGAATTTCCAGGGCCCTCTGAAGTGGCTGAAAGGACTGATCGGGAGAGTGACCGGCCCGAGGTCATACGAAGTGGAGCTGAATGATGAATGAACCTGCATGCGTCACATCGACCAACTCTGGAAAAGGTGGAGGGGAGTTGAGGAAGACCAGCCAGATGAGGTAGGCCTGTGCCACCCCGATGAGGTAGACTTCCACCACCCCGATGAGGTAGGCCTACACCACCCAGACGAGGGATGCTTGCGCCACCCCGGCGAGGTAGACTGCTGCCACCCCAATGAGGTAGGCCTACACCACCCAGCTGAGGTAGGCCTGTGCCACCCCGGCAAGGTAGGCTTCCACCACCCCAACGAGGTAGGCCTACACCACCCTGACAGGGTAGGCCTATACCACCCCGACCGAGTTGACCCGCATCACCCTGACGATGCCAGTGACCACCGCCACCCCGGCAGGGTCGGCCGGCCACAAACACCACATCAGCCACAACCACAGCCGCAGGGATGCCCCGCCATGACAGTCCGCCAGGGGCCCGGAGCGCAAGCTAAAGAAGGGAGGAAAGAACCCAAGGACCTACCGTGGTTCAGCTGCCCAGCCCGGGTCCAAGGCGAACTTCAGCGGCCAAATCTCCGTCATCCCAGCCAGGGAGAGGGACTCCGCCACCCGCAGGACAATCCAACAAACCTAGCCGGAGGCGCTAGGCCGGACCCAGCTCACTAGACGGCCGAGTTCCAGACAATTCCACATCAGGAACTGGAGAGGGCAGGAGCCCGACCCGTCCGGATCAACAGCAAAGCAAGAACTGAACCTCACAGGTCAAGTAGGGCTATTAGACGCCCCGCCTACCTGCCCGACTACATAACCTACGTTGGCCACGGATTGACAGATTGAGAACTAGGAGGGGAGGGGTGTTGTGTCCTTATATGGGCATCCGCCGGTGGTTGGCTAATCCACCGGCGGGAATTTTAAATGAATGTCATTGGCTGGCTAGCTTGCCGGAGCTGTATATAAGGAGGGCTCGGCAGCTCAGCCGGCAATTCCGTATGAGCTGAATAAAGTGCTGAATGGACCTCTGCTGAGTCGCGTCTTCTTTTCCCTGTGCCAATCTAACAGTAGTCATTTTTCTGCTTTTAGTATATCCACAGACTGCAACTGACCATACTTTACAAAGTAACACTTTAGGGAAAGCGGGATACGAGAGATATTTTAAGGGCTACTGTCAAGGTCATTTCTTGATAGATAATGTCATTTCAGTCATTCTGATTCTGATAATGGTCTGATTCTCTTGTCTGGTAGAAGTCTTTCTAGTCTTAAAAAAGTGAGCAAGATTTTGGGGTCTGCCAGTGTTGTTTTCTTTGACCAATTGAGGACATTGTGCTGATTTCAAACAGTGCTAAATTCACCCATGAATGAGGATGTGGCCCTACTTAACTTGAATAGTGTGCCCTGTCCTTAAAACTTTCTGAACTCTTTCTGTTAGTAGGCTGGGCATCTTATTTAATTCATTGTAAGGTTTATTCAGCCACTAAATATTCCTGGGAGGCAGAAGAGATATACATATACTTTGCTCTCTTTGCCACTTTACTTCTAGTATCCTTATAAATCCAAATCAGATTACAGGCTGCATGATAGTATTTCTGAGCTGCCAAAAATGCTGACTCTAAGAAGGAAGAGACTTGATGGAAAGAGTTTAAGGGGAACAAATAACAACTTTCCTATTCTTTCTTTACTCCCCATTGTCCTGTCAGGCAGCTATAAGGATGGGGATTCTGAAATGATCTGAATTTCACTTTCTTCAGACAATCAAGGGCGGGGGAGGGGGGATAGAGAAGGTGTGAATCACCTGCTATCCTGCTTCTTGCCTTTTCATATTACATAGGGAAAAGATGAAGATGAGATTTGATGATGTGAAAGATAAGTTGGGACCAGCAGTTCATTAGGCAGAGATATCAATAATGTTAATAACCAATAACCTCACTGTTTAAAGGCTGTGAAGCTAATGAAACCTATTGCAACATGGGAAATATGGAAGAAAAATGCAGAATATGAGAATGACAACATACACATACTGATGGTAGAAAAGTTATTTATGTGGCTTTACTAAATAATAAATTAATAATAAAGAACCTTCCCTTGTCATTCCATGTCAAATGATTGAAAGACTTCAACTGAATTCAACTTAGTAATGTTGTTATGCAGTGTAAAGCTGGGGTAAATATTTTATAATCAAGTCCTGTCTTGGAGTGTTGGACAAGTTTTATAATAAACCATCTGCTTTTCTGGTCCTGCTACAACCTCAACTGTATTTTGGAGAAGTGAGTAGATTGAGCTGGGGAACTGCCCTACTTTTGATTGTGTTATGGTGCTTGTGCTACCTGGATAACTGGAAAGAAGCTACTTCAGAACAAATTCAGAACTTAATAATTTTTGAACAATGGACTTATGGAAGGTCCAATGGAAGTTAATTTTAATTGCATTTGCCTCTATAGACAGATTGTTCAATACAAATTCTACCTGACATAGTTAACAAAATGACATTTTGTTAGCTATGTCAGGTAGAGCTTGTTTTGCTCTATCTAACAAAATGAAATTCAATGTAGAAAAATGTAAAGTTTTACACTTAGGCAAGAAAAATCAAATGTACAGCTATAGATTATGTGAAACCTGGCTCAATAGCAAAGTCTGTTCCAACTCTGATAAGAGTCTGATAAGAGTTATTCTGATAAGATCAAAACTGAGTTAAAGTGGATTTCAAAATGATACTATACTATGTTTCCATGTTGGAAGCACTGAAGTACTTCTGTGATGAAATGATCAGCTTGTGACATCACCGTTGCCCAGGGGATGCCCAGTTGGACACTCCTTTCATGTCCCCATTAATAAGCCTACTGAATTGGTACCTATTTATCCACACACATTTGCACACTTTTGAACTGCTATGCTGGCAGGAGCTGGAACAAATGATGGGAGCTCACTGGTCACACAGCAGCATTCAGGCTTTGATCATGGACTTGCAAATTGTCAATCCAGCATCCTAACCACCTAACCACCATGCTCCATTTTAAAATGCTAGACTATAAGAAAGATATGGAAAAATATATAATACTGGACATGCAAAAAAAAAAAAAAAACCAACCCTGACTGATGACTTAATAATTAAAAGGGATATAAAATAAAACAAACCAAAAAAGTGACATGGATAATTTTCCTATAGTGGATTTACAAAGAGACTTGTTAACATTTTGAAGAAGCTCATGAGAAGTGACAAAGAAAAAATGAAAATAAATCAAGTTGTTCCAGGAACAACTTTATTTGAAGGGATTAAAAGTCAAGATTGCTGGAAGTAAAAGCAAGGAATATAAAGTTGTTGTTGTTGTTGTTGTTGTTGTTGTTATTATTATTATTATTATTATTATTATTATTATTATTATTATTATTATTATTATTATTATTATTATTATTATTATTATTTATTTGATTTGTATACCGCCCTACTCCCAAAGGACTCAAGTTTAAAATAGATATTATTATTTCTGATAACTCACAATGGACTTTTGCAAACATCAGGGAGGAAATAATGAGATTAGGGATTTGCTTATAGATAAGAGATAGAAAATGGGAAGAGGAGATAATTTGCTGTATTTTAAGAGAAGATAAGTTACAAAAATCGTTTATATTTGGTGTAATGAAGATTGGAAATAATTTTATGTGTTTCTTTTCTTTTTCTTTACTACATTCTTAGTTTTGTTTCTATTCTATTTCTCTATTTTTCTTCTTTCTTCTTTATTGTGCCTTTTTTCTTGTTATTCTTTTGTATATATTAGTTTTGTTTATTCTAATTGTAATGTTTAATAAAATAAAAAGGAGCCTGAGTGGCACAGCAGACTAATGCTGCTGTTAAAGGTAGTATTTAGCTTCCAGCTGCCTGCAATTACTGTGAGTTCAATTCTCACCAGGCTCAAGGTCGACTCAGCCTTCCATCCTTTCTAAGGTAGGTAAAATGAGGACCCGGTTTGTGGGGGCAATAAGCTGACTTTGTATAAAATATACAAAAGTATGAAGGCTATTGCTTAACGCATTGTAAGCCACCCTGAGTCTCTGGAGAAGGGCAGCATATAAATAAATAAATAAAAAATATTATTAAAGAAAGACTGGGGAGTAGGCATTGTTTCCATGTTTTATTTCCAAAAGGAATCAAATTCTTCTTCACTCTTGGCATGTGACATTATATTGCTATACTACTGATTATTTGTGATGTCCTAAACTATAATGTTCACCAATCCATGAGAAAGCAGATAGCAATATATTTTCAGCAACTTTGTTTCAACACTAAGCATGCCATAATTCAATACACTCCAAACTGTCTCGTGTAATTCAAGATCACAGTTCCGACCTTGTGAGGTTTCCCTACCACAACCTCTAGCATATTTCAAAGTGCTGTGAAATAACATGTCAAACATTGAGTACTCTACTGTCCAGATGTGCAGTATGCTAGTTTAGTGAATTACTATCTCAGGGAGACTTATAAATCTGAATATTTCTGCCAGTTACATATAGTCTAACCCCAGTGGTTACAAATCATTTCTTTATATTTCTATTTCAAAGAATATCTTACCTAAAAGAATCACTTCTCACTATTCCCATTACAAAATTGCTGAAAACACTATTATAGCAACATGCAACATCAGTAGTCCTAGTAACCCTAGTGATGTCACAATTAATATTTATTAAGATTATTTAAACTTTATTTACCTAGTTCGTTTTTAAGGAAATAAATATACACAGCATCCATTTTTTAAAAAAAACAAGAGCACCTTTACTTTCATCAAGACATCTGAACTATTTTCAGTAAACAAGCAAACAAATAAGCAGACTGGCTCAAGATGAAGGCAAAAAGGTGTGTAGAGTTTATTGGAACTTTAGTGAAAAAATTAGCACTATTGTGGAGTACTAATGTTCATTACAGTTGAACAGTCCTCTAAAAGAATAATAAACTTATTTATATACTGTCCCTCACCCCCTCCTCCAAAAATTCTGTTTTCAAGCAAGTCACGAAGGAAAAGCTCACAACACTGCAAACATAGTATACTCAGATACACTTTATTTAAAACACCAACAGTAAATCATTAGCATTGTCCGGTCCTGTTATCAAATTGTATAAAACATTTCATTCAGTGTCAATACCTGAGCCAAATATTTTTTTAAAAAAAGCAATTTAACCTCAAAGGGAAAAAAAATGTTTTCTTTCTTTGTTTTCTGCAAAATTCTATGTCCTGAGTTGACCATATACCCCCTATTGCTATAACATTCTGGTTGTCTTTGTGAAATAGAACACTAGGAAAAAGCAAATGAAAAAATGAAAAAATCCTCTTCAGAGTGCTAGGGATGTGACGAGACACATATCATCTGCAAAGTTCTCACTAGTCTCTGCTGTTGATAGTGCTGTGCATAAAAATTACCTTGCATTTTTTTCTCCCAGTTTCCACATAAAGGTAAAGGTTCCCCCACACATATGTGCTAGTCATTTCCAGCTCTAAGGGCGATGCTCATCTCCATTTCTAAGCCAAAGAGCCAGTGCTGTCCAAAGACATTTCAGCGGTCATGTGGCCGGCATGACTAAATGCCAAAGGCACAAGGAGCACTGTTACCTTTCCACCAAAGGTGGTTCCTATTTTTCTACTTGCATTTTTTATGTGCTTTTGAACTGCTAGGTTGGCAGCAGCTGGGACAAGTAACAGGAGCTCACCCCATTATGCGGCAGTAGGGATTCGAACTGCTGAACTGCCGACCTTCTGATTGACAAGCTCAGCATCTTAGCCACTGAGCCACCACATCCCCTAGTTTCCACATAGTTTCCACATAATGAAAAAGCATTCGTTTTGAAATTTTGTTCAAATAAGAAGCATTTTATGATGAATTCTCATAGGTTGGGTAGATGTTCTTGCACATATTTAGATATTCTGGTTTACAGTTAAAATCATAATGGATATCTGAGTCTTGATAATATACAACATAAAATAGATTTTAAAATAGTATAAAATTTCAAATGCAAAATCATAATCTGATTTGTCAAACCAAGACACTCACTTCCTTCATTCCTTAAAAATCTTCCAGAACACCTATGCCTTGACCAGGTATCAGAAAATTTCACAGAAGATGCCAACTGGCCTTGGGGAGAAACTGGTAGACAGGCTCCATCAATGAAACTATGGTTCTAGGTCCCTGTTTCTCCATCACCCAAATAAAGGACCCATCAAAAGTTTTTCAATTAGATGGGTCTACCTGAGAAAGCTGATCCTGAAGATCCCTGGGATATGCTCACCCCAACACTTGAATTCAACCTAAAACCCACTGGAAATTAATGCAACCCTGCGGCTTGGGTGTTTTGTCCTGGGGCAGTTCTAATCATCCAGAAAATGAGTTATTGCATTTTGTTGCACCACTTTAGTGAGCAAATGACCAAGGAATATGTGAAAGTCCTGGGTTTTTTTTTAATTGCATATTCACCTGTTTGGCAATCAGGAGCCTTTGTGACATTCTATGCTTCCATTAAATTTCAAGGGAAGAGATCATGAATGAATAAAATGGGAAAAATATAAGCATTTATATAAAAAAAGAAATGTTAAAAACAAACTTAGAGAGCAATAGTTCTTGAAACCACTTCATTATTCCCCAAACACCTTAGCCATTTTATCTGAAAAAGATGCTCATAACTTACTCTACATTTAAATTTTAACATCTAAGATGAAATGATGAAATTCTATTTGGTATATTTGAAAGGTAATTACATTTTCAACTAAAATGAAAAGTTGAGTGGTCAAGAAAAGGCTAATAATACCGATATAAAACTTGCAGACTTATATCCAACTTTAACTGAGCAAAGTATTAGAGATGTAGAAACATTTTCCCCTCAGATCATCCTCAACTCAATATCCTGCTTCACATTTGAAATAGCATTCCTGACCTTACTGATATGTTCGGACCATTCTAGAAGTTTCAGTTTAAAACAGCCACATTTAACTTCAAAACAATTGATTAAATTTGAAAAAAAATAATGTAAACATTTTAACTTCATTCCCAAAAGGTCAACGTGCACAGATTTATGCTGTTTGTTTGGTTCTACTCTTGTAATATCTACGTAGCAATAGGTCAGTCTGGATCAGTATTTCTGAACCTAAGCAACTTGAAGATGTACAGACTTCAATTCCCAGAATTCCCCAGCCAGCCATTCTGGGGTTGAAGTCTACTCATCTTCAAGTTGCCAAGGTTGAGAAACACTGGTATGGACTCCCAGACATTAAGGTCGTCTATACCTAGTAATATAAAAATAGTCTTGGTCTCATAGGTACATCCATTTAATAAAGTGATATAAGCTATTGACACTTTCTTATTGTTATCTTGTTTTTTGGGTTGTTACCATATTTCAAATAAAGGCTAAATAGATTCAAATTCTGTATTTTGAAATAAATACATGTAAATGCTGATAAAATTTATTTTCTTTTGGGAGATTAGGCTAAATTCCCCCAAAAAATAAAAATAACAACAACAACACTGCCCAATAAAATGTGGAAACCACTATTTACAAATAAATTGTGCAACAGAAATTTAAAATGACTTTATAATAGCTTTCTCTGGCTTTGCAGAAGGATATCTGAAGAAAAGGCTGGCATTTTTAGTAGACATTTAGCCTTGGCTGAACTAATGTGACAGAGAAATCCATCTATTTGTTTGTATGATGGTTAGGTAACTTTTAGCTGGCTTGGAAAATAATTAAGTAAAAGGTCTGAACTACCTTTTACAATAGCAATTATTTATAGTTTTATCTCAAGAAAAAAAACCAAACATCTTTGCTGAATTTCAGCCTGAAAAAAAAGCCCAAATGGAACTCAATTTTTATATTCTGTTTATTCATGTGTGTATATGCGTGTGCATAAGTGTTTGCCTGTGTGTTTGTCTGTGTGCATATGTCAATATACATGTATTTATATATGAATCATTTGATATTGTGTCATCAAGTTGGTGTCAGGATTCAGTAATCACACAGTTAGATCCTCAGGATGCTCCATCTTCTGTCTCGCCTTTCAGACTTTGCTTTGTATGAAGGGCATCCAATCTTTTGCAGAATTGTTGTCTTCTCTTTCTTTCCTCCTATCAAGCAATATAGACTTCCTAAGAAAGCTAGGTCTTCTCACACATGTCTGAACAAGGATCATTTGAGTCTAGTCATTTCTGCCACAAGTAAGTTGATTTTTCTTTTCAATGATCCATGTGTTTGTTTGGGTTTTTATGACTATCCATTGTATTCTCAGGAGTCTTCTCTAAAGACAAAGTTCAAAAGCATAAATACTGTTTCCTGGAGTATAATTGGGAAGTTTAAAAAATCAGTATGGCAGCTTCAGCCAGTGACCTCAAAACTATAGATACCATATCAGAATATCTTTTCCAAAGGCTTTAATATCTTACCAAATGTTAGCCTGTGACATATTTTTTGAATCTGGTGGTATATGTTGATAATTAATCCTGAAAGGCAGGATTTATCTATCACTTCATTATCTTCATTATAAATTGTACTTGTCATAAATTTTGTCATTTTTATGTGGAATCTTAAATCCATTTTTCTCTGTGGGCCTTGTTTTCATGGGTAGAGCATCTTGATCATTTGCACTTTCAGTTATTATATTACTAGCACTAGTTTTTAAAATAGTGATGTTCTAGAATTTTCATAATGAGTTTTTCTTAATACAAGATGATGATGATTTAGTGACAGATGTCAGAATTTAAGTTGTATTACTTTCCTTTGTGACATTTTGCCCAAGAAGTGATTAGAAAAATAGTGGTTTTAGATGTATCTTTTTTTTCAAAAAAAAAAAAAAAGTGTCAAGGCATAATACCTAAATAAACCCATTTCATTTCAAAAGATAGGCTTATTACATGTGCTGAGAAAACAAACAATCTTTATCAAAGACACAGAACAAAAGAGAAAAAACCCCAATGTACATATTTTTGTGAGTGCAATGCAAAGAATGTCTTTCATTTGTTTGCACAGCAAGGAAGAATAAAATGGAGGAGAGAAAAATAAGACAGGAGAATCTCAACTTATTTCTTGGCAAAAAAAAAAAAAAAAACCTTCCAAAAGCCAGCACCACATGAAACACAGATTTGAGACTGAGAGTCAGTATTTACTGACAAAAATATATTGAAGGTTTATCACTTTCAATGCAACGAGAACTGTTTTCATCTGTGGAGGCTTCACATTGCGGTTATGCGAGAAACAGAAAATAACCAGTAAATTAAAATTGTATATGAATGTCATGTTCTTTCAAACAAGAACCAAAAATATTACAAGCAGTGGGTTGGCAACTTTCTAAATTTGACAAAAACAACAATAACAACATTCTGGATAAATTTAATATAGACTGGTTTTCATACATTCTAGTTTCCATTTAGGACAAAACTTTTCATGTTTGTATGTATACTGCTCAAAAAAATAAAGGGAACACAAGCAGAAGGCATCCAAGATCTGAATGAATGAAATAGCCTTATTAAATACTTTGTTCTTTACATACAGTAGTTTATACACTGCTCAAACAACTAAAGGGAACACAAAACTGTTGTATGTAATGAACAAAGTATTTAATAAGGCTATTTCATTCATTCAGATCTCGGATGTCTTCTGCTTGTGTTCCCTTTGTTTTTTTGAGCAGTGTATTTATGTATATATCCATGTGTTTGTTTGTGTGTGTGTTGTGTGTATATATTTGAGAATAAAAATAGTGAAAATTTAGAAATTTAATATTTAGAGATTAGAATGTTAACTGGCAAAATAATAACAACAAGGTGGCCTTGTCAATGTGATTGAAGCTGCCTATCTGTACTATATTAACACAGAAAAACACCAGGCTGCAATCATGCTGCCCTGATCATCAACTTACCTTGACACATACACATCCCCCCATGGAAATATGTCCTTTTCTATAATATTTTAAGTTATAATTTAATGTCAGGTTTAGGTAGAAGTTCATATCCTCCTCCAAGTTCTCAACAGGTTTTGTGATGTGAGTCTTGTGGTGTGTCTTGTGATAAAGAGATTACCTGAGATCAGGGTCGTGTATAGTTAACCTCTGCTGGTGTGTGTGAGGGGGGGTTTGCATGAGTTGGTTGAAGGTTGGTGCTGTCTCTGGTTGACTGTGTGGCTAACTTGGATTCTGAGGGATTTGTAGGCTGGTTGTAGGTCAATGTGTCTGTTGATGGAATTGCTTGTGGCCTGGCACTCCATCACAATACTGACTCCTCACAAGACCTGTCACAAGACAGTTGACACACCACACCCAAGTCCTTAACAGAATAGTGACACTGACATCTCCCAAACTCCACTGAAGATGTTATGTAGCTTGGTAACGAAATGTTCGGAAACCAACCCACAGCTTGGAGAACAAACCCTTAGCCTCAAATAAAAAGGATTTTGGAGGTTGTTTAGGCTGTGGTGGTCTTCCATTCATCTGCCTTTTCTGCATGTTTTTCAATTTAATCCTACTAGCTGCAGTGATTTTACAGATGATGTTATAAATCTATAATGTGTGTTCATAATAGAGAATGACATGTTGCCACAGGCAACTGAATTAAATAGCAGTGTGGGCAAATGTATCTGAAGGTTGTGAAGAGAAAGAAGATGGAAAGTGACAATAAAATGTAGGAAACACAATGATGCGTGTGCATTTTTAAAAAAGTATTGGGCCAGATCATATCTACAATACCATGAATCTGTGCTCCAGAACATAATATTCCCAACATGATTTTATTTCAAGAAATACTTCATCTTGAATTTTTCAGCCTCTTTCAGATTGAGAGGTAATTATTGACAATAGGCTATACCAGTGGTGGATTGCTACCGGTTTGGGCCGGTTTGTGTGAACCGTTGGAGGAAATTTGGCCAAGGTCGCAGAACCGGTAACGGTGGCCATCTGGCCACGCCTCCGAACTGGTTCCCCCGGTCGCCAGTCGCTTGCCCCGGCCGCCATATTCATCACCGCCATGTTCTTCACACATACGCATCCCATTGCCTTGCAAGTCCAATGGGCTGCAAATGCATGAAGAACATGGTGGCAACAGCAGCAGCTTTTTCTGATGCTATGTTTTGGCAGCCTGCAGAGAAAGTGGCTGGCAAAGAAGCCTTTTTGGACGCTTTTTTGCCAGCCGCTTTCCAGCAGCTGCAGCTGGCTGGGGGCTGTCAAAAACTACAGTCAGCTTGCCTTCCAGACTGTGGACCAGCCGTGGAAGGTAAGCAGCCTAAACAAGGAGGCAGTAGTGGGGGAGGAAGGTGGGCAAGCATGGCTGGGCCACAGGGAGTAGGCTGCTAGCTCTCTTCCTCATGGCTGGGCAGCCCCGGCCTGCTTGCCTGCTTTCCATGTGGACTTCCCGGCAGTCCACCACACCTTTGCCTTTTGAGGTTGGGTCACACATCAAACCCATGATGGGAGATGCACCGCTTCAGGCCTGGCCCGGTCAGGTGGTGGGTAGGTGTACTGGGTGGCCCTTTGGGGAGACGGAGCCACTTCACTAGGGCTGAGAGGGAAAACTGCCCGGGATTTCCGGGATGCCCCTCTGCCGCCCCTGCTGCCACTGATGCCTGCAGTGGCAAAAGCCACGCAGGAAAAGTTTCGGGGCACTGAAGCTCCCGTTTCGACCCCTGCCCTGCCACAGCCTGCCACAGCATGAAGCTCCTGTTTTGGGTGCCACTGCTGCTGCCACTGCCATGGCCAGGCATTTTCTCTCGGGCCTCCCAGTCTCACTCTCCTAGACTTTGAAGGAGGGAGGGAGGGAGAGAGTGAAAGAGAGAGAGAGAGAGAGAGAGAGAGAGAGAGAGAGAGAGAGAGAGGGAGAGAGACAAAGAAAATGAGAGAAAGAGAAAAGAAAGAAAGAAGAAGAAGGGAGAGACAAGAAAGAAAAAGAAAGAGACAAAGAAAGTAAGAGAAAGAAAGAAAGAAAGAAGGAAAGGAAGGGAGAAAGAGACAAAAGAAAGAAAGAAAAAGAGACAAAGAAGAAACAAAGAAAGTGAAAGAAAGAGAAAGAAAGAGAAAGGAAGGAAGAAAGGGAGAGACAAAGAAAGAGAGAAAGAGAAAGAAGGAAAGAGGAAGGGAGAGACAAAAAAGAGAGAAAGAAAGAAGGGAGAGGAAGGGAGAGAGAGCAAAAAGAAAGAAAGAAAAAGAAAGAAAGAAAGAGGAAGGAAGAGAGAAGAAAGAGAGAAAGAAGGAAGGAAGAGGAAGGGAGGGAGAGAGAGAGAGAGAGAGAAAGAAAGAAAGAAAGAAAGAAAGAGAAAGAAAGAAAGAAAGAGAAAGAAAGAAAGAAAGAAAGAAAGAAAGAAAGAAAGAAAGAAAGAAAGAAAGAAAGAAGAGGAAGGAAGGAACACAAACCCTAGCACTAGACGTGACTTCAGAAGACGCTTTGAAACAGGACAGCAATCTAGGGCTGGAAGGGACCTTAGAGGCCATCTAGTCCAACTCCCGCTCCAGCAGGAAACCTTACATCACCTGGATTATTTTGGTGCCTCTAACAGAGAGGAAAATTGTCAGAAAGGAGAAGGAGTTTACTAGGACAAGGCTGCCATGCAGAGGAAGGCAGAGATAGTCCTTGATTTATGACCAGAATTGAGCCCAAAATTTTGGTTGCTAAGCAAGAGCATTGTTAAGTGAGTTTCACCACATTTTACTCAATCCATGATCTCTCCTGGCTCTAACAGTCATGTGCAAGTTAGGGAAGAACATCTGAAGGTGTGTGTAATGTTCTACGTAAATGTATAGAAGTTATAGTTAAATGTGTGGCAGAAAGTGGACTCTGGCTGTGTTTTTCCAAATGTACTGAGTGAGGTTGAATGTGTATAGTTTTAGAAGAGGTGTGTGTGTGTGTGTGTATATACACATACAGTATATATAGTAAATAATGTATCTTTTTGTGTGCCTATACACCATACTATGTAATATGTATGTACACATATGGCATATGTACATAAGATTAAATAGTATATTTTGGATGTTCATAAATAAATAGACAGGGTAATTATATCTTGTTGAGGCCTTTGAGGCAAGGAGAGGCCAGGCACCCTAACCATAACCCTTGACATGAGTGACATCAAGTTGGCCACGCCTACCCAGTCACATGACTACCCATCTACGCCCACCCAGTCACATGACCACCAAGCCAGGTCCAGTCACGTGACCACCAAGCCACGCCCACACAGTCACATGACCACCAATAGATTGGATAATCCAATAAATCAGTGATGGCGAACCTTTTAGGCACACAGTGCTCAAACTGGAAGACATACACGTGCGCGCACGCCAGAACACTGGAAACCCAGCTACCAGCTGGCCGGCGTACATACACGCCTCGGAAACCTGACGACCAGCTGGCCGGCATGCATACGTGCCTCAGAAACCCGACGATCAGCTGGCTGAGCTGGGGCAATGGTGCACATGCCCACAGAGAGGGCTTTGCATGCCACCTCTGGCACACGTGCCATAGGTTCGCCATCATGTCAATATATTATAAATCAACTCAGCATCAAATGAGAGTGAAAATTTTATAATTAAGGATGTTTATCACAATTATCAGATCTAATACATAAATTTTATAGTCAATATCATGGTCAATGTTTGTGATAGGTTTGCCATGTCTATTAATAGAAATGGCAAACCATTTTTCATTAATAGAAATTGGAGTTTTGCATACAAAGTGAAAACTTCTCAAAAAAGATAGATAGAAAAAAACCTGAAAGAAAAAAAGTCCAGGGCCAAAGCTTTTCAAAATGTCTGGTGATTATTCAAAATCATAATAATTGAAACTTATTATAACAAAATAATTATTATTCAATACATAACAATTCAAGCATTTCATAAGGTAAGAAAGAGTAACATCAATATACAGTGACCCGTCCATAGTAATATTAACAACTCAATAAACCCCAAATGTGACAATCATATGATACAATCAAACCACATGAATTAATATTCAAACTCCTAAGCTGCATTTCCAGCCGCAAAAAAAAAAAAAAAAAACTTTTGACCAACACTTATTAACATTGTTTGAGACTTCCAATACATATGAAGCATTTCATCAACTTCCTATAAAAAAGGATTGTGGTGTTAGAAGCCATGATTCATTCCTCTAAAACTTCCAAACACTACAGAACTTTAGAAGAAGCAATAGTGTCTGGGGAAATACGCTAAATAACAAATTGGTTGAATGAACTGCCAAGAAGTACTCTGAGGTAAATCAAACTCTTAAAAACAACTCTGCAAAAGTTTTAAAAATGGCCTTTTCAAAACTGAGTTGGCCCCAAATAATAATGTCACAAGAGGCCTATAAATTCTGTTGTGTTAAAGGATGTTCTTTGTGATTCATGAAAATCTCAGTAAGCACTCTCGGTCCACTGCCTTTTGAATTAACTCCATTTGCAACCTGATGTGATAATGAGCATGTGAAATTCCATCTTCTTTCAAGGCAAACACAGAGCAAAATTCTCTTCGGCTGTATCCTTGCTGCTATTATTAGCCATGCTTTAGTATCTTAGCCTGAGGAACCAATCTAAATTGGGACCATGCTATGTCACATGTATTTATTTTATTAAATAGACTTTCTTTTATTGTTTAAAAGCAAGAAATCTTGCATCTTTTTTAACACAATGCACATTTTTAAATACAACTTTTCAAAGTATGTACCTTTCTATGAACATTTTTAAATGATTTTTTTGTTTTTGTTTTTCTTGCATTAAAAGCTCTAAGTAAGTATCCTAAAGATAAGGAAGGAGGAAGGAACCATGGAAGGAAACTGACAGCAACATCATACTAATACATATGACTTTTTTCATGCAGTGAAAGCTGGAAGCAGCATTTCAGAAGATATGTTCTTGCTTTTGTGTTACACTTTCTTCATTATCTAGATTATTTTGCTGACGGTAAGGACAGCTATATTTGGGCAGTTACTATTTCTATCATATAGTTAAATATTAGTTCCAAAATATGGAGTTCTAAGCATGTATCCCTTTCATAGATTACTATCTCCATTTCAAAGGTGAGGCAATCTTATGTATTTTAAGTCTGTCAAGAGCAATTTCTACAAATGTGGCCAAATTCTGTTATGGTGTATGTAAAATTAGGCAACGTTTAACTGCCCACTGTTAATCCATCACCAATGGCAATATATTATTCCATCTGTCTTTTATTGTATTTTTGCTATTATTATTGTTTTAATGCTTTCATTTGCTAGTATGTGACCATAATAAAGATTGATTGGATTGATTGATTGATTGAAACATCTCCACAAATAGGACAGCAGGAGATCACCCATAAATGCTCTGAATGGTAATGTTCTGACCTGGTTCCCAAACACGATAAGCATGTGGTTTTTTAATTAAACGTTCCCTTTATTAGGAGCACCAGCAACCTCAGTAAAGAATCTCTCTCTCTCAGCAGGCTAACAAAGTCTCTAAGTGCCTGTGAAAATCAAAACTCGCTCTTCTTCCCCCTGAAATGGCTCCAACACACCAAGAGTCTCTCTCACTCACCACACTCGTAATGAAAGTCTTGGAAGGTATGCCCGCTCTTTTTCCAACAGCGGAGTCACATACACACACACACTCCAAAGGCGCTCCCGACTTTCAGCATCGTAGATTCCAAGAAAGAATTGTGATAAAGTTCAGGATTCAGAAGTTTGGACTCTCAGTGGCTGACTAACAGAGAGACAAATAGTTGTCTGCCACACCTATTCATCTCTGCCCCCTGCCTTTTATCCTCAGACCTAGGGTGGGGCTTAGCTAGCAGCGGTGGCTCTTCCATCCTAAGGACTGGCCCATAGATTTCCGCTGCTCTCCTCTCCTCTGCCTTCTGAGCATCCGTGCGTCAGGCACAGGACCCAGTTGTTCCTCCTCTTCCTCATCAGCCACCTCTGGACCTAGGGGCTGTTGACTCTCCATCTGGGGGCTAATGGATGGCCCAGGCTCCACTTCTGTCTCTATCTCTGACAACTCCATTCCCTCTTCCCCCTCAGAGCTCTCAGATTGCCTTGATGCTGTGGGGCCAGAGGCCATCAGGCCACAACAGGTAGTCCTCACACATGGAGACCATAAAACAGTGGTTTCCCATGGGTTTGAGTGTTAAGAGCAAAGGGAGATGACATCTTGGCTCTCGTCACTGGCAAAGTCTTTAACAAGGGCACTAAGCCAGCTGAATTCTTTTTCTAATCACATTCAGAATTTTTCATTTTAACCATTTTAGAGACCTTTACAGATGAGCATAATTTGATATTTGGTGAGTTTTAGCTTCTTTTTTGGATTCAAGAAATTTTAAGCAGAGACTTAATAATTTAAAGTAATATACAATTGGAGGAAAGCAAAAAAAAGGATTTTAAGAAAGTTTTAAACAGATTGGAAGACAGAGAGATTTTCTGAATATTTTTACTGTATGATTTGAAAAACAAATGTATAATTAAATAATATGGGAAACAAATGAAAAGAAACTAAACCCATATTAAGAACTGAGGCTTCATGGACACTAGAGGGAACAAATGAACCAGGTTGAAAAGAGTTACAAACTAAGTGAGCTGTTTTTCATCTTGAGCTTTTTTTTTTTATTAAACTGCAGAGATATTAATAACAAAAATTTCAGAAAGGATATAGATTTTAACAGATACATTTTTTATAACATAACTTTTACCTGACATAGACATTATAGAGTTGAAGACAAAAGATAACAAAACTGAGATTACCAAAGTGAAAAGACAAATCAACAAAAGGATCTTGGTATCAAACATTTGTGAAAAACAAAACTGGATGATGACTCTCCATGAGAGAAAAAGGATCTGGAATGGAACAACTGCAACAAGAAGTACAAAAATGATACCTCTTTATGGAATTTATAAAATAGGCTAGTAAAAGCTTTGATGATTCCTCTTGAATGCCAAAGACTGATGAAACAACAAATCCTGTGAACTGATCAGAATGGTTACATCTGTAAAGAGCAAAAAGGAGGAATATGATGTTGGACTACTTGATTATTTCTGGTAATGCCTAATGGATTTTTGCAAAACCAATAGAAAAAGATAGAAAAAGATGATGATTTTTAGATCCTGAGAGACCATGAGTGATATTCCCACCTCAGGCATAAAAAAAGAAAAGAAAACAGCTAGGTCACTTGGTCTCAGGCCAACCCACATCACAGGGTTGATGTGGGGAATATTGTGAGGAGGGAGGAGGAAGGACTATTATATATGTTTACTACCTTGAGTCATTTATAAACAATAATAAAGCTGGAATGGGATGGGATGGGATGGGATGGGATGGGAAAGAATAGAATGGAATGGAATGGAATGGAATGGAATGGAATGGAATAGAATAGAATAGAATAGAATAGAATAGAATAGAATAGAATAGAATAGAATAGAATAGAATAGAATAGTGCGTACCTTATCTGATCTGATAGGATGAGTAATTAGGAAGAGGCAGTCTGCCAATAAACTGTGCCATATAGGACCTTAAAGCTAATAATCAGCACCTTAAATTGCATCTGGAAGGAAGCCAGGAGTCAGTGTAGCTCACCAAACAGAGATGTTACCTGATTAGCCTGGGGCACACACCATTGCATATGCCACCTCATTCTGGACTATTGCACGCTGCTGCATTCTGGACCAATGGCTTTTGGGTGATCTTCAACAGCAGCCTCATGTACAGAACATTGCAGTAGTTCAAACAGGAAATGACCAAGGCATGAGTGATTATAAGCAAGGCCTCCAAATACAAGAAGGGTCATAACTGGTGCAAATCTGTGCAAAGCACCCCCCACCCCCAGGCACAGTTGCCACCTACTTAAGCAGGAACCAAATTTCACATCAACTCAATCCAATAGAGTGTTACCTCATCTAGAGTCAGAGATGAAATATCCCTGGGGTTGAGGGGCCAAAAATCCAGAGCCCTCCATCTTGCCAGAGTTGAACCAAAGCTAATTCTTTTCCAACCAGACCCTTACAACCTCCAGGCATTTAGCATCAACTGTCCAACTAGGGAACTAGACAGGGGTGGGTTCTAAATTTTTTTATTACTGGTTCTGTGGACGTGGCTTATTTTGTGGGTATGGCTTGGAGGTCATGTGACTAGGTGGGCGTGGCTAGTTGGTCAGAGTCATTTTTGGAAGGTCCTCGCACTTACGACCAGTCCTCGCACTTACGACCTGACTCATTTGTTTGCTTTTAACACTGATCAGCTGTAGGACGGCCCTTTGAAGCCAGCGGCAAGAGTTTAAACAGTTTTTTTCCCTCTAGTCATCAGCTGGGACTCAGGAGGCAGCAATAGATTGGGGGTGGGACCAAATAAAAGGTAAGAATAACGTGGGTGGGTGGGTGGGAGGGCGGGGGGAAGAACCGGTTCGGTGACGTCATATCATCACCGCTACCGGCTCGGCCGAACCGGACCGAACCGGGAGGAACCCACCACTGGAAGTAGATGTAAAACTACAACCCATACTGATGAACCCCCAGTGGTTTCATATGGATGTTGAAAAGGAAAGGAAAATGATTCCCCACATTGTATGGCCCTAGACCTTGACCTCTCCTCACCCACCAATACTGATCTCAGAGGAAGAAGAATCACCATAACACAGTGTGTCCCATATAGCTTCTTTAGCACCAGACTAATGCGATGGATTATTGATATGCATGCTAGGTAACTAAGTTTATTTTAATATTTTAATGAAATACTCTGCTTCAACCTGCAGTCAAGCTTTGCAGCAATTTAGAAATATATTAATGGATACAAATTATCAGAAGATTGTAACTACATGCTACAGAAATAAGGCACATCTTGCTTTCATTATTATTTATTATTCTCATTTATGTTTTATTTTTTATTTAACTATTGTGCACATATCCTAGAAACTCATATGTCCATAATACACAGCATAATAAGTCTTTTAAAGTGATATTTTCAAAATATATATTGATAATTTTTCTATGAACAATTGAATTAAGAAAAGATGGACCTTCTCTCAGTTTTATTCTCTGTTCAGAAACATTTCAACCTTCCCCAAATGGCTGATTTGACTTAACAAAAGAACTGACAACCATTCAAAAAAACACCTTAGACACTGATATACAAAATTGGTTCTGAATTGAAACTTGAATTAGGGCATTATGGGTTAATAATGCTCTTTCATTTTATCTATAGTGAAAATGCAGTAGAGTATGAATACATATGTTCAGCATGTTGTTGTTTTTACAGATCAAAAGTTTGAATCTAAAGCCCTGACAAACTCAGAAGTGAGGAACAAGCAGTGTTTCTATCCTTTCTGTATTTTCCCTATGACATAGTTTGAAGAAAGCTCCTGTTCCCTGTTTCTACCCTGAGGAAATTTCCAAAGATTTCTGTAGTTTGACATTTCTAACCTTAGAAAAAGCCAGTGGCAGAGATTGCCAGGAAAGTAGTAAAGAAGAACTGATGTAGATCAGAAAAAGTCAGAGTTTTCTCCTTGGAACAGTAGTAATAATGCAGCCTCGATACTGTGTATATTTATTCTAGGTAGAATTACTTAATTGACCTCAAAAATATTTTCATCAGAATTGATGAAACTGAAGAAATATTTGCTACACCCTCCATTTCCATCTGTATCTTGCATCTATATCTGATTTACATACATATAGTCTGAAGAAGAAAAGCTATCATTATAGTAAAGCTATCACAATAAAATAATTCAGGCAGTTTGTGTTTGGTTTTAGATTTGGAGGAAAGAATTTGGCTCTTTTCTTAGAAGGAGTACTCTCTTTAGGCACAATACCTACCACATACTGCACTGAACAATTTATTTTAGGATCACACTGAAGTCAGTTGTCTGCAGTATCATGGGAAGCTTTGTTATTTTATTTTACTTTTTTGTTCTTATTGGAAATCAGCCAGAGAGATTGCAATTTGTGTATAATTGCTATGTATGGAAGGTACAGCTCCATAATTTAAACTTGCACTAGATATCTCTTGCAACTGTTTTTCAAGATGAAGGGGTTATTTTAACATAAAGTCAGGTTTTCTAATATCTCAATGAAATTTGCACCTGAAACAAAACAGAATGATTTGGTTTGCAAATGAAACACTCAAATTATTTCAAAATTGATCTCTCTCCCTCTCCCTTTCTCTCCCTCCCTCCCTCTCCCTCCCTCCCCTCCTTTCTCTCACACACAGAGGCAATAGGGCAATACTTTGTGTATTACTAATAGCATCCCTTCCTCCTTGATTGCCCACAGCTCTCCCTGTGGAAAAAAAACCCTCTCTAGCTTTATTTTTAGATTTAAAAGTCAAGTGGGGTGAGATGAATATACTTAGCATGAGAGAATGAATTCTCTCATGCATATATAGCCTTAGAAACCAGTTTGTGTATGCAACAACCTGGCATAATTTGGTAGTTTCTACCTTGGAAAAAAGGCACTTCTTTTTTCAAACAGAAAAAACAGACAAACAGAATGAGAAATATTTTTTTCCCATGCAGAACAATTTTTCAGCCCAGCAGATGGAAGGATTTCTGCCTAAGCTCATAGCATTCTAGATGTACAGGATAAATCCAGCCCTCATTCAATTCAGTGAACACACAAATGTAGTTTATGTTTGTTGTGCTGCTACAGTAGGCTGCTACAAAATGAAGCAAAGTAGTTAGTTATATGGATACATGGATACATGGAAAGATTTAAAATAAGCAACTTCCTGAAAGCCAAGGATTGCCATAATTTACTAATATCTGCTTCAAGGAAGTTACTACAAATAGTCATCAGTTTACGACTTCAATTGAACCCAAAAATTATTTTGCTAAGCAAGACAGTCATTAAATAAGTTTTGCTCCATTTTACTATTTTCCTTGCTACAGTTGTTAACAATGCAGTTGTTAAGTTAGTAACAGAGGTGTTAAGTGAATCATGCTTTCCCATTGTCTTTGCTTGTGAGATGGTTGCAAAAGGTGTTCACATGACCCCAGGACATTGCAATCATCATAAATAAGTACATGCCAGTTGCCAAGTGTCTGAATTTTGATCATGTGGCCATAGGGATGCTGCAATAGTCGTAAGTATAAAAAACAGTCGTAAATCACTTTTTTCAGTACTGTTGAACTTTTTCTTAGCAATGAAGACAGTGTCTCTCTACCTCTTCCTCTTCTAATCTGTGCTTGTGATGGTAAACCATTAACTCATGTATGCTGCATATTTAGAGCTGTAATTAACCAAGAACAGTATCAAACAGTAGTACTGTGCCATGGAGTTTAGAGGCCAATTAAGTATTTTGTGATGCACAAAATAATTTCTGGCTCATTTAAATGTAATTAGCTATATCAAAAAGCATATTTATTTATCTGTTTCTCCTAAAGCCATTATGTCCAGATCCTGAAAGATCTTATTAAAAAAAAAATAAGATAGAGTAAGCTTCATTGCAAGATCCATACTTTTTTCCTGTGTCAAAATATAAACTTTTCTGTCTTTAGCTGTAAACTGATAAAGAATTAAATATTAAGGATCTTCCCTTCATTTTCTGGGTTTTTTCTTAAACCAGATAAAATTGATGAGAGTTCAACCACTTTTCTTTTCTAAAGAAATGACATTAAAAAGGTAAAACAATAATTGTGTCTGCTTTACCCTGTTTCTTTCCCTCTCCCTGTCCCTTCCTCTTTCTCTCCACCCCCCACTTCTTTTTCTTTTCATTCCCTTTTTTTGTGTGTGTTTCTGGTCCAGCAGGAGTAAAGCAGTGAAATTCACCACACAAGAGCCCTGGTAAACATGGCTCTACAGACCATAGACAATCACTGTGGTCAAAGCAGAAGAAAGTGTTGAAATCTAGAGACACATAGGTAGAAAAACCCTTTGTCCTTTCTGTATAGGTTGTTATAACAAGATTTAAGCTTCCTGCAATTTGTAGATATTCCCTACTTCATATATACTATTTTATAGAGGATTATCTTTTATTTGAAGCACCAGCAGGTTTTGAGTCCGGTTTTGAGATAAGGAATTACAGGAAAAGAATGAAAACACATTTGAAACCATTTTTTTTTCTCCAATTTTTATTTATAAGTATAAACTAAATAGAACAATGAAACGTACAAAACATAAAAACATATAAACATCCATTTCAATACATGTCCAGTTTGTCGCAACTATAATATACATTTCTCTTTATATTTTGACTCTTCCTTATTTGGTCATTCCCTTTTATCTATCTAATATTGATCTTTGTTAACCTATGTTTGTTCTTTGTTTCCATCATATTATATTTGGTCATTTTATTTACTTCCTATTGCTTCATCTCTTTCCTATCTTTCAACCAACTATACCACTTTTCCCATACTAAGTTAAAGTCATGTTCTTCCCTATTTTGTAATTCCTTTGTGAGTCTATCTAATTCCGCACATTCCATAATTTTATTGATTACTTTATCTGGTGTTGGTATATCACTACTCTTCCAGTGTTGCGCGTATAGTATTCGTGCTGCTGTTATCATATGTATAATTAAATAGGTTGTTTCTTTTTCATAGTATCCATTCACTATGCCTAATAAGAAGCTTTCTGGTCTTAGTTCTATCTTTTGGTGTGTTATTTCCTCTATTTGTATTTTGATCCTTTGCCAATATTGTTTCGCCATTGGGCAGGTCCACCACATATGGTAATAGGTGCCTTTGTGGTGGTTGCATTTCCTTTTTTTTTTTTAATTTTTTTTTAATGTTTTATTATTAAGAAATTATAATAATACAATTTTTGTCCATCCGGTTACATAATATGGAAAAAGAAATAAATACAATTTACACATTGTACATATATAGATAATCTTTGCAGACCAGTTACATGGTATAAGGAATTGTGTTCTCATATCATTCTTAGTGTATATATATATAATAATCTTTAACGATAAATTAGTAAATACATAAATCATGTCCTTTGCTTACCCATGTAACCTTTCCTTGCCTTATTATATTTCCTACCATCCACAGTACGTCTTCTCTTTCTATTTCATTTTACTATTTCTTGTACCTGCTCTGGTCTCTTTCCTTTTTATTTCAATTTCCTCTTCTCTAACCACCCGTACCACTTGTCCCATACGCTGTAATAATCAGAATCTTCTCTGTCATTAATTTCTAATGTTAATTTATTCATTTCGGCACATTCCATTATTTTGCCAATTACTTGTTCCTTAGTTGGTATTTTTTTCTCTTTCCATTGTTGAGCGAAAGCGATTCTTGCTGCTGTTATTATATGCACTGCCAAGTATTTCTTCTTTTTTGCCATTTCCGCCTTAAGAATTCCCAGGAGAAGTATTTTAGGGTCTAATTCAAAGGTTTCACCTATTATTTCTGAAAGCCAGTTGCAAATCATCTTCCAATATTTTTTTGCTTGAGAGCAGGTCCACCAGCAGTGGTAAAAAGTACCTTGCTGGTGTCCACACTTCCAGCACTTTGGGTTTGAGTTGGGGTAAATCTTGGCAATCCTAGCTGGTGCTAGGTGCCACCTATAAATCATCTTATACTGGTTCTCCTTGTAAGTGGTTGCCTTGGTAAGTTTTATATTGTTGTTCCATATTTGATCCCATTCTTCCAAATTTATATTTTTCCCAATATTTTTGGCCCATGCTAGCATTGGGCCTTTAACCACTTCTTCCATCAGGTCATATTCTACTAAATAGTTGTACAATTTAGCTAATAGTTTGTTATCTGTACTCATCCAAATCTTATCAAAATCTTTGCTACCCATTTTTATGCCATATTGTTCTTTATCTTTTTTATATCTTGATTTTATCTGTGCGTATGTCCACCATTCAACAAAAGTGCCTTGATCTTTTAATTGATCTATTGTTTTGAGGTTCCCTGCCTCATCTAGAATTTCTTTATATTTTACGGTTTTACCATGATCTAAGACGTTTGGGTAAATTATCGCCTCCATGGTTGAGAGCCAACTGGGAATTTTAGTGTAGTGTTTTCATCTTATTTCTTCCCACGTTGACTTCAATATGTCCCTCAATTTATGTTTGTTGAAATGTGTTTTGGTTTTTTTCCCTGTTTCCCATAAGTAGGCATGCCAACCCATTTGGAGATCATGCCCTTCTAGCATTAGAATTCTTTTGTTCGCTAAAGTCGCCCATTCTTTTAGCCATACAAGGATTGCTGCTTTGTAATATGTTTTCCATATAGGTAATCCGAGCCCTCCTCTATTTTTTTTGTCTTGTAAACTCCTAATTGCTATTCTTGGTTTCTTTCCTCCCCAAATAAATTTCCTAATAGTGGCATTCAATTCGCTAAAAAATTTTTTTATCTAATTTAATTGGCGCTGTTTGGAACAGATACAACAGCTTGGGTAGAATGCTTATTTTGATTGTCGCTATCCTCCCAAGGAAGGAAATTTGCAACTTCCCCCACTTCTCTAAATCTTGTTTTATGCTTTTTACCAAGGGGACATAATTATCCTCTTTGAGGGCCAGGTACTTTGTTGAGATCCATACTCCCAGATATTTAACTTTTTTCACAATTTGGATTCCCATAGATTTCTCCAATGTTTCCTTCTGATTTTTTGTCATATTTTTGGTAAGCATTTTGGTTTTAGATTTATTTAATTTGAGTCCTGCTACTTCTCCATATTTATCAAGTATTTCCAATATTTGTATACCTGTTTCCACCGGTTCTTCCATAATTAAAACGACATCGTCCGCGAACGCTTGAACTTTATATGTTTCTTTTCTAATTTTAAGCCCTTTAATTTGATCACTCTCTCTAATCTTCTTCAGTAGCACCTCTAGTGCCAATATGTACAAAAGTGGTGACATTGGGCATCCCTGTCTTACTCCTTTGCTGATCTGAAATGTTTTGGTAAGTTCACCGTTTACTAAAATATTGGCCCTTTGCTTCTCGTAAATCGTGTTTATTGTATTTGTAAAATTTTGTCCAAATCCCATTATATTCAGTTGTTGCTTTATAAACTCCCAGTTCAAATTGTCGAAGGCCTTCTGTGCATCTAAAAATACTAATGCCACCTCTTTTTCCGGGTGTTCCTCGTAATATTCTATCACATCCAGAATCGTCCTTGTGTTATTCCTAATTTGCCTCCCTGGGAGGAATCCATTCTGATCGTTATGTATTATCTTATTGAGGATTCTTTTTAGTCTTTCCGCTAATATGTTTATGTATATTTTATAATCAATATTGAGAAGGGAAATGGGCCTATAATTCTGTATCAATTTGGTATCCGATCCTTCTTTTGGTAAGAGTGTAATATAGGCCTCTCTCCAAGATTCTGGTATTTTATTTTTCATTAAGGCCTCATTAAAAATTTGGAGCATTCTTGGGAGTAAAATGTCTTCTAATTCTAAATTTTTGTATAATTCCCCTGGGAATCCATCCGGGCCCAGAGATTTATTCTTTTTCAATTTGGCAATTGCAATCTTTAACTCTGTTAATGTGATCTCTTTGTTCAACATCTCTTTTTCCTCCTCTCCGATCTGTGGCATTCCCTCTTCCAATAAATATTGTTTTACTTTCTTTTTGGGTATATCTTCTTCTTTATATAAAGACTCATAGAATTCATGTGCTATTTCCTGTTTTTTTTCTTCCTTAGTTGTGATATGGCCTTCGGTGTCTTCTAATTGGAGAATAATTCCTTTCTCTCTCTCTTTTTTAATTCTATAGGATAACCACCTTCCTGGCTTATTAGCGTTCTCGAAATAATATTGTTTTGTTCTCTTAATATTGTATGCTAATTTTTCTTGTTCTATTATGTTTAATTTATGACAAAAAATTCATCCAATTTTCTTTTATTATTTCATTGTCAGGGTTTTGTTGCGCCTCTTTCTCTGCCTTTGCCAGTTCTTCTAGCAATGTTCTTTGAGCTTCTCTCCTCTCTTTATTTTTATATGCTCCGTATGATATCATTAGGCCTCTTAAATAGGCCTTCATCGTATCCCAGATTATTCCCCGGTCCATTAATTCTTTTTCATTTTCTTCAAAAAAGATTGCTAACTCTCCCCTGACTTTATCAATATTTTTTTTGTCTCTCAAAAATTGTGTATTCATTCTCCATCTTGTATTCTTTCTCTTATATCTGCTTTTCCATCTGATTTCCAATGGACTGTGGTCTGCCCAGGTATTGGGTAAGATTTCTGCTGATACAATGTCCATACCCAAGTTCCTGCTTATCCACATCATGTCTATTCTAGACCATGATTTATTGGGGTTAGAATAAAATGTGTATTGTCTTTTATTGGGGTGTAGAGTTCGCCAAATATCTACAAGGTTTAGTTCATCCACCAAGTCGAAGAAGGTTTTTGGTAAATTTTTCCTTTTTTTCTTTTGACCTCTGGGTCTTTTGTGATCTTTGTTCGCATCAACCACTCTGTTGAAATCCCCAATGATGCAAATATTATTGTTATCTAATCCTCTTATTATTTCTCGTGTTTTGTTGAAAAACTCTTTCAGATTTTTATTTGGTGCATAAATCACTGCTATTAATATTGCCAAATTGCCCCTCTCAATTTCAACAATTAGTAATCTACCTTTGGGGTCTGCATATTTCAGTTCTGTCTTTATTTCTTTTTTGATATATAATGCCACCCCTCTCTTTTTCTTCATGGCTAAGGAGGTATAAAGATTCCCTAATTTTTTATATTCTAAATATTTTTTGTGTTCTTGTTTAATGTGTACCTCCTGAAGACAGACTATGTCTGCATTTTGTGTGACTAATTTGTTAAAGAAGGTTTTTCTTTTTTTATGATCATTAAGTCCATTTACATTAATCGATAGGATTTTCCAATCATCCATCCTTTTTGCCTTGTGTTAATTTACTTAAATTTGAGGTTGGTGTTTGCTCGGACTGCTCTTTGAGGTCTTTGTTTCTTCCCTGCTTCTCTTTCTCTTCCTTTTCTTTCTCCTCTGAGCTCTCTTTCCCCGTCGGGACCTCTTCTTGGAATCTTCTTTGGGTGAGTTCTTCTTCTGTGGTCACAGCTTCCAATTCCTCTTTGCTACTTTGTTCATCTTCTGACCCTCTCAATTGGTCAAGGAATTCTTGAGCCTCCACCAAACTGTTTATTTTAATTCTCCTCCCTTGCCAAGTAATCAGCATGCCCTCCGGCAAGGTCCATCTGAAAAGTATATTCCTTTTGTTCAGCTGTGTGGCAAGGAATCTGTGGTCTCTTTGTTGTTCTCTCATCCTCCTCGGCACTTGCTTCAGGACAACCACCTCCTTTTCCTTATAATTGATCGGTTCTTCTTTTACCATTTTATAAAAAATATCCTTAACTTTCTTTCTTGCGAACCTTATATGTACCTCTCTGGGTAGTTTATTCCATCTAGCGTAGTTCGTCTGTACTCTGTACACCTCGTCCAATTCTTTTATTATATCGTCTGTATCCTGTTGGAGTACCTCTGCTATTAATTCAGCCATTACTTGGCCTAAATTTTCATCTTTGTCTTCTGTAACGTTTTGGAAACGCAGATAGAAAGAAGCCCTATCCATTTCCAACTGCGTGATCGAATCCTCCAAGTCTCTGTTCTGGGCCATTAATTTTTGATCTACTGTCTCTAGATCTTTCTCTTGTTGTTCCACCTTGGATTCTATTTTTTGTATTCTCTGTTCATTCTTTTGTATGGCTTGTTGTATGTCACTCATTTTTTGGTCAATGCCTTGTATGTCTGTTTTCATTTCCTGATGGTTATTTGACATTTTCTCTTGCATTAAGAGCATTGTCTCTTGAACCATTGCTAATGACGACTGCATCGCTTGCATTGTTGGAATCACTGATGATTTCTCGATTTTTGGTAGCCCCTCTATCGATTTTTGGGTTGCAGGGGACGACATTATAATTGTAGGACTTGATACGCTGGGAGTTACTTTCTTTCCTGTTTTTGCCACAGTGGATGCAAAACTTGTCATCTCCCTCAGTACTTTAGCCTGTTCTTTGACTATCCTTTCTATATTACTCCAAACAGTCATCCACTAGTTGACTTCCCTTGCTTAATTTACCAAGACTAAGAAGAGAGTTTTTCTCTCTTTTTCTCCGCTATACTGCCCACTACTTAGCTTTGTTGACTAATCAATATTTAGGAACTGTGTTTCTTATTTAGTTTAACTCCTGATTGTTAATTAATTAGATTCTCAATTCTTAAACAGAAGAAAAAGTAATAATAATAATAAATCCTTCAGTACAAATATATATGAATATATATGATCAATACATTAATACTCAGTGTCCAATCAGTAAGCACTAAATTAATTGATGTTATAGAATAAATCACTATTTTATAAAAATTAATCCTTGGTAATATTATACACAGTAGTCAATCAATAGCCACTCTATGCAATGGAAAATAGAAAAACAAGACAAAAAGGTATCTAATGAATAAGTGATATGTAAATAGTTAGATAGATAGTTAAGTAAATATTATAAATAAATAGGTATATAAATAAATAGATAAATATAAGAGAGTAGATTCTAATATGTCTATACAGATATTTAAATATATTAATTAGCTATGTTGTATTACTACTTTTAATACTTTGAATATATAGGTGCTTTAAATATTTTGAATACTTATATAGATATTTTAAATACTTTAAATGTATAGAGAAACAAAAGAAAGAAGAATAAATATGTATATATTGTAATTTTAAACTATTTTTAAACTAATAACAATATGTATTAATATAAATATAAATTCAGTTCTCCTTAGTCCCTTCAAGTACCACACTTATTAGAGTCTATGCAGGAAAGTACATTAATTTAATATCACCCTTCTACTTCTCGCTTCTTCAGGATCTCCAACACTTTGTAAAAGTAAGTTTGATTGTTCCGTTTATCTCTTCCTGGTGCTCCTTCTTTCCTCTCTAGCTCTTCGTTGTTCTTCTCGTTGGTATTAAGTATGGTTGCACTTCCGGTCCTAAATTTCCGGTCGTTCTCCTCTCCAATCAGCAGAATCTCTTCCCCACGTCCTCAGCACTCGATCTATACAGCAAATTAAATCCAAAAAAGGTAGTGCCGCTGTTCCGCTTGTCGATCTTTCCTCCTTCTTTCTTGCTGGCCTGTCTGCGATCTTTTTAGCTGTCAATCCTCCTCCTCTCTTTCAATCGCCACTTTTTTCCTCTTATGAGCCCTTCCGCTCCGACCCAGCCAGCGAAACTTTGCCAATCTCAGGCGCGCTCTGAAGAAAGTGGTTATGAGTGCGCTCGCCTTTCTTTCCTGGAATCTTTGCTTCCCCTCTCATTGGCTATCGTGACTTCGAGTCTGCCATTAAGAGGCAGACACACCCCGTTAGCTTGACAGTGGAAATCGGTCACGCCGGGTGGGTTTGCGCTCCACCACTCGACTCACCGAAGCCCCACTATTGTCTGCGAAACCCTCCAGGCTTCCACGCCTCGAACGGTCCCCAAAACATTGCGTTAAATGGCAGTGGGAGAGAGCGGTCACTCTCACCACGCCATGACACCACGAGTCACCAACCGGAAGTCTGTGGTGGTTGCATTTCCAACATGTTGATGGCATGCCGGGGAACATCCTTGCCGATCTGGCTGGTGGCAAGTGCCACCTATAAAACATTTTATAGAGATTTTCTTTATAGGATACAGACATTGTCATTTTATAATTTATTTTCCATAGTTTTTCCCATTTGTCTAATTGAATACTATAACCGAAATTTTTTGCCCAGGTTATCATATTTTCTTTCACTACCTCTTCTTCTAATTTATATCCTCGTAAGTAATTGTAAATTTTTTTGATCAGTTTGTCCTGTGTCCCTTGCAAAATTTTATCTAATTCTGTTTGACCTTTTTGAAATTCAAATTGAGCCAAATCTTTATTGTATCTTGATTTTATTTGTATATATGGCCACCAGTCAATGTCTGTACCCATCTCTTTTAGTTCTTGCCTCGTTCTTAGTTCCCCCTGATTGTTTAACAGATCTTTATAAGTTTTCGTTTTGTTATAGTCCATGGCATTTGGATAGATCTGGGCTTCCATCGTTGATAACCACTCCGGGATTTTGTAATAATGTGCCTTTTTAATACTCTGCCATGTTTGCTATAATGTGTGTCTGATTGTATGTCTCTGAAAATATTCATGCCTTTTGTCTGTGCCCTCCCATAAGAAGGCATGCCATCCTCGCTGAAGATCGAATCCTTCCAAATTCAATAGTCTATGGTTTTTGAGTTCCATCCACTCCTTGATCCAAATTAATGCTGATGCTTTGTAATATATTTCCCAATCGGGCAATGCCAATCCTCCTCTCTCTCTTGAGTCCTGTAGGTGTTTTAGTTTAATTCTTGCCTTCTTCCCTTGCCATATGTAGTCTGCAATTAGTTTATTAAAGTCCTTGAAGAAGTTCTTCCCCGGTTTTATTGGAATCACTTGAAACAAGAATAGTATTCGAGGCAACACATTCATTTTAATGGAGGCGATCCTTCCCAAAAGAGATAGTTGTAACTTTTTCCAAATTTCTAAGTCTTTCTTAATTTGTTTTGTTAATTTATCATAATTATCTTCTTTAATTGATGAACTTTTATTGGTCAGCCATATCCCTAAGTATTTTACTCTTTTTGTCGTTTGTATGCCTAATTTCTCTTCTAATTGTTTTTCTTGTTGATTGGTAAGGTTCTTAGTCAATATTTTTGTTTTCTGTTTATTAATTTTGAGCCCAGCTACTCTCCCGTATTTCTCTATCTTGTCTAGTAACTTGGTGCCGGTTGTTATTGGTTGTTCTGTAATGAATACAATATCATCAGCAAAAGCTTGGAGTTTGTACTCTTCATGTTTGATCTTTAGGCCTTTTATTTCATTATCTCTTCTGATTTCTTTTAGGAGGGTTTCCAGGGCTAATATAAATAATAGGGGGGACAGGGGACATCCCTGTCTCACCCCTTTTAATATTGGGAATTGTTCTGTTAAATCACCGTTAATTGTTATTTTCGCTGTCTGGCAGGAGTATATTCTTTTTATCATATTTATGAATTTATCCCCAAATTTCATGGCTTCCAATTGTAGAGTCAGAAATTTCCAATTAAGATTGTCAAATGCCTTCTGGGCATCTAGAAAAATTAAGGCTGCTTGTTTATCTATGTTCAATTCATAATATTCTAATACGTCGATTATTAGTCTCATGTTATTTTTTAACTGTCTCTTTGGGATAAAGCCATTTTGGTCCGGGTGTATATAATCTTTAATTATTTTCTTGATTCTTTCTGTGATGATTGATGTAAATAATTTGTAATCCACATTCAGCAAAGATATTGGTCTATAATTTTGAATCTGTGTGTGATCTGCTTCTTCTTTAGGTATTAGCGTAATGATAGCCTCTGTCCAAGAGTTTGGAATTTTGGCTTCCATAATTACATCATTAAATACTTCAAACAGGATTTCATCTATTAAATGTTGGCAGTTCTTATAGAACTCTGCTGGTATTCCGTCCGGTCCCGGAGTTTTATTTATTTTCTGTTTATTCCTCGCCGCAATAAGTTCTATCATTGAAATTGGCCTATCCAATAGGTCTCTATGTGTCTCTGTTAATTCTTTAATCTCAACTTCTCTTAGGTATTGTCTAATGTCTTTTTCCGAGGGTTCTTCCTGTTCATATAATTTTTGAAAAAATGCTCTCGCTATATTCTTTTTGTCCATATTCCTGTATTGTATCTGTATTGTATTTGAAACCATTTGTACTGGAGACAGAATGTTAGATCAGGCGCAGGGAAAGAAGATGCAACCAGCGTTGGTCCATTCAGCACTTTATTAAGCACAGGAAAAGACTGGCGGCTGCGCTGCCGGAGCTCTCCTTTTAAGCGCTCCGGCAGTCGTGCTGCCCAGAGATAGCATTTCAAATTTCCCACCAGTGGATTAGCCAATCCCCAGCGGATGTTCCTATATGGACATAACACCCCTCCCCTCCTAGTTTGTAGTCTGTCCATCACAGTCAATGAAGGTTACGTAGTCGCGCAGGTACGCGGGACATCTGATGGGTCTGGTTGACCTGCGCAGTCCCATTTGAGCTTCGCCACCTACCAGAGCAGGTGGAGCTCCTGTTTCCTCCAGTTCCAGCCTTGGAACCAACCAGGGTTCGGCTGTCGAGTGTGCAGTCTCTGTCTCAGCACCTCTGGCCAGGTCTCGAACTTCATCTTGCTGGTGACACTGGTCTTCTCCCTGTCCTGATGTTGGGTGCCTCACAGCTGGCCATCACCACTGATCGGTGGGGAATGGCTGACACCTGGTAAGACCCTGGTTTTTCCTCTCGGCTTGGTGGCTTGCAAGGTGGAGGGGTCTGGCTGGGTTCCTGGTTCCCATTGCCATTGCTGTTGTTGTTGTTGTGTTTGTTGCTGTCACTTCTCTGGTGGTTGTGGTTGTTGTTGTTGGCCGACTCCACCAGGGGATCATCCATCCCCCTTGCCGGGGTGGTGCAGGTCCCCCTCGCCAAGTTGATGCAGGCCTTCCTCGCCGGGATGGTGGAGACCTTCCTCGCCAGGGTGCTGGTGACTGCCTCCGCTGAGGGGTTGCTGGTCTGCCTCAACAGGGTGGCAGAGGTCTCCCTCACCGGGGTGGCACAGGTCGACCTCACCGGAGTGTTGCAGCCCTCCCTTCTCCTGATGTCCCCGGTCTACTGCTGTGTGGTGGTGGAGGTCTCCCTCGCCGGGGTGGCATAGGCCAGTCTTGCCGGGGGGGGGGTTGCAGGTCTCCCTTCTGCAGACATCCCTGGTCTACTCCCTTGTAGCAGAGAAGGTCTTCCTTACCGGGCAGATTCATGCCAGTCTCACTGGGGTGTTGCGGTTCTTCCCCCTCAGGATGTCGCCGGTCTACCCCGTGGAACGCCGATGGCCTGCTCCGCCGGGGTGGTATAGGCCTACCTCATCGGGGTGTTGCAGGCCTACCTCATCGGATTGGATCCGTCCTACTTCCCTCCACCTTTTCCGGAGCTGGTCGATGTGTCTACAGACCTGTACGTCTTCCAGCTCCACTCTGTAGGACTTCGGGCTGGTTATGCTTGCGATCTTCCCCTTCAGCCCTTTCAGAGACCTGTGGAGATTGAGTACAAATACTGGATCTCGTATGATGAAGGTGCGCAGCCGGTGGCTGGCGTTTAGTGGAACATCTGGGTTGTATTGGGGGTGCAGTCGATCCAGAGGTGACCTCAGTCTTCTGCCCATTAACAGTTCCGCTGGGCTCTTGTGAGTGGTGGCATGTGGCGTGATGTGCTGGGTGAGGAGAAATTTGTCAATCCTCTCTTGCCAGTCACCCGTGCCCATCTTGGTGAGTGCCTCCTTGGTGAGCCTCACCATTCTCTCTACTTGCCCGTTTCCAGCCAGCCTGTATGGTGCTATCAGGGCATGACTGATGCCCAGTTCTGCCAGGAACGTTTCCATGGGCTTAGACGTAAGTTGAAGACCGTTGTCGGAGACTAGCACATCTGGTAGCCCATGGGCTGCGAAGAGCCTCCGGAGTGCCCTGACTGTTGCCTCTGTCATGGTGGATGACATGGGAATTACCTCCAGCCACTTCGAGAAGGCATCCACAACTATTAGGAGATATTTCCCTTGCATCGGACCTGCAAAGTCAATGTGGACTCTTGACCATGGGTTGCTGGGCGCCTCCCACTCTGATGGCTGGGCATGGGGAGGCACGGGTCATACCTCCTGGCAGGGGTCGCATCTGGAGACCCATTCCTCAATGTCCTTATCCAGGGTTGGCCACCAGACATAACTTCGTGCCAACCCCTTCATCCTCACTATGCCTGGCTGCCCACTGTAGAGGGTTTCCAGTGTCTTCCACTGCAGGGCGCTGGATATCACCACTCTGTTACCCCAGAGGAGGCAACCCTTCATGGTGGATAGCTCTTTCTGCTTCCTGGTGAATGGGCTGAATTCTTCTGCCATCTTCCCCATGGGCCAGCCCCGCAGGACCCATGATTTTACTTGTTTGAGAGTCTTATCTTTCTGTGTATGGGCTGCCATGTCTGCAGAGGTTACCGGGCAAGCTTGGTTGTCGTCTATGTGGAAGAGCCCGAGTGTGGGGGCTGGGTCTTCCACCGGCTCTTTGGAAGGGCATCTGCTCAGGGCATCCACATTTCCTATGGTTTTGCCGGGTCTATGGATCAGTCCGTATGAGTACCCAGCTAGGAAAATTGCCCATCGCATCATCCTGGGGGACATGTAAGTTGGTGTCAGTTTATCCCCCGCAAGTAGTCCTAGCAGCGGCTTGTGATCCGTGATGATGATGAATCTCCTGCCGTAAAGGTATTCATGGAAGCACTTGATGCCCGCGACGATGGCCAAGGCTTCCTTGTCCAGCTAGCTGTAATTGCATTCAGCGCTGGACATTGTTTTAGAAAAATAAGCGATGGGTGCTTCTGTGCCATTTGGAAGTTTGGGCTGAGCACTGCTCCGATTCCATAGGGTGAGGCGTCGCAAGTTAACATCAGGGGAAGGGTCTCGTGGTATTGCATGAGCACGCTGTCTGAAGAGAGCAGTCCTTTGATGGCTTTGAACGCTGCTTCCTCTTCCTCCTCCCATTTCCAGGGCGCCGCTTTCCCCATTAGGCGATGGAGTGGCTCAGCAGTCGTGGCTTTCTGTTTTAGGAAAACACTATAAAAATTCAGTAATCCTAAGAAAGCCTGAAGCTCCGCTTTGTTTTTGGGCTTGGAGCTTCATGAATGGCTTTGACCTTGTTTTTGGTGGGGTGGATGCCCGTGCTATCAATGAGATAGCCCAGGAACTTGACCTCCTGGACTCCAATGATGCACTTATCTCTCCTGACTCTTAAACCCTTCACCTTGAACCGCTGCAGGACAAGCCTGAGTCACTCAATTAGTTGGGTTTTGGAGTGCCTGGAGATTAAGATATCATCAAAGTACGGCACCACCCCTGGAATGCCTTGGAGAAGGCGTTCCATCATAGATTGGAAGATGCCTGGAGTTGCGCTGACTCCGAATTGAAGGCGGTTGCATTTAAATGTGCCCCTATGAGTGACAATTGTTTGAGTCTCTGCAGTTTTTTCATCCACTGGCAGTTGCTGGTAAGCCTGGGCCAGGTCCAGTTTAGCGAATATTGACCCACTCCCAAGTGAATGCAACAGATGTTGCACCACTGGAACTGGGCATGCGCTCTACTGTAATGCCTTATTAATTGAACATTTATAGTCAGCGCAAATGTGCACAGATCCATCATGCTTCATTGGGGTCACAATGGGGGTCTCCCTTGTTGCATGATCGATCGGTTCCAAGGTGCCCTGGGCAATTAATTTGTCCAGTTGGGCATCTAATTTGGGCCATAAGGCAAATGGAACCCTGCGAGGCTTGAGCCTAATTGGTGTAATTGACTTATCTAAATTGAAGGAAATGGGTTTCCCCCAAAATTTACTCAGGTTACCATCGAAGACTTCCTTGAACTCTTTGATGAGTTTATTGAGTTTGTCCTGATGAATTTGGTGAATACCTCCAATTGAGAGCCCTCATGGCTTGAACCACTCCACTCCCAAAAGGTTGGGGCGGCTATGCTCGACAATTGTGATGGGGAGGTTGCCATAGAAGTTGTGATAAGTGACCTGGAGTGAGGTTCTTCCTAGGACTCCAATTGGGTTTCCCCCGAAATCGACCAGCCTTGACCGTAGGGGTTTCAGGTCCTTTTTACTGAAGCCCGGCTTTAAGCACTTCAGCTGATGCCAGTCCATAATGTAGTAGATTGATCCCGAATCTACTTCCATGGAGCATGGTGTCCCTTCCAAGTGCGCCGTCACATGGAACTTGGTGGTGCTGTTGTCGTCGGTATGGGCAATGGTGGTCTGATGGACTGCCCTGCTCCTGGGAAAATCATCTTCCCCGCGTCTGGGTTGAAAAGCGGACCATTTAGATGACCTCTGGTTATCTTTGCAGTTTTTGCAATTCTGGTGCTTGGGCAGTTCTGGGGCTGGATCCACAGCTCTGCAGGCTTCACCCCTCTTTAGACAACATCTGCATCTCTCCACCAGCAATTGGCCCACGCATGGTCTCCTCTGCAGCTGTCGCAGCGCTCTCCCGGTCGCCATTTTGAGCGATTTCCTGCCTTGGGGTTCTGGAGACCTTGTGGACGGCCATTTCCTTCTCTGACTTAGATCCAGCGGTGGATTCGTTGGTGGAGATTTGGGGTCCCTTTTGTATCTTGTGCACCGCCTTGGGTCTCATCATTGCAGCTGCTGCTTTCTCCGATGTTTCCGCAGCTGTGGCTTCTTCCACAACGTCCTTAAGTGCAATCTATTTTCTACTCAAGAACTTCTTTTGGAGTGCCATGTCCCTCATGCCAAAACAATGCGGCTCTGAGGGCATTGTCCACATTGTCGAATTCGCAGTTGGCTGTGATTTGGCGCAGGGCTGCGACGAAATCCTTGATTGACTCTCCCTCCAGCTGATTCCTCTGTTGGAAAGTGAAGTGGTTGGCGATCGGAGTTCCCGTTGGGGCATAGTGCTCTTGTAGCACTTCTTGGAAGTTGGCCCACGACATTTCTTCGATGTCTCTCGGGGCCACGAGGTGATGGCCATTTCCAAAACTTCGGAGCTGCAGTGGGCCAGGAACAGGGCTCTTTTGCGATCATCTGTTAAGTCCTGGAAGTTGTTGCCCCTCAGGAATTGGCGAAATCGGATCATGTATGATCTCCATTTTTCCTTACCGGGGTTGAAAGCAGCAAGCGAGACTAGCGGGGCTTGTAGTATTGCCATGATTCTGGTGGCTTCGGTTCTTGTGACTTCAGCTCAGTTGGTCACTTGGCGATGTGCCATGAGGTTCGTCGCTGTGGTTCTTGTGTCCTTCATTGCCAGTGTTAGATCAGGTGCAGGGAAAGAAGACCCGACCAGCGTTGGTCCATTCAGCACTTTATTAAGCACAGGAAAAGACTGGTGGCTGCGCTGCTGGAGCTCTCCTTTTAAGCGCTCCGGCAGTTGCACCACCCAGAGACAGCATTTCAAATTTCCCGCCGGTGGATTAGCCAATCCCCAGCGGATGTCCTTATATGGACATAACACAGAATGAGCTCAGTCTTTCCTGCCATGAAGACAATGGTTCCCTCCACCCCATCTTAACTGGAATGAGTGTTTCTAAATATTTATATAAAAGGACTTGTAATGCAGTGCAAATAAAAAGCTCCTGACCAATTCATCTCTAATGTAGATTTTTTTGGGATTATTATCACTTTGGGATAATATGGGAAATGGCCTTCATATGGGAGTATTATAATCCTGTAGCACAGTTCCATAGAGAAGATGTTTCAGTTAGTGTGGAATATAAAAAATGTGTATTGTGTTCCATCCACCTTCTCTGTATTTGAAGAGGGTTCAGAGTTCTGAAGGGTGTTTACTTCAAGCAAACTATTGAATACAGTGGTGGGTTGTCCCCGGTTCTGACCGGTTCACAAGAACCGGTAGTAAAACCGGCGGGAGATCGTCATCGGCGATCTGCGCATGCACAGAAGCTTCTGCACATATGCTTGTGCAGAGACAAAGCACGCACGCTCACGTTGCTCGTGCACGCACGTGATCCCATTGCAAACCGGTAGTAAAAGTAAGTAGAATCCACCCCTGATTGAATAACAAGCTGGCCCACTTTAAGCAATGGAACAGAACGGTTGCTTCAGTTTGCCTCACTATAGGCAACTTAAATCAGCATGGTATATTTAGAGCTGAGATGGGTAATTCTGGGAGTTGAAGTCCACAAGTCTTAAAGTTGCCAAGGTTGGACAACCCTGATTTAGAAAATTATTTTTCTTTAATATGAGCCAGTAAGTGGAAGCAAATCAGCTTAACCTTGTCAAGTATCATGTAATGTTTCATGAGGGCCATTATGCTTTTACTTTGCAAAATGGACTCTCAGAATATAGTCCCAATCTACTCATATTTTTTCATGTTGTTAGAAAGACATGCAGTTTGTTGTTCAGAAAAGGAAAATAGTAGTGTTATCCCTAAGTAAAGAAAGAGTCTGCTTATGATTAAATGTAGAAACTCCTTGAATTGTCATGTTGCATTGAAAGAAAAAGGGGGCTGATTAATGAAATCTCTTGATCTGACAAAAGGCATTTTGTTCTTATCAACTTGAAATCATATAACTGAATAGTTTTTAGTATATTTTTCTCTAATTAGGCAAGTTGTTATTAGAGAAAGCATGACTATGAATCATGATAAATATTTTATTAAATGGTTTCCCAAAAGTTAATGAAAGTGTGGTTAATTGTATCTGAAATGAAGTGAAATAAAATATATATGTTATGTTCATTTTAAGAGCACAATCAGAATATGCTAGGATGTTCAGTCTTTAATCATAATAAAAACTCAATCAGGTGATGATAAATAAATGTGCTTTGAAATAATTTTAATGGGATTCTGGAAACTGACTTGTCTCTTCAGTAGCAGTTTATGAATCTATTAAAATATCCCAGTAGCATAAAACATAAAAATATAACATTAAAAAGTTTTACCAAGTGGCTAAAAATATGTTTGGTCCCAGTGAATCAGATATTCCAATCTGATCTTGCTTATTCCAGAAAGTATTAGCATAAGTACAGCATTCTAAAAAAATCAAGACGATGCAGTTTATTATAACATTAGCATAGCATATTGCAGTATTCCCACATTGGTATAGTCATCTGTAATCATGCAAAATGGGAATTTTACAAACTGCAATTCCATACCTCTAAAGGACACCTGGTGGCCTGTAGGAATATGCAGTCTGCATATGTGCAGGGATTTTCCTATCTTGGATGGCAAACCTCAGATAAGGAAGGTTACTTGCACGTAAGTGCCAGGAAATGACATTAGAAGATAAGACCCTAACTCTGTAAACAAGAGGAACAGGAGGAGAGGAAGTGGGATGTGTGTTAGATTTTAATTATAGCTAAATATTAGAAGTGCTTAAGCAAGCAATAAATGATTAACCTATGATTTAAGTTACCTGGAAGATTCTGTGAGCCAAGGATATTCTGCCAAGTATGCTGTAACTTGAAAGTAACAAACTATATAATGTCACTATGTAAGACAATAAAGTTACCACATATATTCTCAACCTTTGTGTGTGTGGTCACTCAACAGTGGCCAATCTAAGATAAACAGTTGTGACACATTATTGCTCAAAAATTAAACACAAAACCTGATTTGTGGGACAAGTTATTGCCATTCAACATCTCATCTCTTCCTTATCGAGTATATGCTAATAATTTAATTTTGTTTGAAGATTTGTGCTTCCATTGTAGAGATCCAACGTGGTATCTTATCATAGTGAACCTTTCTGATTTCGTTCCAGGTTTTGATCAGGGTATTTCTCACAATGTGTCTACGGAATTTTTCTTGTTTTGTGGGTTTGTCTTCCCATAAGTATGCATGCCATCCCTTTGTGAAGTCAAAACCTTCCAATGTTAATGTTCATCTATTTTTCAATTCAATCCAATCCTTTATCCACGTTAATACTGACACTTTGTAATAAATCTGCCAATCAGGAAGTCCCATTCCTACTCTATCTCGTTTATCCTGTAAATGCTTTAATTTGATTCTTGCCTTTTTTTTCTGCCATATGTATTTTAGTATCATCCTGTCCAAATCTTTAAAGTATGTTCTGCCCGGGTTTACTGGAATCACCCTGAATAGGTACAGCACTCTTGGTAGAATATTCATTTTGATAGTGGCAATTTTACCTAAAAAAGATAACTGGAGTTTTGTCCACTTTTCCAAGTCTTTTTCTACTTGTTTAGCCAGTTTAGTATAATTATCTTCCTTCAGCGTCGATATTTTGTTGGTAAGCCATACCCCTTGGTATTTGACCTTTTTTGTTGTTTGCATTCCTAGCATATTTTCCAACTCTTTTTCTTGGTGTTTGGTGAGATTCTTTGTTAAAATTTTAGTTTTTTGTTTGTTGATTTTCAAGCCCGCCACTTCTCCATATTGCTGTATTTTAGTTAGTAGACTTAATCCCGATTGTAGTGGTTTTTCTAATATAAGTACTATGTCTTCGGCGAAAGCTTGCAATTTGTATTCCTGATTTTTTATTTTTAATCCCGTTATTTCTGTATCCTTTCTGATTTCTTCTAATAGTATTTCCAAAGTTAATATAAACAATATGGGGGATAGGGGGCATCCTTGTCTTATCCCTCTTTTTATATCAAATTGTCCTTTGTCTCACCATTAATTAATATTTTTGCAGTTTGGGTACTGTATATCCTTTTAATCATCTTTACAAATCTTTCTCCAAATTTCATCTTTTCCAGTTGTGCAATGAGAAATGTCCAATTAAGGTTATCAAACGCTTTTTGAGCGTCCAGGAAGATTAAGGCTAGTTGTTTGTCCGGTCTTTGCTCATAGAATTCAAGGGTGTCCATAATTGTTCTTGTGTTATTTTGGATTTGTCGTCCGGGGATGAAGCCATTTTGGTCAGGATGTATATAATGTTTGATAAAGGTTTTCAGTCTCTGTGTTATGATGGATGTATATAGTCTGTAATCTACGTTGAGGTGGGAGATTGGTCTGTAATTTTTGATTTCAGTGGGGTCCAAATCTTGTTTTGGGATTAATGTAATTATTGTCTTGTTCCATGAATGTGGGGTTTCAGCTTCCAAAAGTGCGTCGTTGAATACTTGTAGTAGGATACCATCTAGCGATTGTTGGAAAGTCTTGTAGAACTCCACTGGTATGCCGTCTGTTCCCGGTGTCTTATTCTTTTTTTCGTTTCTTCCTTGTTTCTATTAATTCTAACATAGAAATCGGTCTTTCAGTAATTCGATGTGATCTTGTTTTAATTCCTGTATTTTTCGTTTATTTAGGTATTCTCTTGTATCCTTCTCTCGAATTTCTTCTGCGTATAAGTTTTGGAAGAATTCCTTTGCAATTCGTTTTTTATCTTCATTATTCTGGTAAAAACATCCATCCTTGTCTTTTAATTGCATTATTATCTTCTTTTCTTTTTCTGTCTTCAATTTATAAGCTAACCACCGTCCAGTTTTATTTGCATGCTCAAATTGATTTTGTTTTGTCATTTTTATTTTCCTTGCTATCTCTGCTGTTGTACTCAAATTCAATTGGTGTCTTATAAGGTTTATTTTCTCTTTGGTTTCTTGGTTATGCGGATGTTCCTGTAGATCTAATTCATATTGTTGTAATGTTGTCAATAAGCTTTGTTTTATTCGTTGTTTATCTTTGTTCTTTTGTGCGGTATAGGCAATTGTTAGGCCTCTGATGTATGCCTTAGTTGTGTCCCATAAGTTTTGCAGACTGGTGTGTTCTTTAACGTTTATTTGGAAAAATAATTTCAGTTCCTTTTGGATCATTTCCACATAGTGCTTATCATTCATAAGGTCTCTATCCATCATCCATCTTCTCCTCGGTTGGTGGCCCTTCCATATTATTTCAATCAGGCTGTGGTCTGCCCATGTATTAGTTGCTATTTCTATTTTTTTGATGTCTGCTCTAAGTTCTGCTGTCATCCAGGCCATGTCAATTCTGGACCACGATTGGTGCGGGTTTGAGTAGAATGTAAATTGTAGTTTATCGTAGTTAATTTCCGTCCAGGCGTCCTTTAATTGAAACTCTTGTGCCATATTGTAGAATGTCTCCGGGAGTACTTTCTTCCTAGATTTATTTCGTTTGCTGGTCCGATAGTCTTTCTCTGTATTTACAATTGCATTGTAGTCTCCAATGAGACATATGTTTGAGTAGTCCAGTTCTTTGATTCTATTGTGGATCCTTTTGAAGTAATCACTTTGCATTCCGTTCGGTGCATAGAGTGACGCTAGTAAAAAAATTTTTGTTCCTGTTTTGATTTCTACCATCAGCGTCCTGCCCTCCTCATCAGTGTATATTTGCTTTGCTTGTATATGGTTTTGAATATACATTGCTATACCTTTCTTTTTTTGTTCAGATAATGCTGTGTAAAGTTTTCCTAGACGTTTATTTTCTAATAATCTACGCTGTTGATTCTTGATATGAACTTCTTGTAGTGTTATATTGTCCATATTCAATTTTTGTAAATTCCTGAATGTGTGTGATCTCTTAGATGGAGTGTTGAGGCCATTTATGTTTATTGATATTAATCTTATTTCTTTCTCCATACCAATCTTCTATCTCCTTGTTGTCCTGAGTTTCCTAGTGTTTTTTCCAGTAGTTCGTATTTTTTCCCTTGCCCCCTCTCTTTCCATCCTTTCTTTCTCTCCCCTTGTTCTTCCTTCCTGCTGAACTTCTTCCAAATGGTCCTCCTGATTTACAGATTCTCGCTGTCTTTTGGATTCTTGTTCCTCTTCTAAGACGAAATTGCTGTCAAAAAACTGTTGCGCCTTCTGTAGCATGTCAAGTCTATGTTTTTTGTCTTGCCAAGATACAAGAATTCCCTCAGGTGTTAACCAGCGGAACATTATTTTGTGGTTATTTAATTCTGTTGTCAAAAAGCTGTAATTTTTTCTTGTTTCTCTTATTCTTCTTGGTATTTGTTTTAGTGTAATTATTTCTTTGCCCTTATAGGTAACTGGTTCCTCTCTCATTATTTTGTATATTTCCTCTTTCACAGATTTTCTTGCAAACTGAATGTGGATCTCTTTAGGTAACTTATTCCTTCGGGCATAATTGGTAAATACCCTATAGACTTCATCAATTTCCGAATTTATTTCTTCCTTATTCTTTTGGGTCGCCTCCGCTAGAATTCCCACCATCAAGTCTCTAAGTTCTTCTTCTTTGGTTTCCACGATATTTTGAAATCTTAAATAAAATGACGCCTTTTCCATCTCTAAGAATGAAATTGAGTCTTCCAGTTCTTTATTTGTTGTTATCTGGTCACTTTCTAGATCCTCCAGTTTCTTCTCTGCTTGCTCCATCTTTACTTCAATGTTTTGGATTTGTTGTTCGTTCTTGGCGATGTTTTGCTGAATTTTCTCCATTTTATCGTCCATTTTTTTTAGGTTGTCCTTTATTTCTGTTACATCCAACTTCAATTTTTCATGGTTTTTCTTGCTTTCTTGATGGTTATTGGCAATTGATTCCTGTGTTCTGTTCATCCCCTCTTGTATCGTTGCTAGTATTGAGTGTATATTTTGGATGTTGGGAGTTTTCTCCTTTTCTGCCAATAACATTGTATCTATCGTTTTCTGTTGTGCAGGTGATGCAATAGATGATGTTTGGCTGGTGACTATTCTTTTACTAGTTTTAGTCATTGCAGATGGGCCGGTAGTTGTCATCTTGATTCTCTGGTTTAGCAATTCCCAAATTTTCATTCACAGTCTATATTGTATAATGGAATTTCTCTTCTGTTAGTAGCAGGAGCCAATTTCTGTTATTCGAATTTCAAATTCACTCTAGTTCCTCAAATTTGGCTAATATCGTTATATAAGGGATTGATTTAGTCTTTAACAGGGAGTAGGGAAAAAATATGATGTTTCAGCAGGTCATTTTCAATTACTATATTAAATATTCTATTTCAATATTCTATTAACCTTATTTAATTCTATTTAATTCTTAATTATATCTCTATTAACTCTATTAATTCTATTAACTCTTACCAACCTCAATTCCTCACTTAAATAATATAATTAATTATAAATACGATAATAGAATAATATATCAATCACTTTATCTAATGCTAAATTATAGCACAAAAGCAATCAAATAAATATGAAGAAAGTACAAGTAAACTATGTTATAATATTATTCTTATTCAAAATCTATGTTTCAATCAAATTACTTTCTTAATTTATATTCCACTTCCTCTTACTTTGCTTAAATTCTATATTTTAAGCTTCAACTTAAAACATTTCAAAACTATATGTTATATATACTGTAATCTTCTGTATAATATACTATTATACTATTGTAATATACTATTATACTCTTATATACTATATTATACTATATACTCTTATTATACTCTTAATATACTATAAATTAAAGTATTAAGTATTGCAAATAGAGAAATTTAAAACAAGTTAGAAAAGTTTTGATTGAATTAAATCTTAAGCGTTATATTTAGTTCCTGGATTATAAACTTTGCAATCCACACTCAATGTTGCATCATTCAAGCAGTTCGTCCTGTGATTTTTATCAAAATCTTCCGTGTATCTCCCAAGGATATTACTACTATAACTCCAAAACTGCAGTATCTTTTAGAATGTTGTCTCTTTGCCATTGATACAAAGTCTCAAAGTTCCTTCTGATCGCTCTCAACGTTAATTAGTATCTGTTCTCTGTTCTCTGTCTCTCTCACCTCAACTCCACTTCCATTTATAATAAATCCAACACTCGATCTTGTGTTCCTTCGCAAATCAATTAGTCCTTGCCAATTCCAAATCCAAGCCCCAGTCAATTTCGTAATGATATATTTGATATTCGATCCACAACTCTCCAGTATCTCTTTAAATCCACCTTAAATCTGTTGTCTGTCAGCTCTGCTTAGTCACCCTCTGGTTGGTCTCACTGATTCGCTCTATTTACTTTCATTTTGCCGCTTCCTTATGGGTCAGCCTCGCCGATCTGTTTGGAGTCTCTCTCTTAATTATACTTCCATCAATGTATGTATGTACCTTTCACAGTCTTGTTCTTTGTTAATTTGGTGATGTCTTTATTTGATCTTCGCTTCCATATCTGAGACGGCAGTCAGCGTTCTGGCCAGTCCAGGGAGGGCTGGGTTTTTTTCGGTCGGAATTAAGGGGTTTTCCCTGAACCTTCGGGGCGATTGCTGTCACCTCCGAGGTCTTTGGGATTTCCCCTTTAATCTATTGACCTCTTCGTGGTCAATAGTGCCAAAAAAGTGGCTCCCAGATCGAAAATTGGAACTTAGGGAACGGAGTGCTGTCCCCTTAGTCCCTGTCACGCTGGCGTCACCGGCGTAAGTCCATTCTCTTTGATTCTAACCATTTCACAGGGTTGATTTCTGTCAATAAAATTCAGGAAAATAAGTAGAAGACCTACAATAGATTCTCATAGGTTCAACACATGTGCTATAAAATAGATCAGCCTTCTAAACTTCCCCTAAAACACTGTTCCTTTTCAGTGATTTCACCTTGTCAAGGCACTACCCTTACTGCTATGACTTTGATTGAATGGTTTTTATTTATCCTATTCCTCCTCCTCCTCCTCCTCCTCCTCCTCCTCCTCCTCCTCCTCCTCCTCCTCCTCCTCCTCCTCCTCCTCCTCCTTCACCACCACCACCATGTTTCAAGATTTATTTTCTTAACAGCTGTTACATTTTCCATAAGGTAAGATACACTCCTCTTCTCTATATACCAATGACTGCATCTCAAAGAATCCTTCTGTTAAAGTACTGAAGTTTGCAGATAAATACAACAGTGATTGGTCTCATTTGAGACAACGATGAATCTGTATACAGACAGGAGGTTGAACAACAAGCCTTGTGGTGCAGCCGGAACAATCTTGAACTGAACACATTCAAAACTGTAGAAATGATAGTAGATTTTAGGAGAAGCCCTGCTATACTATCACCTCTTACAATACCAGACAACACAATATCAACAGTAGAGACCTTCAAGTTTCTAGGTTCTATAAAAATGGACACCTAATGTCAAAAAAGCAAATAATGCTCTTCCTACACCAATTCAGAAAGCTCAGATTGCACAAGGAACTGCTGATACATTTCTACAGAGGAATTATTGAGTCTGTCATCTGCACCTCTATAACTGTCTGGTTTGGCTCTGCAACCAACAAGACAGACACAGACCTCAACGGCTAGTTAGAACTGCAGAAAAAACAATTGCACCAACCTGCCTACCATTGAGGACCTGTATACTGCACGAGCCAGAAAGAGGGCTGTGAAAATATTTACAGATCCCTCACATCCTGAACTGTTTCAACTTCTACCCTCAAAACGACACTATAGGGCATTGCACATCAGAACAACTAGACACAAGGACAGCTTTTCCCCCATGCCATCACTCTGCTAAACAACTAATTCCCACAACACTGTCAAACTATCTAGTAAGGCTGCATTACTGTTATTCGTCTCATCTTTCCTATTACCTATCTCTTTATCTTTTTGTGATTATAACTTTGTTGCTTGTATGTTTCAATTATAGTTCTATTTAGTATCCTAATATGATTTATATTGATTGCTTATTTAGTATCCTATGACTACCACTAAGTGTTGTATCTTATGATTTATGATGAATGTAATTTTACGATGACTATGATTGTGATTTATCACTTATTGTTTTTATGTACACTGAGAGCTTATACACTGGAGACAAATTCCTTGTGTGTCCAATCACACTTGGCCAATAAAGAATTCTATTCTATTCTATTCTATTCTATTCTATTCTATTCTATTCTATTCTATTCTATTCTATTCTATTCTATTTTCTATTCTATTCATTATTTCTATATATAAATTATAGAACAGAAAATATCCCTATTATATGCACCTTAATCTACATACTTCTAAAACTCTCATTATCATGACCTTTAACTGAGCAATTTTTGAACCAAGGTATCTCAAATGGGCTAATGTACAGAATGTGACCAAAATGTAGTTGCCATGATACCAAGGAAATGAAATTTGGGGAAGTTGTTGCTGCTTCAGTGCTACTGACTGTTTTTGAGCTGCTGAACTATTGTTGCAGTTACATGATCTTTATTTTTAATGTTCTATGACAGCTTCCCAAGCAGTCTTCCAATCTCTTATTCCTGCCCCATTGGTGAAATGTAAAATTTGTTACTACCTTATATTTCTGGGGAGACAGAACAACTTATATACCTTTGTAGATCAATTAGGTCTATCCGATCTCACTTTACTTATATAGTATAAGGTTCTCAATAGATACAATTGCTCATCTAGTTTGGGTTATAATTTTCTCTTCTCTAGCCAAATATATAATTTTTCCCAGGATAAACATGTTTGTGTTTGGTCTCTATCTTTTAGTTTTTTAGTCAATTTATCTGCTTCAGCACATTCTAAAATCTTCTTTATAATTGCCTCCTCTAATGGGATATTTTTGTTTTTCCAAAGTTGAGCGTACGTCAATCTCGCCGCTGTGATAATGTGTAATGCAAGGTACCATAAGTCTTTTTTAATATTTTCCAGTTTGGAGCCGAGCAGGCATGTCTCTGGTCGCCATTCAATCCTTTGATTTAAAATCTCATTAAGCCTTTTTTTTTAATTTTTCCCCAGATTTTTACTGCTTTCAGGCACGTCCACCACTGATGGTAGTAGGTGCCACGCTCAAACCCACACTTCCAGCATTCAGCGGACTGTCCAGTGAACATTTTAGCTAGTCTATTGGGGGGGAGATGCCACCTATATATCATCTTGTAGATGTTTTCTTTGTATGCCGTAGAAACTACTAATTTCATGTTCCCTTGCCATTTTTCTAAATGGATTGAATAACCAAAATTTTTCTCCCAGGCAATCATTGTATCTTTGATTATCTTGTCACCTATCTCTATTCTCATCAACAATTTATAGGCTTTCGAAATCATGCTTTTTTCTTGGCCCATCAGGATTTTGTCTAATTCTTGTAAGTCAATGTTTATACCTTTCCTATCTCTGTCTTTTTTATATTTAGATTGAATCTGTAGATAGGTCCACCAATCCACTTGCAGTCCTTGGGAGTTTAATTCCTGTTTAGATTTTAATTTTCCTTGTACGTTCAGCAAATCCTTATATACTAATTTTTTCGCAGGATGATAAAGTTTGGGGTATGTCAATGCTTCTAGAGGTGATATCTAGCACAGTGTTTTAATATAATATTTTTTGCTAACCTTTTCCCAATTTCAAATTAAAATATTTCTTATGTAATGTCGGGTGAACCATTTGCTTTGTGGGGTATTATCTTGCCAAAGTGCCATATGCCAGCCCTGTTTTAGGTCGTAGCCTTCTATTTTAAGAAGACGACTATTACCTAAAGTAATCCATTCTTTTATGCAGGCTAACAGAGCGGCTGTATAGTAGTTCTCCCAACATGGTAAACCCAGGCCTCCTCTTTCTTTTATCTCCTGCATCATCTTTTTTCTAATCTGTGGCTTTTTCCCCTTGCAGATAAATTTAGTTATTATTTCCATAAAGAATTATCTTTATGGAACGTTCTTTATCTTTCCATAAAGAACTCCATAAAGAATTTTTGGGATAAATTCACTGGGGAGGTTTGAAATAAAAAGTTGAACTTCGGTAGAATGTAGGATTTTACTGTTATTACTCGTCCTAGAAGTGAGAGTTGTATTTTACCCCATTTGTCTAAATCTTTTCTTGTTTGGATTAATAATTTATTATAGTTGTCTTCTTGTATGCTCAAACATCTGCAGTTAGCCAGATTCCCAAATATTTAATTTTTTAAACTACTTTTAATCCAGTCGCTTCCTGTAAGATCTTCTTACCTTCCTCTAAGATGTTCTTAGTTAATATATTTGTTTTCTTTTTGTTGATTAATAAACCTGCTACCGCCCCAAATTCCTCAATTGTCTCTAATAAATATAAACAGGATTTTATGGGCTCTTCCAAAATAAAGACCATATTGTCTGCGAAGGCCTGGGTTTTATATACCTGTTGTCCAATTCTAAGACCTTTTATTCTTTCTTCATTCCTTATTTTACGCAATAATGTTTCTAGTGATAAGATAAAAAGTAAGGGGGATAATGGACAGCCCTGTCTTGTGCCTTTGCCAATAGAGAATTCTTCTGTCAGGTCCCCATTTATCAGTAATCTGGCTGTTTGTTTGGAATAGATAGCTTTAATTGCGTTTATAAATCTCTATCCAAAGCCCATGTGTTCTAACTGTAATAATATAAACTCCCAGTTGACTCTGTCGAATGCCTTCTGGGCGTCTATAAAAACTAGTGCGACTTGTTTGCCTGGGTGATCTTCGTAATATTCCAATATATTTAGCATGACTCTCAAATTATCTCATAGTTGTCATGATGGTAGAAATCCTTTTTGGTCAATATGTATAATTTTTTTTTTCCAATTTGTATACCACCCTTCTCCTAGTGGACTCAGGGTGGTGCACAGCCAGAACTAAAACACATACCAATACAAAATTTAAAATTATTAAAAGGTTACATAACTGGCCCAAATTTAAAACAATTCAATTAAAACCCAATGACAATTTAAAAACTAAAAAACTAAAAAAGACTAAAAAAGGGGGAGGGGGTTCACACCAGCCCTGCTTGATGGAAAAGAAAAGTTTTCAGGGCACGGCGAAAGACCCGGAGATCTGATATCCTTCGTATCTCAGGGGGCAAATTGTTCCAGAGGGCAGGAGCTGCCACAGAGAAGGCCCTCCCCCTGGGGGTCACCAGCCAACATTGCCTGGCTGACGGCACCCTGAGGAGTCCCTCTCTGTGGGGGCGTACTGGTCGGTGGGAGGCTATCGGCGGCAGAAGGTGGTCCCACAAATACCCAGGTCCTATGCCATGGAGCGCTTTAAAGATGGTAACCAACACCTTGAAGTGCACCCGGAAGACCACTGGAAGCCAATGCAGCTCACGCAGGAGAGGTGTCACACCCCTTCGCTCCCATAATCCCCCGCGCGGCCGCATTCTGCACCAGTTGGAGCCTCCGGGTGCTCCTCAAGGGGAGCCCCATGTAGAGAGCATTGCAGTAGTCCAGGCGGGAAGTGACGAGTGCCTGAATGACTGTGCATAAGGAGTCCCGATCCAGAAAGGGACGCAACTGGCGAATCAGGCAGACCTGATAAAAAGCCCCCGTGGCCACGGCCATCATATGCTCTTCTAAAGACAGCCATGCATCCAGGACGATGCCCAAGTTGCGAGCCCTGTCCGTGGGGGCCAATAACTTGCCCCCAATAGCCAGCGATGGCACCAGCTGGCTATATCAGGACGCCGGAAGCCACAGCCACTCGGTCTTGGAAGGGTTGAGTCGAAGCCTGTTACTCCCCATCCAGATCCTCACGGCCTCTAGGCATTGGGACATCACTTCAAGGGCATCGTTGGGATGGCCTGGGGTGGAGATGTACAGCTGAGTGTCATCAGCGTACTGATGGAACTCCACCCCAAAGCCACGGATGATCTCACCCAGCGGCTTCACATAAATGTTGAACAGAAGGGGCGAGAGGACTGACCCCTGAGGCACCCCACAAACAAAGCGCATCGGGGTCGACCTCTGCCCCCCTGCCAACACCGACTGCAACCGGTCAGAGAGATAGGAGGAGAACCACCGCAGAACTGTGCCCCCCACTCCCAACCCCTCCAACCAGCGCAGCAGGATACCATGGTCGATGATATCAAAAGCCGCTGAGAGATCTAACAGGACCAGGATAGAGGAGCAACCACTATCCCGAGCCCTCCAGAGATCATCCACCAACGCGACCAATGCCGTTTCCATGTGTGCCCAGGCCTGAAGCTGGACTTGAGCAGATCCAGATAGACAGCTTCATCCAGGTACCCAGGAAGCTGTCGTGCCACCACACTCTTAACAACCTTCGCCAAGAAGGGAAGGTTGGAGACCGGATGATAGTTAGCCAAAACAGCCGGATCCAGAGCAGGCTTCTTGAGGAGGGGCCTCACCACCACCTCTTTCAAGGCGGATGACAAGACACCCTCACTCAAGGAAGCATTGATAATCCCCTGGAGCCAGCCTCGCATAACCTCCCGGGAGGCCAGCACCAACTAGGACGGACACGGGTCCAATAAACATGTGGTTGCGCTCAGCCACCTCAGTATCCTGTCCACGTCCTCGGGAGCAACAGGGTCAAACTCCTCCCAAATGACAGTCTCAAGACCGGCACCCATCATCCCATCTGTACCTACCCAGTCAGAGACCAAGCCTTCCCGAATCTGAGTGATTTTATCATGCAGATACTGAACAAAATCCTCAGCATGACCCTGCAAGGGATCCCCCCGCACTCCCAGATGGAGGAAGAAGCGGGTCACCCTAAACAGGGTGGCTGGGCAATTATCTGCCGATGCTATAAGAGCAGAAAAATAGTTACATTTTGCCGCTTTTATTGCCACTAGGTAAGTCTTAATATGAGATCTTACCAGTGTTTGGTTGGGTTCGGAGCGACTAGATCTCCAACTGCTCTCTAGGTGTCTTTTCTGGTGCTTCATCTCCCTCAACTCCTCGGAGAACCAAGGAGCCAGGTAGACTCGGCGACAGGTCAGAGGCCGCACAGGCACGACTCGGTCCAAAGCGTCAGCAGCTGCCCTATCCCAGGCGGCCACCAGCTCCTCAGCCGAGCCATGAGTCAGAGCCTCAGGAAATGGCCCAAGCTCCATCTGGAACCTATCAGGATCCATCAGGCACCTGGGGCGAACCATCTGGTCTGTTCCGCCTCCCTGTGGCGGGGTGTGGTGGTTAGAAAGTGAGGGAATGATCTGACCATGACAAGGGCTCAATCACTATCTCCCCTATCTCGAGATCATTCATCCACTGTCCAGAGACAAAAATCAAGTCCAGAGTGTGTCCTCCCATGTGAGTGGGTCCATGAATTAATTGAGTCAGGTCCATGGCCGTCATGGAAGCCATGAACTCCTGAGCCACCTCACACGCTTCGCCGACAGATGGCAGGTTAAAGTCCCCCATGACCATAAGCCTGGGGGTCTCCACCGCCACCTCGGCAATCATGTTGAGGAGCTCGGGCAGGGCCACCGACATGTGGCAGGGAGCCAGGTACGTAATCAGCAAGCCCATCTGCCTCCCTTGTCCCCACTTCACAAGGAGGGACTCACATCCGGCTATCTGAGGTACAGTGGCCTCCCTTGGGCCGAGACCTTCCTTTACCAGAACCGCCACCCCCCCACTCCTCCCCTGGGACCTCGGCTGATGAAATACATAGAAGCCCGGAGGACACATCTCAACGAGGGGGACCCCCCTCCTGGCCCAACCGGGTCTCCGTAATACCTACCAGGTCCACACCCCCTCCTGAACCAGATCACAAATGAGGGGGGCTTTATTTACCATGGACCTGGCATTGCACAACATCAACCGGAGGCCCCAGGCCTGGGGATCTGAACAACCCGGGTGTCTCTATTCTTCTGGCTTGTCACAGTCCCCGGGATCATGTGTCGAGGGAATGGCTGACACTCGACACCGGGGTGCGAGATGAACATTGAGGGCTGGAGCACGCAATCGCCCGCAGACAGCGAGTGCGCCCTCCCCTAACACGATATGGCCTCCTGCTCCCGCCGTATCTGCCGCTCCCACCCACAATGCCGATGGAAACGCCCTCCCCAATATAGGAACTAGCCCCCCCAGCCCCCCCGACACCTGTGGGTTACCCCCCAAACCCACCCTGGTCATTACATTCTCCCTCCCACCCCTTAAAAAGCAAATTAAAAATGCATACAAAGAACTCTTAAAATCCCCAACACCTTTGTGCCACCTCTCGGGATCCCAGGACCCATCTTTGAGGTATTTCTTAGCCAGGCCAGTGGGCCACTTCCAGGAATGGGGGGTATTCCTTAAAGCCCATAAGTCCGATCTTGAATATAATCGTGGAGCCATAGACAACCATAGAAGAGGGTGTGAAGAATGGCAAACAGGAGATGTTAATAGTGGGCTAGGAACTGGCTAAGCTTCTCCCAAACATCGGGAACTTCCTTGCCCAGGCATCCCCTCACAACACCTGGGAGGCATAGCTGGTAATCACCATCGTCCTCTCACCACGATGGCATCCCGGAGTCCACTGGGAGTTCTGTCCGGTGGTATTCTTAGCCATTTCAGGGCTCCCACCCCTGCATGGCCAGTTCGGTGTCATAGAACCACAACTGCCCTCTCATGGCAGTGGGAATTCCCACCCAAGACCCTGTGTGCCTTCCCTAATCCACATAGAGTCACATTGGGCACATCTCCATGCACCTTTCCCAACTCATGTCACTCCCACATGCAACCTTCCTGATCTGCATGGTACCTCTCACATGTTCCCAAGCACCCTTCTTTTCCTGTACATCCATATGTGCCCTCCCTGACCTACTCAGTATTCCCACACAGCTACATGATTTCATGCATACTTCTTGACCTATATCACCCTCTGCACGCCCTACTCAACTCACACAGCACCTCTCACACTCCCTGAAAACCTCACAGTTTTTTCAACCCATGTTGCCCTTATAAACCCCATCTGATCACACAGCATCTTTTGAACATATCCACACACCCTCCCTAATTTACGGAGCACTTCACTCACTCACCCACCCAATATACAATTCCTGAACTGCACTCCAGCACACCACCACATTCCCCTCCCCACTCAGCAGTAGCCACTTACCTTTGCCAAGTAAAGCAAATGGGGAAGGTAGTGGGAAGAAGGAGGGAGGGAGGGAGGGAGGGAGGGAGGGAGGAAGGAAGGAAGGAAGGAAGGAAGGAAGGAAGGAAGGAAGGAAGGAAGGAAGGAAGGAAGGAAGGAAGGAAGGAAGAGTACTGATGTTTCATGTCAACTTCCCAGAAGAAAATTTAATGGGGATGCCAGCAGGAAGTTGAAAGTTGCTCTGGCTCCCTTTTGTTTTCCCATTTAGTTTTTTTGTAGATGAGGAAATATCTTTAAAATGATGATCCAATGGCGCATAGGTTGCCTAGTAATACGCACCTTTAATAATAGAACTTTTACCATTTGTCCCCTTTCCTCTCCTCCAATGTATTCTGCTCAGGATTGTAAAAAATCAAGATAGTCTTGATAAAGAATTCTTCTTTCATTCAGAAATTGGATCCCTGTGGCATTAAATTACCTAAAGCTATTAATAATTTAGTTATGGATCTTTAAAGAGGTCTTATATATTACACAGAGGCCAAAATGTGAAGTCAAATTATATATAATAAGGAGTTACTTGATTCACAATATTGTGATATTCATTCTGTTTGATTAAAGCTTGTTATAGGTGTAGCAATTAAAATAAGTTTCTGTGTATGCTGTATGTGTGCCAATCAATCTAAAAATAACACAGTATATATTTACATATGTAGGTATGTACATAGGTAAATAAGTAAAGATTTAAATAAACAAACAGAATGAAAAACATAAGTATTTAAATAAATAAAAAATCTTTCCAAATAGACAAATAGATATAAGAGGTTTATAGTAGTTTCCAGGCTATGTTAAATGAGACTGAAAATATTGATGAAACTATTATTGTCAAGTAGTTTTTAGGGTCCTACAAAAAATAAAATACTGTGAAAAGGAGTTGTCCAGGCTGCTTTTTCTCCCCTTAATTATGTTTTGGGTGTCCTTGGACTTTTTAGATATTGTACTAAAATGTATTTACTTGTCAAATCACAAGAGGGTTGACTCTGGTGATAAATTTGACATGAGACTCTGGAAATATTGAACTGGCATGGTAATCTTAGCTACTTGATGTCCTTGAACAGGAAAGTAGCTTAAAAGAAAAATTGGCTGGTGGATATCTTAGTATCAGCCTCATAAAATTGTATTCAATGTAAGATTTAGGAACAGAATAGTCTTGTCCCTGTCTCTGCTATCAACCAGCAGGGAGGCATTAAAATTCCTCCTCAACTTGAAGAATTGATATTCATGGTCTGAAATTCATCTGACCAATTCTCCATTGACAAGGAAATGCTTGGTCAAGTCCATTTATTGTGAAAAGCTGTTCAGCCAATTCCTCTTCTGTTTTCAAATGGATTTGTGGACAAGAAGAAAATATTGGCAAGGACAGCTGAGCAAATAATTCAGAGTGAAGAATTTATTTGGCCCATTGACCACTCTGCCTTGTTTGTGAAATGCTTACAAATAGCTAACAAATTCCCACAAAACACACTTGGCTTTATTTCTGGGTATGTCTACATACCCTGTATAATTTTGTTTAAATTAAAGCCATTGCATTAAAAATGGCAAACTAAGAGAGCATGTACATGGCACTATCTGCCAATTCTCACATGCATCCCAGGAAAAAGAACCAGGTTCTAAATCAATTGCGAGTGACTGGTTTTGCCATCATTTGTCACAATGCAGATTTCCCACTATTTCTGACACAACAGATTTAATGTGGCTACACTTTTATTGATGTTAATACACTGGTAGGGCCTGTGGCCTACTCCATTTTAGCTTCTTAGCCATCCATAGGGTACACAGACATGGGACAAAATTTAATTGGCTTCCAACTCTGCCATTTCTTTGTATCACTATTTCAGGACACAATTAGCTGCCATCAGTCACTTCATCTGTGTCCTACTTGTGACATTTTAGCTGGACATAAATTTGGTGGTCTTTTTTCCTGAAATGATCCATCTACCCTCACTCAAACCCACCCTGTACACATTAGGAACAGCAGTTGGTAATTGTTCTCCCACCAACATATATTGCTTGGCAAGTACGGAAATGAAATCACCAGGAATTGCTTTCTTTAATTTTTCTTCCATTAAAATTATAAGATAACAATAAATCTTCCAACTCATTAATATGGTAGCATAAGACTTTGAAACATGGGCAAATAAAATAGCAATTTTTTTTTTGTGTGAACTACTGGCATTTTTGGTTTTAGAATTCTGAAGGTGATTGTATGTGTGTGTGTGTGTGTGTGTGTGTGTGTTTGTGTGTGTGTGTAAATTGTATTCCAAATCAAAATCTTGCTTAGGGAATAATGGTTGCCTATGAGGATAACCAGTTTAAGAGAAGGAGCTAGCTAAGTAGATTCTGAAGAGCATCTCCATGCACTTCATGAAAAAAGTCTATCAATTCAAAATAGCACTAAAATTTGTATGATAACTCAGAAGAATTGTACCTGCTGCATAAATGTTTCAAGATCTCAGGATTTTAATTAATTAAAAATGAAAGTCACAATCACTTTACTTTGATTTTGCCTTGAAATTTGTAACAAAATTAATTTACTGCATAAACAATTATGGTCTATTTTTTCTGTGAATCAATATTCAATTCTGTTTTGCTAGCTTATTATACCTACTAATGTTGCATTTGATTAATTAAATTGTGAGTTTGCATTACAGTTTAAATTAAACTAAATGATTTGTTCTCCTATGTCAAATTACTTTTTGCCAGGTGTCCCAATCTCATTTATCAAGATCAAAAACAAACCAACAACCATTCAGTTGGTATTTTCATCATAGTTTAATAGTAAGCCTTTTCATTAAAAACATTTATCTTGCAATATTTGTACTCTTTTTATGAATAGAATAGAATAGAATTCTTTATTGGCCAAGTGTGATTGGACAAACAAGGAATTTGTCTTGAAGCATACACTCTCAGTGTACATAAAAGAAAAGATCATCAAGATCAAGAATCATAAGGTACAACACTTAATGACAGTCATAAGGAACAAATAAGCAATCAAATCATATTAGGAAACAGTCAATATAAATTGTAAGGATACCAGCAACAAGGTTACAGTCATACAGTCATAAGTGGGAAGACATGGGTAATAGGAACAATGACAAGATTAATAGTAATGCAGATTTAGTAACTGATTAGCAGATGTGTTAATTTTGTTGCATGTTCCCTGGATTTTTCTTGTATTCCCAGTGCAGATGTTCAAAGTAACAGAAGGTGATTGTTTGTGAGAAAAGAAAACAAGCTTTCTTTAAATATAAAAAGGATACCCTGAGGAAAGCAGGAATCCCAGGTAATCATATCTGGTAGGTTTTCCAACTCAATTTTGAACATTTTCATTCACTAACTGACATAAGGCAAAAGTCAACCCTAATTCTTTTGTTAATCGTATTTGCTTAACTGCTGCCTAATTTCTATATATAAGAGATCTATTCAATCCAGGAGTTGATAAAGATTAAGAGAACATCAAGGAGCACAATAGAGGAGAATTTTTCTTCTGCTTTAATCAAAATTTAAACCAGAATTTCTCTACCTTTGCAACCTTAAGATGCATGGACTTCAGTTCCCAGAATTCCTCAGCCTACATGTCTGGTTGGGAAATTCTGGGAGCTGAAGTCCACCCATCTTTAAATTTTTAGGATTGAGAAACACTGATTTAGCAACAGCAATAGCACTTAGACTTGTATACCACTTCATAGTGCTTTACAGCCCTCTCTAAGTGGTTTACAGAGTCAGCATATTGCATCTGGATCATCATTTTACTGATCTTGGAAGGATGGAAGGAATGTCAACCTTGAGCCCATCAGGATCAGTGGTGGGTTCCTCCCGGTTTGGCCCGGTTCCAGCGAGCTGGTAGCGGTGACGATATGATGTCACCGAACCAGTTCTGCCCCCCCACCTCCCCACCCCCACGTTATTTTTATTTTTTATTTGGCCCAACCCCAATCTATTGCTGCCTCCTGAGTCCCAGCCGATGGCTAGAGGGAAAAAACCTGTTTAAACTCTTGCCACGGGGCTTCAAAGGGCCGCCCTATAGCTGATCAGTGTTAAAAGAAAAATAAATTGGTAGACCGGTGCCTGCAAAAATACATGAGTAGATCAGTGCCTGCAAAAATACATGAGTAGATCAGTGCCTGCAAAAATAAATGGGTAGATCAGTGCCTGCAAAAATAAATGGGTAGATTGGTACAGCTCTGCAAACAGTTAAAAGCCTGGTAGACCAGTACCTCTGCTAAATCCTAAATAATTGTCACATGACCATCAAGCACGCCCACAAAATAAGCCATGCCCACAGAACCGATAGTAAAAAAATTTAGAACCCACCCCTGATTAGGATCAAACTGCTGGCAGCTGGCAGAATTAGCCTGCAATACTGCATTCTAACCACCACAGCTCTACATTTAAACTGTAATGTTTAGCGCGTCTCACATACTGTATAATAGAGTTATTATCCTATTATTTAATTATCTACAGTTGCTAGATTTGAAGCATGACAATGCATTGATCTATAACCAAAGAAATAAGACTTTTGTGTGAAGATGTGTTTTATATTCAACTTGGAATCATTTTATGACTGCAATCAGAGTCTAAACAAAAAGCAGCTATCTAAAACCATGCAATCACTTTACATTTTATAAATTATGTAATTCAAAGAAATTGCAGGTTTGTTCAGAGTTTAGTCTCAGGAAACAACAATAAACAATTACCAAGAGTGTTAAAAAATCTTAAATGTCTGACTGTTCTTTTATACTCTGTATTCTTCAAATGATGGTATTGCAAATATAATCTATCTCATACTTTTCAACAGTTTCCCTTATGAATCATTTTAAAGGAATTTTATTTTTCTCATTTTAGCCTATTATAATTACATTTCATGAAATGTGCTTACTATATAGAATCAGATATTTTATTTGAAGTTAAGGCTACGATCTATTTATATAAAAATTGCTCAAATCAGCTAGAAACAGTATAATGAAAAGCACTGCATAGAAGCACAGATTTTAATCCAATGTTGTCCATCTGCCAATAGAATACAAGGTAAGTTCTTTCTTTCTTTCTTTCTTTCTTTCTTTCTTTCTTTCTTTCTTTCTTTCTTTCTTTCTTTCTTTCTTTCTTTCTTTCTCCTCCTCCTCCTCCTCCTTTTTCTTCTTTCTCTTCCTCTTCCTCTTCTTCTTCCTCTTCTTGTTCTTCTTCTTGTTCTTCTCTTTTTTTAACAGTTTATACATTTTCATTTAATATACATAAGTGCTTTGTGAACAGTGTATTCTCTGGGTCAATTTGCTTACATAATAATACTTTCCCCGCTCCTAATTCCTACCTCTATTATCCAACCATTTATAAAATAAGTCCCATGTTCGAAAATATTATGTATCTTCTTCTTCTTTATCTTAATGTCAGTCTGTCCATTTCTGCACAGTCTAATATTTTTTTAATTATATCTTCTCTCGGAATTTCCTAATTTTTCCAATACTGTGTGAATTCAAATCCTTGCTGCTATCAAAACATGTAATATTAAATACAAATTCCCCTTTCATACTTTTCTGATATTATTTCAAAATATACAAAAATATTTCTGGTTTATAAGCAATATGTAGTTTTAACATTTTTGTAACCAAAATATTGTCCAATATTTCTTTGCTTTCACACATGTTCACCACATGTGATAGCAGAAGCCTGGTGTCTGGTTACATTTCCAACATTTGGCAGAAATCTTCTTCTTCTTCTTCTTCTTCTTCTTCTTCTTCTTCTTCTTCTTCTTCTTCTTCTTCTTCTTCTTCTTCTTCTTCTTCTTCTTCTTCTTCTTCTTCTTCTTCTTCTTCTTCTTCTTCTTCTTCCTCTTCCTCTTCTTCTTCTTCTTCTTCTTCTTCATCTACTACTACTACTTCTTCTTTTTCCTCCTCCTCCCTCCTCCTCCCTCCCTCTTTCCTTCCTCCCACATATTTCCCACAGGTACAGGGTTCATATTAATTGTGTTCTGCTATTTTCATTTTCTTTGTGGGTTTTTGCTACCAATATTAAAGTGGTAGGTGATACAGGCAATAGTTTGGGATACTGATCATAGAACATGCCCATACCAATGTAGACATTTTTCCTCCATTTTCTCTACTTTTGGTGCATCATCCAGCTACTGCCTGACTGCATCATTTCTGAAGTGGTCAAGAAGAGAAATGCTTAATCTCAATAGCATAGTCAGCACTTTTGATGTATGGCCCAAATTCAGCATTATACAGTGCTACTAGCTAGACAATTATTTTATATACTTTTGATTTTTGGCAAATTGCAGATCACTCCAGTAATCTATTTCAACTGCACCAGGGGTGGGTTCTACTTACCTTTACTACTGGTTCACAATGGGGCCGCATGCGCAGAAGCATTTTGATGACGTCGGGGTCAGTGGGCGGAGCCTCCCACCAGTTTTACTACCAGTTCTATAGAACCAGTGCGAACTGGGGGAAACCCACCACTGAACTGCACCCATGTTGAAATTGATCTCATGCACACTGTCTTATTAATACTATCGTCATTTTCCAGATAGGAACTTAAGTGATGGAATGTGTTTGTTTTTATTAGATCTTTGCCACTGACTTGGATGGTGAAGTGCTTGGGTTAGATTCTAGAACTCAGTCTTCTTGACATTGAGATGCAAACCAAGTTGGCTAAGACAGTTGTTCCATGTCTGGACACAATGTTGCAGTTTTTCTCTGGTGGTAAGTGTGAGCACGACATCACCCACAGAGAGCAAGGCTCAGGGTGCACTGTGATGTAGATCTTATATGATGTTATCCATGATGACAGTGAATAGCAATGACAATAATGCTGAGACTTGGTGCACACCAACTTTCACAGGAAAGCTGTCAGAAAGGCCAGTGACATATAATACTCTGCTGCTGCTATTAGCATAAAGCATCTGGGTCCACTTTGTTTTAATATTTCTGAATCCTTAAATCATTGTTATAAATATGTAGTATATACCCTTTTCATTTCTCTCTTACACACAAACTAACCAGGGGTGGGTTCTAAATTTTTTTATTACCGGTTCTGTGGGCGTGGCTTATTTTGTGGGCGTGGCCTGATGGTCATGTGACAATTAATTAGGATTTAGCAGAGGTACTGGTCTACCAGGCTTTTAACTGATTGCAGAGCTGTACCGATCTACCCATTTATTTTTGCAGGCACTGATCTACTCATGTATTTTTGCAGGCACAGGTCTACCCATTTATTTTTGCAGGCACTGATCTACTCATGTATTTTTGCAGGCACTGATCTACTCATGTATTTCTGCAGGCACTGGTCTAACCATTTGTTTTCTTTTAACACTGATCAGCTGTAGGGCGGTCCTTTGAAGCCCCGCGGCAAGAGTTTAAACAGTTTTTTTCCCTCTAGCCATCAGCTGGGACTCAGGAGGCAGCAATAGATTGGGGGTGGGGCCAAAGAAAAGGTAAGAATAACGTGGGGGTGGGTGGGGGCATAACCAGTTTGGTGACATCATATCATCACTGCTACCGGCTCGGCGGAACTGGGCAGAACCGGGCGGAACCCACCACTGAAACTAAAGTACGTTGTTAATCATATTTACAGTATATTCTGTCCTTGAGCTTATGTAAATACATCTCAGCTGTAGTGGGGTGCCACTGAAGGAAGTAGAGAAGGTAATCTTAGAAAAGGTGTGCAGGGGAGTGACATAGAGGAGTGCTAAAGCATATACAGGGAAAGGGCATGGGCACATGCAAATGCAAGATGATCATGTGATTGCAACTGATTGGACCAATTTGGTAGCACTGAAATAGGCACAATTTTGCCAAATTTCCATCAGATGGGAATATGGATACTGGATTTTGGATTCATTCTATTAGTTAGCACATTTGAGGTAATTTGGTTCAAAAAATTGTTGCTCCCAATTGAATAGAATATAATTTTATTACAGTCATCAACCAGCAATTGATATCACTGTTTACAATATATTAAAAAATAATACTGATATTAATAGTGGATAATAACATCCCTGTTAAGAAAATACATGTTCTCAAACTGTTTTCGTGAGTGGAGAGCTGATAGGTGTGTGAGGAAATATATTTTTCCAAAAATTGTTAGAGATATATCCATAAAATTGGCACCAGTTGACAGCTATAATTCTGTAACCAATTTTTTCCTTGTGAACATTGCAGCGACAGAAAATTTTGCCACTGCATGCGTGGTAGCCGGGTTTGAGTCCTGGAGGAGAAAGTCTACATAAAAGTTGTCTGCCCTCCCTGGCAATCTCTCTAGTAAGGGGAGAATATATACTGACCTTTAAACTCTATATAAATCACAGTACAATAAAACATGTGAGATATCTTTGACTTCTCCTTTACCACATATATATACCGTTCTGCTATTGGTGTTCTCTTATACCTAGAGAAGTGCTGATGGGACAATATTAAATCTGGCTCTGAGGAAAGCTATTCTTTGTTTTGGGAACATCAGATCATTTAGATATCTTGCCGATTCCCACACACTGTGATTGATTCTGTCCCTGCTCTGGAGAGGCAACCTATTCCGTTCTTCTTGTAACTCCATTCTATTGATTACTACTTGCTTTTCTTTGTAAAAACCTAGGGACAATAAGAACACTGGTGAGAACCCATAAGAGCCCAGCTTGTGGTCTATCGCCTGTTTCCAGGAGGAGGGAAACCTGTCAGTCAACACTAGCGGGGACAGTTCCTCTGGAAAGAAATGCATTTTTATTTATTTATTTTATTTTTTATTTATTTATTTTTGTCAAGCATATATAAGATAACAGGTAAAAGTATAAACATAATCTGAATACATGAAAAGAGTAAGAGTAAAAAGGAATATTAGGACAGGGACTTTCAGGCTCTTACCTGAATTTGAGGCATACCTGTCTCAATTCTTAACTGGGCATTTGAAGTTCTTATGAGTTCCCAATTGAAAGTTTCAAGCAAATAGACACAAGTTTTAGTATTATATAGATTACAAACTTTGTCTTCACCAAGTCTTCAATAGCTGGATATTTTCATTTCAGACCAGATGGTTTAATATTAAAAAATCAAATACACACACAAAAAAGTCTGTGTTCCCATTCTTCCAGTGGTGGGATTCTGCCGGTTCTAGGCGGTTCGGCTGAACCGTTTGTTAAATTGCAGGCTCGCCCTGCCCCTTGCCCTGCCCCTCCCCACCACTGGGCGAGGGGTGGGTGAGCCAGCAATTTAACAAACAGTTCGGTGTTTTTTTATAATTTTATTAGCCTCACAGCTGCCACGGGGCTTCAAAGAGCTGCCCTACAGCTAATCAGTGTTAAAAGAAAAGAAATGAGTAGACCAATGCCTGCAAAAATAAATGGGTAGACCCAGTGGTGGGATTCTACTTCGGTAGAACCGGTTGTTAAGTAGTTAAGTAGTTAAGCCAGTGGTTGCCAAAGTGGGCGGTACCGCCCCCTGGGGGGCGGTGGAATGCCTTAGGGGGTGGTAAGAGGCAAGGGGGGTGGCAGGAGGGGCTAAATGGCAAGGAGGGTGGCCCCCACCCTTTGCCCTGTGCCTCGCATCACTTATCTCCTTGCAAGCAAACAGCAAGAAAAAACAGCCCCTTCAGCTTCAGCATCAGTTAATTAGCACAAGTTGATTAGATCTGCCTCCCGCCTCTCAACTGATTTGCTCTCAGCTGTTTTGTGGAGGGCTCTATTGCTCTCTGCAAAGAGTCCTTGAGCAGATTTTTTTTCCCCTAGCCTAGCTATGCTGAAAAAGCGAAACTGAAAGTAAAGCAGGGTCTTTGCTGCAACGTGACAAAATGAGGCAGAGAGAGATTTCTTTTTCTTTTTCCTCACCAAAAAAGGTAGGTGGAAACAATGGGAAATTTAGGGCAAAAGAGGAGAGTTCAAGATTTTAAAACGCAAAAGAAAAAAAGCTCTATTTAACTAGGGAATTGTAATAATTGAGATACTATTAATTGTATATTGTGTTGAAAGCAGAAATGGTTAAGTTGTGGTTTGGAGGAATATATGGGGGAAATTATTTGGTTTATTATTATTGGTAAATATAATTAATTGATTTGTAAGAAATTGGATTGCATGAAAATAATTGGAATATTCATGTTCATATTGATTAATATCCAAATAGATAGTTATATAACTAATTGATTTATATTAAAATGTTGAATTTGTATTAAACAACTGTAATATTACATAATTAACCAATGTGAGGATGGATATAAAAATAGATGACAATGGGAAGGGGTATAATATAGAATAGAAGGGAAAAATTGAATTTGATTAAGATTAGAGATGAGGATGAAGGGTAATATTGTTTTTTAAAAAAATAGATGAGGAATAAATATCGCAAAAAAGAAATATAGAAATTATAAATTTAATTGAAATGACTAAACACTGTTTAAATTTGGGAACCAGCCAACTACTCTGTTCAAAGAAAATACATTGTATATTTGTATGTGTGTTTCTAATTATTGCTATTTATTCATATTTGTTCTCTTTTATTCTTTACAGTTTAACAATTCATTCTTTATCTTAATATCTTTATATTCGTTTGGGGTTGGCTTTCTTCCCTTTCATCTTTTTAATTGTACAGCAATCTTTCCCCTCAAACCTACCACCTCTCTCTTTTCTTTCCTTCTTACTTTCTCTTCCCCTCTCTTCTTCTCCTCCTCCCTACTTCCTCGTCCTTTCTCCTTCTCCTCCTCTCTTCCTCCCTCTCTTACCCTCACTCCTACTCTAATTTCCCTTCCCTTCCTTCATCCCTCTCTATTGTTGTATCCTTTTATGCATATGGACTACTCAGAGGGCTGAAAAAGTTATTTTTTACTGGTCCTCGCACTTTTGACCAGTCCTCGAACTTACGACTGTCCTAACATTTTATGTTTTTGCCCTATCTTATCACCATGGTGAAGAGAAGCAGTTGTGAAATGAGTGACATGGTTGTTAAGAATGCTACAATGGGCATAAATGATGACCAGTCATAAATGCGAAGACCGGTCAAAAGTGCGATGACCTGTCAGAAATCACTTTTTTCAGCCCTCTGGGCAGTCCTTTTGTGCATATGGACTACTCAGAGGGCTGAAAAAGTTATTTTTGATTGGTCCTCGCACTTTTGACCAGTCCTCGAACTTATGACTGTCCTCACATTTTACATTTTTGCTCTATCTTGTCACCATGATGAAGAGAAGCAGTTGTGAAATGAGTGACATGGTTGTTAAGAATGCCGCAACGGGCATAAATGTGAGGATGGTCATAAGTGCAAGGACCGGTCAAAAGTGCGAGGACCAGTCAGAAATGACTTTTTTCAGCCCTCTGAGTAGTCCCTATGCAGATAGCCACGGCCCACCCGGTCACATGACCAGCTAGCCACGCCCGCCCGGTCACATGACCAGCTAGCCACGCCCGCCCGGTCACATGACCAGCTAGCCACGCCCACCTGGTCACATGACCACCAAGCCACACCCACAACTAAGCCGCGCCCACAGAACCAGTTGTTAAAAAAATTGAATCCCTCCACTGCATTCTTCTATGTATGCGGTTAAAAATTTGAAACACCTAAAGAGAGCTATTTCTCCAATAATGATTTATAAGATTTATAGCATATTCATAGTATCATAGCAATCATTTCAATTATATAAAACCTGCCCCTTATTATTGTTAGCTTATTGCTGTATTTTGACAAAATAACCTTTGCAGGAGAAATAAGCTTTGAATGGTTAGGGTCATGTGGGAGGGGGGAGGGGAGGGGGAGGAGAAGGATTTAACTAGAAAAGAATCATAAAACAAATGGCAAAACCATGAAGTGATAAACAGGTTAAAAATAAAATGAATACATATGCTTCCTTTTTCTGCTTCTCTCTGAATTGTGGTTTGATATTAGGTTTGACCTAGTAGTAGTATTAAAAATATGAATGCATTTGCCTGATATACCTAAACTGTAGGGCAATTTGCATGTCAGTTCGTAAATCCCATTATTCTTCATTAAAATGACAGAAAATTGACATCTTTAGCTTACAGAAAATAATTGCAAATTGCAGTTGGTCTCAGTTGCAATCATACTTTAAACTTACCCTACTATTTGGTACTCAAATTGCTAGACAATTTTCATTGGCAATCTATATTTCAAAATAAATGAATGTCAATATGCGGTGTAAGCATACCATTTGAACAGATCCAAAATAAGAAAAAACTCTGCAAATAGTTTAGAAATAATGTTTTGACTATTTATAATATGTCAGAGGCATTTTTACTAATGGTCCGAAAGTAGGACTATTATAATAAAAATCATTCTACAGTTTTTAACAAAAATTTTAAAATACCAGCAGCATGTTTATATAAAGAACAAATCACCTTTAGATTTAAGCCCTTTTAAATTAATATATTATTAATTTAAATAATATATAATATATATTATTAATTTTCTTCTTCTTCTTCTTACTGCTTCTATATATTATTAATATATATTAATATATTAATATATTATTAATATATTAGAACAATAAAAAGCCTTCAAAATAAAAATAGAAGTCATAACTTTAACGAAAGGCCCAAAAACAGATTTGTAGGTAGAAAGTGGGAAAGATTATGTGGTAACCATAACTGTATTGGAGGAATGTTTTATAATTGGGCACTTATATCAAAGAGACCATGTTGGAAAAGGTACTCACTAACTGTTAATGAAGGAAAGAGAGTTCTGAGGGATGAATGGAACATGAGTTTCTAAAGTTAAGGATTGGAATGAATGAATGAATGAATGAATGAATGAATGAATGAATGAATGAATGAATGAATGAATGAATGAATGTGTTCTGCCCCAGCTCCGGATTTCCGAGGATATTGACACACAACAACGGTCCTTATCAAATTTATTAAGTAGCAAGAATAAACCAAAGTCCGGCAAAGGTTGGCAACCAGTCCAGAAAACAAAATACGATAAGACTTTTCCAAAAATGCTCTGATAATTACAAGTTGTTTCCAGCAAGAAACTTACTAACCGTGTGTAACTTAAATAGGCTAAGGGAGTGGCCAACTATCCTCAAGCCTTACTCTCGAGGAGACCTCTTCCTCCTGAGTAGCCACTCCTGCCTTTTGGCAGCCCTGCGTGCTCGAGCATTGAGAAGAGGCTCCTCCACTTCGCTCTCTCCACTTGAAGGAGCCGCTGGAGGTTCTGAAAGCCCTGGCTGAGTCTCTGCCTCTGGCACCACATCCTCTTCAGCCTCTTCACTGTCCGATGCGAGTGCCGGCTGCGCAGGCTGCTGGCGTGACACCACACCAGCCTCCTCGTCGTTGGGATCAGCCACGATCCGCGCAGGCCACTGGCGAGCCACAACAGAATGAATGAATGAATGAATGAATGAATGAATGAATGAATGAATGAATGAATGGTATTCCCTTATCTCCAAGATTTTAAACCTGCCAGAAACTACTACCCTGTGTTCTCTTCATGAGAAGCATTTATATGGAGCACTTGTAGGCAATATCAAATCCTCCCCTTGCCCAGGGAGGCATCAAACAGCCTGCCTACTTGTCGGTTCTTCATTCAGTGTGGTAATTAGCTCCTCCACTTTTTGCAGAGTCTCTCTTTCTTCAGTCTCTCATTTGTTTCTTTGGAAGTTTGAACTCAGATTTTTCTTATCTTGCCTTGACTATGAATCTTCCTCCTATTTCTCAAGATTATTCCCACAGTTCAGCATAAGAGGTGAGAACACATGCCAGGCACTGCAATCTATTGAGGTAAAGTTACTGCTAAAATGGAACAAAATTCTGGAGACCATCCATTTTATAGGGCTTAAATTTTGAATCAAAGCTGGGAAACAGAGGTAACAGGCATTTTTTCCAGTAAGATGGGATAGGATGGAGGACAACATCAACCATTGCCACACACAGAAGTGGTGAATGGCCCATACTGGCAATGCCAAGCAGAAAATATGGATATACCCTTTGAGTCTTTTATTATCTGAGAATGCATCTCCTGTCTAGCATGGGATGAAAATGTATAAATGAATATAATTGTTATACTGGTGATACTCCACTTTTGCCATCAGATGCCTCTCCCCATGGCTTCATGTAGATATTATACAATAGAAAGCCTGAATACTTGACCATAATTTCATCACCAACAAACTAGAACTGCTCATTCAAGAAGGACAATAATTGTTATAAATCAGTGTCCCCCAGTGTCAACTTTAGTTTCAGGAGGACACCATGACCGATGCTATTGAAATCTCAAAGGGGTTTACAGAAGGCTCAAATGGTTGCATTTTGTGTAACCTACAGTGTGGTCTCTGTTCTATGCCCTGCCCTGAAGCCAGACTGAAAATGTTTCAGATAATTCCCAGCATCCAGGGTTTTTTGCGCAGAACTGGATTTCTAAGGACCAAACATTTTTCAGGAAAGTACTAATACTAAATCATCAAATCCTATATATTTCTTTTTTTAATGTTTCTTTTCCTCAAAGAAACTGAAAGAACACTCCCTTTTCCCCTTCGGAGCTCCCAGGTTGCCCTGATGCTGACCCTGACTCCCACGCCTCCTCTTCCTCTGATTTGGCTGCTGGAGGGGCCGGCTGTTGACACAACAATGTGTTTATTACTGCATTCACAGCTTAATATTTACAAACTCCTCACATCCTGCACATAAACTGTTTCAACTCCTACCCTCAAAATGACGCTATAAAGTACAGCACACCAGAACAACTAGACACAAGAACAGTTTTTTCCCGAATCCCATCACTCTGCTAAACAAATAATGGTCCCACAAGGGTGGTATTCACTTACTTTTGCTACTGGTTCGCAAATGTGAGCGCGTGCAGGTGCAGATCGTCAACAATGGGACATGATGACATCTGGGCAGGTGGGCAAAGCCTCCCGCAGCTGCCGCTACCGGTTTTCCCAAGCCGGGTAGAACCGGCGGAATACCACGACTGTAGTTCCACAATATATTATCCAATATCTCTTTTCCAAAGAATTGGTGATTGGAAAACGATTATAAAACAGAGCATCTCTCCGGGCTTGCCAGCCATTACCTGTTGGTCTTCTGGGTTCCGGCACACACATTTGTGCTGGCCAGCTGGCCTCGCGCGTGCAGAAGCACAGGAAACTGGAAGAGCAGCTCCCTGGCGGGCATGCACATGCCAGGAAGCTGAGCTTCTGGTTTCCAGTATGTGCATGTGTGCCTGCCAGCTGGTCTTCGCATGTGCATGCAGGCCAGAAACCGGAAGACTGGCATACATGTGCCCCCCGGAAACCGGAAGCTCAGCTTCCCGGTGTGCACACACATGCTATGGAACTGCTCTTCCAGTTTCCGGCATTCCTCCCCATGCACACACACGCTCCCATTTCAGCACTCAGTGCCAAAAAGGTTCGCCAACACTGCTATAACCAGATCTTTCCAGACCAATTTGATTTGGTTCATCATTATGAATTTGATCCAATAGATGGATGGAATTACCATAGATGTCCTAAATGATGTGTTTTATTGTAATAGGTTTTACTGAGATATGCATACAAGAATTGCTGAAATGAATATTTAAAAGAATTTGAAAAAGCAAATCTATAGAACAGGGGTCCCCACCCACTGAGGAGCAGTCCACTACTGGGCCACAGCCTGTTCAAAACCAGGCCATGGGAGAGATGGGCAAGCATGCGTGCATGAAGTTCCGCTTGTGTGAGCAGAGGACACTTGTGCTTATGCATGAAACTACATTTGTGTCAATGGAGCTTTGCACACGAGTGCCCTCTGCTCACACAAGTGGAGCTTCATATGCGAGCACAAGCACCCTCTGATCAAACGCCCACCACTCACATGAGCGGAGCAAGCACCCTCTGCTCGCACATGAATTTTATTCATGTGACTGGAGGGAGCACATGCCCACTGCTTGTAAAAATGGAGCTGTGTGCCTGCGTGCGCCAGCCACTCACACACACCCCAATGCTGGAAAGGTTGGTGACCACTGCTATAAAAGGTAAAAGTTCCTCTTGCACATATGTGCTAGTCATTCCCAACTCTAGGGGGTGATGCTCATCTCCGTTTCAAAGCGGAAGAGCCAGTGCTGTCCGAAGAGTCTCCATGATCATGTGGCCAGCATGACTAAATACCAAAGGTGCACAGAACACTGTTACCTTCCCACCAAAGGTGGTCCCTATTTTTCTACTTGCATTTGTAACATGCTTTCAAACTGCTAGGTTGGCAGAAGCTGGGACAAGTAACAGGTACTCACCCCGTTACGCGGCACTAGGGATTCGAACCGCTGAACTGCTAACCTTTCGATCGAAAAGCTCAGTGTCTTAGCCACTGAGCCACCACATCCCTTGTGACCACTGCTATACAAGTAAAAAAAACTGAAACAATTTAAATGCTATTCAAAAAGTAAACAAAGATTTTTATCTTTTGTTCCACTCACAGCATCCAACTGCAACACTTTGTAGCTTACATTTCATTTTTTTTCATTGTTTAAATCCAATGCTTCTGAGTATAGCTATTGCTATACTTGAAACAGTGTTTTCTAAATTATAAGAAAACAGATCCCTCCTTCTTAACAAAACAACAGTAATGCACTTTCTATTCTTTGCTAAACAATCTCTTATCCAACACTGCTTAACTATCCTCTGGCAGATGCTTTCTAACTGATTTCAAAATGGTTACATTTCCTTTATAAGATGCATTAGGTTCCATTACTAGTTGGCCACATATAGAATATTGGTGGAGATGTCAAGTTTCCTTCTAAGACTGCCATGTTTAATATTTTCTCCTGTCCTCTGTGTCCAATTATATTTGACATTTCATATAAAATTCACAGCTGCACTGTTATAATCTTTTGTGAGTTAATGTGAGATGGTGTTAGGAATATGGATTACAAAATGTTTTTAATACTATTATACCTGCATTTGAGGTATCATTTTTTTCCTATCTTTTTATGATAGCAGCTTCCTGGAAGAAGAATATATAATGCATTTATTTATTGCCTTAAATTCTGTAAAATTATGTATCAAAGATAACAACATATTTTGGAAGTTTGTAGCTATGGCATGGGTTATGTGCAATTTTCCCTTTAGACTACTAGGATAATCAACAGCAATGGCAACAAAGACTTTAAAGGAAACCAGCTACTCTTTTTTGCCTTGTCTCCATTATGTGTAGTTTTATAAATGTCTTTACGAGTCATACATCTATATATTCAAGTCTGTACAGTTATGCAACATTATGGTGACATTTATTTTGTATCAATTTTGCAGATTCCAAGTAGCTTAGAAAAGCACAGAATAAAATCAAACAAAATAATCAAAATAATCAAAAATCAACATCAGCTGGACTACTCATCCTAAACTTCTTCCAGGATATTATAAACTTTATTCCGTTCTTCTATCCCCAAAGTTTCTTCAACATAACTTATCATGATGGAAATGTCCAACTTAGCCTGGGGGTAGAGTGGGACACACTGCTTCACAGGAGACCTGTGCCACATATAAAGTTCACCAATTTCCCAACTGGCAGAGAGAGTACTATACATACAGTACTAATTAGATTTCACCCAGGGGTGAAATCCAGCAGGTTCTGACAGGTTCTGGAGAACCGTTAGCAGAAATTTTGAGTAGTTTGGAGAACCAGTAAATACCACCTCTGGCTGGCCCCTAAGTGGGGTGGGAATGAAGATTTTGCAGTATCCTTTCCCTGCCACACCCACCAAGTCACGCCCACCAAGCCACGCCCACAGAACTGGTAGTAAAAAAAAATTGAACTTCACCACTGGATTTCACCTAAAAAGGCAACAGATACCTAGGCTCAAAGCTATACAAAGCTTTAGATTTTATAACAAAACACCTTGACTTGGAAGTGGATCAGCAGTCAATGCAATATTAGAAAGCCAGGTTAGTGTAGTGGTTAAGGTGCTGGGCTAAAAAACAGGAGACTGTAAGTTCTACTCCTACCTTAGGAGAACCAGCTGGGCCAGTCACTTTCTTTCAGCCTAGGAAGGAGGCATGACATAGGGGCATACAAGGTATCACTTTTATGTAGCATATAGCTAAACATAACTAGGTTTTACCCTTTATCAGATAAAAATTTCATTCTCCCCCAGGATGAGTTTATGAATTATGAGTTTAAGAATAGAAATTTTCCTGGTCCCTAACCTTATCTATATTTTTATGTGTTATTAGAGCAGGTCATATACATGCCTCCCCCCCAAAACAAGTATTAAAAGACTTGTAGATTCATGCATAGCTCCAACTCAATAGAGAATATCCTCCCTCCTACTCAGTCATTTATGAATACCCAAGTTACAGAATAAAGAAAAATATTTCAGCAAAAGATAAATTAAGCCCCTCGGGCATTTAACTGGAGGAACTCTGGTTCTGCAAATTGTAAATAATAGAAGCATCCTATGCTGTGGCAGATATTCAGGTGAAACTCTAACACCTTCAAAGCATTCTGCAGTTTTTTAAAAAAGCTGATTTTTTTTCCAATTGATTATTTTTTTTAAAAATATATTATTTGACTGATGCTTATAGGAATAAGTAACTTAACATTGCTATCACTTGTTCCTATGACCTTTTTCATATTTCAAATAATCTAACTCCTATAAACCAGGCTACAGCTATTGTTCATCAAAAAGCAAAGGGCCACACAATGATAGGATTGATCTCCATATAGGATTTGTGTATGTGTCATTCTTGCTAATTCCAGGTCTATCTCCCACACAGCTTAAAAAAATAGCTGAGTTGCTGTGTGGCTGTAATATTTAACTAGCAGAGGTGGGAGGTCTTAGGTTATCTCAGCAATGTACACAACATTGGGCTAAATCACATGGTTAAATCAAGTGGACATTCTTTATACCAACAGAAACTGTTCAGTAATACAATCCCAAAAAACATTTTCCAAAGTTTTCTTTTCTCCAATGAAGGGTTTGGTTTGGTTTGGTTTGGTTTTGATCTTAGCATTTTCAACAAGCTTTATAATTATTTTTTTTCAATTTCTTTTTCTGGTTGGTTTTGAAACAAATTGTATTATTGTAAGATGGCAGATGATACTGTGTGGTAGGTTTTCTTCCATACATATATTTCCATTATTTATAGCCTTCCAGGCTTCCATGTTTTCTGAACAATAAAAATCCTATGGGAAAGGTTATTTTCATGGCATCTTCCTTTGAGAGTGAACTGAAATTGGTGAAACAAGTAGACTGTGAATCACAAGAATGATTATACAGTGAAAACAAAACCCTAAGCCCTTGGTCACTCTGGAATGAAGGCAAATGGAGAACCCCTGTATGAAAATGTTGACATTAAAAAACCTGGGAAAAAATTCTATTGAAATAACTGGGACTTATTTCTTAGCAAACATATTCAAAATTGATCTGTTAATATCATTTTTTTTTCTTAGTGCCGTCTGGAAATTGTTGGTGAATTTGTGCTGTATCTTAATTATTGTTTCTTTCTGTTCCTTCTGTGACATCTATGATAGCAGAATGTGACCTTTTCATTGTGAAATTTCAAACAATGTTTTCACAAGAATGCAAGCAACATTTGAAGCAATTCTGTTAGATACAGGGGAATAGAAATCTTGTACTAATTGACATTTCAAGTTAAATGTATAATGTGTCTAAACTGAACATATAGACCTATTTACGATGTGATAAAGTTTTCCTGAAATGTATTTTGAAATGATTGGTGTAAAGCATTCTAGAATTTCTGTATATACTTAACTATCAGGTAAGGCACAGATTCCAAGGGTTTGCTTACTCCAGTTACAATTATTATAAAATAACTTGAACTTTGTTTTACATATATATTCACACACAGAGTCACACAAAGAGAAAGAGACAGACAGAGGGAGATGAAGGAGAAAAAAGTCCTTCTCTTCCACTCCCTGTAGCACTGATATTAACTAGCATGACAAAGGTGCATAGTCACTGAAAAAAGTGCATTATCCGGAAATCAAGAAGAAAATAATATCAGATCATTTCAACCTTCCAGGACACCCATTACGTATCTCAAAGTAACTATCTTGGAAAAAAGAATTATTCCAGCACAATTGTGTGAAGGGTTGCTGAACTCATATGCATAAAAAAGGTAGTGTATCCAGTGGTGGGATTCAAATAATTTAACAACTGGTTCTTTGCCCTAATGATTTCTTCCAACAACCAGTTCACCAAACTGCTCAGAAAGTTAACAACCGGTTCTCCCGAAGTGGTGCGAACTGGCTGAATCCCACTGAGTGTATCTCTGAAGGCCTTAAACAAAATGGAATGTTTACATTTTGATTGATTATGTGCCATGAAGTTAATATAAACTCTTAGTGTCCACATAGAGAATCTAACCTCCATCTAGTTCTTCAAGTATTAAATTCATCTTGCTTCTGGCCATTGTCCTCTTTTCTTTCCTTCCACCTTTCTCAGATTTATAGACTTCTCCAGAGAGCTAGGTTTTCTCTCTGTCCAGAGTTTGGTGATTAGTGCCTGTGCTTGAGTGAGGACTTTGAATTAATTTCATCAATGATCAATTTGTTTATTTTCTTGGTTATTCATGTTATTCTCATGAGATTTCTCAACATCAGCTTTGTAAAACATCAATATGCTTTCCATTCTTCGTTTGCTTTCATGGAGTATCACAAAGATATCTAAGTTACTTTCTTATGTTTCTTTGTCTTTGGAGTACATTTTCACATTCACATTCATCTTTACTAATTTACTTGATTTCATTCTAATGGGTTCAGTACTTTATGTTCTTCTTGAAAATGGTGGCTTTATAATTAAGATTATATTGCAAAAGATTGTTGGCTTTCTTCTCTAATTTTAATTTGATTTATACTTCTGCATGAACAGTCATGTTCTGTATACAGTCAGTTCATGTCTTTTTTATTATTATTATTATAACTGAGCTCTTTCATACTCCTTCTACCAATAATATAATCACTTTTGTTTTTGTGAAATCCGTTTGCTGATGTCTTACAGAGTGTCAAATTTTTCAACTTTCAATTTCCAAACATTAGGGGTGCTCAAACATTGTGACATGCCTTGGGGATTGTAAAGATATTTGGGTTACTTTAATATAATTTGGATGTGCTTGGTAAATAACTACATTAATATCGTAACTTTTTAATATTTTGTTTGTTTCATTTCACAGGTTCAGCTGTCTTTCTCTTTTTGTTAAATGCTATTTTTTCTGAGAGTGTTAATACTGCTGGCCTCATTTCCTGTGAGCATGATAACTGATCTGTAATGACTTCTTAAAAAAAGAACAAGACTGGGAATATTCATTCATATGAGCAACCTAATTGGGAATGGCAGAGACTTGCTGCCGTCTGAACTCCCAAAACTGTGAGACATTCTCAGATATGGCTTACTGTTTAGAGAACAAAGTAGTGATGATGCTAGAAACTACCCAGCAGCTAGTCTTGCAAGTGACATATATCCAAAAGTGCTCGAAAAGTGAGAATGAGCAAACAGTTCTTTTGAGATCCCTGTTGTAAATTCACAAGTGATCATCTTGAACAAGATTGAAGAGAGCTGGGGTCAAGCCAAAAATATATCTCTTGGTAGTGGAAAGCTAGATGTCAAAGAGACTTCCACTGTGAAACTTGACAAACTATTTGACATCCTCAACTGCAAGTGTCAAATTGTTCTGTGTGCCAAATTCAGCTGCCCTGCTGGCTGAAAAAAAGAAGTTCACATTAACTGTACTTGCTTAAGGAGACAAAGATACCATTGAAGGAACTTGCTTTCATTAAAGGTCAGAGAGACAATATTGGTTTTTTTGGATTACTCCAGATTGGTTTGCCAGATGTGCCCAAGCAGAAATGACTAGTCAAAAGAGCCCAGGAAAAAATTAGGAAGTCCCTAGATCAAGAATTTGATGAGCTCTGTAAGAAGGGCGAAATAGAATGCATCTCCTTCAATGGCCGTATCAATGCAACTAAAGTTATGCTGAAAGCAAACAATTCAGACCAGCAATTTCCAAGTACCATCAAGGAAGAACATTATTCTATGTGCAGTGAGCCAAGTGGAAGATATCATTATTATTTCACTCCAGAGAAAGGCTCATAAACAGGAAAACCTGCTCAAGTGATTGCAGATAACCTGGTGTATTTCATGAAGAAGAAAGGCATTGATGAAAGCTTGAAAGCCATTGGAGGAGATTTTACAAATATTAATACTGAAAGGGGTGCCATGCACTGGGTAGAGGTCAAGCTTGACCAGAGGTTGGTGTATGTACTCCACACAAATGAGTTACCCCTATGATTCTTAATCACAAACTTGGATGGGAAGACCTTGTCTAACAATAAACAGGCAGATAAAATTGGCAAAATGCTAGACACTGCAACAGAACTTGACATTGATCCTTTATTCACCAGAGTTTGGTGAGCCTCTTATTTTATTCAGCAACAGTATTGTAAAGAATCTGTCTACTGATCAAGGGTATGGATATAGGATCATACAGGCAATAAGGACGGGAGAACTTCCCACAGATCTGGCTCTTCTGGAAATTGGTTCCTTAAGCCATTCATGCTGGTTGACAACTGCAAATAGGCTTTATTGAATATGGGTCTCAAAACATGGCTTTAAAGGTAAAACTTTCCAAAATTTAGGAATGATAGTGGAATACAACATTGGTGTCTATTACCCTTCCTGGCTCAACATAGAAGTAAAATATTCCTGGATTGAAGGCCCATGTCATGTGTTGTTCCAGATGCAGTAAGCCAGACTGCAAAAGAAGCATGTAGTAGATGCTGTTTTGCCAACTATTCAGCTCTCAGCATGGTACGCTTTCAGTGAAATGATAATCCAGACACTCTTGTGTTCAGATGACATTCAAGAGATGTGCAAAAGATTATTGACTTACCTGATGTGCAAAAGATTATTGACTTGAGGGGTGCAGACAATGATGAGCTGGGAGATTTTACTGTACGTGCAAGAAAAATGCCTTTAATCAAAGCCAGAGCCTTCACTCTGCTGGAGCTGAGTGACTTGTCTGAAGGGGTAGATGAGCTACCTTTGATGTGCAAACTGACTACAGCAGAAATTTGTTCACTGACGAACCAATGCAAGTACCATGGTGGCCCTGTCATGCCCAATCAATAGAGAGATGTGTGAAACAGGTCACAGAGACAGCAAGCAGAGTGTATATACATGAGAAATGTGAGGGTTATATCAGAGGCCAAGAAGCAAGTCAATGGCTGATGTCAAAGAACAAATCAAAACAAGATGATGAAACTCACTTAAACATTTTTGTAACTCAGATAGTTGCTTTCTAATGCTAGTTTATGATTGCATGGATTGTTTTTTGCTTAGCTAGATAAGATTCATGCAGAAAAATACTTTAATTTTTGTAACAAGAGTAATTTTGAGAAGATAAAGTTAATTTGTACCTATAAAGGAGAATATTTGCAGCTCAGGGTTGAAATGAGGGCTCTTTGGTAGTCTCTGAGCTTGATTGTTTTCTTGCAGAATTTTTATTGCCCAAACTAGGCAACGTCATCAAAGCCAAGCAAAGAAAAACCCAATTTATCAAGTAGTCAAACAAGTTTTGGATCATTAAAATATCTATCTATCTATCTATCTATCTATCTATCTATCTATCTATCTATCATCTAATAAAAATTGATCTCTACATTTCTTTGTTAAAACAAGTTGTAAAAAACTAACACAAATCCAAAGCAACCTTTAAAATTTCTAATTACTTGCCTCTAGGAAATCACAGATACACTGCCAAACCTATAGCTTGTCAGCATGGATGGTATCAGTCATCTACTTATGAGTGATTAAATACTAATATTTACAAATAACATTCTGTTCCTCATTGAAACTTATTGATTTATCAAATTTAGACACCACCCATCTCACTATCTAAATGATGCTAAACTGACTCTTTAGACATCCCTGCTTGTGAATGGTATGTGAGTGACAATTAAATGGATGGTTCTAGTCTTAGCATTCCATATGAGAGTTCTGATTCACTTCACTTTTCTTTTAGGAATCAAATTCATTCTTCAGATCATCGTAGAGCTGTGTAGTGCTTCAGATTTGGTTTAAAAATGTGTTTGGCTCTAAAAATGTGCAGGAGTGCGTATATTTCTGCAATTGTTTAATAAATTTCTGCAGTTTCTGCAATTGTTTAATAAAGCAGATGCATCTTCTCTGCCTCCCAAGTCCCAGCTGATCGGGAGGAAATGGGGATTTTTCAGTATCCTTCCCCTGTCACGCCCACCATACTATCCCACCAAGCCAAACCCACACAACCGGTAGTAAAAAAATTTGAACCACCACTGAATCAGATCCTCCTGAACTGATATTCCATTTCTTTTCACTCTTCTCTTCACTCAAAGAAGTTCTATTGCTTTTGTGTGGATACATAGATTTATTATATTTTCTTATTTGTTTATTTGCTGTTTGGTTTATGATGCTTTCTCTTAGTATTTCTCTTAGCTGACATATGATTCAGTTGCTGCTTGTTAGTATAGTTCCTTAATTATTATTTATGTTTTTTACATTGCTTGAAATGCCAGAGCTGACAAACAATATTTAAAAGCATATTTTAAAAAACAAACAAAAATAATTAATTGGTTGGTTGGTTAATTGATTTTGCATTTCCAGTCTTCCTTATTTGTGCAGGTTTTACCATAAATCTATTCCACTCTCCTGTTCATCTGTAATTTTGTTTAATCCCCCCTCCCCCCAAATGCTGCTTAAATGTGTGTTTTCTTTCAAAGTAGCATGCAAATGCCTGTTTAAAACTGCCAAGAACTGCTTCCCATTTGGAGAAGACTGAAACAGTGGTGAATAATTTAGTTCTTGTCATGGATAAATGCCTTATTCTTAAATGAAAGAAAACATATACTCATAGAGTACTAAGGGTTAATTTATTCTTCCTTCCCTAATGTATTCCTCTGTAACCACTCCTACCTTCTAACCCTGCCTCAATGATATAAAAGGAGATGCATACTCCTCCTACTTGCTTCTATCTACAATCACTCAGTGAATATAGAATGCCTGCTGTAAATAAACAATACTTTGTTTGAATACTATAATTCTGAATATTCTGAAGGTGTTAAAATAAAAGATTGTAAAAATTACTTGGAATGTTCAGTATGTAAGTCCTCAAAACTCAGAACCAAACCCAGACCCAAAAAAGCAACAAGATCATCAAATCATATTTTTAACCTGGTACATATGGATCTAGTTAGTCCATTAACTCCATCAATTACATACAAAAAAACGATACTTCCTTACTATTGTAGATGACTATAGTTGTTATGGCTTTGTCTACACCTTAAAACACAAAGATGAAACATTTCAAAAGTTTAAAGAATTTTATAAACGTGTAGAAACACAACACAACATAAAAATAAAACAGATCATGACAGACAGAGGATCTGAATTCATGTCAAAGGAATTCTCCCAATGGCTAAAAGCCAAAGGGATGTTACATTTCACCTCTAGTCCTTTCTCTGCATTTCAAAATGGAGTAGCGGAACGAAAAAACTCGACATTACAAACCATGATTAGATGTACATTAGAAGATGCTGGTTTAGGCAAACATTTCTGGTCAGAAGCACTATTATATTCCAATTATACTCTTAACAGACTTCGGTCTAGTGTCATAAATAAAACACCATATGAATTGATGTATAGTAAAAAACCCAAGATAGCCCACATGCATGTATTTGGAGTTACAGCAGATGTACATATACCGAAACAATTGAGACGTAAGGGAGATAATGTATCTAGGAGGCTCAGGTTCATGGGCTATGAAACGGGTACAAAGGGATATAGATTTATTGACAATAATAACAAATTCATAATTTCTAGGACAGCTGTATTTCACGAACAGGCCAATTGGTACATCTTAATGAGATACTTCCAACAACAAGACCAGATACTAAGACACAAGATAAAACAGAAAGAGAAGGACAAAACTACAGTACACAAATAGGCAACACCAAAACATGGATGGGAAATTGTCCCAAAATCAAAACAGACTCACTAACAAAAAAGAAAGCAAGATATTTACATGATAATGACAGCAGACCACAAAGAACAATTAGATGTAACAGGAATCAAGTACCAAAAAGATATAAGGATTACATAATGCATATAAATAATGATACATCAACACCTAATACATATGAAGATGTATTGAAACTTCCCACAGAAGAAAGAAAGAAATGGGAATTAGCCATGGCCAAAGAAATGGACAGTTTAAGAGAACTCAAAGTATTCACTCCAACGCCAGCTCCTAAAGATAAAACAATTATAGGCACTAGGTGGATATTTAAAATTAAGAATCTAGAAGGGGGTAACACTTTATATAAAGCAAGATTGGTTGCACAGGGGTTTGCTCAAAGATATCCTGAGGATTATACCGACACATATTCTCCCACTGTAAGAACTGAAAGTGTTAAGACAGCTTTAGTAATAGCCTCAGCCCTTAATCTTGAAGTCTTTCAATACGATATACAAACTGCATACCTACATGCAAAACTCGATAAGGAAATATATGTAAGAGTTCCTCATAGTCAAAACACAAATAGAAACGAAACATGGTTACTAAACAAAAGTTTGTATGGATTAAAACAATCCGGTAAACGTTGGTATGAATGTTTGGTCAACGTACTCAAAACTATGAACTTCAATGCCACAACTGCAGATAATTGTTTCTTTGTTAGAAGGGATGGTGATTCATTAGAATTTGTGTTAATTTACGTGGATGACATTTTGTATATTGGTAAACATAAAGATAAAAGAGATACATTTGTAACAAAATTAGGAGAACATTTCTCATTGAAATCATTGGGGAAAGTAAATAAATATCTTGGAGTACAGATTAGTAAAACTAAAAATGGATTTAGACTGTCCCAGAAGGACAAAATTATTGAACTATTGAATAGATGCAATATGAATGATGCAAAACCTTGTGATACCCCAATGCAAGCTGACTTTCTAAGGAATATGAATGAATCATCCCCTGAGTTTAATGATAATACACTTTACAGATCAGTTATTGGTTCCCTTTTATATATTGCTAATTGGACCAGGCCCGATATTGCTCTACCCCTCAATTTGTTGTCCAGGTATGTCAGTAAGCCTTTAATTTATCATTGGGAAGCTATTAAAAGAGTGTTAAGGTATTTGAAACACAGCTTAGATTTTTGCCTATTATTAGAGCCCAACAATGTTAAAGAGCCTATTCTCACTTGTTACGCTGATGCTGACTGGGCAGGCGACACTAAAAGCAGGAAGAGTACTTCTGGCTATATATTCTTTCTTAACAATTGTCCAGTCTACTGGTATACTGGAAAACAAGATCTAGTAGCTACATCAACTACTGAGGCAGAGTATATATGCTTGTCAAAAGCCTCTAATAATCTCATATGGTTTAATGATCTATTAACCAATGTTTGGAAAAGTCCTTCACTACCATTTATTATACATGAAGACAACAAAGCTGCCATAGAGCTATCCAGAGCAGATGCCGTTGGTCAGAGATCTAGGCATATAGATATCAAATACAAACATGTAAGACAATTATCTCAAAATGGATTTATTAAAGCTATTCACTGTGAAACCACAGAAATAATAGCTGATATATTGACTAAACCTTTACAAACAAAACAACATAAATATTTAACTTCAAAACTGTATGTTTTATATTGTCCTGAATCTGAATCTGAATGTAATTATTGCTGTATGTCGAATCGGCATTTAGAGGGGGATTTGTCATGGATAATGCCTTATTCTTAAATGAAAGAAAACATATGTTCATAGAGTACTAAGGGTTAATTTATTCTTCCTTCCCTAATGTATTCCTCTGTAACCACTCCTACCTTCTAACCCCGCCTCAATGATATAAAAGGAGATGCATACTCCTCCTACTTGCTTCTATCTACAATCACTCAGTGAATATAGAATGCCTGCTGTAAATAAACAATACTTTGTTTGAATACTATAATTCTGAATTCTTTATTGAGTTCGATCCTCGAATTACGGCAACAGTTCTGAACTCAGCACTAAACTTTCTGGGTCACTGCAGCAGCAGGTAGAATACCAGGAGCTGCAGGAGCTCCTCTTCTGCTTTTGGTTTTTTCCCCACATCTTAAACAGAAGTAGAGCACAATCCTTTGCCTATGAATGCATAGCCTGGGGATTATTGTAACATCAGCCAAGGAAACACAAGCAAGTCAGAGTATTCCATGCTGTTACAGCAAATTTCTGCAGAAATGAGTTGAGGCATGGCAACATTTGCTTCCACAACAAAATTACAAAAGTAACTGTTTTCTACATAACCATGATTTGATTGTTAATTGGAATATTAATTCATCTCCTCTCCTCCTCCTCATGGCTACTGCAAGATTTCACATACTAACACTACACTGAACCATCAAGAATGTTATAAATAAAACTCTATATGGGATTGAGTTGTCTTGTATATTTCCTTTCTACCTTTGTCTTCACAATAGTTAGATAAGTTGTCATCAGCTTCTACTTTGCTCTTGTGAAATGTTTTTGATGAGAGGAGTTGGTTCTATTCAAAAACATGAACAGTACAAGCTATCAATTTTCTACTGATATTGAGCAAACTGACTCTAAATTGTTCTTTTAATAACTTCTTGAGGGAGAATGCTCTGGCCTTTCAGTCAAGGATATTTCTAATTCTGTTGGATTTACTTGACATTTTCCTAGGATTTGGGGAATTATGAGAAAACTAACTTTGACAATAAAGTAAAGTTTTTGACATTCACATGGTCTCTGATGAAACAAAGTAATGTTATTCAAGAACAATTTTGTTGAGATTCACATCCACATGCTTCTGCATGAGTGGGAAAAATGAAGACCTGAAATGCATAGTCTATTGTTATCTAGTCACCATATCGTGCAAAATAGCAGTTTTCCTAGAAGATGGTGAATCCTTTCTGCCATGCCTAGGGTTACCATATATAGATTGTTAGAGTCAGTAAACCATTAAATGACAACCAAGAGATTCAGAAAACTGCAACTCATTGAAGACCTCTTGTGCTAATCCAGAAGATTGGAATTAATAGGAAGTACCCTAACTATGGGAGTATAGGAATTCTGTTTTCTTTCATGACTTTTCCAAACCTTCTTTAAAATGCATTTTTGTGTATGTATAGTATTTTATACATATTTAGTTGATGATGTTCTTTTGCATCATGTATATCTTCCTGTTTTGCTAGATAATTATGAATGTGGTCCAAGTTACTTGTCTTAAATTTGTCATCAGGCGGGACTTAGGAAGTGCTCTTCCCCATAATTTCCCAAGCTCTGTGGAAAACCAGCAGGTCCCCCTCTTCTGTTCTATTAATTCCTGCATGTCATTAATTTCTCCCTTAATCAATTAATAAACTCTTTGTTGCTGTTACTGTTGTACTTGACCCGATATGGAAACCAAAGGTTCTTGCTTATGTGCATTTGAATGCAATGTATGTCATGTTCTTGAAATATCACTCTGAGCCTTGTGTTCAAATACATTTTTTTTTACATATACTTGCCATCTTCAGAAATCAGAGGGGAGAAGGAAGGAAGAACTCTGTAGTGACTTTTACTTTAATAAAGTTTTGAATAAGCAATTTCTTAAAGCAAAACCTACTACTAACAATACTAACCACATAGAAGTAGCTGTTTCACTAACAGAATGTGTGTTTGTGGTAGATTGGATTCTCTTAAAGTTTTGCAAAGCCTGCACATGGCTTTTATGATATAAAACACAGCATAAGGCCAAGCACATTCATTTTGTATTCCTTCACAAGATATGCCTTTGCTCTGACCCAATCTGATTCTAAGCCATCAAAACAAATAGGAAATTGTTCTTCTCAGCATGATTGCAGCATTGGTTTGGTTTTTGCACTCTATTTGCTTAATTCTTATAGTAAAGGTATTAATGTATTTATACAATTGGAGAGTTTATCAACTGGCTTCTTGCAGATTTTGACACTAAGTGTCACTAAGAAAAGAGACAAAGCACTTTAAAGATTTTGACACTAAGTGGGGTCCAAGGTCACTTAGCCAGCTCCCCTGCCTAACAAGGAACTAGTTACTCCAGCACCTTAATGTAAATAACAAAGTACTATGAGCAAATCCTATAAAAAACTTAGTGTTTGACTTTCAATCAAAATTTACAACAAAAAACAGATATATAGCAATGTGCAAAATGCCTATATTAGCAAATATATTGTCCCCTTAATTCACACTTACTGTTGTGAAGATAGTGCTTTAAAACTTTCCTTAGGAAATTATAAGGTAACTATTCTGAAATTTATTTCTGGATTATTATCCATTATATTGCATAGATATATTGCTAGAAATTCTTACAACCTACAGTTAAATTTTATAGTTGATATCTACAAACCAGCAGAATAACAAAGATATTTCTCCTGTTCATGTAGTTTTGTATGTCTTTGACATGGTTAGTATAAGAAGCATAAGATGCATTCAAAAAAATTTCACTTTTAATTCAAAGATTAAAGCCAGATGTGGTTGCTATTGATTCAATTATCTCCTAAACTATTGACCAAACAATTTTCATTTCAACTTTTTCTAGCCTATTGTTTATTCATCAGAGTAGAAAACCTTCCTTTATCTCTTCAATTTATTGCCTCCTTCTTGAAAACAACAAAAATATTTATAGCTAAAAATCTACTTATTACCCCAAAGTGAAAGAAAAATAAAGTGTCACCTCTCACATGGAACTCATCAATAACTTTATTTATAGGAGGAAAACAATCTTCAGGTTACGCCCTCAAAGTGCTTAGTCTGAAATACAATGTTGACACTGTTCTTGTGATATTACATTATCTATTTTTTTTTCTTAGCATAGGTAATTTTTGTTTCCATAATCCCTATCTTAAAGGGCACATTTTCCTCTTTCTTTTCTGCTCCTTCAGATACGATGAGTTGATTGTAAAAAGAAACTTCATGGCACATTTATGATTATTTTCAAGCTGATCTTGAATTACCTGAGAAATCCTTACTACTCAGAAGGAACACTGTTGTTTTCATATAGTATGGCAAAAGCAGCCCTTCGTTGCATTTCAGGCAGAGCTGAAGAAGCTTCTTGGATGAGAAGCAAAAGAAAAACCAGAAAGCCTAGAAAGGCACCTTTGGGGCACTGGCTCTAGATTTGCCTAGAGGAGGCAGACTGCACCTTGGCCTATTGACTGTTAAAACCATCAAGCAGATTCTTAGAGAGGAACAGATAGCTTGAAAAATGCTTTCAAGTGGAACACAGTCTAAGTTGAAAATAATAAAACCTAATGTAAAAAAAAAGTGTCTACTCTAAATGTCCAGATGATATATATAAAACCAAAAAGTCAACCATCCTCAAAATTTATTTACAGTCCAAGAACAAATACATGTTAAAAGTAAGAAAGTTTCAATACTATGACAATTACTTGGACAAAGGCAATTTTATTATTTTAAGCACTTTTCCCAACTGAATCATTCTAGAAATCTGGCTTTTCCGGCAGGCTTGGAGCTGTTGATCTCGCTTTGCGATCTGACGAGATCCAGCCATGAAAGGTGTGAATGGGTTTTAATGTTTTTAATTTTAAGTGTTTTTATAGTGATTTTTTGAGTGTATTGTGAGCCACCCTGGGTCTTTGGAAAGGGGCAGCATATAAATTGAATTGAATAAATAAATATACAAAGATTTCAATACAAAGGTCAATAAATGGTCATCCCGGGTTCTGAAGAAGTCCTCAAGAGGCTGGTACTTCTGAAAGCAAATTGAAATAGATGATGGATGGATGGGTATTTAAAGCATAATGATGATAAAACTATGTTTTAGCATATTTTACATATCACCTGTAAAACTACTTGTTTTACTGTAATATATTTTTTAAAAAAATACAACTATATTTGCTCAATTCCCCCGTGCTAGATAAACTCTTTAGTTCTATTTTCCAAATACAATATATTTTCAAATTTCAATGCATTAGCCCAATGTCTTTTTATCAACATGATCATATCATTGAAATTATTTAAGTTTACCCATTGAAATTTGTGGATTTGTATTGTACCTGTATATCTTTTTACTGTAGATAAATACTTAACTAAAATGTGCAAACTTTTTAAAATATGAACTCCTTTAATTGTGAAAAAAATAGCACAAGGTCCTTATAAGAGTATAACCTCTATGATCATGGTTTAGATAACCATATTATTCCCCTCCCCCACTTTTTTTCCTTAACATATAATGTTATTACTTAAAGAGATATTGGAAATTCTTGAAAGTTTACATCTGTTTAGTTTATTTTATAAACTACTCTCTGATGAGTGCTATTTCTTTCTATCATAAAATAACTATTAGTTTCAATTGCAATCATAGAACTATTTCTCTGAACTTCATTGCAGGCATCCGATCAATGTAGCAATGTAGGAGTATACTATAGTTTCAAGCTGTCACACATGGAAAGAGAACTGGTTGAGACTGACGTTCAAAGGAGTACTCAGCCTACAGAGCAGCAGTTAGTATCAGTATGTGTGTATGATTGCTCTATTGACTTAGAAGTTAAACCAACAATAATAATAGAGTTCTTGTTAGCCTCAGGCTCTCTGTTTTATCAATACAAGAATGCCACATGGTACTTGCAGTAGGTTACAATAGGAAAAGGGGAAGGAAAAACCCAAGATAAAGCAATAAATAAAACAGGAGATGGAATATCTAAAAATTCCTAAAAAGCTGCAATTCTCAGGTAACACTGCTGAATCCAGATAAAGTTTAAGCAGAGTTTTGATATTTATATTCTGTCCATGTGTTATACAGCCAAAGAGAGTGAACATAAAATAGCAATTTTCTTCAAAGTAGCTGAGCAGGCAGCAGTTGGTGCTTTTAATGGCATTCCACTTACTTAAAAAGAAAAGAAGAATGGTGAAACTGTCCTGCAAAACTTTGCAGGGTACTGCATACCAAAACAAGTGAGAGATTTCAGTTTCAGTTGAGAGTTCAAAAGGAGAATGAATCTCTGAAAGAATTTGTCACTGACTTAAAGCTACTAAGCCTGGAATGCAATTCTGGCCAATTCACTGAGTCTCTAATAAAAAAATGAAGTTGTACAAAACAAAACAGACACAAAATTGAAAAAAATGGCTTATGGGGGACTTTAACTTGAGTTTGGACAAAGCAATACAGTTCTATAAAGAAGACTCGTGTTATTGAAAACAAAAACTGAAACATCCTCTGTAGAATAGATATACAGTATGCAGTCAAACCAATGTAGTCATTAATAAGAAAACTGTAGATGGAGATTTTTCAAATTGTCTATCTCTGGTGGATATGCAACCCAAGAGTGATAAACTTCACAGAACATGGTCTACTCAACAGCATAGATAATCTTTTGTCTTGTATTGCACATAATACAATCATTTTGCACAAAAGCAGCTTTCACTTTGAAAAAGACCAAGTAAAGAGACAAAGCACTTTAAAGATGATGATAATGGAGATGAGTTCTACATAAACATGTGAATGCTGGAGGCATATTGGACTATTTTATTAGAAATTAATGAACGTGTGTGTGTATGTGTACATGTATGTGTGTGTGTGTGTGTGTGTGTGTGTGTGTGTGTGTGTATGTATATATTAGAGCTCAAGAGAATTTATGATTGAGCAGTTACATCAGCCATCACAGTAGCCTTTTGAACAAATGTTTGGACCAGAGGTGACATCTACTTACAACCAGGAAGTAATGACACCCGGCCAGGTGGCTACCAGATCACTGAACCACTGGCCAAGATCGCTACCGAATCAGGTGATCCGGTCTGATCCGGGAGCATTTCACCTGTGGTTTGGACTGTAATCTTATAATAGCTAAATGATTCTCACTAAAGGAGTTTTCCACCTGAAGTAACAGTAATTATCCACTGATATTCACTTTTGGGAATTCCCCCCACCCCGCCCCTTATTTGGATTCAAAAATTGTCAGCAGTTAGGTTTTATGTAAGGGTCTATCTGGGTCAATGAGGAATTGCAAAGCCACCTCAGGTCTAGAAAAGAACTTCAGCAAAATGTCTCACCTAATGATACAAAGTGACTAGAAGTATTCCTATGTAGCTCCATGGAAACCAAAGTCACTGAACAATAAAGATGACATGTGTGAAGGATGGAGATAGACAGAGACATTTGTATGTGTTTCTTTGTTAAATGCTTTTTGTTTTGTAAAAAAAGGAAGATGTCAGAATAATACTATCAGATTAAGAATTCTTTTGTAGTCATATGGTAAGAAAACTGGATATATCTGGCTTGCAATGCAGTAATTAACTTGCAAAGCAGCATTTAGTCTCTATATGCGTGGATGCTCCATCATTTTAGAAATTAAAACAACCACAATAAAAGAGTTGCTGTTAGTTTCAGGCTGTCTCTTTTGTCAATACAAGAAAAGCAAGACCTGATTTGTTTTTGTTTTGGAGCTCAGTAAACAGCATTTGAATAAAAAAGAAAGAAAGAACATAATAAAAAAGGAATTGCTTTTCTAGACAAGACCAAGAATACCCTTATGGTTCCATCAACTAAGTTAATATGTAAGCCACTGCATGATGTTTTATTCTTAGAATCTGGTGCTAAAGGAATATGAGGATTTTGTTTATTTGCAGTGACTCATATTCTCTCATGGTCCTATCTTTGGTAAATTTATTTTATTCTTTTAAAAAAGTCCTCACAAAGGTTGGCAATTTGTCTGATTTTGAAAAATTCAGCTATGTAATATTTGGAGGGAAAATATTAGGACTACTGAGATCTGTAGGCTGGGAAAAAGCAATGTTTCATCAAGAAAAATTATTGTATATTACATGTCCTGAAGTTACCAGGAATTGAGATTTTCTTGAATGAAAGTTCAGTTTTGAAGCTTTTATTCATCATCTGATCTTAGGCTATGGTAAGTGGATTTTACACTATGGAGCTTTGATGATCAACTTCTGAAATTCTCCCTGGGATGGAATATGTCTATGAAATGTGCCGGAGTAGAATTATTATTTTGAGTGTTTTAGAGATTTAGTTGCTCTTCTGACTTCCAGTGAGAAGATGGCCAACTGATTACATGCCCAGGGAAAGTCCCTGAGGGTTTTTTCTCTGGAATGTAGCTTCTTCAACTATCAACAGAAGTAACCAGCATTCCTTTAGTTTATATGATCTCATCCCACAAGATCCTCCAATACAGCAAAAGTTCTTCAAATAGCTTTAGGAATTATGCTTCAAAGCAGCTTGTGTGCTGAAAGCTGGGGAGGGGGGGAAGAGGGGGGGCTGGGCTGTAATCAGTTCATGGTTGAAGAAGCCGCCATTCTTGAATTTATTTTTCAAAGGAACAGTAAATTGTGCCTTTCATTTCTTAATCATTTTGAAGGACTATTAATCTTTCTCAAGCTAAAAGAGGATCTCTTTAACTCCAGCCTGGTATTCCTTTCTGAAGATCTGCACCATTTCAGAGATTTCTTTCTGTTACACAAAGAAGGCTGCTAAGGCAAGCTAAAAAAAATTTTTTTTTAATGATGGAGCAATATAAGGGCAGAAAGTTGTGGTTCTAGTTTATTATTTTTAGTAATTTGTAGCTTGGTAAGCTTTGCTGTGGGTGGCTAAAACCAAAACTTTCTAAAACCAAACCTGATTGGTCAGCAATTCTTAAGTGTCTACAAAAAAGCTGCTCTTTGACAAAAGAGGAAGTTAAAAAGTTAAGAAGATGGAGGAGCAAATTTAGAGATGTATTTGAAAATAAAATCCATCAGTTCATAGAACAGCTATGCTAAAATGTTAAAAAGACTACTCAAACTACTTCAAAGATGCAAATATGTGTCAAAAGTTCCCAACTACTGAGGCAATTTCACAAGTAGCTGACAATGCAGAGGAGTCAACAGTAATTTTGGGATATAAACCTGACATCATTTTTTTTATTTTTAAAAGGACAAGTGTGAGCCTTTTACCATGGATATTAAAATGGTTGAGAAATCCTTGAGAAAAAGAGAAGCATTTCAGACAAGAAAAATATTTTATTCCATGAAGGCAACCTGGAAGGAGTGACTTAAATTTAATGGGTCAATTGGAATTAGGATCGAGTTTCATTGGTTTGATATTTGAAAAAAGTTTTAATCTAAAGTTTGAAAAGGTATTTTTCCTTTATGAATTACTTCAGCATTATATATAATGTTTGTAAAATATTATTGAAAGTGTATTTGAAAATATCTATGTTAAGAGAAAGTTAAAGAAAAATATGTATTAGTCTAAAGATTAAGAGTTTTTAAAAGAATGAATACAAAAGAATATATATATATATATATATATATATATATATATATATATATATATATATATATATATATATATATATATATATATATATATATATATCCATCAACTCACATGTAAAAAACTCAGTCCAGTTCATAGAGATCATAAAGAAACAAAACTTACAGCCCAGCGACCTACTCGTGAGCTTCGATGTCATATCCCTCTTCACCCAAGTGCCAATCAAAGAAGCCCTGACAGCTATTCAAAACAAATATAACCCCCCCAAGCACATCCTAGATCTGATCAACCACTGCCTATCCAACACATACTTCATCTATAATGGGCAAAAATAGAAACAAATAGAAGGAGCATCCAGGGGATCACCCCGCTCACCTGTCATTGCTAACCTCTACATGGAACACTTTGAAACCCAAGCTCTAGAAAAATCTGATCACAAACCCAAACTCTGGCTCAGATACGTAGATGACACCTTCATTATCTGACCACATGGGAAAGAAAAACTGGACAACTTCCTTACACACCTCAACAGCCTACACCCCAAAATACAGTTTACCATGGAAACAGAAGTGAACAACCAACTTCCCTTCCTGGATGTCTTAGTCTACAAAATATCCAATGGCTCCCTAGGACACACCATCTACCAGAAGAAAACACACACAAACCGCTATCTGCACGCACTCTCACACCACCACCCAGCACAGATCAACTCTGTAGCCAAGACACTCATCTCCAGAACAAAATGCTTAGCTGACGAACAACACCTAAAAACCGAACTACACACTCTCACTAACGTACTAACATCCAATGGATTCCAAAGAAATAAGATTACCAACCTAATCCAAAAGGAAACCCCCACTAAAATCCAAGACAGAGAACAAGAAAACGGCAAAGCCCTCCTCCCATACATAAAAGGCACCACAGACAGAATCAGCAAGATCCTCCACAAACACAACATCAAGACAGCATTCTGCACAAACCGAAAAATATCCACCATCCTAAGAAACCCCAAAGACAAAATTGAGTTAGAAAATCAAGGAGTATATGAAATCCCATGCACCGCTTGCCCCACCACATACATTAGACAAACCAACAGAAGAATAAGTGCACGCATTGAAGAACACAAGAACTCAGTCAGAAAAGAGGAACCAACTTCTTCCCTGGTCCAACACCTCAAAGCCACAGGACATGATATTGACTTTAAAAAGACCAGAACTATCGCCAAAACTGAACACTTTAACAACAGAATAATCAGAGAAGCCATTGAGATAGAAAAATGTCCACACAGCATGAATAAACGAGATGATACCTCCTGCCTACCAGCCATTTGGAAACCCGCCCTTATTGACAAACGAGTCCCTAACACAAAGAATGACACCAGACCTACACTCATGAGAGCCACACAGGATGTAACCACCACACATCCATGCAGAAAGCAGACTCAAACCCACACTGATGATGAGGCACAACCGCAGACCAGAAGCCAGACCACAGCTGCATCATTAGCCCCTTTAAACCCCTCCAATCCATACATGAAGCAGACTGACACCCACCATGAAGAGGTAGCACGGCCATGAACATGAAGCCAAACAACAGCAACACAGCTCACCGGCTCAAATCCCCCTGCTACTCAGACTAACCCGAGCACAACCAAGCCCCCACCTAAACAGAACACACACACAGCCAATCAGAGCACAGCCAACCCCTCATCCAATCAGAGCACAGCCAAACCCCCAACCAATCAGAACACACCTCCACCCAATCAGAACACAGCCAAGCTCCCACCCAATCAGTTCACACCCCCACTGGCAGTTAAAAGGAAGAAACAGCTGCAATCACACACATTGCTCCTAGAAGCACGAAGCCGAAGACACCAGCCTGAAGATGACGAATGAGACTTCGTCGAAACGTTGCCAAGAAACCTCCAATTTTACACGGGAGAAAACCCGAATAACCAAAGACCTACATACAAAGACCCGCGAAAACCTCAGAAAACATAGATAGATAGATAGATAGATAGATAGATAGATAGATAGATAGATAGATAGATAGATAAAGATATATATTCTATGAGGGTAACTTGGAAGGATGATCTAAATTTAATGAGTTACTTGGAGTTAGTTGGAATTTTATTGGTCTGATAGTGAACTTTAAAGTGTGTATCCTAAGAGGAAGTTAAGAAAAAGATGAATTAGAATGTTCTGATTTTAGAATTTTTTTAAAGAAAAGCTTAGTATTTTAAAATGGATGAAAAAAATATTTTCCCTTTAAGATTAACAAATCTGAAACAATAGTGAATGTTAATATAAATGGTGATAGTTTATAAAGATTATTAAGTGCAAATAGAAGCACATATTTCAACAGCAAGGAAGATAAAGTGGTGATGGTTAAATTGATTATTCTATTCAAAGAGGAGAATATATTTATGGTTTTTATTTTCATATCACTTCTGGATTTTGTGCTTGTAATGAAAAAAAATGACTGGTTCTTCTGATTAGATAGATTTGTTGTTATAGAAACGGCTAGTTATATACCAATTTGTAAAAGTAAAAAGTTGAATTTGTAATGTTATCTTGTACTGTGCTAAAGTCAATGCCTTTTTCTTTCTTCCCTTCTACCTATTTTCTTTCCCCCTTTCTTTTTCCTTCCCTTAATTTCCTATTTTTATTTCTCTTTGTATTTTATATATTGATAAAACAATAAAAGTTTATATATAAACATTTAGTTGCTCTTCTGCTGCTTTCAGGGTTTACGGAATCTAAAAACATTAGTGTTCCTCTGTACATGAACCCAACTGACAGCTGATTGAATGATGCATTGCCTCAAGTAGTTGGCCAATGGATTTTATTACTTCTTTAAACCCTACTTATTATAAAGCACTTGGAGAAATAAAGTTATGTACTATATTTTTAATACTAATTTTCCACTAAGATTCTTGTTTTTCCTTCACTTTTGTCAAATTTTGTTTTTGCAATTTCTCTGAGAGAAAATAAAAATAGAGACAAGTTTATTCTACTGTTCCTTTTTTTTTAAGGTTCGCTCTTTCTTGGGGATTCTCTATCATTTTCTAAGCCTGTATCCTTGCCACATTCAGTTTTTGAATGCAGTTAGATTTTTTTGAATTGGACATCTTAATAATCACTCTTTGAACTGGATCTTTTTGTGCATATCATTTTTCTACGTCCTTTGGATCCTGCTGCTCTTTCCAAGAAATTCTTTCTGAGATGAAGTTACCAGAATGGTAGACAGTATTCTTAATTAGCATGCTACATACTTTTAGAGAAACATTTTTAAATTGTTTTTCTTTCTGTTTCTTTCTGTGAAACAAAGTGTAGGAATACTTGAAATGAGCTTAAATTGTGCAGTTCATTCCTGCTGTGTTCACCGAAATAGAAAAAAATATTGGGGGACAGAAATTAGTTCTGCTCACTCTGTTATGAAATATGATTGACATAATCTGAAAGATGTGGCATTACTGCAGACATAGTTAATGTTTAGACTATTTTTTCTCAGTTAAATATTAACTTCTCAACATTTACATGGTAAATTGTTTATTAATTCAGTATTTGAGTCCTGTCCCACTCACAAACACACAGACCTCAAGTCTTTATTGAGGCTTCGTCAACCCTAAATAGTATTCTCCAGGATTAACCCCATACATGAACCAGCACAAATCTAATGAGTCTAATTCTCAGGTTTGAGAACAAAGAACAAGTTCATAAAGTTTGCTGAGGTTTTCTGGTTGACGTCGTGGTGAGATCGGATGTGAAGAGCGGGTCTCTGCGCTCCCACGCCAACATCTCCGCGTTGGAAGGTTCTGAAAGCAGCTAAAGCCACCCTATAGGAATGGTGAAGAAAAGAGGGGTGTCCTGCAGGTTGCAGAGAGCCACAACTCTTTCGCTCAACCCAGGGCTTTATCCCTCTCATCCACGACGAGAAGAGGCAGCCATCATGGCTGCCATGAAGTTGGGACAGCCAAGGCAATAAAGAAAATGTAGAAGGGTAAGAAGATTCTTTTTTTATTTAGACCCTAACCTTAAAAAGAAAAGAAAAAAGAGAAAATCCAGGAAAAGAGACTCTTAGAACTATCTGTTAAAGCGAAAAATAACCATAGAGAGAAAAATCCTAGACCCAAAAGAAAGGAATTAAAGGGAGAAAAGGTAAAGACTTTCTTAAAGAAAATACAGAAAATTGGATTGCTTAAATTGGCTAGTTGTTGTATTGAAAAGGCATTATAAAATGCTGGAACTATTTACCTGAATAGTCGACTTTACTTTCATAAACTGAATTAAAACTTGGATTAATCAACTTGTTAGATTTGAAACAACCCTAAAACCTAAGCTGAAGGTGCCATCTACAGGTGAATGAAAAATATACCATACTCCAACTAGACTGGAAAATTTTTGATAAGAGAACCAAACAATACCTATTTGGAAGATTGTGGTGATTTAGTGTTCTATAAATATCTATTTCATGATTACTGGAGATTCTATTGTGAGAATAAAGAAGACTCTGAAAGAAAGTAAAGTGACTTTTGATTTTTGGAAAGTTGCCTGGATTATCTATGGAATGAATTAATAACCTTGAGATGTAAAGAATTATTATTGAATATTCTGATGAGCAACATCAGACTTGATTTCTGGACTGTTGATACGAGTGGGACTTAATAAAACAAGACAAGAGGCTTTACCAAGGGGAGATGAGTGGGACTCCAGTAGAAATGGTGTTGACGTTTCAAGACATTAGAGATGCTATGCCAAAGAATTATAGAGAAACACAAAACCTATTGCAAGGTATGAATGGGAAAATAGAAAATATCTTACAACTGATAATGAATGAAGATCAGAGAGTCCAGGAAAGAGAGGAGATAACAGAAAGAACAGAGAGAAAATCAGAACAGACAAATTAGCAAATAAAACAAGAAGATGAGAATGAGAAGATGACAAAAAATAATAATGGCTGATGAAATAAACCAAGGAAAAAGCTAGATATTATGTGTTCAGATCGTTCCGTCAAAAACAAAGTACAACTGTGAAAATGAGGAATTTGGTGAGCTAGAGTGAGAGCAACTTCAGCTGGTTGCCACTTGTAACAGTGATTTTCCACAGAAACAAGTTGTTCTATAAAAAATAATTTGAAAAGAGCACCCACACATTTTAAAAACTACTGTTGTGGCCCGTACATGGCCTGTATAGCTAGTAGCTGATTCAGACAGTGAGGAGGCTGGTGTGGTGCTGCACCAGCAGCCTGTGCAGCTGGCACTCGAGTCGGACAATGAGGAGGCTGGAGAATATGTGGTGCCAGAGGCGGGGATTCAGCCAGGGCCTTCAGAACCTCCAGAAGCTCCCTTAAGTGAAGAGGACGAAGAGGAGGAGCCCCTTCTCGATGCACGGGCGCGCAGAACTGCCAAAAGGCAGGAGTGGCTCCTCAGGAGGAGGTCTCCTCGAGAGTAAGGCTTGGGGCTAATTGGCCACTCCCTTAGCCTATTTAAGGAGGAATGCCGACTGAAGCAATTTGCAGGGAACAACTTCATTCACATACCTTCATGTCTTGTCTTGCTTATCTTATCAGCTTCCTGCAAATTGCTTCTGGGCATTCTGCCAACCACAGTAAGCTTTCAGTTATTATTCTTTTAATTCTTGGTGGCTGCTAATGCAGTTAATTAACAGCCGTTGTTGTAAAAGACTGGTTTATTTAGTAAACCAAGGTTTGAACGGACTTTGTGTGCGCTGCGTTCTTTGGGGTCCGTAGCTGGGGCAGAACAACTACTAACATTTCTGCCTCAGAGAAATTGCGGAAACAAAATTTGACAAAAGTGAAAGAAAAACAGAAGAATCCTAGGGGGAAACCAGTAGTAAAAATATAGGTACATATACTAAATTAATTTCTCCAAGTGCTTTATAATAAATCAGGTTTGAAGAAGTAATAAAATCCATTTGCCAACTACTTAAGGCAATGTGTTATGTATGTTATGTATGTATCTATTTTGTGCGGGAAATTCAAATGTTCAGTGAATTGGTTCATGGTTGCCTCTGAAAAGTATATAAAGAGGGCTGTTGCCTGTGTTCTTTGCTGAAGTCTCACCCTGAATTAAAGAGCTGTTGTCACTAGCTTGCTTGTGCCTCTCATTATTCCCGCGCTACAACATTGGTGACGAAGGTGGGATTGAGGCCACAAGAAGCAAACTAAGAGAGCTCGGACTTCCAGCCAGGGTGACGAGGGGACTACGGAGACATACTGCGATGTCTGCCTACGTCCCACCCAAACCTTTTGATCCGACCCGAGAGAAGTGGGGATCGTATCTGACCAGGTTCGAGTGCTCCCTGGAAGCAAGCGAGATGCAAGGGCTCTCAGCGAACCGGAAAAGAGCCCTGTTCCTAAGCCACTGTGGGCCAGACATTTTTGAGATGGCCGAGTCCCTCTTCTGAGCCAACCCCAGTCCAGACGGTCTCCTGGGACGTCCTTCAAGCAAACCTGAGAGCCCACTATGCTCCGGTTCCTTCTAAATTTGTACAGCGCTACGAACTCCGGCAACGTGTACAAAAAGAAGGAGAACCAGTCAGCGCATATGTGGCTGCACTTCGAAAAGCCGCAATGCATGTGACTACAGAGACTTAGATGACACGCTACTTGAGCAATTGATTTGCGGTGTTAGAGACACTCGGTTACAGAGGCGCCTTCTGGCCAAGCCAGACCTAATGCTAGCCGGCGCATTGGACGAAGCCCGAGCACACGAAGCATCAACGAAGGCTTCTGAAGTGCTGCAGCGACCACTACCAAGCAAAGACGGGCCAAAAACAGTCCCCGTCCACAGAGAGGAGGCGCGAACCAGCACGGAGGAAGAGTCAGACGAGGACGTCTTCCATACTGAGAAGAAAAAGAGCGAGCAAAGCCGCCGCCACGAGAACTGTTCTAGCTGTGGCGGGGATCATGAGAGACAATCGTGTAAATATAGAGACGCCATTTTCAGGCGTTGCGATAGGAAAGGTCACCTAGAACGAGTTTGCAGAGCTCAATTTCCGCGTAGTCGCAAGCCACATGACTACCGTGACCAACCAGAACCGGCTCGTTCAAAACAGCCAATCAAAGATGATGGCGCGAGAAAACGGCATGAATCTCAAAAGCGAGAGACCTACAGCACGAGAATCGGCCAAGCCAGCACAACCGACGATGAGAAAGTCTACACAAAAGTAGAAATCGAAGGCAGACCGTGCGAAATGGAAATCGACACTGGGTCTACACTGTCGATCATGTCCTGGACAACACTCAAAGCGCTCCTGCCCAAGTTCCAGAAAGCCCAGCTGTCTCGACAGAAAGTTCACCTCCTCGACTACCAGGGAAACCGAGTCCCCGTAGAAGGTGTGGGCAGTTCCAGGACACCTATGGCGAGTTCCAGAAAGAGCTGCCCCTGACCATCGTAAGCAAGCCGCTACCAAGTCTCCTGGGCATGGCGTGGTTCCGAGCCCTCGGCATGGGCTTCATGGGCGTTCACAGCATCGGAGGGCCATCCCTCAAAGAAACCATTCTTCACGAGTTTCGGGATGTTTTTGAAGAGACTCTAGGCAAGTACGTGGGGACCCCTATCTCCTTTAATTTAGATCCCAATGTAGTGCCAATCAGGCTAAAAGCAAGACGGGTTCCATTTGCTTTAAAGCCCAAAATTGATGCAGAGCTTGACAAACTCATTAAGCAAGGGGTGTTAGTTCCCATAGATCATGGTAAGTGGGAAACCCCAATAGTCATGCCAGTCAAATCAGACGGATCAATTAGAATTTGCACTGACTATAAGTGTTCGATCAATAAGGCGTTGCAGCAGAGCGCCTATCCCGTTCCGATCATCCACCATCTACTAGACTCCCTGCGGCCTGGCAAGCTGTTCGCAAAACTAGACCTTGCGCAGGCGTACCAGCAGCTGCCAGTAGATGACACTATGGCAGAATCGCAGACCATAGTAACTCACAGAGGTGCCTTTAAATGCACCAGACTACAGTTTGGGGTTAGCATTGCCCCAGGGCTTTTCCAGAGTACCATGGAGTGCCTTCTACAAGGCCTCCCAGGTGTCGTCCCTTATTTCGATGACGTCCTAATTAGTGGCCAAGACGAGACTCAGTTAGGACATAGGATTAGACAAGTCCTGACCAGATTCAGAGAAGCGGGACTCAAACTCAAACGAGCAAAATGCAAAATAGCGGTTCCATCAGTGGAATTCTTAGGTTACCAAATCAACGGCACAGGCATTCACCCCACAGAAAGCAAAGTCAGGGCCATCCAGAACACGCCCATGCCCTAAATCGAAGCCCTAACTACAGGCCTTCTTGGGGCTTCTTAATTTCTACACCATGTTTTTAAAACACAAAGCCACCATTGTGGAGCCACTGCACAGGCTCCTTGGAAAAAATGTTCCCTGGGTGTGGGGCAAACGAGAAGCGGCTGCATTCAACGCAGTAAAGAAACTTTTGTCTGAGGACAGTTTCCTCATCCAATACAATTCAGAACTACCTCTAGTGTTGGTGTGTGATGCTTCCCCCTTTGGCGTAGGCGCAGTCTTAAGCCATAGACTGCTGAATGGGTTAGAGGCGCCCATCGCCTATTACTCTCGCACTTTATCTAGTGCTGAAAGGAACTATAGCCAGCTGGACAGGGAGGCATTAGCGGCTGTAGCTGGGGTCAAAAAATTTCACTAGTACTTGTTTGGCCGTACTTTTGAACTCATTACGGACCATCAGCCTCTTTTGGGGCTTTTGGCTGGAGATAAACTGACCCCGGCTGCTCTTTCTCCCCGGATGACCAGATGGTCCATTTTCTTAGCCGCCTATTCCTACAGACTGCTCCACCGGCCGGGCAGAACTCTGGGACATGCTGACACCCTCAGCCGATGCCCCTTGCCCGAACTGTTGGACAACCCGACTCTGGAAGCCCCAGTTTTGCTCATTGACGTTGTATCCCCGGGCCCCATTTCTTAGCAAGGTGGCAAAGGCTTCTGCGAGGGGCTCTGTTTTGCGCACTGTAATGGGCTGGGTAATGTGGGGTTGGCCTACCAAGGTGGACAGTGGGGATTTTCAATTGTACTTTAACAAGAAAAATGAACTGTCAATGTTGGGAGGTTGCTTATTGTGGGGTGACAGGGTGGTCATTCCTTCACGGTTGAGGCACAGAGTTTTAGAAATGCTGCATGAGGGACACCCTGGTATTGTTCGCATGAAAGGCCTAGCTCGTAGCTATGTTTGGTGGCCACATCTCGACCAAGACGTCACTGAGTGGGTGGGGAAGTGCAGGCCCTGCCAGGAATCCCGCCCAGATCCTCCTATAGCTTCCGTACGGGAATGGGAAAAACCAAAGGGACTGTGGGGGAGGATTCACATTGATTTCGCTGGCCCGTTCCACGGCCAGAACTTTCTAATCATTGTAGATGGATATTGTAAGTGGCTCAAGATTGCCTTAATGCCATCTACCACTTCTGAGGCCGTAATCAAAGTACTCAGAAAACTGTTTGTAACACACGGGTTGCCGGACACCCTGGTATCTGACAATGGGCCCCAATTCACGGCAACTCAATTTGAGGGCTACCTAGCCGAGTTAGGCATAAGACATGCATTATCTGCTCCTTTTCATCCGGCTTCGAATGGCCTTGTAAAGAGATTTGTGAGAACGGCCAAAGAAGCACTGTCCCGGCTTGATGCAGGGGACTGGCAGGCTAGAATAGATGAGTTCTTAGCTGTGCAGCACGCCACCCCGTGCCCCACCTCAGGCCGCAGCCCAGCCGAGCTCTTAATGGGCCGAAAACTAAGGTGCATTCTCGATCGATTGCATCCCAATTACTCCCCCGATAACTTCAAGGGGGAAGGGGGAGGACTAAGACAATTCCAAGTGGGAACACCAGTATTTGCCAGAAACTACACCAACGGGCCCTTGTGTGTAGAGGGAACCATTGTAGGGATTACCAGTCCAAAGTCATACACAGTTGATATAGGGCATGGTAAAATTTGGAGGAGACATATAGATCAATTGCGTAAATGATTACAACACGAAAACTCATTTACTGTGAGTCCTAACTATCAAAGTCTTCCTGACACAGCTACCTCAAGCCCGAGTAAGCCGGAATACTTATTTGGCAACCCAGAGTTCCAGCGCCACCCCAGCGAGTCGACACTCCCAGCCGGGGATAGCCACACCTCCGGAGAAATCCAGGAGGTTCCATTGGCAGAGCTGGGAGAGACGGGAGGTCCCTCTGACCAGCTCAATGCCTCGCCAACAACTGAACTGCGCAGGTCAACCAGAACTAAGACACGCTCTGGTCACCTGCATGATTTTGTATGTAAATATGTAAATAGATAGGATAAGTGCCTTCTGGGAGTGGAGGGGTGTTATGCATGTATCTATTTTGTGCAGGAAAGTCAAATGTTCAGTGAATTCTGATTGGTTCATGGTTGCCTCTGAAAAGTATATAAAGAGGGCTGTTGCCTGTGTTCTTTGCTGAAGTCTCACCCTGAATTAAAGAGCTGTTGTCACTAGCTTGCTTGTGCCTCTCGTTATTCCCGCGCTACAACACAATGCATCAGTCAATTTTTCAAACTAAATATATTGGCTTTCCTGGAGATTCTTTCCTCATTCTCTGAAACTCCATAAAATACAGATACTCTTAAGTTTAGCTTGACTCCTAATCAGTAATGGGACCCTCTCATATGGTTTCCTTGGTAATAATACCAACATGATTTGTCATCTTTTGGGAGGGATTTTTTTTTAACCCTCTAATTTGGATTACAGTGTTAGTCTGCCTTTAGGATTTCCTATTCAAATGTTTATGAGATTTGACTCTCTGAACCCACAGAAAGTCAATAAAATCTTACCAGATGCTAAATTCCATCTATAATCCCTCAAAACCTTTCTTCCCAAACTGGTTCAAGATTGCACAGTTTCTTATTTTGAGCTTCTATCTGGGATGTACTGGCAGATTTTTGATAGAGCCACATGAAAACTTCAGTGCTGCTGTTGTTGAGACTCTCCCATTCTCCGCCAAGTGCACATTTCATCATATCACATGCTTTACTAGATGTCAGACATATCACCAATACAGTCTAAAATTTATTCGAAGGAGCCTATCCTCAAAGGAGCTTTGAGGAGGTTGGAGGCTGGGTTTCAGCCTTTTAATTCCATCTTCTGATTCTTACCAAGGAGAAGAACTGCCTCAAAAGAATGCTTACCTTTTTTTTTAATGTATAAAAGCTGATAATGCAGCTGAGGTGAGACTGTGCTCCTGTGGATAAGGGGCCTTGAAACTACAGCTCACTTTCTGCTACATTGCATCTTCTATAAGGACTCACAGTCTCAATTTATAACACCTCACCTAATAAAATATCTGGGAAATATTGATCTCCTTTATATACAACAATGGTTATCTGATCAGTGCAAAATTGTTTCTTTGAAAATTTTGCTCTATGCAAAATTAGGAAGACCCTGACTGCCTCTGAACCCATCACCAATTGTAATATATTATTTTGTCTGTCTTTTATTTTTTATTATTGTTGTTGTTGTTGTTGTTGTTTTTAATGCTTTTATTTTAATGCTGGTCTCTGACCATAATTTAAAAAAATGAATTTGAGAGTACAGCATCAAAAATGGCTGTCAGATCAAATGGTGCTTTCATGGAATTCATTATTTTTATTTTATTTAATAGAGTCATTGCTTGTTTGAATGTCAAGGGTGTACTTGTTGGACAAAACTAGTAACAATCTATCCCAGGAGTGTCAAACTCACATTGTCATGGCGTTGTCATGTGATGTATCACTTTTTTCCCCTTTACTAAACTGGGCATCGGTGTAGCCAGTGCATGACGCATCCAGCCTGTGGGCCGTGAGTTTGACACCCCTGATCTTTCCCAATCAAAGGCCAAAATAAAGATACTGTATTTGTAAAAACACATACAGCATGCTATAGGCCTGAATATTTGTAATTAGTGCAAACTCCATATATAGTATACCGTATATATAGTAATGGCTATAATGCATGTTGCTTGATGTTTGACAGAGTAAAGACAAAAATTTAAGAGACGGCTGTTCTACATGTTCTACCTGTGTTAATTAAAATTATGGGAATTACAAAGTGGTGTTAAGTATTTAACCAACAGGACGTTGCTCAAGTTTCCTCAATCAATTTTAAAATTTATTTTAATGAAACTCCAGAACTTTGCATAAGAGCTAGAAATTAGAGTGGAAACTGGGACTTAAATGAGGACTTTATTTTCTGGTGATTATTTGCATGAGGAGCCTGAATTGCATTTTTTCCGCCAGGCTTCTCTCGGATTCCTTTTGCTATAGAATAGTAAAAATATATATCCTCTAAGTGAAAAATCAAGCGGCAACTTCTTTTTTATATTACCTATGAAGAAGGACATAGATAAATGCTTTGTTTTGTTTTAGATTTTAATTTGAGCATGATTCTCTTCTAATTTGTTAAGATTCTAGACCTAGAAAAAGAAATACTTTTATATACAGTATATAGGTAAACTAGAAATAAGTGTGTGTATTAAACAGCTTTTATCTTGACTATATACTGAACATTTCTGTACTGAGAACATCAACTCCCACTAACATTCTGTTTTAGAATAGTAGAAGTGTTCATGCTTTGTCCTGCCAAAACACAGACACTGTACTCATTGCATCAGACCTAACTCATTTCTTCAAAATCTTCAACCAGGGGAAAGACATATGATATTATCAGGATGAGAAGCCTAAATATCAGTTGCTTCTGAACTTCCAAGAAGCACTGAATGATGAAAGTAACAGAAAATGTTACGTTTCCTGGCCTTTAAGCTAATCTTGTAGGATCTCTTTTATATGAGGCAGCTTCTTGATGTCTGGAGTGTTTTATAATTGTTATAACCTAATATTCTTTCACAGAATTCATCCTTCAAATATTGCTATATACCTATTTTGTTGTTTATGCAATCCTTCAAATATTGCTATTGACTTCGTGTTTGTTTTAAACCTGCCTTCTCCCTATCGACTTCATATTAAATAGCAAGAAAAGAGATACTTAAAATTAGTGTGACCTTCTCATGGCATGACATGCTCTTTTTAAAAGGGCAGTTCAGAATTGTTGCCAAAGTCATTTATAGCCACAGAGCTGCCTTGGCTTTGACATCAGGTACTGTGCACAGCCTGAGAAAATGTTTCAGCATCTGCTATGTGGAAGCATTCCATGCAACTGATTTTTAATATGACTGTTTTTCCTCAGAAGAGCCTTTTCATTTTTTAAAATATTAAATAGACTGTGTGATAGGTTTTAGACCTTACTCTGTTTATTTTCTTAAAATAATTTTATTAAGGATTATAATCATACAGATTAAAATATATAAATGAAATTAGAAAATTCAGAAAACAGCGAAACATATAAAAGGAAGAATAAGAAAAAAGAAAAAGAAAATAATGAAGAAAATAAAAAATAAACATCTTTCCCTTTATAACAAATAAAAAGCAATTTTAATAAGTTGCCACTATTTAACATGCAACAAATAGTCTCTCATCAACTCGTATCATATCTCTTATCTGTAGACAAATCTTTAAAAACTTGTGCCATTAAAATATTAACATATTTTAATCTATATCTATTTTAATTTGTTTAATCAGATAAACCAACTTTATAGTCATTCATTTTAGTTTCAACAATCTAGAATTCTGGGAGTTGAATTTTTCCATTCCTTAAGTTATCAAGGTTGAGAAATACTGATTAATTCTTCAATCCCTTTAAATATGTCCTAGATTCATTTTCTTTCTTTCTTTCTTTCTTTCTTTCTTTCTTTCTTTCTTTCTTTCTTTCTTTCTTTCTTTCTTTCTTTCTTTCTTTCTTTCTTTCTTTCTTTCTTCCTTCCTTCCTTCCTTCCTTCCTTCCTTCCTTCCTTCCTTCCTTCCTTTCTCCCTTCTCACCAAGCCTTTCAAAACTTTAAATTCAATATAGGAAAATTATCCAAGGCACAAAACCTCAGCCTGTTTTGTCTGTATATTCAGAACTTTAACTTTTTCCATATCATTTTTTGTAGCCAATTTTAAACCCAGGTCTAAATGTATTTCTATCTTATCCTGTAAAATTTGTTCCTTTTTCATGACAATTGTATACTTCTTATACAATTTATCTGTGATAACAGACATTCTAAACATTAACATTTGACTCCATTATTCACAAATATATTTCACTACATCAAATAATAAAACATTTTTCTCTGTTCTGTATTAACATATCTAATAGGTGTTCTTCTCTTTTAATTATAATATTCTGGCATATTCTTATATCCAATCTTCAACATTCCATCCTATCATATTATTTCTTTTCTGGAATTCAAAATTCAGCTGTTTCTCCTGGAAAGGTTTCTTTCAATAAATTTAAAATCCCATTTCAAGTCCATCTACACCAGTGCCCCCCCAACCTTTGGACACCAGGGACCACTTCCATGGAGGGCAGTTTGTCGCAAATTGGCAGGCAGAGTTTCATACACTGCCTGGATCTTGTGTGTGTGTGGATGGGGCTTTGCTCGCTTGTGTGGCCCAGTTTCTGGAGAGCCACGGATTGGTGCCAATCTGTGGCCCAGGAGTTGGGGACCCCTGATCTACACTATACATCTGTTTATAAGTTTCCAAAAATGAACACAGTAATCACTCTTTTGCCAAAATGTATCTGTTCCTTCCAGAATGTCTAGTTCATAATATCTTCATCAGAAGTCTTTGTTCCACTTTATCAATGCTTGGTTATTCTTCCAAGGTGAGTTCTCTCTCTATTTCTATTTTATGATACTATCACTTTTTCTAAGTGTAAAACCTAAACTGACCAACAGTTTTATTGTGCAAGTTCCTTAGAGAGAAACCCTATTTTTATGTACCCCTGCAATTTTTAAGTATATAAATTGGTATATTGATAACTACTAAGGAGTTCCCATTTAGGCTTATGGAAGGTTTTAAAATACTCTAACTTCTTCACAGCATTTGTAGCATGGCTGAAAGTACAAGTGCTTAAAAGACCTTTGAAGACTATTTGCCTTAAGGGAGAACTTCACAGAAGTAGGCACCATGATTCTTTTTTATCAAGTTATAAAGTCAGCTTGATTTGCCTTGAAGATCCTTTGTATCACCTCAGGGTCTCCCCACTGTCTTTTTTACCCTGCTTACTTCCAAAATCCAGAGGAGGCTTCTTTTCTCTGTTCTCACACTTTTATAGCACTTGCAAGAACTGAACATCTTTGGGTTTTTAAAAGAACTAAAAAATGCTGGAAAAAGCATTCCTTTGTAGGTTTTGGAGAAAATTGGAGATTTCAGCACTCTCAAAAGCCAGACAATGTAAAGGCTTATGCAGAAGCCTTTTCCAGGTTTACAAAGTACTAAAGGATACCATAGAAGAGCAGTGTGCAATGTCATGTTTCAAAAAGTGGTTTCAAAGATGTGCATCACTCAAATCTTGAAGTTCTTGTACAGCTTCTGCATTTGGTGTTTCAGCAAGAGGCACCACCAAACCATCTATCTAGGTTTAGAAGCTTAGCAGAGGTAGTGTAGTCAGTACTGTAATGGAATACAGAGCTGTAGACTAGACTGGGAAATGTCTCAGGAAAAACAATGTAAACCACTTCCATATTGTTGCCAGGAAAATTTGCACAGATCACAAAGCCACCAAAAATCAAAATCAACTAGGAGATGTTGTCTTTAATGTTGAAGCATATTTTTCTGTCTCTTTGTCCCCATTGTCACCCATTTATACAATTTAAGATATTTTTAATTTGTCTGGAATGCACTTCTGTAACCATGGGATGCAGCAGATATTTCTGTAGAAAGAAAATTCTGATTTCATTTAAAATATTTCTGAATTCATTTGAAGCTCCATATTTTAGAAAAGTGGTAAATTTATCCACAAGATTTACAGGAACACAAGCCTACTGAATAGTCCAAATCAGTTTTTTGAGTAACCTATGCCAATTTTGGAACAGATTAAGATGAATTTCCTTCCAGTAATTTTGAAAATATGTTGAATCTGTACAAAGACAATAAAAACGAAATAAAATGAAGAGGACAAAGAAGCAGAAATAGTATTTTTCTCATTGTCTATGGAGATTCTCAGTCATCCAGGTCATGGTTGTCCCAAAAATGCTATTATAAGGGGCAACTGGACTTTCTGGTTCTTCTCTGAAGACCTTTTGCTTCTCATCCAAGTAGCTTCTTCAACTCTAACTGGATGGTAGGGAATGGAAGGATTGTTGACAGCTGGTCATTTGCATTCTTTTAGTGAGTTGTTAAAGTCATCTGGAGATTTATCTGTGTCATCAGGGTCACCTGAATAGTGCAAATGGGTGTGGAGCCTTCTTGGAACTGTTGAAAGGACTGTGCTGTAGATTGGAGAGGATAGATGATATCATATCTGTTGAGAGAGGACTGTTCAATTTTGACATACCTCTTTGAGCCCTCTTTTAAACCAGCATTTCTCTCTGTCCAAAATGTGGACTTTGCTGTCTTCAAAAGAGTGGCCTGTGTCTTTTAAACGCAGATGGACTGCTGAATCTAGTCCCGATATGTTTGTTCTCCTATGTTGTGCCATGCACTCATTCTTTGACTTGCTGCTTTTTTCCTGGCAGAATATTTATCCTGGAATTCTTCACAATACAATTTAGGGTTGTCATGATGCCCCCCACCCTCCAATACAAAATTGAGTCTGTTATTGCTTTCTTTTATGGAATTAGTTTCTTTATTTTTGATTATCTTTGTTGTTAACATTTAACTTACTGTAATAAGGTGGCGCAGCAGACTAATAGCCTGTTATTAACATTCAGCTGCCTGCAATTACTGCAAGTTCGAATCTCTCCAGGCTCAAGGTTGACTCAGCCTTCCATCCTTTCTAAGGTAGGTAAATTGAGGACCTAGTTTGTGGGGGCAATAAGCTGACTTTGTATAAATATACAAAAGTATGAAGGCTATTGCTTAACGCATTGTAAGCAGCCCTGAGTCTCCGGAGAAGGGCGGCATATAAATCAAATTAAAAAAAATAATAATGACCATGATATATTTTGCAAGTTGCTTTGTATATTTTTAAAAGAAGAATATTTATTAAACCAAGCACTAAATTTTCCCTAAAATATTTATTATTATCAATTAACAATAAAAGAAAGAGAATTCCATAAGGAATCATTTTCTGAGGAAAATACAGAAATATCTATTATAAATACAACAAAAATCAGGAAATAAATGTTATGTGATCCATTGGAAGTACTGTAGATTTAAAAGAATCAAAATGGGGGAAAAGTACAGAAATTAACTGAAATTCAGACTTTGCACTAGATTTTGAATTTCAGGATTTCAGAATTTCAGGAATATCATATTCAACCTTTTCTACTAGACTCTAATAAAATGAATGATTAGGTAGCACTTAGCAAAGCAAACATCTCAGCATCATTATCTCTATCTCTATCAAAGAAGCATCTTGGTTTATTTTTGAAGGTGAATTTCTGAAGGTGTTTTCCTTTTCTGAGCAGTATTTACTTTCTTCTGCTTTGTTGCATTGCCAATAAATTTTGAAGTTCAAGAGCTATTTGGCTTTTTGTAAAAAAGCAGACTAAAACTCTGCTTCATGTAGGTGCTCTGATGTACATGAATAAATGGTCAAGCTGTATGACAACACATCCCAGTCTTGCTGTTCCTGGCTTACATTATTAAATTAATCTCTTTTTACTCTTCAACCTGATTTGGATTCATCTCCTGGACTGGGGCCATAGCATTGTCCCACAGGTTGCCAGATTATTAGTGTTTTATCACTATTTTCATGCATGTACAACATTTATTTGCCCACTATTTAAGTACAAGTAATCTTTGACTTATGACCACAATTGAGCCCCAACCTATTGCTAAGCAAAATAGCTGTTAAGTGAGTTTTCCCCACTTTATGACCTTTCTTGCTACAGTTGTTAAGTGAATCATTGAAGTTGATAAGTTAATAACACAGCTATTAAGTGAATCTGGCTTCCTCATTGACTTCACCTGTCAGAAAGTCACAAAAGGGCCTGGAACACTGCAACCATCATAAATATGAGTCAGTTGCCAAGCATCCCAGTTTTGATCATGAAACCATGGGGATCCTGAAACAGTTTAAATGTGATACAGTCAAGTCTCTTTTTTCAGTGCTGTTGTAATTTTGAATGGTCTCTAAATGAACTGTTGTAAATTGAGGACTACCTGTATTCATTTTTATCTCTTGGATAGGTCTCCTCATTTGTTCAGGATTGTTGATTATAATTAAGCTTGGAATCAGTTAAATGTTATCCCTGTTTCTTTAAACCACACTTATCCATTCAGAAAATCAAATTTTGATTGTCTGACTGCAAAAAGATAGAAGAAAAAACACACTTCTATTCCTGCTTTTTAGTGTGTTCATAACATATAAGAGGATTGACCCATGGGAAATATAGTTGCTGTTGAAGGCAGCAGAAGTATATTCTGCCTTTGGCTTGTCTTAGAAATTAGCTATTTCTGGCTTTGGAACTAGATTGTATTATTCTTGAAGGTGAGCCTGGGAAAAACTATGAAAACAGTTCATTTGAACTTATATTTTTCTAGTAAATCTTGCACTTTTTAAACTGTACCAAAACAGATTATGTTGTTATATGTTTTTTGATATTTTATCAGTTCATTTTGACTGTTTTCCCTGTTTCCTACAAGACTGCAGAAATATTGATTGAATCAAAGAGCTTCTTCATTGTCCATCATATTATTAAACTTAGAAATTTCAGACAAGTATACCTTTCAAGTTGTTTTGAATAATTTCTTATTTGAAGGATTACAGAATTTATGATGCCAACTAGTAAAAAGATGAGTATTTATATATTTGATTGTTTCTTTATATAACTATGTCTTTATGATCTCTCATTATTAAATAAACAAATAAATAAATAAACAAAAACACTATTTGGGGATTCTCTAATTGTACTTTTGATATTCACTTGTCAATTTACAACATATATATCCCAATAATTCATAAATCACAATAAATTCCTGGTTCAAATCTCCCTTCCCTAACAAATACAATAATGATTGCCTTAGGCAAACTGTCACATGATTCTGTAGGAAATACTGTGGTTGTTTTATTATAAATTCAGTCCAAAATTCATGAAGTGTGCCATTTGAGTACTTAAATGCTTCTTAGTTGTCCTAGACTACAATTCTATAAACATTTACTTGAAATTAATCTGATAAAACTGAATAGGGATATTTTGCCATTCAAAAGAGGATTATACTGCTAACAAGCTAACTTTTTAATATTTTCTTTTTTTTTATTGCAAAAGTTTTACAATTACATTTTCACCCCATTTTTCCCCCCAACCCGCCCCAAACTCCCCAACCTAACCCTCCCAAACCCCCCTAAACCTCCCCCCTGACTTCCACAGAATATAATCCCATCAAAATCCCCTTTTTATAAAACCTGAACCCCTCAAACCCCCATATAATTTTTCATCTTCACAAAAATCCAAATATTTCTATTTTTATATAATACTTTCAATGAAAAACTATTTGATACTTCCTAGTTTGATATTTGTTCTGCACATAATCTATCCATTTTTTCCATTCCCATTCATAAGACTCTTGTGAGCGATCTTTTAGATATGCTGAAATCTTCGCCATCTCTGCAAAGCTGACCATCTTCAAAGTCCATTCTTCAATAGTGGGCAAAGCTTCATTTTTCCAATATTTAACTATCAATAATCTCGCTGCTGTTATCATATACAATATCAACTTAGTTTCATCCAATGTAAAACCCTTTACTATACCCAGTAAAAACAATTGTGGAGAAAATTGAATTTTTTTCTTCAAAACATTCTGCATAACCCACCATATTTTTATCCAAAAAGCCTTAACTTTCTTACAGGTCCACCAAACATGATAATATGTGGCATCTAAACAATCACATCTCCAACATTGGCTGAACATTAGGGTACATACACGACAATTTCTTGGGATCTAAATGCCATCTATAAAACATTTTATAAAAATTTTCCCTCAAATTCTGCGATTGTGTAAATTTAACATTCTGAACCCATATTTTTTCCCATGTTTCCAACATCACTGGTTCTGCAAAATTTTGTGCCCACTTAATCATACAGTCTTTAACCAATTCAGTTTCTGAATCCCTTTCTAACAAAACATTGTATTGCCTTTTAATATGCATTGGACCATTCTCTTTTATATGTCTAACCAATTCTTCCTCATGCAGCATAATACCAGTTTTTTGGTCCTCTTTCCATCTCAGTTGAAGTTGATTATACTGTAACCAAGTTAGATTAATCCCTTTGTCCAACAGTGTCTCTAATGTCTTCAGTTGCCATCTGCCCGCATCTGTGAAAAGAACCTCTTTGTATAAACCCCCCCCGAGTGACATTATATTTCCACATAATATGACCAAGATCCAGCCATAACGGTATTTTGTAATCCCGTTTGAGTTGGTGCTTCTTCCAAACTCTCATCAAAGAGTCTCTAGGTATATGGCTTTTAAATACTTTATCCACTTTATCTTCATAAAATAAGTAAGCATGCCATCCAAATTCAAGGTCAAAACTTTCTATATTCAATATTCCAGTCTTTTTCCTTCCAAACCAATCGCTTGCTTGAGTCAAAGCTGCTGCTTCATAATATAACTGTAGGTTTGGAAGTTTAAGACCTCCCCTTTCTGGAACATCTTGCATAATTTTCAGTTTCACTCTCGGTTTTTTCTCGTTCCAGACAAACTTATTCAGTCCTCTTTGCCATTCTTTCAATTGTTTATCACTTTTAAGCACCGGAATCATTTGAAACAAAAAAAGAAATCTTGGCAAAATGTTCATCTTAACTGCTGCTATTCTTCCAAGTAAAGACAGCTGCAGTTTTTTCCAAGTCTCCATATCTTTCTGAACATCTCGCCACAACACCTCATAATTATTTTGAAACAATTTCATATTCGATTCTGCAACCTGAACTCCTAGATATTTAACCTTTGGTACAATCTCAAAACCTGCCCTCCTTTCAAGTTTGTGTTTTCGATCTTGTGTCATATTTTTAACTATCATCTTAGTCTTTTTCTGGTCTAACTTTTTAATATTTTCAATAAATATGCCAAACCAAGTTTAACAAAAGCAGGATGTGGCCCAAGGTTGTGAATATATCCTTTTATACAAGCCGAAATCTGTTATGGTGACAGAACATAACATATGCATACTATATCTACGATTCAAGGCCAAGACTGTTGTGCTATCCATTTCTTTAAAGGAAAATGTCCCAATGAAATGGACACAGCATTCATCTTAAAAATGGATACGATAGTGGCCCAGGGAGTGTTTCAGCAAGAACTGTAATAACAACTGCCTATTTACATGAAATCAACTGAATCAGTTGGGTAGTTAGCCTAAATTTGCCTAAGAGAGGATCAGAGGTGGGTTTCAGCAGGTTCTGTGCAGTTCTGGAGAACTGATAGCAGAAATTTTGAGTAGTTCGGAGAACTGGTAGTAAAAATTCTGACTGGCCCCATCCCCATCTATTCTCTGCCTCCCGAGTCCCAGCTGATTGGGAGGAAATGAAGATTTTGCAGTAACCTTCCCCTGGAGTAGGGTGGGAATGGAGATTTTACAGTATCTTTCCTCTGCCACACTCACCAAGCCATGCCCACCAAGCCATGCCACGCCCACCAAGCCATATCCACAGAACCAGTAGTAAAAATTTTTGAAACCCACCACTGGAGAGGATGTACAATTCCTTCATATTCTCAGTAAAAACCATCACTTATTCCAAGCTAAGATATTTATATGACCCATTGACTGTATAAAATGTATTTGCATTTGCTATAAATAACTCATGGGCAATGTTTAAACACACCTGAGTTTGTTTGAAGTACTCTTTCATTGGCACTAATCTTCTAGCAGCTATTGATTTCTATAGGATTTTGGAGAATGTGGAAAATTATATTGTTACTTTGAAAAAAAATACACTACATTATTTTAGATATTTTCTCAGAAGTAAGTCCCGAGAAACCCAAAATAAATATCCATACAAAATTTGGCTCAATATGGCAAGAAGAAGTTCTGTTCACCTTCAGCAAATACCAGGGCACCAATTCCCTATTTTCTTTCAATATAAACATCTCAGCAACATTCCCATTAGGAAGGCTGCTACTACAGAAACAATCAAATTCCCCAATTTATTTTTTATGGAATAGAAGAAAGAAGAAAGGTATGCAGAGCATGTAGTATGCTTGCAAGTACAAAAATGAAAGCAGTTTATGTATTTCAATATCAACAAAAACTGAAAAGAGAGAAGACCAATCTGATTCAAAATGACCTCTAATACCTCTACAGTTTATTTTGTCAGCAATATTTCTCATATTGTTTCCAAGTTATTAATTTTTGTTTGATGAAGGAAGAATGTGAAGAAGTAAAGTACACACAGCACACCCAAATATACATACACAGACATTTCTGTTTAACCATATACTTGACAAAGAATTTGGTCTTAAGGCTTATTCCTGAAACTGCACTTTGTATACAAAGCTGAGTCTGACACCTGAAAAGAATAAGGTTGCTTTGTAACTACATCCCATGCAAAAAGGTAAAGTACTTCTAGCCCTTTTTCCAAACTGCCAGAGATATAATGGAAAGAAGCAGGATTTATTTTCCACAATGTGGTCCCAACTGAGAGATATATAAAATTTGTTCCAGCTACGCCTATGTTGATCCAATTTGGGTTATATCCGTAACATATTTTCTAGGAAATAAGCATTGTTGAATACTGTGGCATATTGGATTCACTTTGAAGGAATATATTTGTAGTTTAGCAGTCCTCCTGAATACAATAGCTCTCAAGATGTGCCCAGCAGTTTCAGTGATAAAAAACACCTGCATCTACTGTCTCTTCAGCTGGTCTTTCAAGAACTGTTTCTATATTGGAATAGCCAACATATCAGAATATACTGTAGGTAATAACCCAATAACCTCACAACTTCACAAGTAGATTCCTCCAATGTAGTATACATGAGGTTTTTTTCCTGATCGTGAAACAGCTGACCCTGAATGAAACTGCAAGGTTTTAAATAAGACACCAAATAAAATCACCCATCATTGATGTTGAAAGCATTGTACTGGACTCAATTCAAGGAGTTGATTCTAGTGACCAAAGCACTCAATAACTTAAGAAGATACTTCATCTATAACAGGAGTGTCAAACTCGTGTCATCATGGTGGTGTCACATGATGTATAAAGACTTTCCCCCCCTCGCTAAACCAGATGGGGGCGGGGCCACCACATGATGGATCTGGCCCACGGGCCATGAGTTTGACACCCCTGATCTATAAGGACCCCAGTGTCAAAGGACTAGAAACTGAAATTAACTACCAATGATTTACTTATTTTCCTGGACTTTGATTGAAATTGAATTTTTTTCTTAAAAACCAATATAGTAGGACATTAGTTAAAGTGTGTCCAGGAACTAAGCAATAAGTCCATTGTTGACTATGGAAACATAAACCAGTCATTTTCTCTCAGTTCAATGTGTCTCACTTGACACATATGTGGTAATAAAATGAAAGGATATCCCACCTAAGATATCCCATGAAAGGATATCCCATCTAATTGGATTTCTGGAAGGAAGATGGCAAATAAATCTAACATTTTAAATGAATGTCATAATATCAAATGCCATAAATAAAATAAAATAGTATTTCTGCTAGGTGCACAAAAGGCTGCCATGCATGCTATTCCTGAAATTTCTAACAGTAAGCACCATTGAATCCATTAGAAATTATCTCTGATCAGAGATGCAACAAGATAATATCTCATATTGGAATTCAATATAATACAAACATAAGCAATAGAATGTAATCCAACCAGTGTCTCAAACTTTAAAAGAGCGATTTTAACAAACTCAAGCAAAATTTCATAGATAAAAATCCTAAAGGGGAAAACAACTCAAGAAGAATGGGAAACACTGAAAAATATTATCATAAATGCTCAGTCCAACACAATACTACCAAAAAAGAAAAACAAGAAATCCAAGAAGAAAAGTTGCACAAAGATCTCTCTGATAAACTGAAAGAAATAAGGATAAGTTAAACAAATATGGAAAGAAGGACACATACGATAAGTAAGACAGAATATCAGCAGATAGCCCAAATCTGAAAAGATGAAGTCAGGAAAGCAAAGGCTCAGAATGAGCAAATACTTGCAACAAAAGTCAAAGATAAATTTTTAAAAGTTTATTTCAACATATAAATAACAAGAAAAAAGTCAAGGAAACAGTTGGAACGCTAAAGAGACAAGACGGCAAGAAAGTAACAAGCAGTAGAGAGAAAGCAGAGCTGCTTAAGTCATTCTTTGCATCCATCTTCATGCAAAAAGAAACTATAGCTCAAACTACCAAAAACATAACTGTAAAGACTGCCTAGAAATAAAGATTAAAATAAGCAAGAAAATAGTAAGAGAACATCTATCTGACTTGATGAATATAAATCACTGAGGCCTGATGGATTATATCCCAGAGTTCTAAGTGACCTGGCAGATGTTATCTCAGAACCATTGTACTATATCCATGATGGCGAACCTATGGCACGAGTGCCACAGGTGGCACATAGAGCCATATTAGTGGGCCCACCAGCTCAGCTCTGGGGTGCATGCGCGCGCTGGCCAGCTGATTTTTGGGCCTTCTGGGCCCACCAGAAGTAGGGAAACAGGCTGTTTCCTGCCTCTGGAGGGCCGGGGGGGGGAAGGCCCATTTTTCTTTCTTACCTGGCTCCAGATCTTTTCTATGCATCTGGGAAGGGCGAAAACAGCCTATCCCACTCTCTTGGAGGCCCTATGGAGGCTGAAAGGGCCCATTTCCCAATTCCCGGTGGGACAGGAAGTGATGTTTTTTCCTGTCCCCAGCCCCCAGAGCTCCTAGAGAGGCTCCTAGAGACTCATAGAGAGGTTCTGGAGGCTGGAGCAGCAAAAAATGTCACTTCCTCTCCCACCGAGAGTTGGGAAATGGGCCCTTTCAGCCTCCGTAGGGCCTCTAAGGGAATGGAAAAAGCTGTTTTCTCCCTTCCCAGATGCATAGAAGGATCTGGAACTAGGTAAGAAAGAAAAACGGGCCTACGAGGCCATCATGTACCAGGAGCGGGGGTGGGTGGGGTTGCGTGCACATGCACGTAGGCACGTGTGTGTGCGACCCTCCCAACCCCCCCTCTCCTGGCATGCGATGGCAAAAAGGTTAGCCATCACTGTACTATATCTTTTTAAAAAATCCTGGAGCACCAAGGAACTACCAGAGGATTGAAAAAGAGCCCATCTTCAAAATAGGGAAAAAAAACCAGATCCATGGAAACTACAGACCAATAAGCCTAACATCAATATATGGGAAGATACTGGAAAAAATAAAATAATAATAATAATAAAAGAGCTCTGTGAACGTCTAGAAAAAAATAGTCATAACTGGCATGGGTTTCTTAAAAACAGATCATGCCAAACCAATCTTATTTCATTCTTTGACAAAGTGACTAAATTAGAAGACCAGCAAAATGCTGTGGACATAGTATACTTAGACTTCAGCAAGGCTTTCAACAAAGTAGACCACAACCTACTTCTTGGTAAACTAAAAATAGGTGGGATAGATAGCATCAACCAACATAAATCATAAATCATAAAACTAACAGATGGATTTATAACTGATTGACAAACCATACTCAACGAGTAGTCCTTAATAGTACTACATCTACATGGAGGGAAGTAAGCAGTGGACTACCACAAGGTTCTGTCTTAGGCAGAGTACTCTTCAATATCTTCATAAATGACTTAGATGACGGAATAGAAGGGGAACTCATCAAATTTGAAGATGACACTAAGCTGGCAGGAATAGCCAACATCCCAGAAGATAAACTCAGAATACAAAAAGATCTTGACAGACTTGAAAAATGGGTCCTATCCAACAACATTAAATTTAATGTGGAAAAAAGTTTTACACCTAGACAGGAAAAAACAAATGCACAGGTACAGAGTAGGCAAAACTTGGCTCAAAAACAGTAACTCTGAAAGGGATCTTGGAGTCATAGTGGACGATCACTTAAACAAACATGAGCTAGTAGCATGCAGCAGCAGCCAAAAAAGCTAATACAATCCTTGATTGTATAATCAGGCATAGAATCAAAGTGTTAGTACCTCTTTATAAAGCTTTATTAAGGCAACATCTGGAATACTGCATCCAGGTTTGGTCACCACATTATAAAAAAGATGTTGAGACTTTGGAAAAAGTACAAAGAAGAGCAACTAAGATGATTAAAGGCCTGGAGACAAAAACATATGAAGAATGGTTGCAGGAATTGGGTAGAGAAAAGAAGGGCTAGGATGACATGATAGCAGTATTCGAGTATTTGAGGGGCTGCCATGAAGAAGAGGGAATCAAGTTATTTTTCAAAGCATCAGAAGGCAAGACAAGAAACAATGGATGGAAACTAATAAAGAAGAGAAACAACCTGGAATTAAGGAGAAACTTTTTAACAATGAGGACAATTAATCAGTGGAATAGTTTGCCTTCAGAAGTTGTAGGGGCTTTATCACTGGAAGTTTTGATGAAAAGACCGGACAGTCACCTATCTGAAATGGTCTAGGGTCTCCTGCTTTACCAGGGATTTGAACTAGAAGACTTCTAAGGTCCTTCCAGCTCTCTACTCTGATTGATAAATGAGTAGAGTCACTATGAACTGCATGTTTCTTCACTAAGAAGCAGTCATATGTCCTGGAGTATCATAAGCACATGGGTTTCCTCTGAAATGGTCTGTGTTTGTCCCTTTGGCAATTAGGGACTTAGCTCCACCAGAGGACAGGGATGTCCTTAGAGATGTAACAAATGCTGAATCCTCACCTTCAATTCATTTCCAGTCCTATCATTTTACCAATGTCTTATATTATGCCAGAAACCCAGTATTGTAACTGAACACCCAGAAGGAACATATATAAGAAACCTTTGCTCTTTTATAGCCAGCCATGTCTTTCATTCACAACGGAAAATAGACTGATTTTGTGAAGGCAGTTTCCAACTGATGCATTGTTATCAAAAGTATAAAGATATAGTGTGTTATATCAGGGGCTCATTACATAGCTCACTTGGAGTGCTCTAACTGGATAAAATGCTAAAGCGGCTGTTCTTACGCAGACTGTCCTCTGGCTTTATCCTTGTAAATTGCCATTCAACAGTGCTCAGCTATCTAGTTGCAGCATTGTGCAGGGTCTTGTGGTTCACTTTAATTAAAGCTAATCTCAGCGAGCAAAGCCATTTTGGCAGTGCAGATGATAGCTCTTTTATACAAAAGTTCCCTACAAGCACATGAGCAATCTCTGCACCATAATGGCAGAAACAGAACTAAAGTGCAATGATGCAGTACAGACTTTTGAAGTTGATGCCAATTGACTAAGCTTTGGCATATAGTCTGCACAGCTTTCCAGAAATGGGTAAACGTTACAATGGTTTGCTGTGCACAAGGAACTAAAATGTCAGTTGTTCTGCCTGACTATACATGTGTGAAGAAGGAAAGGATTTAGACATATAATTAAGCAGGGCTGTGCAGCTTAAGTGTCTCTTCATTAAGAAATCCACTTCCTCAATAAGCTACTTAAAATACAGAATAATAGAGTTGGAATGGACCTTGGAGGTCTTCTAGTCAAATCCCCTGCTCAAGAAGGAAACCCTATACCATTTCAGACAAGTGGTTGTCCAGTCTCTTTTTTAAAAAAAAATTGATGCTTCTCCGGAGACTCAGGGCGGCTTACAATGCGTTAAGCATTAAAAGCTCCAAAAGATTGAAACACCCACAATTTCTGAAGGCAAGCCATTCCACTGGTTAATTGTTCCCACTGTTAGGGACCTCTGGTGAAGATGCCAATTGAATACACACCTAGGGAGGGATCCCTGAAGAAACAGGCATTCCATCAGTTTATATGACGCTCCCGGGCGAGGGAAAGTCTTAGAATTATCCTCAAGATCCTCTGATACAGCTGATGTGACGGCGCCTGATCTCCGCTCCTTCTGTCGAGACCTAAAGACTTGGCTGTTTCAACAAATGGGCTGATTCTGATTCTTGGGTTTTATTATCTATTTGTCCTTGTTTTAACCTGGTTTTAATTGGCATTTTCCTTCATTATTGTATGTTTTTAACTTGTGTTCGCCTTCCTGAGTCCTTTGGGAGAAGGGCGGCATAAAAATATTTGTAAATAAATAAGTAAATGTGTGCAAGTAAGTTCAGGAGCTGCTCTTTGAAGCAACTGCATGCTGGAAGCTGGGCAGAGGAGCAGCAACCTGTTCATTGTTGAAGAAGCAGCCGTTTTAAAATTTACTTTTCAAATGGACAGTAAGTTATGCCTTTTATTTCTTAATCATCTTTAAGGACTAGTAATCTTTACTAAGTTAAAAGAGGCTCTATTTAAAAACTGCAATATTTTGGTGTTAAGCAACATCTTCAGTGTTAAGCAACAAGGAAGAAGGCTGCTAAGGCAAGCCAAAATAAGGAAGTATGGAGCAAAAAAAAAAAAAAAAAGCTGATGGAGAAACATAAAGGCAGAAAGTTGCAGTTTTAATTTATTATTTGTAGTAATTTTCAACTCCATCTGCTTTGCTGTGGGTGGCTACAACTTTCTGATTTTTATGATTTCTGAATGGCTAGTAATTTCTAAGTGACCTATAAAAAAGCTACTCTTTCACCAAAGAGAGAATCAAGATGGAGAAGCAAATTGTTAGAGATGTATTTGAAAATTTTCTAAATAAAAGCCATCAGTTTGTAGATCAGCTGTGCTCCAAGGATAATTTTTAAAAAAGCTTCTCAAACTACTTTAGAGATGCAATCATGTGTAGAAAGTTACTAAACTACTGAGGCATCTTCACAAGTAGCTGAAAATGCAGAGGAGTTATCTTCAATTTTGGAATATAAACCTGACACCAACTCTTATTACGATGATTTAAATATAAATCTTTCAACACAATTGAAATAAGAGTTTCAAGAAAATCTGCAACTTTTAAAAGGACAAGTTTGGAACTTTTTCTTTAAGGACATTAACAAGGTTGAGAAATCCTTGAGAAAAAGGGAAGCTTATAGCTACTTGATAAACTTTCCAGAGAAGAAAATTTACTCCATGAAGACATATATATATATACACACATATATATGTAGGTCTTTGGTTATTCGGGTTTTCTCCTGCGTAAAATTGGAGGTGTCTTGGCAATGTTTCGATGAAGTCTCATTCGTCATCTTCAGGCTGGTGTTTTCGGCTTCGTGCTTCTAGGAGCAATGTGTGTGATCGCAGCTGTTTCTTCCTTTTAACTGCCAGTGGAGGTGTGAACTGATTGGGTGGGAGCTTGGCTGTGTTCTGATTGGGTGGAGGTGTGTTCTGATTGGTTGGGAGTTTGGCTGTGCTCTGATTGGATGGGGGGTTGGCTGTGCTCTGATTGGATGGGTGATTTGATTGGCTAGGTGCTCTGATTGGCTGATGAGCCAAGACACTCATCTCAAGAACAAAACGCTTAGCTGACCTAAAAACCGAACTACACACTCTCACTAACGTATTAACATCCAATGGATTCCAAAGAAATAAGATTACCAACCTAATCCAAAAAGAAACCCCCACTAAAATCCAAGACAGAGAACAAGAAAACGGCAAAGCCCTCCTCCCATACATAAAAGGCACCACAGACAGAATCAGCAAGATCCTCCACAAACACAACATCAAGACAGCATTCTGCACAAATCGAAAAATATCCACCATCCTAAGAAACCCCAAAGACAAAATTGAGTTAGAAAATCAAGGAGTATATGAAATCCCATGCACCGCCTGACCCACCACATACATCGGACAAACCAACAGAAGAATAAGTGCACGCATTGAAGAACACAAGAACTCAGTCAGAAAAGAGGAACCAACTTCTTCCCTAGTCCAACACCTCAAAGTCACAGGACATGATATTGACTTTAAAAAGACCAGAACTATCGCCAAAACTGAACACTTTAACAACAGAATAATCAGAGAAGCCATCGAGATAGAAAAACGTCCACACAGCATGAATAAATGAGATGATACCTCCCACCTATCAGCCATTTGGAAACCCGCCCTTATTGACAAACGAGTCCCTAACACAAAGAATGACACCAGACCCACACTCACGAGAGCCACACAGGATGTAACCACCATACATCCACGCAGAAAGCAGACTCAAACTCACACTGATGATGGGGCACGACCATGGACTAGAAGCCAGACCACAGCTGCATCATTAGCCCCTTTAAACCCCTCCAATCCATACATGAAGCAGACTGACACCCACCATGAAGAGGTGGCACGGCCACAAACATGAAGCCAAACAACAGCAACACAGCTCACCAGCTCAAATCCCCCTGCTACTCAGACTAACCCGAGCACAACCAAGCCCCCACCTAAACAGAACACACACCCATCCAATCAGAGCACAGCCAACCCCCCATCCAATCAGAGCACAGCCAAACCCCCAACCAATCAGAACACACCTCCACCCAATCAGAACACAGCCAAGCTCCCACCCAATCAGTTCACACCCCCACTGGCAGTTAAAAGGAAGAAACAGCTGCGATCACACACATTGCTCCTAGAAGTACGAAGCCGAAAACACCAGCCTGAAGATGACGAATGAGACTTTGTCGAAACGCATATATATATATGCAAGTTTTGGTGTATTCGGGTCTTTTCCCATGTAAGATTGAGAGTGTCTTGGCGACATTTTGACGAGGTCCCACTCGTCATCTTCAGGCTGGTGTCTTTGGTTTCGTGCTTGTGTGAGGAAAGCGTGATCGGAGCTGCCGTCTCTCTATAAATACTGGTGGGGAGGTGTGGGGTGCTGGCTTTGTTGCTGTGAGCGGGTTGTTTGCCTGTGTTGTAACATCTTGATTGATTGATGGAGTTGATGTTTGCAGATTAGTCAGATGTTTTGTAACATCCTGTGTGGGTGAGGTCCTTGATGTGTGCCCATTAGTCTTTTGTGTTTTAACGACCTGGGTAATGGGCTGTATGTTAACATCCTGAACTCTAGTGTTGTGATATACTGAGTTTTTTGATGTAATGTCCTGAGCAAATGGCTGTGATGCCACATCCCGGGTTTTGGTTTGGCTCCGAGTTTGAGGTCTTGCCATGTGTTCATGGCGTGTGTCAGTTTGCTTTGTGTGGGAATCGGAGGGGGGTGCAGCAGCTGGTGATGCCACCATGGTCTGGCTTCTGGATGGTGAAATGAAATACACACACACACTAGTAATTCATAAAGTATGCAAAATGCTATTGAAAATGTATTTGAGAGTATCTGTTAAGAGAAATTTAAAGAAAATGTTGCATTAGTTTAAAGAAACAAAATAGATTTTTTAAAAAGATGGTTAAAAAAAAATACAAAAAAGTATACAAAAGAAAAAAATATTATTCTATGAGGATAGTTTGGAGGGAGGAACCTAAATTTAATACTGAATTTAAAGCATGTATGTAAGAAGTTTAAAAAAAACTTGTATTGAAAGTTTTGATTTTAGAAGCGTGTTTAAAGAAAAGTTTAGCATTTTAAAAAGGACAGGGAAATAGTAGTATTTTTCCCTGTAAGGTCAATGAATCTGAAAGAATACAGTGAACTTTGTTAATATAAATGGTGATAGTTTACAAAGATTATTAGGTGCAAATAGAAATATATATTATTTTCAGAGCAAGGAAGATAAAACAGAATTGGTTAAATTGATTATTTTATTCAAAGAGGAGAATATATTTAAGTACATTTTTCATTTGGATATTACTTCTAGATTTTGTGCTTGTGATGAAAAAAATGAAACTTTGACTTTGGTTTTGTAGATTAGATAGATTTGTCGTTATTGAAATGGCTAGTTATATACTAATGTGTAAAAGCAAAAAGTTGAGGCTGGAGTGTTTTTATCTTGTATTGTGCTAAAAAAGAATCAGAAGTCAACACCTTTTATTTTTGTATTGTACCTTACATTTTCTTTTTCCCTCTCTTTTTCCTTCTCTTAATTTCCCATTTCTATTTCTCTTTGTATTTTATATATAGATAAAACAATAAAAGCCACAGGATTCAGGGGGGGGAAATTCTCACTGTTAGGAAATTTCTCCATAGCTTTAGGTTGCTTCTCTCTTTGATCAGTTTCCATCCATTGTTTCTTGTCATGCCTTTCATTGCTTTGGAGACTAGTTTGACTCCCTCTTCTTTGTGGCAACCCCTCAAATATTGGAACACTGCTATCATGTCATGCCAAGTCCTTCTTTTCTCAAGGCTAACCATACCCAATTCCTGCAATTGTTTCTCAAATGTTTTAATCTCCAGACACCTAATCTTTTTTGTTGCTCTTTTCTGCACTCTTTCCAAAGTCTCAACATCTTTTTTATAATGTGGTAACCAAAACTGGATGCAGTACTCCAAATGTGGTCTTATAATATGCCCTCCAACTTACATCTTATAGGTATTTTGCTTGTCCTATCTCCATAGAGCTGAACTATAGAATTAGATTATAGTAAACATTTCAGTTATGATAACTGTACCAAAAGTATAATTGTACTTCATTCTTCTTTTAAAACAGATATTACAGCTTTTTCCCCAATGACTGTTCATCTTGTGGGTTTTAGATGCCACATATTCCAGTTGTCAGTTATTATTATTTAAAAAACAACAACCAAAGGTCTTCTTCCCGACAATATTAATTCTTTAGATAAAAACTGAGATTTTGGGATCAAACATAGAGAGCTACAGTATGTTCTTTCTTATTTGCTGCAGAGCTTTGTAATCTACTCTGAATAGCCTCTGTTTCTAAGAAGATGACATACATATGCAGCTTTTTGTCTCCTGATGCAGATGTTCTGAAGAGACATCTATTGAAGGGATAGAACAGCTAAAAAGAGTCTCATCTGTGATAATAGTGGCTAGAGCACTAGATATCATAGCTTTAATCAGTAGTTTCTCAACAAAGTAAGTCTCCAGATTCATGAAAACTTTTTCTCAAAGAAGGTGAAACTGACAGGTACTCATTCTTTTTCCCTAGGCAGAGGGTGACTTCAGCCTCTAAATTATGTGCTTGGTACTTATTTCAAAAAGCCGATGGAATCAGGACAAAAAGATAAATTTTTCATACACAGATAGTGCAGTAATTTTCTAGGGATTTAATATTCTTTTCCATTCTATTACTTAATAAATTGCATTTGGCTGACAGTCTTTGAAGAGACTTCAGTGAGCTGCATGTGGCCCTGGACTTTTGGTTTTCCATCTTTACCTTTCAATAACGGCAGAAAGAAGTACAGCAACCAAAATTGATAGTACCATAGCCACAAAAAGCACATTGCTCTAATATCAGATAGAAACTATGTTTTTTTAAAGAAAGTACTGACAATATATTGCTTATGTTTTGTAACTTAAAAGAAGGATAAATGTAACATCCACTAACTGAATGCTCTGAACTAAATATGAAGATTGATGAAAATCTGTATATAGATAATAAAAGAAATCCATATTTTTGTCAGTGAATAGTAGCTAAGATTAATTATACATGTATATTTCTACACAGCAATATGTTAATCTCTAGGGGCTATGTATGTTTCTAATTTTCTTAGCCTAATATTCAGAAAAGAGATAAGTATTTTATGTTGCCTTTCAAAATTACTGCTGCCTCTTGAAAACTAATATCAAGTTAATAAGATGAAAGGGATTGGAATTGTTATTATTCTCAGAGGGGATACTGAAAAGAATGAATAGGATTAGATTCTTTCTGCCTGCTTTCATTATTTACATTGTGCATTGGCTAGTGATGATCAGCTGCTATGTCTTTTTTATTATATTACCTAACATAAATACTACAGATTCTGTGTTTACAGTAATAAAATAGATTAGTTGATGCTAAGAGAAAAAATGCCAAACATTTGTAACAGAAAGCATATCAGAATATTTGAAGAATTTGCCTATCTTCCCTTTTCCCCCACGCAACAAGATCAGATAACACTGGCATGATATGGGTCCTGTCCATTTTATAATGCTACCTTGTGACTTCTCAACTTCTACTCCTACTCTGTGGATCATTCATCCCTTCCCTCCCCAAGATCTAGAGAGCTGAGAGCCTGCTATCCCTGAAAATGGACCTGAAGACTTCTGTGGAGATTCTCAGTCATCCAGGTCATAGTTGTCTCAAAGGTGCTTTTTCAAAAGGCAACTGGACTATGGTGATTCTTTGCTTTTAGAAATAAGGTAACCATATTCATACACTTGATGCATCATGTAATTGATGCTCTGCATAGATCTTATCTAAACCAAGGTGCTTCAGTTTAGGGGAGCAGATTACAAAACCACTGTGGATTATAACAAACAAGTGAAACATGTATAGGAAATGAAAGATGGCTCTTATCATCAAGGAACCATACTAGCAAGTATATCTATGTCAGATTTTAGTATGTGTGATTATTGTCTCTGTTTTCATGTTATAAGCTCATGTGATTTGCATGGTTTTTCTTTTTTTAAAAAAAAAACTTGGAAATATTTTAGTTTAGAATGTTTCTAAACAAGAGTAAGCTGATAAACCATGACATTGGCTGCTCTTCTTTGTATCATTCTGTTGGAAATGATTTCTTAACTCTCTTTGGTGTTAGCAGTTCTAAAGAAATATTTTCTGTGACAATTAGTTTTCACATGATGGTGCTCAGAATGGAAGGGGAAAATGTGCATCTCCTTCATAATTAAAATGAAGCCTTGTTATTTTATTCTGACTCTCAGGGGAGGGGAACAGATTTTCCCCTGGCACACACCTCAAGTTCATGAAAAGTTAATGGAGATGGGACTATAGTGTTTATTTTATTCTTGCATTTTTTTGTGATATGTCCAACATGCCAGCATTAAATAAGAGAATATACCATACACATGTAGGTGGTAACAATATGAATATACAAAGCAGGTACGCCAAGGCAGAAAGCTGGGCCAAAGTGAATAAAACCCAGACAATTCCTGGGAGGGCAGAACTGAGATCTTTCACTTTTCTCCTACATGTTTGACTTTTGACATTAAAACTTCAAAAAAGCATTTGATAAGCCCGCCAAGAATCTTAGTACAGAAGATATGAAGTAGAGGGCTGGTCATTGCTATCACTAGATGAATACAGAGGAGGGTTGAACAATTGTATTCGATTAGTGTAAGACAATGGCTCTGCATCAAACTGAAAGGGGATAAAAAGTGATCTACCTCAGGAGTCTGTTCTAAGCTAAGCTTTTTGTTTGTTCTTTTGTTAAATGTACATGCCACCCATCTCACCAGCAAAGAGACTCTTAGGTGATGTTCAACATCTTTATAAATGTTTTAAATAACAGATTGAAGAAATATTATTATCAGATTACAGACAACATAAACATAGGGGAAATGGCAAACTTCTTTAAGGACAACTTCAAGATTTAAGACACTGTTGTTAGATAAGAATATTATGAAAAACCAGCAAAATGAATTTCAATAACAAAATATTCATTCAAATAATAACATTCAAAATATGGAACTTAAAATTATTTTTACTCTAATTCATTTTTATTGCAATTCTGATAAATAAAAAAACTTCATATCATGTTCATATTATGTCTATTTTATAATGATCATCTGCTCAACAAATTAAATGCACTCAGCCTAATTCCTAATTCATTTAAAGAATTTTAAAGCTCAGGGCAGTAATCTCCACTGCACTCCAACCTCTACTCCTTGGTTTTAAGATCTGTATTTCTGTTTACAAGGGATTTCATTTTTTAAATTTTGATGGAAGGGTATTTATGTGTGAAATACTATTGATATTAACCCTATCAGTAAAAAGAAAATGTATAGGCAATATGGCTATACTATGGAAATGTTATATCAATGTTTAAACATTTAATTTAAGTATTTCAGATCAAATATTGGTCTGTAAGGGAGCTAAACAACCTTAGATAATGGTTGATTTTTGCTTGGCCAGGATCACAGTCTAAAGGTTAATAACCTATCTGAATTGCAGTCTCTACTATCATGAGAGGCTACATTCAATTAAGCAGATGCTGTTTTGGCTTGTGCTTCAATCTTCAATCTATTATACTGAAGTATCTTTCTTTTTGGAACCCTACTCACAGGTGAATTAGGAATCAGTGTTGCCAGCCCGTTGCTATCATCATCATCACTTTCAGAGCAGAGTATGTTTTCTTCCCTTTTGGAGCCATTCCAAAGGTACTGGCTATAGCTACTATTATACCAAAACCACCAGAAGGATCTTCAAGAAGGTCTAAGAATTTTTCTAGATTACAGTTAACCATCTTTTGTATGGGTGAACCAAATACCCCAAAAATGGAATCAAAAAAATTTTTTTTAAACTGCTGAACTTGTTGTATGATAAGCATCATACAACAGATGCTTATTCTTCTTGAATTTTATTCATTTTATTTATATCCCACATTGCTAATTCATTTGAATAAACAAGGGGGCTAAAAGTTAAGGAATGAAAAGTGTTTAAACATGCAAGATGTTAAACTAACAGGAAATGAGAGAAAGTAGGATTTCGCTAGACAGGTTTGTACAGATAAATTGATCTTTTTAGAATTCATTCTCTTTTTTTTCCTTTACCTGAAAAACTCAGACAACTTCTATTTGGAGTTATGTAATAAATTGTTTAAGTTATATAATGTACAAAACACATTGTTCCAACATATAAAATAACAGAATTTGACATTAAGATTAATATATAATAGTATTCATATAATGTTAGTACATATTTTCAAGGCACTTACTCACTGAGTTGAGAAGGGCCATATGAATGCTATGAATTCCAAATCCTGCTCTTTTGTAATTCAAATTGAATTATCCCTATTGAAAAGATGGCTGTCCAGACTTCACTTGAACATATCCAGGTAGAGAAAACTATTGTAATTAGTTACACTTTGGAATGTGTCTCAGGGTTATAAACATTTCTTTAACATTAAAGCAAAATATGTCTAGTTCCAACTTAAATCCATTATTCCATGTACTTCAGTCTGAAATGGAGATCATGTTCTCAAGTTCTTCTGCATGACATCATTCCAGGAATTTGTTTATGCATGATGTATGGAACTGAATACAAGGGCTTGGGCAAATAAGGAAATTTAACACTGTGATGTGACATTGCTTTTAATATTTGCCCATCTTAACATCTCGCCCTCCCACCCATACACAGAGATATAAATGTTTATGTCTAAAAGGAAAGTGTTGAAATTCCAGTAATAGTTTCATTTTGGGCAAAATGGGTTGAAAAAGGCAAGGATGCCAGTTTCTGTCATAGATATTACCTCTGCCAAGTTCTACCTGCACATCTTCAAGAATTATAGGAAACCCACATCACTGATTTTGGCAGAAGATCAAGCTGGGTAAACACCATTAGCAAAGCCTAAACTCATCTAGGAGAAACATAGAAAAATGATGGTTTGCTTACTGCTGAATATAGTTTTACTTTAACCAAACAGCAAATAACTTTCTGAATGCCAGGAGGTGTGACATTGCTGGTTAGAAAACTTGGGTGCAATTGGCACCAGTTATATCCCAAAACATAAATTTTAGATCAGGTCTTTTCAGTGTTAATCTGTGATACTGATTACATGTGACATACAATGATTTCCATGAGATTTAAACATTCAGACTTTAAAAATAAGGACATTTTAGACTATTGTCAGCTGACCTTAGCTCCCAATTGTACTGGCCATTAATAAAATTAACATAATTCACTAATGAAACTAACATACTTTTGGTTGTTATTCACTTTATTAACTCTCATCTTATTTCATGTAGCCATTTACAAGTGAAAATTTTCAGTAATGAAATTAACATTTCATTATTGATTTTTTTACTTGTAGATGGCTACATAAAATAAGCTGAGAGTTAATAAAGTGAATAAAGATCAAAAGTATGTTAGTCTGGTCAATTCAAAGATTTATGAAAGGCAAAAATTCTAAGATACAAAAATAGTATTAGAAAATTCATTACAGTTTTCAAGCTACCCATAGGTGGTTTACATATAAGGAAGTTTAGTTTTAGCGCAGTATATTATTTATAACAAGTAAATTAAAAGAAAAAGCAACCATCAGATTTGAAGTACTTCATTAACCTGTAAAAGCTATGATCAATCAATCAGAATAGAGTTGGAAGGGACCTTTGAGGTCTTCTAGTCCAATCTCTGATCAAGCAGGAGACCCTATACCACTTCAGACAAGTGTCTGTTAAGTCTCTTGTTAAAAATTTCCAGTGATGAAGCATCCACAACTTCTGACAGCAAGCTGTTCCATTGGTTAATTGTTTCCACTGTTAGGAAAGTTTCTCTTTAGTTTCAGGTTGCTTTTTCTTCTTGATTAGTTCCTATCCATTGTTTCTGGTCCTGCCCTCTGGTGCTTTGTAAAATAAGGTAACCCTCTTCTCTTTATGGCAGCCACTCAAATATGGAATACTGCTATCATGTCTCCTCTAGACTTTCTATGAAAAGGCCATGAAATGCTTTGGTATCACTTGACTGAATAATTAATTGAAGCTTCACCAAATCAATGTACCCATTCAAAGATCTGAACAGTGATAGAATACAGTTCTCAGGGTAGAGCCTGATTCATGCTGATTAAAGTGGAACTACTACTACCTGTGAAACTAAAATTTCATTTCTTTTTAATAAGTAACTAATTCATATTGTTGAGTCATATAGTTTTCAATCAGTTATTATTTGAAGATATTTTATGTGCATATTTTATCATGAGGCATTTTTATATATAGAATTAAGTCTTTGCATTAGAATTTGTTACATTTAATTATTGTGTTTTCAAGCTATTTCTTTGTTCTTTTATTCTTTTGCTATTGTTTTGAAATCTTTTCCTGACTTCAATGGTCAGGCATCCTACCTCATTTTGTATCAAGCGACAAATCTGACAGACAATCTGTCAAACTCTTTCTCACTCAAGATTAAAAATGTTAAAAAGTACACAACATAAAACAAGATAGCTCACTCTGGTTCCATGAATAATTATGTATTTATTAAATTTGTACAACATTTCATCTCAATTTTTTTTATTTTATTTTTTTATTTTATTTTAAATTTATATACCGCCCTTCTCCCTGAGGACTCAGGGCGGTGTACAGCCAGAATTAAAAAACATGAAATACAAATATTAAAAAACAATTAAAATATATATAAATTTGGCTCAAAATTAAAAATACAAACCAATTAAAACATTTAAAATTTCTTCTTAAGCCAGCCCGACTTGCTGGAAAAAGTGGGTTTTAAGGGCACGGCGGAAGGCACTAAGGTCTTGGATTCTCCTTATCTCTGGGGGCAACTGATTCCAGAAGGTAGGTGCCCCCACAGAGAAGTCCCTCCCCCTGGGGGTCACCAGCCTACATTGTTTGGCTGATGGCACCCTGATGGCCCTCTCTGTGGGAGCGCACGGGACAATGGGAGGTCGTCGGTAACAGCAGGCGATCTCGAAGATAGCTAGGCCCGATGCCATGGAGCACTTTAAAGGTGATAACCAACACCTTGAAGCGCACCCGGAAGACCACTGGGAGCCAGTGCAGCTCACACAGGAGTGGTGTTACATGGGAGCGCCATGCTGCTCCCGTCACTACCCGCGCTGCTGCATTCTGGACCAGTTGGAGCCTCCGGGTGCTCTTCAAGGGGAGCCCCATGTAGAGAGCGTTGCAGTAGTCAAGGCAAGAGGTGACAAGGGCATGAGTGACTGTGCACAGGGAATCCCGATCAAGAAAGGGCCACAACTGGCGAATCAGGCGAACCTGACAAAAGGTCCCCCTGGTTACAGCTGTCAGATGTTCCTCCAAGGACAGCTGCATATCCAGGAGGACTCCCAGATTGTGAGCCCTTTCTGTAGGGGCCAAAGACTCGCCCCCAATAGTCAGTGATGGAGTCAACTGACTCTATCGGGATGCCGGGAGCCACAGCCACTCAGTCTTGGAAGGGTTGAGCTTGAGCCTGTTCCTCCCCATCCAGATCCGCACAGCCTCCAGGCACTGGGACATCACTTCAAGGGCATCATTGGGGTGGCCTGGGGTGGAGATGTACAGCTGGGTGTCATCAGCGTACTGGTAGTATCTCACCCCGAAGCCACGGATGATCTCGCCCAGCGGCTTCACATAAATGTTGAACAGAAGGGGCGAGAGGACCGATCCCTGCGGCACTCCACAGATGAGAGGCCTCGAGGTCAACCTCTGCCCCCCTGCCAACACAAACTGCGGCCGGTCGGAGAGAAAGGAGGACAACCACCGCAACACGGTGCCTCCCACCCCCAACTCTTCCAGCCGGTACAGCATGATACCATGGTCGATTATAGGATTATAGGATTCTGGGTGGATAACAATGATGGAAAACAAAATAAAACTTTATAACAAAACAAATGACATAAATGGAAGCCAAGAAGAAAAAAATAACAAGAAAACATCCAAGACAATAATGAGGATAACCATAATGCTAGCTCAACCATGCACGAAGACCCTATTTTCTTTTTTTTTATTAAAAAGTTTTATCAAATATTACAACATTTTTTTCCCCGTCCCTCCTCCCCCCCTTCTCTCCTCCACCCACCACCCACCAACCTTCCCCCCTCCCACCTCTCCCTCCAACCCCCTTCCCCCCACCCCAGACTTCCCAGAGCAAATACAGGGTATAACATTTAACAAACACAAATTAAAATATGCTTACTTTCTGTAGGCTCTTAATTCCCTCTTGCTCTTTAACTCCCCTTTAACTAACAAAACATAATTCAAAAAGAAAAAGTTGATTTCATTCATAAGCTATTTGAAGCTTTTTAGTCCGATATTTGTTTTAAATATAGTCAATCCATCTTCTCCATTCCGATATATATCTTTCATTTGAATGGTCCTTCAAATACGCTGAAATTTTGGCCATCTCTGCTAAATTCACTACTCAATTCTTCAATAGTAGGCAAGTCTTCCTTCTTCCAATACTGCGCCACCAAAAGTCTGGCTTCTGTTATTAAATTTAAAATCAACTTAGTCTCTATTACAGTACAATCTGTAATTATACCTAACAAGAAGAACTGTGGAGTAAATTTTATCTTCTTTTTGAGAATATTTTGAATAATCACCATATTTTTATCCAAAATGCCTTAATTTTTTTACATGTCCAGCATATATGATAATACATGGCATCATCACATTCACATCTCCAACACTTGGGTTGCACACTTAGATACATACAGGCTAGCGTTTTAGAATCTAGATGCCATCTATAAAACATTTTATAAAAATTCTCTCTTAAATTTTGGGCTTGCGTAAACTTCACATTTCTAATCCATATTTTTTCCCACGTTTCCATCATTATTGGTTCTTCAATATTTTGTGCCCACTTTATCATGCAGTCCTTAACTAACTCCGTTTCTGAATCTATTTCTACCAATGCATTATACAACCTTTTTATATACATTTGACTTTGATCTCTAATCTGTTTTACCAAGTTCTCCTCATTTTGCAAAATACCAATTTTCTGATCTTCTCTCCATCTTGCTTGCAGCTGTACATATTGAAACCATGTTTGAATTATCTTCTCTTCTCCTAGATGATTCAAAGATTTTAGCTGTAGTATACCTTTTTCCTTGTTAAGAAGCTCTTTGTATGTAATCACATCTTGGTTTTGCTCTACACTTATATTCTCTATCATGTGTCTGGATATTGCCCACATTGGTAACTTTTCGTTTAATTTATACATACTTTTTCCAGACACGCAATAAAGCATTCCTTAATATGTGACTTTTAAAAGACTTATTCACTTTCTTATCATATAGTAAATAAGCATGCCACCCGTAAACCAAATCATATCCCTCAATATTCAATATTCTTTCTTCTGTTGAGTTCATCCAATCACTCATTGCTGATAGGGCAGCTGACTCATAATATAGTCTTAAATTGGGCATTTTGAGACCTCCTCTTTCACATATATCCTGCATTATTTTTTGTTTTATTCTCGGTCTCTTCCCTGCCCAGACAAAATTAGTAATACCCTTCTGCTATATCTTCAAATTTTCATCTTTTTTAAGTATTGGTATCATTTGAAAAAGAAACAAAAACTTAGGCAAAACGTTCATTTTTATTGCTGCTATTCTTCCTAACAAGGATAATTGTAATTTTTTCCAGTTTTCCATCTCTCTCTGTATTTTTTGCCACAACGGATCATAGTTATGCGTGAATAATTTCTCATTTGATGTCATAATATAAACCCCCAAATACTTAACTTTCTTTACTATTTCAAATCCTGTTGATCTTTCTAATTCATCTTTTTGATTTGTAGTCATGTTTTTAGTTATTATCTTCATTTTCCCTGCATTAATTTTAAATCCAGATACTTGCCCATATTGCTTAATTATATCCATTAAACCTACAACCGACTGGAATGGTTGGGTTAAAGTAACAACCAAATCATCTGCGAATGCTCATACTCTGAAATCATACTGCCTAATTTTAGTTCCATTTATTTTGTCCGACCCACGTATCTTACTCAACAAAAATTCCAAAGTCAAGATGAACAATAATGGAGACAAGGGACATCCTTGTCTTGTTCCTTTTTCTATATTAAAAGTATCTGTTAAACTACCATTAATTATTATTTGCGCTGTTTGTTTCTGATATATTGCCTTAATAGATTGTGTAAAATATTTTCCAAACTGCATCTTTCAATAAGAAATGCCAATTCAGTCGATCAAATGCTTTCTCTGTATCGAGAAATATTAGCTCCGCAGGGATTTGGTTATTCTTCCCCAGATACTCTAATAGGTTAACTACTTGCCTTACATTACTGTTCATTTGTCTACCATTTATAAAACCAGTTTGATCATTATGAATCATTTGTTGCATGACTGTCATTAACCTATTTGCTAGTATTTTAGCAAAAATATTGTAATCTGTATTTAAAAGTGATATAGGCCTATAATTTTTTGGCTGAGTGTGGTCTTGCTCCTCCTTTGGAATCAGAGAAATAAAAGCTGTCCTCCAGGATGGGGGTACATCTCCTCCAGATTGTATGTTGGTAAATAACTCTTTGAGTGGTCCCACCATTTCTAACTGCAAGTGTTTATAATAAGCAGCTGTCAAACCATCCGTCCCAGGGGCTTTACCCACTTTCAACTGCTTAATTGCAAGCATGATCTCTTCGAAAGATATTGGTTGATTTAAACCCTCCCTTTGCTCTCTTGTAATTATAGGAATATTCTCTTTCTGTAAGTATCTATCTACATCTATACTTTGAATTTTATCACTAGCATACAACCTCGTGTAAAATTCTAAAAATGCTTTTTTAATCATGTTTTGCTGATAAACCTCTTTACCTTTATATTTTATTTTCTCTATGGTCCATGACTTTTGTTTTTTCCTTAACAGATATGCTAACCATCTCCCTGGTTTATTAGCATTGCAAAAAGTATTATGTTTAGCATATTGCAAATTAGTTGCGACCTGATCTGCCATTAGCATATTAAATTGCCCTCGCAGTAAGTTAATTGCCTCTTTTATTTTCTTGTCTGCTGGGTTCAATATCAAAGCTTGTTCTTTTTTTTAAATTTCCTCTTCTAAATCCTTCTTTTTTTTCCTGTTTACACCTATGTTTATTATTCAAATATATCAAAATACCTCTCATATATGCTTTACTTGCATCCCAAACCATTTCCATAGATGTACCCTTATGCATATTTATAATAAAAAAAAATTCATAAATTTTTTGCATTCTTTTACATTTTCCTCATATCTAAACAGATTTTCATTTAACCTCCAAGACCTCTTAAATCCCATTCCATACTCTAATTCCATCCAAACTGGACTATGATCCGTTAAAACTCTTGGGCAGATCTTCGTCTTCTTCACCCTAGAAAAAAGATCATTAGTAATTAATATGAAATCAATCCTAGAGAAAGGTTGATGTCTATTAGAGAAAAAAGTAAAGTCTTTTTCTTCAGAGTTCCTCTCTCTCCAGATATCTCTCAACTCCATATCATCCATCATTTCAAAAAACGATTTTGGCAACCTAGCACACATTGAGATATTTTGCAAGAGCCCCTTCTTATCTTTTTTAGTGTCCAACACTCCATTCCAATCGCTCAATAAAATGCATGATTTGTAATCCCATTGTAGTAACTTGGAATGTAAAAGCTTATAAAATTTTTCCTGTTGTTGGATCAGTGCATATACTCCAATTAAAAGTTTTTTTTCTCCTTTTATTAAAAGTATAATTGCTATAAATTTTCCTTCATCATCTGCTTCAATTAATTTGGCAATTAAGTCTTTTTTTAGGTATATAACTATACCATTCTTCTCGGGAGCAGATGCAACAAAATGTATACCTAACCTTGCATTTATTAAATATTTTTGATCTTTACTTCTAATATGAGTCTCTTGTAAACAGATTACATCATTTTTAAACTGTTTCAAATAATGAAATATTTTTCTCCTCTTTTGTGGTGAATTTAAGCCATTAACATTCCAAGTCAGAAATCTAGTTGCCATTCTTGGCCGCCTGAAGCTTTTGGAGCATCTACTGGAAATCTCCATGCATTTTACTTTTTGGTCTTGCTCCTCCCACTGCTTCTGTTTTTGTAGTTTCTTGAATCATCTGTAGTTGCTGCAGTCTTCTTGACGCTTGGCTGCCGCTCGGGTCTGTCTTTGATCCTTAGGTTCTTCTATTTTGTCGAACACCTCCAAAGCTTGAGCAGTAGTTGAAAGTTGTATTAAATCTTCTTGAGTAATGAAAGCTCCCCTTTGGGCCTGTGCCAATGATTCTTCCTTCTCCCCCTTTCTTGCCCCTCTGCTTCCGTCTTCCTTCTAGCTTCTGGGGACTGTGGGCATCCAGCCTTTAGTACATTGGTGTAAAAATCTCTTGCCTTCCACACTGAGTTAAGATGATATCTTTCTCCTGAATAGTTCACCACTAGTCCAGCTGGAACCTCCCATCTGTACTGTATCTGACGGTTTCTCAGTTCTTCCACCAGAAAGGCATAATCCCTTCTGGCTCTCAACATTTTTGGGGGGGGGTTCTTTCAGTATTAACACCTCCTGCCCCTGAACTTGAAGTTTGTTTTTAAAGGTGACTTGTAAGATTTCATTGCGTATTCTCCTTGTTGTAAAATAGACTACAATGTCTCTTGGTAGATGTTTCTGTCTGGCAACCCATGAATTGACACAGTAAATTTTGTCAATTTGCCATTCAAGATTTGCTTTTTGATCTTCCATTATCTGTGCAAATGCTTCTGAAAAGATCTCTCTCAAATTCTCTTGCTTATTTTCTTTGAGGCCTCTTATTCTTAAAGCAAATTCCATATCTCTATATTGTATCATTATCACATCGGCCTCAGCTCTTTCCATCTTATTCGAGGGGGGGTTTCCCCTCGTTGAAATGTGCCCACCAAGTTTCCATGCATTTCACCAGCCAAGGGCTCAGGGGAGGGGTGGGGGAGGGGTGGCGATTATTAGGGAAAGTCTTAGTCCAAGGGAGACCACTGTTCCTCAGATAGCCGGATGTGAGTCCTTCCTCGTGAAGTGGGGATGTGGGAGGCAGATGGGTTTGCTGACTACCTACCTGGTCCCCTGCCATGTGGCGGCGACCCTGCCTGAGCTGCTCGATGTTATTGCCGGGGTGGCGGTTGATACCCCCAGACTTATTGTCATGGGGGATTTCAACCTGCCATCTGCGGGTGAGGCGTCAGAGGTGGCTCGGGAGTTCATGGCTTCCATGGCGGCCATGGACCTGACCCTGAATTAGTTCAGGGCCCCACTCACACAGGGGGACACAATCTGGACTTGATTTTCGTCTCTGGTCAGTGGTTGAATGATCTTGGTAGAGAGGATCTAGACATTAATCCCTTGTCATGGACAGATCATTCTCTCCTTCACTTTGACTTTCCTGCCGCTTCCCCCTGCCGCAGGGAGATGGAGTCGATCAAATGGTTCTGTCCCAGGCGCCTGATGGATCCGAAAGGTTCCTGACAGAGCTTGGGCCATTTCCTGAGACCCCGGCACACGACTCGACTGAAGTCCTGGTGGCCGCCTGGGAAAGTGCAGCCGCTGGGGCTTTGGACTGCATCGTGCCTTTGCGGCCTCTGACCCGATGCTGATCTCAATTGGCTTCTTGATTCTCCGAGGAGCTGAGAGAGATGAAGCATTGAAAAAGATGCCTAGAGAGCATTTGGATGACTAGTCAATCTGATTTCGACCAGACATTGGTGAGGTCTTATATCAAGACCTACCTAGTGACGATAAAAGCAGCAAAATCTAACTATTTTTCCGCTCTTATTGCATCTGCAGAGAACCGCCCAGCCACTCTGTTTAGGGTGACCCACTCCCTTCTTCAGGGGGGAATGTGGGAAGATCCCTTGCAGGGTCGAGCTGAGGATTTTGGGCAATTCCTGCATGATAAAGTCGCTCGGATTCGGGAAGGCTTGGATTCCGACTAGGTGAGTCCGGGGGAGGAGACGAGGGTAGGTCTTGAGAACATTATCTGGGAGGAGTTTGATCCTGTGGCTCCCGAGGATGTGGACAGGATTCTGGGTAAGATTAGTGCCGCGACATGTTTATTGGACCCGTGTCCCTCCTGGTTGGTACTGGCCTCCCGGGAGGTTACACTAGGCTGGCTCCAGGGGATTATAAATGCTTCTCTGAGTGAGGGTGCCTTTCCTGCTGCCTTGAAAGAGGCGGTGGTGAGGCCCCTCCTCAAGAAGCCTTCCCTGGACCCGGCTGAATTAGCAAATTATTGTCCGGTCTCCAACCTTCGTTTTGTGGCAAAGGTTGTTGAGAGTGTGGTGGCATGACAACTGCCCAGGCACCTGGATGAAGCTATCTATCTGGACCCATACCAGTCGGGCTTCAGGCAGGGGTACAGCACAGAAACGGCATTGGTCGCATTGGTGGATGATCTCTGGAGGGCTCGGGACAAGGGTTGTTCCTCTGTCCTAGCCCTGTTAGATCTCTCAGCGGCTTTTGATACCATCAACTATGGTATCATGCTGCAGCGGTTGAGGGGGTTAGGAATAGGGGGCACCGTTTTGCAGTGGTTCTCCTCCTTCCTTTCCAACCGCTTGCAGTTCGTGTTGACTGGGGGGCAGAGGTTGACTTTGAGGCGCCTCGCATGGAGAGTGCTGCAAGGGTCGGTCCTCTCGCCCCTTCTGTTCAACATTTATGTGAAGCTGCTGGGTGAGATCATCCATGGTTTTGGGGTGAGAGTCCACCTGTATGCTGATGATACTCAGCTGTACATCTCCACCCAAGACCACCCCAACGATGCCCTTGATGTGATGTTTCACTGCTTGGAGGCCCTGCGGGTCTGGATGGGGAGAAATAGGCTCAGACTCCAAGACTGAGTGGCTGTGGTTCCCGGCGTCACGATATAGTCAGCTGGTGCCATCACTGACTATTGGGGGTGAGTCTTTGCCCCCCACAGAGAGGGCTCGCAATCTGGGCGTCCTCCTGGACGCACGGCTGTCTTTAGAAGAACATATGACGGCCGTGGCCAGGGGGGCTTTCTATCAGGTTCACCTGATTCACCAGTTGCAGCCCTTTCTGGATCGCGATGCCTTGCGCACGGTCACTCACGCCCTTGTCACCTCCCGACTGGACTACTGTAATGCTCTCTACATGGGGCTCCCATTGAAAAGCACCCGGAGGCTCCAACTGGTCCAGAATGCAGCTGCGCGGGTGGTTATGGGCGCAACTCGTTGTGCCCACGTGACACCCCTCCTGCGCGAGCTGCACTGGCTCCCAGTGGTCTTCCGGGTGCGATTCAAGGTGTTGGTTACCACCTTTAAAGCGCTCCATGGCATTGGACCTGGGTACCTTTGAGACCGTCTTCTGCCACCAGTAGCCTCCCACCGGCCAGTCCGCTCCCACAGAGAGGGTCTCCTCAGGGTGCCATCGGCCAAATTATGTTGGCTGGTGACACCCAGGGGAAGGGCCTTCTCTGTGGGAGCCCCTGCCCTTTGGAATGAACTGCCCCCAGAAATGCGTAAGATCTCCGACCTCCATGTATTTTGCTGTGCCCTCAAAACCTTGTTGTTCTGCCAGGCCGGGCTATCAATGTAAAGATTTTAATTGGTTTTAAATGTGAGATTTTAAATTTGGGGGTTTTATAATTGAACCAATTATTTAATAATTTTAACTATTTTTAAATTTTGTCTGTCTTTGTGCTTTTAATCAGGCTGTACACCGCCCTGAGTCCTTCGGGAGAAGGGTGGTATAGAAATAAATTTATTATTATTATTATTATTATTATTATTATTATTATTATTATTATTATTATTATTATTATTATTATTATTATTATTATTATTATTATTATTATTATTATTATTCTGGACCTCTCCCATTTTATTTTCCAAGTTCTCATTAGACTGCTTAATTTCTTCCACTTTTTCATCTATTGCTTCAATATGGCCTGCCAGACCTTGAACTGCCATGATAATATCTTCTCTAATTTCTTGATTTCGTTTTTGAATAATCTCTTTAATTTGAACTATCTACTCAGCAACATCTCGAATTTTATCCTCAAACACCGCAATAATTTTTTTTCTGTAACAGAGGCTTGCATTTTAAGGGCTTCCTACAACATTTCATGTGTTAATATTGATGGCTCCATTGGAACAGTGACAGATTGCACCATTTAGACAGAATTTAGACGTTTGAGCTGGTGAGCTCCCAGCACTTTTGAGGACAATAGCCTTTATTTGTTTTGAAGCCATTTTTAGTTTCCAATTTGAATTTATTCAGCAGCCAGAACAACAAATCCATCAAATCCAAAAATTCCCAGTCTTTAAATAATATCAATCCTTTTTTAAAAAAATCACTGCTGTAGTCTTTTTAGCTTTTAATCTTTTTTTTTAAGCAAAAATCTCTAATTTTTGAACAGGGCCTACCAGCACTAAACGAAACTTTCCTTTTTAACTTTCACTTTCATGCCCCATTAAAGCTCAATTGCCATCTTGGTTTCACTTTTTCCCCTTAATGAATCAGAAGGAAGTAATACACATTTGGAGTTAAAGTTCAGTACTTGCAAATCTGATCTTTCCTGAGTTTGCTCAGCCTGCTTCTGAATGATGTTTATTCCAAGTGTTGTTTGCAGGGGTGGTCGCGGCATCTTCTTCTGCTTAAAGCAGAAACATCCCGGATCCGGAGCTCTGTCGGGCTTCCAGGGAGCTCTCACCCTTCGAGCCCCAGAATTGTTCCTGGGGCTCTTTGGGGAGCTCTACCTACGCCCATCTGCTCTCTTCCTCCCCTTTTCCCAGGGAGAAAATTTTCAAGCCGCTAGACAGCTGATTTGCACTGTTCTAGCGGCTTTACGAGATCGTTGGGCTGGCGCTCGCAAAAGGAGCGTCTTCGGCGCCTGCGGTGCCACCGGAAGTCAAGACCCTATTTTCAATAACAAAGCCATGTCTTTATCTCATAGAAGGGCAACAGAATTGGGGCAAGTCTAATATCTGTAGAGATGATGTTATGGAGGGCAGGCACCAAATTGCTGTTTGTTGTTGAGTCCTGGTGGGGAAGCCTAACTAAGATTGTTGTATAGCAGTACAAACAGAGGTGGTATTCAGCTGGTTCACACTGATTTGCGTGAACTGTTGATGGAAATTTGGCCAAGGTCATAGAACCAGTAGTGATGGCTGGCTGGTCACGCCCCCAAACTGGTCCCCCAGTCACCACTCGCTTGCCCCACCCACCATGTCCATTGCCACCATGTTCTTCGCGCATGCACATCCCATTGCCTTGCAAGTTCAATGGGATGCGCATGCGCGAAGAACATGGTGGTGATGGCAGCAGCTTTTTCCACAACCTCCAGTACTTTTCAGTGGCCTGCGGCTAGCTGGCGCAGTCACAAAGCAGCTCTCAAAGAGGCGGCATCTGGGAGGCTTCTTTGCCAGCTGCTTTCCAGCAGTGGCGGCTGACTGGGGGCCACCAAAAAAAAACAAAACCTCTGGTCAGCTTGCCTTCTAGACTCTGGACCAGCCGCCGCAGAAGGTAAGCAGCCCAAACAAAGAGGTGGTAGTGGGGGAGGAAGCAAGTGGGGGCAAGGGCCAAGGCTGCTAAAGGAGGGGAAATGGGGGCGACTGGCAAATGGAGGGTGGGAATAGATAGATGGAAATTCCAAAAATTTTCCTACCTTTTTCTGTGGGTGTGGCTAGGTGGGGTCATATGACTGAATGGGCATGGGCATGAGTGATGTCAAGTTGGCCACACTCGCTCAGTCACATGCCCCCCGCCTAGCCATGCCCACCGAACCGGTAGCGAAAATTTTTGAAATCCACCACTGAGTGCAGACCAAACTTTACTTATCAAGGTACACAGTACACAAAAAGACATTTTGATTTCTAGATTCTGTGATTCCACATATTCCTTTTAGTTTTCCAGTTTAGTTTCTCATATAAAAACTTTTCATCTGCCTGAGTATTATCATTTTTTAGTGTTTGGTTGATAGAACATTTGTTATTACTTACCAAGAAACCATGCTTACCAAGAAACCATGATAGAAAAAAAATTAAGCATAAATTTAAAATAAATGTCACTTATAAGATTTTTATACATGAGAAGCTGCAATAAAAAGACTTTGTTTCACAGTTTGAAAAAAAAATTAATGTGTTTTAGAATCCATTCAGTCAAAACCAAAATTAGCAGAAGTGCTGGAGAGTGGAAAATTGCATCTCAATATATCTATCCAACTGTATAAACCATTAAAATAATACTTCAGAGTCTCATTGGTATGAGAAAATCTAAAAATAAGAGCAGGAACGTAAAAATGAATTACTAACTATATTTCTGTTTCTTACTGAAACCAGGGAAGATGAAAAAGGATAATTAATAAAACAGGTCAATCTATACTATTTTCTGCCAAAATGTTAGAATTATAGCATCTTTGTCAGAAATGTTTTTCTTTTTTATTTGATACCTCAAATAAATATTTATAATGTTTTCAGATTTTACTGAATCCATTTAGCACAAATAAAATTCATCTGAGAATACTGAGAACGATAGATGAATTCCTCATGTACCATATGTTTTTCTATATTCTGTTAGTAACCTGAGTTCATTTTGAACTATGTCTTGATTAACTAACATAGTCTTTTCCAACATAGTTACAGGACCTTGCTGACGATGGTTGATTCTAAAATACTAAACAAAGTCAAAACTAGTTAAAACTTCAATTGTTGACTATCTGAAAATATCAGGATTAAAGATTTGTGTGAAAAGTTAAAAAAAAATAGCAAACCATTTATATGCATGAAGTTTCCAGAAGCTCAGCTCAGTTCAAACGAGATTGGGCCTTTTTATATGACTTGTGATTGAAATTTCCAGAATTTTCAAGCAAGTGCAATTCTAAGATGTCTGGCAATTATTAAAAAGGAAAAACCTGTTTTAGAATGAAGGACTACTGTAAAATACTTCCAATTTTTAAAAAAGATCAGAACAACTTGGATCTCCTTGGAGGGAAGGAGTTTATGTTTGGTTTTCATATCTTCCAAAAAAGTACTCAGGAAGAGGGCCAATGCATTTAATTTAATTTATTTTTTTAATTTACCACTTAGGCTAGACATTAGGCAGCTGTCAGTTTAAGACTTAAACACTGGATACAAGTAAGAATAAAATAGTAAATTAGAGTACAAGATATGAAATTACAGAATTGTGGAAAGTTATACAATTGTACTTATACAATTATTCCTCAAATACATTCCTGAAAATCACATTTTTGCCTGTTTCCAGAAGTCTGTAAGGATGGAGACCATCCAGACTTCAAGGGGCTAGCCATTCCAGAGGAGGGAAGATGTTAAATTTAAACTTAGTGCAAATTACGTAGGTGTAATTCAGATGTATATGATTATCTTTAATATTATTATAGTCCATTGTATTCTACCATTTTGCTAAAATAAACTGTAGTTTTGTTAGCAATTTTTGATGGGCCTTCAGGTCCACTAGCTGTGTGTTTCTGAGGTAACCATTAGTCAAAATTATGCAAATAAATAGCTCTGAAGCTTTCTTGAAACAGAGATTTGCATGAATAAAGGATGTTTTATGGATTAGTTACCCATTCTTAGTCTATTCATAAGCCAGTTGTTTCTCATACAATCTAAGGAGCATATAATCATTTTCTCACTCTGCTGGCCATGTTATTAACCTCACAAAAGGGAAGGAATAGGGGAAGAGCTTACTGGTCCCTACCCTCTCCCTCTGTCACATTATGAATAATTTCATCTCTCAAAATCTTCAATAGCTTCCACTACCTCAGGACATGCCAGTCTCAGGTTCAATGTATGCTAGTTACATCCTAATGCTGACAAGGAAAAATCTCTGTATGTAACAAACATTTTTAATAAAAGAGTAGCATGGCAGTGACAGGAAACACAATGATTTCTCTGACATTTTGGTTTCAGGTGTTATCTGTCAAATGAGATGAAGAAATGGAATGGGGAGAAATGATTATTTCTTCTTGACTAACCAGGGAAGGTTGTGTTGTTAACTCACAGCCACAACTTTAAAGCTTCTATAGAATAAAAACCAACTTCCCAGCTTCCCGTCTCCCTTCTTTTTTCTACCGGCACTTTTTTATATCTCACAGTGACACAAGAGTGCCTCTTCAGTCCCTAAGGAAATCATTCAGCTTTATCTTGACAGTTTCTGAGGGTAGGGAAAAGAAGAACAATTACAGAGCTTTTTATCATATACATTTCAAAATAGATCTCTACAAAATTCAATCATTCAAGTCTCTGATAAACACAAGGTGGCTTAGGACCTTCTGACTGTATCAAACAAGCTATTTTAGAAGTTGCCCTTATTTCATAAAACAATTACATTTTTATTATATATATATATATATTAGCCTCTTGATGATAGCATACATTTTCATTTGTTCTCTAATCCATGTGCAGGTGCTTCTATTTTGTCTTGTAGTACTGAGCATGTATCTTTCCATGGCTCTTTGTACCACTCTTAGCTTTTGTATTGATTGTGAGGTTAGTGTCCATGTTTCACCAGCATATGTTAGAGCTGGTAGCACACACTGATTGAAAACTTTTTTCTTCAAGCATGGGGGCAGATTGTTCTTGAAACTTATGCTTAGCTTGCTGAATGCCTGCCAATCACATTTAACACACCATTCAATTTCCTTTATTGTATCATCTTCCATTGAAATCCATTGGCCAAGGTATATGTAATGGTCTACTATGTCTAGTTCTTCTCCAGGTATAATTTATTTTCTTTCTTTGGTGAATATATTAAACATAACCTGTTTGTTTTTTTTGTTTTTTTTTTGCAGCTCTTGTGTGTGTCTTTGTAGCTCTTTTGGGTCTTGTGAAAAGAGAACAACATTAATCTCTATTAATCCCTTTGTTTTCTTCAATTGCGTTTTTTACAAGGTTCATGTTTCTTCTTGGATATGTTTCTTATCATCTTGCAAAGTTCAATGTGCTCCAGTTTATTAATGAAACTTCTCATATTCTTCATTGTCTGTCATCTTTCATTAAAATAGTTTCATCAGAGATTTTTGATTGTACCAAGTGTTTTTCCAGTGGTGCTATACCGTAGATGTAGCAGATTCAAAGATGTTTTTGTTCATTTTGGTCTGTAACATTCATCTCTTCCAAATCTTGCAATAGAGCAAAGCAATTTGACAGATTAATCTCAAAATCACTGTTCTCCTTTAACAGTTTATCACTATTTTTGTTTTTTGTGATGTCTTTATCAGTTTCATACACTCTTTTAGACAGTCTATCTGCATTTCAACTCAGACCACTCTATAGTCACTTTCAACATTAAAACAATTGATGACAGTACAATGGCAGAATATGGTTTTATCCCTTGACATGGTGTGGTCAATTTCGCTTGTGTACACAGATGGACTCTTCCATGTCCATTTTCTGCTAGCTTTTTTCTTGTAAAATGAGTTCATGATATAAAGTTCCTGCTCTTCAGGAAAATCTATTGGTCTGTGATTCTATTATCTTGTTCACCACTTCCATACGAGCCAGCCACTTTTTCTCCAGGTATTGTTCTTCCTATTCTTGCATTAAAGTCACCATTAGTATTTTATATTGGCATTTTTCTTTGTCTTGAAGGAGGGTCACATCACTGTAAAACTCTTTGACATCATCATCAGTATAGCTTATTGATGGCGCATAAGCTTGGATGATTTGAAGCTTGTATTGTTTGTTCAGTTGAATGATGCATTGGGCTACTCTGTCTGATATACTTTCAAATTTTACTGTAAAATCTTCCAGAATTTAGTTGATAAGAATACACAACTCTGTCACATCGTCTATCTTTGGTACCTCTAGTATAGAGTAAATGCACAGACCTACCAAGTTCAACTAAATTTTCAAGTCGAGCATTCGTTTTCATAGTTTGAATGTTGACTGTCCAAAGGCAACCTGATTTAACCCAGTGATTCTTAGCACCCCCTGCCTTTGGGCAGGTCTTCCCACTGCCATGGGTAGTTGCCCTAGGGCCATTGGAAAATGAGGGTCATTTTTGCGGTTGTATTAGCATGTGGAAGGAATAGATCATAATCTGCCACACTGGTCCAATGCAGGTTGGTAGATGTGATTGGTGTTAGTCTGGGCTGTTCGCCTTGGGAAATCCTTCTGGACATATACATCTCCAATGACTTAGCTCACACAAGGCCCTTTGCCTTCTCAAGCTACCAATCATAGAAGGAGTCATATTATTTTCTTATATTCAACTTTTGATCAGTAGAATGCCAAGAATATTTCCTTGGCATTAAGAATATAGAGAATGGTCATTCTGGAAGCAGCCCTTAAAAATATTTTCAAAAATAAGTAACATTCATCATCCATATCACAAGTTTTAAATAAAGTAGCAAATATATATGCCTGGATATTGAAACTCTAGATATCAAGCTTTTTACTGCTTGGGCAGTAAAACAGACTGGCTTTACACTAATATGTATGTATGTATGTATGTATGTATGTATGTATGTATGTATGTGTATGTATGTGTATGTATGTATATATGTATATATGTATGTATCTTCTTGTTATTTATACATATTCAAAAATTAGAAAAGAATCATAGTGAGAAGATTCAGAAGAATGTATTATGATCCAGCCATTACACAAGCTAATTTCAGTGAGAATAGATAAACTTGCTTATAGATTCGCTTCTGTTTACCTTTATATTCAGCCAAGTATGTATGCCAATTTTTGTATGACTTTCTAAATGGGACCATGAGTATATAAGGTTGTCATAGTATGGCAATGAATTTCATTAGTTTCAAAGTGATAAATATTCTGCAGAAAAACACAACTAGGCCATTTATTAATGAATACTTAAAATGTTAGACCTCCTGTTGGCAGAGATAAAAAGGAGAGTAGATAAAAATAGTTATATGGCAAACAGAATATTAGAAGGCAGAATTAATCAGAAGAGTACAAAATGTATTTATTAACTCCTGGGAAACTATGCAATTTCCAAACAAAAGAAACACTTAAAAACCTTATGCAAACCCATCCAAGACTGAGTGGCTGTGGTTTCCGATGTCCCGATATAGTCAGCTGGTGCCATCGCTGACTATTGGGGGCGAATCATTGGCCCCCACGGAAAGGGCTTGCAACTTGGGTGTCCTCCTGGATTCACGGCTGTCTTTAGAAGAGCACTTAACGGCTGTGACCGGGAGGATTTTTCATCAGGTCCACCTGATCCACCAGTTGCATCCCTTTCTAGATCGGGACTCCCTACACACAGTCACTCATGCCCTCGTCATCTCTCATCTAGACTATTGTAACGCTCTCTACATGGGGCTCCCCTTGAGGTGCACTCAGAGGCTCCAACTGGCGCAGAGTGTGGCCGCGCGGGTGGTTATGGGAGCAACGTGGAGCTCCCATGTAACACCTCTCCTGTGCGAGCTGCACTGGCTCCCGGTAGTCTTCCAAGTGTGCTTCAAGGTTTTGGTTATCACCTTTAAAGCGCTCCATGGCTTAGGACCTGGTTATCTACGGGACTGCCTGCTACCACCAATAGCCTCCCACCGGCCAGTACGCTCCCATAGAGAGGGGCTCCTCCGGGTGCCATCGGCCAAACAATGTCGACTGGCGGGCCCTAGGGGGAGAGCCTTCTCTGTGGGGGTACCTACGATCTGGAACGAGCTCCCCCCAGAGATACGGAGGATCCCGGATCTGCGTACCTTCCGTCGCGTGCTTAAAACTTTTTTATTTCATCAAGCTGGCCTGGCCTAAATCTTCTCCCCTTTTAAATATAAATTTTAAATACAAATTTTAATCTGTTTAAATTATGGGGTATTTTAAATTCAGCCAAATTATTTAATTCGTTTTTAATCTATTTTAAATTTTTGTATTTCTGTGTTTTATCTTCTGGCTGTTCACCGCCCTGAGTCCTTCGGGAGAAGGGTGGTATAGAAATTTAATAAAATAAATAAAAATAAAATAAATTATCATTTTCATAGTTTCATACAATTTAAAGAACATGAAAAAGGAAATTCTGCCTTATTCATAAAAAAAGAAAAGAAAAAAGATGGATACACTACACCCTTGTTAGATTACATGATTTTGGAGGTGGCAGGCTTTGTGTGTGTTTGTGTGTGTTTGTGTATTTGTAAAGGAGAGTGACAGAGAGAGGAGGGGAGGGAGAGAGAGAGAGAGCATGTGTGTGTGCAGATAGATAAATAGTGACAAAAATAGAGATAAAAAATCTATCTTTTTCATCGTAAAGGTATAAACTTTGACAAAGCTAATTAATAAAACATCATGTAATTAAACATCATTTTAAATATTATTTTCCTAGAAAGAAAGAAAAATGAAAATACAAAAAATAGAACTTTTTCCATAACCAATTATTAAAACTATTTTAAAAACGGTTTCTGTATCATTGTTTTACTTCTGTATTCAAAGACAACTACTTCCATTGTTCACATAAAAACAAAGTAGTCAGCTTTTCTCAGAAATGCTGTCAGTTGAACTTTTTTGTTTTCCCAATACAGCAATGAATATGCGTAAAGGAGCAAAACAACCCAAAACAAGCAACTTGCTCAATGCTAATTAAAACTGTGGAATCTATGGATGGAATATTTCAAAGCCTTCAGGGAGTGTAATATGTCATTATGAGGTGATTTGTTTTGTTTTATGCATGCTGCATATAGAGCCAAGAGGAATAAAAGCTAAAAGGTATCATTGGCATATGTTATGCCCCCAAATTCTTGCATGGAGAATTCATATAAATTCACTAATGGTGGAAATAGTATTACAATGGTGCAAAACTGAGAGAATGCACACTTCATTAATTACTAACCTCAAAATTCATCACCCTCTCTATCATAATCTGAAACTTTGATCCTTATCCTCCTGCTTCCTTGCCCATATCTTATGGTAACAATTCATGTTTCCATTGGATTTTCAAATTTTGACTATTGCTCTAACAAAGATTGTGGGGAAAGAATTTAATAAGTTGAACTTTCCTGCAGAAGTAAGAATTCATTATGTCATATTCTTGCTGCTTCTGCTGATGCCAACCATCTCAGCTTACCTGCTCATAAATAACAAATGCAAAGCATTCTGTCTATTGGCTATCTACTTCTGTTGGTACCTGTCAATCTTTTTTCTATTACTTTTTTATTAGGTATTTTCCCAATCTCTTCAAAAGAAATCATCCTCTATATACAATATATAGTCTGAATTTTATCATTTATATGGTTCCTTCTAATCTCTCATTTAAATTGTGTCATAGTCTCTTGATTGACATTGTAATTTGTATTCTTCAGTATACATTGGGTCTTGACCTTTTCCTAAGGTTTGTTTTGTTCCACTTTTACTTTCATGGGTAGTTCTTCAAATATTTCATTTATACAGATCTGAAAACTCATAATGTCAAAAGCTTCTCTTGGGAATGATAGAATGCTGATTCTCTGAACGTTCATTCCTTTTCGAAGCTTCAATTGCAAATTATTTTTGGTGTCTATGTTTTTTACTATTGAATTATCTTTAAACTAACCATTTATTCTTATTCTGTTGTATAATTCTATGGGCAGCAAGAAACATTTTTGACATGGAATTTTCCAAAAAGAGTAGTGAAACAGAAAATATTTAAAATGCTTTAAAAATCACCGCATGACTTACCTTGTGATCTCAATACATTTCTATCATAAAATAAAAGTAACAAAACTTTTATGGAGATCAAGTGCAGCATAAGAATATGAAGAAATATTCATTCCAAAGCATTCTATGGCAGGATGATGGTATTTTAATTGAATCTTATGAGCCATAATCTATCATGCTGATACAGGTTGCTAAATAGAAGTTTTTTGATTTACCATTCTAGAGCTAACAGGAAGTATTTCCATGACTAAGTAAACTAGAATCTTGGTTTTCTTTGTCTTAGTCCAGTATTCCAGCATCTTAATCAATGCATCATACTCATTTTCTCTCATTCTTTCTTTTCTTTTTCCTCTTTGGCTGCAATTAAGATGTTTCTTACTTTCTATGGGAATCAGCCTAATTAGTTATTAATATGAGATCTATCATTCAAACAGTGAAGAGCAGCATTCCATAGCTCCATGCCAAACTTTTAAAGTTTATTCAAAATATAGCTAAAATATGTCTATAAATTATAATAAGAAAGAATAAAAATATATTTAGTGTTATCTTTTGGGAAGCACTGATAAGAGTTAGCAGGAGTGAGGACAAGACAGCAAAGCAGCCTCAAATTGTCTATAGACAATTCAAAATTAAGTCTGGATCAGAGAGTACATGCTAGACTGTTCAGCTAATTTGAGTGTGCTAAGAGCTATATTGGATTCCCAAAGGCATTGGAAACATCAAGGTTATGTTGCATTGGCATAAAACACAGCATAAATAAGATTTTTTGTTGATCACCTTAAAAAAACTGAGATGAACATGGTTGAAGCTAAAGTAATGTTGATCTTGCATTCCTACAAAGCTATTAGAAAAATTTTAATGAAATGAAAAAGTTAAAAGTCAGTTACTTTTGTTAAAGTCAAACAAATCATCATACCACTCAATTCCCATTTCACTTTGTATATAGAAGAGAAGTTGCATCATTTTGTATTGTCTATAACAGTGATGACTAACCTTTTTGCTATTGCGTGCCAAAAGCAAAGGGATGAGTGTGGGGGTTGCATGCGTATGTGCCGACACACATAATTCAATGCTCCCTGCTCCCCACCCCCCACATGCACGCACGACCCATTTTGGGCGTAGCAGGCCTCCCTGAATCCTCCGGAGGTCGGAAATGGCCCATTTCCCGACTTCTGGTAGGCCCGGAAGGCCTGTTTTTCACTCTCACCAGGCTCCAGAGGTTTTCTTGGAGCCTGGGAAGGGGAAAAATGGCCTCCCCCACCCACCGGAGGCTGAAAACGCCCTCCCAGAGACTCCACGTGAGCCCTGTACTTACCTGGCATCCAAAATCTACTGCGTGGAAACTCCTGGGAGGGGAGGAGCAGCCAAAAATCAGCTGACCGGCGCACACATGTGTGATGGAGCTGAGCTAGGGCAACGGCTCGCGTGCCCGCAGATATGGCTCTGTGTGCCATCTGTAGCACTCGTGCCATAGGTTTGCCATCATGGGTCTATAACAACTCCAAAACAGCTGAAAAATCACTGACTGTTGTGTTTTGCAAGACTGCAAAGCACTTTACAACCATCTGTTTTGGTCTGTGACATCAAGTCAAATCTCTGCTTTAATTAGAAAGTCTGCTTTTATAGGCTGTTTTGATTGACACTCCATTGAATTGATGTACTTTTTCCGAGCTTAACAAATCTCTAATGCATACACTTCTGAACTCCACAAACAGCACAGATTTTAAGAAGGGTCCTATTCTGAGCAAGAGTTCTTTGATGTGTTTGCAATCAAACTGAGCCTATTAATTATCACATTTTCAACTGGCATGAGTATTGAAAATAAAATAAACATTTCTTGTACCTAAAACAGATGGCATTCAAATAAATAATTTCAACACTAAAATTTTATAGCATGATTTTTATCATTAAAAAAATCATACCATTTCATGCAACAAAATATTTTCATTTTTATTGCTGTTTAAAAGCACATGTTTTGAAAACAGGAGTAACTCAGAATATTTAGTAGAAGGTAGTACTTTCTACAAAATTTCTTTTAAAAAACAATGGTGGAATTTATTGACCTTAACTATGAATGTAAGACACAATTAAATTGTTGTTAAATGGACAGTTTCTTCCTAAGGGAAATTCAGTCTAAGTTCTTGAAAAACTCAACATGTACACCTTATTTCACCTAGCACTTTAAAAAAATGAAAATGATTAATTTAAACCTTGAAAATTTTCTATCTTGGTCATTGTTCTCTAGGCAGTCATTAAGATCCATCCAAAAGTATTGTTATTTAAAAATCTCTAAGACATGCATTCAGACAAGTTTAATTTTGCAGCTCAGAAAACAAAGGTCTAGTGAGAGGACACTTTGTAGAGAAGTCAGAGGATGACTGCTGTCAAGAGTAAGGAGGATGAGCTTGGCAGAGATATGCAAGTTCCATTACTATAGATTGAGGTCAACCCCACCAAGTAGACCAGACTAGGAAATCAACCCCACAAAAAAAAACTGGAGATACAGCTAAAATATTGTTCTTCCTGCACCAGTCAAAAGACTCTTTCCCTAAACTATTCACTCTTTCATGATTTATGCATTCAACCACCGTGTCTTTCTGGTAACCTTACAGCTCATGGCCATTACGTTTCAGGCATGATGGGGCCATTAAAATGGTACAATATATATAAATTTTAGATTCAATTGTTTTTCAGAAATAATTTGTGGAATTTCCCAGAAACCTGTTGTGCAATTTCATAAGGTACCTGCTGAAACCCTAGAATACAGAGGTGACAAGATGCTTGACAGAATTAGGCAGCTTCTTATTAATGTCAATCAAGGACTGCTTCTTGCATTCCTGGTGAATTTTGAGAAATAAAATTCCCAAAGAGATGACTTAAAAGATGGAGGAGAATACAGAATACAGTTGTCTGGTCATGGGTATGACCTCAGGTTCAACTTTACACTGTGAGGATAAGGACAGTGAAGTATCATTTCATTTATTTCATTTCATTTTATTAGATTTCTATACCGCCCTACTCCCGAAGGACTCAGGGCGGTGCACAGCCAAACAATAAAAACACATACAATACAAAATTAAAAAAATAGAATAAAATCAAATTAAATAATTTTGGCCCCGACAAATTTAAAACCCCAAACTTTTAAAACCAATTTAAAATTGAATATATAAAATACTAAAAGATATTTAAAATTTTAAAAATCTTTTATAAAAGAGGGGGAAAATTAGGCCAGGCCAGCCTGGTGAAATAATAAGGTCTTTAAGGTGCGGCGGAAGGTGCGCAGATCCGGGATCCTCCGTATCTCTGGGGGGAGCTCGTTTCAGATAGTAGGTGCCCCCACAGAGAAGGCTCTTCCCCTGGGGGCCGCCAGTCGGCATTGTTTGGCTGACGGCACCTGGAGGAGCCCCTCTCTATGGGAGCGTACCGGCCGGTGGGAGGCTATTGGTGGTAGTAGGCGGTCCCGCAAGTACCCGGGTCCTAAGCCATGGAGCGCTTTATTATTATTTTTTTTATTGAAAAGTTTTATGAAAAATACATACATTTTCACCCCCCACCCTTCCCCCCTCAACCCCCCCTCCCCTTCCCACCCTCCCTCCCCCCACCCACCTCCCTAGACTTCCCAGAACAAGCACAGGGTATAGCATTCACAAACCAAGAACTAAAATGTGCTAACAAATTATTACATGGAGCACTTTAAAGGTGGTAACCAGAACCTTGAAGTGCACCCAGAAGACCACCGGGAGCCAGTGCAGCTCGCGCAGGAGGGGTGTTACATGGGAACGCCATGTCGCTCCCATTACCACTCGCGCGGCCACACTCTGCACCAGTTGGAGCCTCCGGGTGCTCCTCAAGGGGAGCCCCATGTAGAGAGCATTGCAATAGTCCAGGCGGGAGGTGACAAGGGCATGAGTGACCGTGCGTAACAAGTCCCGATCCAGAAAGGGATGCAACTGGCGAATCAGGTGAACCTGATGAAAAATCCTCCCGGTCACGGCCGTCAAGTGCTCTTCTAAAGACAGCCGTGAATCCAGGAGGACGCCCAAGTTGCGAGCCCTCTCCGTGGGGGCCAATGATTCGCCCCCAATAGTCAGTGATGGCGTCAACTGACTATATCAGGATGTCGGAAACCACAGCCACTCAGTCTTGGATGAGTTGAGCCTGAGCCTGTTCCTCCCCATCCAGATCTGTATGGCCTCCAGGCACCGGGACATCACTTCAAGGGCATCGTTGGGGTGATCCGGGGTGGAGATGTACAGCTGGGTGTCGTCAGCGTACTGATGGTACTCCACCCCGAAACCACAGATGATCTCACCCAGCGGCTTCACATAAATGTTGAACAGGAGAGGCGAGAGGACCGACCCTTGCGGCACCCCACATATGAGGGGCCTCGGGGTCGACCTCTGTCCCCCTGTCAACACAGACTGCGACCGGTCAGAGAGAAAGGAGGAGAACCACTGCAACACAGTGCCTCCCACCCCCAACTCTTCCAACCGGTGCAGCATGATACCATGGTCGATGGTATCAAAAGCCGCCGAGAGATCTAACAGGACCAGGACAGAGGAGCACCCCCTGTCCCGAGCCCTCCAGAGATCATCAACCAACACGACCAATGCCGTTTCTGTGCTGTACCCAGGCCTGAAGCCCAACTGGAACGGATCCAGATACGTCATTTCATCCAGGTGCTGGGGGAGCTGTTGCGCGACCACACTCTCAACAACCTTCGCAACAAAGCGAAGGTTGGAGACCGGATGATAATTTACCAACATTGCCAGATCCAGGGAAGCTTCTTGAGGAGAGGCCTCACCACCGCCTCTTTCAAGGCAGCGGGAAAGTCACCCTCACTCAGCGAAGCATTTATAATCCCCTGGAGCCAGCCTCGTGTCACTTCCCGGGAAGCCAGAACTAACCAGGAAGAACACGGGTCCAATAAACAAGTGGTCGCGTTCAGTCTACCCAGAATCCTGTCCACGTCCTCAGGGGTCACAGGATCAAACTCATCCCAGATAACATTCTCAAGACCTGCCCCTGTCTCTCCCCCTGAGACTACCCAGTCGGAGTCCAAATCTTCCCGAATCTGAGTGATTTTGTCATACAGATACTGAACAAAATCCTTGGCTCTACCCTCCAAGGGGTCCTCCCATGCTTCCTGGTGGAGCAGGGAGCGGGTCACCCTAAAGAGGGCGGCCGGGCGATTATCTGATGACACAATAAAAGCAGCAAAATAACTACATTTCGCTGCTTTTATCGCCACTAAGTAATTCCTAATGTGGGATCTTACTAGTGTCCGGTCAGATTCAGAAAGACTGACCCTCCAACTACTCTCTAGGCGTCTTTTCCGGCGCTTCAACTCCCTCAGCTCCTCGGTAAACCAAGGAGCCAATTGAGATCGGCGCCAGGTCAGAGACTGCAAAGGCACGACCCGATCCAGAGCACCAGCAGCCGCCCTATCCCAGGCGGCCACCAGGTCTCCAGTCGAGGCGTGTGCCAGAACCTCAGGAAATGGCCCAAGCTCCGTCTGGAATCTGTCAGGTTCCATCAGGCGCCTGGGGCGGAACCATCTTACCGGCTCCGCCTCCCTGCGGCGGGGTGCAGCGGTTCGAAAGTCGAGACGAAGGAGAGAGTGATCTGACCATGACAAGGGTTCAGTAACTATATCCCCTATATCAAGATCCCTCAACCACTGTCCAGAGACAAAAAACAGATCCAGCGTGTTTCCCCCTGTGTAGGTAGGGCCATGAATTAACTGGGTCAGGTCCATAGCTGTCATGGAAGCCATGAACTCCCGAGCCATCTCGGACGTCTCACCCACGGACGGCAGGTTGAAATCCCCCATGACCATAAGCTTAGGGGTATCATCCGCCACCGTGGCGATGACGTTGAGTAGCTTGGGCAGGGCTGTTGCCACGTGGCAGGGAGCCAGGTACGTGATCAGCAAGCCCATCTGAACCCTATGACCCCATTTCACAAAAAGGGATTCACAGCCGGCCGTCTGAGGAACAGTGGCCTCCCTCGGTCTCAGAAGTATCAATATTTCTCCATTTTTAATGCATATGCAGAAAGTTGTCCAGTGCTTAACATAATATGTTTCTTGGTGGGAATTGCTGGACTACTTTGCTAAGTATTTTGAGAAAAAAAATATCCATAATCATTTGAAGTCAGAGATTATATGTGTAAAATGTAATGTGTGACAGGTAATATTTTGCAAGATAATCTGGGATTCTTTCAAGCCTGGGACACTGGATGACAAATGAGGATAGAGTTCTTGATGGAATGAAATTCATAACATATAAATTCTGTCCATGCTCCTCCTGGTTGCTATAAGATGCCAGGAAAAGGATAAGGAATTGACTTTGGAAGATGATAAAACATCTTGTTTTAACTTGACAGGGAGTTTCATGCTAAAGGTCTTGAAAGACATGGTTTTTATCCTCCTCAAAAAAACCCATAACATGACCCATTTGTACAAGATAACTATTGATCCATCTCCAAATTCTCTTTTTTAAGGTTAAAATGTGGAGAAGATATTTGTGCAACAGCTACAGAAGGCTTTGAACAAATATGATTGTCTGGATGCCTTATAGTCAGGGTTCAGGCCTAAGCATTGGATAGAAACTGCAATAGATATCTATGCAGAAAAGACTTGGAGGAGGGAATGACTGCTTCCTGGCCTATTAGATGGTTTGGTGATATTCAATATCATTGACTGAATATCCTGCAGATTTCTAGAGATGGGCTAGAGAAGACACTGTTCTGCTGTGGTTGTATAAATTATTGTTTATGGAGAAGAAGAGGTTGAGCCCATGGACATTTCAATATGGCTTCCTCCAGAGCTTATTTTTTTCACTAGTATTTTTTAAATCCACATAAAGCAATTGGAAGAGTTTATTTAAAGTTTTAGGATATGGTGTAATCAACATGTTTAAAAAAGCAGGTGTGCAATTTAAATCTGGCATTCTTCCTTCTTTTTAAACAACAATTACCTGTATCATAATGATAATATAAAAATAGTTTGAAACAATGTCTGACTAATTCACTATTAAAATATAAGCAGAGTCAAAATGAACTTAACTTCAAACTAGCTTCTAGTCAGTAACCCATGGTGATCTCCTATTCCAGTCTACATGTATTTAATAAATAGCTAATATTTGTAATTAGAAAAATTGCAATACCTTTTAATGAAGTTTTTATTTTCTTTTTAAGGGGATTCATTGGTTATTTATGAAAGAAAAAAAACATTTGAACATGTTATAAGAACATTGGATAATTAATAATATATATTTAACAACTCATTACCTAAAAAAGATTTGATCTAAGGGTCCAATTAAGAAGCATTACATTTAACTTTGGTCACAGGAAAGAAACATGAAATATCAAGAATCTTAGAAGAAAGGAGATGTTAAGGAAACAATAATGTCATATTTTAATGAAGTTAACAAAAATAAAATTACTACATTAAAGTAATTAGTCTCAAAACCATTACAGTATTTCCTTCAGCACTGGTAGCATTTTTATGCTTTAATTTTGCATACTTCATAGGGTTTTTCTAACTTACATGGTATATATTTCATGTACAAATTATTGTAAACAATTGTAAGGACTGAGTCTGGTAAAATGGGACTAGTGATTTTAAGACTAGAGAAACTGTTGTATAAAACATGGATATCAAGAAAGAGACAGTATTGCTCCACCTGAGTATGAGAGTGAGTTTTGATAAGTGCAGGTGGGGTGGGGTAACTAGTAAGTAGAAGAAATAAAAATACTTCCTGCCACCTTCAGTGGGTGTAAGGTTGGTGGATTATAAACCTGAATTTCCCATCCCAAGCTGGAGAGCACTGTTATATAAACATATGTTACTTTCAAAAGGACAGCAAAAACCCACAAAATATTTCTTATTTTGGATATTCTGGAGGAAAGAGATGTGTGGCGGGGACAGTATTAAAATCTAAAATGTATACATTAACCATGATTGTTGAATCCAATCTAGCTTTGATTATGTTTAAATTAAGTCATAACTAGCTTTTCCACAAGTGGAATACTGTCTCCAAGATGCCACATCAAAATCAAGTGAACCAAGAACTCTTGGACCAAGAAGAATTGCAGTCTACCAGCATCCATTGTGGGACATCCAGATCCCACTAGAATGGGTATAAACAAAATATTTGGCCTGTAGATTTTTTTGGGGGGGAGGGGAATGCGTGGGGATGAGTGGGCCAGTGTAGTTGTCTGTTTAACATTTAGTGTATTTAAAGGGTAGAGCAGTGTTTCTCAACTTTAAGAAGTCTGGAGTGCTATCTAGGCAATTTGGGGAATTGAAGTCCACATAATCTTAAAATTGCTGGGGTTAAAAACACTGTTATAGGCAAAGGTTTCTTAGAACTTACATATGTTTAGCGCAATTCTTACTCTATATGACAGATCTTTACTAGACACAGATCACTTAACACTAGCTGAAGAGGGTTACAATATCACTATAAGGGAAATAGGTACCTTTTTCTTTGTTTTTAAAGATCATTGTGTATAGTTTATTGCTTTCACTAGATATTTTCGTTTGCTGGGACTTCAGTTTTCATCAGTTATATTCAGAGATAGTTTCAAGAACTACAAAAATGGGATTTGGATAGTGATGCATGAGGCCCTGAGATGATGTACACATGCTGGGAAATCAAAGGAATTCGGCATGCAATATCATTGATGCATTCCACCATAATATATAAGCCAATAAACACCTGGGAATAGGAGCTATTGTGTCCGAGAGCTTTAGATTGTTTGGTTTACTCTTGTTAACATTTTATTTGTTAATGCATCAATACATACCTCAACATCTACAGCACAGGGGTAAATGACACAAATAAACAAAAGAAAGAAAAGTCACAGCAAATAGTACACATTCCATTTTTAAAATTCTTCCAGGAATAGCAGAGCCAGGGCAAAACAGGTCCACAAAACAATGAGGAATGGAATTTGATGAAAAATCACTAATAGCTACAGAGCTCTATTTAATGATTGGAAAAAAATAAGGCACAGTGTTCACAGTAAGAGAGGAAGATGCTGTGAATTTTTATGAAGAGTTTCTATGGTTGGATATTAATTGACACACTACAAACTGGAAAATCTTTATAAATATAATCATTTTATTGCCTGAAAGAACTTAAAAGTTTTCTATAGCAAACTTTGAAAACTTATTATCAGAAAGCACCAATGATTCAGTTTTCTGAGACTGATGATTTTTGACATGGGAGAACCAGATTTATAGTAGTTAAATAAGCTTACTGTATTAATGTTAGTTTAATATTCAGTTTACTGACATTGTCAGCTCTACAACTGTATTTTGTCAAAATAGATTTCTGATTCTGAGTCTCTGTGCTCCAGAATTTTATGGGCGGGAGTGGGATGGAGGAGAAGGGGGAGGTAATAAGAAGGAGATTCCTGCTTTTATGGTCTGCCTTTAGGTTTTCCATTTAGTCTTCCACTTCAGCTGTAAAAAGATACTAGCCCAGATGAATTCTAGCTTAATCCCTCAGGATTATACACTGCAATATGGGGTCTTCTAGATAAGCATAATATAAGCACTCATGGATGCCACATTAGTGTGGGATAATTGCATCTCACATCCTTCTTTTAAAGTGCATACATTCTTTCTTTTTCAGCAGCTTTGACTTTAGCAAAGCAAATTATAAGGAGGTTTTAACAGTTCCAAATCCTCATATATCTTCTTTGAATTTGGACATTATTTATGCCCAGATAATTCAGTTATCCCGAAAGAAATGGATCATATACTATTTTATTTTATTTAAATAAGTCTACAGGAAGTTTGTAGGACCTACATATTTAATTTTAATTTAAAAAATTGGCAATCTCAAAAGGCATTCTCTAGATTTGCCTTCAGTATCAAAAATATGTTCTTAAAAAAGTGATACTTTTTACCAAAAGCTTTCTTTATACTTAATACTGATTTTGCTATGTAATTTTTTTATATGATTAAAAACCACTGTTTAACTGCAGTATTTCTGTATTACAGTGGTAATAATATTTTAGGGTTTAATGAATTTTACAGCTTATTAAGATTTTTGGGATATAATATTGTCATGTATGTATGCTAAAAAGCACCAGAGCCTACAAAATTATTATTTTAGTTATTGTAGGTAGTAATTAAAAAGAAACAGGAACATTAGCTCTTGTAAAAGTGGAAGATTGGGTAACAGAACCTACATAAGAATGAATCCATTAATAAGTTGAAACCTGGTTCATATTAATATTATTTACTTTAATTTTCTACCATTTGCATCATTTTCAAAATAGTATATACTTCATTATTTTTAAACTGATATGTTTTATCTGATTTGCACCACAACTGCTGAAACACAACTTCTAATATATGCTTAAGAATGAAAACAATATTTCATATATATGAATGACTAATCTTTAGCATATTCTATTTGAAAACGCCCCGCAAACAAACATTGGGTGAATGACGGCTAGTAGAAGACTTCTCCTACTGCTAGAATATACAGAGTATATATGTTACTTTCTGAGGCATCACAGAATTAAAATCTCTTCTGTAATGTATCCTATTTGAAAAATACCACCATTGTGTACAGCAAATAGAGTTCTATTGCTATGTCTTAGTCATATTAGCCCATTCCCTAGATTCCTACATAGAAACTCCTAGTTTGAAAAGGTATATTTATATACATAGTGCATTTCACACAGATATTTCCAAATAATGAAGAATTTCACATATATGTCATCCCATCTATGTGGCAAGTCTATGTGTATTGGTCTTCTCTCCAATACCTTACACACCAAATATATCAAACAGCGACAAATACATGGCTGTTGCATATATTTGTGTGAGTGAGACAGAGAGAGCTATACACAAAAACTCAAGAATGAATGGAAATAATGATTGTTTGGTGAATATTTGGGATGGGCGTTCCTTGCATGCATGCATGCACAGAAAAAAAATATAAATGATAAGGATGTGTGTGTGTGTGTGTGTGTGTGTGTGTAAAGAAAGAAGCAGACATCCTGCAAGCTCCAGAACTTAAAAGTGTAAAATTTTAAAATAATTAAAATTTTATTTTACTAAGCTTTCGTCAGCCATCTGCTGACATCATCAGAGTATTAAACTACCATTACAGAGATCTCTGCCTTTATATGCCATTAATCAATTTGGCTATTGAACCTATAATAGGCCCTTCCAGCCGTCTCCCACTTGTAATTATCTGTGTTGTTTTTGCTGTCATCATGCTGGATGATGGAGGCTTAATTCCTACTGTCTCCTCCCTCCTAGCTTGCTTATCAGTGCGGGATGATGTTAGCCTGTCAACTATTGCAATTTGCTGCCTTGTCCGTGACCTTGTGGTCGGCCAGGTTCGTTTCTCATTAATCCTATCTGTTACAGTTTGAGACAGCCCTGCCGGGTTGCTCTGTGTTTGTTCGGGACTGACTATGCCTTCACAGGCTGAGTCTGCATGCTCAGAGGTGGGGAGTGGGTGCCATTGGTCTCTGTTCACTGATGGAAAGCATCAGTGAGCATAAATTCCAGAGCTTGCAGGATGTCTGCTTCTTTCTTTACTAATATACCTGGAACTTGTATTTTTAGAATAGTTTGTAATATACTGTATATATAAATGTTAAGGATAGTTCTTTGTTGGTTATTTGGAGAAAACTGAAATGAGGAAATGCTGAAAGGTGTGCTTTAAATAAGGACTATAGTAATACGTTGAAGAATATATGTGAAAATAATGTTATAACTATTACTAATCAAGAAAAAGGCAGTTATAGAGTAAATACTGTAATAATTATAATGGTAAGACTGCAGCTACTATAAAGAATTATATCCAAAACAAGAACTAGTTGACAACTTGAGAAGATGGAAACCATTAAACTTGTGGTTTGATGGAAATAATGAGATTAACAAAAGAGAAGAGGTTAAAAAAATACAAAGTAATGCTTGAAACAGTGAACAGTTATAATAAACACATGAATGGTTACAAGGACAGAATAGTATGGAGAATTATAATGAATGGTGATTGAGTAAATTACATTTAGCATGTCCACTTATCTCTAAATGATGTAAACAAGAAGAGATGGTTTACATACTTGAATCAATCATCTCCTATCTTCTTAAGCACAATATCTTCCAGAACAAATAGATCACATCTGTGAGTCATCAAGTCATCATTGTTATCAAAATGTTATCACCTAATAATATTTTGCAGAATATGTTACATGTCTATTTCTTTTAATATTCTCCTTTCTCTAGGTGTATCTCAACTTTTTCTTTATTGCTCTTTTTCTTTTAACAAATTTGACATTGATAAGTCAAGATAAACTTCATCAGACCAACAGGGTATACAAAGCTAATACAACATAGTATTCTGCCAATTCTTAATTAATCAATCCAATTGCCATATTGACTAGTGGGATCTATGTCTTGAAAAAAGTTGCCATTGATTCATAAGCTATAAATTGACTCTAAAAGAAGTCAGCTTCCATAGCAAGTACAAGCTGATCACATGTAAAGGAATAGGTGATTCAGGCAAATAATTGAAGACTGAAAAAAGAATGCAGGCATGGATGTAGAGTTGGCTTATGGGCACTCAGAGTCCTTTACCCCTCTGTTCTGGTTCCTGAGCCATGTGAGTTCCCAAGTTCCCAAGCCATGTGAGTTCCCAAGGAAGATGGCTCTACTTAAAAGATGGTCACCTAAAATTTGAATGTTAGATTGGATGTATTTTAATATATAGTAATAGAAATATTAATATATGTGAGAAAAATTAACCTACATTCTCTGGTATCCATCCACACCTCAATTAAAATTAGGTGTGCGTGGACCACACTGTCATTGTTTACAGTAGTATATTTATTAGACAAGAAGCTAAATGCTTTAGAAGTCTTTCCAGCATAAATATTTTGCCAGTTGCTACTTCAACTGCTAATATTCATACAACCAGAAAATAAATTACAGGTTGGTCTTGTGTGATTTAAATGCAGCATGAGATCTGCCACAAACAAAAGAAATGTTTCTCTGTTGGATTTCTTTCTGCATCATTTACTCCCTGCAGTTTAGAGCAGATTAATGTGCTTATAGACTGATTGCCATAATTACTCTGCCCTGCTGCTCCACTATATTATGCAAACAAATGCTCAAGGATAGGTCAGAAGAGAGAAGACTCCAGACTGGCACTATTTAGCTTGTCTTTGTGAACTCTTATACTAGGGGGGGAAATCTTCAGGCACCACTTGAGAGAAGTCATAGCATTTTAACATCTCTTTTTTACAGAATTAAAAGTTGGGCTCAGCACTGTAGTATACAAATTGAATACAATTATATTCAGTTTAGGGAGAAGAGAAACAAGACACACACTGTTTCCACGAGAAAATGACTTCCATCAGCCTAATGGGGAAGGAGGAGTAATTCTTCCACTTCTTTGCAGTTTTCCACATGTTCCCAACCTTGACTCTGGAGAGCTGGAGACTCACAGCAACAGATTTGTGAGTGTTCTGGGGGCTATAAAGAAGGGGGATAAATGGAGAGGAAAGTCCTATTGTGGAAGCAGACATCTGCTGGTATGACACTGAATTTTGTTCTTCTATAATAGAACTGTTCCCATATAGTAGAGCAAATTAAACCTGGAGTAAAGGTTTAGAAAGATGAAATGATATGATCATAAGAATAGAGGTGTGTGCAAATAATTTAATTACTTCTTCAGTAAGAAATAGTTTCCCTCCACCTTTATCTAAGCACTGCCATCCAACACCTATTGTTACTGCATTTAGAGAAATTAACCTTGCCCTGATCCAGTATCTTGCTTTAGTTAGACAGCTGCTTTCTATTTCCATTAGCTACAGTTTAAACAAGTCTGGTTAGGCTAATGATAACAATGTCTTCTGGGCCTCTTTCAGCAAAATTGAGTATCCAATTAGGAGACATGGGCTTTCATGTTCTGTTCTTAACTTTGTGTACATTTTAACATTGAAAAATAATTAAGGAAAACTTTAAATTCAACCATTAAAATGTAAACTGTTCAAATGTTCAAATGTAAACAAAATTAAGAGTAAATTACAAAGTTTAACTACTTTTTTGAACTCAGTTAACTGACAATCATGTTTTGTTATTTTGCATATTGTCATATTGCAATTGCAATGAGTATAGTGAATATTCCCCACACTACACTACGGTACTGAATATGGAGGATGTTGCGGTTCTGATCGATGCCCTAATTAAATCATGAGCCTCAAGCCAAGCTTCAAAAGAAATCCAGTTATTTATTAGGAGTTTCATGCCAGAACGGACCAGGTGGAGCCAACTCTGACCACAGTTAATTTGTGCTTTGCCTCTGACCGTGTTTCCCCCTCCCCCCAATATGTGTCATCGGTCACATTCCCCAATGAAGCAATTTTGTGGGTTGTAAAGGTCACTCCCTCGGGCCACTGTGGGTTTTGGTGGAGACGTCCTTGGCGTATCAGTTGGAATGTGCCTTGTTTTGACTGAGATACCAGCTCCTTGATGCAGCTGCGAAGGTCGCTTTCCCATCCTCCTTGCATATGGCAACTCGAGAGCAGGTCAGGGATGCTTTGCGAGTTGACAGAACAGGAAAGGGCTATGATGAAGAGACAGCTAGTTAGATAGCTTCTAGTCCATGACACCCTTCATAAAGGAGATCACTAAACATTGAGCCCATTCTCTAGAATGTTAGGGTGTTTTATGGGCACCAGTATGTTGGATTATTTTTACTTTTTTATGATTAGTGATCAGAATTCAAACAAGTTCATAGCACATGAAATAAAAAGAATAATTTACAAAACTACTAATGCAATCCAAATGTGTCTAGTTCTACAAACAGAATATGAAAATTAGACAATGTTCACAGGAACTGAAGCATTGTTTGTAGCTAGTTTCTAGTCAAACCAATGAACTGATATATACTACAGCTGCTGTAATCCTGGAGATGCTTGGCTATGCAATCAAGAACAGCAGTAAATATGCCCATTCCCCCTCCCCCCAAAAAATAAGTTTAGAGGCTGACATCAAGGCAATTTGGAAAGCGATTGGTGAAATTGCAGAAAGGTGTGAAGTTTAGGAATAAGATTGAGCTACTGAAAAAATACAAAGCCTGACTCCACCTGAAGTCCTCAAGACTGCTAAACAAAGGCTCATTGCACTAGCTATCAGGCTAAGAAGATGCAATAGAGAAGCAGAGGCCAAGAAAATAAATGCCCTGTTCTCCAAAAAACCATCCAATGTATACTCCCAATTGAAGTGCAATAATATTCAGCTGCAGTAACAGCAGAGCCACCAATAGCAGAAACTGAACAGTACTGGAAGGACATATGGGAGAAAGAGAAGACATATAACACCAGTGCAAAGGGGCTGCAGGACCTGAAAGAAGGCAGCAATTTCCCTGAACAAAAACCAATCACCATCACAGTAGCAAACATCCAGCAGTAGGTTAAGTACATGAAGAGCTGAACAGCACCCAGCCCAGACATAATTCAAATCTACTGACTAAAGAAATTAACAGTGTGTATGAATGTCTGAATGTCTGGGACGCGGTGGCTCAGTGGCTAAGATGCTGAGCTTGTCGAAAGGTCGGCAGTTCAGCGGTTCGAATCCCAAGTGCCGCGTAACGGGGTGAGCTCCCATTACTTGTCCTAGCTTCTGTCAACCTAGCAGTTTGAAAGCACATAAAAAATGCAAGTAGAAAAATAGGGACACCTTTGGTGGAAAGGTAACAACATTCCGTGCGCCTTTGGCATTTAGTCATGCTGGCTACATGACCACGGAGACTTTTTCAGACAACGCTGGCTCTTCAGCTTTGAAACAGAGATGAGCACCACCCCTAGAGTTGGGAACGACTATCACATATGTGCAAGGGGACCCTTTACCTTCACCTTATGAATGTCTAAAAGCACAGTTGAACCAGCTGCTAGTAGCAGACTCCCATGCACATTGGAAACCCATGGAAGAACAGTGCTGATAATGAAAGACCCCCAAAGGGATCAGCAGCAGCCAATTAATATATCTGCTTCCCCACAATATGAGAAGTCGTATAAGGCATCATAGCCACCAAGCTACAAGATCAGGTATATATATGAGCAGAGCTAAGAAGGGCATTGGGAAACAACATCAGTTGCTCATAGATAGAGCAGTTGCCCAAAACTCAAGATCAAGGCAACATCTGAACATAGACTGGATTGAGTACAAAAAAGCCTATGACTCAATGCCACACATGGATCGGTGAATGCCTAGCAAGTCAACAGGACAGCAAGAACTTCCCTCAAGAACTCAATGGGACTGTGGAAGATAATAGTAGAACTCAACTTAAGACAATTCAGACAAGCAACCATCAAGTGTGGCATATACCAAGGTAATGCACTGTCTTTACTGCTGTTCTGCATAGGTTCAAACTGCATCAGCCAGATAATCACAAACATTGGATATGGATACAAGTTCAAAAGTGAAACTACCATCAGCCAGGACCGCTACATCAACGTGTATACAAAGAAGGAACAAGACATCAACTCACTGATCCATCTGACATGGAATTACAGTGATGACACCAGGATGTCATTCAGACTAGAGAAATGTAGCTGGAAGGTAGTCAAGGCAATAAAGAAGTTAAGACTGAAGGGGTGGAATTACTAGTGGGTCACGTAGCAGACATATAGACCAGTTACAAGTATCTTGGCATCTGACAGTCACATGGGAACCATGATAAGGAAGCAAGGAAGATAATAGCATCCAAGTACCACCAAAGGATCATACATATCCTGAAAAGCTAGCTCAATGGGAAGATCAATATGCAGTTTTATCAGCCATAAGATACCCTGCCAGTAAAATGAGCTGGCCAAAGAAGCAGAGGTAAGATTCAGCTGGTTCACACTGGTTCGCGTGAACCAGTTGTTAACATTTTGTGCAGTTTGGACAACCCAGGTGTCGGCAACCCACGGCTCCAGAGCCATATGCAGCTCTTTGGGCCCTCTGCTGTAGCTCCCTGTCCCATCATTGGCTGGCCCCACCTCTCGCCCTCCACTCCCCGCCTGGCCTGAGAAGGTAAGGGCAATGGCGGGGGATGAAGAAGCAGCTGGGGCTGATTCTCCTGAGCCACACTCTTGCTGGAGCTTCTTCCTGCCCTGCCAAAAAGTGATAGCACCAGTTAAAAAACTGGTAATCACATGGTCTTCTTTTGTTGCCCTGCATGCAGGAGAACAGAGCTGGAAAGCAGGTTAGTGAGGGAATTGTGGTTGCCAAAAATAGGCTGCAAAGAGTGCCCCAGCCTCCCAGCTGATTGGCACATCCAGTCCATTCACCACCTCCCAGCTGATCGACTGGGTCTTTTTTTGTTGCCCTGCATGCAGCAGAACGGAGCTGGAAAGCAGGTGAGTTAGGGAATTGTGGTTGCTCTGGGATGGAGTAGGAGTAAAGATTTTGCATGGTGATTACTCTACGGTGGAGTGGGAATGAGGATTTTGCATTATCATTACTCTGGGATGGGGTGGGAATGAGGATTTTGCATTATGATTGCTCATAAATAAGTAAGAACCTGTAAAAGAGGAATGGAAAAATCCCTATCTGTAGATCAGTGTTTTTCAGTCTTGGCAAGTTTAAGATGGTCGAACTTCATGCTGCCTGTGGAATTCTGGAAATTGAAGTCCACATACCTTAAAGTTGCCAAAGTTGAGAAGCATGGGTCTACACTAGACCTTAGGATTTTCCATTCCTGTTTTATTTAGAGTTTGGTGCAATTAAATAAATCAGTTGTAGTTTCCTTAATAAATAATGATTAAAGAGATATGAACCATTACTGGGCTTTTTGTGAGAAACTGAAATTAAAAATTGATCTAGGCTTTGATGATTAGATATGGGATTATGGAAATAATGTAGACAAATGTTAATCTTAAAGTAAGAGTTTGATATATTTTTTTACTTACATCTGTACCAAAGAAAGTTGGAAGTCATTCTTTTTCAGATTTCCTTCTTTTCCTCTTTCTTTCTCACACTTTCACTCTTTTTCTTTCCTGAGCCTTTTCTTTTTCAGATCTGTTTTTTATTTGTTTATCCCTTAGCTTTGTATTTTTTTTTGATGTATGAAGGACCAAGAATGTAATTCTACATTCCTTATTTACAGAAATCATATCAAAATTTAAAATTAAATCCACTGGGAGCCATCTCATATAATGTATGCTCCGAGTCCCTCTAACCAAAGAGTATTTATCACTAGAAGAGAATATTTGTAGCTCAGGGTTGAACTGTGGGGTCCTTGGTGGTCTCTGAGCTTGATGGTTTTCTTGCAGATGTTTCATTATCAAACTAGTTAACATCATCAGTACTAGAAGGAAGTGGAGTTTGCTCTTATTTTCATATACTAGTGGCTTACCTTGTCAGTTTTAATCAGTTGCTTCACAAAAAGTGTTTTGATTGGTGCCAGGTCTCTACTGCCTCAGGCAAAGAAGGGCTATTCTTCACCTCTCCCTCAAATGTTCTTTAAAATACAGAGTTTCCCAGCATTCCTTTAGGAACCTCCAACATGCAAGCTGTGGTTACTCATCCTAAAAAATGAATCCTCTTTACCTGGAGCTTCAAAATTTGTTGTTTGCTGGGAAGGTGTGTACTAAAAGTCAGTCTACATTTAGTGTACATCTGACTTTATTTCTTCATAACCAAACAAAAGTGTATTTTCTGTGCAGTTCACACCCTTTGTACACTGGATCTGGATGTCAGAAAGCAAAGCCCACATTTTGTAATTAACCCCCGCACCCCGTTTTGAAGAGTGCTGAGTGCTATCATGCTATCATGCCCCTGGCCACGTCCACCCTGGCCACACCCACTCAGCCACACCTACCCAGCCAGTCATTAGGGCAGACAATCAGTTGTTAAATTATTTGAATCCCATCACTGCAAAAGAAGGACATGCAAGCTGCCAATGTGAAGACTCACAGTGTGCAAAGGTTTCCACCCGAAGTCCAGAGACTGTATACCAGATGGAAAGTCAAAGCCACTGTCATGGATTAAACCCAGAGCATCCAGGAGTACATGAGTAAGATGGCACCAAAAGATAAGCTCCTGAGAGAATGCCTTAGGCAGCAGCAGATGTGGGAGAAAGATCAAGTAGAGGAAGTTCCATGGAAAGACAAGATCCTGAATAGGACGTATCATTGATAGATAGCTGAAGAGGTGGACATTGGGAAAGGGCTGGATTAAAAGACAGAACCGAGACATTGATCATAGCAGCACAAGAACAGGCACTAAGCACTAGGTCTACTCTATAGAAGCAAGGTCTACCAAACTAGACAGGACCCAAGGTGCAGACTATGCAGAAAGGTGTCAGAGATATTCCAACACATAGTGGCAGAGTATAATATGCAGGCAGGAGCATGTATTAAATGGCACAACTAAGAAGCTGGTATTGTGTACAGGAGCATCTGTAAATAATATGGGCTAGATAGGACATCCCACAGAAGGTCATTTAAAATAAGAGAGCTAAGCTCCTGTGGGATTTCTAAATCCAGACAGACAGGCAGATAATAAGCAAACAACCAGATATCATGGTAGTAGACAAAAACTAGAAGGCAGCGATTATGATAGATGTCAGAAATGACAGAAACATTAGGAACAAGGATTAGGAGAAAATGGAGAAATACCAGAGTCTGGAAAGGATGTCAAAATTAAAGGCGAAAGTGGACCCAGTAGTGGTAGGGCAGCGACTCCATCCATCCATCCATCCATCCATCCATCCATCCATCCATCCATCCATCTTGAAGACAATTATATAGTGTGACTACTATGCTAGTTTAAAGAAAGATTGTGAGATGGACAATGGTCTTGTAGGTGCTAAAAACAAATAACACTCAATACTGATACAGCTACAGCATTAATTCCTTGCCATGATAAGATAGGAATGCATGAACACATGTAGATTAAAAAAACAGCATCAATGGCTGCCTGTACATCTTGAAATTCTCAGAATGAAGAATCGAAGTTAACAATAGATGTATTTGTTATTAAAGTTCTGGTCTCTTTGCTTATAGCTAATGTTTCCCACTTCTTTATTTCATTTCCCCATGCAATATATTGTTATCAAATTGATTGTACTTTGGGCATGAAATGCAAAGGCCACATGCCAGTTCATTATTTCTGTCTTTCAGGCTAGATGCTATGAATGCACTTTTCACACAGGGTAAATGCCAGAAATAATCCTTGCGTTAAATCTATCTCCTGTTTTATTCATAATCTCTGGTTTTGTATTTATGAGGGTAGAGGGATAAAACTACCACAAACACTGCTGCAACTTAGAAGTATCATCCAAAACAGTATAATGTCCTTTATTAAGAATTATATTTCTTGAATTATGTAATTCAATTAATTATGAAAGATTTATGCTTAGAGTAAATTAGTAAATTTTAAAAGCAAAACATATCTTCCTTAAATTTATATTAAGTTATTCAGGCTACATTTTCCCCAGACACACATGCATAGCACATAAGGCGACTGACTATCCTGAGAGAAAGTTGTAAGGTTTTACCTATACCCCATAAGTTACTCTGAAGTTACTCTGTTACAGTTACTGCTCATGTTAGATGCCTTCTATGAGGAACACTGACCACACCCAAATACTGCAACACTTCAATAATTCCCAGAATTTCCCAGTCAATATGTGAGTTGAAGTCCAGACATCTTAAAAATGCCACTTTGAAAAACAGTGACTTACATCCTTATAAGTAGCCTCAAGGCATTGTACTTATCCATACTGACTAACAGAGGGAAGGGGTACTGATATTCCAGAGACTTAGTACACAATTCTATGTATTCTATGGCACTAAAATTTACTTCTGAAAAAACATGCATAATTTTACACAGTTGCTCTTAAGATTCTAAATTCTGAGTACTTTGTAATTAAGTACTTCTCTTGAAGAATAACCATATTTTTCTGCTCTGCATCCATATAATATACCTATTTTAAAATTGAAATGAGTTTCAGGAATAGCTATGCTATAATATACATGTGAAGTGCCAAGAGAACTGAATTCAACGGCTTAACAGGCTTTTATGAATTTCCAATCCAGTGGGAAAAGGGTAGGAGATAATATCTATAAAGATTGACCAGGAAATGTCTATAGAGATTCTCAGTCATCCAGGTCATGGTTGTCCCAAAGGTGCTTTTTCAAGAGGTAACTGGACTTTCTGATTTTTCTTTGAAAACGTTTCACTTCTCATCCAAGAAGAATTCTTCAACTCTAACTAGATGGTTGGGAATAGAGGAATTTATAGTTCTTGCAGACAACTGATCATTTGCATTCTTTTAGCAAGTTGTTAAGACCACCTTGAGGTTTATCTGAGCCTTTTTGGAACTGTTGAAAGGACCGTGTTGTAGACTGGAGATAGATGATGTCATATCAAAGAAATCATTGTATCAAAGAAGTCTTCAAAGAAAAAACAGAAAGTCCAATTGCCTCTTCAAAAAGCAGCTTTGGGATTCTTTCTTTGGGAAAGAAAAAAGGCCTTCATGATACTAGAATGGCAAGAAAGTTTAGGCAACTTTCCAATAAGATGTAACTACCTGTTTAGATTTAGCCAACTAATTAATAAATGACATAGGCTAATATGACATTATGTGTAAATTGCATTGAGATTTCCTGGTTTATTCATATTTTAAAGGAGTTGTGTTTGTGTGTGCCTTTTAGAAATGTTTATTTGCATTACACAGAAAAAGTTAATAATAGGGAGCACTGGTGCAGGGAAGTAAAGCACAAAGAAAAAAGCTTTGTTAGAAATAGCTTTGATACATAAAAGCAAGGTCTGTGTTTCAATTTCTTCTCTATTCCCATGCATATACCATTTTCAAATCATGAGTAAAGAGAGTTATTCATATTATTCTGAATATCTTCTGACATCCACACAATGGGACATTTCCTAACCTTTAGCCAGAATTTGATTGGGTGAACCCAGCCAAAGTATCAAGGGAATGGCTCATCAGAAAGAAAATTACATTCTGGAATACTTTAGTTCCATAACCTGATAAACTAATCAAATCTTTATGCATTTTAACAGAAATCAAGAAAGAGTGAAGTCAAAGGAAAGATGAAATATAAAAATAGTCATGACTTGCCAATAATCTCCCTCTGCATCTGCTGTCAAAATAGTCCTCATTTAGTTTTGTGAAACCCCTGAATTACTCAATACCACTTTCTCTTCTTTTAAAAAAGGATCTAAACTAACAGAAAATAGGAATGTCCATAGAAAAAATGGGAAGCTGAAAATAAAATACAAGTTAGAGAAGAAAAAGAAATATAGCTGGTCAAATCATTATTTTTTCTCCAAAAATGCTTGAAAATGGTATTATACTATGGCATACTAAAACCCCAACAGTGCCAGTTCATGTTCAAAAAATGAATTCAACCCTTATTTTGGACTATAATTATAAACATAAGTGGCATTATTCCTTATAGGTGGTCCATAAGACAGATATATTGAATTTTGGTCTTGGAAGTCTGTTTTCAGTATTTGTGAAAAAAAGTTATTTTTTCTTTTGTATTTATTATACTTTAATATAATTTAAAAACTCATCACACCTATACATATTGTATTACAATATGTATTTAGTAACAATATTTTTTACTGTCTAGGTTTTTTTAAGAAGTCCCATATTTGGTCTCTATTATCGGAATGGATCCATAATTCATGATACCTAAATAATAAGTAGGTAATATGGATATTAGTTGAAACAAATATCATGTTCTTGATTAAAATAAAAAGGTCAGTTTATGTTGAAACACCATCAATTATTTCATTTTATAACAAGATTAGGTTTGGGAAAATATTGCATTTTAAATAGGAATAATTGATCAATTAAGAGCCAGTCCCACCTGAGCCATGAAAGCCAGTTGGGTGACTTTGGGCCAGTCACTTCTCTCAGCCCAAATTCACTTTACTTGTTGTGGAGAAAATTGGAAGAGGATAAAATTGGCTTTCCTTGTGTAAACATTTCATTACCAGACTAGATAACTTTGCTGTCTATATATAACAGCTGGTCTTTGTACCAGTGGTCTTGATTAGGAATATTGTTTTTCCTTAATTAGCATTGAACTACCTGGTGATAATTATGGTGATTAACTGTGGATTCCTGCTTATTTGGGAGATGGTTAAAATCAGAGGTAGAATGTACTCAGGGACACACAGAAATAGTCCCCATTTATAAACCATTCATAAGGAACACTAAAGATCAAAGAAAGAGGTAAACAGCTCTGAGTAGGTATGGCAGGATAGTAGCAACTTTACAGCAACAACTTTACAGTACTTCCCCAGGACAAAGGACTGTGGTTGTTTTCTTGACTGATGATGCAACTTGGGAAGGGAAGGAACCAAGATGCCAAAGTCAGGTCCTTTACAGAAAGTCACCAATGAGTTTGCATCCATAAGTATATGACACATGTAGCACTGCTGATTTGAACAATGTACTGAAGCATATGCAGAAGTATTTCTTTAGTCATTATGAAAGACCTTAAAATAGATTGCACGGCTTTAATTTAATTGGCCTATCTGAGCAAAATCGGTGCTCAGCATTGTAGATGTCTGGCAATTTGGCCTGGCAGCTTTTCCCTTACCATCTGCAACAGTCTCTGCTCTGCTGTAATAGAAACACAATTCACCTAGTGAGAACATTTTTTTTTCTTCATGCCTTCTGCTACTTCTGGAACACATAATGGATGACCAGATACTGGACTCCCCTTGGATTGACAGTTTTGTAATTCTTAATAATAATTTGCACTTCATTTCCTGAAGCATGAACAAAAATATGGCTATCTAAATAATTCTGAGCCATACTATCAAGCTGCCTGTGATGAATAGAATATAACTGCCAAAAATCACAATATTGCAAGTAAAAGGGCAATGTACAGCATACAAAACTCCTTTTCAGACATCAGAGGCTGCCAATCAAAAATCAAAAAATAGGTTTTGTGGTCCTGACATTACTATATAACCTCAAACCTAACAATGTTCCTTCCATGTTTGACTCACAGTGTCTTAGCTATTATGTGGTTTCTAGAACTTCAGAGTATGCCTATATATTCTCTCTATGTGTGCATGTATGTTTGTATGTTTGTATGTTTGTATGTATGTATGTATATATATATATATATATATATATATATATATATATATATATATATATATATATATATATATATACAAATATAAATATAAATATAAATATGTATACAAATATAGTACTACCTGAATAAATGTTAGCATTTACAGTATACAGAATGTTGTCACTGTTCTGAAGTTTTGTTCAAATAGTGGTGTGGTGTAACTATTTTTATTACTGACCTTTTGGCATCCTTATGGCAATACCCTGCAGTCTTACTGTAAGCTGCTTCTAGTCTAAACCCCCCAGATGCATTCAACTCAGGGTCTGCTGCAAAAGCAGTCCAAATGAAACAATAATGTCTACCATATATTAGGTGTGTACAAAATGTTTTAAGCTCAGCTCATTTTAAATTCAAAACACCCCCATCTGGAATTTGCAAGCAGCTGTTTCCCAGTTGAACACAATTACTTTCCATGACTGTTTCAATTTTTCTGGAAGTACTTCAGGCTCCGAATAAAGCTGTTCCATACTCAAAAGAGCCTATGTAGAATTGGAACAGTAGTTTTGATTTGAAATGGGAGATTTCAAATTCAAACCAGATCACATTTGAAATATTTTGGATGCCAAAATATTGGCATGTCAATTTACTCATAATACATCAGGAGAGAATGAGCCCTTCTTCATATTGCACTTACACTGATGAGATTGACCAAACTATTTAGTTATTTTTATGGGACATGAATGAACCGAAAGCCTATTGTAGTTTGTATATACCATGTGATAACTCAGTTATGTAGCCATGCTTCGCCCCGCAATCATTTTGCTTATATTACCAACTTACTAGCTTCGACTCAGGAATTCTTAATTTAATACACAATAAATTGATATCATATTAAAGCACTTTTTAACCTTTTTTTTAATCCTTTTAAAAATAAGTCAGCAAACATACCTAATACTCCTTCCTCTTTCTTTTTCCCCAAAACAATAACTATGAAAGGTGGCTTGGGCTGAGTTACTGGTCCAAGTCAACCAGCTGACTTTCATGTCTAAGGTGGGACTAGAACTCACTGTCTTCTGGGTCCTAGCCTGGTGCCTTAACCAGTAGACCAAACTGACTGTCAACCAGTTTTCAAACAAACTTCTTTTTTTATTGTAGTATAGAATTATAAATCCTTGATCCCCCTAGAGGTTTGAGCAACTGGGGAAAATAAAAATCCAACATTACCTGGACAGAGAGAAATCTCCCTACACAAACACTAGGCTCATGATAGACTTCCTTATGCTACTCATGGGTAGAAACAGCAATTGTTTTCCGACAAGCACAAAGTTCATTGAATGACCAAATATTAAAGTATACTTTAATAGGACATTAAATAATTAGAAATCAGTAATAATTAATATCAGTGTGGAGGGGGTAAGCATTGCTGTATAATGGTGAAATGGCACAAACTTTTCCCCTTTTATGCTTCAATGACAACATTGCACTAAAATGGTTAAGACCAATTCTTGCAGCACAATGTCATGAAGCACATGTCATCATTTTGATGAAATCTTGCCAACTACCTCTGATAACTCTTTAGTATAATGCAGCCAAATGATAGGCTTGCAGTTGTAAATTTTAGGACTAATACCAAACAGATAGAATTACTTTAAAATAAACAGTTTTCCTATACAAAGTCACATAACCAAGTCAGGATTAATATACTTTGAATCAAAGCTAAAATTCATTGAGCATAACCATTGAAAATGAATATAAAAGTTAAATACATAAATGAACTGATTACATATAACCTCCATTTATACCTGCCTTTGACAAACATACAGAATAGAAGTAGTGTTGAAAAAGTAAATTTAGGAGTCAGCTATCACTCTAGATAATTAATTCTCAGAAGGTTTATCTTCAAATATTTGGGGGAAGGATCCAACTTCTTTGTGATCTCATTCAAATCCCATTGAAGTTGGTGAAAGTCATTTTATTTCCAAATTTCAAAATAAAGTTTTCATTAGAGTTTTGATTTTTTTTCTTTCTTTTTCTTTTCTTTTCTTTTTCTTTCTTTCTTTTTTTTTTTTTTTTGAGAAAGAGACCTTGGAAACCTGAAAGAGGGAATGACAAAATATGCTTTTGAGTGATTAGATTTATAGAAGATTAAAAATAAAGATACATTCTAAGGACATAGTAGTATAAAATGTTACATGAGATGAAGATCTTGTACTCATGGTGGAGAAACAATTGTAATACCCTTTCTCAGTGGGAACTGGCACACTCACATTTTTTCCCATTTCCCCATCAAAAATTAATGTTGCTTGCAGATTTCCCCCCACCCCAAAAACCAATGCTATTTCTAACAACTACAGTTTAGCTGTAGTTACAGTGCAGATTTTATATTCATGTTATCTATTTTTCTTACTACTGGTATTACTGTAGAAATACCTGTGCAATGTAACATAAACATCACACTCACGTTTCATTTTTCATTTACTTGCCACTTTGTGTGAACCTAAACTCCCAGAATCTCCAGCCAGCATGCTGGATGGGAATTTCTGGGAATTGAAGTCCACATATCTAAAAGTTACCAAGTTTGAAAAACATTGCACTATACCTTTTAATATTCAGCAGGTTGTAACAATTATCAAAATGCTAGTGTTTAAGTGACTTTGCTACCCAGTTCTGTCATGCATGTGCATTTCATTCTACTTTATACTTCACATTTGTGAAGAATTCAGATTTTTAAAAACATTTTATTTGCTCCCCTTAATACATACAATTTTGCTTGCTTGTTCTTTTATATGTTGTCTTGGAGAACAAAACAATAGTTCTTCAATCAATTTAATCATGTTGAAATTTAAACTTTGATGATATGTTTTGCTGAATTAGCTGAAATACTAAATCTGAATTTAATGAAAAGCATACTGGCTTCCAAAATCTGAAAGTGTACTCACAAAAAAATTTATCCAAAAGGTTTGTATGAACAATATGGCATGTGACAGAGTTTGGAGCAGAATCCAACTATATAGTAATTACTTGGAAGAAACGATATGTATTGAAACCAACATTTTCTAATTAGAAAAATATTTAGAAATATATGTGTTGATATTGATTAAAAATGCATTAATCTAAAATTAAAAATTATATTCTACAAAAGTTGCATTTGATAAAAATTCTTGAACATAAAAATAGTAATTTACCAGTTGCCATACAATTCCATTGATGATGGCATGGACTCAGCAAAAAAAGAATAGTTTCAGTGCATTTTTGATAGAATTTGTCTTCCAATCCCTTCCACTGAAAAGTTGAAATGAACCCCAGTTAGAAATCTCATTTAAGAACCTCTGTAAAGTCCTTCAGTCCATCTCCATTAGGCTAAGAGTTCAGGAATCGTATTGATTTACTGTGATAGTAGCAGGGATATAAAGGAATAAGAAGCAATCCATTTACTTGTTACATTTTCAACAGAATAAACCACAATCTAAACTAAATAGAATTGTCAATTAAATTGGAATACAAATAAAAACTTTCCTATTGCTCTATAAAGTATTTCAACAGTAGTTTTGCTTTTAGTATAATTTTCTCACTTTCTTTGAGTCCTAATACACATCCAAAGATTCAATATTTTTCTTTAATTAAATAATATTAATAACTATATAAATTGATTCAATAAATACACCTCTGCAATTTCCTACAAATTTAGAAGTTTTAACTTACTAATGAATATAAAAGTATTACCCAGAGCACTCCATTCCAAGGGGAAGATTTGGTTTGATTCTGTTTTAAAGGGAGAGAGGAGAGAGGTGAAGTTATCCCAATACAGTATTAGTCAGGTTGACAATTCTTTCCCGGATCACATTCCCACTATTAATCCTTCAAAAAGAACTTCAGTCAAGAATAGCATTCTTAGCTTCCTTGCATTTTCATTTGCATTCCAGGTATGCAACCCGCCCCCCCTCAAATATTTTCACTGTTAAGAAATTTCTCCTTAGTTCTAGGTTGCTTTTCTCCTTGATTATTTTCCACTCATTGTTTCTTGTCTTGCTTTCTGATGCTTTGGAAATTAGATTTAACCCCCTAACCCCCTGTTAGTCACAAAGTCATGTCCAACCCATCGCGACCCCATGGACAACATTCCTCCAGGCCTTCCTGTCCTTTACCATCTCCCAGAGTCCATTTAATCTCATGCCAACTGTTTCAGTGACTTCATCCAGCCACCTCATTCTCTGTCATGCCATTCTTCTTTTGCCCTCGATCGTTCCCAGCATTAGGCTCTTCTCCAGTGAGTCCTTCCTTCTCATTAGTGGCCAAAGTATTTGAGTTTCATCTTCAGGATCTGGCCTTTTAAAGAGCAGTCAGGGTTGATCTCCTATAGGACTGACCGGTTTGATTGCCTTGCAGTCCAAGGGACTCATAGGAGTCTTTTTCAGCACCATAGTTCAAAGGCCTCAATTCTTTGGTGCTCATTCTTCCTTATAGTCCAACTTTCACACCCATACATTGCAACTGCTGTGAGCCCAGGAAAATAAAATCTGTCACTACCTCCATTTCTTCCCCATCCATTTGCCAGGAATTGAGAGGGCCAGGTGCCATGATCTTAGTTTTCTTAATGTTGAGTTCCAAGGCAACTTTTGCACTCTCCTCCTTCACCCACATCAAAAGGCTCTTTAGTTTCTCTTCACTTTCTGCCATTAGAGTGGTATCATCTGCATAGCTGAGGTTGTTGATATTTCTCCTGAAAATCTTAATTCCAACTTGTGATTCATCTAGCCCCACCTTTCTCATGATATGCTCTGCATATAAGTCAAATAGTCAGGGCAACAGTATACAGCCTTGCCAAACTCCTTTCCCAATTTTGAACCAATCAGTGATTCCGTGTCCAGTCCTCACTGTTGCTTCTTTACCCACATATAAGGTTTCTCAAGAGACAAATAAGATGATCTGGTACTCCCATCTTTTTAAGAATTTGCCATAATTTGTTGTGATCCACACAATCAAAGGCTTTAGAATAGTCAATGAAGCAGAAGTAGATGTTTTTCTGAAACTCCCTAGCTTTCTTCATGATCCAGTATATGTTGGCAATTTGATCTCTAGTTCCCTGTTTCTTCGAAATCCTGCCTGTACTTCTGGTAGTTCTAGGTCCACATATTGCTGGAGCATGGCTTGTAGGATTTTGAGCATAACTTTGCTAGCATGTGAAATGAGTGCAATGGTGCAGTAGTTTGAATATTCTTTGGCATTGCCCTTCTTTGGAATTGGAATGTAAACTGACCTTTTCCAACCCTGTGGCCATTGTTGAGTTTTCCAAATTTGCTGGCAAATTGAGTGTAACATGTTTACTGCATCATCTTTTAAGATTTTGAATAGCTTAGCTGGAATACTGTCACCTTCACTAGCTTTGTTGATGCTCAGGCCCATTTGACATAACATTCCAGGATGTCTGGCTCAAGGTCAGTGACGACCCCATCACCGTTATCAGAGATGTTAAGCTTATTCTTGTATAATTTTCTATGTAATTTTGCCACCTCTTCTTAATTACTAATAAATGTATTTCCTGAATTAACTCTTTTTGGGGGGAATTAATGTTTTTGGATTTGTTTTTTTGTTTTATTTATTTATTTATTTATTTATTTATTTATTTATTTATTTATTTATTTATTTATTTATTTATTTATTTGAGCTATAGTCTTGTCTGTCATGGGTAGCACAAAGGCAAATACAGCTGGTTTAAGAAATCCCTTTTTAGAATACATCCCCTTCCTGTATTTTAGCCAAGTGATGGTTGAATGACTTGGCTCATTTTAATTTACTTGGTTTCTGCTGGATGGATATCCTTGCTTCTTTATCCCACCTTGTCTTAGGCAATAAGGCAAGAAAAAAAAACAGGACAAGAACACAGTTTTGCCATTTTCCCTTGCACTTAAGCTAGAAAGGGAAAGTGGCAGAATTTTTATCAATTTCACTTTTCTTATAGTCTAGCACTGTTTCAATACACTGAACATCTTTTGGTTTAAATGCTCATTTTTAACTTTCCAATAGTCAACTTTTTAAAAACATACAGGAGAGCAATCAGTGAAAGAGTGAAAAGAAATTCCTTCTCTGTTTGCAATAGCTAAAGAGTTAGAGTGCCTATAATGAAATGAAGTGCAGCAGCTAAACAGGACAACATCACTTGAAATGAAACACAATTTCAATGCATAGCAGAAAAATACAGTTAAAGGCTAAATTCCAGGTAGGTTAGGTGCAGATCTTGGCTCTGCTAGGCTGCCGGTGCAGAATAGCAGAGAATACACACAGCCTGAGCTCAGTGAATCAATCCTGGTTTATTTTCTTGCTACACGACAGCTCCTACTCGACACCGGATTGCTAATGCATCTAAAGTTGGTGCTGAAAGCGTCTGCTACTCAGTGCCTGTCTTAATGGTTCGGTGTGTCTCCGTAATCATGTCCAGCTGGAGGGCGTTTTAGTTTGTATCTACCACCGCCAAGTTGGCCTGGTCACAGGATTGTGATGTCACCATTTCTCATTGACTCCGCAATGTTCACTGTTCTCGATCCCCACACGAACCCTCTATGCCTAGCACCAGTGATGGATAATCCTATTCGTGGAACCTAACCCCGTTACTGTCACCCGTGCCTGTGTTCACCCTTCTCCCCTCCCCTCAGCTGTGTAATCTGTCATTGATGTCCTTCCGCCAAGACAGCATGGTATCGAGGGTTGCTTGATGCTCGATAGGCGCCCCCCCAACCAGATTTCTGCCTAGGATTGAGAAAAGGAAGAGGTTAGCGTTTGCTTAATGGACCTCCTGGTTTCCATAGATATATCCACAGATATAAGACAACATCACAAATTCCTGCCTTGAAAAAATAGTGAGTGTTCTGGATTCATGCTGCCATTTAGATCTTCCAAAAACAAAAACCATCAAAAACAATAATTTCATTTTTGCACCTTGCAAATTTCATTTTGTATTAACTATTTCTTCTGAGAAAGTGTCTTCAATTTTTGCAGTGCTTTCTAAAATTCACCCTCTTTTGTGAACTGTTTAGAAGAGAGATTCTCAAAGGGTAAAGAGTTGTTCCTGAAGATTCCTTCAGGAACAATATATTCTTTGCATGCATGGGTCAGTATTTTGTTGATTTCAACAAGTTTTTAGTTTTTAATATGAATATGCATTATATATGAATTCAGAAAACCCTAATATTGTATACACAGCATTTTCTTCCAATTACATTTTTCTCTTTTTATTGGCAAGCACAAAACACACTAGATTTAAGTATTTGCATAATTTCATTTGGGAATTACAGAAATAGAAAGGATTCAAACTATCTTGTTGGCAGAAAGTAATACAATGCAAAATACAAAAGAAACAGTAAATTGCAGTTAGAGTATATCAACTCCCAAACTAAGCATTATTTTCATGAACATCCATGGGGTGAAGGGAAAAGGGGAGAAATGGCAAAGCATTCTTTGTAGAAGCTTGTTTTCTGTTGTTAAGTAATACAGGCCAAAAATTAAACAAGGTGCATTAAAAAAAATAAGAACATACTTTTGTTTCAAGAAAATTGACTTTGAAAGATGATGGAAGATCCAATTTGGAGGCAGAAAAGAACATTCATGATTACATTTGCTAAGAAACTTGTTGGATCAATCTAGAGAGCTGCTGGAGAACAGAAATGACTTGGATCTAAATCTCAGAATAAAATAAATGATTGAAATTAAAATAATTACAGTCCTACAAAGTTCTGGGATCCATTTTCTTGTCCTTCCTTAACTATAATCTCACTGCTATAACATGCATATCACGCCCATCAGAAACTGCTTCTCAGGTCTATGTCAGCAGCCAAGCTTATTTCTCTAGGGAAGAAGTAGAGGCTTAGTGTGTTGAAGCAACAAATAATTGTGGCTTTGTCAGTCTTCCTGCAAAATCTGGCAGAAATTCCAAGACACTTGACTTGTTATGGTTCACCTTGGCTGTTATCCTTGAACTTGGCTAGAGGCTTCCAAACAGATGATTCAGCACGGGCATTTTTTTTATGTATGTGAGAATGAAGGTATATATAAAACAGTTGATTATCAGAGCAAATGTTCAAACTTCCTCTTAAACCCACAGCAATTCATTGCCTTTTCTCTACGTGTCTTTTCATTGGATTATTTTGCTATGCATTTCATAAAGGTTAGCTATTATGTCTTACTTCTCTCCCTTGGGAATTGCATGGAAAGTCTTCTCCCATCCTCACTCAAAATGGCAGGAAGAGAATATATTTCTCATTTTCAAATGGAGTTGGGGAAACTCCTGTCACTGCGTTTTTTTTTTTATTTACCAGCTGAGCTCTCATTTCTGGACTATCAGACTTTCCGTAGCTTGCCAAGAATCCTTATCAGTAAGCTAAACTGCGCATGTTCACCCACATTCCTTCACACACTTTTCCTTTTTGTTCTCTTGCCAAGAAAGGTCCGGCTGCTGAGAAGCAGCTGGCACGAACTTTATTTCAAAATGTAACTAATTAGATCAGTAAGATGTTTTATTTTCTTCTTTACAATAAATATGAGTTTAATTAGAAGATGTATTCCGGTTTTATTTTTCAAAAGTATACACAAGGAAAATGCCACGATCCAGGCAATTACCCCAGGAAGGTAATGGGGCTGATTGCCTCTGACAATGGTAGCAGAGGATGGTTGATTTATGGGTTTTTTTTCCCCTTGCTTGTTACTTTTGATGATAAGTGCATAGGCAATCAGTTTTTAGCTACTGAGGTACGCTAATTATTTTTTGCAAAAATGCCGAGAAAGAAGAAAAAGGGCAAAATGAAGGAAAAGGGCAAAATGAAGCCCAGAGCTTTATCCTCTTCGGATGAAGAGCAGGAGATAGAAAGACCCACAAGATTTCAGTCCCTGGCATCAGCCACTCGGCTAGAAGCAGAAGAAACAGACAGAAAGCTTCAGGAGGAAGATAAGATAAAAGTTGCTTTTGAAGGCGAAGTACTACAACTGAGGTCAGTAGTGCCCCCTTCTAATTATGCGTGCTCTCAAACTGTCTTCCTAGAACCTTCTGAATTTGTAACGCTTGGTGCAGAGCCAGATTTTCCACAAATGGCAAAGCCTTTTCCCTCCTGCGCAGAGAGAGAAACAATTTATTATCCCTCTCAAACCTTCAGGGTCACTCCTAAAGAGCAAGCTATAAGAAACTATCGTGACCAGATAGAAACTTTTGAACAGAAGTTATCCCAGGCAAAAATGGCTTTATCTATGCTTGAGCAAGATAAGGGAGAATCTCGTGACTTCAAAATCTCTGAAAGCGCCATTTTGGCTCCTTCTTCAGAGCCAAAGACACTCCCCCTGGTGGATTTTGTGTCAGGCCAATCAGAACAGAGAGCTGTGCACACGTCACATTTCTTACCTAATCACTCCTACTCTAAAGTTCCAAGTGCCACGCAGGCAGAAAGATTATCTGAGCTGCCTAGAACTAAAGTTGCAGCATCATCTGCTGGTGAAAGTAATTTACTAGAGAAAGCTGAAATGCATCACGATTTGAGAGAGCGATTACAGGCATTGCAACAGACTTTGTTAGATATGTCTTTAACTCACTCAGATATTCAGGCTGCAATGCATCAAGTGTCTCCACAGGCCCAAACTCAAGCACCCCCTGGCGGTGCTGGTGTCCTTTTAGATGGAACACAACAAAGCTTAATGCAGCAAAGGCAAATGACTGTGTCTCCAGCAGGTCAGGCTAATATTGCAGCTCAAGCACAAATGGCAACTGGAACACAGCAGATTCCAGTGCAACAGCCTCAACCACAAATGCATGCACACGTGTCTCCAGCTGTACAACCAGGGCCAGCTCCTGGTCCACCTCCAGCGCAACAAGTGCCTTTACTTCCACAGCCAGCATACCAAATGCACATTCCTCAACAGGCATTTTCTGTTGCTCCACTAGCTGGTCAGTCCAAATTAAAGATGTCAGGACAGAATTATAAGGCCTGGGTCAGTGAGATTGGATTGCTACTTCATAGAGAAGGCACTCACTGTATGATTTTTAATCCGCCTGCTCAGCCATGGGCCCCTGCAATAAGAGATTTAGAAATTAAAGCTTGCACAACATTATTGATGTCCATGGATACTGAACTGCAGGTTACATTTCCACCTGATGCAACGGCCCAACAAATTTGGGCCCAATTGGAAAATTGCTACAGGCCTGTCTCAATTGAGTCTTCATGTTTGCTCATGTCTGAATTCCATGGTTCGAGATTGAAACCCGGTGAACAAATTGGAGGACATTTGACCAAACTGAAAGGACTCAGAAGAGAATTGAGAGAAAGAGGCTATAACATTGAACATATTCAAATGATCAGCATTACCATTAACTCTTTGAATTATGAATGGAAAGATGCCATTACAAAGATTAAGCAAGTCCCTATTGCTCAACGCACAGTGGACAATGTATGCAGACTTTAAATTGAAGAAGAAGCACTCATGCTAGCTACTCCACACTTGAGAGGACCACCCGCATCAAGAGCTCCAGCTAGGCGCCCCTTCCTAGGAAGGACCTATGCTCCAAGGATGCCAAGATGCTACATCTGTGATAGTGTGGGACATGCCACCCAGGATTGTCCCCAACGAGTTCCAGCTCCCGTCATGTACCAGCCCAGAGGAACAGACTCCAGAGGCAGAGGCGGAAGACAAGGTCGTCGTGGTCCCCGGCGTGACCCACAAGCTCTACTCACCACACTGGCTTTAACCAATGATCCACAACCTCAACCAGAGTACAACAGACGACTCCTGTGGACTTTGGACAGTGGTGCAGCATTGCATGTTATCTACAGAAAGGAACTTTTCACAGAGATGCACGAGCCTGAACCTGAACTACGTGAACTTTATTCTTTTTCAAATCATCCTTGTCAGGTCAAAGGAAAAGGAACTGTTTATGTTGAAGAGCTCGATGAATTCATTCCTGATGTTTATTACATACCAATAGCAACCAGTAATTTGCTTAGTCAGTGTCACTTGTCTAGAGCATTAAAATTCCAGGTTCACCACCTTGAAAATGCAAGTTACATAGTTAAAGATGGAGATATTGTTGCTGAAACCATATTAATTGGTGGTGTTTATTACTTAAAGCCAAAGCCTAAACCGCAAACACAGGCAAGTATACAAACTCCAAAAAGGGAGAGCACAGGCCCAGAGAGATATGCTCCAGAGAGAGATGCTGTTGCTGCTCCAAAGTCTCCTAAAGTCAACAAAAAGAAAATTGGGAAACAGGTTGCTCAGAGCAAGCCTGAGGTTCCTCATAAAACTGTTAATGTTGAGAATTCACTAACTGGTAAACCTTTGCATTCTAGGTGTATCCATAAATGGCATAGAAGATTGGGGCATGCCAGTTTCCGTGTTCTTAGGAAGATGCCGGAGTTCGCAAAAGGTTTGGATTTAAAGGGGTGTAAGGTGTTTTTGGATTGTGGTGTATGCAAAAAGGCCAAATCCAAAGCAGCAGC